>NC_084956.1:21789954-24189954 GCF_949316205.1 Platichthys flesus | reverse complement strand
AAGCAGCTTGATTCATCTATTGCTTTTATCCAAGAGACTCATCTACTTAGGGAGGACTTACTAAAGGTGCGAAGGAGATGGCCAGGCCAAGTACTCGCATCATGTTTCTCCTCTCACTCTAGAGGGGTTATGGTGTTAATTCACAAATCTGTGCCATTTCAAGTGAATAATACTATCTTTGATACAGCTGGTAGATATTTGGTGGTACAGGGCACGCTTTTGAGAGAAGATATAAATTTGGTTAACATCTATGGACCAAATGATGACAATCCCTCATTTTTTGAGAATTTATTTTTATTGATTGCCTCTCTCCCAGGTAAAGTACTGATGACAGGCGATTTTAACTGCACGCTTGACCCAAGGCTTGATCGCTCATCTGGGTCGGACTCCTCATTCTCAAAGTAGAAAGAAAATAAAACAGTTTATAAAAGATCTGAACCTCTGTGACCCTTGGAGGATTCAACACCCAAATAAAATGGAATACTCCTGTTACTCCGCATCATTTAAAACCTACTCCCGCATAGATTATTTTTTAATCTCTACTTCTCTACTTCCCAATGTAGCTAACTGCATATATGATGGCATTGTTCTATCAGATCATGCCCCCACTTCACTATTGTATAATGATTCACATTTAACCAAAAGTTCCTTTTAGTTGGCGCTTACACCCCAAATGGTTACAAAATTCTCATTTCATAAAATTTGTGGGGGAACACGTAGATATTTACTTTGCTATAAATACGGACCAGACATCGGCAGTCATCAGATGGGAGGCTTTCAAAGCATATATTAGAGGGCAAATGATTAGTTTCACTAGTTCTAAATTTAACAAATTTAAACAAAAAATGAACGAGTTGGACTCAAAAATCAGTGAGTTAGAGAGAATGAGTAGCATTGATAATTCGGTAGAAACAAAACAAGAACTATTTGCACTTAAAGCTGAATACGAGGAGCTCTCCACACTTAAAGCTGAAAACAGTCTAATAAGGCTTAAGCAAACTTTTTACGACCAAGGTGAAAAACCCGGGAAAGTGTTAGCCTGGCAAATTAAAAAACTTAACTCAGAAAGAGCCATAAATGCAATTAAGAATGAACAGGGGGTAATCACTACAGATCCATTGGAAATTAACAATACTTTTGTCTCGTTCTACAAGACCCTCTATCAATCTGAATATCCAATAAATCCAAAGAATCAGAACAGTTTCCTAGATGGGCTAGACATTCCATGTATCTCTGAAGATAAAAAACTTGAGCTGGATAAAGATCTGACTTTAGAAGATGTTTCTAACGCCATTCTTAACATGAAGGGCGGTAAGGCATCTGGCCCTGATGGGCTCCCAATCGATATTTATAAATTATTTAAAGAAAAATTGATAGCTCCTTTGTTAGATATGTATGCAGAATCCTTTAATCAAGGTTACCTTCCCCCTTCGCTACGAAGTGCCTTGATCACGCTTATTCTGAAGCCAGGTAGACCGCCAACAGACTGTGGCTCCCACAGACCAATATCACTTTTGAACTCTGACACAAAGATCATTGCTAAAGCCTTGGCTATGAGACTGGAGACCGCCCTACCACCCATGATACACACAGACCAAAATGGCTTTGTTAAAAATCGTCAGGGGTTCCACAATGTGAGGAGAGTTCTCAACATAGTTCATGTATGTGAGGGGGCCCCAGATACTGCCATCCTGTCACTTGATGCGGAGAAGGCATTTGACAGAGTCGAATGGCCCTTTCTCCTGGAGGTGCTTAGGCGTTTTGGGTTCGGTGATTACTTTCGTAGATGGGTTGAAATTCTGTTTGTTGATTCAACTGCAGTAGTATCTACAAATAATTTGATTTCACAACCGTTTAAACTCTTTCGAGGCATGAGACAAGGCTCACCAATTTCGCCTTCACTATTCGTAATAGCAATGGAACCACTAGCAATAGCAATAAGATCAAACCCTTCAATTTGTGGTATTAAGACAGGAGATCTGGAACACCATATAGCATTGTATGCAGATGATACAATTGTATTTCTATCAGATCTAATTAAATCAATACCATCCCTCTTAGAGCTGATCGGCCAGTTTGGTGGCTTCTCTGGTTTTAAGGTGAACAAAGATAAATCCTCTATTATGTTCCTAAATGAACAGGAGAGAATGCATCCAACGGTTTTTCACCCATTTGTAAACGCTATAGACGGTTTTAAATATCTGGGTATTAGAATAACCCCTAAGATAAACACCCTTAGTGCAACTAACTATGAGCCTATGCTGGCTAACCTGTCAGATGATGTCCAAAGATGGACAACTTTGCCTCTGTCTATACTAGGAAGAATAAATATAATTAAAATGAATATATTGCCTAAATTCTTATACATTTTTCAATCAATCCCATTAGCTCCTCCACTTTCTTTTTTCTCTAAAGTAAGGAAGCTGCTTTCAGACTTTATTTGGAACAACAGGAAGCCACGACTTAGACTCTCTCTTCTATACTTGCCTTATGATAGGGGAGGGTTACAACTACCAAACTTACAGTGGTACTACTGGTCTGCACAATTGAGGGCCGCCATGTTTTGGTTCTCTAAAGAAGAGGTCCAGCCCTGGCTACAGATTGAGATGTTGTCTTCAAAGGGTCTGACACTGGATAGTTTTTTATACTCGGCTACCCTCAAGAAACTAAGAAAAAACACTGATAATCTCTTTGTGAAAAACACTATTATTGTCTGGCATGAAGTGCATAAATATCTTGGAGATCTCCCAGTGTTGTCCTGTTTCTCACCTATCTGGGGCAATGAGCACTTTAGCCCGGCTAAGAATGACATGGGGTTTAAAGTATGGTTAAGTAAGGGCATAACTAAACTACTAGATATATATAAGGACAACACTCTAATGTCATTTGACGAGCTGAAAGCAAAATTCGATGTACCACAGAAACACTTCTTTAAATATCTACAACTTAGAAGTTTTATTCTTACATGTTTGAAGAATTCAGTGCAACAACCCCCAATGTCCACACTGGAGATATTTTTTACAAAATCTTGTTCCAGCAAGATTACTCAATTATATAACATATTGGTGGAAAACCATGAAGACAACTCTGAAAGTAAGAGGCAGCAGTGGATTGGGGACTTACAAGAGGACATTTCAGTGGAAGATTGGGGTATAATATGTTCAAAAGTACATACTCAAACCATTAACACACGACTGAGATTAATACAATCTAATTGGATAATGAGAACGTATATCACCCCTGTGAAGTTAAACAGGTTTGATCCTAATTTGCCTGATCGATGCTATAAGTGCAATATTCATCAGGGTACTTTATATCACTGTTTGTGGGAATGTGAGGAGATTCAAAAATTTTGGAGTTCGGTGATACAGTATATCTCTCAAATAACCTCTTCTCCAGTACCGCTAAATCCTAATTTATGTATACTAAGCCTCTATCCAGACAATTGTTCTCTGTCTAGTAGAGATAGGAAAATGGTTGATCTGTGTCTTCTACAGGCCAGGCGCTCAATCGCTCTAGCGTGGAAGAATGTACATTGCCCCTCTCTAGGCAACTGGTTAAACAATTTAACGAGTTTGGCTCTTGAAAAGTTAACCTATGTAGTTAGGAAGAAAGCTTCTCAATTTTACCTTATATGGGAGATGTTTCTGGACTTTATTAAGAATGGGGACATTGAAGAGGCATTGGAAATGCAAGGTGGCTGATCTGTTGTGAGGAAGGTGTGCTGTACTCTGATCCAGGTTTGTGACTGTAATTTTTGTTACTTATGTTTATATTTATTTAACTTTGTTTAATTTAAACTTCATTAGGACTTTCATTGTAAGTTTTTGTCCTTGAATTTATGTTTTAATCATAATTTTTGTGATATTTGTATGATTTACTGTCATTTTTTACTGCCATATATTTAGGTTGGGGAAGGTTCTTGTATGTATGTAAATTGATGTAAATGTATAAAACCAATAAATATATGTTTAAAAAAAAAAAAAAAAGAAATAGGATTGATTGTGAATTATTTGTGGTATTTGCTTTAAATCTGGTGAGAGTCAGGAACAGGAAACAAAGTAGAGACAAAGAGAGTGGAATGCATCAGAGACAGGGGACTCAGAGTAGGAGCAGGAACAGTAGATCTGAGTCAGTAGCTTTCCTGTCCTGCAGTTTCAGTTGTGGTTTTCAGGGTTGGGTTTGTTTGGTTAGTGTCTTTCTACAGATTGCACCACAATAAATGATTTCATCAAGAGACTTATCGTTAGAGGGACACTTAACAATAGTTTATCTTTATATGGGTCGTTATGTCCTTGACTGGTGTCAGTATGGGTTATGGTGAAAAAAACAAAAAACTACAGAGGTGAAGAGCTTAACAGACTGTTTTCTCCAGTAGGAAATATGATGGTTACAGTCTGCTGCTGGTTTGATCTCATGCAGTTCTGCAGACAGGAAGGAACACTATGTTTTATGCCGTAGCAACCAGAGGAAATAACAATGCGCTCATGTGTTTGATTCTTTGTCTGTCACATAACGACTTTGCCATAATGCTTTCAGGGGATTGTTTGTCCTGTCCAAATATTTCAAACTTCAACACAAATGGGTTGAGCAGATATGCCTGTTCAGTTTTGATATTATATGTGTATAAATGAAGATACCCGCCCTAATGTGGGCATTCAAAAAAAGCTCACTTCAAGATCAGATGACATTCTTGGAGGATCCAGAATAAAAATTCAAAATCTAAATGAATATTTGTTGTAATGAATAAGAGTATGGGTTGATGTCAAATTGTTAGCTGACATTCAAGTTCAGTGATGTCACCCAGTCAGTATGAATCATCTTCAGCGAAGCACAAATATAGCAGCAAATGACAGGATCATCTTTTTTGTAGTTGTTTACATATCAGGAGTCAATGTAATACATCATCATCATTATCAAATCTATGAGGATTCATTGAAATAAGCACAGTGCTGCTGCTGTGCATTGTGTTTATGTAGCTACATCTTGGAGGCTTACATATTGTATTTAACATGATGAGATGCTTAATATTGCCATTGTTTATGGCAAGCCCTTTTAACATATGATACGTTTCACTTAACCATCTGTAATTAGATTTTTGTAATCTACTAATACATTTTAACTAGTTATCCTTACAAGATGACTAATAGGAAATATAAATCAAGATATCTGCTTCTCTATTTCATTCTATGACAATGAGTGGTCGTAAAAACTAGTGTACCATTTATTGCCCTAGCTAGTCACATTCATGTAAACTGTTTTTGTGAGTCTTTGATCTTTGGAGTAACCCCACCTTTCAGTGCCCTATGACATGCCCAATGAGGGGCAATATGGCCCCAGTTGCAAAAAAAACTACCTGATAACAGTTAATGGTTTTAATTTTTTACAATCAAAATAGAGAGAGCAGGAAAGTGAAGAAGAGTTTTAGTTTAGCCTTTCCTCTGAGTGCTTCATCAAAAAACGCTGAGCTTGGGTAAGTATAACACTCAACACCAACATGTCCAGTAGATCTGCTCCTACAAATGGGTTCTTCTATTTTTTTGGTAATAGTTTCTGTATGACACATCATACAGCTCATGACAAGAACAAGGCCACAAGAAACTTATTTTCCATTTTGTTGCTTATACGGGCAAGAGTCCCACCCTATCTAAAGATAAGATAAAGATAAAGTAGCTTTATTGTCAATTTCTTTACATGTTCAAGACATACAAGGAATCGATACGACGTTTCCCACTCTCCCACAGTGAAACATATAAAGTGCACAGGCACAACAGATAACACAAGACATACTAAGTAGACATACAGATTTTTTAGTACAGCAGCATATAAGGTTCTCTAAAGTGTAAACGTAATGATTCAAGTGATAAAAGTGCAAAAAGTACAAGAGACAGTTTGTTGCAGAGTCCTGAGTGTTTTTTTTTGGGGGGGGGGATTTTTGCTTCCTGTCAGACTGGAGGATATGGCTGGGGGGAGTGAGGGGAGAGAATTTAGCTTCCTGACAGCTTGGTGTATGAAACTATTTCTGAGTCTGGTGGTGCGGCAACGTAGGCTCCTATTCCTTCTTCCAGAGGATAGGATAGTATAGGCTGGTGTCACTCACAATCGAGATGGCTTTCCGGGTGAGGCGGTTGGTGTAAGTGTCTTGCAAGGAAGGGAGTGGGGCACCAATGATCTTACCAGCCGTTGTTACTATGCGTTGCAGTTTTTTCCTGCTATGGTCAGTGCAGCCACTGCCCCACACAGTGATGCAGCTGGACAGTATGCTTTCAATGGTGCCCCGATAGAAAGAGTTCAGGATGAGTGTGGGAGCTCTCGCTCTTTTGAGATTGCATCACTGGCTTTCTTCGCCAGTGATGCAGAGTTGGTGGCCCAGGAGAGGTCCTCACTGATGTTCACCCCCAGGAATATGGTGCTGCTCACTAGCTCCACAGCAGCACCATTGATGGTCAGTGGTGGGTGCTCAGTGTGGCTTTTCCTGAAGTCAACCACAATCTCCTTTGTCTTGCTGACATTCAGCAGGAGGTTGTTGTTTCTGCACCGGTTGGTCAAAAGGTTGACCTCCTTCCTGTAGTGGGTCTCATCGTTCTTGGTGATGGGACCAGCAGGGTGAAGAGCAGGGGACTGAGCACACAGCCTTGTGGGGCACCTGTGCTGAGTTTGATGCTGCTCGAGGTGTTGTTGCAGACCCGTACTGCTTGTGGCCTCTCACTGAGCTGTCCAGAATCCAATTGCAAAGGGAGGTGTTGAGCCCCAGCTGGTCCAGTTTACAGATGAGTTGTTGTGGGATTATAGTGTTAAACGCTGAACTAAAATCTATGAAAAGCATTCTCACATGTGAGTCTGCTTTTTCCAGGTGGGTGAGGGCTGGGTGGAGAGCAGAGCAGATTGTCTCCTCTGTCGAACGTTTGGCCCGATATGCGAACTGAAAGGGGTCCAGGGTTGTGACTTTTGAACTTGTAGCTTAAGAGCTACAAAACACAAGGCTGTGCAGCACTCCACAGCCATCTTCAGACATTAACTCCGGAGGGTGTCCGCTAGCAGAGGTGTCAAGAAACGAAGTACAAATACTTAGTTACTTTACGAAGTATTTCTACTTCCCGCACGCGCGGGATGACGAACAGGCCGAGGCCGCCACACAACCGCACCGGAGGGGTTCCGAAAAGGAGGAGAGCAAAGCCAGAGCTGCGTGGGGCACCGTCCTCGCAGCATCCGTCATCCTACAGCCTCCGCTAAAGCGCCTCAAGGCCGATATATGCTTCTTCGAGGCCGTTACGGACGGACGAAGGATCGGACGGACACTTTTTGATTCATAGTTCTACGAGCCTTTTTGTTCTGAAAACAATTCACCGCCAGAACAGTAGTTCGCGCAACGGAAGTCGAGCTTAGAGAAGCCTACCTCATGAGGTATATAGAAGAAGTCCACGCTGGTGTTCAGCATGGGGGTGTTCCTGCTGAGGCCCGGCGCCTCCATACTGCTGCACGACCACCCGGACATGAACGGGAATCTACGGAGCTGCAGATCCGCAAGCTGCACTTCCAGCGCATCCTGCTGGCCCGCCGCATCCACGGACACAGAGCTTAAACCGCTGCTGCTCCACTAACTATAACAACGCCGCATTCCAACACTTATAAAATGCAATTCAATGTCGAAGAAATCTAAGTATTCAGAATACGTTACTCAAATTGGTTGGGCATGTAGTCTGTAATGGAATACGTTTTGAAAGTATCCTTCCCAACACTGGAAATGTTACTGACTTGGGAGCATTAAGGCACCTATAATTAAAAAAAAAAAAAAAATCTCAAGATGGTAAATTTTGCACACAGGTTATAAAAGTGCATGCCTTGTGTTTATACTTACAATGACTTTGATTAAATTACTTAAATGCAAACTGATTTGTTGTTCTTGTTTCTGTAATGAGAAGTAAAATAAAAATGTGGGAAAGAATATTGTACAGTTAATATATCTAATATTGTGTTGGTCATATTTAAAGGGGACATATTATGCCCATTTCACCACAGTTGATATGGTTCCTTGGGGTCTTAATGAAATATCTGTAACATTTTTTGGTAAAAATACCACAAGGATAATTTAATTATGTGTTTGAATGTGTTTTCCCTACAGAATGCATTCAACATCTATAGGGCAGATTATGGGCCTTTATGTCCAAGAGGATAGAGCAGTAAGTTTTTCTTTTTTTTTTATGCATGAGATATTAGTCATTTCTGCAATACAAATATGACTGAGGAATAAAATACATAAATTACTCTTCCCTCTGTATTACTTTGCTAACTGCTCATCTTACACGTGTCAATTGTTGACATGTTACATATCAAACATTAAAAGCACACAACTGTTTCTATAAACTTTTATTGTCAGAAAGATTGCCACAGAGCCTTTTAATCATAGTTATTAAATGTAATGGCTGGGACAGAGGTAATAAATACAAAAAATACCAAGTATAATAAAAACATTGATTACAACAATACACTTTGTGCCATCAGTAGCCAAACTGTAAACAAAGGAACACTTTATATTTGTGTGTCACCTTTTATTCTCTTAATACAATGTAAACTTTGCTCAGCCGTTACAGGTATTTGGCATACAGAAGCTTTGTGAGCTGGTGTTGAGGCCATCTGGGTCGGAGAATCAGGGTGGTCCTGCCCTCCTGCTCGGTGCTCCAGATACGCAGAGTGTTCCCTGATGCTCACATAGCTGGCTATAACTTCCTGCTTGTCAGGTTTCTCATACTTGGCAGAGAGATCCTCAGGTTTTGAGATCTTCAGCACCTCATTCACATATGGGGCCGGGTCCTGAAAAACCTTGTGAAAGATGAGGTCCAACAGGTTATCCACGTAATCTGTAATACAAATTGGGGGAAAAAGTTGGACATTTTGCACTTTTTTGTATTTATTATTTTCTTTTTATAATTATATAATTCTATTTATCGTGAAGACGATGAATAAATGTCTTTAAATATTGAAGACCATTTAAAGACAGCAGTTAATTGATATGTTATTTATGTTTCACATACTATTTGTACATTATTTGGATTTTAAATAGAGCCTGTGAGAATCACGGAAGGCTGCCTCTGCTTTCACCGGCTTTGCTGTGCACTCGCCCTTCTTATATATTACATCTGTCCCCTGGCGACACACAGGACACACCACAAACAGCTCCAGGGGGCAGTTTTCATAGACAATATATGTGGGTGTCTTATGAACAGGGTTGGAAGATTCCATTCTATTAGAAAGACAAAGATTTCACCAAAAGGCTGCAACAGCTAAAAAAGTGTAGGATGGTAATCCATCTGATTATTAAAATGTTTAGATTAAATATTGAGTCACTCACGTCAGATCTGCTGACTCAGTCAAGACTGTGATCGAGTCATCATGATCATAGGTAGCATCCTGTGGCTCTCCGAAGTCCATACTTGAACAACTTGGGTTGTCCTCTCATTACATTACATGTCATTTAGCTGACACTTATATCCAAAGCGACTTACATTTTTAGAACACTCATCATTTTATGAGGGGCCATCTAGGGGTTCAGTATCTTGCCAAGGATACTTAGGCATGCAGATGGGATAGAGTGGGATTCGAACCGGCGACCTTCTTGTTGCAGAGCACCACTCTATCCCCTAGGCCACGCTCTCCCTCCTCCAAGTGAGGTCTCTTACAGCTGAGGTCCCAACACCGACATCAGTGCAGCACAGTTTTCTGTGTGCCTATGATAAAACAGACATTCAGTATCCATGGAGTCACAACAAATGAGATGCTGTTACAACTTTAACACGGAGACACAATCAATGACATGATGAATTAACTGAGGGTAAACAAACCTGTACTTTTCTAGTGAGGTCGCAGTGTTTTCATAGAAAGCTGCGTTCCATGTGTGCGCATCTTTGGTGGGTCCGTCTGGCATGCTACCTGATGTAGCCTAGCACCGTGAACAGATGTGCTTGCCTGAACACCAAAAGCAGCAATGTTATTCATGTTTGTACTACTGTCATGCATACAAAGATACAAGGACACATTTTCCCTAACTAGGGCTGGTAATGAATAATCGTTCTAGTCCCGCACATTATGACAACAACATCCTCCGGTATCTTGAACGAGCGGCTGTAGCAGCAGCTGTAGCTGGAAGTTAGGTTCGTGAGTGTTGTGCTCTCCACGCTCTTTCCACCCCTCCGCTTGCGTGTCCTCCCGTTAGTACTGTGCCGCTGATATTTTCCCACGGCAGCACTGGGCTGGAAGTTAGCTACGGCCGGAGCTCGTAGCAGCTACTACAAGCATCCGTAGCTAACTTCAAGCTACAGCAGCTACAACCGGAGCTCGTAGCAGCTGCTCCAAGCATCCGTAGCTAACTTCAAGCTACAGCAGCTACAACCGGAGCTCGTAGCAGCTGCTCCAAGCATCCATAGCTAGCTTCAAGCTACAGCAGCTACAACCGACGCTCATAGCAGCTACTTCACCCCTCCTCCGCTCGAGGGTTCGTAGTAGCTGCTACGGGGCTCGTAGAAGGGGGAAGAGCGTGGAGAGCACAACACTCACGAACCTGCCGTGCAATCACAGTGGACTCCGACGCCGTCTTCTTGCTAAGACTCGCCAGCCATCCTTGATTAATTGTTCAATAGCGTAACATGAAAACTCCTGTAAAGTCTCTCCCTTCCCTCCACCCCCTCACACACACCGCACAACATGCTAACGGCACTAGCCTCCACACAAAATGTCTAAAAGAAGCAAATACCAGAATTATAAAAAAAAAATACTTACATTTCCCTCGTCTTCAGTATTGTGATGGAAAGATGGCACCGACCCCTCTTTCAATAACAACCTTTTTAGAGAATCCATTGTTATATTGGCCTAGGTTGATAAAACAGTCCGATTCAAAGTGGTGGCAGGAACGTTGCCATTGTAGGGGACAGGTGATGTTACAGAATTCACCAAAGACAGTTAACACTAATGTGGTTTGCACACTTACATACCTGGTAGGTAGCTGTGGGGTTACCAAGGTAACAGGTGCACTGGGTGTGGTTAAAGCAGATGTTTTGGTGGCGCCTGGAAGTTCTCTGGGAGTGAATTGTTTGGTCAAAATAAACGCACGCCGAGAGGCGCACAAAACATTAAGATCTCCGGACTCCGTGATTCCCTCGACTCCTACATTGGTGACCTTGATTTCTCTGGACGTATCCAGAGACGGACATGGCGATAAACGCAGTCTCGCTTAAGCTCCCGGAGTTTTGGGAATCGCAACCATCGGCCTGGTTTGCTCAGACGGAGGCGCAGTTCGCGCTGAGAGACATTACAGCAGATACGACCAAGTATTATTACATCGTCGCGTCTCTCAATAGTGCAACAGCGGGCAGAGTGGTGAGCCTATTGGAAAACCCTCCAGAGCACGATAAATATGGTGCGTTGAAGGATCATCTGTTGAAAGCTTACGGGCTCTCCGACTCCGAGCGCGCACGCCGGCTTCTGTCGCTAAACGGTCTCGGCGACTCCAAGCCTTCGGAGTTAATGGATAAGATGCTGTCTCTCCTGGGAAGCCACAAGCCGGAGCTTCTGTTCAAGGAGCTTTTCCTGCAGCAGCTGCCAACTCAGGTGCGGTCTGCTTCGGCCAACACGAGCATCACAGATTGCCGCGCACTGGCTGAGGAAGCCGACAAGCTTGGGACTCACCCGGTGACGGTCCATGGCGCCAGGGGGACACGGCCGTGGTCAGCGCCGCAGCGGTGAAGCGGCAACAGAGCTCCCACCTGTGTTTCTACCATGCACGGTATGGTTCCAAAGCTATACGGTGTTGCCCCCCATGCAGCTACAGCAGGATGGGAAACGGCTCGGCCGGCGCCCACTAGCTGCCATGAGCGTCGGCAGGACATGCAGGCTGTTGTTTATTCAGGATTCCATTTCTGGGCGGCGCTTTCTGTGCGACACAGGAGCGCAGAAGAGCGTTTTGCCTGCATCACAAGTGAACATGCTGAGCGACAGGCACGGCCCCCCGCTGCAAGCGGCCAACGGCACCCCCATCCGCACCTACGGGATCAGGTACGTGGAGCTGTGTTTTGGTGACCAACGTTTCAGCTGGGATTTTATAACAGCCAAAGTTACAGTTCCCCTGCTAGGGGCAGATTTCCTGTGCGCTTATGGGCTATTAGTAGATATCAAGGGCCACCGCTTAATTGATGCGGTGACTCTTTCTTCTTATACCTGCTCAATCGGAGTATCAGACTTTGTGGGGCTCTCCAGCATTATACCAGCCACGGATGAGTTCCACCACCTCCTGATACGGTTTCCAAACTTAACAAAGCCCACGTTCGCATCCAACAGCACCAAACATGGCGTGGAACATCATATGTCTAAAGCAGGCCCACCAGTTCATGCCCGGAGCCGGCGCCTAGACCCGGTAAAGCTGGTTATTGCTAAGGCTGAGTTTGAGAACATGGAGCGCCTGGGAATTATTCGTCGTTCAAGTAGCCCATGGTCTTCACCGCTGCATATTGTAGCAAAGAAAGGCGGCGGATGGCGCCCTTGCGGCGATTACCGCCGGCTCAATGATTAAACGACACCTGATCGTTATCCTGTCCCACACATCCAGGACTTTTCTGCCCGTTTGGCTAATAAAGTCATATTTTCCAAAGTGGACCTAGTCCGTGGCTATCACCAGGTGCCGGTGCACCCACTGGATATACCCAAGACAGCGGTTATCACACCATTTGGCCTCTTCGAATTCCTTCGGATGCCGTTCGGTCTTAAAAATGCAGCACAGACCTTCCAGCGACTGATGGATACAGTACTGAGGGACCTTTCTTTTTTATTTGTTTATCTGGATGATATACTGGTGGCTAGTACATCTAAGGAAGAACACACGTCTCACCTGTTGACACTCTTTGAGCGACTCAGTCAGCATGGCCTGATTATAAACCCCGCCAAGTGTCAGTTTGGGTTGGAGGCTATTGACTTCTTGGGACACCACATTACTAAGGACGGGGCAGTTCCTCTCCCTTCAAAGGTGGAGGCTGTAACAAATTTCCCACGCCCACTCTCAGTGAAGACACTGCAGGAGTTTTTGGGCATGGTGAACTTTTACCACCGCTTTCTTCCTCATGCAGCACAGCTTATACAACCCCTTTATGAGGCCCTGAAGGGTAAAGCAGCCAGGCACGCAGTGATTTGGACAGAGGAAAGGAATAAAGCGTTTGAGGATGCTAAGGCAGCTTTGGCTAAGGCGACGATGCTGGCACACCCCGCACCCAATGTACCGATATCCATCACAAGCGATGCTTCGGACTATGCAGTTGGAGCGGTGCATGAGCAGTGGGTCAAGGGGGCCTGGCAGCCGCTCGCCTTTTTCAGCAGACAACTGCGCCCAAATGAGCGGATTTACAGTACCTTCGATAGGGAGCTGCTAGCCCTCTATCTTGCCATCCGACACTTTCGTTTCCTGCTAGAGGGCCGAAGTTTCACAGCGTACGTGGACCACAAGCCGTTGACTTTCGCTATGGTTAAAGTTGCAGAGCCGTGGTCTGCTCGCCAGCAGCGCCAGCTTTCCTTCATATCGGAGTTCACAACTGATATACAACATGTTGCGGGCAAGCACAACCTGGTGGCTGACTGCCTCTCCCAAGCAATCACTGGAGCCGTCCGGTTTGGTGTGGATTATGATGGCATGGCAGCAGATTAAATTTCCGATCCAGATGTTCAGGCGTTGAGGACGGCTGAGACAGGACTGAGGTTGGAGGATGTTGCTTTTGGTGCTGCTGGCACTACACTTCTATGTGATGTTTCCACAGGCCAGACACGACCAGTCGTTCCAACAGGATGGAGACGACAGATTTTCGACGCTATCCATGGCCTGTCACACCCAGGAAAAAGGCCCTCACAGAAGTTGGGTTAGGGTTAGGGTTAAGTTTGTCTGGCATGGGCTTAAAAAGGATGTGCGGAAATGGGCTGAAACATGTGTGGTGTGCCAACGCTCTAAAGTCCACCGCCACACTAAGGCCCCCCTGGCACATTTCTCAGTTCCCGAAAGAAGGTTTGACCATGTTAACCTGGACCTGGTTGGGCCCCTGCCCACCTCTCAGGGGTTCACACACCTTCTCACCATGGTTGACAGAACCACTCGTTGGTCGGAAGCTGTTCCGTTAGTTTCAACAGCAGCGGCTGATGTGGCTCGGGCATTTATCACCACCTGGGTCGCTCGGTTCGGCATCCCATCTGACATTTCGTCTGACCGGGGCCCGCAGTTTACATCGGGGCTCTGGAACACGGTGGCAGAAAGCCTAGGGACTAAGCTTCACCGCACCACCGCATACCATCCGCAGGCTAACGGGCTGTGCGAGCGGTTCCACCGTTCTTTGAAAGCTGCTCTACGTGCCAGCCTCAAGGACGGTAACTGAGTCGATAGGCTTCCATGGGTCATGTTGGGGCTTAGGACCGCCCCCAAGGAAGACCTACAAGCTTCATCTGCCGAGTTGGTTTATGGCCAGCCATTGAGAGTCCCGGGGGATTTTGTCCCTGACACTACAGTTTCTTGGTCAGCAGCACAACAACGAGCTACGCTCCTGGACAATGCCAAGGTTTTCGCACCAGTTCCCACATCACAACACAGCATCCCTCGTTCTCATATCCCTGTCAAACTTCATTCGGCAGGATATGTATTCATTCGTCATGATGCTCATTGCGGGCCATTTCAACTTCCCTATGACGGGCCATTTCGGGTCATTGAGGCTGGGCCCAAAACATTTATCGTGGACATTGGCGGTAAACCAGAACATGTATCGGTGGACCGGTTGAAACCTGCCCACTTGGATCTCACTCAACCTACTGAGGTAGCTAAGCCTCCACTGCGGGGGCGCCCTCCTGCGCACCCCCTGGGCCAACGTACAGCCTTTCGTGTTCCTCCTGTTAAACCCCCGACTACATCCCCGGATTACGTTTTAAGGAGCCGTGCAGGTCGGGTGATTCGAGCTCCAACGTATTAACTTTGGGTGTGAATTCTGGGGGGACGTATGTAGGGGACAGGTGATGTTACAGAATTCACCAAAGACAGTTAACACTAATGTGGTTTGCACACTTACATACCTGGTAGGGAGCTGTGGGGTTACCAAGGTAACAGGTGCACTGGGTGTGGTTAAAAGCAGATGTTTTGGTGGCGCCCGGAAGTTCTCTGGGAGTGAATTGTTTGGTCAAAATAAACGCACGCAGAGAGGCGCACAAAACAATAAGATCTCCGGACTCCGTGATTCCCTCGACTCCTACACCATCATATATGAACTCAATCGCATATTAAATCGCAATCGCAAATAGATTATTTTCCCAAATCGTTCAGCCCTAGCACCTTTGTGGGGATCTGGGTGCCATGCAGTCGAATCAGGCTGTACCGGTAATGATCTATCCGCAGGTTCACCTACGGAAACCTTGTTACAACTTTTTCTTCCTCTAAATAGTCAAGTTTGATCATCTTCTCGGCGCTGCACCAGGGCCGTTACCGACTCCGGTGGAGCCGATCCGAGGACCTCACTAAACCATCCAATCGGTAGTAGCGACGGGCGGTGTGTACAAAGGGCAGGGCCTAAGCAGCCTGTGAAAGACTGTTAAGTGTTGCAGGGCTCATCTTCAGGCCTGGTAGAGCATGCATAGGCTCAAATAACTTTAAGAACCTGCTGGTTTTGCGGCTGAACAAAGCCTATCGGTAGTATTGTTGTACATACAGGATTAGCCCAAAGGTCTCAAGGTCTCTTTCAATAGAGGTTATTAATAACATTCCACTGAAGTTTTACTTTTAGCATCATTACAATACTTATTGGCAGCTAGTTATCATGTCTTTCACGCCATTAAAAGCATGTTAATGCTCAGTAGTAAACATATGGTACTATAATGTATTTACATAAAAAATGTCCCCTTACATTACATTACTTTTACTTTTATACTTTAAGTAGTTTTGAAACCAGTACTTTTACACTTTTACTTAAGTAAAAAGCTTGAGTTGATACTTCAACTTCTATAAAAGTATTTTTAAACCCTAGTATCTATACTTCTACTTAAGTAATGAATGGGAATACTTTTGACACCTATGTCCGCTAGTGATGGGAAGCTCGTTACTCCCGAGTCCTTGTAAGGATTCGTTCAAAATGAATAAATCTTTCACGAACGACACATCACTAGTGTCCGCAGAATTAGCTAAATAATTAAACAGTGGGGGGGCGCTGCTGAGCTTTGATGGAGTAGGACGTGAGTTTGGAGGCTCCTGCCGATTTCGATTTAAAAATGTAATTCATCTGCGCTTTTTGTTCACATACTTGGTCTTGTTTTGCTCATCGGAACTTTTTTGTTGGGAAGTTTATCTCTGAGCTTCCTAATATGGCGGGAAAAAACTCTAAAACCCGCAATTCGATTCAAACGCAACTGCAGCCTGGTCCACAAGCCGCGACCGCGTCCTCGGGTGACCCGTTGGCTCCTGCAGTGGCTGCCTCGACGCACGCTGACCTTGACACCACGGCCCTCAGGCTCGAGTTGCTGGCCTCGCTCAGGAAAGATATCGCTGACATCTTTAAAAAGGAGCTCCAGGATGCTCTCGGTGATGCGTTGACCACTATCAAGCACGACCTGCAAGCAGTGAAGACACAGCTGGCGAATGATAAAGCTGCTACCGATGCTACCATGTCCGAGCTAAAAGGTACGGTCGGGGGGATGGAGCTAGCGCTCACTGAGTGCTCCGATGACATCGCCGAGATGAAAACTACTATCAAGTCCCTCACTGCTAACGTGGCCATGCTGGAGAATAAGTGTGAAGACCTGGAGTCCAGATCACGGCGTAACAATATAAGAATAGTGGGTGTACCGGAGGGTCCCGACACCTGTTTCACCTCTGCTGTAGCCGCCTTACTGAAGGATGCGTTCGGGCTGGCAAAGGAGCCAGTTTTGGACTGGTCCCACCGGACCCTCCAACCCAAACCCAAGCCCGGAGATCGTCCACGAGCCATTGTGTGCAGACTTCACTATCACGGTGACTGTGTTGACATTTTGCGCCGCGCTAGAGAGCTGAGACAGATTAAAGTCGGAGACTTGTCAATCTCGGGCTTCCCTGACCACACTGCCAAGACAGCTCGGGCTCGGGCTGCATTCAACGAGGTCAGACGCCAACTCCGTGGCATTGACAGCGCTCGGTATGGTCTGATGTATCCAGCGCGACTTCGCATCACATACAACGGGGTTGAGAAGGACTTCGTTTCAGCGGCGGTAGCCAGCAACTATGTCAAGACCTTGATTTCTGAGTGAGCTCTAATACCTTTTCAGTTCTGTGTCCTTTTATTGTTCAAAGCTTGTGCTCACTAGACTGAATAAGCCACCTGTGCAGTATTAGGTGGTTCTCTGTTATATGCACTAACTAGGTTGGTGTCACTATTGTTTGTTTATAGCACGCATTTTTATTTTATATAACGGTTACACCGTATTTGGTATATTTGTACTCCAGATCAGATCAACAATACCTCGTTTTATGCTTTCTGCATTTGTTTGTGCAGGGCTGAGGGCCTTCTGTTATTTGTTAATCTATATATTCACCTGCCTTGTTGTATCAATCTGATCTATGTGCAGAGTTTTTTGGAACATCCACCTTTAGTTGAAACGATATGTTGTATAGTGAGCTTCTCCAATTTCAATATAATGGGTTATCATTGCACACACAGTGTTAAATAGTGTAGAGGTCGGCGGGAGATACTTCTTCTCTCTTTCTCTTTTATTTTGGTTTGTTTCGCGTAGTCTCCGAGTTGTGCAACGCTATTGTGTACGGCTTTTGGTTATTGTGGGAAACACTGCTGTCTCCTTTGTTCTGTAGTTATATGGGGACTTTGGGTGTGTTTGTGTTAAGGGGTTTGTTGGGGAAAGGGTGTCCCACCTCAGCTCTCATTCAACATTTGCATTTTTTTTTAAATGGTTAATGGCAATATAGATCCCAGCATTGCTGGGTCAGGCACACCTCTCAGATTTATCAGTTGGAATATCAGAGGTATGGGTAATCCTGTAAAACGATCTAAGGTTTTTGCACATTTAAAACGTTTAAATTCTGATTTAGTATTTTTTCGGGAGACTCACCTTCGCACCAAAGATCACCATAGGCTACATTGCCCTTGGGTGGGTCAAGTCTTCCACTCAAACTTCGGAAGCAGAATTCGAACTCCTTTCAACTAAAGAGGCAGAGCGCTTGTTACTATGCAGCCGTGGCTCATATTATGAACATGGCGACAAAGCAAGTCGTTTACTGGCACATCAGTTACGACGTCAGGCCACCTCCTGTTTGATACCTAGTATTAAAAACAATGATGACACTATTACTACAGATCCCCTGGAAATTAATGTTAATTTTAAATTATTTTATTCTTCATTATATAAATCTGAATTTCCTACAGACAATACTAAAATGGATGAATTTCTTCAGAATCTTTCAAATCCCGTCGTTGATACAAATACTGCCAGGCATCTCGACTCCCCACTCTCCCTTGTGGAAGTATTAAATGCAATTAAAGCTAAGCAATCTAACAAAGCCCCTGGCCCTGACGGGTTTCCGATTGAATTTTTCAAAACATTTATTGGTAAATTGGCACCTTTACTTTTATCCGTATTCAATGAATCCTTAGAAAGCGGTTCATTACCACCCACCCTGACTCAGGCCACTATTGCGCTCCTTCTTAAAAAGGACAAAGATCCAACCTCCTGTGGTTCCTACAGACCATTATCTCTGCTTAATGCTGATGTAAAGGTGTTGGCTAAAGTAATTGCATCCCGCTTAGAGAATGTGCTTCCTCATATTATATCCGAAGAGCAAAATGGTTTTATAAAGGGACGTCAATTGTTTTTTAATATCCGTACACTTTTCAACATAATTTACTCAAAACATTCTGCATTCAGCATGTCACATTCAACAATCAGATTTACCTTTTCAACTTAGTCCATCAGGGTTTAAATACCTAGGTATTAATGTAACTCGCTCTTTATCCAGCCTTGCATCTGCTAATTTCACTCCTCTCACTGAAAAGATTTCATCAGATATTCAGAGATGGGGTAACCTCCCCCTTTCATTAATTGGCAAGATCAATGTTGTTAAAATGAATATTTTACCAAAATTTCTATTTTTATTCCAATCGCTTCCTCTTTTTTTGCCCAAATTTTTTTTGGACTCACTGGACAAGATGATACGTTCTTTTATTTGGGGTGGGAAACCACCTAGGGTTCTTAAATCTATTTTGCAGAGATGCAGACTTAGTGGAGGACTTGCATTACCTAATTTTCAAACTTACTATTGGGCTGCTCACATTCATAAACTTTGCTATTGGTTAAAATCTCCTGGATCCTCTTGGTGTAAATTTGAATTATCATCCTGTAGGGGGTCTTCTATACCTGCTCTACTTTATTCCTCTTTACCTACAAGACCGTCTTTATATACCGATAATCAAGTGGTTCTTAACACTCTCAAAATCTGGTATCAATTTAGACGGTACTTTAAATTTGAAGCTGCGTCTTCCCTAGGTCCTTTAAATAACAACCATTTATTTCCTCCGTCACTTTTGGACTCGACATTTTCAGTGTGGTACAACAAGGGTATTACACAATTCAGATATTTACATGTAAATGGTGTCTTTGATAGTTTTGCAAATTTGTCATCTCGTTATGACCTCCCTGTTACTCACCTGTTTCGCTATTTTCAAACTCGCAACTTTGTGGCTAAGTGTTTTCCTAATTTCCCCTCTTTGCCTACAGAACACCAGTGGGAAACCATGCTATCATTTGTTCCTCATAACAGAGGAATCATTTCAAAGCTGTATGATTTTATCTTAGCTTTTAGCAACCACTCTAATGCTAAACTTAAGTGTACATGGGAAAGGGAACTGGGAATACAAATACATGAGGAGTCCTGGGAGCAGGCCATAGAGAGGATACGATCTACTACTTCTTGTGCTCGTCTTGGACTTATTCAATTTAAGGTCCTATACAGGACACACTTTTCTAAGTCTAGACTGTCTGAACTGTATCCAGAAGTGGAAGACTGTCACCTTAGCCACATGTTTTTTCTTTGTCCGGATCTGAAAGGTTTCTGGGCGGGTTACTTTACTATTATGTCCACTGTTCTTGGAGTAACCCTCCAACCTTGTCCTCTGATTGCTATATTTGGGATTCCTGACTCTTCACTTGTACTTAACCGTACACAAAAGGACATCATAGCTTTCACATCTTTAATCAGCAAGGCGTTCCTTATTGTTACACTAGAAATCTGCTAAATATCCTTCTATCTCCCAGTGGCTCAAAGACGTAATGTTTTTCTTAAAACTTGAGAAAATTAAATATACGTTGAGAGGATGTACAGTCAAATTTTTCCACAAATGGCAACCCTTTATTTCCTATTTCACTAATTTGAGGGTACTTCCCAACTGAATGTGTGCCTGTTACTGTTGTATCTTTTATTATTGCATCAATAACAAGTAATATGTGAGTTGATCATGAGGTGCTGAGTGTGGACGTGGGTGGGGGGGGGTTGTTCATTGTTTTTACACGGTACTCTGTACTAATTTAATTCAATCTGATTATCTTCTTCTATATTCATATGTGTTTATGTGTCCGTGTGCATATCCATGTGTTTAAAAGAAAAAAGGAAAGGAAATTGTATCTCTTTCATTGGAAGTATTGTAATGTATCTTTCTAATAAAAATATTTTGAAAAAAAAAATAAAATAAAAAATAATTAAACAGTGGATAGTCTGTACTGTGTTCTAAATACTGTAAAATGTATGCAGTGTTTTAATATCAATATTAAATGATAAGGAACAGTATGTCTACAGATTAACAATTACCTTACATGATATTTTGGGTTAGGGTTATTTATTTATTTATTTTTGTGGCAGCTAGGGCAGGCAAACTGGAGCTTATTCAATAATGTAAAAACCAACAATAAAAAAGGACACTTTCGCTCTAGGATTTCAAACTACGGGTCCTCAAGCCCAAAGAAAAACGGCCTAAAAAAAGACCCTCCGATGTTATAGAGCCGATCGATTTTAATCCAGTTTGTCAGACTGTCTGTAAGTGGGTAGTAGTGTTTGTGTATGTACACATGATTTCTCAAAGTTATGTGATGTTACCAGTGTTATGTTTTATCTTGTAATCTGAACAGAGATTCTTTGGGTGATGTGCACTTCAAATAAACCAAGTTGGGCAGATGGCAACTTGTGTTGTAAACCTGTCACTTCTTTGTTGAAAACTGAGATCTAAGCAGGCTGAGATGAATGTACTCCTTTATCCTGGTTGAGCTAATAATGATCAAATCATGTGTTTAACAGGAGAAAATAAACCTTCACATTTTCTTCATTGCTAGGTCTTAATATTGCCAGATCATCTTAATTCCTTCAAGCCAGCAGCACCTCATAAAACATTATCTAAAGGGGTGAAAGAAGTCATCTGCTTAATCTTCACGTTGCAATTCAACTGTAATCCTGGCATTCCCATCATATAGATCTACGCGTTGACATGCAGAGTTGCAGGTGTGACCATTAGCAGGCTCGAACACAGAGCTCGTTGGTAACATGAGTCATGTTCACGGTATTCTCTGTGTACATTGTGTTTACAATGCACAATTTAGCGAGCAAGCAGGTAACGAAATACAAAAACATAGTTATAGAAAGAAAATATGTAGCTTTTCGGAATATCAACATATTTCTATACATATTTTACAACTACAAAAAATATAGTAAAAACCTGAGAATTTTTTTTGAAATGTTGATTTCAACATTTCTGTTAGTTATTCAGATGTTCGCTGCTGGTGGCGCAGGTTGTAACCAGTCGCTATGCCATATATGGAATTGTGGTATAAAGGCCATCATTGATGTCTTAAATACAATACAAAGAAAGGGAATGCGCAGCCAGTCCTCGGTGATGTGTCACGTCCTTTCTCTGGTGAATATGAGATTTTGCTATGAGGAAGAAGGTGCAGGTACATATGCTACTCTGTCTGTGTCAGAGATCCTTTTTACCATCAAGGATCGCTCTGTTAAACAAACACTTTTGATACTTGTCATTCTGTCACCTTGTTGTGGAGCATTATTTTGTTTTAAGGTCTTTTTGTCTTTTTTACAAAACTGCCACAAGTACAACTACCACTTCAGTTTCTTTTGAGTGAGAGAGGTTACCTTAAGTAGAACGAGGAGGAAAACATAAATAAATAGGCTGCATGAGTTAAAAAAAAAGTATGTTTAATTTCAAAGAATAAAATGACCAGAATACTATAAAACGTACATGCTGGTGAGCAGTGGACCATGTAAAAACACAGGATTGGAGTGTGCATTCACATTGTCCACCACCTCTACTGTGCCTTTTCTCCCTCTTGGGCCAGTGGCAAGTCACCAAGATACAGAACCAAGGCAGTCCAGGAAATAACCTCAGTGCTCGGGAAGAAAAGTTCATAGGTACACTTCTTTGTTTCTTGTCATATATCAGTATGAAAAGTCCCTCAAGTCTTTTTCCTTAATGACCATGGCCATGTGTTGGGATCTTTGCGCTGCCAACGCACAAGTGCCGTACAGTATAATCAATTCTGTTCTTGGTATGCTGTATAAACAACAGCTGTGGCTGTCATTATACTGCCAATGTAGACACAGTATTCAACAGCAGCAATAAGGACATACATGGTAGGGATATGACTAGAGATTGAGCAGCAGGAGAAAATAGGCTGACAGGTTGTTCATGACATGAGAATAGTTAATGACAGAGACAGAAGACTGACATTAGGTCTCTCTTAGTATTTCTTACATAATCTGAATAACATGCTCACGCTCTGTAGAGACTTAAGGAAACAAACTTAAGATCCCTGAGGTTGAGTTGGATTACTTTGTCTGAAGCATGACCAGAGAGACTCACTGAGATCCAAAATACGTCAAAAATAATTTAGTTAACTTATTATAAAGTGCACAACTCATAATCGAGATAATGAGCTACTGCAGCTATCAAAAGAAATGTCAGGCAAGAAATCCGGTCTTTTTTCAGTGTCAAGATTAAACAATGTGACAACACAAAAATGTCTGGTCTGTTTTGGTTTGATAGGAAATAAACCTGGTATGAACTAGGGAAACATTGTGGTAATTTGAAAAAGAAAAAAGGGATGAGATTTGTGAAATGTTTCCATTTGATGGAAAGGCGCAGCCATTACAACATGGGGTCTAGAGTTAGTTTTCAGACTCAAGTTGTAATTATCAGCTCATAACTGGTTCATAGCTCAACTACATGTTTCTTTAAAGATCAGAGATTATGGGAATGTAAAATGCCACTTGTCATACATGCAGTCGCAGATACATGTGTGAATGTATGTCTGAGTAATTGCTGTGCTTTGATTACATTTTTTGTTGTCTTGCAGCTTGTCTTTTTCGCTACAACATCCTGTCTCTGGTGTATTTCCTCTGCCTGCTGCTGCTGCCGTGGTTCCTGTGTCCTAATAAACACACAATCCGAGGTAAGCCCATCAGTCTATGTATTATTATGGCATTTTGCACCTATTTGTTTTCTTTGGACTGCAGGGTGTCAAATTATTTCAGTTACTCTAACTACTGGAGGCACTTTCTGTCCTGTGTCTTGTAATCAACTGTACAGATATAAGGTGATATGAGTTTCAGGTGGCAAAGAGAATTTGCTGCCTAATTAAATGTCCCACTGGGCAGGAGGTACTCTTTGTTTTGTAGTTCTACCTCTGTAGCTGACAGAGAAGTGAATATTCAGTGATGGTGGCCATCTGCCAGCAGCAGTTGTGTAGCGGTTGTGTACTCTCTCGTTGCGTTGTGTGATTGAGACCACGATGGAACCATTGGCAGCCAGCCGTTTATTCTGGTGGAATATTTAACATGGGAAATGCTCTTTGAGAACCCTCACAATGGCAGCCTCTCCCAGCCGGGATATACACAGACTGAGCATTTACATGAAAATAAATATCACATTAAACAAATAACTCACAAAATATTTGAATGGGCGTTTGGTGACATACCTGGTGGAATATTTAACATGGGAAATGCTCTTTGAGAACCCTCACAATGGCAGCCTAACATGGGAGAAAGACAAGCTGAAGTACACTTTCATGGCGAAGTCGACGCTAGCTAAGTAGCTACGACCAAAGCTAATGGTAGCCAAGCTAGCGATCCTAAGACTAAAGTCCATTTAAAAGTAATTACAGATTCCAAGCAACACAATATATATGTACAAACAACCAAGTATTAATACAGTATTATGTACATTTAGACTCCCGTAATACATCGCCAAAGTGTGGATTCATGTTTAACTGCTCTGACTACCTACCTCTCCCAGCCGGGATATACACAGACTGAGGAGAGGAGGCAGCAATGTAAAATACAACCCCCGCATTCCGCTAGAGGGAGCTCTAGCACTCCAACCAAGGCTCCCACTACCACAGCCAGCGCAAGGATCTCGCTGGCAATGGCAAGTGGGAAGCATTAACCCTGCTACATTCCCCTCTACTGATTTCCACTTGCCCATCCAAAGAACAACCATACAGGTGCTGTGAGAACCCCTGAAACAAACCAAATCAGGCACAGTAAACAACATACAAATACACAGTGAATAACAAAACAAAAATTCAGTACTGTTCATACTACAGATATCAAGCATTCCAGTCATTGACCATCCCTGAAGAATTAGAATGAGGAAGGCTGCAAAGCCTCCCAACACCCATAGGAAAACATGCCCGTCTACATGTTAGGCCACCTGATACCTCATAATTCACACAGTACAGTTGACAACCACCTGGACCCACAACATTCTATGTCACACAGGTCCCTGCACCATTCAGAGCTTTACCCTTCCTGAGGAAGAAAGGAAAAACAACCAAAAAAAAAGACGGCACTTTAATATACACAAAGATAAATAAATAACATAAAATAAAAAAAAATAAAAATCCATAAACCTTAGAACCCAGCAAAAACTCTCTGGTGCATATTTTGGATGAGCCTGACCACAGGTCTAATAATCCTCCCACCTCTAGATCTCACACCTAGCATTATATCACTGCCAGCAGTATCGGGCTGAGGATGCTGTACCCTGTCTACAGTCAGGGAACCTACAACAGAAGACTGCAAAACAGGTGCTGACACAGGGTCAAGTCGCAAGTCAGTCTGGTCCGAAGGACAGTCAACGTCAGCCGTCAAGTCAGGTGGAACTGTCCAATCGTCTGCATCCCCAGGTAAGTCACAGGAGGTAGACTGGGCCGGAGGGTCAACATCCTCCTCCAGGTCAAGAGGTGCGTCACAAGAAACAGTCCGAACAGGTCCGTCAGCCAACAAGGCATCCAGCGGATCCCCATTAGAGTCTTGGAGTCGTGAGATCCAAGAAACAGTCCTGTCCTCTGAATCACTATCAGGCAGGACGGCAGAACCCACATCACCATCCGGAAAGGAATCATCTACAGCAAAGTCACTCACACAGGAACCGTCATTTTCGGACCCAGGTGGGATAGGCAAGAAGTTGACAGGCATTATCAAATTTCTATGAACCACCTTCTCTCGATCCGTTGTACAGTTCTTGATCCTGAAGGTGTGTGTGTTTTCGTGTTTCTCCACAACAGTGTGCAGGTGACTGTCCCAGCGATCAGCCAACTTTCTCTTCCCACGCTCTCCTTTGTTGGCTAAAAGAACCCTGTCTCCAACTTCCACAGCCGCGCCCCTGAACTTCCTGTTGTATATGGCAGCTTGTCTCTGCTGCTGTTTAGTAGAGGAGGTCTGAGCGATTTTTATGGCCTCTGCCAGATCATGCCTGAGACCCTGCACATAGGCGCCATAATCCACCAGCAGATCATCCTGAAGGACAGACCCAAACAACAGGTCGACTGGCAGCCTGGGCGTCCGCCCAAACATCAGCTGAAATGGAGCAAACCCTGTGGTCTCGTGCACTGTAGCATTATAGGCGAAGGTGAGAGATTTCAGATGCTGCGGCCACCTGTGCTTGGCCTTGGGCGGCAAGGCTCTTATCATTCCACCAAGGGTGCGATTGAATCTCTCAACAGCTCCATTGCCCATGGGGTGGTACGGGGTGGTGCGCGATTTCTGGACACCAGCAGCAATGAGCATCTCGGCTATAAGACTGCTTTCGAAGTTGGCACCCTGGTCCGAATGTATGCGCTCAGGAAAGCCGTATACACAGAAGAAGTTGTTCCAAAGTTGATTTGCAACAGCTTTTGCTGACTGGTTTGGACAGAGGTATGCCTGAGCCAGTTTGGTAAAATGGTCGGTAACCACAAGCACATCAAGTGACTTGTTGGAAGTATCTTCAGCCGACCAAAAGTCAATACAAACCAACTCGAGAGGCCTAGATGTCACTATGCTCTCGAGTGGCGCCCTGCCCTCCGGCTCTGGAGACTTGCTAAAGACACAGCGGCGACAACACCGCACATATTCCTTCACGTCTCTCTCCATGCCTTGCCAGTAGAATCTCTGTCTAGAGAGGTAAAGCGTCCGTCTTTGGCCTTGATGACCAGCTTCATCATGCACACCTCTGAGGACCTCTTCCCTCAGTACCAAGGGTACAACATACTGGTACGTCTTCCGCTTTGTGACAACATCCTTTGAGACACGATAGAGGACGCCTTGTTTGATGGAAAGTTTCTCCCAATGCCTGAGGAGCCTCAAAGTGTCAGCTGGCTCATGCCCACGCTCACGCCTTGATGGACGTCTCTGCCTCTCCACAAAGTGAAGCACCCGACTCAAGCAAGGGTCTGCACGTTGTGAAGCCATCAACGTCTCTTTAGGCAAGGGACGGATGTCGGAATGCTCACGTGGTTGGATGGATTGCACAAGCTGAGGAAGGAGAAAGGCTTGGGGAGGCACATGCTCCTGGCCCAATGACCGCTCTAAGACAGCTGAGACTGCCTGATTGGAAACGGAAGGGCCCAAGGACACTGCCACAGCACTGCTGAGAGATGGCATGACTCGCGGATTGCAGGATTGACGGAACGCATCCTGCACACTGTCAAGGTTCAAGGCGTTCGCCTCCACCATGAGTGCATCATACGGGACCCTGGTGAGACGATGAAGCATACTGGGCTGCACAAAAGGCTCCCGGCTGAGGGCGTCCGCCACAACATTCCTAGATCGGGGATGTATCTTATTTCAAAGTCGAACGGGGCGAGCTTAGCCACCCATCTCTGTTCACAAGCATCGAGTCTGGACTTACTCAGAATGTAGGTCAACGGATTATTGTCCGTCCATGCCGTAAACGTGCGGCCTCTCAGCCAGTGGCTGAATTTGTCACAGACAGCCCACTTGAGCGCCAGAAACTCCAACCTATGTGCTGGGTAGCGAGACTGGGCATAGTTGAGAGATTTGCTGGCGCATGCAATCGGACGTGCTACATTATCCCCCTCAGCCAGTTGAGATAACACAGCACCCAGACCATTGGAGGAGGCGTCCACCGAGAGCAAAAAGGGCCTGCTGAAGTCTGGGTGAGCCAGAGCAGCATTATCTAGCAAAGCTAGTTTTAGCCTCTTGAAAGCCTCTCCGCATTCCGCTGTCCAGTCAGCAGAGGTAAGTTTCCTTGTTACAGGCGTCTTCCTCTTCCCCTTACTGTAACGTGGCCTCTTGACTCCAGAGGTAAGTGCAAAGAGGGGCTTGCTGATCTTCGAGTAGCCCTCAAAGAATTGCTGGTAGAACCCAACCATGCCAAGGAATGATCTTATCTTGGTGGGAGATGGGACAATGCCGGACTCATCCATCAAGTCTTTCTCGCTGAGATTTACAATGGCCTTGACATTCTCAGGGTCTGTGGCAATGCCATGTTTGTCAATGATGTGCCCCAAAAACCTCACAGATGGCCGCAGGAGGTGGCACTTTTTGGGGGCTAACTTTAGATTGTGCACCTTCAATCTCTCAAAAACCATTTCCAGCCTCTGCAAAGCTAGCTGTTCGTTAGGAGCAAAAACTAAAATGTCATTCAAATAGCAGAGGAGGCTTAAGAAGTTTTGGTCACCAAAGATAGCCATCATCATCCTCATGAATGTTGCCGGGCTGTTACACAGACCCTGCGGGAGTCTGTTGTACTCATAAAGCCCAAATGGGGAGGTGAACGCAGTAAACTTCTTATCCTCCTCGTGTACTTCCACATTGTAGTATCCCGAGGTCAAGTCCATGGTCGAGAAAAATGTATTTCCCCCCAGAGCTGCCAAAGCGTCGGCCTGGTGAGGCAGAGGGTGGGCATTCCTGACGGTACGCGCATTCAGCCAGCGAAAATCCGTGCAGAGACGCAAGTCTCCATTCTTTTTCCAAACTAGGACAAGCGGCGATGCATACTCACTCGCAGATTTCCTTATGATCTCTCGCTCCTCCATCTCATTCAAAGCCGTTCGAAGCTTGTCATAGTGAGATGGAGCCAGCCGACGATACGGCAGCCTGAAGGGTTTGCTGTCACTCAGGCGGATGCGGTGGACAAACCCTTTAGCTGTACCGCAGTCCATGCTGTGGCGAGAGAAGATGGACTCATACTTTGTCAGTAGATCAACCAGCTTTGCTTTCCAGAATGGAGACAAATCAGCTGAGTCAATGTCAATGTCCTGCAGACCCAAGTCGTGAAGGGCTGACCTACAAGGCCTGGGAATAGAACGCTCAGAGTCAACTGTCAAGCTCTTCTCGCTACCCGTGTCAGTCAGGTCAGTAGTCTTGGCTACATTACATTCAACACTGTCAGTCTCGTCAGTCCTGTACAAATAGTCATTGTCAAAGTCCTCAAGTGCCACACAGGGGGACGCATCAGCAATCTTGCAGTTCCGTCTCAGAGTCACAGGCTTATTGGAGGGGTTGATAATTCTCACTGGGACCCAACCATCGCCCCAGAGCGGCGTCACCAGTCGCCCTACCATGACGGTCCGTGGCACTGTGCGTGACTGACTTGGTTCCACTACCAGTGTGCTTCCAGCAGAGAGGCACACATGACCAGGCAAGCGCCCCCACACTAAGTGTTCTCGCATAGGCTCTAAAGTCACAGCATGCTTCAGCTTGACTGTGCCCACTTTTTCTGGGATTTCACTGCCTCTCCATTTCTCCACAGTGGCCAACAGCTGCAGAAGACCTTCCTCCTTACCAGACGCCTGAGGCGAAAGAGATGCTGTCTCCCCGAAACTCCCAGAGTGTTTAGCCATTCGAATGAGGTGTTTTATAACGTTGCTGCCCAGAATCAGGTCATCACTCTGACCATCCACAATGAGTGTGGGCACGGAGATCTGGCAGTCATGGACTTTCATCTGCAGCTCGCAAACACCTACAGGACATGTCCTCAACCCTCCACAGCCAATCAGCACAACTGATGTCGGGGCAACAGAGTGAGGGGAAATAACACCTGCGTCCTGCAGCTTTGGAAGTAAGCGTGAGCTCATAGAACAGGCCATTGAACCACTGTCCAACATGGCGCGCACCTCCACAGCATCATGAATCATCACACTAGTGTTGAAAAGATTGTCTTTCGCAGTCAGTCGCTGCGTGTTCTGAAAAATTAAAGTTGAATCACTGACCGTCGTTGTACAAGCATGTGAAAAAACGGACTGAAAAATCATCGTCATATGGGGATGCGCCCGCTGACCCTCCACTAGACCCCTCCTCATGTGGGTCAGCTAGTTTCCCTGCTGTGTGGGTGAACCGGCCAGGGCAGTGGGTGAACCAGGAGCTGGTGGGGCTGAGCAAGTGGCAGCTTGATGCCCAGCAGCATGGCAGCGGAAGCATAGACGTTCGTTCCGACAGTGGGATGCAGTGTCATGGTCATCGCAGCCACAAATAGCGCATGGCCCCCGAGCCCGGGTGCGACCGACAGGTCTCTGTCTAGACTGCCTGTAACGCTGAGGAGACTCCCGCTGTAACAAACGCTCCAGCAGAGTGACAATATGCCCAAGAACGTGACTCTCACCTGACGCCGGCCCACCGGTCATGGCAGGTTGTGCAGTAGGAGTCACTGCAGTCTGCACGTGACTATGCACAGCATCAACAGCCTGGGAATATTGCAGGTGGTCTGTTGGACGTGCAGCTGAACGGCGCTGCTGAAGACGATTTTTGTGATGGTGCTCATCAAGCCGTACCTGCACATCCATGGCAGTCCACTCCTCCAGTGGCCTACAGCTGAAGACCAGAGACAGTTCTCGATCGGGACAGTGAGTGATGAACATAACAGTCACTTCCCTAGAGGAGTCATCAATAGTTTTGCCTTGCCTTTTTAGCCCATCCGTAGCTGTGTCGAGTGCCTTGTTAAGCCGGATCCAATAGTCAACAGCACTTTCATTCTCTAAGGGCTTTGTGTCATAGAAGTCAGCTAGAGGCATGAAAGAAGTCACAGACTCACTAAAGTGTTGCTTGAGTATGTCGAAAATGGGCTGAGGACCTAACCGTAAGACCAAACTAGGCTTGCTACGCACCCCCACTCTCACAACATCACGTGCTCTACCCTGTAGCCTGCCCATTACTTCTTCCGCCTGATCACATAACTGAACATCCCTCTTAGTCAGATACACTTTAACACAGTCTTCCCACTCAGAAACCGAAAGTTTGTCAGTCTTGTCCCCCCTGAAGGGATGCGGTTCACCGCTATGCTGGCTAACAGTTAGGCTCATCTTAGAGAGATCAGCAATGGTGGAAGGGGCCAAAGTAACATCACCAGTTGGGGCGGGCCTAAGACAAGAGGCAATGTTCTCCCCAATACTAGTCCCTATCTGCTTAACTAAGTCAGTTAATACATGCACAGGGACATGGTCCACATCCCTACCCCCAGAAAATGCAGATGGACCAGCTAACTGATCAGCACTAGAAGAAACGTCACCACCCTCAGCACCATTCACTTTGGCCTGTTGAGGAGTGGATGTCAGGGGCCTCCCCCGAAAACCTCCTCTCTGGAGTGATGGGCTAAACATAAATGTCTGACCCCTGCCTAAAGCAGATAAGTTCAGCTCATCCATCTCCAATGAGTCACAATTTCCCAAAACCAAAAATGTACGGTTGAGCAGTGAAAATAGTAAAGAAATAAAAACACATACACAAGTAATGACACGTCACTGTTCAAATGTGACGTTCAACTCAAAAGCAAAATAAAACAAAAAAACAAAAAAAAATAAACTCAATTTGCATTATATGCACGAGAAGGCGAAAGAAAAATAAAACACATATCTTTACAAGATGGTCGGCTGCAACCATATCCCTTGGTTCGAATTATTCCTCTCTTTTTTTTATTACTGAACCTGTCTACTCGAAGCAGCACGGGCGACTCACAGCACGGCCACGTCGTCGGTGCTCACGTGCTACGTGTCGAATGGCGATCCTCAATGGCGCAGCAGACAGGCAGAGAAGACCGGGTCACGGCACCATTTGTAGCGGTTGTGTACTCTCTCGTTGCGTTGTGTGATTGAGACCACGATGGAACCATTGGCAGCCAGCCGTTTATTCTGGTGGAATATTTAACATGGGAAATGCTCTTTGAGAACCCTCACAATGGCAGCCTCTCCCAGCCGGGATATACACAGACTGAGCATTTACATGAAAATAAATATCACATTAAACAAATAACTCACAAAATATTTGAATGGGCGTTTGGTGACATACCTGGTGGAATATTTAACATGGGAAATGCTCTTTGAGAACCCTCACAATGGCAGCCTAACATGGGAGAAAGACAAGCTGAAGTACACTTTCATGGCGAAGTCGACGCTAGTTAAGTAGCTACGACCAAAGCTAATGGTAGCCAAGCTAGCGATCCTAAGACTAAAGTCCATTTAAAAGTAATTACAGATTCCAAGCAACACAATATATATGTACAAACAACCAAGTATTAATACAGTATTATGTACATTTAGACTCCCGTAATACATCGCCAAAGTGTGGATTCATGTTTAACTGCTCTGACTACCTACCTCTCCCAGCCGGGATATACACAGACTGAGGAGAGGAGGCAGCAATGTAAAATACAACCCCCGCATTCCGCTAGAGGGAGCTCTAGCACTCCAACCAAGGCTCCCACTACCACAGCCAGCGTAAGGATCTCGCTGGCAATGGCAAGTGGGAAGCATTAACCCTGCTACAGTTGCAATGTATCTGCACTTTGAAGATTTTCAAATGGGATTACGTTTATATTTAATTTTACAAGGAAAGGCTGAACAGAGGTTAAAGCGGTGATTGTGTTTTTGTGTTTTTGTCCATATAATAAGTTTTATGTTAGACAGAGTTTACATGGAATAAACGGTACATCCCAGCCGTTCTCTGTTCCGAGTGGATATGTACTCAGCAATAAATACTTTATATGAATACTTGACTCATTCAGAAAGGCACAGTATATTGTCAGGAGTGTTAGTCAGAGCTTGAGTGCTTATAGACAGATGATGGGCCCTTTATGCTGATTCATTAATCTGGTCGGATTATTGATAATTTGACAGCAGTGGTGTAAAGTAACGGAGTAGAAGTACTTTGTTACAGTACTTAAGTCGTTTTTTTGAGGATCTATACTTTCCTTGAGTATTTATATTCATCAGGACTTCTACTTTTACTCCACTACATTTAAAAGAAAAAATATTTACTTTTACTCCGTTACATTTTCATTGAACACCTCATTACTCGTTACAAATTCAAATCTGAATATAATTATAATTGTCTCTCATCGCGATTGGATTATCCGGACTGTGCGTGTTTGCGCAATACCGACGGTGTCTCGCGAGGATAACCTGAGGGCGGCACGACTACACGGAGTAAACCACCATGGCTACCTCATCCACCGCTGATGCTGAAGACACGGCCGAAGAACCAAATCCACCACACCCGTGGCCGTATCTCGCGACCATGTTTGCCTTCGTGGGGGTACAAGATACATCCTATCGAATGAAGTGCCTCTTGTGTCTACCGAGGGAGACGGAAATAATGGCGTTTCAAAACTCTCCGTCGAACCTCAAAAAACACATTCAGGTAAGTGAATTAAGTAATGGCAGCCAGAGTCATGTTATGTATTGTGCCAGGAATAAGTGCAAAAGTCTCGCTGGTAAAATATAGTTTGCCAACAGAACAGATACAGTTGAGCATTTTACTTAACATGCTTAACATGCGTGTCTACAAAGTAGACGCGTGCATGCGCGTCCAGGTATGGTCCAAGTGTAGGCGTGCATACACAAATTGTTGTTTGGATTCCATGTAGCTCATAATTGTTATACTTCACCACATTTACAGCTATTTGTAGAGTATATTCTTTCTGCTGAATCTATGTATATTCTGTATGTCCATTGTCTGAGTGCAGTTGGTAATTTATTCTCCCATTTATATTCTCTGGCTGCAACATATTGCATATGGAGACTTCTTCTCTTCGCTGAAGAGCTCTCATGTTACTCAAGACAGCTCCAAGCAACTAGATGGATACCTGGCCCTTACAGCAGAACAGATGGATGTACTGAAGACGTTCCCTGCTGTCTGCAAGTTGTCTGTTAAGCTGAACACACCTCTGCCTGCCTCTGCAGCCTGTGAACGACTATTTAGCATTGCAGGACTTGTCTTCAGCCCTCGAAGAGCTCGGCTGGATTCACGCAATTTTGAGAATCAACTTCTGCTAAAGATGAACCACAAGTTTGTTGACTTTTAATAAAGCACTATGACAAATTAAAGTCATTATAGGCGTTTCCCCATGCAACTAAACAACCTAAACCTCTACCAAAGTTTTACCACTGCATTGAGTTTTTAGGTCTCTTTATTTCAAAATTGTAAACTTTGGTATAGGTTTGGGTTGTGTAGTTGCATGGGGAAACGGGTCTCAAAATCAGACCTTATCAATCACTGTAAATATAAACAAAAAGGAAAAAAACACTGTTGGGTTTTGTAATTTTATGCATTGTCAGTTCATGTTCTACAAGTGTCGCCTTAAGACCTGTTATATGGCATGGTTGTCATGGCACAGTAAGAATACAACCCGACATTTTTTGTTTAAAGTGGTTAAAGTTCTTTGTTAGAAAGGGAGAAAATGTTATTTAATATTTATTTTAAGTTTCATCACTTCCAATTTCACTTGTTCATGTATGAGTTCTATATTATTTTATAAATAATAATTGAAATCAGTTGAAATAAAGTCTGAATAGAACAATTTCGGTTGTTTTGTTTCTGTGTAGGCCTACTATAAAAAGCACCTTACATTTTTAATTTGATACTTGTACTTTTCCTTTTGATACTTAAGTACATTTCAACACTTGATACTTTTGATACTTAAGTACATTTAATATGAGCTACTTTAAGACTTTTACTCAAGTCATTTTCTGACTGGTGACTTTTACTTTTACCGAAGTCACTTTCAGGTAAGATATCTGTACTTTTACTCAAGTATGGCTTTCAAGTACTTTGTACACCACTGTTTGACAGTGTACCCACTTATACAAAACCAATATAAATGTATATTACATTCATACTTAAAATATTAAACACCCTGACATGTTTCTAGATCAATGATGTTATGATCGATCATAATGTATGATCCTTAGAGTGGCTAGATCTTTCATTTTATAGCAAAAATACCAACTCATCGTGTAATAAACAGAAGTTGCTTGTTTTAAGGAGATATGTGATGGTATGACAAAAGTTTTTTGTTGTTACAATGTAAATTGACTTTTATATTATAAAGGGAATATATATATATATATATATAAAACACAACTAATTTATATATATACCAACATAAGTTAAAATGTCGTCATAATAATTGAATCATCAGGTGAGTCCCGCTCCCAAAAAATCTTTTGGGATGTAATGGGCTGTCACATGGACTGTAGGACCTATGGAACATATAGACATATCAGCACACATCAGAAATGTAACTCCAACAAGTCAGTCAACAGTAGCTGCTCTGTTCCTTCCTTCGAGTTTAGCAGCGATAGTGTTTTTCACCCAGTACTTCAAACACAGAGAGCTAAATAAGTGCTGACATGAAAAATGGGATTTGTCAGCTGTGTGTTGGAGCGATGTTTCACTGTTTGTGTTCATTAATGCTGTCGCGCTCAATCCTGTACTGCTTATATTACATTTAGTCACATTTTAGCAACACATTATGTTTTCTGTCTGCTAAAAGTGTGTTTTTGTGTGTGTGTTCCTCTAATTAAAGATTACCTTTTTAAGCATAGACCTCACAGAGGGATGACATTCTTGGAAAGTGAGGACATTTTGGGTCCTTCGCTCCTTACTTTTTCAGAAGGGCTGTATTATGATTAAAAAATATTTTTAGGGATAGGATTAGAATTAGATTTAAGTTAGGGTTAGGGATAGGCATTCAGTTTGGATGGTTAAGGTTTGATTAAGGGGCTAGGAAATGTATTATAATGAGTGTCCTCACTGAGCCACAAGTACAAACATGTGTGTGTGTTATTCTTGAATATGCCTCAGTATATAACTTGGGGTCAAACAAGATTGGATTCTTTCACACTGTCTATTAATAAAGACATATTGATGCATTAGTTTGTACCACACAGAGAGGATGCTGTGTGTATACAGCTGTTTGCTTGAGATGTTGAAAGTATTCACACTTCCTTTTCGGCTTTGATTTACCTTGTAAAATCTGAATTAGTTGTGTTAATTAAATTAGTAACTTAACCTTAAATGTCACCTGAAGATTGTCATATAATACCTTATTGATTTTTCTTAATTTTGATGGTTTATTGATCAGAAAGGGTTATAAATTCTATATAGCATACACATACAGTACATGCAGTGGCATTTATATCACATATGATACAAAGAACACAGTATTCTTAATTAAAGTTCCAACAATTAGTTTCCACTAATAATTCCCACGCTGCTGACAATAAAATGATCCTTGCTAAAAGGAATCATGATCTTTAGTCCTAGTTGCTAATAGGACAAAAGTCATGTTCCCTCCTTTTTCTAGTCTGTCTCTGTTAAAGACACTTTTTATGATCCAGTGATAAAAATGTGTGGAGAGGGTTTTTTTTTTTGGTGGGAGACTGGGTAAAGTTAAAGGTGTGCAGGGTTGGGTGTGGGGTGCAGAGGGGAATTCCCCAAATGGAAAACCCTCTGGCCTGCCAAGACACTGACACGTGCGCAAACACACACACACGCTCTCACACACACACACACAGACAGATAGATATATAAATTGAGCGGGAAAAAAAAATTCAAGCATCTAAGTGGAAGCAGCAGCTTTTGGCTCTGAGGAGAATTAAGAGACAGTTTTTAGAGTTAGAGATTACTCAACACCTGGAATGGTTTCAAATATTCAATTATTGCGTTATGCAGCATGTCAAAGACTTCTATCCCTCTATAGTTATACTTTAAGAAGGGGGTTGGGATTTTGTTAGTCTAGGTTTTTTTGTTAAACAGAACAGACAAACCCGCAGGCAGACAAAACGTGCGCGTTAGACGATCTGTAAGAAGTTATTAATGGACTTGAGGATGCACACCCTGCAGTCTCTATTGTTGCTGGTGACTTCAATAGGGCTTATATGAGGAAAGGTCTGCCTAAATATCATCAGCATATTAACTTTCCCACCCGGGGTGACCAGACTCTTGACCAGACCTGGACATTGTACGGCCCCCGGGCCGCATCCGGCCATTTGGCTGTCTGAGGTCAATGGAATATTAGGAATCACACGTAAATAGGTGAACATCATGGAAAGAATACAACAACATTTCTTTTATTTTGAAGGTGCCTTTTTTTAACATCTACCTGACGTACATACTGAATGCCCGTGAGCGGATGATGTTTTGGCGAACGGAGTTAAGAAGAGATGGGAGTTTAAGTCCGCAAAAATGTCAGCCCACGCTAAGACAAGAAATATCGATGGGAAAGCCATGTGCTTAGTTTGTGGAGAAAAGATCGCTGTTTTTAAGGATTACAATTTGAACCGCCACTACGAGACAAAGCACGGAGAGACTTTTACGGACGAAATGTAACGAGAAGGATCGAGGACATCACTGGAAATCTCGAGCTTCAGCTGCTAAAGAAAGTGGTCGATTTTGACTTTTTCTCCTTGGCTCTGGATGAGGGCTGTGATGTCCGCGACACAGCCCAGTTACTAATCTTTGTACGTGGGATGACGAAAGACTTTGACTTTACTGAGGAGCTGGCAGCAATGCGGTCAATAAAAGGGACGACTTTTGAGGCAGTTGCAAGATAAAGTGAGGGAAATTCACCCGCGGTCATGAAAAACCTGGAAAAGTCATGGAATTGTTATATGTTTATTTCCAGTCCTGCAAAAGTGCTTGAAAAAAATGTAATCCCAAAAGTTTTGGAGAAGTCATGGAGATTTGTTATATTCATATTTTCATTTCGTTAATTTACGCTGAGTTTTAGTTAATTCATATGCTTTTAAAAGGAATACGCTCAAAATATAAGCAGGCGTACGCTCTCATACTAATTGTAATGTTCGGTGGGGAAGCAGGTGAGATAATGCACTACACGCCAGGGAAGTGTAGATTTAAACATGCTTGGCTACAAATGGAAAAGTACATGCCATGTGTTACAACAGACGTCAATCAAACTATTGACTCATTCATTTGTGTAATTAAAGGTTTACTGTATGCTTTGAAATTCTCATTGTTAGCTTAAATACTAAATTTAGTCTCACAAAATGTCGGGTCATGGAAAGTTGGTTTAAAGATGTTATGTAGAAGTCATGGATGTGTATGAACCCTGTGTATTATACATCAGGAGGTGTTGTGTAAGTCAGTGCCAAAAATGAATAATTTTACTGATGTCGTAACTAAATTAGTTAACTTTATCAGGGCAAGAGCATTGAATCTCAGACAGTTTGTTGCACTTTTAGAGGAGCATGAGACTGAACATGGAGACATAGGCTACCACAAAGCTGTCAGATGGCTCAGTCTGGACAAAGGGCTTAAAACAGTATGGGACCTGAGAGCAGAGATTCAAGAGTTTTGTGAAAAAAAAGGCAAGGACATCCCAGAGCTCTCAGATGCAGACTGGATGGAAGATCTTGCATTTGCTGTTGATGTCACTGCAGAAATGAATGAGCCGAATACCAAACTGCAAGGCAGGGGCCTATTTGCACATGGAATGTACAGCCTGGTGAAGGCTATCATAAGAAAGTTGCAGTTTCTTTCAAGCCAGTTGGAGGGTAACATTCCCAACCACATGCCATCTCTATAAGAAGCCACACCATCAGTTGATCACCTCCGCAGGTACACTGGTGGCAGAGCACTTTAAGTCAGCATCACTGCTGGAGTTTTATTCTTCTCTCAAAGAGGAGAACTTTTCATACGTGAGGAGGCATGCTCAGAAGATGTTGGTTCTCTTTGGATCTACTGACATATGTGAACAAACATTTTCTGTGATGAAGTTTAACAAATCCAGATACAGATCCTCTCTCACTGATGATCACCTGTCAGCTGTCCTTCGTATATCCACCTCAGATATTCAACCTGACTTCAGTGCACTTGTTCATGCCCAAAACAGACTTGATTTCTCTCACTTAACAAGAAAAAAACCCGCAAACGGGGTGATTAGACTATATGCAAATAGTAATAGCGCTTTGTATCCAGTTAATTTAAAGCTGATCTTTGGAATATTGCAAAAAAATTTCATTATTTGTTCACAACTGTTCTTTTAAATGTTGATTAAAGTGTGATATATTGTTGGCGTTATTACTTTGCCTGCCTCACTTTTTCATTGCCTAACCATAACATTGACTCTTACCTGTAGAAGCTTATCAAATTAATATGATTGGAATTAAGTTCAGCTTATTGGTCCGGCCCTCCACAACTGTCCATGGTTCTCATGTGGCCCCTCGTTAAAATGAATTGCCCACCCCTGCTCTTGACCATTGTTACTCGCAAATACGGAACAGCTACAAACCCCTCCCCCACCCCGCTTTTTGGAAGTCTGATCATGCTCATCCCATACTACAGACCACGCCTAAAACAGGAAAAAATGTTTTTTCAGGCAGTTCAACGCTGGAGTGCTGAATCCATTAGCCCTCTCCAGGACTGCTTTGAAACCACAGATTGGCAGATGTTCTGTGTTGCAGCTGATGGGGACATTAACGAATACACAGACACTTCATATATCTCCAAATGCATCGATGATGTCAGCCCTAGGGTCAGTGTCAGGACTTTCCCAAACCAAAAGTCCTGGGTAAATGGTAATGTCCGTGCTAAGCTCAGAGCACGGTCCTCTGCCTATAAATCTGGTGACCCGGAGGCTTTGAGGAAGTCCAGATGTGACCTGCGGAGGGCCATCAGAGATGGAAAAAGAGACTACAGGGACAAGCTGGAATCCAACTACTTCAGCTCTGACCCCTGACGCTTGTGGGGTGGCCTGCAACACATCACTGACTATAAAAGGAGAAGTAGCAGTGATGATCAGCAGCATGCCACCTCCCTACCTGATGACCTCAACACCTTCTACGCACGGTTTGAGGCAACCAACACCTTTCCAGCAGCATTTGATGAGGGTAAGCTTCCCGAAGGACAACCCCAACATGACATGCCAAGCAGTCCCGCTGCAATCACAGTCCATGGTCAGCAACCAGCAGGACCACGATCCACCATCCAGACCAGAACGCCACTCCAGTCCTCAGTCACCGTCCACCGCCACCCACCACGAGCCGCCGCCGCGGTCCTGGTCCAATGCCCGTACCCGATGCCAACGCGACACAGGGTCCGCCACCACGATCAGCCCACACGACACAGAATCCGCCACACAGGTTCCGCCACCACCACCACGATCAGCCCACACAACACAGAATTCGCCACACTGGATCCACCACCGCGACCCCCTGTGCGCGATCAACAAACTGCAATCCATGGTGTGGCAACAGAGGCCCTGGATCTGCGGGTGATAAAGCAAAGGGATTCCGGGGAAGGGGGATAGGGATGGAGAAGAGGAAGGAGAAGCTGGAAAAAGAAGCTCTGTGTGTCATGTGTCATAAAATAGAACAAGTAACGTTCTGCCGCACTAATTAGCTCTAACTATAAGCTTTATCAAAAAGGAAGGTTTTGAGCCTACTCTTAAACGAACAGATGGTGTCTGCCTCCCGAACTGAAAGTGGTAGTTTATTCCACAGCAGAGGAGCTTGATGGCTAAAAGCTCTGGCTCCTACTCTACTTTTAAAGACTTTAGGGACGACAAGTAGGCTTGAATTCTGGGAGCGGAGTGCTCTCTTTAGGGACACTAGACTGAAGGGAAACGCCTCTCTCTTTGTCACACATGTTTTTTTTGCATCAGTGTGCCTGAGATGAACGTGATCATGTTTCCCATGAGAAGTTAGGAGATCTCTATTTATAAATTGACTTCAAAGAGAAGGCTGGTGAAATGTTGTGTCATTAAGAAAATGGCTTAAGCAGATGTATGTTCTGAGCTGTGATGGCTTTGATTGTCTTAGTTTCTAACAGTCAGCTGTGCTTGTGGCAGCTCAGCTCTGCCTCCTATACTAAATGTTCACTGACTTACAAGGTTTCAATCAGGAGAGACTTCGATTCAACGAAGATCGGAATAAGGGAATTCTATACACTGGTAGTAGTTCAATCGATCAATCAATGAAATTGTATTTGTACAGCCCATATTAACAAGTCACAATTTGTCTCATAGGGTTCAACAAAGTATGACACCCTCTCACCTTAACCCTCAACAAGAGATGAAAAACTACCAAAAAACCTAAACTTAGAAACCTCAGTGAGCCACATGTGAGGGATCCCTCTCCCGGGACAGACAGAAGTGCAATAGGTGTAAATAGATGCCATGTGTAATGGAGAACATCAGAAAGATGAGAATAAACAGAATGGAACAAAAAAGTAAATGAATTAAGGAGTTATTCTCAGTAATGGTAGAGTATGTGAGTAGTAATCATATTGTATATCAAGTAAACAGTCCACATCGATCATGGTCCACCACCACCATCCACAATCAGCTGCCAACACAATACAGGATCCGTCAATATGATCATGATCAGTTGAGGTTGAGGATCCAGATGAGGTGAGTATGATTCTGTTGAAGACTGGAGGAGATTGGGATGGAGGTGGGTTATGCGCGTCACTGAATGACGGCTGATTGCGGAAGAGAGATTAAAAGTTTGTCAGCAGCCGCATGATTGGTTGGAAATCAATGGCAGAATCTGATTGGCCATTTAGAAACGTCCACAATCATGTGATCAATAAGCATAGAACGAGTAAGAGATTTGAGATTGATTGAATGGGGGCAAAGTCTTCCTGAGTGAACTTCGATGAGCTTCATAAGGGAAAAGGTGACGTAAAAGTGCTACTTGGTGGTTTTTCTACAGATTTTGGTCACACTGCTGCTGCTCTCGTATTCTTCAAAGGAGAATAGACATATATGAGCAGGTAGAGATATATATACAATAAAAAGGGACCACAGTCAATACTATAAGCCAATACTACATGTTGCGTAACACTGAGTCTCACACATATACACACATACACACCCATACACACATACACCCATACACACACACGCACACACGCACAAACACACACACACACACACACACACACACACACACATATACACATACATAAAAGAATGGTTGTAACTTGGTGTTAGGGTGTTTTCCATCCAGAGGTCCGGGGCTGGAAATACAAACAGTGGCAGGGGAAGCTGCTGTGACTGCATCATTGTGACCAGACATACGCTGAGCTCAGTCAGCATCAACTCGAAGCCAAGTGGTGCCCTCATGTTAATTCTTAGCACCTCTTTCACGTGACACCATCTGAATAATTTCTTTGAATTTGTTAGATCACAAGATTAATCAGCAACTATGTTGATCATGTGGAAGTCATTTTAAAAGCAAAAATTACATTTACGAAGCTGGTCTATTTTTATCTTCTGTAGAATTTCTATGCCTCTGCATTGGCGACAGCAGTGGCGAGAGACATTATGTTTTCGGGTTGTCCTTCCATCTGTCCGTCCGTTCGTCCCATTCCACTGAATACGATATCTCAAGAATGCCTTGAGGGAATTTTTTCAAATTTCGTACAAATATTCACTTGGACTCAAGGATGACCTGATTAGATTTTGGTGGTCAAGGGTCAAAGGTAAAGATCACAGTATTTGAGTCCACAAAACACTTCTGGAGTCGCAGGGGTAAACTTTGCTAGAGCATATCCAGAAAAATTGAAGTCAATGGTGAATCCTTCTTCAGATGTAATAAAACAACAGAAACAAAACACAACATGCCTCCATACTGCTCGTGTGGTGTCATTGACATAGGGGTGTCTGAGGTCACCAAAAAAAAACAAGCACTTAATCTATTGTCTAATTCTGGTACAGTCCCAGTTCTCCTTAGTATTCTTTAGCCAGCTTACTTCAATTTGGTATCTAGGGAAACAGTGTGACTGTACTTGATGTGGTCCCAGTAACGGTCAAGACAAGAAGTTTGTGGTATTAAAGGGTTTCAGAAACTTGCATCTCCAGCTATTATGAGCCTAGAGGAGAAAACATACATCACAGAGAGATAGAGAAGAATTTAAGAAGATCTACAGGTCCTTTAAGTTGTTGAAGGATAAATTATTTACTTTTGATGAAGCCTTGTCAACGGTTTGCTTCCAGTTTTTGTGCTGAGAAACATACCACTGTGTTTTCTGTCTCTTGGTACAATGGTTCAATCAATATGCCACATGTGTTCCTTTGTGTTCCTTTAAGCATTATAGTGTGTTTAAGTGAAATTATTTTCTTCTAATTATTTTGTCCTGTACATTAAAATTATGTTTACACATGTTTGATTTACATCCTTGTCTTTTTGTCTTCCAGGTCACACTGGTCGTTTTATAAGAGCAGTGTTCTGTACCAGTCTACTATTTCTACTGGCTCATATCTGCTTTCAGACAGTCCTGTACACGTACCCTCCACTCAACATTGGCATAGGCGATAACTGTTCACAATGGGACAGCATTACCAGACATATAGGTGTATCCAGGTATGTAACTTGTGTTTGATTATGTGTAGCTCCACTTATTCATGCAGCTTTCATTGGTGGTAGGAGGAGTGATGGGGGGAAAGTAACATAAAATTAGAGCAGATAAAGACTTATAGACAGAATAAACATAACAGACACACGTCAGCTGAAGAACATAAACTAAACAGCAAAATTACTAATCTAATAGAAAATACATTTCTGAAAACAAAAACATTAGGAATGCAGCATATAGAGACTTATTGCATGGAAAATCTGGGTATTTTATGAAGTAACAAGATTTGAAGTTGGATGTGCTCTAGGTAAAATGTTTGACCGCCTTAGCCTTTTCCCATACTATGTTGTAGGATTCCTTTGGATGACCCTTGGAGTGTGTTACGCCTTCTATGTCCTGATCTGGGCGTTTGTGTGGTTTCCTTGGTGACAGTGATCCTCTGCAGTAGATTGGTCAGAAACAGAGAAATGGTGGCTGCTGCCAATATTACATCGGTGAGTAGTTACATGAGTGTTTGTAATTATTGTATTATTATTTTTGCAATTATCTGAGGCTTTTATCCAAAGCGACTTACAATAAGTGCATTCAACCATCAGGGTACAAACCCAGAACAATCATGTAAGTACATTAGCTTCAAAAAGCCAAACTACAAGTGCTTTAACCGCCCTAAGTTAAGTGCAAAATATGTGGAACTAAACATAATTATTACAGTTATTATTAAAAAATATATATTAACACCAGAATTGACATCATCTTCTTAAACAAGCTGTAGACGGAAGGGATGTGTCTTGGGTCTGCAGCGGAAGATGTATAGACTTTCTGCAAACAGTCGTGATTTTGTTGAGTGGCTAGCTCACAGTGAGGGAGCCACAAGCTGATTGGCTGATGAAGAGCGGAGTGGGGTGTAAGGTTTGATCATGTCCTAGATGTAGACTGGTCCCAATTAGCTCGGAGATGCTGCATTCTCGATCAGTGCAGAGTCTGGATGGCACTCACAGGTAGACCAGCCAGGAGGGAGTTGCAGTAGTCTAGGCGTGAGATGACCAGAGCCTGGACCAGAACCTGGGCTGCCTGCTGTGTGAGAAAGGGACATATTCTCTTGATGTTGTGCAGCATGTATCTACACTATCAGGTTGTAGCAGCAATGTTGGCAGTAAGGGAAAGTTGACTTTCGAGTGTCATACCCAGGCTCCTTGCGGTCTGGGTAAGGGCTACAACAGAGTTGCCGATGGTGATAGTAAGGTCAGGGCTCGGTCTTGATTTTCAGGTAGGCAAAGATTTGTGCTGCTACCTCTGTTTTAGACTTGGGAAAAGAGAGAATTAGTTGGCTTTAGTGCAGCAGAAAAATATGATGGTTTGACCCCGAATGACTCATTTTTCTTGTGTGTTGCTTCATGTGTTTGCTTTTATGATGGCCTGACGCTGCACTCAGTGGGCTGATCATGGTGGTGGTGGCGGACCCTGTGTGGCAGATTCTGTGTTGTGTGGGGTGCTCGTGGTGGTGGCGGCGGACCCTGTGTCGCGTTGGCATCGGGTACGGGCATTGGACCAGGACCGCGGCGGCGGCTTGTGGTGGGTGGCGGTGGACGGTGACTGAGGACTGGAATGGTGTTCTGGTCTGGATGGTGGATCGTGGTCCTGCTGGTTGCTGACCATGGACTGTGATTGCAGCGGGACATGTCATATTGGGGTTGTCCTTCGGGATGCTTACCCTCATCAAATGCTGCTAGAGACTTTAATCTTTAATCTTAAAGACTTTAATCTTGATGATGTTTTCCTGCACGTGGCAACTATTGCACTTCTGTCCGTCCTGGGAGAGGGATCCCTCACATGTGGCTCTCTCTGAGGTTTCTACGTATTTTTACCCTGTTAAAAGGGTTTTTAGTAGTTTTTCCTTACTCTTGCTGAGGGTTAAGGACAGAGGATGTCACACCCTGTTAAAGCCCTATGAGATGAATTGTAATTTGTGAATATGGGCTATACAAATACAATTTTATTGATTGAGTGATTGATTGATTGAGGGAGGCAGAGATGGGGACTAGGAAAGATCGAGATAGATTGCTCTAAATTGTTCTAATCTTGCTATGACACACCTGTATGCTGCTTGCTGTCTGTCTTCTATCTTTAACACACTCCTTTTAGGACACAGGGTTCAGACTTTGCTCTAATTATTACCTTTTGTCCTTCCTGTTATTTTAAGGAATATAATTTATCTTCATTCTCCCTCGGCCGATTTTCAGATTCTGTGGGTTTCTACCTCTCTGTTTCTCTTTCATTGTTTCTGTCTCCAGGGCTTCCGACCAAACAAACAGTAGAGAGATGTAGGGCAGGAAAGACTGAGTCAGTGGTTTTGAGCGTTTTTCATGTTGATGTGATAAACCCTTGGTCCCTACTGTCTTTGCTTTGTAAAGAGCAGGGTCTCTAATGATTCCAATATCAGTATGTAGTTGATTGTTGTATCCAACACCTCCAGAGCAAGATATCTCAAGAACTACTGGCTACTGGTTTCTATGATATTTCCTGTGGGTATTCAATGGGTTCAATGGTCAGGTCACAAATTACCATTGATTGTGGTCCATGTCAAGTTAATGGCATCAAATTATGATTTTTTTATGATATGTGTTGTTAATGATCCACTTAGGATGAATCTTCATGTTGGCTGACCTCACTGCCTTTCCTCAATTGACTTCATCAATCTATATTTTTGCAATCTGAAGTAGATTTTCTTTACGTTTTTCCTTTGCATCCCTCAGCATTATTTTTTTGTTGGTAAATGTGGTATGCTTATGTCACACATTTTTGCATCTTCAAAACGAAAAACAAGGATGTAAATGCTATAAATTACACATGTCTCTATCAATATTTTGCAGGTGGGTGGCTCCTATGATAAATTAAACTCACAGGAAACTATGATGATTGGCCAAACTTTGCAGGATTCATGGGGCCTGCTGGAACTGACAAGTTACAATTATGATGTTTAAAGCTTCACTAACAGTTTATATCTTTTAGCCTCCTTAATTAAATCAGCTAAGACTTACTGGCGGGCATAGTGGAGCATTGACCAGGTAAAAAGCCACATATTTTCCTCACTAGGTGGTGGAGACCAGATATAGAGAAAAAAGTAAAGTGAATACTGGAAAACCATCTGGTCAATACCTATGATTATAAAAGGACCTTACAAAATGCAAGAGGCATAGTATACCTTGGATGGTTTCCAGACTTTCCCATGGTAGACTTAATAATGTAGCATATTTATAGAAGTCATTATGGTCCCCAAGCCAACTAATGACCCCTGTCTGATTTAATACTTCATGATTTATCACATTATAGACATCAGTCTCCCTATTTTTGTATTGTAAACTTACATTAAATTAAAATGACACAGTCTGTGTTCACTGTACGCATGACACCCCTGTCTTATAAAGTAGACTCAAACCAAAATAAGCTTTACTAATACGTTTATAAAGTGAGGTTAAACAAAAAGTTCTGAGTTTTATTATTACTCAATTTTAGAGTAAATGTGCAAGAACATGATGCAGTAACATTGGTAATCTTATCATCTGGCCTCTTCTTGTGAAGACTACTGCATACTAGAAAAGATGACACAGTTCAGGTAAAGACAACAGAAATAATAAACAGTAATTGAAGAAAATTTGCACCGCTGTAATTTTATGTTTGACTATACTGTAATTCAGTAACTATAACTTTTTTAACTTTTAATTTGATCCCTTTCCCACCTTAGCTAGAAGATGATTCAACAGATAAAACCCCAGATGATGTTGATGATGATGATGTTGATGATGATGAGAAAGAGGAGGAGGAGGAGGAGGAGGAAGAAGAAGAAGAGACATCAGGAGAAGAAGAGACATCAGGAGATGAAGATGTTAAAGATGATGAAGGGAGATCGTTACCTGGTGACCCTGATGAGGAGGTTTCGACAGCAACCAGAGCCAAGCAGATGGCTGAACGGCTGAAGGTCATAGTTCAGAAAATTCTTCGGGACCTGGGCAGAATCTTGGCCATCAGCCTGCTGGCACTGGCTGGTGAGAAGAAGCTGAAAGAAGCTTGAGTACAGTTCAGACATTGGTATTTGGTTCATCTTTAGGTTTAGATCTGTTTTGGCATTCTGAGTCATGTCCAGAGACAGAGAGTCACTAAAGACTGTTGTGAGTGAGGAATATTTGCAGATCAACATCCAGAGAATCTGCCATTCCTCTGTGGCCATTAAGACAGAATGGCCGTGTTGTCTGTGCTCTCAAACTGAAGGTGGTTTGTGTTTCACTTCCATTAATTAAGCAGCTCTCACAGCCATTTCACAGGCTGTTTTCTGATGTAATGTTTTGAATTCAGGCATGTGGCAGCCTCAATTCCAGTAGAACTGTACTAGAATCATGACATAATCTGTGTTAGTGATGTAGGTTTTATGACAGTTTACTATCAAGTGTAATGGTTTTTTTTATGTCTAAACACAAACCACAAAGCTCATCAGATGAGGTGATTTTACATATCTTAAAAATGAGGGAAGATATAAATAGCCAGCACAACAATCATGTCATTCTCACCACTCTGATGTTCCTACTTTCTCTCAAAGCCTTGTTGTCACACTATTGTAAGTTACAAATATTTTTTACTCCCTACATGTTGATTAAGTATGTAAATAAGATTTGGATGTGGTAGAAGACATATTTCCCAACTGCTTTCACTCGGCTAAACATGCCTAAAAACAGAGTATGGCTCTTTAGGATGCATTAATTTGGATTTGATATCTGTCCCTGAATTTGGATGGGACAAGGGGATAAAACCCCTTGAACTCTTGAAATGATGTAAATGTGCAAACATGTATAGCACTCATATTGTTGTGTGAAGGGAGTACAGGGATTACTCATGTTTTTTCCAGTTGTTTATATAGCGTGTCTATGTGTTAACTGAATGTGTGTCTTACCTCTTCTTCCTTTTCCTTCCAGGCATCACACTGCCCTCTGCCTTCTCAGCCATCTACTTCCTGCTGTTTATTGGTGTGTGCACGTGGTGGGCTTACCATCTTCCCATCAGTCACCTGGGTTTCAATGCACTTTGTGTGATGGTGGGCTTCTTCACTGCTGGTCACATGGTTTGTCTGTACTTGTACCAGAGTCTGCTGGCCCAGGCCCTCTTCCCCCCACACAGTCTGTGGGCCAGGTAAGACTGGATCTCACTGTACTGCGAGAAACCATGAATGCTTCAGGGTTGTCTTGGGTGCATGCATGTGCATATAATGTGTGTCTCTGTGTGTGTGGGTGTGTGTGTGTGTGTGTGTGTGTGTGTGTGCGCGTGGGTGTGTAAATACACTAAAACATCTGATTAATATAATTTGACAAAATGTCAATAAAATCTAAAAAGGTGAGACAACCCTCTTTTCTGAACACTAAGATGCTAATCACATTCATTCTTGATACTGTTGGCACTGCACAAAACTACAGATCATGATCACAAGCAAACTTTCACTCTCTGTGTGTCTGTGTTAAATATTGCAATGGTGATGTCACTGCTGAAGGAGAGAATAATAATACAAAGTAATGTGAATAGAACATTTAATTGGCTTGTCACAGATGCCTACCCTACATCTCTGTCAATATTTATTTAATGTTAAAACTAAATTCTGCTCTCCTACATGATTTGCATTCCAAAGATATATTGTTAAATATAAGACATCATTAAGTCTTGGTGAAATATCCAAATTTATTTTGCATTGATTTTGATTTATTTTACTGTAAGGTAAATTATGACTGGATTACCTAGTGAACATATTACAAATGATACAAACGGTTGGTAGCTAAAATGGATCAGGAGTCATGTTTAACATATCTCTGAAGAATTGTAACAAATTATAGCCAAAATCACGAATGTCTAAACAATGCTGAAAGAGTTCAATATATTTTTCTTCACTTTTTAACTGAAACTAGAGCTTTTGCCTTAATCTATCACTTAGCTACCAAGACTTGAGACAGAAATAGAGTCAGAAATGAGTATTAAAAGGCTGCATAAACATAAGGCCCAGATTCTTATGCTCCAACACTGCATTCCAGAGATTAAGACTTCTCTCCAGTCCATCTGCCTTGAGGAGCAAAATTACTTTCATATCTCTGAACTCATTCAGGTTCTTTTGCTATGTGACCTAGAAATTGTATAATATTTGTCCAGCACAGGAGTTGAAGCTCATGTTCCTCCTTTTCAGGAGGACTTCAGTATCTAGTAATAATGTGTAGTGCAATATGTTGTAGAAGTGGACTGAAATTAAACATTAGACAGGAGTGTGATAGATTGTGTTGAGTTTAGAAACAGAAGAAAAATCAGAAATGTGCAAACATGTGAGTTAATAAAGCGCAAATTGAGCTGAGTGGGATTTCAGGGCTGGAATGTTTTGAATTACGTGCCTCATTATATTTTACAAAAGTCTGTCTGTGTCTGTATGACTGTATCTGGGACACATTATCTGGAGAACCGTTCATCTTATTGGCTTCACACTTGGCATATGTATTCTTAATGGCCTAGGGAAGTGCCTAAATTGGTGTGATTCAGATATGCAATTCATTCAATAATACAAATGGAATAAACAGGAAACCAGTGCTCTCTAGAAGTCAGTAGGTGCGGGGAAGTGTGCCTATGTCTTCTTCCATGTCCTCAGATAAACAGCAAAAGTCAGTAACTGTGTCAAACTGCAGGTCAAAAGATCATGCCAGATCATTTTGATAATTACATTTTTTTTATTTAACCACATAGCGGACTTACACAAATATTCATGTTTGTCGCAGGTGCTGATCTCCATCATGGCAACAACATTCATATAATCTTTGCAATTTGTCTACTTTCGTTTTGTTGCTGTAATGTTTTATACTGAGCAGAATTACAGAGCTTTTATTTTGAAAAGTTGTGAACTTGGGTCTGAAGATGGTATCGTTTAAGTAAATCAAGTAAATCATTAAAACTTCTATATAATCCACATACATGAACATTAAAGCTAATTCAGTTTAATTTTATGAAAAATAGTGACTTAAAATCTTCATTGCAGATAAACCAGGTAGGAAGGACATCAAGTTTTCTAACAACTCTGCACCATATAAGTAGTTCTGGAGCAAAAAGAACCACTCCTAAAGGAAAGTTTAGAACAGGCAGTGCACTAGTTTAAATCAAAGGTTTGGAGTTCGTGGTTGTAGCGTGTGGTGGAGGTTGGGCAGGTTAGGAGAAAGATTAATAACAAACATCAATGATGGCAAAATGTGGGTTTGTAGCGGATTTGACATAGTCCTTGACATCGCAGTAAGTGAAGTTTAACTATAATTGGGGGTTAGAATTAGGGTTTTGTTCTCGACAACCTGGACTGTCCAGGGTCAAATTTGAAAATTATTGGATGAGTGTTTCTGAGAATTTCATGGTAGGTTTTATATTTATGTTTTTACTAATTCAAAATGTGCCTTCTGTGCTTGCCACTATTAAATAAAATGGCCTGATTGCGTAAATCATATTATTTACATTCTTTGACCAACCTTGTGCTGAGAGGATGTCCAACTCTATCTGAGTCACAGTTATGATCTCAATTAACTGTTGTCCTTTAACAACTGTGAACTTGTCCCTCACCTTATTGGACCTGCACATACTGTACTTTAGCTTCATACTGTCTCAGCTCTATATCCAAACTATTTATAGAGGTACTTCTCATATATTGCGGCTAAATGCATTCTGGCAAATGTGTCACTATCTTGTTACAGTGCTGACCACAGGTCTTTTCGGACCTGGATTTAGACTCTGTGGTTTCCTGTCACTGTATTTCTTTGATCGTCTATTATTTTCTTACTTTCAAAGTTCTCAGTTGGATTAGATTTACTTTGATGAAGGTCTTAAGCAAGGAAAAATAATCATTATTTTTTGGCATTTGTGGCAAATAGTAATCAATCCAAAAAATTTGTTATTTGTATAGACCATATTGACAAAACACAATTTGTCTCATATGGCTATACAAGGTGCGACATCCTCTGCCCTTATCCCTCAACAAGAGTAAGGAAAACCATTCCCAAAAAATATTAACACAGGGAAAAAAACATAGAAACCTCAGAGAGAGGCACATGTGAGTGATCCCTCTCCAAGGAGTGACAGAAGTGCAATAGATGGTGCTTGTAACTGAAAAAACTGGCAAAATAACAATATTTACAGCATTGATTAGAACTATAAGAGGCATCGATCCCCATGCCATTTATGAATTCTACTGTATCACTTAGCTCTTCTCTCTTTCTCTGTTTTGTCTTCACCTATGTTCCTGTCAAGACTCTTTGGATTGAAAGACATCATCATACCAGGAAACTGCTCCTCGCCCTATGAACTCAACCTCAATGTCAATCACGACTGGCCCGTTTATGTCAACCCAGGAATACTGTTTCTCCTCTACATTACTATAGCAACTGTTCTCAAGACAGGATGTCATGGAACACCGAACCAGGTATGTGCTACTACATCTTTAACAACATAATCATTTTTATGCAAAGGACAACATACAAATTATCAAACAGTCTGACTTTACTCTTAAAGTGTCAAGGTAATTCTCCCCATTTTTTTACCTAATGTCAATATGCATAATTCGATTCAAGATTTTAGACTTTATTTTTGAAACACGGCAGCCTTCCTCAGCTCCATCCTTCAATATTTTCCCTCTGATATCTTCCTACTCTTGTGCTAGTAAAGGCTGTCAAGTCGATAGTGCTAACAAGAATAAATTGATATTTTTTTATTCTATCTGGCTGGTTTTTAAAGTATATAATATATATAAAAATGTCAATAATTTGACTTATGTTATATATGTTGTTGAGTTGTGTTCCTACATTTTTTTACATTACCAAATGTTTCCATCAAGTTTGAAACGTATTCTGTCACGTGTCAGTAGTGTCATGTTCAATTGTGCACATGTCATCATTGTGTTTTAAGAGAAGTACTAATGGATTTGATTTAGGTATTAAGTAATTTAATTTTAAGTTGCTGCAACTGATTTAAACTTATCATTCCTGTGATAGGAAAATCAAAGATTCTCACTCACACGGTAAACTGTTCAGCACTATATTTACCATATTTCAGTAGGAGAAGAAATCAGTGGTTAATTTATCAAGTTGCTGATATTTAAGCTCATTACTCTAATAGTTTGTTTTAACAGTTATGTCTTAACTGTAGCTTGTTAATCAGCTTAAATTCTGATTTATTTTTAAAACCAATTTTCCTATTTCTTAAAAAACATCTACTTTTTAAATTTATTTTAGTTGTTTTTTAGTTGTTTCTTTTACTTTTGCTATTAGCCTTAAAAACCTACTTATACCCCAAATATACTTAAAAGTATACTCAACTTGCTCCAGTGGTGAAGATTCAAAGAAATCCTCTGTCTCTCGTCTTCTCCTATTCTCTCTCTTTTTTCTTTTCTTTTCAGCTGTAATTCCCAGTCAGTTTCATCAAATCTTACACGTTTCTTGTACAGCGACTCATATCAAATCATGAACATTTGTGTTACGTTTTTAGTAACCTTATACCTTCAACCAATCTCAAAAACACTTTTTTAAGAAACAATAAGAAACCCTCTCCAGTATAATGTTGCCTATTGTAATCGCCCCTTGTAATTCCTAATTGCGTGGTTTCCTAAGTTTTGATTCCTTAATACCTTCCTAAAACCCTGCATGAATCAGGTTGTCTTAGAGAAAACTTCATTTCACATTTCTCTTAAGCAAGACACACACAGGTATAAAAAATGTACAAGAATTTATCCAATTTTTTAACAGATTATTATGCTGAGACGATCCGGATTGTCTACATTCCATCTCCTTGAATGGCCCCTGCTGTGAAACCTTTTGCTTAGCTACAGGCAGAAGTCTAGAAACAATACACTCTGAGTCCTATGAGGTCTTTTCACTTAGAAGTCTTAACCATAGAAAACCCATTTGCCATAACATTCTCTATATACTTGTCTTTTCTTTCATTAAACAATAAATAAATACAGAATTTCCCATTACACCACTTTCCAACTCTTTTGGTTACTGGCAGAACAAAGAATCACAAGATGACTGAAATGGAGCAGTTGCCTTTTTTAGCTTTGGTGCAAGTAGAAAAACATCGATCAAGACTTTGCAACCATTTGAAACGTTAGCATGACATTTGCAATATTTTGCTTCATTTATAAAAGCTGTCAGGGGTGATTATGTGTTTCTTTTCCGATGTTCTGTTTGTGTTGAGCAGGTTGGGGGGGAGGAGCTGGAGTTAAGGTCATGGAATAAACAGAAAGATAACTATGAAGATGACACACAGGTACTCATCTAAATGTCTGCACTCTGCTACTCACAACGCTTAATCTATATGGACTTTCACCGTTCTTGCCCAATGCTGATATTTTTATATTAATTCCTCCACTATCACCCTTCTTGAGTGAAGAGAAGCCTGTCAAGCTTCCTCTTCAGAAGCTGTGTATTGTTCAGCGTATTAAAAGTTTTTGACCATCTACTAACCTTTCACTGCTGCTTTTTGAAACAGTGTGCAAGTCACCTGACAAAATATGGTCTACACTAAAACACAACAGAGTGTGAGTTTCAGGATAAATTCCTGAACTTTGGAAAATGGACTCCATATATATATACATATTTATATAGCACTTTTCTTGTCTTAATGGCCATTCCAAGGGCTTGTCACTGGTCTGATGAAGCTGGATTTCTGCTGTCAAGCTTAAGATGTCTAAAATTTGTTTCATGACCATGACAGTGAGTTGAGTGAACTCCAATGACCTCAACAGTCACCAGATCAGAGTTTGACAGCATGAATCCATTAGCCATTCTGCCAATCATGTGTCTGCCTCTGTCAACAGTCCAGGCAGGTGGTAAGATTGTGTGACGGTGTGGGGAATGTTTTCTTGACTCACTGTGGGACCTTAATACCAATCAATCATGTAATCAAGTCAAGAGTTTGCTGTGTGTCTCTTGTTTCTGTTTCAGCTCATGCTCTTGTCAGGAAGCCGCGGAGGAGAAGCTGTGGCTGGAGAGAGTCATACAGACCTGGGTATCAAATGTTCACTTTTTCTCAGAAATCATTTATGTAAATGAAGCAGTTTGTCGGTTCAAAACTTGACAAACATTTGGATTTGATCTATTACAAATCATTTCAGAGTAGTCCTTTAGGACACAGGTTAGAATGACTACAGTTACAAGGAGTGATTCCCAAGGGACAACAGCTTGAAAATCATTTTGATCTTTCATTCAAATAAAAAAAAAAAATGGTTAAAGTGACTCCTGGTATGGTGCTCTAATACTGTTATATAAAGTTAATTAATGAAAAAAAGGACCCAGTAGAATAATTTCTGCCTGTCCTTGTTTCCCTTCAACAATCAATTCTCCTGTGACGACAGTTATCCTGATTCTGGCTGCAACAGATTACCTGCAACAGGAAACTGCAATAACAAAAATGTAAACGCTTCAGCTGACAGGGTAGAGTGTGACCAGAGGTTTACTAAACAATAATTTCTATATAGTACCATTAGCTTCACACTGCATTACACTATTGCCAAATGTCTCTTAAATGAGAATCATTGCTTTGCCTTTCATTTCTGTAACACTGGTGCGATCTGGGAACAGAGTTACATTATACGAGTTATGAGACTGTCAGGCAGGTTTTATCCAATTCTTGAAGTTAGACTAACTTTTTCATAGCAGGAAATGAGTGTGTAGTGAACTTTGTCACAGTTTTCTTGTTCTAACTTTAAGTGGGACCTGTGGATGATGTGGTTAAACTGCTGATCTCTGCATAGCCTGTCTGACCCTTGTGGTTTTGTTCCATCTGACTTTGTTGTGATGTCATGTTGCAAATCTCAGCCATTAAACAAAACTGATAGAGCTGATACTATAAACGTTGTAATAATAAAGAAAATCATTGTTTTCTTTATTATTACAACATAAATAATGTTATAATAATAACCTTATTACTGCTGGTTTGTTATTATTCAGTGTTCTGCTTTGCATACTGAGATGTTGTGTGTTATTTCTGGCAGGTGTTAGTGACGCCCCCAGTTGCCAACAGAGTGAAAGTCCCTTTTTCCTGATGGGAAAGGTGGTGATGCAGCAGAGCTACGTCTGTGCTCTCATAGCCATGATGGTAACTATTGTAATAAAGCACAAGTTTGTACAAATAGAACAAGATATGTCATCACATATGAATGACAAGTGAGTTAGAAATCCTGTAGTAAAAGCATATCAAAACGCTATAGCAATAAGAATCTCACTTAATAGATTTGTTTTTGTTGTCATTTGCTGTTTCCACTATGTTCAGGTGTGGAGCATCACGTACCACAGCTGGCTGACCTTTGTGTTGCTGCTGTGGGCTTGTCTCATCTGGATCCTGCGTGCCAGGTTCGGTTCACACCTGTAGCTGACACAGAACAGATCAAGAATGTGCTGCTATGCTTTATTCATCCCTACAAATGACTGGGCTTCACTTCTATAGCTTTTTAACAAAACAAATACATATCTTACATTCTAAAGTTATGAGGATTTCACAGGCTCTGTTACTACTGTGAAATCTACAACTTTAGAGCTGTTATTCAAGAAGCTGTTTCTCTTTGCAGGCGACATGCAGCCACTCTGTGCTCTCCATTCATCCTGCTCTATGGTCTGGCTCTGTGCTGTCTGCAGTACGTCTGGGCCATGGAGCTTCAGCCTGAGCTACCCACCACTGTGGGGACCATGAGCCTCAGACAGCTTGGACTGGACAGAGCCCAGTATCCCTGTCTAAGACTGGGAGCCATGGTAAGTGAAGAACACAGATACTGGTGATTTTATGATGATGAAATTAAGCCTGTGTCCTTTTATTCTCTGTATGACATTTATCATCAATATAAACTGTTATCACTGACTTCTGGCTTGGGAAAAATGCTATTGGAAGCTGGAGGTCATATATACAGTTGAGTGATATAAAGCAGATCTTTTAGGGCTTTTCTGTCCAAACTGCACTATAGTGGATGGAGGGTGGTTGGGGCAGTTATAACCAAGTCAGTCAATCCAATATTTTCTACCCCCCTATTGTTATTTTCAGAACAAAGTTTTGTTGATTTGGCTCAGTGTTGTACATTCTTGCTCACAATGTTTTATGTGTTTTCCACCCCTCTCTCTCTCTCTCTCTCTCTCTCTCTCTCTCTCTCTCTCTCTCTCTATGTCTCTCTCTCTCTCTCTCACTCTAGCTTTTGTTCTGTCTAACTTTCTGGCTCTTGGTGCGTCAGTCAGTGAAGGAAAATTTCAGCAGGAAGAGGAAAATGGCCACACCACTGCAGGAAGTCACCTCAGGAGGTCCGACATCGCTAAAACACACACACACACACACACACACACACACACACACACATTACATTGGATAATCTAGAGACGACAGTTTCTACATAAAAATACATAGAAATATGTGGATGGGATGATCATTTGCCTCATCACACAATGTCCTGCCATAAATATTAATTGTTATTGTCTATGAAACCAAACATCCTCAGAGATGATGAACCCTCCACTTCTTAAACAAGCAGATGTTGCTACTGCCTCTATTGGGTTAATTTGGCACAAACACAGACTTGTGTTTTGGATACTGTTTTGTATGGCAGGAGGATGGCACATGTTTTACAGGCCCTCTTCAAGGTGGCTCATTTTCTCCTTCCTGTCTAACTTTGTATCCTTGCCATCAGAGGGGGCCGGTAACAAATCAGTGCTGAAGGTTCTGGGATCCATGCTAATGAGCTGTTTTGCCAAATACTGGATCTATGTGTGTGGAGGGATGTTCATCACAGTCTCCTTTGCTGGGAAACTTGTTGGATACAAGATCATCTACATGCTGCTGCTCCTGCTCTTCCTCTCTCTCTATCAGGTAGGAGCAGGCCTACAGGTCATGTTCGGTGTTGTCAGCCCTTATGCCAAAAGAAGTTTCAACAGCTCATCAGAAACCGCTTATATAGATAACTTTGATATGACACGCTAAATTCTCAATTGTTGTTTCTATTTCAACATATATATTTTAAATTAAAAGTCAGTTAAAGAGATATTCATATTGAGTAAATTCATATTGCACATTTCATGTTTCGCAGGTTTACTATTCTCTGTGGAGGCGTCTGCTGAAGCCTTTCTGGTGGCTTGTTGTGGCCTACACCATGCTGGTACTGATCTCCATCTACACTTACCAGTTTGAAGACTTCCCTCGATACTGGAGAAACTTCACTGGCTTCACAGAAGAACAGTATGTTCTCAAAGAAAGTGTCTTCATCAACCCTGCTGATGCTTTTCTTGTTTGCATATATCATATTTAAACCCCTTTTTACCTATGTCTTTAGCAGGATCATTGTGAACCCTGTTTCCTTACCTGGGTCCAGATTTACCATGTAGTTATACAATGTTTTTATTTATGAATAATTTACATATATCCTTGTCGTCCTCAGGCTGGCAGCCATTGGTCTGGAGACATTTGCTCTGTCTGAGCTCTTCAGCAGTATTCTGATCCCTGGGTTCTTCCTGCTGGCCTGTATTCTGCAGCTGCACTACTTCCACAAACCCTTCATGAGAATCACTAACCTGGAGCATGTTAAACCAATACACAAGTAACACAGCCTGCACACTCCCACTGCTCATATCACTTAAGAAATGTGTTTAAAGTTACAGTGATTTGTATGAGTGTCTTCTGTAATGTGATACATTTGAGTGAAGCTGAATCTCTGAGGAAGCAGAGGGTTTAGGGACCAGGCTCACAATCACATCCACAGATAAATACTGTATGGACAGTTGGATTGTTAGTATATCAGGAGGAGTGCAGAGGAGCAATGGAGAAATAAGACCTCAGCCAACACCCTCAAAACAAAACACCCTCCACCTCCTATGAATTCATGCCTGCTACAACCCACAAGAGAATATGTTCAGTTTGATGTTCACGGTTAACTCGTCAGTCCAAACTATAATAATTGTTTACAGTGACTAAAGTGAAGACTATGCTGCTCAGTTTACTTCTAATCCGATTATTACCTATTCATTGAAAAATTAATTTGGCAGACAGAATTCATAAATGAAGTTCCATCCTCTTAACTGGATGTTTGAATTTTTTCCAATGTTATAATTTTGTACAGATTTTCTCTAAATGATTTTTTTTAGTTTTTGTAATTTTAAGTTAGTTTCACTTTAAAGATGTCGCCTTTCATGAATGAAGAACCACTGAAGTTATCAGCATTATCCACTCTGATTAAAAATATAGTACTTACTCTGAACAATTAAACATGATGAATATGTGAGGCATCATATCCCTGCTTACAATCCCAAGTGAATATGTAAACCCACCCCTCTGCTTTCTGTTGAGCTGTTTAACAGTCTTTACCAAGCAATTATATTCTCTCCCTTCTACTAATGACACAATCTGCCTCCAGGAAGAAGAAGAGTGAAAGGACTGAGCCAACTGGGTCTGGGAATGTGGGGGGTGACTTTCAAGAGGAAGACCGTTTGAATACCATGGATGAGGAATCTGAAGATGAAGGTAAAGTTGATGTTAAAATTTAAATAAACATTTTCACAGTTGAAGTAAAATTTCAGATAAGAAACAATTTCTATAATAAAATAATAATAAGAAGAAGAAGACGAAGAAGAAGGAGACGAAGAAGAAGAAGAAGAAGAAGAAGAAGAAGAAGGATTTGATAATAATAGTTAGCAGTAGTAGTCTAATAATGATGACTGATGAAAATTATGAAAGCAGTCGTTTCAGTGATATACTGTAAATTCGTGAAAGACCGAGAGAGGAAGAGAGGAGAACTCAGTGCATCATTGGACATTGGAATCAATCGGCACAGTAGCAGTCAGGGGATAGAGCTGTGAAAAATCGCACGTCAGTTCCAGCTCTCAGTCATACATTTTAGCTTGAAATAACTTATAAATAAACAAAATTACAGAATAATCAGAAAAATCACTTGAATGAATGTGATAAGAACAACATAAAATTACTATTTAGAAACTTTAATTTGACTTTTTAGTTCTATGCCCAATCCTCTAACATGGAGGAGGTAAGGTTTATGACCTTTTCCTCAGCCAGACATTAGGTGACGATTGAAACAGTTAACTTTTATATAGTTATGTTATTAATTCATGTTCATAAGATGATATTAACCATAACTTAAAGACAGCAAAACAGCTAGCTGAGAATAGTGATGGTTTTTTGAAGGAGAGGTGAAGCTTACACGAGAATGTGAATGTGACTAAATTTAAAATCACAAACATTTGCAGAAAGGACTGTTCTCAACTGATTATAATTTTTGCCCTCTCCTTTCTGTCCACCCCTCACCTTGTCACTGTCTCTCTTCATCTGTCCTCTCTCTTCCCTTCTTAAGAGGAGTTGATGCCCAGTAAGTGGGGTCTGGTAATGGACAGGTTACTGGTCCTGTCCAGAAGATTCTCAGACACTCTGACCAAAGTTCAAGTGTTTCTCTGGAGGCTTCTGGAACTCCACATCCTCAAGACGGTGGCCTTCTTCTCTGTGTGGGTGGCACTTGAAGAGGTAAATGCAGTTGGAGTGGATATTGAGTTTGTGCACAAAGAATGAGGCAAATACTGAATAACACACTGCACAGCAGTCAATCATGCCCCAATTATGCCATACGGTTGTCTCAGTACCATGTTGTCCACTGTCTTGAGATTCGAAAAATCCACTTCAACCACACACCCTTCATATTCCACCCAGAAGACATCTAGGATGCTGTTAATATTTATTTGCATAAAAACACTAAGTATAAACAAGCAGCGTTGGACAATCATTTGCTTACCTGTACTCTACTTTTGCAATAAAATACAATTACTCAAAATTAGTAAGTTAGTAATTTGCATATATATATATGTCAGTATCAAAAGTCTGCTGTTGGCCTGATCTATCCATTCTGCCATCTGCATCTGGCCGGCACTTCCTGCTAAAATCTGAATAGCCTGCTTGATCTCGAACATATTTCAAGTGTACAATGTCTAAGGGATCCTAATGAAGTTATGATATAATGCCTTTTATATCACAGAAATTAGAAAGTACACACAGTTTAGATCAACTTAGTTTACTGATAGGTTTAATGTTTCCGTTGCTATCAAAGTGCATGATACCTGACATTAAGCTCTTAAATATGTTGTCCTCTTTCTTGTTTGTCCACAGCCATCTGTGATGAACCTGGTTCTGGTGGTTTTGTGGTCTCTAGCAATGCCCTACGGTCGCTTCAGGCCTATGGCGTCCTGTCTGTCTACAGTCTGGGTGTGTGTCATCATAGTGTGTAAGATGCTGTACCAGCTCAGCGTTGTCAACCCTGTTGAGTACTCCAGTAACTGTAGCATGGTAAGACACACCTGAACATAACCATGCTGTTACGTTACATTCCAGTTCATTTAGAATTTTTTTAATATATTTGTTTTATTTTGTTAACTGCAATTTTAAAAAACAGTATTATTCTACATATTTACACAACAGTTTGAATTAAACCAATTCAACACTTGAATTTTAACATATGACATATTTAACACAATGTCAAAATGGGGTAGAGCATCCTATAACCAGAAGGTTGGCAGTTCAGTCCCAGTCTTCCGCAGGCCCAAGTGTCCTTGGGCAAGCTACTGAACCCCAAAATTGATCCTTCTCATAAAGACTGCACATAGATGCACTCTATGATTGTCTGTTAATGGCAAATATTGTAAAGTGCTTTGAGTGGTCATCAAGTCTAGAAAAGTACAAAATAAATACAAAGCATTTGCAATCCAAAAGTTTTTGACCACATTAAATCTCATGTGTAGATGCAATCAGGAAAGATTTTGATCTGACCTAAGAACTTGGAATTGCCATTATGCAGTATTAGGCGGCTGCATATATGAAAAAAAAACACCTAACCTCAAAAAAATTCTAACAAAAGGTTTCTCAGCTATTTCTAGTAGTATTAGGTGTCCTTAGTAACATACTAAAAGTTTACCAAAGTTTGACCACTAGAAAGTTGTACATTTCAAGATGGCGTCCAAGATGGGCAGGAAGTCCTTGAAATATCCTAACTGCTTCATTTTTTTACCTAGCAAAGTAATGTTGGTGTCTAATCCCATGTTTTTTGGGTCTAGGAATTCATTGGACTTGTTTAAATTGCCCTGGCATAATTATATACCTATGGAATACATGATTTTATGAGATTACTAGGGCTGTAACGGTACACCAATCTCACAATTTGGTTTGTATCACAATGTTTGACCCACAGTTCGATACATAGGCAATGAGATCATTGAAAAGATGATTGGAAAACCTGTTTTTGGAATATCCCTCAAACGGAAAGACCGGGCCAAAAAACCCTTGCAGATGACTCCAGTGTCAAAGTTGCCCAAGACCGAACCATTGATCCTGTGCAGCCCTGTGCAGCCCTGTTTTGACTAATTTTACAGTACCACACAGTTCTTATTAGTTTAGTGTTTATTGGAATAAAAAAAATGGTTATTACCACAGAAACCACCAACACAAGGCAAAACAATATGAAAAAAGAGAAATATGCAATTACTTAAGGGGAATTTGACTTATTTTTCGCATATATATGCTTGTAACCAATTACTTTAATGTATTAATGTACTTGTTTTCACTTATCTATCATGCAAATATGCTAATTAGAATATTAAATGGCCAAAACATGTATCAGGCACCAGTATTCCTGGTCTAGGAGGTTAACAAAGGAGTAATGGTCATTTTAAAGGACCTGACGGCAGCCATTTTGAAAATGGGGCCTTTCTTGGAGTCAAACTTTGGTAAACTTTTAGTATGTTTTAAGTACATCTGATACTACTGTAAACCACTGATAAACCTTTTGTTAGAATTTTTTTGAGGTCAAGTCATATTTGCAGCTGACTATATGTCTATTAGTTTGAGCAGGAAAGTCTGAAACTCCGAACTACACATAAACTTAGCCCATGTCACAGTCACTGCTTCTTCCGTATTTGTCTTGTGTTCTCTCCCCAAGGGCTGGGTCAGTGGGTGGTGTTTTAGAGTAATTTGACCTCACACAATAATAATGTGCTCAACTTTGAGCTGGAATAATAAAGTTTAATTGTCACTCGTGAATTTGTTTGTTTCCACTTTTCCTTCAGCCTTTAATAAATGAAACCAACCTGTTAACAGAGGAGATGATGAACTCCTCTCTGTATAAGTATCCGGTGGATCCAGCCAACTGGTTTGGAATCAGGAAAGATGCCACTGTGCTGGGATACAGCAAGGTATATTCAATATTTTTCGAGTTATCTCCCTGCTCTCCACTATTTCATGAGAGACATTTTACTGTTAAATTATGTTACATCTTCTGTTTTTCTTCCATATATTGAGTCCACTAAATGGTCTTTTCAATGTTTTTATTTTTAGAACCATTTAATTGTGCTGATGTTGTTGGTGTTTGAGGCAACAGTGTATCGTCACCAGTATCACCACCACCGTCAGCTCCAACGATCCCCCCCAACCATCCCTGCTCTGTTCCCTGCTGCCACCAGGGACACTGTAGACCAAGGCCTCATATCCTGCCTCAAGTACCTACTCAACTACACTTTCTACAAGTTTGGATTAGAGGTATCTCGGAAAAAACACTTACTACGGGGCTTTTTAGAGCAGAGAGTAATAAAAAAAGTCTTCATTGAAAAAAACGTAATAAGATATCTGAATCAAAAATAATTGTCTACTGCAAGACTTTTTCTGATGTTATTCAAACAAAGAAGAAATGCTCACAATTTTCTCTGGTAGACTGTTCCAGAGTATCAATAGATTTAAAAAAAAGATTATCAAGTTTAAGAAAATTTGTCCTGTTTCCCGTTATCTTAATTTAAGTTTCTAAAACATTCCCTCTTTTTAAAAGATTTGTTTCCTGATGACGGTGAATGTGATTGGCCAGCGGATGAACTTCTTGGTGATAATCCATGGCTGTTGGTTGGTAGCCATCTTGGTGAAGCGCCGGCGTGCAGCTATTGCCAGGATTTGGCCCAGATATTGTCTCTTTCTGTCCATCTTCATGATCTACCAGTATCTGCTGTGTGTGGGCATACCGCCTGCTCTCTGTATTGGTGAGTGTGTTACGTAAAAATGTTTTCTTAGACTAATGAATGAAGTGATTCGATTTGGGCGGTCTCAAGTCTGCCTGAAGGGAATGTTTTCAAATTTAACCATTTGTTACTGGGACCCAAAGATGAATTGATTAGATATCAGTGGTCAAATGTAAAATCTCACAGTGACCTTATATGACACTGGGAAAAAAGTAGACTGAAATTGTACTGGTTGATGGAGTTATACAATCGCAGTGTAAAGCTTTCTACCGCTACCCTGCCGCCGGACTGCATATTATTAAAACCCTTTGTCCATCCCATTTATAGGCACAGCATAATAGAAACACTTAACCTCATTGTGTTCTGGTCCATTATATGCACACTTCCATTCTACCTTCTTCCAATTTGTAATTCCGTTTGTATGTTGTCCTGCAGATTACCCATGGCGGTGGAACACTCCAGTGTTGATAAACTCAGCTCTCATTAAATGGATCCATCTGCCTGACTTCTACACTGTGCCTAACTCCAGAAACCTTATAGGTCAGTTTTTCTGCTTGTGTACCTGTGGGTCTTTCTGTGGTCATTCACTCATTCATTCATTTAACCAACCATTTATTTATTCATTCACTTATTCAACACTAACATAGTTGTAGATAGAGAAATGTTCCCCTACTCGACTTTCTGTACTTTTAGAGTCATATGAACTTATCGCATAATTATTTTGCATAATTCTGCATTGAACCAATTCAGTAGGTTTGGAGAAGGTTTGGCAAGGCTGCTACTCTATAATATAGCCTAAACAGTAGCCTGAAGTGCGATTCCATCCATGCAAAGCACACTTAAACAAATGTGATTGGTCCACTTGGTAGCATGTCTCGTCCATGTCTAGAGGACAAAACTGACCCTCCTTCTGCCTCAATCAAATTTGGGGTTGTACACATCGTCTCTTTGAATGTCTTCTCTCTTTTCTGTGTTGCAATAATTTCAGTGAAACGAATTAATATTCATCTGTTCAACTCCAACATGATCCACTCAGTTTCAGACACCATTGTTTGAAGTACGCACAGAGTCGGCTAGAAGCTCCACAACCTTAGTGCTAGTTTTGCTGTTGTAGTTTCAGAGCATCACAGCCACAGGAGCTTAAGCTATGACGTAGGGTCTGCATCCATCCAATACATAACATAAATCATAATGTGTTTCTCCCCTTCTCTCTCATCCGCTCTCCAGTCTCACCTTCACTGTCCATCAAGTATCAGAGTTGGTGCTATGATACAGCAGCAGTCGCTGATGATGATGATGATGATGATGTGTTGTTGTTATGTGTGTTTCCACAGCGGACTTTGTGCTGCTGATATGTGCTTCCCAGCAGTGGAAGGTGTTTGAGTGTGAGAACACTGAGGAGTGGATGGTTCTGGCAGGAGAGAACACAGATAACCCTGATCCGATGGAAGGGCGACCGTTTAATCCTGCGCCCAACTTCATTAACTGCAGGTAAACAAAGCATTCCATTCAATTTCAATTTTATTTGTATAGCCCCAAATCATAATATACATTATCACAAGGCACTTTACATAGAAGGTCAAGACCTTAAAAATGTATAGAGAAACCAAACAGTTCCCACAATGAGCAGCACTCTAGCGACAGCGAAGAAGCCTCTAGCAGAACCAGACTCAATGCAGGCGGCCATCTGTCTCGACCGTTTGGGTTGAGCAGGGAAAAATGGGGAGAGGAGAGCTTGGTGGAAGAGAGCGGACAGAAGAGAGATAGGGGGAGAGGGAGGGGAGGGGGAGGAGAGGGAGGGGAGGGGAGGGGGAGAGAGAGGAGAGAGAGATATACATATACCAATATTTTGGAATAACCAAAAACTAGACAAATATTAACCAGGTGGTTTAGACAGCTAGACAATGTGATGAATTAGAGCCTATCATGGACACTGTAGCTAAATTATTATTTCAATATTTAGAAAGAAGCCATTCAACCTGTGTTTGAACACAGTTTTTCTTTTTTCCCGGTCCTCTTTCAGGAGTTACCTGGACATGACTAAAGTTCTGGTGTTTCGTTACCTCTTCTGGTTTGTGCTGTCAGTGGTATTCATCACTGGATCTACCAGGATTTCTGTGTTTGGATTAGGCTACCTGCTCGCCTGCTTCTTTTTTCTACTGTTTGGTACACAGCTCCTGGTCAAGACCTCCAGGACCCGCCTTGCCCTGTGGGACTGTCTCATCATCTATAACGTGGCAGTCATTATATCTAAAAATATGTTATCAGTAAGTACAGCTCATGGTTCTAGTTTGCAACTTTATCAGCATCTAGGTCCCTCTGACTTTATATCTTGGTTTTTAGAAAAATGTGTGACAAAACAAATTCCAAACTACAGCAACTACTAAAAACAATTTTTTTTTATTCCCATAAGTGCATCAACATGTAGTAATGTATGTTTGGTGCTTGGACTGGATTTGGCACCTCCAATCATACCTGAAATTGTGTTCATGGGTGATAGGGAATAGAGATCAGAGGTTGTAATGATAATAGATACACTCTCAGCCAGTCTCATCACTGGTCTATTTGCTCTGAAAAAGATGAGCCAATCACTGTGAGCAGTAAATTAGCTGCAGAGCAATGCTTGACCTGGTTTTTATGTGATCATGAAAATAAGGCCCTTAATGTTACATGATGCAGCACTTCAGAGAGAGGACCTTGGGCTGTATGTTTTGACAATCTCTATCAAAAGTGCCTCTGGGACACACAAACATAACAAAACACCAAAGAAAACTCACTCATAATTAGGATGTACAGGAATAAACCAGCCTTAATGATTATTGGCCAAAATTCTGAAAATCAGACTTGTAATAAACCATATTAATCCTTCAAATAATTAAGGTTAGGGTCGGGGTTAACTACCAGGTCGCCAATAGATTTACGCAGATTATACATATAAGTGAAATAGCCTTCACTTTTAATTGTCAGTCACTTCTTAATTTGCTGTGAAGAGGCCAACTTCGGACACTATTAACTTGTGTCTGAAGTTAATAGGAAAGTTTCCACTGCAACATACATACATATTTTTTCAGAAAAGATTGACACACTATGTGCACATTAAATAAAATAAAATAAAATAAAATGTACATCTGTTGAATTTATTTGTGTATTTCCCTGTGTGTTTGTGTTTCAGATCCTGGCTTGTGTATTTGTATTTGAGATGCAACAGAGCTTCTGTTGGGTTATTCAGCTCTTCAGCCTTGTTTGTACAGTTAAAGGATATTATGACCGTAAGTGGGTTAATAATGATGATTATAACACTGTGTATATAGTCTATATGTATGGATATATAGTGGATATATATATGGATAGTTATTTATATATAATATGTAAAAGAAAGACATTTAAAAAGAGCGACAGCTGTAAGCTAGTTCAGGCAGCCAACTCGAGCTGCGCTGCTCCAATCATGTGACATACATCATGTGACAAACGTCACTCTCCACAATCATCTACAATACACACCCTCCTTATTAGGTGGTCTGTTTAAGCAGAGAATATTTCCCCTCAGTCCCTATGCTTGTCCCGCTGCACCTTCAGCCCCTCCATCACCCCAGCATCCACTTGTAGGCTCCGATATGGGGGGTTACAAGTATTTGCTCATCACTCCAATCATATCTATGTGATCATACGGGGGGCAGTGATTAAGTCAGAGCCTAGATGCCAAACACTCACATGTTCTACTGTTGCAATACATGTTTGAACATGTTCATGTGCCAATGGCCATGTCTTTGAAATGATAATAAATATCCTGCTTTCAAGATTTTTTATTTCAAAGTCACACCAGACACAAGCAGTTGCAGGCATATGTATTCTGCAGAATGGTCTCTGAGAAACTGAATCTGAGTTTATATCATTGCAGCAAAGACAGTGAGTGATAAATCCTGCAGTCTTCCGGTAGAGGAGGCTGGCATCATCTGGGACAGTATCTGTTTTCTCTGCCTGTTGCTGCAGAGACGAGTCTTCCTCAGTTTCTACTTCCTGCATGTGACTGCAGACCTGAAGGCTTCTGCCAAACAGGCCTCAAGGTAATACATACTGTACCAATGAGAAAAGGACTCTATTTGTGACGTGTACAGCCTTCCATGCTGTTGCAAGTGCATTCCTGTGTACAAGATGCGGCTAAAAAGTGCAGTGATTCAACTGATCAAATCTGAGTTGACATGGGGTCTTTCTGACTGTTAACACCAATTATCAACAGCAATACAATGCCTATAATTCATATCCTGTGGGAATTGTCATGTTTTAATAACATCGAATTATATGTAGATTGAATGAGATATTCACATTATATACCACCATAATTGTAGGATTTGCATGATTTGCAAATTACCACATTGAACCTAATCCAGATCACTTAATTCTCTGTCCAAGTTACTTTTATTTTAGACAATCTCATACCAACAACACCTGGTTATTAGCCCCTGTTAGATTAGGTGAACATGAAAATGTAAGCATTCCTTTTTCCATTCTTAATATTTTCAAGAACAGTTGTTGGTTTGCAGAAGATCCCAAAAGTACTGATGCTTATAGTTAATTTGACTCACTTCATTTCTGATTCAAATGAAAGTATTGAGGCTGCTGTCTCCCCAGTTTCTTGCTGAATAATGCAGTGACAACTGTATTTTCCTTTCAGGGGGTTTGAGCTCTTCAGAGCCAGTATTGTGAAGAACATTAAGTTCCACCAACAATCTGAGAAGAAGTCTCTGTCACAGCTCAAGGGATCGTAAGTATTCATAGTATAGTAAGTACAGGTGATTGATTTTGATATTGTAAGTATTAAAATTGCGTATCACAGAAAAAAGAGGAAAAGGAAAAGCAGAATGATGACATTCTTAAAAATATATTTACCACTGGATGATAGCAAGTGTTCAGACGTACTAGCAGCATAGTTCCGGGATATCATTGGTCTATAAATCACTGTCGGTATGTGACTCTGTCCAGATCAAAGCAACTCACCAACAACCAATTTTCTGATCTTTCCTCTGGAGACACCATGTGGTTGACATTATTTGTGAAGGTTGCCAAAAATCACTAATAGTCAAACAAGTGTTTAATTTGAAATACAGAGATCAATATTTAGAGAACAGTCAACCCATATGTTATACTGAAATATTTCCCAACACACGGTTAGTGAGGTCCAACACTGATGTTGGTGATAAGGTCTGTCATCTCAAGGTTAGGGCTGGGACAGCCTGTTCAAATCCTCCAGCACCAAACCATTTCTTTATGGAGAAAGCCATTGTACACAGGGGGGACTGTCATGTTGAGTAGAAGGGAAGTGACAAAACAATATTGTTGACATTCCTGTATAAAATATGATCATATGCTGCAATATTAAAATGGGACTGGCCTAAACCCCCAAAAAATAGACCAAGATTAAAATCACACATATGTTTAGGAACAGGGGTATCGTGGCATCTCATGTATGAGCATAGCATGAGATGTTGTGCAAATGTGCACAATATGCATGTACATTTTTATTCTGTAAATAAATAAAATGTATGAATTTGTTAAAGACACACAAACTCTCACACTAACTATTCTTGCATTAGGAACGTATTCATTTCCTGTACTCTTCTCTTAGGATGCAGAGAATTCGCTCCAAGCAGCAGAAGTATAAAGGTGGACATAAAACAAGTGAAGACTCAAACGAGTGTCCGTCTGCTGGTACGACTCAGTTGCTTACTAACTCAGAAAAGCTCATCCCTGTACCTGTAATTACTCATTGTTACTTGAATTAATTTTAATACTAATATATTATTTTACAAAAAGTTGCATGAATCAGTGTTTGACAAGTAGGATAAAGAAAACATTTAAAAAAAGCTAATAAAATTCACAAATTTGTCTTTAATTCGTAATTCATATTATTAGTAAAAATGTAAGGCTAGTAAAGCCATTCGAATATTAATCCTCTAAAGAAACATTCCCTGGTCTCCTTCCAGACAGCCAGACAGAGACGAAGAAGTCAAGGAAGAGGAAGTGGCACCAGCCGTGGTTGGACCATGCTAAAGGTAAGAAAAGATGTCTGTTTTATCTTTTATATATCTTGATATTAAATATATATATATTATCTTATTTTATCATATATTTTCTTATCCTCACAGTGCTCCACTCTGGAGAGTACTACCTCTTTGAATCAGACAGTGAGGACGAGGAAGATCTGCAGTCTGAGGAACAGAAGCCGCAGAAACAGACTGCTTGTCAGGTCAGACACATGGAGTATACTGAGTTGTGTATACTATATACATGACACTTTTAAGGCTTAATTATATGTATATGAGTATGTTGGTATTTTCATTGTGTTCCTGGTTCTTGTTTCTCTCTTTCAGTTGGCATACCAGGCATGGGTAACCAGTGTGAAAGAAGCTCTTAACGAACGTCAGAGACGCCAGCGACAGTTGAGGAAGGTTGAGAGAAAAGACAAAGAGAGAGAAGGAGGAGTGGATTCACAAAAGGAGGTTTTCTCTGTTATAGGTTAGATACTCTCACATCCGTTTTCACTGAATTGAATAGTGTAGCAAAGGGTAGCAAACTTCTAGCCCAGTTTCAAACAGTTTCGGCCACTATAGCAGAATTGGTCTCTCTCTCTCGCTCTCTCTCTCTCTCTCTCTCTCTCTCTCTCTCTCTCTCTCTCTCTCTATCTCTCCCTCTCTCTCTCTCTCTCCCTCTCTCTCTCCCTCTCTCTCACACGTACATATAATCTTGTACTTTCATGTAAAGCTGCTTAGACCTGCACTGAACTCTGGAGAACCTCCAGACATTCTTCTGAGGGGTAGTATGTGTGAATGGGAATGTCTGAGTGAGAGTGTGAGGAGCAGGAGGAAAAAACAATGCCATATACATACACTGAAGAAGGTTTCAAGAGAGCTTTTGGTGGTGAAGGATCAGAGATTTCCGTGTTGTTGTGAGTGCATCTGAGTGGAGAATATCCTACTGCGTTGTGTGAAAATGTCATTACTCAAAAGGGCCATCACAAAGATATAGGTAAAGGTGCACACACAAACACACACACACATACATCTGGGTGTTTGTGGCTGAGGGGTAGAGTGGTCGTCCTCCAACCTGAAGGTCGGCAGTTCGATCCCCAGTTTGACCCATCTGCATGCCGAAGTGTCCTTGGGCAAGATGCTGAACCCCGAATGGCCCCCCATAGAATAACAAAGTGCTGCGAATAGATGCACTGTATCAATGTGTGTGTGAATGGGTGAATGTAGAACTGTACTGTAAAGTGCTCTGAGTGGTCATCAAGACTAGAAAAGCACTATATAAATACGAAGCCATTTACCATTAAATGGGGAATATGGCTGCTGGTCAGTATTCATTTCTTGAATAACATAAATACTAAAGGTCAATTTTTTTGGATTTAGAGAAATCTATCAGCATGAGTTTTATTACTTTAGAATGAGCACCTCATATAGCCCTACAAATGGTGCTGACATTCTTGGGGCAGTAAAGATGTCAGCATCAGTGTGAGTGGTGGAACATTATCCCAAACAACTACAAAGGTTGGAGGGTTTCTTCCCCTCAGCTTCTCTCCTCAGCTGGCACAAGTCACTTATGCAAGTAATCCCAAAAATAAATGAGCCTCTCTGTGTCGTTAAGACTGATGGTTTATTTCACTACTGTGACCATAGCTGGGGCTCAGAGCGTTGATTGCCTTGAAATTCCAAAGCTTTGCATTCTTGCTCTGCTAACACTTCACCATAATGGTTCACTAGAATGCCCCCAATACTGCTGATGCCACACCAATTACCAGTTACTAGTCTTCCTCACTTGGAGCAGCAGCTCAGACCAAACAATGAGAAATGTATCCACTGGTTTCAGACAGAGAAAACCATTGCCTCAGACTTGGTGATGTTGTCTCCCATCTTGTCCTCTTCACAAGTTACTGAATACCAACCCATTGTTTCTGTTGAAGTTCGCAGAGTGATTGGGTCAACAGATCCATATCATCTGCAAAGAGTTGAGATGCAGTTTAGAGGTTCCCAGAATGGATAATTTTTGCCTCAACTTTACCTTTGCATCCTGTCCAATAATTGGGGCGAGCAGGAATCAAAAAATGGGACAACATTTGATAGAGTCCCAAACCATAGGGGAAACATGTTTGACTTTGTGTTGAGAATACAAACACAATATGATATGGGCCAGATGGCTCATAGCAGTGGCCAAGCTACCCCATACACCTGCAGTACGCCTTACAGGTCCCCCGGCAGGACAAGGTTGTATGTTGATGTTCTCCAATTCACAGAACACACTCAGACTGGATGGTCTAACTTCCATGACCAGTGAGGAATCCTCATTCTCCAGGGACCCTGAGCAGTGTGATACCCTGATAATAGAAGGACACCCTGCAGGCCAAAAATGGGAACTACCACATCAGCCTGCCCCTCCATATTACACTGACCCCAACCTAATGCACTGTCAGCCAAGACAGCCCAAAAACATGCACAGCATCCAACACATCAGGGTGAATCTATCCACAGCCATGCCACTGAGAAGTTCATTACTACCTTTCTGCTGTGGTCCCCTTTTGTCTGTGCTGAAAAAAGGTTCACAACAGGCAGCTTAATAGACTTTCACATGAAATTGCAATCAGTTGTGTTTGGAATGATTATGGATGTTTAACACTGTTTGCCAGGGGCGTTGTTAGCCCTGGGCGTCCGGGGCTTTAGCCCCGGATGTTTTATGAATAGCCCCGGATCAATTTCGCATCAATTTTTTTTTTTTTTTTTTTTTTTTAATTTTTTTTTTTTTTTTTTAATTATAGCCCCGCGATAACATTCGCTGATTATAAAGCAAACGTTTTTCCAAAGCAGTCATGTATGTTTTAGAAAATTTAGATGAATTGCTCCAGTTTCTCCCCTGGCTAGCGTTAGGGTTAGGGTTAGAAGTTCTATTTTAAAAGTACATGCATGCTGTTTTACTGATGTTGAGTGTCAGGCAGGACTTTGAGAGCCAATCAGTTAATTGATTCATTGTTTTTCATAGGCATATACGAGATAACACAAATATGTAGACTGCATTTAATTTTCTATTCCAATGTACCTTTTGTCTCTTGGATGTTTATTAAAGACAAACTGTTCGATAAAGCTGCCAATATATATATTTTTTTAAACACGGTTTATCACAATAAGGGGAGAATAGTTGGCACAGCCTGTACCCTGTATATGTACACACCCACACCCAATGGTCTGCATCCAACAACAGGCATTTGAGGACTGACATTTTTATTTTAACTATTCTACTGCACCAGATTGATGGATTTAACTAACTGACGTGCAAAATTTTCTCCGGGGGGGCAACCCCCCCGGACCCCCCTTAGTCAATGTTCGCCCCTGGGCTAAGCCCCCGATGTCTCATGATCCTAACAACGCCCCTGCTGTTTGCATTTGAAAATGTGCTGTTAATATCTTATATTTAGCTGCTGAAGATGAATGAGAATAGAGTTCACAGAGTTTGGAAAATGTGGTCATGAATCTATTTTGTGTCACCATTGCGACTGTAAATTTCGTTCATATGTTTTGCAAACTGTGTGTGTATGTGTCTAGGTTCTGGGGATGATGTGTTTGAGAGCCCTGTCACTCAGGAGGAGCTGGGGGAGGAACAGGAGTCGGGTAGGTTTACTTTATGGCACTCTTGTGTTTGTAGTCAACTAATGATTGGTAACTAATAAATACTTATGTGTTTTGGTTGTGTGTTAAGATAAAGACGGCATGAAAGAAGAGCCTATTTAGCCTGGCATAACTTAAATAGTATCATCAAAATATAACATTCTTAATATTTGTCTTGTTCCCATTTTACTAATGAGGACAAATATTGTGAAATGTGTTCGTTATACATTAAATTCCCATAATTGAATGGACGAAATAGCTTAGAACCCTAACACTGTAGCCACTCTTAGAATATATACATACCAAATTAAGTTTACTTGGAATCCTGCTCAATCTACAGAGAGTCACAGTTTACTTCCTTCACTGTATTTCCTGCCCCCAGGTCACGGAGAAATGGTTCAGAGGATTTTGGATATCCTGCGCTTCCTATGGGCCATAGTTTTGGCCATGGTGGATGGACTGACTCAGTGGCTCAACCTGCTGACTAAACAGTACAGAGAGACATCTTCTGTTCTGTGCAATGAACGCTACTTCATCATACACAAGATACAGCAGGTAAACATGACACAGACATTTTTGTCAAGAAATGTTGGATGTTTGGAATTCAAAACCCAGCACACACACACACACACACACACACACACACACACACACACACACACACACTCACATCATGTGGACAATAGCTGGATGTTTTATTTTGTTTTGTTTCGTCTCTGGCTATCAACCAACATGTAAAAAGTTATCACATTGACGATGGCAGTCCCTACATTTGCACAGTGTATGATTTGCATAATGAAGCGGAAATTAAAATAAAACAGTTTATTTTCCTAATACACATACACACACACACACACACACACACACACACTAACTTTTGTCTTCCTCTCTGATTTGCAGCATCATACAAATGCAGACTCCACAGATGACCAAATATCTTTAGGCAGTGAGAGTCCCACGCTGGAGACATGTTTGGATGAGACTGATGCAGAAAACTCCAATAAATACAGGTTAATGTGTCTTCTGTTTACCAATTACACATGGATGATAGGCACAGCTAGCAGTAGACATCAACCTCCGTAGGTTTAACTGGAGTTATGTGTGTATTTAAATCACTCTCTCAGATGCCTAGAGGTGGACAGCAGGGCTGTTAGTGGCTGGTGTACCCCCAGGCCAAGGCGCAACAGCACGGACAATCTCTTGAGTCCTGAACCCCCATCCAGCACCATGGACCTGGTACCCTACTCATCCAAAAATCAACACAGACACTCAAGAACAGCCAGTGAACTGCTGGGAGACAGGTAGATACTGGGGACACGCTTGACTGAAGGCCAACTACAATCCACATCCAGTGTTTTTTTTATTTTTATTTGACCACCTTGGTCTGTCAGAGTGCTTTGAGAAGGGCAACAGAAATAAAATGATTTTGTGAATTAACTTGTGTAAAGAAAACTAATTTATTGGATCTTGTGTTTTATTTTGAAGCTATGGCCATGGGTCACTATCAGTCACTGGATGATTTGTGATAATTGAATACAAGTGGCTGTGACTCTTCCTTCTCTTTCTCCCTGCAGGCAGTTCTTCATCGAGGAGCTGGAACAGAGCAGAGACTTCTATAATAACCAGAGCCGTCTACTCCAGCTGCTGTTTGCCATGTACAACCTGCTGGCAGCAAACTCAGAGCTTGTCTGTTATTTCATCATAGTTTTAAACAATGTGGTCAGCGCCTCTGTAATATCACTGGTCCTGCCCATATTGGTGTTCCTATGGGCTTTGTTGGCTGTTCCAAGACCAACCAAGAAGTTTTGGATGACTGCTATAGTCTACACAGAGGTATAATCACACCTTTCACAAACTTAACTTCTGCCTTAAACATCACAGGGATATTAAGCAGTTTGTATTGTATCACTGTATGAGGGAAAAAATACAAAATATCAGTGATCAGGAGTTGTAAAACTGGACAATGTTTCAAAACACAAACATGGACTGCACTATGGATTAATACTAATAAGTCATCTGTTTTAAGGCTAGGTTTTTTTTAAATGCAGACACAGCACCAAGGCAGGAAGGTGCAGTGAAGGATATTTAATATGAAAGGCTTACAGATGCTCCACCAATCATCCAACCATTCACATGGGGAGCTGGCGCCAATCCCAAATGACATTGGGATTGCCATAAACAATCACAGGGAGATTAAACAGTTTTGTATTGTATCACTGTATGAGGGAAAAAATTCAAAATATCAGTGATCAGGAGTTGTAAAACTGGACAATGTTTCAAAACACAAACATGGACTGCACTATGGATTAATACTAATAAGTCATCTGTTGTAAGGCTAGGTTTTTAAAATGCAGACACAGCACCAAGGCAGGAAGGTGCAGGGAAGGATATTTAATATGAAAGGCTTACAGATGTTCCACCAATCATCCATCCATCCATCCATTCACAGGGGGAGCTGGAGCCAATCCCAAATTACATTGGGCGAGAAATTAACATACATGATCAAGAAAATTATCAAGAAATCCCCAAATTTCCCACAATGAGCAAACTCTTTTGTGACTGTGGAGGAAAAAAGAAACTCATAAACCCCATCCGGCCGGTTTGATGAATGAACAGCATTTTTAGCTCTGGTTTGTTTTTTGTTTTTTAACTCTAATTAGTTTGTTGTGTGCAACAGCAAACTCCTCAGCTTCCCCCAGCTCTCCAGAGATTTTGACTGTGCCATAATTCCCCATGTTTAAATGTCTCCCTAACTATAAACACTTTTTTCTGGCATGATTCGGACAACATGTCATATGACCTATATCTGATATGCCATATATCATCTCATCATCGCTCATCGTCATCCGCTTATCCGGGGTCGGGTCACTGGGGGAGCAGCTCAAGCAGGGGGCCCCAGACTTACCTTTCCCGGGCCACATTGACCAGCTCTGACGGGGGGATCCCGAGGCGTTCCCAGGCCAGTGTTGAGATATAATCTCTCCACCTAGTCCTGGGTCTTCCCCGAGGTCTCCTCCCCACTGGACGTGCCTGAAAAACCTCCCAAGGGAGGCGCCCAGTGGGCATCCTTACCAGATGCCCGAACCACCTCAGCTGACTCCTTTCTAAGTAAAGGAGCAGCGGCTCTAATCCGATTTCCTCACGGATGACTGAGCTTCTCACCCTATCCCTAAGGGAGACGCCAGCCACCCTTCTGAGAAAACTCATCTCGGCCGCTTGTACCCGCGATCTCGTCCTTTCGGTCATCACCCAGCCCTCATGACCATAGGTGAGGATAGGAACGAAGATCGACCGGTAGATCGAGAGCTTTGCCTTGCGGCTCAGCTCTCTTTTCGTTACAACGGTGCGGTAAAGCGAACGCATTACCGCCCCCGCTGCTCCGATTCTCCGGCCAATCTCACGCTCCATAGTACCCTCACTCGCGAACAAGACCCCGAGGTACTTGAACTCCTTCACTTGGGCTAAGGACTCATTTCCTACCCGGAGTAAGCAATCCATCGGTTTCCTGCTAAGAGTCATGGCCTCAGATTTAGCGGTGCTGATCCTCATCCCAGCCGCTTCACACTCGGCCGCCAGCCGATCCAGTGAGTGCTGAAGGTCACAAGCCAAAGATCCAATGAGGACCACATCATCCGCAAAAAGCAGTGACGAGATCCTCAGACCACCGAACTGCAACCCCTCCCCGCCACGACTACGCCTCGATATCCTGTCCATGTATATCACAAACAGGATTGGTGACAAGGCGCAGCCCTGGCGGAGACCAGCACCCACTGAGAACGAAACTGACTGGCTGCCGAGGACCCGAACACAGCTCTCGCTTTGGGAGTACAGAGATTGGATGGCCCTGAGGAGAGACCCCCTTATCCCATACTCCCGCAGCACCTCCCACAGTTTCTCCCGGGGGACCCGGTCATACGCCTTCTCCAGATCCACAAAACACAAGTGGACCGGATGGGCATACTCCCAGGCCCCCTCCAGGATCCTTGCGAGAGTGAAGAGCTGGTCCGTAGTTCCACGTCCGGGGCGAAAACCGCATTGTTCCTCTTCAATCTGAGGTTCGACGATCGGCCGAACCCTCCTTTCCAGCACCTTGGAGTAGACTTTACCAGGGAGGCTGAGAAGTGTAATACCCCGGTAATTGGTACACACTCTCTGGTCCCCCTTTTTGAACAGGGGAACCACCACCCCGGTTTGCCACTCCTTTGGCACTGTACCCAACTCCCACGCGATGTTGAATAGGCGTGTGAACCATGACAGCCCCTCAACACCCAGAGCCTTTAGCATTTCTGGCACCCTGCAACCGAGTCCGGAGTCCTCCAGGATATCATATCCCGGAAGGCCTCCTTCTTCAATCGGACGGCTTCCCTGACCACCGGTGTCCACCACGGTGTCCGAGGGTTACCGCCCCTTGAGGAGCCTAAGACCCTGAGGCCACAGCTAGCCACCGCAGCTTCAGCAATGGAGGCTTTGAACACCGCCCACTCTGGCTCAATGCCCCCAACCTCCACAGGAATGCCAGAAAAACTCCGCCGGAGGTGTGAGTTGAAGATACCTAGGACGGGGGCCTCCTCCAGACGTTCCCAGTTCACCCGCACTACTCGTTTGAGCTTACCCGGTCTATCCGGAAATTTCCCCCATTCCCTGATCCAACTCACAACCAGATGGTGGTCGGTTGACAGTTCCGCCCCTCTCTTTACCCGAGTGTCCAAAACATGCGGCCTCAGATCAGATGACACAATCACAAAATCGATCATTGATCTTCGGCCTAGGGTACTCTGGTACCAGGTACACTTATGAGCACCCTTATGTTCGAACATGGTGTTTGTTATGGATAATCCATGACTAGCACAGAAGTCCAATAACAAACGACCGCTCGGGTTTAGATCAGGGAGGCCGTTCCTCCCCACCACGCCTCTCCAGGTGTCTCCATCGTTGCCCACGTGGGCGTTGAAGTCACCCAGCAGAACTACGGAGTCCCCTACTGGAGCCCCATACAGGACTCCATTCAGGGTCTCCAAGAAGGCCGAGTACTCTGAGCTGCTGTTTGGTGCATACGCACAAACAACAGTCAGAGTTTTCCCCCCTACAACCCTTAGGCGCAGGGAGGCGACCCTCTCGTCTACCGGGGTAAACTCCAACACCGCAGCGCTCAGCCGGGGATTTATGAGTGTCCCCACACCTGCCCGGCGCCTCACGCCCTCGGCAACTCCGGAGAAGAATAGAGTCCAACCCTTATCCAGGAGTACGGTACCAGAGCTGAGTCTGTGGGTGGAGGTAAGCCCCACCAGATCTAACTGATAGCGCTCCACCTCCCTCACAAGCTCCGGTTCCTTTCCCCACAGCGAGGTGACGTTCCACGTCCCCAGAGCCAGCTTCTGCCGCCCGGGTCTGGTCCGTCGAGACCCCTGACCTTCGCTGCCACCCATGCGGCTGCGCACCCGACCCCAACGGGTCTTCCCACAGGTGGTGGGCCCATGGGATGAAGAGAGGGGGGGGTGCCACGTAGTTTTCTCGGGCTATGCCCGACCGGGCTCCGTGGCAAACCCGGCCACCAGGCGCTCGCCATCGAGCCCTCCGTCTGGGCCTAGCTCCAGACGGGGGCCCCGGGCTTCCTCCGGGCTGGGTCACATCTCCTCTCCTTCCGTTATTCATTGAGGTTTTTTGAATCATTCTTAGTCTGGCCCCTCACCTGAGACCACTCTGCCATGAGAGACCCTACCAGGAGCACAAGGCTCCAGACAACACAGCCCTCAGGTTCATAGGGACACGCAAACCTCTCCACCACGATAAGGTGACGGTTCCAGGAGAGGGAATACAGCATTAATATATGACTGTATTCTTGGACAATTGAATGAATGCTGAACACATTCATTCAATTGTCCAAGAATACAATCATATATTAATGCTGTTAATGAATGCATATTTCCCTCTGCAGTATTCAGAGTGTTTACGGGCCAGCTCAGGGCTTCTTCAGGGATATTCTCCAGGCTGAGTATCGGGCTGCCACTGATGTCTATGCCCTCATGTTCCTGACAGATGTCATTGACTTCATCATTGTCATCTTTGGCTTTTGGGCTTTTGGGGTAAGAGATGGATATGCCATATATAGTATACCATTACCCTTACATTGGCCTTGAATAACTCTTACCACTGAAATCGAATAAAGAGGGAATGGGTCCAAGATAAGTGCACTCAACAGGGCCCAAATAAACTCACATATGACTTTCCTGCCTCCTGACTGATTCTACCGCTTTGTTTTTCAGGTGATGGTGGTGGTGAAATACCTTTTTCAGTTTGGATTCTTTCCCTGGAATAGTGTATATGAGATGACTTTAAATGAAGATAAACCTTTCTTCCCACCTTGCATCCTGGGCCTTGAAAAGACAGACAACTACATCAAATATGATCTTCTGCAGCTGCTGGTCCTGTTCTTCCACAGATCACTGCTGATGGTCAGTTCGTATTTACACTGATTACATTAATGGTTACACTTAACAAACATTAAGCAAGAACAGGAACAATTTGATGGCTACATTATGACATGCATTTTGAGCTGTGGTGGCAAACCAAAGTCTAAGGCCTCCAGTTTCGCTGTAGTAAATCAGCAGTAATGGACACCAAACTGTAGCTTTTTAACTGACCTGTTTTGTTGAACCTGATGTGGGTGTGGTATTAATGTTCCACTTCTTTTCACCTTTAACCTTTGACTAAAGTGTTCTGATCATGGGGAGAGTATTAACTTCATGTATGCATTTCAGTGCATAAACAGTTAGCCCACATGTTATAGTACAGAATGATAATGTACCCCAATTCAGATGCTTACTTTTATAAAACATGCATGCATTTGTCACACAGAGGACCGATGTTTTTATTTTTTAAAACAATATACAGTATTTCAAAGCAGGACAGAGCAGTTGCCCAAACTGAATGAACTGCCCCTAAGTGATGCTCATTTCCACTTAAATATTGTCTGTGCACACAGCGTTATGGTCTCTGGGACCATGAGGGCCCCCTGGAAGAGCAGAGCCCGTCACCAGAAAGTTGTAAGAATGATGGAAAAACTGTTGAAGGAGATGAAGATGGAAGGAGGCAGGAGGGGGGAGAAGAGGAGGAGGAGGGCAGAGTTTCACCCACATCCAACCTAGATAACCTCGAAATGACTGAAAAAGACCAACTTGAAAAGGTTGGTGCAATTATAATTGATATTAGTTGCCGAAATCACTGACCAAAGCAGTGACATCATGTATAGTATCAACAGACAATTTAATGAAATTTCCTTTTAAATATTTATTTTAAATTTTGTCTATCAATGTAGGATAATGTGGAAAATGAGGAGCCGAGTGCCAGCTCTGCTGCTGCTATACCACAGATCGTTGAAGGTGAACCAGCTTCCCTTTGGTCAGAAGAGGGAGTGGAGATACTGAATCCTCCTAGCAGGATAAGCAAGGATACGACAGAGGGAAACAATGAGCATGTGATAGAGGAGGCCCCAAAGAAAAGCAGCAGTATCCGCTTCCGCAGAAAAACTAAACAATCAAAACAACAGCGCAGAAAAGGTTTGTGCTCTCTATATTTGTGGACTGTGATGGTTGAGGTGTTACCCCAACATTAACACAGGCTGTTTTCCATAAAGGTGCACCATACCCACCTTCCCTCGCTGACACCCCAGAGTAAATTAAGCCACATATATGTTCATAATTGTATCTGTTATTATCCCCTTATCTTTTAGTTATTACATGTCCAACTATCTGCGTGATTCATATCTGTTGATAAGCATAAATAACAGCCAATGTTTTTCTTGAGTGATTGTCCAGGGCCTATACCAGGGATGCCAGAAGAGAGAATTTTATTTTGAATAATTATAATAATTATACATTTTTCAGTTTTTTCAAACATCCAACATATCATACCTGTACAAGGTTGGGGTTGCATGAACAAAATTCTCTGACTTATTTTCAGGGATACAGACTAGTGTGAAGAATAAGACGTAAACCCCTTACATCTTAGGGAGCCATCTGATGTATTTGCTGTTGTTGATACACAGGCAGGATTCCTTGCTTACTGTTATCTGCTGTTAGGTTTTTATAGATTATGTGATCCATCCACTAGCATGTTATCTTTACCTTGATCATCTGTGTTCTGACACTGATACAGCATGTGTGATATACATGTACGACATAGAGAAAATATGTTTGAGGTAAGAATTTCTTATTTTTTGGGTTCTAAATCTTTTTGAATTCCACCTTTGTCTCAGTTCCACCTGCTCTGGTGGAGCCCACAGCTGAGACCACTGATCCAAGTAAAGAACAAATAAAGAAGAAGCAGAAAGGCAGGAGGAGAGAGGCAGCCCTTCAGAGACTGCTTGCTTTGGGACACAAGATCAGACATGTCTCAATCTCTGGGTGAGCACAGTATACGGAGGTGTCTTCTAGTTAATATGGGAGTTTTTCTCCTCACAGCTGCCAATGTGTTTGCTCGTTGTGGAAACAGTTTGGTTTCTCCATAATTTTGAGGCCTTGACCTTCTATGTGAAGTATCTTTAGATAATTTTTGTTATGATTTGGCACTATGCAGTTTATTTTATTTTTAACTGAATTAGAAATGCTGTAAATTCAACAACATCTTACTACTTATTATCAGAAATACCTTTAGATACAAGAAATGCAGTTTTAATAAAGAATGAATGTGTTCAGCATTCATTCAATTGTCCAAGAATACAGTCATATATTAGTGCTGTTAATGAATTCATATTTCCCACTGCAGTATTCAGAGTGTTTACAGGCCAGCTCAGGGCTTCTTCAGGGATATTCTCCAGGCTGAGTATCGGGCTGCCACTGATGTCTATGCCCTCATGTTCCTGACAGATGTCATTGACTTCATCATTGTCATCTTTGGCTTTTGGGCTTTTGGGGTAAGAGATGGAAGGAAGATTTGCGATTAAGTTATAAATGAAAAAAAAAGCTATTGTGGCCAGTCTGCACCATCAAAGAGACATGGTATTTTGCCTCTTGTTGTAGCTAACTGTTTTACAGGTTTGAAATGAGTGTACATATGCATATTCCATCACTGATCATCTCTCCTTTAGAAACACACTGCAGCCGCTGATATAGCCTCCACTCTGTCAGAGGACCAGGTTCCTGAGGCCTTTCTGGTGATGCTGCTCATCCAGTTCAGCACCATGATCATTGACAGAGCATTGTACCTACGCAAGGCCGTTTTTGGAAAACTCATCTTCCAGGTTCAGTCCACTTACTCAGATTATTAGCATTCTTGTATTGATGTATATCAGTGAGTGTATTTTCTTTATTGTGTCTCAGTAATCCTCTAATTTACTTACTGGAAAGATTCCTCTGTAACATTGTGTTAGGAAAACTAGGTGACTTTTGGAAAGGAACTGTTTACCCTGACATATTTGTTATTATAACGTTAGAGCTTTGCTCCTAATTTTTAGAGCTTTTCAACTGATGTGCTTTAATGAATTCTAAATATTTGATCATTTTGTTTTTTCTGTCCGTACACCTTCCTATCGTCCCTCTGTTTCTTCCCTCCAGGTGATCCTTGTGTTTGGGATCCACCTGTGGATGTTCTTCATCCTGCCTGCTGTCACTGAAAGGTGAAGCTTAATCAAACCATGCATTTATTGTATTATAATTATTGTATAATCTTTCTTACAGTTTAATTCATCAATTGACCAAAACCTATGTTGGCATTAATGTAAAGATGTATTACTCTGATCAGAACTTTAATCTTCCTCATCTCCTCCTCTCCCTGTTTAGGAAGTTCAATCAGAACTTTGTGGCACAGCTCTGGTACTTTGTCAAGTGTATTTATTTTGGCCTGTCAGCCTATCAGATCCGCTGTGGGTATCCTACTCGTATCCTCGGCAACTTCCTCACCAAGAAATACAACCACCTCAACCTGTTTCTCTTCCAAGGGTATGGACACAAAGCAAGTCTGCAGCTCTTTGTGATGTTTAGTAGAATATCTATTTGGAATAAAACATTAGTTTCAGCTTGCATTTCAACATAGATTATTTTCAACATTTGATGTAAAAAACCTTTCTGTTACCACTGTTAATTTTTTTTATCACAGACTACTGATGCGTTTTACTTAATGCGTCCTGCAAGGTCCCTAAGTAGTGCTATGGGTTGGGGTCTTGAGTGATTGATGAAAGTCAGGTATGCAGGAGTTTTTGCAACAGCCAGGAATACACAGAGCTAAGAGAAAGAAAGAAAGTAGCAGAACGAACAGAATAGTGTGTTTATTCCTCACACCAGTAAATCAGTCTGCATTGACCTTTTTCTGTGTATCTGTTGTCCATGGCTTTTCCATACTGTATGAAAAGTTTCCTCAGTTTATTAAACACGTGCAGCATCCTAAGGTACTAGGACCGATGTACCATCAGGTTTGCAGCTTCTGAGAAGTGCCGTACAAGATTTCAGTGATGCAAGGCACTGCTGTTCACCTGTGTTAACCTGTTAAATTGCTTGAACATGACAACAGACTGCAGGATTATCTCGTAGAACCTCTTCACTCTTATGAAGGAGAAGTCCCAGTTATCAGGGTTCATCAATGGCTCCATCCAAGTTCATTTTTAGCAAAAATCGCACTTCATGTTTCTTCCTTGAAACAAATTTTATTACAAATACTGTTGTATAACATTTATTCCTAAAATTGGTCACCAAGTGAAAATACATTAGAATTGTTGATAAAATAGTAATGGCCCAATTTAATCATATAAATATTTTCACAAAATCATTGTTATAATAATACCTGATTGGAAATCATACATACACATACAGACACACACACACACACACACAGACACACACAAACACACACAATTATGCAAATAATACTCTAAATCAGATAAAGCAATAATAATGAATCATACTAGTCTGTTAATTTGGTTAATGAACCTCTTCTTTTGGAGGGCCTGAAACTCAGTCGTATTATCGACTTTGAGATTATTAAGTTAGTGAAACTTTTGCTAGGGTGGGACCAAAATAGTCAAGGAAGACAATGTACAAATGAGTGTAATGTGTAATATTTATAAAATATACTACTTGATCTAACTTTATATTGAATCTTTTAAATAATTTGTAATTTATGTGCGTGTGGCTGATTGTGTAGGTTTCGTCTGGTGCCATTCCTGGTGGAGCTGCGAGCTGTGATGGACTGGGTTTGGACCGACACAACTCTGTCTTTGCCGAACTGGATGTGTGTGGAGGACATTTATGCCAACATCTTCATCATTAAATGCAGCCGTGAGACAGAGAAGGTACAAAGTGTATAAGTACAGTGACACAACATCGGAACAAGTGTCTTCCTCTGGGACAAGGGTAGTTGAAGAAAAAATGAATTAAAAAGAATAAAGCAACATCTCATAAGAAACAGGTATAGCACTGTACTATATGTGCAAACACAATTAGCCATTATAAAGAACTAACTTAACAGAGTGTTTTGCTTGATCATCCATTCATCAGGGATATATTGATCACCCACTAGCACTGTCATTAGTAACAATTTCCAGCCTCTCAACCCCAACCCTAACCCATTTCCTTGAGTAGATGACTAATGTGTCCACACCTTACACACTTCACACAAAAAAGTCCATAGAAAAATTAAGAATAAATTATAGCAAAAGAGAGAGAGAGAGAGAGAGAGAGAGAGAGAGAGAGAGAGAAAGAGTGAGAGAAAATTGTGTCCCTCTGTAACATCCTGTAACTATCCGGGGGCTTTTTAACACCTGGGTGCTTTTAGTTTGAAAATACAGTTGCCTTTCGGGTTTCCTTGGAGGGTAATATTATCATCCTGGAATTTTTTTTATGAAAATACAGCCTCCTTTAGGCTTCCTGGTAAGATTTTATCACTATGCGGGTGGCTTTATTTTGAAAATGTGTGTATCAGGTTGCCTGACAGAGAGAGCCAGGCAGATACAGACAGAGAGAGGACTCTGTATGTTTCTATTCAGCAGCAGTATAAAGCAAGATTAAACTTCTATCCTCACTTGTTCTTGAACGTGTGACCACCGTCATGTTCACATGTTTCTACCAACTGAGCTATACTCAATGTTTGAGACAGATCTAAGCTCTGGCACAACCCTGGAACAAATAGCTCTTGTCCGAAAACTATAAATCTTATCTGTTAAATAAGCACAATGAGAATCCGAAGACTTTGCCAAACCTACAGATATATTTTTTATTGGTTAGAGTCAACATACGTGTCCATGGGAGCAAGTTAGAAAACTGAGTTTTCGGGCTCTAACCCTAACCCCACTGGGTAAGAGAGATCTATGCTCTAGCGCCGCCAAATCATGACTAGCATGAAAGTCCAATAACAAAAATTTAAGTAGTTAATATAATGAGTCATGTATTTATTATCTGTAAAAATAACATTTTCTTTCCCTAGAAATACCCACAGCCTAAAGGACAAAAGAAGAAGAAGATAGTGAAATATGGAATGGGTGGACTCATCATCTTCTTCTTGATCTGCATCATTTGGTTTCCACTGCTCTTCATTTCATTGGTCCGATCAGTGGTGGGTGTGATCAACCACCCAATTGATGTCACAGTTACTGTCAAGCTTGGAGGATATGAGGTAATCAAGTTTTTTTATAGCAGTATTTTCTACTCTTCTTCTTAGTCACAGTCTATAATATATGAAGTTAACTCACTGTCCAAACTTAGCCAACCTGTTGTACAAATAATTCAGGAGCTGGGCAGCAGCCTGTTAAGATGACCTATAGGCCCACCTACTGTTTTTTATGTGGACATTTGTTTGAAATTCCTGAAAAGGTTGTTCCAAAGTTCATGTTATATATCTTTTCTCTTTGTATAATAAAATGTTGTACTTGTAGCACGAACTGAGTCTGCATCTGAAGCATGATGTATTGAAATAGATTGTGCATTGGTTGGATGGATATTCTCTGTATTTGCCAAACAAAATGAATCAGTTTGTTAAAGTTGTTTTGTATTTGCAAATTATGTTTAGTTTTTTTGTGAAGTTTTTGTGAAAAACTTATATATGCTGAATGTCATAATGCATAGATTCATTTTATTCAGCTCACAAGATGGTTGTTGGTGCAATATGTAATATGGGTTCAAATATAGAACTCAGATGACACAGTTGGCGAAATGTGCATAATCTTGAGCGTTTCTATGTGTGTATCCAGCCCCTGTTCACCATGAGTGTGCAGCAGCAGTCCATTCAGCCCTTCACTGAGGCTGAATATGAACAACTCACTCAAAAGTTTGGAGACAATGCGGTAAACACTTAATTCAATTAGCTTTATGTTCTCTGTGGAAGTGTACTGTTACCATCTATCTTTACTTTTGTTTAAGTGCTGTAGTAAACATTTTTTTTTAATCTTTTATAGAGTAGCTGATAAAATGGAGCTACAGTGCTCCTCTCTAAATTTATATTGGAAAGTTAGCTGTTTGGTACAATAGATTCCTAGATTCCTAATTTTTTTATGAACTTCCCTTCTAAAAAGTCCCTTTTGTTCTATTCAGTTTAATCTACTTTGAATATTAAGTACTGCTGTGAGATCTTCATTACAGCACCACAGAAATCCGACCCTTGACACAGAACTCTACTTTCGAAATATGGCAAATGAATAATACATATGCAAACCACTGCCGGAGTTTTTCTTTGAATGGCTCCTGAAAGAAAGGGTACACAAATAAAACAATATTGTGTCTTCAGTCAGGCCACATACTAATTACTTATTTATTTAATAATTGTTATTTATAGTTATTTACAGCCGTCCTCGTGGATGGCACTGACTTATATGTTTTTGCACTGTGTGTGTGTGTTCGTGTGTGTGTGTGCATGTGTCTGACTTATGTTGCTGCCATGTATACCTGTCTCCCATGCATGTTTTGTGTGTCTGTGTTTTCAGGTAGCCATGCAGTTCATCACTCTCTACAGTTATGAGGACATCGTGACGGCTATGATTGAGGGTAGTTCAGGATCAGTGTGGAGGATCAGCCCTCCCAGCAGACAGGAAGTCATTAAAGAACTACTTGGAAGTCCTGTCGACCTAACACTACGTCTCGTGTGGACTTTCCAGAGGTAAACTTCTCACTATACTAGATAATGCATTATAATATTATACGTTATGCACGCATGTTGTGTATACAACTAGATAGCAAATTGTGTGTCTGAAGGGATATTAAGCAGCAGTCAACACCATGGACAGCAATACAGTTATGTGAACTCTGTGACACTGTCTGACGTGAGCTCCAAGAAGTGATTAAGCTGGTGGCAAATAGAGGCCAGACCACGCTTAACAGCTGCACCCCTCAGCAAGACATTATTATGATTTCAGTCAGGAGGAGACTTAAATTCAACATTTTAACAACATTTATTGACATGAACACAGAAAGTGATGTGAATATTATAGTCTTTTGGCCATTTAGACCCCTATGTAACGTCATCAGGACTAGGAGAGGGTGAAGGAGAACATAGTTCAGGAATTCCCCCCGGGGTCTAGACACTGGTGTGGGCTGAGGATCCAGATGAGGTGCTTATGATTCTGCTGAAGACTGGAGGAGATAAGGGTGGAGGTGGACTATGCGTGTCACTGAATGACTGCAGAAGAGTGCAGAAGAGAGGAGAAGGGATTTAAAGTTTGGGGGCAGCCGTATGAGTGATTGGAAGAGACTGTGGAATCTGGAATTGGCCATTTAGAAATGCCCACAATCAGCTGATCAATAAATGGGTTAGTCTTACTGACTGAACTTACAGGGCTTTGGAATGAATTCCTGTGAGCACTCAGAAAATAACTGTTTCCCACTACCTATCAGATCAAGTGCTGGGGCTTTGGCAGGTTTAGAGTTCCTGAAAAAGGAATGGAGAATTGACAGGCAGAACAGGCTGCAAAAAGATTCCTGCAGCAAAAGGAATGGCTTCTGACCCTTCACAGCCAAGCCCACGTCAACAGGTGTGAGTCAATTGGAGCCTCTCATGGAAAATCCACACAACAATGTCTACTCTGGATTGTAACCTGACACCCAAATGTCCAGACCTGTCTCTAATAGAGCTGATGCTGCAGAGAAGGAGTGGCAGACCTTTAACTGGAGAATCAGGGCACAGGACCTACCAGTCATGCAGCTAGGTGACAGTGTCTTGATGAAGCTTGACTAACAAACAGTGGACTTCATCAAGAGCAGGACTAAAACATTTTGTGTGGCAGCTTTTAGCTGTTGGAAATGTCTGCTTGAGGATGTGAGAGCTGCTGGAATTGCCACATCTTTAAGCGCAAACTTATTGTAAGTCTACTATTAAACCTGGCTTTTGATTATATATACTTTAGATAGACATTTACCTTCCATTATAAAAGAAATCTATTCATCTAATGAATTGTATTTGTTCGGTCTCATCAGCATGTCAGTCATATGTAAAGCACTTTGAACTACATTAACATGTATGAAAGGTGTACAACTGAAAATCTCTGATTTATTGAAGACACCAACCGTTTTTTGTATGTAAATGTAGGTCCTCTACTATATCCAGGATATTACTGCAAACATCTTAGAATATTATATGCTAATAGCTGATTGTAGCTGTCTCTTTTCTCTGGATGTTGCTCCTTGACAGGGACCTGGGTAAAGGAGGGACGGTGGAACACACCTTCGACAAATACTCTATAGACCTGGAACCTGGCAACCCAGTCAGAGCAAATCTGGCCTCACTACTGGTTGGCAATCGCACTAAACCTGTGTACGTTGACTGTCTGGAAAGATGTTTATGTGAAATGCTTTGTGTTTATTTAATTCATAGAATTGTATCTTAAAGCTGGTATCTTCTTTATTTCCTAGGCTTGTTCCTAATATGTTCCCTAACTACATCCGTGCTCCCAATGGAGCTGAGGCCAAACCCGTGAGTCAACTGTATAAAGGTCAGAGTTACTTTTTAAATATATACAATATGAGATTTTCTTTATCTTCAAATTTCAAAACAGACATAATCATTTCCAAGTAAGTCATGGAATAATTACCAAACACCTAAAACAGCAGAATTCTATTATAGATGCAAGTCTCCAAGGATCAAGTCAGAAAGAAGAACAAAATGTCCATAAGGAAACATTATGTCACTGATTCACATTAAAATGTACCTTATGTCAATGAGAAACATTTTCCAGTCCTTTAAAGTGTTCTGTGACACGATGTAACATGTGAGTTACATCGTGTCACAGAACACTTTGGGTCTCACAGGACAAATACAATAGTTCTGGCTGAGTTCAACTGTTGAAGTGGTATTTTCCAACAATTTTATTGTGTGTGCCTGTTTGGTATCTTGATCACTCATTGCCCTCATTGGGAGGAGAGGTGCAGGGGAGGATGTGGTCATATGGAAAAGCATGTTTTTATTCTGATTACAAAATTAACGTCATTTAGAAGAAAAGACAAATGACAGACTCTTAACAGCTTTGTCTATTTGTTTATTCAGCCTACACTAAAGTCAAATATTTTACTCTGGTGACTCAACATCCATCTGAATGCAGCAGGTATCTGTTCCATCAACAGCCTTTAGCTGGAGTGATGACGACACTGTGAAGGCACAGCTACACACGCCAGAGCTGCAGGTTACTCTATATTTTGTGCAATGAGAGCCAGACTGTCACCAAGTAGTACACACACACTGTAACCACATAGAATTCTGCGGTAACGTCAAATCAAATTCTCTGTTGATGAGTGTTTCTACACTTACCACTGAGAATTCAAAGTTGGAGTTAATCACTTATCAATTCAAACTTCTGTCTCTGTCGTTGACACAATCAGGGCTTTCCAAAATGCTAATTTGTATGTATTTATTCACATTATAAACTCTACATGAACAAAAATAGTAAAACTCTGGACAGGATTCCTAAACCGTCAGTGTCCAAGCCACTAATGCAGTGATTCTCAAATGGGGGTACGCGTTACCCTGGGGGTACTTGAAGGTACTCCAGGGGGTACTTGAGATTTTTTTTTAATATATTTAAATTAGCATCCATTCAAAAATCCTTGAAATTTTTTTATTTAACAAATATTCAATAAAATATAAGTGGAAGTTCATGAACCTAAATTTTATATTCAGTAGGATTTTCAATTTAATTATCATAAAAAAACAGTCTCCCCCATACCGATGGTTTGACCCAACCTGGCACACGCCACCTGTCATCGCCGGTCATCACCTGCCTTGAAAACTTCAACAACGGAGTCGAGTTGAAGTGCAGCAGCAATGCTGCTGAAACACGGAGGGACAAGCGCCAAAGAAGGCGAAACCAGAGCAGAGAGCCTTCCTAAACAACACCGTGAGAGCTTGTGCCTCTTCGGAGGGGCGCTAAAACGTAAAAGTTTTCCGTTGTGAAGTTAATGATTCATAACAAGAAGTCTGCGTCTCTACCGGTACCCTTTCAAAATAAAAGCATGTAATACAAAAGCGGAAATGAAATTGTATGACCTTAAAGCGAGCAAATATTTCACAATAAAATAACAGAAAGACGCTTCAATAATATTAACAATAACATAGATTGGGTTATTTTCACTTTTAGTTTTTCTCTGTGGGGAGAGATTAGCCAACAGTGGCATTAAGCCACCACTTCTTCAGCGGTATCTCCAGACAAAACATGAAAGTCATGTTGGTAAGCCACCTGAGTTTTTTAAGAGGAAACTTTCTGAATTCAGGTCATCTCAAGACACGATGCGAAAAGCCTCCCCGAAGCAAACGGAAACAAGCTACCTGTCAGTATTCTTTTCGATCCTTAAAGAAGATATTTTAAGATGATAAATATTAAAAGAATATGTTTTGAGCTAATCTTTTATTTAAAACCAAGTTAATGATTTATTTTTTGGGAAGAAGTGTTTAGCTATAATTAAGTTCATGAGTTCAGTTTGAGAACATATCTTTATTATGATCCCAAAAGAGGTCACTTTAAGTTGATAATTATTTTGAGGTGCACAAATCTTTATTTATAATGAGATTATCGTAAAAGTCTTTAGTTATTTTTATATCTTTTTATTTCGAAATAGTTCAAGAGAGACCACTGCAAATGAGCAATGTTATGGACATTGATGGAGTTTTAAATTTGAATGTGTCTAGTTACAAGGCTTAATAAATCACATTACATCTTTCTTTCAACCAAAAAGGCTTTGCGCTGGTTAGGGGTACTCGGCAGAATTTTTTCTTCGAAGGGGGTACGTCACTGAAAAAAGGTTGAGAACCACTGCACTAATGAACAATAATGGATTATTTCTCATCCCACTCCATATCCCAGTGTTGCAGTCATAGACACCTTCAAGTGTCTGTTTTAACACAGCTGATTGGTTGTCTTGTAGATGATGAAGCCGGTTACATGAATATAACCCTGTCCCTGATGAGTGACCGCTCACTGAATAACAGTAGAAATCAAGAGTGGTGGAACATTGCCATCGCAGGATGTGCCCACACCTCATGTGGAGTTCTACCCATGGTCATATTCAATGACAAAGTCAGTCCACCCAGCCTCGGCTTCCTGGCAGGATATGGGTAAGTAACACAAACACAGACGCGCACACACACACACACACACACACATATATATATATATATATATATATATAGAAGATGAATTAGCTCTAGATAAATAAGATTGTGAGGAATGTTCTCCAGCATGTATCCACAGAGGAAGCAACGGTAATATCGTTTTAACTTTTTCACACACATTAACAAATCTGAAAGATCTTAAAGGTGTGTTTGACTTACAGGGGTAATTGACAGAAGGAGGCAGACAAATACAGATATTTAAATGAGGTAGTACATCTCTTATGCTTCCACCATAGACCATTGTCATTCAGAGATGGAGGAAATGTGGGCTGTTGGCAAGAAACTGAATTCCGAAGGCTATAAAGTCAATGGGTCCAGTACAGTTTACCAAATGTTTCTCTTAAGTGAAGAATTAGAGGTAACAATGTGAATAGATCTTGACATTGTCTGCATGAAAGGAAAGGCACTTGATTCATTAAGATATAATAATTATTAGTTTTTTGTGCTTTCCCCCGGAACGTTATTGGATGTTAACAAAAAAAAATGTCTTTCTAATGTCTCCTTCTAGGATTATGGGTCTGTATGTGTCCGTGGTCTTAGTCATTGGGAAGTTTGTGCGTGGCTTCTTCAGTGAGATCTCCCACTCCATCATGTTTGAGGAGCTGCCCTGTGTGGACCGCATCCTGAAGCTGTGTACAGACATCTTCCTGGTCAGTTTGCAGTGTGTAAACACACACACACACACGCACACGCACACACACGGAGTAAAGATTCAGCATACCCATATGCACAAACTTCAAAGACAGAGTAATATGAATCTTCAAAATTTGTGTACAATTTCCTTTGACCAAGAAATTTCAAATATAGCTGGTCTAATCATAAGAATTATCTCTTTTTCTTTTCAATAATACATCCAAGAAAAGCACAGTCTTGTCACCATGCCCCCAGTCTCCCAATACATTAGAGTTTCTGTGTGTTTTAGGTGCGTGAGACAGGAGAGCTGGAGCTGGAAGAGGAACTTTACTCCAAACTGATCTTCCTCTATCGATCTCCAGAGACGATGATCAAATGGACCAGGGATATCCACAGCCGAGAACAAGACAGATACTGACTGATTAATGTCGGCTGTGATAGAATACAGTGATATATGAAGCGCATTGTAAAGATGTCCAAAGGAGGCTTCATGAGGACACTCCTTATCACTTCTAGAGTGGACATGAACCTACAGCCAAGGACACACATGAAAGAAGATGTACATTAATAGATCATCTTGATGGAACATCTATTGCTGTTGCTTCTTCACAGCTGCCTGAGCACTTTCATCACACCACTTTACACTACCGACTTTTAAAAGTGTGTCTGCAGTCCCATTGTGGTGGGATTCATGGCAGCTGCATGTCGACTTAATGGATTACAATGTCCCTAGAAGGCACAATCAGTGGTCAAAATGAGCTGTGTGTTAATGGTAAGAGGTTAAAGGTAAATCCCAAAAGACATAAATTCCTAAACTCCGTGCATTTCAAGCACCCAGGTGGAGTGACTGTGTGGCTGAAACTGACTTAAGGTTGAAGCAGCTGGAGCTACTGCATTAGTATACTGATTGATCTGAAAACAACAAAATGCTGACAAATAAACCCAGAAATGTTTACCAAGGTAACAAGCATGTCCTGTAGACACCTTGTTTGTTGAACTTTACATCATGAACCAAGGTTTGACAAAGCAAATTGGATTTAAAAGGCCATTTTAGGTTATTTTTCTCATCAGAGGTTCTGAGTTTGCTCTAGGCCACCACATGTCCCGGTTTAAGGAGCAAATAATAAGAGGTCGAAGATATGTGGATTGGTCACATAGGGAAATAGCTTGTTGATGTAGTTCAAGCTGGATGCATGTAGACACTTTAAAAGCCTAGATAATTTCAATTAGATTGTTACTCAGTGGGACAGCATCAAACATACATATCTCAATGAAATAACACAAACAATAGGAGGAAAGTGTCCAGGTAAAATATGGAGAATAAATTAACATCAACAGAAATTATTTTGGAGATGAAATGCTAATTCACTGTTGCTACAGTATGTGCAAGCTTTACATTTAGAAAAGTCCTGGTGCTAGACCACTCAACAAATACACTGGCTATAAGTGAATATTGATTGAAAAGTTAAAGAGCTGATGGCCTCTGGAATGATGGGCTGGACTCATCACTACAAACTCATTTTACTTGGGCTGTCCCTTTTGCCCTTGTCCTCATCCCTCTGACTGAATTAATTTTCTTCGTTCCCTTTCCTGTTGAGGCCTGTTATTCCTTCTCAGTATAACTAAGAAATGTTTCAATAACTTCGGATGCTGAGCAAATATGTGTATATGGTTCAGAGTCTGACAAAGAACTGTAATGATTGCAAGGTATATAGTCAAACCATGTGAAATAAATCTAACCAGGCTTGAGTTTTTACCACCCTCTGTGCTATTACACAATATAATTATGCACATGAAAACAGACATAACACAGATATTTAAGAATTGATAGATTTCCATCAGATGTAGCCCAGGAACAACACACAGTTAATTTAACTGTTTGGTCATTACAGGGGATTAATTTAGTGTCTTTTGATTTGTGGTCATTTGTTTAGTTACAAATACGTTTGGGAATATGAACCACTAAGACAAAATATTAAATGAACATGGCCTTAAAGATGTCTTATTGTATTATTTACATGTGCCAACATTTCCATGGTGCATCAAACAACTCACATTCAACCATTTATTGCAGAAGTTGAACAGGTTTAGTGTTTAGGTGTCTAGGCTCCAACTTAATTACCCCCCATATGTTTATACAGGAATGATGGGAGTGATGAGCAAATACTGGTAACTCCCCGTCAGAGCATACAGGTGTCAGTCTGCTCATCTCGTGTCTGCTGGTATTTTTCCACTCACCTGTCTCTCCTCCACTCTGCCAGTCAGCCACACCTCCTCATCAGGCTAACTCTCCACACCTGTGACAGCCCTGGCTGCATTTAAGCCTGCTCCTGTCTCTGCTTCAGTGCCAGATTGTCTTGTGTTATGCCTGACTTCCAGCGTGTTTTCCCCGGACTGATCACCTGTTGCCGACCCCGCCGATCCCCGACCTGCCTGCCTCGTCTCTGCCCTGGACATTACCTCAGCCTTCTGTCTTCAACCTCGAGTTTCGCCTATTCCCTCCTGGTTACGCTCCTGATCGGCTCTGTGGCTACACAGCTCACCACTGGACCTGTCTACCAGCTAGGTAACCCATCAGCTGTGACTTTACCTTCAGTCGGCGACACCAGGCTTGCTCCTGCTCAGATCTTGCAGATGATCACTGTGAGAAAAGACTTCACCCACTTCTGCCACTGCTTGAACTGTTAAAGACTGCAGTGAACAATAAAAGTCATTACCGACTGATATTTCTTCAGTCGGTAATTAAACTTAACATTTTAAGTTTTATTATTCAGTTTGCTCAACTTTCAATTCTAAGTTGTCATAACTCAACTCCTAGTTGATGTAACTTTTAATTTTACATTGTAGCAACTTTAAATCCTTACTTCCGTGAACTCAACTTCAAATGATGTGACTCTTTATTTTCCATTGTTGCAACTTTTAATTCTAACTTTTGTTAACTTCACTCAGGGTGGATAAAACTCAGAACTGATGATTTTAAATTGTTGCAACTTCGAATTCTTACCTCTATTAAAACTTTTACATTACATGTCATTTAGCTGACGCTTATGTCCAAAGCGACTTACATTTTTAGAACACTCAGCATTTATGAGGGGCCATTTTAGGGGTTCAGTATCTTGCCAAGGACACTTAGGCATGCAGATGGGAAAGAGTGAGATTCGAACCGGCAACCTTCTTGTTGCAGAACACCCGCTCTATCCCCTAGGCCACGCTCTCTCTCCACTACAAGTTAAAGTAACTGATTATTTTAGAATTTACAGTGCTAAAATAAAATGTACTGCTACATTGGTTTGTCAACCTACATGCATTATAATATTGACTGTTACAGCCTGAGATTGCAGAAGTGGAAATGAGCTTTCAATTTTACGTTGTTGTCAGGAATAAAAAGTGAATCAAACAGTTTAATTGTCTTAATTACGAAGCGCCAAGAACATCTCAAGAACTGCAGTTAGCTCTAGGCTAACTGCTAAAGCATTGCACTTAAAGCATGTAACATTATCAAAGATAATGACAACCTCATTTATTAGCTAAGTTGTTACACCATATAACTCTAAATATGAATTCTGACACATTTAATAAAAACAAAAGTAGGTTAATACATACCCGAGTGGTCCCCAGCTCCACCGCAACGACACTGTGGTGGGGCATTCAAGTGACGATCTCCAACTCGGAAAGTTGGCTTTCCCGCGTTTGGCAACACAGACACACAGATTTTTAACAGTGTAGTCTCAAAACAGTGCATCTATGTTCAGCACTTTCTGTATGAGAGTTATTATTATGATGCCTCCATCATGTTTAATATTGCTTACAAAGCTCCTTGGCTTCAGTAAACTCAAGATTATTTCAACCTCTGCAACTACTGGTTGTCATTAATGTGTCCTCATGTCACACCGGTTCTCCTACTCAGAGGCATGACAGTAAGAGGTTTATTATAGGAAATGCATTGGGGTCAACTGTATAATGGTAGATGTACATTCAAGTTGTAAACCAGTAGTTTACTATTACACTTCCATAAAGTTTGGGGCACATTGATGGGCACATACAAATATGAATGGACAGAATTCAAGATTGACATACAAATCCAAAAACACTGGATCCTACATTTCCCATGAGGCAACTTGATGGCTTCTAGCCTTTTTAATTGTGTCCTTCCAGTTTGTTACATGGCTTTTGGGGCGGCTGTGGCTGAGGGGTAGTGTTCGTCCTCCAACCTGAAGGTCGGCAGTTTGATCCCCAGTCTGACCCATCTGCATGCCAAAGTGTCCTTGGGCAAGATGCTGAACCCTGAATGGCCCCCCATAGAATAACAAAGTGCTGCAAATAGATGCACTGTATGAATGGATGGGTGAATGTAAAACTGTACTGTAAAGAGCTTTGAGTGGTCATCAAGACTAGAAAAGCGCTATATAAATACAAAACCATCTACCAAAACCACTTTGGCTTTATAGGCTTTTTGTCCTGAACTTTAGTCTCCAAGTCGAAGCTACACAATGTCATTATCAGATTATTTACTAAGGTCTAGTACTTGCACCCATATGTAGAAGACAGACTTATCAGAATCAATGGAAGAGGAATTATAGCAGGAATGTTGGGTTAGACTGATTGGTTTGATCTCTAGTCTTTTTCAGCAGTTCCCTGCAGAAACATCCCAAAGGTTTGAGCTCCACTCAGTACCTCCCTCTCATCTTTGCCCCACATCAGTGGCGGTTTTGGGCACGGGCGATCTGGGCACCTTTTCATGTCACGTGGAGGGCGGAACGAGCACTTAAAAAAGGATGATGTGCGCTGCTGGATGATGTGCGCTGCACGATGATGTGCACCTTAAGACGATGTGCGCTGATGTGTGCCCCAGGATGATGTGCACCGCAGACGATGTGCGACACAGGATGATGCCGCAGGATGAAGTGCGCCGCACGATGATATGCCCGCACAATGATGTGCGGTGATGATGTGCGCTGCAGGATGATGTCTGCCGCAGGATGATGTGCGGTGATGATGATATGCGCCGCAGGATGAGGTGCGCTGCACGATGATGTGCGGTGATGCAGGATGATGTGCGCAGCAGGATGATGTGCGAGGCAGGATGATGTGCGAGGCAGGATGATGTGCGCCGCACGATGCTGCAGGATGATGTGCCCAGCAGGATGATGTGCGAGGCAGGATGATGTGCGCCGCACGATGAGGTGCACCGCAGGAGAAAGTGCGCCGAAGGATGATGTGCCCAGCAGGATGATGCTGCAGGATGATGTGCGCCGCATGATGATGTGCGCCGCAGGATGAGGTGCGCTGCACGATGATGTGTGGTGATGCAGGATGATGTGCGCCGCACGATGCTGAAGGATGATGTGCCCAGCAGGATGATGTGCGCCGCAGGATGATGTGCGCACGATGATGTGCAGTGATGCAGGATGATGTACGCAGCACGATGAGGTGCACTGCAGGAGAAAGTGCGCTGAAGGATGATGTGCCCAGCAGGATGATGCCACAGGATGATGTGCGCTGAAGGATGAAGTGTGCCACAGGACGATGTGCGCTGCAGGACAATGTGCAGCAGGATGATGTGCGCCAATGTGCGCCCCAGGATGATGTGCGTTGCAGGATTATGTGCCACATGATGATGTGCTGCACGATGATGTGCTTAGCAGGATGATGTGCGCAGAAGGATGTGCGCCCCAGGATGATGTGCTTAGCAGGATGATGTGCGCCCCAGGATGATGTGCGCCCCAGGATGATGTGCGCCCCAGGATGATGTGCGCCCCAGGATGATGTGCGCCCCAGGATGATGTGCGCTGCAGGATCATGTGCGCGGCAGGATGATATGCCGCAGGATGATGTGCGCTGCAGGATGATGTGCGGTGATGATTTGCACCGCAGGATGATGTGCGCTGCACGATGATGTGCGGTGATGATGATATGCGCCGCAGGATGATGTGCGCCGCAAGACGATGTGCGGTGATGATATCCGCCGCTGCCGCAGGATGATGTGCGCAGCAGGATGATGTGTGGTGATGATGTGCGCCACATGATGATGTGCGCCACAGGAGAAAGTGCGCCGCAGGATGATGTGCGCTGCAGGATGATGCTGCAGTCTGATGTGCGCTGCACGATGATGTTGAAGATAAAAAAAATAAAGAATCAACTGAAGAATACGGAAGCGTATTGCATTCACTTTTATTTTTTTGGGCATTTGTAACTTGTACTGTGTTGTGCAAAATTGTGTGCGTTGATTTGTTTTTCGAAGGGGGGGGGGGGGGCAGTGGCAATTCCATGTAGAACCACCACTGCCCCACAGACACCATCTTCAGAAGCAGTAACCTAATGGACACTTTCAAATCCTCAGATGAGACCATATCTCGGTATTGGGGTTTGACCATTTGGCTCAAATCAAACTCAATATTTTCATAATCTCATCATTCTATAAGTAAAGATCAGATCTGTGATGTTTGGATTGATTCTTCATAAAATGGAATACACACTGTGGATAGTGCACACATTAAGGTGCTATTTCCTGAAGATAATGACCAGTTTACATTTAGACTCCTGTTTCCTGTAACTAACTGTTCTGTTCATAATGTGCCTTTCAGTGCATATATACCACTGCAGAACACCACCATGTGGACATTGCTAGATGTTTTCATGTTTTTAGTTTGGTCTTTGGCCATCAGCCAACATGCAAAAAGATAGCTCCATAACACATGGACGATGGCAGTCTCTACATTTGCACAGTCTATAATTTGCATACTGAAGCGGAAATTAAAATAAACCAGTTAATTTCCTAATACACACATGCACTAACGCACACAAATATATATATATATATATATATAAACTGGTCGAAAGTCGTAAGGGAAAACAATAACATAATATATTAATAGAAATTAATTAATAAGAAACTAAGCTAAATGGGAATGTGACTTGATAGGAAAATAGAAATATAGCAAGACAGAAATATAAATTTAGCGTTAATAGATAAATTAATTTCTAAATAAATAAAGAGTATTTTTCGTGCATTTAATGGCACATCAGATTATTTATTGAGTAGCCTACACATATATATATTTAATATTTTGGCAGCTCCGGTCCTTTTTAGCCTGTCCTTCGTCATTTAATTATTATTTTCTGCTCATGATCGATATTTAATAATAATAATAATAATAATACGGGATTCCTGTCATTGTGAAATCCCACAATGCTTATTTTCATGTGGAAGGACTTCCGGCTGTGACGTGTCGGCCTGCATCCCACCCGGATGTTGAATGTCAGACTTCTGTTGATGCAGACAGGACCGTTAAGAGGAGCGAGGTAACCGTGTGATTCTTCCCTTAGGATCCTCCGGAGTGAACATGGTGCTGTGGCTGCTTCGGGCCGCGCTGCTGGCTCGAGCGGCAGGCTTCTACCTGCCGGGTATGGCACCCGTCAGCTTCTGTGAGCCGGGGAAAGACGAAGTTCCAGACTGCAAGGTAAACATGTCACTGGTCACTTGGACCTCCACCATGTCTGCCACCAAGTTACTGCCCGCTTATTGTGGAGAGCAGCCGTTCAACAAGCAGACAGGGGGCATTGGGATGAGAGTTTACAAACCGATGTAAGCGACTAGCTAAAGTTAGCCAAAATATACATTGGGCTAACGCCCCAGGTTACAATGCTAGTCTGTTAAGTCCGGATGCTGAACAGGTATGAGCAGGTTGGGAAGAATTGGTTGTATAGTTAAAAAGTTCTTTATCTTGGATAACCTGAAAAACCCAGCTGGTTTTCATATGGTTCTGTCCACTTTATATACACAGCTGTTTATCATCTGGTTCTGTTCACTTTATAAACCCAGCTGGTTTTCATCATGTTCTGTTCACTACATAAACAAAGCTGGTTTTCGTCTGGTTCTGTTCACTATATAAACACAGCTGGTTATCATCTGGTTCTGTTCACTTTAAAAACACAGCTGGTTATCATTTGGTTCTGTTCACTTTATAAACCCAGCTGGTTTTCAACTGGTTCTGTTCACTTTAAAAACACAGCTGGTTTTCATCTGGTTCTGTTCACTTTATAAACACAGCTGGTTTTCATCTGGTTCTGTTCACTTTATAAACAATGCTGGTTTTCATCTGGTTCTGTTCACTATATAAACACAGCTGGTTATTATCTGGTTCTGTTCACTTTATAAACACAGCTGGTTATCATCTGGTTCTGTTCACTTTATAAACACAGCTGGCGATCATCTGGTTCTGTTCACTATATAAACAAAATTAGTTTTCACCTGGTTCTGTTCACTCTAGTTTCACTGATCCCAGCCTCTAGTTCACGAGTAGCAGGAGTTATTGTAAATGATAAGCCACATCATCAGAGCCATGAATGAAGTAATGAATATTATGTGAGGTGAAACAGTAATGCCTGCAGGTAACATGCAGCTCATTCTATGTAAAGAATGGGATCACATAACTGTAGTAGTAGAAAAAGAAGCGGAAGATCAACACTGGATATGAAAAGTAAAGCTGAGGCCTGAGGAGATGCTGTAAATAAGTTCCGGGACTATTTACACCATCTGTAGTATAGAGTCACTACTTTTTGGTTCTTGTCTGATGGTCAAAAAACTGTTCTAAACAAGTTAGCAGATAGAACTATTCAAATTATTGTTTGTCTTTCTGTTGCTCAATCAGAGGTCCATTTCTGATGTGCTCTGTCCCACAGAGATGCTGCATTTATAATCATGGGATGTATTTAGCAGTGTGGATTATTTTTTCTTATAAAAGTCACTTTTCTTACCACCTTTCTCAAGGCTGGCAATAAAAAGGGAGGCCACACACGCACTGCTGTTTAAATCACAATTTATTTGTTTAACTCAAATTAACTAAATCCTGATGTTTGTAAGTACGAGCGCAAACAGTCTTTTTAGAAATATGTGAAAACATAATGTGAGGTGTGTTGGCAACAAAACCAAACAATGGAGCAAGGTTGAGGAGAGGGCACAGGACTTTGCCTTGAAGAGTAGACAACTAGCCTGGATGCCAGACGAACTTAGCCCCGCCCACAACATTTTAGGTCGGGAAGTTCGGTCTGGAGTCGCTCCGTTAGGGAGAAATTATGCCCGGTTCGAAAGTGACCGGACCAATCAGATTGTCAGGGCGGGCTTTATACCATGATGGACAGATGATCAACAGAAACGTAATCAACCACGTCATCAAAGTGCCCTTGGGTTGAATTCGTTTTCAACAAACCAGCCTGCCGCTGGAGAGCTGAGATGTGTAGATGCTGCCATTGAGTCTGTTTTAGAAGACATCGACAGCGCATTCATTTTGAAAGAGGAACAGAGAACGCAGAGGCGACGCCAAAGCACAGCACCGCGCTAATCCCTATCGTGCCGTAGCTTGGCTGTTCACAACGGACACTGAAGCGACGCTGAACCGCCGGGCAGTGCTAATAATATCACCCGTTGATCTAGTAGTATTCAAGCATATACTAACTTGTTGCTCCAACATTAAGCAACAGCATCCCAACATTTGTCTTTCTTGGTGTTGTCTTTATACAACATGTTCCGAGGATCATACAACTCACTGTACATCTCCAGTTCAATTATTAATTTAATGTCATCCATGTTGAAGAACTTCTCCGCTGTTTGCTCCGTTAAATGTCGGTGTCGAGGGTAAATTACGTATTCTCCACTCAAGCCTATGTGGAGAATACGTAGCCCATCCTCTCTCTCTTTTTATCTTTATCACTGCTTGTGTGGCTGTTGTGGCAGAGGGGGACATTTAATGAATTCAAAGTATCATATTTGATCATTTATATCATATCAAATATGTCATCAATATCGTTTAAAATCATTTTTCAGTGTGTTTCCTGGCGCGATATCCTCGCGTCGAGCGCAAAAAATAGACTCGACGCTGAAACGGTCGCTTCAGCGTCCGGTGTGAACCCGGCGTTAATAAATAACTCACATGAGTCGCTTAACATATGTAACATGCTACGTTGCTCTGATTGGTTGTAGGTCTATCCAATTATGACTAGAGGCATTTTTTTTTCTGGTTCGGTTGTAACACGCCCCATAATCACAGCCCAATGGAGCGGTATCAGACTCACATTCTGACTAGAATTGTGAGTATGACAACGTCAGGCTAGTAGACAACCATCCCAGCTCCACTTTCCATCCAACAACCAGTATCTGGAAAACAAGTAGCAGTTCTACACAAGCAGCAAGGTGGGAAGGGTCATCACTGTATCTAAAGTCTTAAATCCCCGTCAGGATCCTGGTGAATGATGAATCACTTTTCCAGTGGTTTAATCTATCAGTAGCTGGGCTGTTAACAGGTTGTGATCTGATCCCTAACCCTGCTCTTTAGCAGGTTAGCTCTACAGCATAGTTTGCCATCGTGATTTATCACGGTTAAAAGTGAGACCTGAATATCTTATTATATCTAAAGAGAGCTTGATAACCCTACGGGTCCCACTGATACTGACTGAATGATTTTACTTTGCAAGAAGCTCTGAGAGCCATCATCCTGTCTCATATGCTGTCACTTTTCCTGTTTTTAATTTCATATTTGTACTGGCTATGTGACCCAATCCAAATATTGGGAATTGTGATATATTACATCTTGTCATTTCCCTTAACAAGATGTAATATATCACACATTTGAGTGGTTTGCCACATTTAGTGACCTTTGAGCACAAAGACATTAAAAAAACTTCAGTTGGAAGTGGAACCATTCAGACTGATAAAAAAACAAACAGTGAGAACATGATATATAATGCTCATCTTTGCTGCTTCTAGCAGCAACCACACTTTGAAAGACAAACCGCCGACAAGAGCCTGGAAATGTTAGACTGGGAGTAAACTAAAGGCCCACAATATAAAGTAAATCAGCTTGACAATCAACATAATGCAATGCCTAATATCAATAATAATAATAATTGCTAAAAGTTAATTGTGCTGCAAAGTCGGTGTATAATTTTTGTGTGCTTTATCCAAATATGAGTTACACTGCAAAATCTCAACACAGCTTTTTAAACAATATACAGTCAGTTGTCGGGTGTGTTCAGATCTATACTTAGAACTGACCACTTTTGACAATGGATGGATGGTGTGATGGAGTCTTGGTCGGTCGATAACCCGCTGCATAGTACAGGGAACAAGGTTATGTTCAGTGAAACTTAGGAATGAAAATATACCCTGAGTATGTTGAACTTGCTTCGTAGAACAGGCCCCTTCTGTCCTTCTAATATTGTTTGTATCTGCTCTCTTTTCTTCTAGTCCACCATTGACCTGTTTGTGAACAGGCTGGATTCAGTGGAGTCTGTCCTGCCTTATGAATATACTGCGTAAGTTGCACTGTACTATCATTCTACAAATTTGTATCTTCAGGCGGCATAACCTCCTTTACTTCACCCTATTGTTATTGTGGTATTTGTTGTGCAATAGTAGGAGTAGAATTGACGTTGGCTAATTATTAATAATCATGAAATATGATTATTAAAATAACAATTATTTATTAAAAATAATCAAAAATGATAAAGCTATTTATTAAGAACAGTAACACATTTAATTAGAAATGATACGGTTATCCATTAATAATAGTTAAAATAATTAATGAAAACAATAAAATTGTCAATTAAGAATAATACAAATCTGTAATCATTGCTTATTTTTGCGGGGCACCACCCTGGTTACAGGGACCAATGAGTCAATCTATAAATATCAGTCTCATAATGATAAATGTCAAATCAATAATCTCGATATTTAATATTAATAATTATTTAATTAACAGTGAAGGCTTCTAAGTTCGAGCACAGGCAATAATAATCCAGCTGCAATCACATACATATGCACAAATAATCACAGACTACAGATACTTTAATTACAAAAGCATTTATTAAAAAGGGGAAATAAAGTTATGTTATTCAATGATTCATCATTTTAACAAGCTCCGATATTTCAAAGATAAACACAGCAGCAGCACTTATCACAATTCAGAAAATATATGTTAAACCGGCGGTCTACCTATGTATGTCTGTCTCGGTATGTGTGTGTGTCTGTGTCAAAGTGTCTCTCTGTGTGTGTGTTTCTATGTGTGTGCATGTGAAATACAGTTAGTGTTATTTAATGATTCATCATTTTAACAAACTCCCATATTTCAAAGATAACAACAGCAGCCGCTTATCACAATTTGGAAAACACATGTATTAATCTATGTGTATCTGTGTGTGTGTATCTGTCTGTGTCTATCAATGTGTCTCTGTGTCTGTGTGGGTGTGTGTGAGAGAGCGAGAGAGAGAGAAAAAGAAGAGGGGGCGTGGCGATGACGCAGTCACGTCACAACCAAGATGGCGGTCGATCATGATTCGTGGAATCAAGGCCTAAAAACTCTCAAAATGGCGGATTGACTACAAAACAAGATGGCGGAGCCGTTATGAATTTAGAGCCAGAATGGGAGGAGAGTGAGAGAGGAGGCGTGGCAATAATAGACTCAAAATGGTGGTTTAACTTGCGTTATTCAAAATGGAGTCTATGTTAATGACACCATGTGGCCGGAGCTCACACTGGTGGTCGTCACATGAATTACACCAAGGGATTTTCAGACAAAGAGAATTCTTCGTCTCTGCTTTGGCATTCGGCCGCATGGCTTCCAGATGTGTCCAGCCTCTCTGAATATAGATTTAACTATGTTACATGAACTGTATTCTAAATACAGATCGGATGTGTGTATAGGTCGGTTTAGAAGGAGAGAGAGAGAGAATACAAGGAGAGAGCAAAGCTCTCTAAAAAGCACCGTCAGAGACAAGTTATATTTACTTTACCACTCAGCACCCAAGTGGCGTTGTGTGCTGAGGTTTGACCGGTAAAGTATCTTTAACGTTGTTCAAACGGTCACAATGATCTGGAGACGCTGCTCACGGCGCTTAAAAACTATGACACAAGGCCGTAACTGGAAACCGGAAGTGGCGACTCGCCGCTAAAACACTGGAGACTCTGCGGTCTCATACAAAACAAATACATTCAAGTATTAAAACAATACGCTACGTATTAGATTAACATCTGCCCAGACAATAAAGCCTCTTACTGTGACCTTCACGGTGTTGCATGCGCGTGTCGCGCGGATATTTCCGAAGTCCAGTGAATAATCGTGGCCGCTCAAGCTCTGTTGCGCTGGTTCCTCTGTCGCAGCGGCGCGGGCTGGGCCGAATAGGAACGGATTCTGCTTGCTCCTAAACGGGATGAACGTCGTGCTTCGTCTTCAGGGGACGGCTATGGAAGCCGTTTGTAGATCGTTGGGAAAGTAAAGTCCGTGGGGAAAGTGAAACAGTCTGAGATTGTTCCGCGTGCAATTTCCTGTTTGGTCTTTTCAAGTTCAAACAAAAATAGTCTCTATCAAAGTAAGATCAAACTTAAGATAAAAGAAAATGAAAGAAATGAACGAAAATAACTCTGGTTGCCCCCTTTAGCAACTAAATCATCTGGAAAGACCCGGAGGGGTCTGTTGACGTCTTCAGAGCAGGGAAAAATGGCTGATAAACTAAAAGTTAAGGTTACCCCCTTTAGCAACTAAAACAGCTGGGAGGCCCCGAAGGGGCCTCGTGATGTCTTCAGAGCAGGGTAAAAATGGCAGCGATTATTGATGTCTCAGTGATTTTATTCTACCTGAGAGGTTCTGCCTCCTTGAGGTGCTGGTCATAGGATGATGCTGGCTTTAAGCCAATTGAGTGTCAGAGTTGGACCTCAGTGGGGGCGGGGCTTGGAACTCAGCGGGGGTCCTGAAGGCGCTTCAGGACATTTTCCAACCACCAGGGGGAGATTCTCAGGCCTGCTGGAGAATGTTTTCCCTCCAAAAGTTTTACAATCCTTTGTCCTCACCGTCGGCTCCAGTGTCTGGTGTTCAGCCTCTGGACTGTGGCCCAACATATTTTAAAGCTGGAGGGAATTATTGCAGCACCCCGTCATCACTATCATCATTAGTAATTTCTATCAATCAAAAGTAGATTGGCAGGATAATTATCTTATTGTGAGGACAGCAGTGTTTCCCCTTGCGTTCTATAAGGGGGGCGCCCCGCCCCGCCAACGGCACCTCCCGCCCCCCCTGGAAGATCAACTTAATTATTCATTTTATTTTTTATTTTGTAATAAAACGCCAGATCGCCAGAGGAATGTTATGTCTGTCTCTACATGGTCGCGCGTTTAGATGTATCACGCACGGCGGAGGTCCATCCAGATGCGCGCACACACTGACACGTGCGCGCCCACACAGGTGAGCAACCTCCCACCAGTGGACAGAGAGCATCTGAGAATATGTCTCATGAACCACCTGACGCTCCCAGGTTTATGATGGTAACAGCCACTCTCTTGCGAGTAGCAGCCGGAGGAGCTCTCCTGCTCCGGGTCCAAGTGCAGAGAAGAGCCCAAGTGCTGCACGCCCTGCTCCAGACAAGCATTTGTCCGGTCACCACCGGATGACAGGATTTGACCCACTTTGGCTGTTAGAGGGGAAATACTCCCCCTGGCTGTACAATACTGATCTCGGTAAGATGGCGAAGCGCAGCATCGCGAAATTCTCAAGGGCGCAGGCGCCTGGCTGTTAAAACGGGACACGCATTTCTCAGCGCCGTTCAGCCTGCGATTCTGCTTTCTCCTCTTGTTGTATTTAACCGTGAACGCACCACGCCTCCCCTCCATTGTTGCCAACTCCTCAGTAAGGAAAGTAGCTAGTGGCTCTTCTAAAAGTAGCTGAGTGATGCCATCGCCTAATTAGTAATAATGTAATGTAGGCCGTACAAAAAGTGAGAAAAAAATCACCTTAACTATGTTTAGAACTACCAATAAGCTTTATTCTACAGAAGAGTATTACATTCACTAAACTAAAAAATAATTCTGTTTTTCTGTGATAATTATCTCTGAAATTCCGAGATAAATTCCCGATGAATAAAATAAAAAATTAATGCAATACGCTTCCGTATTCTTCTGTTGATTCTTTTTTTTTATCTTGCCATTGAAATATGCCATCACTTCTCAAAATGACTTTAATGCTGTATCTAGACCCACATATATAAATACATTTTTTCCTGTATTATTAAATGTTAGAATATCAAATTGAATCAAAAGGCTGTTATGTGGGGTGGAACTGCTAGCTCTACGTCCAGCCCTCCTCCTTTATCCGGGCTTGGGACCAGCAAAATGATTCAAAAGAGACACTCTGGCAGAGCTAGTCTATATAACACCAGAAAAAGTCTGGTGTTATGGCGCCGCCGCCGCCCCCCCTCCAAAGCTGTAAACCTAGGGGAAACACTGGACAGTGTTCAAGGTTTATCCCTTATTCAGGTATAATAAGTTCTGGTTACGATGATCTTAATTATGTAAATAATTGGAAGTGAATGAGTTGTTCTTCTGTAAAAAATAGTAAAAAACTTAGTAGAAGTAGTTTCTGACATTATATGTACGTTTTTTCATGTTAAATTGTATCTTTCCATCTGCTTTAGTTAATATAAAGAGGAGAGACAACTCAGGCCCAGATAGTAAACAACTGAGTATAGTGTGTAATGGGTATAAAGGTATTGTGCAGTTAAATGTTATCTGAACAGTCTCTTTCTTGTTGTGCAGGTTTGACTTCTGCTCAATGAAAACAGTGAAGCGTCCATCAGAGAATTTGGGCCAGGTTCTTTTTGGAGAGAGAATCGAACCCTCGCCATACAAGGTACAAGGATGGAGGTGGAATCAATAATGATATTTTAGTGGCTATATTTGCATGCACAAAACAGACTTGTGAGCTAGGTATTTAATTAAGCAATAGAAAATACAAATTTTAAATAATCAACAATCATACAATTTGATGAAGGAAAAAAAGAACACTTATATTGAGGGAAGTTTGCAGTTCCTTAAAAAATGATATCAATTTGGGTATGCTGTAAGGAGTACATTACCTCTTTTCAAAACCTTTGGATGCTTTCACTGTAATGTCAGGTCTTGATCAAACAGTATAAAATCTCTTCAAGCCCTGTACATGAGTTACTTAATTTGTAGGATTTTTTATGACCAACGGTATTGTTTTTTCTTTTACTTTCTTGAACTAGACCCGTAAATGAATCACTCATGGACACCATGCAGTGATTTACAGAAATGATTTATTCCATCTTCGCAAGTTTTGATAATGTTTTGATATACAGACCTCCTGAACTTGCTTCTGGTTTTATTCAGGAATCATTAAACCTTTTATCAGATATTATTACAGTATTCCCATTTGGTCAGCATAGATATGTTAGCCATTAGTTGCTTTATTGGGACTTTTTGTTTCCCACCTGTTTAATACATGCCACTATTTACTATGGCTATGAACACCATCATCATTTACCCCCAAACCAGTACATTGAACGGGTTACATTCAACAACAAGCGGAGAAAGCAGAATCATTGGCTGACCAGCGCTGAGAAATGAGCGTCCCGTGTGAACAGCCGGGCGCCTGCGCGCTTGAGAATAGTGCTGCGCGGTGCAGCGCTTCGGCGTGAGTGATATTGAAGAGGAACATTTGTTATAATGAATTGAAATGAAACGTTATAGAAATCGGAAAAGTAATTTCATAATTTGTTTGGCTGACGCATCAGTTTAAAATATTGATGTCGACGCATTTTCAGCGTCAACTAATCGCGACAGCCCTACTATTTACCCCCTTGCAAAGAGGCCCTCCTTATATCCTTCAGTTTTAGATCATTTTTGATCACTCTAAAAAAAAAAAAAATCTTTTGTAAACAATCCAAATTTAGATACAAATTCCATATGGATTCATAAACGTGACCAATCACTTACTGTTTGCATGAGATACAGGACTGTACTCTGTTAAATTCTTCTTGACCTCACCTCATAGAGGTGATCAGTCATTTGAAGCATTATGTTGGCTTCAGGGATGTAAATGGACTGTATTTATGTAGTTATTTTTCAGTCGACCACAAACGCTTTTACAGTTAAGTCACTATACGGAGTGTTTTTTTTATTTTTATTACATCATTCATACACTGTCAGTGCACCTGTCAGGGGCCATTTGGGGGGACGAGCTAGGGATCCAATCACTGAAGTTCTAATTAGTTGACGACCCTCTCAACCCAGATTTAGCCTCCTACATCCTATCCTATTTCTGAATAGATCCTCTTTTGAAATGCTTGGAGATGCCTCATCCTCTTAGGTTTCTGGTGTCCTGCAGGAATCTATTTTGGGTCCCCTATTGTTCACTATAAATAGAGACTATCCGAGAGTATTTCACGTTTTTTTTGTTTTATGTGCAAAGAAAGGTTTTTGGGTTTGACGTGTTTGCTTCAGCTTACTATTTATGTCGAATCATATTTAAATGTATTATTGTAAAAACTTAAAGTGCATTGCTATTATCAGTGATGGTAAACAAACTAAAGCCCACTATTTGCTGTTTTACACTCTCATACTATTGGTATGTCCTTTGTGTCAGTTTGAATTTAAGAAACCTGCAGTGTGTCAGAAGGTGTGTACCAAAACCTACGATACAACAAACCCATCAGACAAAGCCAAACTGGACTTCCTCAAGAAGGGCATGTTACTCAACTACCAGCATCACTGGTATGTATGATTCACTGACATACACACATCAGAAAGTGAATGAAATGAAAATGGGTGCATGCCACACCAAAACACAAGAATACACTCACAAAAAAAAACATTCCTACGAACCCGAATATAACAGAATTCTTCCCCAAAACTGCAGCCCATAGTCAGGTACCTGAAGATTGAGATATCATTCTACTGATTCCAAAAATAAATCAATATTATGCTATCAAAGAACAAGTCAACAAGAATAAATCTGATCAGACGTCTGATGTCAGCTTTCAACCAAAAAAAGAGTGTTAAATGTTATGGGGCCTGATTCTGAATACTCTCTGAAGCATACAGCTCATGGTTCCATTGGTGATCATCATATGCTTTTGTTTTATGGTCTCTGTGAGTGTAGGATTGTGGATAACATGCCAATCACCTGGTGCTATGACATTGAAGATGGACAGAAGTTCTGTAATCCTGGTTTCCCTATTGGCTGCTATGTCACAGAAGCAGGCCATTCCAAAGATGCCTGCGTGGTCAATGTAAGTGGTTTAATCTCGAACATAAACAAAGGCTTCCGTAACAGAAAATGTATAAAGTTTGTAGGAATGTCTTACTCTATGCAAAATAAGTGATGTGTAGTTTCAAAAACAGAAGAATACTTAAATCAGGAGGGAGAGAAGTCATGACGGGCTAAGCAAATCATTCCCTGAGCAGAGCGCTACTTTGAACTAAGATTTTATTCATCTAAATAGAAAAAAATAGATGATCATTGTGTGTTGGCTCTAGTGTTAATAATGTGGCCACAAATACATCACTTTATGTGAAACTAGAATGCAGCTCTGGCCGCAATTTTCTCTCCATTTGTCCGCCCCAAGCCTGATGGTTTCCCCCAATCAAAGGCACCTGCAGCATTTAAAAAAATCGAGATGCCTCAGCCAAAATGCCAGCCTATGTGACCAAACCATACCCAAACCCGAAAATCATTTCAAAATTGTTGTCCAAGAAAGGCCCGACACATTGAGACGCACTCTATGTGAAATACTGAGAAAAATGTAAAAGTACATGAAACATATAAATCTGTAGCAGGTCAGTTGAGTAGGTGGTTCTTAGTGTCCTTCAGTGTTAATGATGCTCAAAGAATGTGACCACATGTGTCCAAAGCACTGTTGAATGTGAGTCTGAGTGATCAGGTTTTAAATTTGTACAGAATGTGGCATTAAGAGACATAGGTGCCTGATGTCCTCTAGTGGGACTGTTACATTCTCCAAAGAACACAAGAATTGGCTTGTCCACCACGGGTGCCCCGTTCTGTTCACAGATGAGAGCAGGTTCACACTGAGCCGGGTGACCGGCGCGAAAGAGTCTGGAAATGCCGTGGTGAATGTTATGGTGCCTGTCACATAATCCAGCATGACCGACTGCTGTAAGGGTACCAGGATTAAATCCTCAGAGTAATATTGGGCCTTACGCTGGTGCAGGGGGCTGCACTAGGACACCACCCGCCAACTCATCAGGAACACGCCCAGATGCTGTCGGGAGTGCATACAGGCACGCAGGGCCATACGCACTACTGAGTCACATGAGTTGCCGTAATAAAATTCATGCAAGTTGGATCATCATGTGATTTCAGTTCTTTACTTTTTTGTTCTCAACAAATTATACAATGTACATCAGTAAAGATATTCAGCTTGAATATCGTGGATCAAGATCTGATATGTGATTTAAGTGATCCCTTAATTTGTTTTAAACGGTGTAAATATTAACATAGAGCAGGAAAGTGAGATGTGATCCGAAGCGGCCCCAGGAGACAAAGTCAGGACACACTTAGTACCAGGTGTGAACAGATGCACTGCACTCAGATCTTTCAGGACAGATATTTAAACCAGGGGACTCATTTATAATCGTTGCACAAAACAGATTCTGAAGGATGTGTGAACCCCTCTTCATGCAAAAGTATTGATTTATATAAAGAAACTTGATGGGAGGATGTGCGCATCTGTACACTAACTGTGAGCCATGCATACAAAGACAGAGACTGGAAAGAGTTGATGCAGACATGAGGTGGTGAATTGAAGCTGAAATGTAGATGCACTTCATCATAAACTATCCCCTCAATATTTTTGCCAGAAAAGTTGCGCTTCATTGATCAGCAGGGTCATTTAATATGTATAAGTTGTTTTGCATTGACCTTTTATGGTTGAATGTCGGGGCCTGTAGAGAGCAGAATAAAAATATGGATTGTGATTTATAAAGGGAGCGTATGATTTTGCAAGTGAAGGTGTGTCGAAGCATGATTTTATAATTATTGTTATATTTTGGTGTACAACATTTTTAGAACTTTTGTGTCTCGGTTTTTATTTCCAGACTAACTTTAAAGAAAGGGATGCATTTTACATCTTTAACCATGTGGACATCACCATCCATTACCATGTTGTTGAGCATGAACAACTCGGAGCCCGGTTGGTTTCTGCCAAGATTGAACCCAAAAGGTAATGAATGACAGTTTTAGCTTATATTGAGTTTTCTAGTCGAGCTGTAGATGCTTGGTTTTTTGCTTAGTTTATTTTCCGAGCAGTTACCTTGTGTTAAAATCATCTGTTTCACAGACTAGTAGAAAGCGTGTATTAAATTGAATAAGCTCTGCCTGCAATGGGATCAGATCTCAATATGCTTACTTATCTGACACCTTTTTTCTTTGTCTCCTTCTGTCTTTGCAGTTATGAAAACCCTAATGATGACAGGCCTGATTGTTCTGGAGAGCCGAAGTTCCTGAAAAACAAATACACAGGAATGTTTAAAATCCAATACACCTATTCTGTCAACTTTATGGTGAGTGCAATTCTATCATCTCTCTAATACAAAGTCATCTCAGCCACACAGTCTCTACCTGTGTTGTATTTAAACATAAAATATTGGGCTAGTAGGAGTGGGCGATATGATTTGAAGGTGCGGCTGATCGATTTATGTTTTCATTTTAATTAGCTACAAGATATACTCAATAAGAACAAGGGCCACCATTAAGCAGTTTAGGGGGGAAACAAATATTGTTTTTTAAAGATGATGATGGTATTGCGCGGTTTCTTGTCTTGGTGACTGACACCGGTTTACCCCAAACCCTTGGCTAGACTTATTTTATTCTATATCACTGGCATGAATGCTGTCATGAGAATAAATATGTTTTTATTTGTGTGATCATACATATAACAACAAACATAAAATAGAGTTTTGTGTTATTTTACCAAATAAATTGACAAAGACTAAATTAACCCTCATCCCAAACAAAGAAGAGTCCTAAGTCATTAAAGGGCTGGTTCACCCAGAAATGAAAATTCACCAATTATCTACTCACCCCTATGCGTATGAGGGGAGTAGGTGAAGTGTTTTAGTCCATAAAACACTTTTGTTGTTTCAGGGGTAAACAGAGTAGCTGATTAGTGACCCATCTTCAGATGTAATAAAACAACAGAAAAAACTTAACATGCCTCCATACTGCTCATGTGGTGTCGTCCAATTGTCCGGAAGCCCTGACATTCATAGTGGACTTTAACATTTCCCTGAATGCACCTCGTCAGAAGATATCAGCCAACAGAAGAAGGACTCACTATTGACTTCAATTGTATTGGATTCTACTCCCACAAAGTTTACCCCTTAGACGCCAGAAGTGCTTTGATCCTGCAATGTCACTGTTAATGCTCTGTAAAAACAAAATTTAGCAGATGCGTTAGGCTGTTTTGATTTTAGTCTGTGTGTTTGTGTAGGAAGACAAGAATATTCGCTGGGCATCTAGATGGGACTACATCCTGGAGTCAATGCCTCACACCAACATCCAGTGGTTCAGGTGAGACTCAAATGAGAACACACATTGATTAATTTCAACCGATAATCAACCCTGGTGTCTCTCAGCTGACTTGCTGATACATTAGTTTATGTGCAAGAAATTTTCTAATTGAATTCCTGTCTCTTCCGTCCAGCATCATGAACTCGTTGGTGATTGTATTGTTCCTGTCTGGAATGGTAGCAATGATCATGCTGAGGACTCTGCATAAAGATATTGCCAGATACAATCAGATGGACTCTGTGGTGAGTACCTGTCTATGTGGAGCTGAGGTTAAGCTGTTCATAGTTCAAGTAAAATTAGCTCATCATTCCTCTAAACCAGTGGTTCTCAACCTTTTTTCAGTGACGTACCCCCTTCGAAGAAAAAATTCTGCCGAGTACCCCTAACCAGCGCAAAGCCTTTTTGGTTGAAAGAAAGATGTAATGTGATTTATTAAGCCTTGTAACTAGACACATTCAAATTTAAAACTCCATCAATGTCCATAACATTGCTCATTTGCAGTGGTCTCTCTTGAACTATTTCGAAATAAAAAGATATACAAATAACTAAAGACTTTTACGATAATCTCATTATAAATAAAGATTTGTGCACCTCAAAATAATTATCAACTTAAAGTGACCTCTTTTGGGATCATAATAAAGATATGTTCTCAAACTGAACTCATGAACTTAATTATAGCTAAACACTTCTTCCCAAAAAATAAATCATTAACTTGGTTTTAAATAAAAGATTAGCTCAAAACATATTCTTTTAATATTTATCATCTTAAAATATCTTCTTTAAGGATCGAAAAGAATACTGACAGGTAGCTTGTTTCCGTTTGCTTCGGGGAGGCTTTTCGCATCGTGTCTTGAGATGACCTGAATTCAGAAAGTTTCCTCTTAAAAAACTCAGGTGGCTTACCAACATGACTTTCATGTTTTGTCTGGAGATACCGCTGAAGAAGTGGTGGCTTATTGCCACTGTTGGCTAATCTCTCCCCACAGAAAAAAACTAAAAGTGAAAATAACCCAATCTATGTTATTGTTAATATTATTGAAGCGTCTTTCTGTTATTTTATTGTGAAATATTTGCTCGCTTTAAGGTCATACAATTTCATTTCTGCTTTTGTATTACATGCTTTTATTTTGAAAGGGTACCGGTAGAGACGCAGACTTCTTGTTATGAATCATTAACTTCACAACGGAAAACTTTTACGTTTTAGCGCCCCTCCGAAGAGGCACAAGCTCTCACGGTGTTGTTTAGGGAAGGCTCTCTGCTCTGGTTTCGCCTTCTTTGGCGCTTGTCCCTCCGTGTTTCAGCAGCATTGCTGCTGCACTTCAACTCGACTCCATTGTTGAAGTTTTCAAGGCAGGTGATGACCGGCGATGACAGGTGGCGTGTGCCAGGTTGGGTCAAACCATCGGTATGGGGGAGACTGTTTTTTTATGATAATTAAATTGAAAATCCTACTGAATATAAAATTTAGGTTCATGAACTTACACTTATATTTTATTGAATATTTGTTAAATAAAAAAATTTCAAGGATTTTTGAATGGATGCTAATTTAAATATATTAAAAAAAAATCTCAAGTACCCCCAGGGGTACGCGTACCCCCATTTGAGAATCACTGCTCTAAACCATCTTTTCTACCACATGAAACTGCGCCGTAACCTAGCTCTGTACATACATGGCACCGCTGCCTCTAGTGGACATCAGGGGTCAAGCTGTGTCATTCTCATCCTGTATTCTCCTCTATCCTGTTCTCCAGGAGGATGCACAGGAAGAGTTTGGATGGAAGTTGGTACATGGAGATGTTTTCCGACCTCCGAGGAAGGGGATGCTGCTGTCGGTCTTCCTTGGTTCTGGCACCCAGATCTTCATTATGACCTTTGTCACCCTTTGTATGTCTTCACACGGCACTATCATTTTTGACAGAAGGTCACAGATGCCAGAGTAGTACCACTGAACGATGACAGTACCTGATACGTTTGTTGCTTTAATCAAAATGCTAGTGTGTTGGAAGTCCAGCAGGGCACATGATATGGTGTCGGATGAAAGGAGGAGGTAAACCTACCCATTTTAACCATATTATCAAATTCTAAAATTGAAAACTACAAATTATCATTATCTCCGAAATGTTTACGGTTCCGTTCCGTCATGTCAGCAGAAGAATGTGAATATTGTGTTTGAGCTTATTTACAAACCAGAGATCACTGGCAGGTTTATTCATGGGATCCTTGTGGAAATGTTAAATCTCAAGTGGGTGATAAAAAATGTATGGTGGCTCATAAGGTTTAGAACATGTCAAGCTTTCAAAAAACTCAACATTACAGAAAACCCAAGAATACAACTGTAAAAAGCATAATGTAGAAATCACACTTAAGATTTTAAAAACTTAAGTGTGGATATTGTCACCAGTGTGAGTGGGTCCTATAACTTCCATACTCATCCTAATTTGAAGTGTATAACATGTAGTAAGGAAAAAGTCCTCTCTCTACAGTCTTTGCCTGTCTCGGGTTCCTCTCCCCGGCAAACCGTGGAGCTTTGATGACGTGTGCTGTTGTTCTCTGGGTCCTTCTTGGAACTCCTGCTGGATATGTGGCAGCCCGCCTCTACAAATGTAAGTCAAGAAAACAGGAAGTTTTTAAGAACATTGAGCTACCAATCAATCAATTAATCATATTTATTTGAAAAGCCTATATAAGCGCTAAAAAGGTGCAACATCCTCTGCCTTTAACAGGAAGTTATTCAAAAAGGTCAGGTGTAATATGATGGAATGCTGTTATACTTCAACTAAAGAAATATGTTCAGTTTATTATTTACATTTGCAACAACAGAAAAATTAATAACATTTGCAGATCACATTTGTACTTAAACTCATCATTAACACAGGTTGCAGACTTTTACACATGTAGATGTATATATCATACTTTCATATTATTCCTTTCTTCATGTTCTTTGTCTTTGCTCGTTTTCCAGCGTTTGGTGGTGAGAAGTGGAAGACCAATGTTTTGCTGACAGCCTTCCTCTGTCCCGGGTAAGACAGTGGCAGCTTTCTCAAATAATAATCAACACAACAATGGACACTATTGTACTAGTTGCATCTGTCTATGGCAATCTGATCACAAGTGTACAGCTCAAAAAAACCCAGTTCATACTTGCTATACTTACTAATCTCCAACAAGTATGTTATGATGTTGCTTTTAGACAGTTTGACTATCACAGGTGTGTGAGAGAGAAAGGTTTGAGTTCTACATTGGAATACAATTTTACTCACTTCAAACAAAAGTAGAAACACATTTATATCGTGGTCGTGCCAATAAATCAGCGATTGTGAAACACTGAAACGTTATAAAGCACAGTTATGAAACATTGTCAGGGGAGCAGGCGGTCCCAGGACACATTTGTGTTCACACTGCTAATACAATTTGACCACGTGTCCAAGACCCCTTTTCAATGTGCCCAGAGTGCATCTGTACACACAGCTAAACCAGTGATCAGATCACCTGAGACAGATGTTCTTAACAGATGTGAACTGGGCTTCAGACACATCCACTTGATCCAACTGTACCTTTCTCTGTTCAGGGTGGTGTTTGCTGATTTCTTTGTGATGAACTTGATTCTGTGGGGAGAAGGGTCTTCAGCAGCCATGCCCTTTGGGACCCTGGTAGCCATATTGGCTCTATGGTTCTGTATTTCCGTGCCACTCACGTTCATAGGTGCATACTTTGGCTTCAAGAGAACAGTAAGTAAATATAAACACACATACTGTCCATCCATTCATGCTTAAGATATTCTGTCATTGGTTGTATACATTTCAGTGTGCTGTCACGTTGTCATCAGTGAACTACTCAATTTACAAATGCTAAAATCAGTCCATTACCACCGCAGTACTTGAATACTAACACTGACTCAGTCAAGTTTTGTCTGTGTTGTCACGTTCTGTGCTGTCATGATGATTTTATACTTAGAACTATTTTTTGGTCAACCCGCAAGAATGTAGATTAATGCTAAAGCATGTCTTTCCAGGCTGTGCATTTCTTAACATCTGACTCTCTCTTTCTCTCTCTGCCTCTCTCTGCTGTGGTTGTTTAAGGGTATTGAGCATCCAGTTCGGACGAATCAGATTCCTCGTCAAATCCCAGAGCAGTCATTCTACACAAAGGCTGTCCCTGGTATCGTCATGGGAGGAATTCTGCCTTTTGGATGCATTTTTATTCAACTCTTCTTCATCCTAAACTCAATCTGGTGAGAAAAAAAGAGACAAAGGTTTACCTGTTACTATTTATAGAAAGTCAGGGTAAATCATACAGTTTATTCTGAGTATTAACAGCGCCAGTCTAGGACTTCTGTATTTGTCTTCAATTTAGAAACTAATTTAGATAAAAACAGGGAATAATCAATATAATATATTATTGATATGGTATGCTTCTATTTCATGGAAAGTTACAGAATGACAAATGGCTGCAGGATATTACACCAAATCTTCTCATTGGGCAAAACTAGAGGTTAACAACATGTCAGATTGTTAAATTGATTTAACGTATATTACAAATAACATTGTGTAGATTGCAATGGTGTGTATTTACGTTAGTCAACTGAAGGATTCAGTATCCATGACATGTCTCTTCCTGTCTTACAGGTCCCATCAGATGTACTACATGTTTGGCTTCCTTTTCCTTGTCTTCATCATCCTGGTCATCACCTGCTCTGAGGCCACCATCCTGCTCTGCTATTTCCACCTGTGTGCTGAGGTAAACTGCATGATCCCTGCAGTACCTGTCAAATCCTCACCATCCGCTTTATGCACCACTATGCTGCACTTCTGCTGTCCAACTTTAGGAATAGTCTCAGTAAATGACAATAACCGAGAACAGAGACCACATTTCTCCCTTGGTTGAACAACTTAACATCCTAAAAGTCTAGAATTTTGGTGTACTTGTGCAGGGCTTGTTCTAGACAGAGTGACCGACAGACATGTTCCTGTAGTTATTAGACAGATTAAATTCTCCTAACGACCTCTATTTTATCTCCCCTTTCCATACTGGAGATGTGTGCTATAATCTTCTGAATAACTCCCTCTTTGATAAACTCTGGAGCCTTCATAATTATTCCTTGTCCTTAGTGGGTCCTCTTAACAGTTCCACAATATGTCACTTTTTATTGTTTGTGTTGGAATTCCTCTTCATTACTGTTCAAGTCTCTGGCTTATATACAAGTTCTAATTGATTTACCTAACTGCTATTATGTTTTCATACATGCATGTCGGCTATTTCAGAGCTCTGTTAAGCAATCGACACAATCTTCAGATCCAAGTTCACAACTTTTTGAAAAATAGCTCTGTAACTAAGCTTGATACAAAGCATTGCAGCTGATGAAATCCAAATAATCAAATGATCAAAATAATCTGGCGAAGAAGAGAAGAGGACATGTTCAACTCTGTCCACTTATTAGATAGTTTAGAGACACAAGGATTTGCTTGGATACGATTTTGAGTTTGTTTATATTTCTGGTACTGTGATCGATTCAACACTCATTCATGACCCTCACTCTGGCTACTAGCTCTTTAAAACATTTCAGTCAGGGCCCATATAAACAAACCTTGATTTGTTCTCGTACATTTAAACTCCAGCTGTATTCCTCTTTTTTACAGGACTACCACTGGCAGTGGCGTTCCTTCCTTACCAGCGGTTTTACTGCTGTCTATTTCCTGATCTATGCCATTCATTACTTCTTCTCAAAGCTGCAAATCACTGGACAGGCCAGCACCTTCCTGTATTTTGGATACACCATGATCATGGCGCTCATCTTTTTCTTATTCACTGGTAGGTATATAAAAAGAAGGGAGGTTGAGGGTGCTACAATGACTCCTACTATTTTGTCACTGTAGTGAGGCTGGTAATCTATTTTGAATGAAACAAAATGGGTGCTGAGACTTTGTCTCATTGTGCGGGTATCGTCCTTTTGTTTTTTAAATCAGGGAAAAGGAAAATGTCCTGATTAGAGCAGTTTTAACAACATAGTAGCTTCAGAAGCTGTTCACACCCTTCACTTATTGAACACTTTATTGAGCTGTAGATCTGTTTACAGCTGCATTCATCTTTTCCTCGTTAGTGACCGGTCTCCCAGAAGACTCCCAAAGCATGATGCTGCCAGCAGTATGCAGGGGAGGGGAAGAGTTCTACATGTGCATTCATCGGTCTTTGTGCATATACACAGTTTTTGCTGTATCCGCCAGGTCCCAGATCTTTCTGATGGGTTCAAAACAATGGGTGAAACCTATGGACTGGCCTGCAGCTGAGATCTAAGAAAAACATAACATTTTAAACAATGAGACCTTTAGTGACTTGAAATACAAAAACTGTATGAAACAGCAATGCGGAGTGTCTGGTGGTGACTCACTGCCCCTCAGCCTCCTAAATGTTGTATCAAGTATGATTCTGATTTAGTGCTGTGGGTTAAGGATCATGTTTGATGTAGCTCTACTTCAAACTGTGTTTTCTCTGTCCTCAGGTGCAATTGGCTTCTTTTCCTGTTTCTGGTTTGTTACCAAGATCTACAGTGTGGTCAAAGTGGACTGAATAAGCATCCAGAGACACAGCACACTGTATTTGGCTGGATGTGGTTTCCTCTCGTAAACATTTGGTGATGTCAAACTGAACTGAACATTGCAATCTGAACTTCCTCCTGGTTTCATTTCTTCAGTCAAACGTGACTCTGCCTCAGACACATGACAGTTTGCTTTGTTTTGTGGGCCTCAAATGTTTGTGTGTGAGTATGTGTACACTGGGTTGTCATTTTGTACCTACAGTATCTGTCTGCATATAATCTGAATGAAATGAATCCTACCTGACACATGAACAGATGCAGTGCACAATGAGCCACAGCTGGAGTGTCCCCGCTATCATGTCGTGCATTTTAGATTTCTTTCATGATCGCTGCACTTTGTTTGCAGACCAATACATGATCTGCTATGTTGTCAGACCTGATGTGTTAAAGTGATGCACAGGTGTAAAATGTGCCCTTGTTCCTATTTTAAATGATATACTTTCTTGATTTGTGTGCAGTACATCTTTAATGAAGTCTGTTATCTGAGTCTCACATTGTGTCCCAAAATGTTTCTTTTCACATTTTTGACACTTGCAGGTCAGTGCAGGCTGTTGCGACTTTTGTTAAAATGTGATCAAAGCCAATCAGCACTTGATGGTTCCTGTGTCTCCTCAGATGATTGTGGAGGTTTTCCTGTCTGTGAGGTGTTGGGGAATAACTGGTTCTGATTAGTCTTCTGCTGAGCTTTTGAGGAGAGGAGCAGGGTCAGCCAACAGTCCGACAGCAGGGCACAGTGTAGAATCCTTTAAGTATTTTAAATTTTATCCAAAAGTTCAGATGAGCCCTGTGGTGCCAGCGTCTGTTCCAACACGCCAGGGGCGAAGCAGCATTTAATCCCACTGGATTCCCAGAGAGGCATTTCTCACTGTCTCTCTAGCTGTATGGTCTGTGCTGTGAGCAAGAACTGATTCATCGCTCCATAATACAGCCAGTGTGTGGCACTTTGTGCATTTTCAGCTGACAGCTTTAATGCTTAAGTTATGTCTGACTAATTTTACCAACAGGCAGTAGTTAGACACTCACTAAGCTGACCTTGTGGGAGTAGACCTCAATATCATATAGGAAAAGCTTTAAAAGTTCTGATTAGAAAAATGAAATGGAATACATTGTGAAACACAGGCCAGCTCTTTTCACTTGCTCTGATCCCCAGCAGATCATGCAAATGAAGGAAGTGCAACTTTGACAGAAAGTTGTGTGTGATGAAGAGTTGCTAATCCGTCCTGTTGCAGTGACACACATTTCACTTCATTAAAGCCCTTACACAGTTCTTTTTCATCAAGGAAACAAAGGATCAATATGGACAACATTGCTCATTAGACAGTGACACCAAAACAAAACAGCAGGTAGCATTTCATTACAACCAAGAGGGCCTCTTGTTTATTGCATAGATTCTACCAAACTACAATATGTTAAAGAAGTTCAAGTACAGTGAAGTCCTTTCAGTAAGGCAAATAATGTATGGGTAGCGTTGAGTCAGTGGTGACATGTCATCACACTGTGTATGGCCTCACTGCCTGTTGTGTTGACTGAACGTGAACACTTCTGAGAAACCGACGGAAAAGAAAACCTGCATATTTAACTAGGTGAGAGAAACGAGTGTGTGAAAACATCCCATCAGCTCCCAACACCACATGGTAACACCGCTTCAACAGCCCTCACTTGTTGGGAGGCTATCATGAGACCGTTTAGAGCAGATGACCTTATTTCACATTTGGCTTTGTGTAGAACTGGTGACTGAGGCCCAGAGTGAATTTTTTTTAAATAACCTTGTCTAATGCTACATTGTGGAGTTGGATATGTAACAGAAGAGAAAGATGTACTCGTTAACGGGATTCAGATATAACAATCAGATTGGTCTAATAATTAAACAGCATTTTCTTCTCTGCTTTTTGTTTTGGTCTTTGTCCTGATGAAATGTTACAGAAAGATCTCAGATTCTCCTTTAAAGTCATTTGACTAACAAATTATTCATATAGTGTAACTACTACATAACAGTGATCTATGATGTCGTCCGTCACAATCCTGTATTGTGATACATTTTCTGCTTTTCTTCACTAAAAAAACTAAAGGATAAGTTAAGAAACAGGCACCTGCACATGTCTACATACGTTAGACTGAGGCTACTATAAAATCCATAAAATAGATCGAGTGAATCAGAGCAGGAAATTAGATATTTATATAAACATTTAGCTGAAGTCAGGTCTATTTAATGTACGACTATATTATAAACTGTTTTATTTGGACTCCTAGATTAGACTGCATATTGTAATTCTTTATCAGATGTTCCAGTAAATCTGTTCAATCCAGAATAGAATACAATCCTGCTCCTCAAATATTAAAGAGCTTGCGGCACTGTATTAACCCTGGCTTTATGAAATATGGAACATTAGAGAGAAGTCTCATCTCTCAGAGAACCAGAGTTACTATGTGTCCAGATCAGTCAGCAGAGGCCAAAGGGAAGATGCAGGCAATGACATGGTTGGCTGGCTAAGTTTGAACTCATTTTCTGTGTCAACTCTTCTCTTGATTCAAGTGTTGTTTCTGACACAGCCACACAGAACAGTCACAGATAGAGTTGTGAAAAGAAAGAGCACTTTATTTGTTGTATGTACTGTGTTTTAGTGTCGGTTCAACCAAATGACAGCAGATAGTTTACCTCGAAGGATATCAACTACACAAATGGTCTTGGTTTTTTCTCCTGTGAGGTTCTGATCTGATCTGAGATTTCTGCTGCAATCCAGTTCAATAGAGGTGAATAGAACTTTCTTTGAAAAATACCGTTTGAAAAGGGTCCATTCCCATAGTGTGAAGTGGCAGCAGCCTTCAATGATGCAGATGTCTCAAAGCCTTGGCATACAAACTGATGTTTTTTTTGTTTAATGTGGATGAACTGACCCGTTAACAAAAAAATAAAAGTCAGGTCTAGAAAACACACTATGCACAGAAATTATAGAAAGTTTTACACAAGGAGAAAGTGGCGGGAGTCTATAGTGGAAGAGCAGTTTAACACTGCAGATAACTGAGTCAGCATCAGGGAAACTACACTGTTTGGGGCAACAATGGAGACTGACCACAGGCAAAACCAAATCCAGCATCTGTTATTGTCCAATGTGTTTGCCAACATGGATCTTCTCTGTGGACACGGGGGAGTAAAGCTCATCCTGGTGCTGATGTCTCACATCCAAAGATCAAAGGTTCGCTTTATTCCAGCTCTACGAGCAGATCGCCTTCTCCCACTGTCTCCCCTGGCTTACAGTGGACGCTTTTAACCTGGAAACGCAGCAGGACACACAAACATTAAGGCTGCCGTTTGTTCATGTGCTATTTTAGTTATAGTAGTAGAAAAATCTAGTTGTAACTGTCAGAATTGTATACTATTACCTTTGCTTGTTTGACAGCAGTCAAACTGTTCTGCATCTTCATGGCTTCAATCACACAGATCTCCTGACCTTCTGCAACCTACACACACACAAATGACAAGAAAGGATATATCCTAGTTAAATATTCAGGGGAATCCCAGAATGAAAATCACTAGTGCTGTTTTAAAACAATTAAAATATTTAGTCACGATTAATCGCATTTATGTCATAGTTAATTCAAAATGATTCACAATAAATCGCAAACTGCTGAGAAACAGACTGAAAAGAAAACCTTCATATTTAATGAGGTGAGAGAAACGAGTGTGTGAACACATCCCATTAGCTCCCAACACCACACGGTAACACTGCTTCAACAGCCCTCACTTGTTGGGAGGCTGTCATGAGACCGTTAAGAGCAGATGACCTTATTTCACATTTGGCTTTGTGTAGAACTGGTGACTGAGGCTCAGTGTTAATTAATCACAATTAATCGCACATTTTTATCTATTCTAAATGTCCCTTTTTTCCATAATTTATTTATTTATTTGAATGCTCTTATCAACATGGAAAAGTGGATTGGCTTGCTTTATGCAAATTTTTTATTTTATTGAAAAAAAAAAACATTGCCAAACAGGGCGGTACAAAATAAAATTAAAAAGTGCACATTTCAGGTAAACAAGGAATCTGCCTATAGTCCAGTTAAACCATGGCTTAATAATTTCTTTTTTTAAAGTTTGCTGTGAACATAACAGTCAGGCCTCTTATTTCAGAAAATAATGAACCGTAACAGTTAGGTTACCAATAAAAGGTAAGCCTACTTCTTCTTTGCTTTCAGCCAGCTACTCAAACAGACAAGCAACAAAATTACAAACAAACAAAATCGACAGGCAAGTGTCGGCCTACTTTGAAACAAATTAAACACAGAACTGTGTAGGGCTATTTGAGTCCTCCCCATATTTGTGGGAAATGTATGAAATAAGAAGTACCCTATTTTGAAATAAATAAAAACATATAGCTGCAGCCTAATAGCTTAAAAATATATATTTTAGTTGGCGAAATATTAAAACAAAAAGCGAGAGCAGGTCAGACTGGAGGCGGACACAGATACTGAAGCTCGGTAAAAAACAACTGCAGCTTCTGCTCTGAGCAGCTGAGACCAGAGACACTCTGTGTTTTCACTGTTTCCATAGTTAAGAACAGTCAGTCAGTCACTGAGAGGCTGCTCCAAGTAAACGAGCTCTGATCTCACTGTTTCTCTCTGAGCGAGTGAGCGGGGCGGAGCACCCGGACTGGTGCACTATCTGGGAGAGCGCACGCGCACGCACACGCACACTCCTGGTACTTCATGACAGCCTGATACGATAATGTTTTTAAAATGATTGTGACTTAGTCCACCACCAACATTTTCATAAGCTGGAGAGTTGGCAGCTCTGCGTTAGTCTTGCAAGGAAAAAATTGACGTTAAAATGGGTTTGCGTTAAAGTCATTTATAACGCGTTTAACTGACAGCACTAAAAATCACACATGCTGGCGTGAGACATTCTGAGGGAGCGATGTTTGAAGTCTGAAGTTTTGAAAAGAGGGATATTCATATGTGAAACTATGGCAGGCCAAATATAATTTTCATTGAATTCTACTAATACCATTACAAATAATGATTATAATGATGATATTAATATGTTGTATTTTAACCATAATCTTTTTGCCAAAATCAGGTAAAATAGACATTATGTGAATATTTTGGCCACGATGAGAATCTTGTGACAGCCTTACAATTATTGAAAGCACACACTCTCTTACCTGCAGTGATACATTTTTGTAATAAATTGACCTTCATCAGGCAAAATATGAGGTGTACGCAAGAGTTTTCACTAGTGTCTGGTCCACGTTTTTAAAAAACCTACTGTTAACACAGACTGCTGAGTAAAAGTTAGTGTAGGTCTAATATATTAGGATGTGTTACCGTATCTCCAGGCTTGACAGACACAGCCACTATTGTTCCTGGCATCGGTGAACGTAGGATACTGCTGGTGTCTTCTGGAACTTTCTCTGGCATGAACGAGTTCAGCTCTGCTGCCAACTTGGACAGAACGCGCAACTGAAACTTCACAGAGAAACACAATATGATTAACACAGGACGGCCCGATGAGACCAAAACCTGATCAAATAAAGAGCATAGATATGGTCTTACACCAGGAGAAGTGTTGCATGTGTGAAAATAAGTTGTTCAATGTGAAGACTAATAAAGGTTCTCATGTGTTGTCACTTGATTTCACTGTTGTTTGGATCTGAATAATAAGTTTGAAAATACAAATTCTAAATATTTATTAATCAGTTACGGGATGGAATCTATGCTAGTGGGAACACCTTGTTAAAGTCCTATACGACAAATTGTGATTTGGTAATACGGGCTACACAAATACAATTTGATTGATTGATTGAACAAAGATGGATGGTCTTGCCCGGGTGCATGCAGTAAATAAATATGGACTATATGGAATAAGCTGAACAGATACTTAGTTTAATGTTATTTTGAAATTCAGTTCCATTTTAAAAATACAATTATATATACAAATTACTTTAGAATTTGTGGAATTTATGGAATTACTGAATGATAAAAAGCAAACTTGTTTTAATATAGTCGTCACAATAGCTGTATGGCAACATTCTGCTCATCACAAGATAATCTGTGTGACTGTGTGCATGTAAGGTAACATACCGATGTGCCCAGGTACTGCAGGACAATCCTTCCTGAGGCATCTCTGGACAGACACTAAAACACAAGACAAAATATGATCTGCACTACATCAGTAGTCATGACCACGGATCTTTGAGGCAAACAAAGAGTGAGTGTGTGTGTTACCTGGAGCATTCTGTGTGTACCGTTGATGGTGATTGGAAGCAGTGGGGAGGCCAGGTTCCACTCTCCAATCACTTCCACCATTCCTCCATCCACCTCTACCTGCATGACACATTATTTTGTACTTTAGTGTCCTTATAGTCATAAGAGACCATCAGAGTCACTTTGTTAGCTACTGATGTGTTTCATTTGTTCATGGATGCACATTAAATACTCACAGTATAAACATTTCCGGATTTGGTCAACTCCATAGCATGGAGTCCCTCCCCCAGCTCCACACACAGCTCCCAGTGGTTACATTCCACAGGGGTGGAGGACACCCTGCAAAACACATAGTTCACTTAAAATTCATCAGAGCCAAAGCATCTGAGCTCGTTCTTCCTCTAGAGACCCATCCACTTGATTTATACCACATAGATGGCTCATCATCACATCGTCATCACTTTCCAACGGCGTGTAGAAAAATAACAGTAAGCTTTCCAGTAAGTTCACCTCAAGTCACCCAGGACCTTCTGTGAACGGAGCTGAGCAGTGATGTAGAGCGCCGCTGCCGAGGCTAGCAGCTCCCTGCGCTTATCCACCTCCAGCTGGTGACCCTTGAAGCCATCAGGATAGACCTCCGGCAGGAAGTTAGTGCTTATGTCCCCAGAGATAAATTTAGGATGGGTTATAATTTCCCGCAGGAGAGGAATGTTGTGGGTCACACCTGGAGAAGCAATACAAAACCACAACAACAAAACATTGGTCGATTTCAAAAGGAGACTATAAGTCTTAGCGAATGTTGATTATAAAGATTTGTTGGTGTACCTCTGATAACATAGTTATCCAGAGCATCCTCCATCTTGGCAAGAGCTTCAGCTCTCGTAGCTCCATAAGTAACCAACTACAAACAGATACCACAGGAAATTGTTACAGAGCCATGAACCCTTCTGCAGCAGCAGCAGTATGCATCCCGCTTTCTTGTTGTGACAACCTGTTTCTAATATATGAAACACAACATTTCCAAATCAAGCTATCACTACTTCACAGACCTTAGAGATCATGGGATCATAGTAGATGCTGATGTCACTGCCCTCCTGGATACCACTGTCTACACGGACCTGACAGGACGAGGGACAGAAAAGACAGTGTTAATATTGCCAGGACAGGTGCTCGTCTCTCATGAACATTTGAGTGGATTTTGTCTGAAGAGATACTTTTTCTTAAATGATCTTCCCTAATGCAGCTCTACTTGGTTATAAAAGATTGGGATACTTGTATGTGACAAATATCTCAGATTATCAAAACTTACATTGCTGAGGTTGAGTGGCTCTTGGTATTGGGACAAGCGTCCGATGGAAGGCAGACCAAAAGACTTGTAAGGATCCTACCAGAGCAAAGCACAGTAAAACAGACGGATTAATGGAAAATACAGTCTCTGGAGTTCGCCTTTCATACATCAACAACGCAGCGTGAGATTCTCTGCTCAGATGTGTTCACAACAACACAAAGATCTCAGCCTTCGAAAGGATGGTGCAGCAGCCAGAGGCAGGAGGGGATGTGGTAATTCCACTGCAGAGATACCATGTTTATGTTTAAAGCACATCAACACCGGTGCCGGCGCTTGTCAGCAAAGCTCTAGACACCTTTGTCAGTGTACGTTTCTATGTGAATTGTTGTACATTGTTTTCAGTTTTTTTTGTTTTGTGTCCGTCGCATATTAGAAACGTCATCAACATGCCCAACCGCTCTCTGTGAATCCTGCCGAAGATCTCCTGCTTTTTCCTCAAACAAGCTCACATGGACATTATCCAGAGTTCTTACTAGGGGACTGGCAGGAGAAACTCTCAAGAAAGTCCAAAAGCTCTCACTAAGGCATTTGCATTCTTACATACAGTCCCTCTGGAGAATGTGAAGAGATTATCCAGAGTTAAGTGAATGTCTAACAGCAGCTTTAAGGAAATATATGCAGCAGGATGTACTCTGGAAAAAATATACACACACCTCGGCATAGACACGACTCTCAACAGCCCAGCCCTTTATTGGGATGTCTTCCTGTTTGTGCTGCAGCTGGTATCCTTTGGCAACCCTGATCATCTGTTCCACCAGGTCCAGGCCAGTAATGCACTCTGTGATTGGATGTTCCACCTGGGGTCAGATGTTAAAAACAGAAGATACTGGTTTCTGTTAGCAAAATAGCAGTGTGCTTCTTCATCAGCAGGTTTGCTCAGTTTTCATTAAGATGGTTATCTATAGGTGTAGTCAAACTCCATGCACTGATGATGACTGAACTATGGTTGAAAGCTCTGATAAACACCTGTATGTAGATTTAAGATTATTTTCCTCACCACAGCTGTGAAAAAAAAAAATGCTTCAATTGCTCTTTACGTATATTTTATATAACCTGTTGTTAAATTTCTTGTAGTAGACAGCTGGGCCATCACTGCTCTTAGATTTGCTCAGTAGCAGCAATAGCACAAACAACATCAACTAGAAATATCAATCAGTAGAATGCATACCTCCACCAAGGCCCCACAGTGACCTGATGGAACCATATTTAAATTGATTAGATCCAGATTTTTTGTTGGATATGCACCAAATTTCCCTAAACCTCATCCCGCTAACAATCTAAAAAACAAACAAAATTCAGACAAACACATTAAACATAATATTCTTGGTGAAGGTATATAAGAGATTAAAATGACAAAACAAACAATATGGTTCTCTCCCTTGGGCTGGATGGAGCCTAATTTAAAGGAGAATATATCACAAATATAGTTCAAATGTATACACACACAAACACAGGGAGACACACAACCCTTACTGACCTGTAGTCTTGTGTTCATCTCCAGGAAGAAAAAGTTCTTCTTAGAATCGACCAGGAACTCCACAGTGCCAGCAGACGAGTACTGCACAGCCTTGGCCAGCTGCACTGCCTGCTCACCCATCGCTCGCCGTGTCACTGGGTCCAGGAAAGTGCTGGTAGGTAAGACAGCACCAGACAGACTCAGTTGTGTAAATGGAGTCTACAAGCTAACTATCGATTAACAACAAAACCATTTATATTTTCTAAAATACATACATAAACTTATCTTTAACCCCATATCTTTAGTGTTGATTATTGTGCAGGCTGCTAAGATATTCACAGTAGACTTGCTGAGCACTTTATTAGGAACTCAGTATACCTGATTATTCATGAAATTGTTGACTGGAATCCAACCACTGACAGTCTGGTTGGTGGAAAACGTGCTCTACCTTGTGAGCCACAGCCAAATGAGACGGACAGACAACCCAAACTCATGATGTCACAGAGACATTAGGACATCCAGCATCTCTGACAACAATACGAGTCTAACGTGCTGGATATGCTGTTCAAGAAAGGTACAATGTTTCACAGTTTGGCTATAACTAAGCTCCTGAAGAACATGAGAGCTGTATGTTGTATATATGATATCTATTTAAACCTCTGGTCTACATTTCCACCTCATCAGTTGTCAGTTGCTGCTATAAATTAAGAATTTCTACAGGTCTTTTGAAAAAAGACCATTTACCCTTGTTGATTTCAAACAAACAGCTGTCAAAAGAGGACAGTGTGTTTCACTAACCTGGGAGCCTCCTCCACCACTTTCTGGTTTCTCCTCTGAATGGAGCACTCCCTCTCATTCAGCCACAGAGCGTTACCATGTTTATCAGCCAGCACCTGTAACAAGCACACAATGTTTGCTAGCTCTTCCTTAATAAGAACACAACTCGACAATTTGTTTAGTCATTTTTGTCACCATAGCTCAAGAACTAATGAGTTAGGGTTAGGGTTACCATTGGTATTCATGTCCTGATCACATTCTCATAGTTTACATGAAAATAAAAATTAAGGCTATTTTATAACTTTTCACACAATCTAGTATTTATTCCGTTTTATTCTGGTCTACACTTAATTTTTTCAAGTTCAAGTTTTTTTCTCAGACAGAGAACAAGAAAAAAGAACTGACATTCAGTTTGTAAAATAATCTTTATTAACAATGAATCTATTACTGAGCATTCAAATGGCCGACTGAGTCCCCTCTCACACTGTCTTTGCTCATTATATGACATTAGATCACTGTGTGCATGTGTCCTATACCTGTATCTCTATATGTCTGGGATTGTCTATGTACTTCTCAATGAGCAACCTGTCGTCTCCGAAGCTGGATGCTGCTTCCTGGGATGAGAACCGGAAACCTTCCCTGCAAAAAAGTGCACAGATACATGCACACACAAATTGCAGCAGTTATAAATACTGCAGAAACAAGCATCGGTCTGTCTAGTGGTCTGTAGAAAAATCTAAGCAGTAGGAGGAGATAGTGAGACCGAAATTCAGGAGGATGAAGTAGCTTTAAGTTAAAATCTAAAGACTTTTAATAGTAATTGTATTTTGAAGCATGTGTAGTAAAACCTTAAGAATACTAAAGGAAGACTAGAAGTAACCAGTTACATTAGCTGTAATAAAAATACAGTGACTTCACTAAGAATTCTGACCACTTCACGTTTATGCACACTTTACTGTGAAGTAGATTTTATGTTAAAAGGATCAAATCAGGCTACACTGAAAACCCACAGTAACAAAGTGAAAACATGTTCTTAGAATTTTACTGTGGCCATTTTGCTACAAAATGTGGAAGACAAGTGCATCCTGCTTTCTTTATTATTGCCTGAGATGTGTCCAGATTTTGGCAAATTATTATTATATATATCAATAAATGTATGTGTCACATCATAACAGTGGATTTGAAGTATGTAAAGAAAGAAATACAGAATTTAAGCAATTTTATGTCGATTTATGTGAAACATGAATAATATCAAGCATTATTTTTAGAATATTGGATAAGCACATGTGATACCTCAGCACAGACGCTGAGTAGCTTCCTCTGAACTCTATCTGATGGAGCCTAAACAAAAGGTAATCTAAGCTTATATATTCTGAACTCGGGGCTCAGCTAAGTGGCAATCTCTCATCTCCAGCTCGTTCACACATCGGCTGCTAGACATAATGAATCCAAGACCATATGACAGCCATACTTAAAACACGACACTGACTTAGTGTTAGATGTTACTCAGAGATTTAGATTATAATAATAAAATCATAGATTTGTTTTAGTGTTATAAAAGTTACTAACACTATCTTAATCAATGCTTATTTAAGTCTATGTATCCTTTTTATTTTGATAAAAGTAATTTAAGTAGTAGACATTGTTAGTGTTGAAATAGAATAACTTTCGTATCTTTTGTTTAAGCTGTGATTCATGATGGTTGTACATTTTCTTGATGGATGTTTTAAAAAATTGATTATTCGGTAATATATAGAGAGGGTGTGGCAGGAACAGAGGAATACAATACCTTGTCTCCTCATCATTCCAAGATATCCTCATTCCTTTCCCTCCTCCTCCTGCAGATGCTTTGATCATCACTGGGTAGCCTAGCAACAACAAAAGAATAAAGCAACACTGATTTTAAGATTGCCCCTCAACTTTCGGAATATAGTTTCATACAATTGGTATCATCGTTGCGCCTAGAAATAGAGCTTGTTTGACTGCTTACATTAAAATAAACCACAAACATCATAACGGTTGATTCCACAGGGTTTAGTACAGTTCTGAGAAAGCATGTAACAGATTAAAATGTTTCCTCTAGGATTTTATTATTTTTGCATCGTGGGCAGGAGAGCCAGTCCCCAATCACTTTGGTTGGACTCTTCTCTTCCTTTGCCAAGAAGAGTATTCTCATTCCAACCATAATCAGCCAGAATCTTACTACCAATGAAGATTTATTAAAGATTAATTGATTAAAAAGCTAAGGGAAAGGCAACCAAATCAGCATGGATCAATTCACACACAGTAACACATATTGTAAACTTTCAGTGTGTAGACAAGTGATGACTTACCAATTTCCTGTGAAATCTTGACAGCTTCCGCTGCAGTCTGAGGGGGGGCAGAGAGGAGTTACTGAATTGACAACTGGCCATAATCTGCCTTTTCCATGCTTCACCTGTAGATCCACTTATATTAACTATGAACATGAGTGACCAACTGCCATGCACTGCCAACTTCAACTATATGTTGAGCCTGGTAGAGGATGTGACTGGCATGTGAACACATACCATCAATAAGACTTGTCTTGACAGTTAAGAATCTTTATTTAAGTCTCTTTGCATTGTCATTTTTGATTGGATCACTACAGTTGTTTTTAGGACACAATTAGTCAATATTGTGTTATTGCTCATTCTAGTGTTCATACACAATCATACTGATTTAATAATATATTCATCTTTCATACATGCAATGCAGTGTATGTGTGCTCATACCTTGACAACTCCATCAAATCCTGGGATGGTGCTGACATTAGCAGCCTTAGCAATTAGCTTGCTCTCAATTTTATCCCCCATTGCCTGGATAGCATGGGTGTCTGGACCAATGAATGCCACGCCCTCTGCCTCCTGGTGAAAAGACAAGGATTTGAACGGTGTGTTTGTATCTAGTACTTCTCTCATTATAGAGATTCAACAAAATACTGGGGTTATTGTCCATGTGGTGGTAACTACTATTGTAACAGCCAGTCAGATTTAAGCATGGTCATTCACTTATTTTCTTTCAGAGAGTGAGAAGAAATGTTGAATTATGCCAAAAAAGGAATATTTACTTTAATTTTTTCATTCAATAATAAAGTACTACTGAAACCTTACAGGAGGTGTGGTTATATAAATGCCAACTAGAATATTTAAGTTATTTTAGAAACAAAAAGCTTTCTGCTGCCTTTTGTGGTAGACCTTGATTTGAGATTATTTCCTCATCGCTAGGTCAAGAATAAGCTTAACTGATCTTAAGCTTTCAAGAAAAAGTAAGTGAACCTGGTCCCTCTCCTCAACATTCTGTATGTTCACACAAAGAATGTTTTTTGGATATGTCTGCTTATATAGTAGATGAAGTCACTATGGATGTGTTTCATGGGAGTATGGCTGGTCATAATTGGTCATTAGGTACTTCAGTATTCATGTTGTTTTTTCAACATTTCACTTAAATTTGTTGATGACTAAAATACATCTGAACAAATCAGGAATAAATGCAATTTCCTAACTTAAAAAAACACAATTCAAACATGTATAATACTCATCATAGCAAACTGCATGTGTTGAGAGAGAGCTGATGTCTGGCCGATTCAACTCACCAGTCGCTTTGCAAACTCTTTGTTTTCAGAGAGAAACCCATAACCAGGATGAACCTGCATGGAGAAAGGAATTCAAACATTGAATTAAAAAAGTGTTTCTTTCTAACACACAGCTGTAGTTTATAAATTATAGATTATGTAACCAGATATATTGTAGATATGAAATGTAGCAAAACATTTGTCCCCAGCAGCAGCTCACTAGATAAATGAATGGTACTCCTATGGAGGAATCGTAGCAGTTCACACATGATTACTAACTGTATATTTACTGAATCTCTTGACGAAGCTGTGTACTGACATGTTCACTGTTCAGATGAGCTACCATATGAACATGTGTATTAAGTACACAGAATGTCCTGCATGCCCTCTGCAACAGTCACATGACATAGATAACAGCTAAATATATGCTTACAGCTTGTGCTCCAGTCGCTCTGATGGCCTCCATGATCGCATCCATGTTCAGGTAGCTCTTATTGGTGGGGGCCGGGCCAACACACACTGCCTCATCAGCCATCTTGGTATGGACCTAGATACACACATACATACATGATGTTAAGTCCTGTCATCTCAGCAGTACAAATTGAGATACAGACTTTACACACACCACTTAAAAAAATACTTTGAATACAAACTTTTGATTGATAGATTGAGTGAGACATGTGCAGACTTGGGCCTTTTAGTGTTGGAAAAAGCCAACATAGTGAACATTTAGAGGACTGTCGCTGTGTCGCAGCTGCCAACCTATTCCAAAAGGGTTTGTAAGAAACTTTCATTTTCAAACCTTTAGAAATTTAAGGGAAAGGTTGAAAAATACCGGATTCCCCCTATATGCTGCACTGAATTTATGTCACACATATCGATATTTCTTGTTCCCCCGTTTTCCCCCGATTGCAGTTGAAGAATCAAACCAGCCAACATGAGTTGTCCAATTCGGCTTTGTTGGGTTATCCACTCTCTAATTCAGCACTTTTTCTATCACAAACCATTGACCCACTGGCTGTGCAGCAGACATTTAGGATCCTTCAGTATACAGACAGCTTCAACTTCTGGGCCAAAGCCACCTGCAAGGATCTTTGGAATTCAATTTAACAGTGGATTAAGTTTATGACTCACTGCACTTGAGTCTACATCACTGTGGACAGCTACAGTCTTGATGCCCATCTTCTTACACGTCTTGATCACCTGATGGAAAAACACAACATTAAAACCGCTTCACTCTACCTTCAACACTAGTTACAGCTCTGAGTTGTTTTGATGGGTACTGGTGGCAATGTGTTGTCAGTGGAGAAAGTAGCAGAGACGGCTCCTGCATCTGAGGTGATCTGAGATGAGGCTTCAGTGAATGTGTTTTAATGTCTTTAACAGGATCAGCTGGGTTTAATTTACATATACTTGTGTTCACTTACTCTGCAAGCAATCTCTCCTCTGTTGGCGATGAGGATCTTATCAAAGGTCTGTGGAGGAAAACATATTGCCACAGTTTAACATTGACACAAGGACTTTCTTGCCAACACCCCTGTTTCGATGAGAACAATAACAAACACACAATTTTATATCCTACCGACTCATTTCATAATGACAACTTCATGCATAATTGCCTTACAAAGATAATATTCAGAAATGTTTTTTTTAGTTTACACAGCAGATTGAATACATCATCGGCTACAGACAAATAGGAAGCAGGAGGAGAAAAGAACTATGGCTTACCTTTTCACTGGTGTTGTACACGGTGGAATATTGAGTCTTACTGTGCAATGTACAACATCTTGACTGGAATGAGCCATACTGCAAAACACATACACATACACAGTATTAGACTACAACATTATTTCCCTCATGCATTATCATGTAGCATTAGGGTTGCTCTGAGTAGTATGTGTAAATTTAATCAATTCCATTTTGGACTCGCCTCATAAATTCCTATTTTCACATCTTTCATAAACCAAACGATGATGTAAAATGAGCAACTTTATTTGTTTTATTGTACACCATACCAAATAGCCGATAGAGCAAAGGTCATTTACACAGTATGTGATGACCCTCAATTAACATGAAGCCAGAAGTGATAATTGGCTAACTTTTTTTGAGAAAACCTGGTCTTGTTATGAGAGACGGCATTCATCCCACTTGGGATGGAGCAGCTCTCTTATCTAGGAATATTACTAAGTCTATAACATGACAACCCATAGTTGGGTCCAGGAAGCAGAGCTGCAGTGCTAAACACTTCTCTGCGCTCCCTCTGGATCAGTCACAAAACCCCATAGAGATTGTGTCTGTCCACCGTCCGATTAAATTATTGAAATTAAACAATAACAGAGCGAGAACTCCACACAATAATCTAATTCAAATAAAAACAACCTCTGAAACAACACAGGGAACTAAAACTTTTAAATGTGGTCTTTTAAACATTAGATCACTGTCATCAAAAGCTATTTTAGTTAATGAAATAGTCTCCGATTACAACATAGATTTATTATCCCTCACTGAGACATGGCTGCATCCTGATGAATATGTCAGTCTAAATGAATCTACTTCCCCCAGTCATATAAATTCACATGTTCCCAGAGAATTTGGACGAGGAGTTGGTGTTGCTGCTATTTTTAACTCCAGTCTATCAATTAACCCTAAACCTAAACTCAGCTACAAATCATTTGAATGTCTGGTTCTTAGTCTTCCACGCCAATCCAGGAAACACCAACAGCCAATCATATTTGCTGTAGTTTACCGTGCTCCCAGGGCTTATACTGAATTTTTAACTGAATTCCCTGAGTTTTTATCTAACTTAGTCCTAAAGACCAATAAAATTATTATTGTTGGTGACTTTAATATACATGTTGACAATAAGAAAGATTGCCGTAGCGTAGCATTTAGTTCAATACTAGACTCAATTGGTTTCAGTCAGTATGTACACCAACCTACTCATTGTGGTAACCACACACTTGACCTTATATTATCGTACGGTGTCGGAATTGAACATTTAACAGTACTTCCGCGCAATCCAGCTCTATCAGACCATAATTTAATAACCTTCGATTTTTCAATAACTGAATATATGCCAATAATATCAGAAACGGCTGAGAATCCTACCAATTACTTAGACAGCTTCTCTCTGATCACCTGTGATCAGTTTACCAAATTAATCTCAGGTTCTTAACCAACAACCTGTATCTTAGATCCCATTCCTACAAAATTACTGAAAGAAATTCTGCCCCTAATTGATAGTTTGTTACTTAATACAATCAATCTGTCATTATCATCAGGTTATGTACCACAGTCTTTTAAAATAGCAGTAATCAAACCCCTTCTCAAAAAAACCACTCTAGACCCAGAGGTTTTAGCCAATGACAGATCAATATCTAATCTCCCCTTCATGTCTAAAATCTTAGAAAAAGTGGTAGCCAATCAGCTGTGTGAGTTTCTCCGGGAAAATAATATATATGAAAACTTTCAGTCGGGGTTTAGAGCCAATCACAGTACAGAGACAGCCTAGGCAAAAGTCACTAATGACCTTTTAATAGCCTCAGATCAGGGACTTGTGTCTGTCCTCGTTCTGTTAGATCTCAGTGCAGCATTCGACACAATTGACCATCAAATTCTATTACAAAGACTCAAACAGTTAATTAACATTAATGGAACCGCCCTTAACTGGTTTCAATCATACTTTTTTACGTTTAAATCGCTCCCAATTCGTGCAAATTAATGATGAGTCATCTGTGCACACCAAAGTAAACCATGGTGTTCCCGAGGGCTCTGTGCTCAGCCCAATTTTATTCTCATATATATGCTTCCACTAGGAAACATTATCAGGACACACTCTGTAAATTTCCACTGATATGCGGATGACACCCAGTTATACTTATCAATAAAACCTGAACAAAGTAATCAATTAACTAAACTTCGAGCATGTCTCAAGGACATAAAAACCTGGACCTGACCCGCAATTTTCTCTTATTAAACTCAGATAAAACAAAGGTTATAATACTTGGCCCTAAACACCTTAGAGATACATTATCTAATGATATAGCTGCGATAGACGACATTGCCCTTTCTTACAATGAACAGTCAGGAACTTGGGAGTGATCTTTGATCCTGATTTGTCCTTTAATTGTCACTTAAAACTAATTTCTAGGACCACCTTTTTCCACTTGCGTTTTTTTCTCAAAAATCAGACAACTCCTTTATCAAAAAGATGCAGAAAAACTAGTCCATGCTTTTGTTACAGCCAGACTGGAGTATTGTTATTCATTATTATCAGGCTCGAGCAGTAAGTTGTTAAAGACTCTGCAGCTTGTCCAAAATGACGCAGCACGTGTCCTGATGAGAACCAAGAGAAGAGAGCACATTTTTCCTGTATTAGCATCGCTACACTGGCTTCCGGTTAAATCAAGAATAGAATTAAAAATTCTCCTCCTCACCTTCAAGGCCCTTAATAATATGGCACCATTTTACCTTAAAGAGCTGTTAGTACCCTATCAACCCACTAGAACACTCCGCTCCCAGAATTTAGGCCTACTTGTCGTCCCTAAGTCTTTAAAAGTAGAGTAGGAGCCAGAGCTTTTAGCCATCAAGCTCCTCTGCTGTGGAATAAACTACCACTTTCAGTTCGGGAGGCAGACACCATCTGTTCGTTTAAGAGTAGGCTCAAAACCTTCCTTTTTGATAAAGCTTATAGTTAGAGCTAATTAGTGCGGCAGAACGTTACTTGTTCTATTTTATGACACATGACACACGGAGCTTCTTTTTCCAGCTTCTCCTTCCTCTTCTCCATCCCTATCCCCCTTTCCCGGGAATCCCTTTGCTTTATCACCCACAGATCCAGGGCCACTGTGGCCGCACCATGGATTGCGGTTTGTTGATCGCACACAGGGGGTCGCGGTGGTGGATCCAGTGTGGCGGATTCTGTGTCGTGTGGGCTGATCGTGATGGTGGTGGCGGACCCTGTGTGGGGGATTCTGTGTCGTGTGGGCTGATCGTGGTGGTGGTGGCGGACCCTGTGTCGCGTTGGCATCGGGTACGGGCATTGGACCAGGACCGCGGCGGTGGCTCGTGGTGGGTGGTGGTGGACGGTGACTGAGGACTGGAGTGGCGTTCTGGTCTGGATGGTGGATCGTGGTCCTGCTGGTTGCTGACCAATGACTGTGATTGCAACGGGACTGCTTGGCATGTCATGTTGGGGTTGTCCTTCGGGATGCTTACCCTCATCAAATGCTGCTAGAGACTTTAATCTTTAATCTTGAAGACTTTAATCTTGATGATGTTTTCCTGCACGTGGCATCTATTGCACTTCTGTCCGTCCTGGGAGAGGGATCCCTCACATGTGGCTCTCTCTGAGGTTTCTACGTATTTTTACCCTGTTAAAAGGGTTTTTAGTAGTTTTTCCTTACTCTTGCTGAGGGTTAAGGACAGAGGATGTCACACCCTGTTAAAGCCCTATGAGATGAATTGTAATTTGTGAATATGGGCTATACAAATACAATTTGATTGATTGATTGATTGAAGTGCTCCCCTCCCTTGGTATTTCCTCAATCTTCTACTCAATATGTGTTCATATAATTAATTTCATTAATCCAATTTTGCCATGGGACACTTAGGATTCTTCAAGTTTTGCAATATGTCTTGCAGCCGTGTTAAGACTAGGGTTGCAGAGGGGCAAATTTTTCTGGAAACTTTCCATGGGAATATTCAGCTCGGGAATTTCGAAAAAAAGATAAATATACGCAAACTAAACGCTGAGCAATAAAAACATAATTCAAAACTCTATTTTAAAGATGTATGGAATGCAGCACACGCTGCAAGTTGAATTTAAACCCTGCACTGTGCATTTCTCCATCACATGCACAGATAATTCCCAGCATCCTGCAAGCTACAGCAGGGCTATTGAGGCCTGCTATAGTGTGCACTTTTAACATAAATTGTTATCTGAAAGTCTAATTTTATGATGTCTCTGAGTGTCATGTAATATCTGTGTACTATTTCATATTTAACAGATTTGCCCTTGCTTTTCTTTTCTTTCACATTTGATATATTATGACCTCACACAGGCCCGGCCCGAGGCATAAGCGATACAAGCGGGCGCTTGGGGCCTCCTGACCGCCAGGGGGCCCCCTATCGGAAAAAAAAATTATAATTAAAAATAATTTAAAATAATAATAATATTAAATAACTTAAACAAGTGACCTGATTGAATGAAATAAAGAATACATCTATACAAGAAAATTCTGATTTTACGATCAATATATCTGCCAGCGTTCAAGTCATGCATATCAACTGCGTGCTCAATCTGCTGACAGATAATTCGCGGTCATAGACAGACACTGCATAATACTCAAGGTTAAGTTGGAAGGGACATATATAAGCATGTCATCTAAAAGGACGTATCTCTCTGGTGCCCAAAAACGGAAAAAGAAAAGGACAGAAGATGAGAAAAAAGAGCAAGATAAAGGTATGATTGCATGATTATTTAAAATATGTTTTGAACTCATTTGAGGGAGGAGCAGCTCAAGCTATCATAGGAGTTAGCTAGCTAGCTAGCGAGTTAATGTCATCTTATATTTGACATCACATGAGCTATATTCATCAACAGTGTATGTATCTCATTAATATACACTTATATAGGTGTATATGACAACGATATTGGCAGTGTTTAGGATGTTCAATCAAACATGTACTGCTAGCTCTTGCCAGGCTTAATCTAACGTTAGCTCGCTGACTGAGGTGGACATTAGCACTAGTAGCTAGCTACATGAAAACAGTACTGTTTTATAAATGTGACATAGTGGTCAGTCTGACAGTGACTAAGTGCAGAGTCTTAGTCCGTGAGATATCGGTTTATATTGGAGGAAACAGCCAAAGGTGAACTTAACCTTCTAGGTGTAAGGGATGCAAGCTAGCATTGCTGTGCTTGTGCACGTTAGTAAAAGTGACATCTCAGCCAAAGATGGAGCACAATGTGCGCTCTGCTCTAAGATCTTTGTTGAGAGATGGCCTATTGGTCTTTATGAGAAAACACCATGTTGAAGTGAGGAGACGTCTGTGATAAAAATATACTTATATTGTATTAATATTATATTTAGGATGTTAAGTGTTCACCACACTGCAATTAGGCTGTGCCTTATTTTGCCTCACTAGAATAGGAATGGTTAGGTGTGGAATTGTTTGTTGATGAGTGTAAGTAATGATGGCAAAATAAACTCATTTTTCATAAACTCACTATCAACTATGCACTTTTGCAATGTTATTTTTTCAGGAACACTGTTGAAGTATTTTGGAGCACAACCAACTGTACCCGCCCCCGATGTGTCATCAAGTGTCAGTGCCTCCACAGCTGATGATACAGCAGGTGAGGTTTTTCTTGATGGCAAATGGCTACATAGTCTTTTAATATGACATGACACATTTAAAAAAAAATAATTAAATTTTTTTTATTTGTTGATTTATTTATTTTATCTTTGCAGGTTCACCCCCAGCAGACTTACAGTCACCTGAAAGTGAGGAAGAACTTTTACCCATTGAGGAACAGTTACCAGCATTGACAGTCACTGATACACCGACTTCAACCTCTGCCGGCATAACAGGTCAGTTAATCTAACAGTTTTTGTTTTATGTTGCCTTACCTAACTGTGAAATATCTTGTGTTATGTTATGATTCTATTTTTGTATCTAATGTCCCTACAGGTCCTTCTACAGCATCCACTGCAATGGATGTCCCATCCACTCCCTCAACAAGCACCAGCTATCAAGGTGGATCAACAGCTCCTCCAATTGACCCAGCTGAATGGTCAGCATTCCTGTCTGACTCAGAAAGGACTGATCTGGTAAGAAGAGGGCCAGTGCAAATTAGTGACACCTTCACCTTCCCCAAAAAATCTAATGGTCGAAGCTTTCATTACCATTATACATGTAGACAATTAGTTAATGGGGTTTAAAAGGTTAATTGAATACTGAGTCACTTTCATTATTTAATCTATGTATCTATGTAACGTTCTATTTTTTATTATATTCATGCTTGTCTATTTTGGTTTTATTTTGTAATTGGAAATTGCTAACTTAATACGCATTTGCACAGTTGCAAATTATTTATTTAATATGTTTGTGATCATTTGTTTGGAATACAGAGGCACTATCATTATTTATTTTTTATTTTTTAATGTTATTTTTGATAATACTAATGTTTGTGTATTTTGATTTCAGTTTAAGATTGCACATTTACAAATCTGTTGAAAGATCTGTTTATTAAACTGATACTTTTAAAAAAAATACAAATGCTGTTGTATTTAATTATTTTACAATTTAACTTCAGTAAACCACACTTGATGCTTTACTTTGAATATGAAAGTTTAAAATAAATCTGTGATCTAAGTGCCCTCTAAGGTTAAAAGGTGACTGTTTTGGTGTAAATAACGACTATAATAATACAGGGGTCTATCAAGGGACAAAAGTCTAGAATATTTTTTGCATGAGAGCAACTGAATGAGCCTTCCAGGCCCAAGAGGTCAAGGGGCACTGAAGCCCAAGCCTAAGTCACCATCTCAATAAGTCAAAAAGCAAAATGCTATGAATATGCTTAAATTTAGGTATTTCCCTTCTCCAGCTGGCCATATAAAAAATACAGGAAATCACATCTACGTAATTCAGTATTAATACAATTGATAATGTCAATTAATTCATTGTCAAATCATTGTAGTGTGACATTTTTGTCAATAATCGTCGAGCGCAAATGACTCCGCTAGGTGGGAAGGGGGGCCCCAATATCAAATTCTGCTTAGGGCCCCCGAAAGGCTTGGGCCGGCCCTGACCTCACATTATCATAATTTTGCCTGATCTGTTACATCACAGCCCACTATCCTTGAAGTTCCGTCCAATATAATGTCTCATTAGTAAAGGAAAGTTATTCTAGCCTTCTGATTAAACACAAAATACGTAATATAAAATAATTTTACATGGGTCCACATTCTGCTGACTTTGATTGATCCCATTCTGAGTTAGAAAATGTAACCACATTCATAACTTCAATTTAAACAGTGTGGAGCTTTAACACAGCTCATCCATACTTTAATCAGACTACAGCTGCTGTATTGTGTACAGTTACTACTACAGTCAGTTTCATTCAACTCATAACTAATCATTTTACAAACCATGTTAGATTTTCTTGACTAAACCAGGTATTCTCTGTCTTTTAATGATTCCTATATGGGAGCAGATATAGGATAGATATCAGCAGATCCGTGGCACTTTCTTTAGGCATGTAGTTACAAATGTGTATCACAGAGAGCATGAATTGGACAACATAAGGAATTCTACTACTTAATTTTCATAAGAAACTTAACTAAATGGAAACTAAAGGCCTCCTGGACCAGCATGCAAATTAAAACTCAACATATGTAAAAGGGCCCACACTGAGTCTAGCTTTGCCAGAAGTTTCTTCCAGTTAAAAAGTCACCAGTACTGCTCGTCGCCATCTTTAAAAGGGCCAGCATGCAAAATCAATGTGTCTCAAAGGCATACGCCAGTCAACTGATACTGTCTGTATAGATGTATGTTGCTGCTGCTTTATTGGAATATTCTGAGGAATGTTGAATGAAGTTTGTCAATAAAGTTGAAGTGAAGAAATGGGAGGGGTTGACGCCTCTGTCTCTCGAGCACTCTGGTCGCAACCTGTCTTCTGCTGTTTTTCACCATTCTGCTCCACAAGAAGTAGATGTTTTTTCATAAGGCAAATATTCCTGACATGAAAACCAAACTTCAATTGTGAACATGATGTGGAGGTGCTGTAAAGAAGTCAGACTGGGCATGACATGAAATCACGGCAACTAAGAAGCTTTGCCCCCTTACATGACAAATGCAAGGACTATCTTATATTGTGCTATTGTGTTGTTCTTACAAAGTATCACAAACAGGTGGTCACAAGGTTACAGTAAGTAACAGGATAAAATACATTTGCGAATGACCAACTGTATTTAGTGAATTTAACTTGGGCCTTGTCCTTGTGATGAAGTGATGGCCAATAGGTCAGTAAACATACCTTACACAACCTCTAGAACCTTTAATATCCCCGTCTGAAGGGCAACCTGTCTCCGTCTACCTGCCTGTCTCGGTCTGTCTGTCTCTGCCTGTCTCTGTCTGTCTGTCGGTCTGTCTGTCAGCGATAACGTCGAAGTAACACCTGCCCTCCTCTGACCGCCTCTCGCTAACTTGTCTTCTCTGTGTCCCAGCGTCTCATGTGAGGGCGCTCGGTCTCAGTGCTCAGGGTCCCGCTAACAACCTCCAGAACCCTGCGGTGCTCGTCGTGAGGAGGTGATAAGTTGCTGACGCTAATGTCGCTCACTCTTTTTATTGTCGTTGTGCAGCCTGGACGAGCTGGACTCACCTTTACGGCGAAAAGCAGCCTACTGAGAGACGGAGAGAGGCTGTGCGCCGCCATGTTGCCCCCACTGTGACGGTCAAACACTGCAACGTCATGACGTCAGAGCTTTACAGCGACCAGAGTGGTACAGAGACAAAGGCGTCAACCCATCACATTTTTTCACTTCAACTTTATTGACAAACTTCATTCAATTTTCCATAGAATATTCCAATAAATCAATAAATAAAGTACACTCTCCAACGCTTTATGTAACAATATAACTTCAAGATACAATGTGATGTAATACAATTATGACTGTAAAGAATAGATCCACATTTTACTAGGCTATCTTAAACCTGATATGATTTATTCGTCATAATTCTGTGAAACATTCTTAACACATTTGACTGTCATCCACAAATCAAGTGAAGCTCTGAAGTTCCAGTGTCTCTCTTCTTGTGTCCCTACACTGTGTCTCTACTGACAGACACAAACATAGACTTTTGTAGTTTAAGTCTGTAAAGATGGGGAATGCCCTCTAAATAACTCAGCAGCTTCTATAAGTTTCACCTATACCTTGGACCTTGAGGAAAATTGTTGGCCGCTGGGAGGATGGCCTTCAAACAAAACTTGAATGTCCATTCAGTACAAATTTGGTCACAAATCTGAATCAATACAACAATCAGAGAGGCGGTGGTCTAGTGGCAGAAACTTGGACTATGGGCAGAGAAGGTCTCTGGTTCGTCTCTGGTTCGACTCCACGGAGAGACAACAAAAGACGAATCTGGATTGATCTGTCCAAAAATCCAAAAGACTCCCTACCCTGTCTAGTGCCCCTGAGCAAGGCACCTTACTCCCCCAACATCTGCTCCCCGAGCGCCGTACATGGTCGCTCACTGCTCTGTGTGTCCTGCACCACATGGGTCAAAAGCAGAAGTTAAATTTCCCTACCTGCATGAGTGTGCCTTTGCATGTCTGTGCATGTGTTTGGGACTAATAAATGGATCTTAATCGATCAGCGAAGTTCTCTATGATGCCCTTTGTCATCAGTTCAGTTGCTGACAGCTATGTTTCTTTTCATTTTGTCTGAATAAAACTGTGAAATATTTATTCTTAACCGCAGTCCATCAATCAATCAATCAAATTGGATTTGTATAGCCCATACTCACAAATCACAATTCGTCTCACAGGGCTTTAACATGGTGTGACATCCTCTGTCCCTAACCCTCAGCAAGAGTAAGGAAAAACAAACAAAAAAAACTTTTAACAGGTAAAAATACGTAGAAACCTCAGAGAGAACCACATGTGGGAAATCCCTCTCTCAGGACGGACAGAAGTGCAATAGATGTCCAGTGTAGGAAAACATCATCAAGATTCAAGTTTATAGCAGTATTGATATACACCACATACAGAACACATACACATCCCACCTCCCTGTTTCAGTTCGCACAGAGATAGTGAGTCTGACATACACCACGTACATAACACATACACATATTGACATATTCGCACACATTCCTTATACCTTTTACTCCACTGTTGCTGCATAGTAAACGCTTTATATGACACATCCCAGCTCCCTGATTCAGTTCGCACAGAGATAGTGAGTAGACCTTGGCCCACAATATCTCCCAGACAGCACACTAACGCAGCTGCACTGATACAGCAACATTATCACCTCTGGTAAAAAAGGACAAAGGAGTGCACGTACGACATCTTCATCACGCGACATTCCAAGAGGATGAGGCACTGTCCCGTCTAGATGCAGCAGCCTCCATCTAGTTTTGACCAATCCAAGAAGAACCCCTGTCACGCCCAATATATCAATATATAATCTATGTGCGCACTCTGTTTAAGCGTCTTTTTTCATGTGTAGCCTTCTGCATAGAACTAGAGACCCATGCATGTTCAATTGCTGGACACCGCGTTTTCCTGACCTGTGACCTCTGAATAAACTTGCTTAATTTCAACTTGAGAACGACGACTCCTCTCCTTTGATTTCCACACGCAACAGCAGCATTGATGAGGGTAAACATTTTGAAGGATAACTTCAATACTATATGTCTAGCAGTCCTGCTGCAATCATAGTCTATGGTCAGCAGCCAGCAGGATCATGATTCACCATCCAGATGGGATTCCACTATAGTCCACAATCATTGTCCACTGCCGCTTATTAGGATCCATCATCAGCCGCCGCCTCGGTCGTTGTCCACCACCACCATGCGATGCCAACGAAACACAGGATCAGAATCAGAATCAGAATCAGAATTCTTTTTATTGCCATGTATATTTGCACATACAGGAAATTGCCTTGGTGTGGTTGGTGCAATTTACAAACAACAAATTAAAAACAACAATAGCGAACAATATAACAATATAAAAAAAAAACAATATATACAGTTAAAGAGTTACGTGCGGTTTTAAGGTGCAGAGATTGGTAATAGTGCCAGTAATATAGAGTTATAAATTATGTGCAAGGTTGGATGGGGGGTGGGGGGTCAGCAGAGTCAGTGTGATGCGGAGTCAGTGTGATGCAGGGGGCTTGTGGGGCTTGTTTGTGAGGGGAAAATACTGTTCAGGTGACGCGGGGTTTTAGTCCTGATGGCCCAGAACCCTTTTCCGGACGGGAGTCTCTGGAACAGGTGGTGAGCGGGATGGGAAGGATCAGCAATGATCTTGCCTGCTCTCTTACTGGTCCTGGAGTGGAACAGATCTATGAGAGCCGGCAGGTCACAGCCGATGACCTTCTCAGCTGACAGGATGATCCGCTGCAGTCTGCCCTTGTCCTTGGCAGTGAAGGCAGCGAACCAGATGGTGATGGATGAGGTGAGGATGGACTCAATGATGGCTGTGTAGAAGTCAACCATCACTTTTCGCGGCATGCTGAATTTCCTCAGTTGCCGCAGGAAGAACATCCTCTGCTGGGCCTTCTTGATGATGGAGGTGATGTTCTCCGCCCATCTCAGGTCCTGTGCAATGATCGTCCCCAGGAATCTGAAAGACACAACTGTTTTAACTGGGGAGTTGCACATGGTGAGAGGGACGGTTTGAGCTGGGCTCCTCCCCAAATCTGCTACCATCTCTACAGTTTTTAAAACGTTCAGCTCCAGGTGGTTCTGGCTGCACCAGGAAGCCAGGCTGTTTACTTCCTCTCTGCAGGCGGCCTCGTCCCCATTGGAAATGAATCCAATAAGGGTGGTGTCGTCAGCAGACTTCAGAAGTTTTACAGAGGGATGGCTGGAGGTGCAGTTGTTCGTGTAAAGAGAGAAGAGGAGAGGAGAGAGCACACAACCCTTTGGGGCTCCAGTGCTGACGGGTGTCAGAGAAAAGCTTCCCCAGCCTCACGCGCTGCCAGGGGCGGACTGGCCATCGGGAATACCGGGGACATCCCCGGTGGGCCGATGGCCGAAAATATAAATCCAACGGCCCATCACTATGATGTACCGGCCCACGCCCATCATCGCATCAGCCCTACAATGGTTGAAACAGCGGCACAAGCGTAATTTTCTCCAAGAGCTATACCTATCTATTCGCACTGACTGCTTTTATACTGCTACTCGCAATCGGTCTTCACACTCATGGTGACTATTTTTCGATTTTTTTTTAAGTGTCTTTTAATATGTGTTTTACAGACTTCGGAAGTCCAAAGTAAGAAAAGATCTCCACCTTATTAATAAACACCTCTAAATTGGTTCTTACACAGCCGAAGTGTAGAGAATTTGGATTTGCATACATACACGCAACGCGGCACCCAGTTATACGCATGCGCACAACCCATGAGGCCCAGCTCTTCGTTGCCTTCGTTGTTTTGGAGAGTGCGAGAGCATGCCGTCGGCACCAAAACGAAAAGGTGGAGCTGAAAAGCTAAGAGATAAAAAGAAAAAATGTCTGGAGAAAGGTGCCTCAAAACATTTAAAAATATCAAATTTCTTTGGAAAACCACCGACTGGTGACAGTGAAAAGGTAAGATAACCCTAACCCCATAGACCGTTATGATCTGGTAAAATAAGCAAGCTGGTGTTGTTGTCAACATCTAGATTATCTATTTTAACATGTTAGCCGTAGTCACTGGCTTACAATTGATGAGCAAGCTATCCATGGTGGTAGTTGTAAATAGGACAATCTTATAATTTCTATTAACCTGTGACAAATAAGTTAACCAGCTAGTTTGTTATGCTAAAATCTAAAATTATAAATAATGTTTATATGTTATCTAGATTGTTAATATGTTATGTAGAGGCGTTGACTTGGCCAAGTATAGCATGCATTTCACAACATATTAAACAAAATGTTAATATGTTATCTAGATTGATGATTCAGCTGCTGGAAGCAGCAGCCAGGGGCATGAGAGCCAAGATAAGAGCCAGGGTACAACGTACACCGTAAGTAACACTTTAATATACCAAGTACAAAAATAGTGTATTTCAATTGAGCAGATGTATTAAGATAAAGTCAGATTAACGAGTTATTAACGACGCTGCAAACCCATTTTAACGACGTCAATGTTTTTCTCGCGAGATTAACGTTCCTTTTGGTCAACAGGCTTGTCTACTTTCTATTGGTAACCTAACTGTTAAGGTTCATTGTTTCTTAAATAAGAGGCCTGGCGATGTTCACAGCAAACTTGAAAAAATGAATTATTAAGCCATGGTTTGACTGCACTATAGGCTGAGTCTTTGTGAAATGTGCACTTTATAATTATATTTTGTAGCGCCCTGTTTGGCAATGTTGTTTTTCAATAAAATAAAACATTTGCATAAAGCAAGCCAATCCACTTTTCCATGTTGATAAGAGCATTACAATAATAGGGACATTCAAAAATTGCGATTAATTGTGTTTAAATATTTTAATAGTTTGACTCATTTCAAGTATATTTATCTAATACACATTGAGTGTACTAACCAATAGTGGAAACTTAATTATAAAAAAGTATTCTTAGTACACTTAAATGTAATGTTTATTAAGTGTAGTTTGCTGATAGTGTTGTGTCAATGGTTTAACATACTAACATGATAAACCTTATTTACCACTCACGTAGGCTGAAGATGACAGTGATAGGGATATCAGCCAGGATGACAGAGAAAGTCAAGGCCAAGAGGATAGGGATAGCAGCCAGGATGACAGAGAAAGTCAAGGCCAAGAGGACAGGGATAGCAGCCATGATGATAGAGAAAGTCGAGGCCAAGATGACAGGGATGATCAAGGGCAAGAAGACACAGAAAGTGAAGGCAAAGATTTTGATTATTTCACCAGGCCGAAGTCAGACACATTTGACCACTTCTTCCGTTTTCACCCACAGCAGAAGGCAGACAAGGCTGTAGTGCAGAGAGCTTTTTTTTGTAAAGACGGCACAAACAGAAAATGGCTTTCATACAGTCAAGAAAAAGAAGCCCTCTTCTGTTCCCTTTGTCTCGCCTTTGCTAATCACACAGAAAGCAGCACGTTCATCACTGGCATGTCCAACCTCACACACATACACCAGAGAGTTGAAGAGCATGAGAAGAGCCAACTACACAGAGGTTGCGCTGAGGCATATTTTCTCAGATCTTCAAGAAGCACGATCCAGGACCTTCTCATGGGACCTCAGATGTCACTTCACAGAGAGCAAGTCCGCAGAAGGCGACAAGTGTTGGAGCGCATTATAGATGTAATAAAGCTCATCGGCAAAAGAGGTTTGAGCTACAGAGGCAGGCAGAAAGAGGCAGCATACACACTGGATGACGACACTATTGACCATGGTAACTTTTTGGAAATAACAGTTTTACTGGGAAAATATGATGTTTGTCTCAAGGAACACCTCACTCTCTGCATCGAAAAGAGCAAGCAGATTCACCAGTCTGGTTCAACAAAAGGTAGAGGTGCCCTTGTCACTCTCCTATCCAAAACGACCATCGACTACATCATCACCACCATTCAACGCCTCATGAAAAGTGCCATCGCTGCTGAAGTCCGGAAATCTGGAATGTACTCGGTCCAGATCGACACCACACAGGACATCACAGCCCATGATCAGTGCTCTGTTGTCATACGGTATGTGACAGACACTGTTCATGAGCGACTAGTTGCTGTGACCAGATGTGAGGCTTCCACTGGGCAGTACTTTGCCCAACTTGTGAATGGCGTGCTGGTGGCCATGGATCTGGATGTGAAGCAGTGTATTGGGAATTCCACCGATGGGGCCTCCAATATGCAAGGCCAATATAAAGGCTTCTCTGCATTGCTCTCTGAAAAGTGCCCAACACAAATCCATGTGTGGTGCTATTCACACATATTAAATCTTGTGCTGACAGACACAACACAGTGTGTGCTGGCAAGTGGCTCTCTTTTTTCTCTTATGAACCACATCGCTGTCTTCTTCAGAGAGTCCTACCAGAGGATGAACATCTGGGAAAAGGAGAGCAAAGACCCAAGACGCAGACGTCTCACCTCTATAGGAGAAACGCGCTGGTGGTCCAAAGATGCTGCTCTGACGAAGGTGTTTGGCTCTTTTGGAAAGCCAGACGGGGCCCTGTATTTTGATGTCCTTCACACCCTCTCAGCCATTCAAGATGGAGAGACCATCAATGCCACGGCGAGAGTAAATGCCCAGGGATACATCGGCCAGCTTCTAAAGTATGAAACTATACTAACAGCTCAGATCTTCCTGCGAATTTTCCAGGTCACTTCACCAGTTTCAAAATATCTTCAAACCAGTGGAATAGACATCCTGACAGCTCATCGGATGGTTGCGACTGCAGAAGCAGAGCTGAAAGAAATGACCAGAGATTTTCAGAGCATCAAGACAGCAGCCGACAAATTCATCCAGTGGGCCAACTATAAAATTGGGGAGGAGAGTGAGGAGACTGAGCTGGATGTGGAGACCACTCTGCCACAGAAACGGGGAAGAAGGAAAAAATCGATGCCTGGAGAGAGGTCCCGAGATGAGGCTGTGACAGATGCCGAAGCATCATACAAGATTGAGGTTCACAATCGAATAATGGACACAGTCGCAGGAAGCATGCACCAACGTTTCCTCAAGAATGGCACTTTGTATGCTGATCTGGCACTTCTGGACCCAAAAAACTTCAGCCAGGTTATATCCTACGGCGAAAGTTTCCCAGAGGCAGCACTTCAAGAGCTAAGCAAATGTTTGCTGCCATTTGATGACAGAGCAACAGAGGCAGAGTTACAGAGCGAACTCAAAAGTCTGGCACGACAATGGGATAGGCTGAAGTCATCAGTATTTGATGAATACACAACAAAGACAACAGAACCCGGGCCAGAGGATGCTGAAGATGAGGCAGAGATAGTGTACAAAAAGTGCTCATCTTGCAAGGACTGTCCAATCTGTTGCTACCGAGTTCTGAAGCAGTACAACCTCCTGACAGATGCATACCACATCATAGGCCTTGCATACAGGTTCCTGCTTACCCTCTCTGTCACACAGGTAGCATGTGAGCGAAGCTTTTCAACCCTGAAATACATAAAAAACAGGCTCAGGAGCTCACTCTCTCAACAGCACCTGGAGGCTTTTATGTTGATGGCTACTCAAACAGATGTTTTGCAGATGCTGGACAGTGAGAAAATCATTGACGGTGTTGCAGAAAAGAGTGAGCTGCTGCAAAAACTACTCATGTAGTGGGCTTATAATAAAACTGTTATAGTATGGAGTATACTGATATTGTTTTTTATATCTATATATATATATATATATATATTTATTTATAACCATATATATATATTTATTTATTTATGACCTTAAAGAACCTGGGCTGCTAGTTTAGGTTCTGTTATGTAACTTACTGTTTTGTTATGCACCTTCAGCACCCCTACACACACAAACAATCACACACCCAGCATGCAACACTACTGATACCACTGATGTTCACACCCCATCGTATGTTCTGTTCTATTCATTTCTAATATATTGTTCATACAAATTCTACCCACTGATTCCAGTTTCTTTATTGTGTGGTCTTTCTCTGCTGACATTCATTCCTTAAGGCTTGGTAGTTATACTTGTATAACCATCTGATACTAGCAAAGAGTTAAGCATATTCATCTAGCAAACTATACCTACCTTGGAGTGTTACAATAGCCAATAATCATTTTATTCCATGTGTCCATCCAGGCAAATTGGTGGATCCAAATGTTATTAAAAAACAAACATACATATATGATGTAATTTCTTTGTAATCATCCAAAATAATGTTAAGTGTATGGGTATTTTTCCCAGAAGGCCACTGACTGTTCGATACGCGCGATCCATTGAGTGGGCAACGCGGCTACTTAGTGGGCCGCGCGCCGTGTATTGAGTGGGCCGGTCTGACAGAAACTCCCGGGCCACTTTTTTCCCCCAGTCCGCCCCTGCGCGCTGCTTCCTGTCGGTCAGGAAGTTAGTGATCTACCTGCAGGTGGGCTCAGGCACGCTCAGCTGTGTCAGCTTGTCCTGGAGAAGAGCTGGGGAGATGGTGTTGAATGCGGAGCTGAAGTCCACAAACAGGATCCTGGCGTAGGTGCCAGGGGAGTCGAGGTGCTGGAGGTTGAAGTGGAGTCCCATGTTGACTGCGTCGTCTACGGACCTGATGGCTTTGAGGCAAACTGCAGCGGGTCGAGGAGGTGGTTGGTTATGGTCTTGAGGTGGTTCAACACGAGGCGCTCAAAGGTCTTCATCAGTACGGAGGTCAGGGCGACTGGTCTGTAGTCGTTAAGGCCTGTGATCCTCTGCTTCTTGGGAACGGGGATGATGGTGGATGTTTTAAGGCAGGCGGGTACAACACATTCAGCCAGGGAGGTGTTGAAGATGTCCGTGAATACTGGAGACAGCTGATCCGCACAGTGCCTCAGTGTTGAGGGGGAGACAGCGTCTGGTCCAGCTGCCTTACGGGGGTTCAGTCTCTTCAGGAGCTTATTTACATCTCTCTCCTGAATTGAGAGAGGTGTGATGGGGTGTGATGGGGGGGATGGAGGGGATGGGGCAGTCTGGGGCCATTTTGTGGGGGGGGCTATTGTGTTTGTCCAGGCTGGGGAGAAGAGGTGTGATAAATGCGCGGGGGGGGGGGGGGGGGGGTTGAGAGTGTATCGAATCTACAGTAGAAGTCATTCAGTTCGTTTGCAAGTCTCAGGTTTTCCACAGAGTGGGTGGATTTGATTTTGCAACCGGTGATCACACGAAGGCCTTTCCAGACAGACAAAGAGTCGTTGGCTGCAAACTGTTGTTCCAGCTTCTTTGAATACTGTCGTTTGGCCTCCTTAATCTCCTTGCCAAACGAGTATTTAATCAGTCTGAACCAGGGTCGTTGTTAGGCCTGTTTTCTCCCCCTTCAAATTACAATCCAATAGCCTCTCATCATACTTAACAATAAAAGGCCGGGCACTAGGACCTTGGGGAGTCTGCATTGCGGCTGCGCTAGCTTTCACACTCTGCCAAGTAATGTCTCTCATCAAGACAGCAGGATTACAGCCAAGGAGTTTAGCTCATAGTAAATGATGCACAGAGTGAAATTGTAAGTACAGGTAGTTACAGAATGTGGCTATCTGTAGATGTTAACGATTGTTACCTGCTTAAATTTAGGTTTACTTGAGACAAATGAAAGGGAATATTGTAATGATCTATGTTAACACTAAGCTAGCTAGCTAGCTATTTTGTTAGAACATTTCTCCAGTAAGCAAGAGTTTGAAAAATTTGAAATGTAAGAAATAACTATCAACAGCTCTCTATTCTTTGCATTAATATCTATCTCTAGTATTTTAAAACAATAATATCAGTGCCTATAGAATTTAGTTGTTTATAATCTAACCCTTAATGTCTATGGCCATGGAAACATCATTACATTTTCTAAAATCTCCTGTGCATTGGATTCTATTTTTGAAATAATTTGAATGTCTTTTTGTGTATTGTGTATCTTATTCCCTTCTGCTCATAATACAACAAATAAACAACTCAGAAGTTGACACTGGCAGGTCCATTCTCCATCCATTGTGTGTGGTCCCTTTAAGAATTAGGATTTGGGAGTGATGCAGATATGAAAACTAGCATATCCGTCTTTCTTTTACAAGCAGGAAAATTATTTCTCTCTATTTGAGAAAAGTTCATATTTGTGTTGTCAAATTTCACAATGACCCTGAAATTCTGTCTCTTCTGTTATCTTATACTGAATGAATGCAAGCAAAGATACAGAGAAAAATCACACTCTTTCTGATTGATCTATGAACTGTCTGAAACAATGGATATCCGCAGCCCCGCGCAAACATTATGCATCCTTAGGGGCTAAGCCCCCCCTTTCTTCAATCCTAGAAACGTCCCTGGTCTGAACCTATCCATGTCCCCACTCTTGAAGGCCACCTCTTTCCCCAAACGAAGCTGTTTGAGCTTTGCTGTGAACCAGGGCTTGTCGTTGTTATAACACACCCTGGTGCGTGTCGGAATACATCTGTCTTCACAGAAGCTGATGTAGGACGTCACAGCATCTGTATATTCGTCCAGGCTGTTAGAAGCAGTTCTAAAAATGTCCCAGTCAGTGTTATCAAGGCAGTCACGCAGCTCCTCCGCAGCTTCTCTGTTGCTCCATTTCTTGGATCTCAGAACAGCAGGTTTAGAAAGTTTAAGTTTCTGTCTGTAAGCCGGGATCAGGTGAATGAGAGCGTGGTCGGATAGACCGAGGGCGTAGCGCGGGAAACTGCATGATAAGCCTTGCTGATGGTGCTGTAGCAGTGATCCAGGGTGCTATCCCCCCTGGTCGGGCATACGATCAGCCCGCACGATATAGAATCCGCCGTCCTGGATCCACCATTGCGACCTCTGATGCGGAATCCACAAATCCTAATCCATTGCGCGGCCACAGCTGCAGCCCTGGATCTGTGGGTGATGAGGCAAAGGGACTCCGGGGAAGGGTTCAAGTCCGTAACATGTACTGATGAGATATGAATTACTTTGATGTGATAAGGATGGAGAAGAGGAAGCAGAAGCTGGAAAGAGAAGCTCTGTGTGTCATAAATTCTGTGTGTCATAAATTCCCTTTGCGCATTAGCGTCATCAGGGGTTTTTGCCTTGTAATCAATGATACAATGATACAATGATACAGGTTGAACTTGAGGGTACACTGAGGCTCAAGGTACTGGTTTGTATGGTAGTACTATGAAAACCATGTGGCCCACTCAGTAGATCAGTCATCAATACCTCTATGCCTTTTTAAACTAAACGCTTCCTATTTTAGAACTTAGGACAAGTTACGTTTTGCCTCACTAATTAGCTCTAACTATAAGATTTATCAAAAAAGAAGGTTTTAAGCCTACTCTTAAACGTACATATGGTGTCTGCTTCCCGAACTGAAAGTGGTAGATTATTCCACAGCAGAGGGGCTTGATGGCTAAAAGCTCTGGCTCCTACTCTACTTTTAGAGACTTTAGGGACGACAAGTAGGCCTAAATTCTGGGAGTGCTCTAGTGGGTTGATAGGGTACTAACAGCTCTTTAAGGTAAAATGGTGCCATATTATTAAGGCCCTTGAAGGTGAGGAGGAGAATTTTTAATTCTATTCTTGATTTAACCGGAAGCCAGTGTAGCGATGCTAATACAGGAAAAATGTGCTCTCTTCTCTTGGTTCTCATCAGGACACGTGCTGCGTCATTTTGGACAAGCTGCAGAGTCTTTAACAACTTACTGCTGGAGCCTGATAATAATGAATAACAATACTCCAGTCTGGCTGTAACAAAAGCATGGACTAGTTTTTCTGCATCTTTTTGATAAAGGAGTTGTCTGATTTTTGAGAAAAAACGCAAGTGGAAAAAGGCGGTCCTAGAAATTAGTTTTAAGTGACAATTAAAGGACAAATCAGGATCAAAGATCACTCCCAAGTTCCTGACTGTTCATTGTAAGAAAGGGCAATGTCGTCTATCGCAGCTATATCATTAGATAATGTATCTCTAAGGTGTTTAGGGCCAAGTATTATAACCTTTGTTTTATCTGAGTTTAATAAGAGAAAATTGCGGGTCAGGTCCAGGTTTTTATCTCCTTGAGACATGCTTGAAGTTTAGTTAATTGATTACTTTGTTCAGGTTTTATTGACAAGTATAAATATTTCCTAGTGGAAGCATATGTAATGAGAATAAAATTGGGCCAAGCACAGAGCCCTGTGGAACACCATGGTTAACTTTGGTGTGCACAGATGACTCATCATTAATTTGCACGAATTGGGAGCAATCAGAAAAATAAGATTTAAACCAATTTAAAAGGATTTAAACCAGTTTGCAGTGTCATGGAGTGAAATCTGGTGTCATTTTGCTTCCACTTAAGCTCACATGTTCCGTCCAACTCCAGGCTGACTTCTGTGCTGATTCAGATTTGACTGCTGAAGAGGTTTTAAATGCTTGTTTTCATTACCGTGGGCGGCTGTGTCTTTGACCTAACCTTCACACTGGTCATTTCATATACCCTGTTACAATGATCTGATCATAAATGTCTTACAGACAACTCTATTGGTGCAGACACACAATGTGCTACAAGTGATTTTAAAGGGCCCATATTGTGTAAAATAATTTTTTGGGGACTTTTATTATCTTTAATTACTTAAAGGGGGTCAGCAGGGACCCTCAAAGTATGAATACAGTCAGTCTGCTGACTTTTTCCCTTAGTCCATTCTAAGAAATATGTTATTAAACATGTTGTTTCGTACTTCCACCCTGTATGAGTCATATGGGTTCGCACTCATCTCTAAGTCCCACCCAGCCCAACAAACAACGCTGAAGAAACACTGCAGCATGGAGGGATGCAAGGAAGAGAACGTGCACATTCCTCCTAAGAACGATACTGTTCGAGACCAGCCGTTACGCTTTATTTCTTATAATGTCCCGTGTCGTTGTGCTCACTATGGAGTAACGAGGACATTACTCGTCACTCCATATTGAAACGCTGTTGAGCAACTCTTTACTGTAACTCAGGACGTTACTAATACATTGGCCGACTGTCCTGCTTAAATTTGAAAATTATATAACCTTCCTTTTAGCTGACGCTTTTATCCAAAGCGGCTTACAATAAGTGCATTCAACCATGAGGGTACAAACCCAGCACAACAAGAATCAAGAAAGTACAATTTCTTCAAAAAAGCTAAACTACAAATTGTATATGTATGTGCCATGTAAGTGCTACTAAATTGTTAGTTAAAAATGTTATTCAAGGTATAGTTCGAACTCATGGACAAACATGAGGACGGTGTAACTTACCATTCAGAAACATCCTGTTGTAACCGACTGTAAATATGTGGCTGGTCTTCTATAGCCACAAACATAAAAACGTGTCTTTCAGCTGTGTTTATCAGAGAGAGTCAATGCGCAAAAGTGCAGTCATCAGAGGACTCTGATTCACAAGTACTGTCTGCAGCTCTATAGAAAGGCAGAAGAGCCGACATGGAAATACACATTGCAGCAGTTTTTCCAACTTTAAACCACTGATATATCATCTTAGGGATACCAATACCTCAAATTAAATCCCAGAAAGGTTTAAAATATTGGGCCTTCAAGAACACCTTTGCTGCTTCATTTCAAAATGCTTTGATTTAAATAATGTACGTCGGGCCTGCCTGCCTGCCTGCCTACCAGTCTGCCTGCCAGTCTGCCTTTCTGCCTTTCTGTCTGCCTACCTAACAGCCTGCCTGTCAGCCTGCTTGCCAGCCTGTCTGCCTGCCTCCCTGCCTGCCTGCCTACCTAACTGCCTGCCGGCCTGCCTGCCTCCCTGCCTGCCTGCCAGCCTGCCTGCCTGCCTGCCTGCCTGCCTGCCTGCCTGCCTGCCTGCCTGCCTGCCTGCCTGCCAGCCTGTCTGCCTGCCTGCCTGCCTGCCTGCCTACCTGTCTGTCTGTCTGTCTGTCTGTCTGTCTGTCTGTCAGCCAGGCTGTTTGTCTGTCTATCATGCCTGTCAGAGTGCTCACATTTCAAGAATTATCAGTTATCTATTGAATCTCATATAATTCTTAAATGTTAGGTCCTTAATGACCCAATTAATACTACATGGTAGGTCAAAGTTTGATACCAACCAGTTGTAATTACAAGTAGATTGGCAAAAAAGCTTCAATTACAGTAATGGACTCAACTCTGTTAGACAATGTTAATGATGTAAAGGATGATCTCTGTACAATGTAAGAGTTTTGACTATAAATGCAGATACATTCAGTTTCCAGTTTATTAGGTATTAGTTTATCAAATCTAATGCAGCTTAACATGGCAGCCCTTCATTACATCTTTCTACATCGAGGTGATACAATTTTTCCTGAAACCGATGAAGACAGGTGTGAATTAAATGTATGGTCAGTTTGCATGCTGTCCTGCTTTACCTGTTAAGAATATGCATTCTGTATATAGTCTGGTGCTGTGGTTATGTCTGGTTGTGTGTTCTTCTGGTTCTCAGTCTGGGTGTTGAGCCTGTCACCATGTTCTCCCACCAACACTATATTTCGCATTTCTGTTGGTCAAAGAGAACCTACTGAAGAGAAGAAGCTATGTTCTAGAACGATGTGTCGGTCTCAGGTTTGTAGAACCTTGCACCTATAGCACATTAAATCAGCAACTTTTTTTCATTGGTTAAATTGTGGCAAATATATGTTGTAATGGGTTAACAGGTTTTAGACAGTCGTGGTAGAAAGCTACTGTTAAGGGCTGCCATGTAGATTTATCCGGAAACAGAGTGTGGAACAAACACCTGTAGGCAAACCTGAAACCTAGCAGCAGCCCCACAGGAATTCACACAGGGGCTCGAAATCTAGCACAGAGTCTGTGAAGGAACACAAATTTATATTTAAAGTTTATTTTGCATAATATGGCCCCTTGGGCATGAGCATTGATGTTAATTTGCAAACCAATACATCTTAACAACACAAATTTAGATCAGAGCTCAAATGAAAATGCCTCATTCATGGACCTAGTTATTTCAAATATACCTTTACCATATGTCAACAGACCATGCCAAAGGTGTATTTTGCTACATTATAGCAGATTTACAGAGCAGTGTCCTCTCCAACCTCCTCTCATCAAGTGTACTGCTTGTCCTAATGGGCCACAGGGGGGCTTGAGCCAATCCCACCGGTCATTTACAGGGCCAACATACAGACACACACAACAATTCATGTGTATTTTATAAATAAAAGTGTTACCATCTTTATCATCTTAACTCATCTAAAGGTGAATTTAAACCTTAAATAGTGGTTCCCATGTGATTTCAAATTTTGTAACAGTACAGGATGTTTATTGAGCCATGCAACCTTTGACACTATCCCAGGTCCTCCTGTGCACAAAAATCAGCTGGCCGCTAATTTTGTGAGCCAACTTGTTGATGCGGTAGATACCAGACCTGTTATAAATGTGGTCTCTGTATTTATCTGGGAGGATGATTATTCTGAAAAGAAAGTACTAATATTTTGGATAGCCTGAACACTCTTTACTGATAGCTGGTGTTATTGAATGACCTGGTCACTCACTGTCAAACAAGGATCCTATTTTGCAGTATTTAGCCACACAGACATTTTTTTTTTATTATCCAATAATTACTTTTCTACAATATTATTGGTGGAGAAGCATGTAGATGGTTATTGTGTATGTTGTAGCATGTCATGATTTCAACTTTGACTCTTTACTGACCGAGAGTTGTGCCTTTTGCATGGGCTCTGATGTCCATCAACTATTCCTGCCTGCTTCAGTTGATTGTTGGTGGCGAAGGCTGAAATGACTCTCAGGCCACCAGGTGCTCATGAAGCGTTGCCTGCCATAAGTTGTCCAGAAATAGTTTTATATTACTTCATCCATCCAGAACTTTACTGTTGTTACTCAGAGTTTGATTATTTATTTCTGGTCATTTTGCCCTCATACACAAATGTGTGAGTAGTTGACATGTTACGTAAAGCAGCTTGTTTTTGGTAAAACCAGGTTAAGGTGGTGTTAATTTAAGTGTTAATTCAGTCCCTCTGGTTACGCATTTCTTTTATTTAATTCAAAAAATCAACACAATGAAAAATTCTGTGGACATTTTGTAAATTGATTATTCAAATCAATCAGTTATCACCTGAAATAACAAATTTTCCACAATGACTTGCCAACTGGGTGCCATGATCTATTCCACTTGTTATCCCAGGGAACATGGTGGTGATTCATTGCAGGTTAAGAGATATACGGTTTGTTTCAGCTTGGTTCTATCATTTCTCTGATCCATCTCCTAGACATTTAACAACATTTAAGGAGCTGCATCTCAATGTATAAGACATTGATGAAAGGATGTGCCGTGCATTTATTACTCTAAGTTAAATGTAATACGCATTTAGAACAAAATAAATAATTTATACCTTTGATTGGTGTGACCTGGTTTCGACTTAGATACCTGGTTTTTTTTTTATAGAAATACAAATCACCTATAAATGTAAAACAGTATTTGAGGAATGAAACTTACTCAAAAGATACAAACTATTAAAATAACTGCAGTGTATTGCGATAATATATGCATCTTTAGGCCTTCTCCCAGTATAATGGATAGGAAAAGATTGTTCTGAGAAGTTTGGGGGCCCTACAGTAAGAGCTGGCACCAGAAGTTGGGGCAGGTGGTGCTGTAGTTCCTCATTCTAGCCACAAAGCTTCCAAAACTAAATAAAAGTATGCCTGTCCTTGATTTAATAAGTTTCTCAGACTAAACTAAACATGAACATGAAAGTTTCCAGTTATTGTGCTACAATTTATGTTTACCGCTTTTCCAGCTCACAGAAATAATAATAATTCAGGTTAGTGAACTAACTTGAAATATGCTTTTTGAGGCTTTGATTCTGACTACACCAGTCTTTTTTTAATAACATTTAGCCACAAAAGGAAAGGCCAACTTGTAATATTGCTGCTTTGTTATTTCTAAACAAAATAGACCAAAAACACGTAATGCTGTGGATGGAGTCTGCTACATACTAGTGTGTGCTTCACAAATGACTAATAATAAGTAATTAAGGTTTAAATGATTTATTTAACCAATTACATTTTCTTTTGAATGAGAAAATTCATGAGAAATTCATCACATTTTTTTATTGCTCTTTGAAGACTGCAAATGACTCATGCAGTAAACCAGTGGATGTAAAATGCAGTTTTACTCACTTTTAAATGACCTTGAGACTTGAGCCAGCGCCTCCAACCAGTAGCTTAGCCTCAAACTTCTTTAAAATATTAATAGAAAAAATAATGTTCTTGTTACCTCACATACTGCTGGTTCAGTCTGTTTACAACTCTGACTTTAAATCTTAAGTAGAAGGGCTGGTTCCTTCACATTAAAAGTCTGACCCCCAAATTCACGGCACTCAAAGACTTGAGTGCTGGTTTAGGTGAAATTACACTGCCTGATCTGTATCCAATACCTTTTCTAGTTAATATGATGGACATAATATCACAGGTCAACAGGTATTTGGTACAATTGTGTCACAGGGGTCAGTCCTGCAGATTAAAGATTGGTCCGTGGTGAAAAAGAGTATCAGTCTATGGTAATTTTAAAAGCACCTTGGTGTGAAGCAGTCTGAGCTGGTAGGGCATTTCCACTTCATGTCTGATATTAATTAATCACAAATCTAAACATGGATTAATTTAGTTGGCTTGAATTATGTGGAGACCCTAACTTTACGTAGTAGTTCAGTTAGTGGAACAGTAGTGCAACTAAACCAATCAGCCTGGAACTTCTCTTGGTCTAAATTGTTGCAGATGTGCCTGAGAGCTTGCAATTTGTATCAGATGATCTTCAGTTATATTTGAGAAAAATCTCCTGAACTTACACTTAACTCATCATTAAAGTATTGTTCTCTTTAAGCCTTATGAGCGTTGTTGTCATCTAAAAAGACAGACAAAGTCTTCTCACCTGTTTTCAGAAGTCTGTTTAAAAGAATCAAATAACTGTACAGTAAAAAAAAATGTGTATGGAGATTCTCAGACATCCAGGCCATGTTTATCCAGGTAAGGTTGAGTAAAGGAATAACACAACACTGAAAAGAGGAATCTTAGAACCTCAGGGGAATCTTTTAAAAAAATATCATCACATCCCTGTTTTTCACACAAAATAAAAACTCAAAAACCACACATCCAGAGACAAGAAGAGCAATCTGATATATACAGTCCATTGCAGTGAGGAATGCACGGACCTGTATTTTTGGTGAGACTGAACAACCCTTAAATACATGGAAGCTCAACAAAGGAGGGCCCCAGCAGTTTACCTACACCCAAAGGATAAGGGACACTACTCTGCCAAAAACAATACTCATATTGTGTATAGATTCCTTTGACAGTGGAGGAGGTCTACAACAACACTTATTTCCAACCAACAATGCTGCTCTTTCATCCCTTCCCTGGAGATTCCCACTTCGCCACATGTGACTCTAAAAAAAATCCAACTGTCGATAACACTTGGCCTGCTCTGACCCCAATGACTCTGATGACTGTAAAGGCCTTGATAACAACCCTGCAGAGGTTGAATAACTCAACTCGTCACCAATCAGTCAGAACTGAGGAAGCCTCTCGGATGAGGGATGTAAATCTTTAAGTTCCCACAGCAGACACAGTTGCCCTTGATTCAACCCTTCTTGGATGGTTGATAAAATGGTTGATAAAATGTTCTCTATTCAACAAGAAGGGCAGGAAGCTTGGTTCAGTGTAATGAATTGTTTTTCCTTTCGTATTGACTCATTTAGTTACAAGTTGATTATGATTTTGTGTTGCTTTATCATGGGGTCAGGGTGTTAAAGGTGGAACATTAAAGGGTTACAGGATATCCAATGAAGTTTAATAGGTCATCTGTCTCCTATATTTCATAAAGACAAACCAGTGGTTCAGTGAATGTACTCTGAGCAATGGATATTGTCAAAAGGTCTTAACATGCTTGTTTTCCATACGTGGCTCTTTACTTTTTATCAAATGCAATTTAGAAGAAAGCATGTAACTAAACTTCCAGGTCAAATACAAAGGATTTTATTGAGCTGTTTATTGAGTAGTTTCAAGCACATGCCATCCAACCCTCCTTTATCTATACCAGTCTATTGTTGACAGGGTCACAGAGAGCTGGAGCCAATCTCTCACATTGGGTGAAAGGTATGGTACACCAGTCCAGAATTGGGCTACAAATGGACAAACAACCAGTAGTAATTCAGTATGCATGTTTGGAACTCCAGTCAAAAAGGACTGTGAAAGTGCAGTCCACTGCTCCACCACGCCAACCATGTCAATTGATGCAAGCTGCTTGAGTAGATGGCATTGCTCTTTAGAATCAAAACAGCAATGACACAGTTCTACCCTTAAACTTGCACCTACCCTCTCTGCTCTTGAATTCCAAATGAATTAGCTTGTGATGATTTGTTTGAACCCCTCGTAGCCAAATTTATTTTGAAGATAGAAATAAACTCTCCGATTTTTTTCACAAATTATCTATGCATCCGTCTGGTAATACACCAGTAGCGTTTCTCTTGAAATATCATTTATATCCTGCTTTATTGTTTAATTAATCAGCTTCAGATATATTTCCTTACATCCCTGGATAAAATCCAGCTTGAAATGACCTACTGGTGGATAATGCACATGACTCACTTATCAAGCATTTAAAGTGGTCTCTTCAAATAATAAATTATAAGTTTTTTCAACTTCCACCACAATCTTAGACAATACATTGCACTTTCTTGATCCATTGACCTTACAGGATGCTTACATTGACTGGATATTCCAATCCTAACTTTTTATGGCTGCATGTTTGATCAAAGGAACAATACTAGATGGGTTGTGCATCATTTAATACACAATTTTTGTTAAAGGAATATGTGAATGACCTACATGGTCATTTTGGAAACCTTGGGGAACTGAATTAAAGTGGAGTGTAAACATTAATCCATGATGAACTTTCTGAAAGGTCCATAGAGTTGAAGAGGTTAAGGAAACTTGATCAGTACAAAGGGGATCCCACTGTCTTAAATCTCAAGCTTTACTGTTGGATGCTGTGTTAGAATAGACTGTGGTGACATAATACACTTTTGAGCAAGTTACTACCAAGGGTTATAAGTGAAGGCCTCAGTTTGTGTCAAACAAAGATCTGGTCTGATTGCCAAACAGCATCTGAGACAATTTCTGACAGCACAGTGAGCTACCTCTAACAGACTTTGTAACTTTCTCACATTGTACCACATAGTTTGCTTAAAGCCTACTGAGGCCTTCACAGGCATTCACTCGCCCGGTCTATTACCATTTGTACAATAATATTGTGAGCTCAGATTCACAATACCCACGTTCCATCTGTGTCAATAGCCCTTGAGATTGCTTCATCTAGGTGGATGTCGAAGATAAATTTGTCAAAAATCTGTCTCTATAGAGGGGTCATGATGTACACACACACTCTCTTTATATTCTTTAACAACTAGCACAACAGTCACCAACATTCTCTGGTTCAATTGTACAAAATAATCCCCTTTGTTAGTTCAGGTTAGCTAGCTAACACTGATTAGATAACTTGCAATTATTTTTCAGACGTTTCATTTGATCATCATAGTGATAGAATTCTTCTTGTCCCTTGTGGCATTTCTGATCCATTCCTTTTGGTCCACAGATGGTGATGATGTCTGAGCCGAGTTCTGTATCTGAGACGGAGGAACAGCCATCCATCGGATCATACCCTCCTGCGTTTTAGAAGTGCCACTGATGCTGAAACATACAGCTACTGGTTCTAGAAAATAACAGAAACTATGATTCCACAGAGCATAATTTGACCTGACCTGGGTCTGTGAACGTATGAGGTCTGTTGTGAACCTTCAGTTTCACCAGTCACTCCATCCTACGTGACGTACTCCTCGTCATCACTAGGTTCTGATTTGATGTGGTCTGGGTGAAGTAGAGGAAAGTGTGGGGCTGTAGTCCTGGTACAGACATACCACTCTTTAATGTTAGGCAACTGAGGTAAGGCTGGGTTAACTGAGCGCTGGCTCCTACGTGGGGTCCTTCCACTCTGCTGCTTCTGGGCCAGCTGATTTTTCAGGCCCGACAAAGACAAATCCAGAGGCATTGCCATTGGGGAGGAACTTCGCAGCAGCAGCTTATGGTCAACTTCGCTGGCTGAGCTAATACCCAGTTCGTGATTAGTCAGAAGTGGAAATTCTGAATTTCTGTTGGCAAGTGATGGAGAGAGACGGTTCATTTTAAGGTTGAGGGGCTCGAGGAGAGCCTGATGAGGTTGTTGTAGTTGATGAGGGATGGAGTCATATGGGTCCTGGGGTTCAGAGGTAGGTGACATCTTGACGTGAACCTTCATGTGTTTGCGCAGGGAACTTGGGTGGGTGTAGGACTTGGTGCAACCAAGTGCCTTGCAGTCGTAGGGCTTAGACGCAGTGTGGACCTGTGAGTGCTTCTTCCGGTCGCTGCTGTTGGCGAAGCGTCGCTCGCAAAACTCACACTGGAATGGCTTCTCACCTGCAAAACAAACATGAAACTCTCAATAATCAAAGTCTAGAATGCGCAACGAACTATGAGTAATGTATTAATAACAATCAAATTATTGAATATTTCTGCAAAGCACTTTGGTCTAAGTTTGTTGTTTTTGAATAAATAAACTAACTTCACTTGACAGGACACTCCACCAATCATACATAAACATATGCTCTTTCTATAAGGTCACTGAGAGCAATCTGATCTACAGGATGTGGCCGCAAGGAACCCTCATTTATGGTCTGTGGTATCACTAAGTTATAAGGACTTGTAATCAATATGACATTACAGTCCAAAAATTACAACAAATTATTATAACATTGGGTAAACAATATGTTGCAGTTTGTATTAATTATATTAAGATAATTCTATGGTGATTCTATGGTGTTAACAAATATATGATGGAGGATGACGTGTGTATGCACTCTGGAAAATTGATAGCAGCAATAGTTTAACTCTTAACGATTATTGTATCATTAAAAACATCCTTGCTACATCAGGAATTGTTGTTATGAGCTTTTCTCCCTGATGCCAACAAGTGGACTGATGTAGAATGATTAATAAACAAAATATTATTATTGTGATGACTGTATTTTGATAGGCATCTTTTGTAGCAAATTTACAAAGAAAAACACATGAATGGTAAATGTTCTGTATTTATAAAGCACTTTTCTAGTCTTGATGACCACTCAAAGCACTTTACAGTACAGTTTGCCATTCACCCATTCATTCATTCCCACAGTGAATCTATGGGCAGCACTTTTTTCTATGAGGGCCCATTCAGCGTTCAGCATCTTGCCCAAGGACACTTATGCTGGGGAAGACCTGGATCAGTCACCCCCATGAAGTACTTTGCGTATATAGGTTAACTTTTAAACCTGAATAAAACAGTGGCAGGATTCATAATTTTGATATTGAGGCTGCTATTCTAAATATATAAAAAATAACTCTATAAAGTAGACACAAATATATAAAGAATTTTATAATAGGTTAAAATAAAAGCGTAAAATTAGGTCTGAGATCTTTGGTTTATATATAAAAAAATTGTATTTCCTCCTTTTTAAAATGTAATGCATTTTCAATTAATTAACTCATTTATTTATTTATCCTTCTTTCTCTCCAGATAGTAATTTGTTGCAACACTGCGAAGTGTAATGGAAGTGTGTCATAATTCATAATATCTCATTTATATGTCATGTAATATGTATGTACACAATACTGGTGTTGTACGATGGATCAGTTGGATTAGTTCTCGGATTAGTTCTTGTGACCTACGATATTTGTATGGAGGGGGTTGTTTTGGGTGTTGTTGTTTTCTTTTTTTAAGGCACAATAGAAATAAAAATCATTGCTTTTTAGCTTCTTCTAAATAATTTTTGTTCACACTCTTTCAGAGATGTTGCTTCAACTGCAGGATCATGGTCAAGGCTGTAGCTTGTAGTCTGTAGCTCCTGTGTACATGTATATAAATAAACTGAAAGTGTTTCTTATTTCTCTACCCTTTTTAATTCCAGCAGATGTTTTGGTTCATCTCTTTTCTCACTATATAATAAATTAATAGTGGGTCGGAATGTGATTGAATGGATTTCAGTGACGTGTCCTGGTAGTGTCCCAGTCTGTTCAGGGTCCTACGGTTAACATCCTCCTCGCTCGCTCCCCTCATTCTGACAAATAAACCATGACATGCAAATTATTAAAACTAAAGAAACAACAGTCACAGAGGTTCTTAGACAAACCTGCAATCCAAACAGTATTAGATGACTTATAAACGATGAACAAAGGATTAGAAGAACATGTATAAAGCATAAATAAAGCTGTTTACTGAGCGTTCAGTGTCTGAATAGAAGGTAGAACTACGGTTTTACTAAGATGGCAACTGAGTCTGTTTAAAACTGCATATTGTCTGTTTCTGGCTCAATATGGAAAAACATTAATCATGTGAACCACATTTTTATGCAGATTGGCATTAAACTGAGAAATATAGCCCCACTCTGCCTAAACACAATCACTTCAGTTGTGTAAACCTAATCAGTTTAATTCTGCACTCATCGTTTCCTCCCTCTCTCTGCGCTGCTTCCTGTCACCTTACATGACTCTGAGCTGCAGTGTGGAGCTGTGATTCCTCCTCAAGGAAACAAGGGCTCAGCGGAGGACGAGTGTGATTCCGAAGTGAACAAAGCCTGTGTGAACATGGAGGGGATTCCTCTCAGACTGGATCAGTCTCGCTTCACCTCTGTGTTCTGTCACGAGCCTATACACACTGACTGGCATAATGACTCCATGTCTTTGTTTGTGAGTGAGTGAGTGTGTATGTGTGTGCGCGTGTATCCATGCAACCATGAAACCATACCAGTGTGAGTGCGCGTGTGGATCTTGAGGTTCTCGGAGCGTGCGAACATCTTGCCGCAGTTTGGAAACGCGCAAGAAAACGGCTTCTCTCCGGTGTGCACGCGGATGTGGTTGATGAGTTTGTATTTGGCTTTGAAAGCCTTCCCGCCGCGCAGGCACTCGTCCCACATGCAGACGTGACTGAGGCTCTCCAGCCCCGCGGCTACATGCTCGGTGGTGACGTGGTCCACCAGCTCGTGCATGGAGCTGAAAGTTTGGTCGCAGACGGTCGTCGCCGTCCGCCCGAGCCTCTGTCTCGAAGAAGTTCGGTCAATCCATTTGCACACCAGTTCGGTTTTGACGACGAGGCCTTTGGAGAAATCCACCAGGCCGTCCATCCCACCGCCGGCACCGCTGTCGGTAGAAGCGGGGATGCTAGCGGCTCTGTGCGGTGATACGATGCTCGAAGCTCCGGAGTTGTTGTTCCCCAGCGGAGAGACAAGGCCATTGTGCCTGGCCACTCCAGCCGTCCGCTTCATGCTCGGCACGGCGGACTGCCCCGCTCTTAGCGCCGACAACAATCCTCCCTTCTTCAGAAAAACGAGTTAAATCCACCGGGCGAAGCGTTCGCCGCTTCCCCGCCTCCGTCCTTTGCGTTTAGGCGAGGGTAGAACGCATGCGGCGGTGTCTTTACCCCCCGCTGCTTGATGTTAGATCCCGAGAGGCAGACCCTCCATGCTTTTATTTACTGTGTGAATGGAGGTGAAGAGAGTCGAAGGAATACAGCAGCCGCGGCCCAACACTGTCTGCTGACGTCCTCGTCTCCTTCCATCCTCCTCTCCTTTCCTCAGCCCCCACCTTGGTTTACGACCAGCCGACAAAATGGGAATTTAGATTGAAAGGACAAAAACATGAAAATGAAGTGCATTATTATAGAACAGTTAATGTTTGATAAGAATAAAATGGTCTCACACTATCATTAAATATTAAATTAGAAAATTCCACATGTATACATTAAGTCATATTTACATAGACTATTACATAATCTATATTATCTATATATGACATTCTGTGTTTAGGCAGAAAATCGTCATAACTGAGAAACTTGAACTAGACATCATAGATAGTATATGGTCATATCGACAAGTAATCCATCTAAAAACAATAACAGACAACTAAATATGGTTCCTACTCATCAGTTGATTAATCTGAAAATGTATCAAATGTTCCATGTTTGTTCATGTAGCAGAAGCAAACAGAAAAACAACAACAAATTAAATCAATTCATGTAAAAAAAAATTGACTCAATAGGATCAAAGAAAGAGGAAGATAGATTGTACTATTATTGGAAAACATGGACTGAATAGTCATGAAATGTTAACCAATCTTAAACCAGATATATTCTTCGCACTCTATTCCATCATGTAAATGTATCTGATAAATGAACCAGATTTTATGTAGTTTATGCTTTTCTAGTCTTATCAACCACTCAAAGGACTTTAGAGTGTAACTCACAATCACACATTCATCAAGCTACAGCTGCTTTTTCAATCACACGTACACACACAGCTGTAAGGGGCTATTTGAAGTGCCCACCGGGCCTGGAGGATCGAACCACCGACCTTCTGGTTAGTGGACAATGTTTCCTCTGCAGTTAGTTTGAATGTTTCTGCTTTTGAATGTTGATATGTGGATGTGATGTGGACTCTTCCCGTATGTTGATATTCAAGATATGTGAATTCTCATTTGTAAAACCTCTCCTTTACACTACATATATCTATTAAGGCTGTTCTGAATTCATCACGATGAAGACCAATGTCCCACAACATCTTAACTGAACAACTTAAAAACACATTATTCCGAATTATTCCGCACCTGCCTGCAATGTCTGCGTATAATCCAGACTCACAAAGAGAGGTGTTTTCCTTTAGGTGTTTATTATGATCTCATGTTCTTCAAACACAGGTCATGTAACTTCCACATAACTTTCACAGAAAACATGGTTTACACTGTGTCAGAGTCTGTGGTTTTGTCTTACTTAATGTGGGAAAAATATAGAAGTAAAACATGTTGTTATGTCTCCATAATCAGTAAGATGTTAAGTGATACAGCAAGTTTATCGATTTGTATATATAACCAAACAAAGAGGGAGATGTAGATGTGATAGGAGAGTGTGAATCGAATATGGAAAAATCAGTGGAGGGACGAACGTCATATTACTGTGTTACATTGACAATATGAACATTTGACAGAGTAAAGCACCCTCCAACCAGAATCAAATATTACACATGCACTTCCCTCATTTAACCAAAGTGACGCTCCAATGAATTTTCTCTCTTTACAGCTGCAATGAGTCTGAGATTGTCCTTAATCCATCCATCCATCCCAACTGACACTGGGTGTGAGGTGGGGTACACCCATGGCCAACATTAGGATACATCCTGACACTTACATTCACACCTACTGTCAATTTAGAGTGTTTGGACTGTGGGAGGAAGCCAGAGCACCTGGAGAAAAATCATGCAGACACTTAGAGAACATGCAAACTACACAAAAAGACCCTGGCCAATCGTCAGGAACCTTCTTGCTGTGAGGTGAAAGTGTTAAACCCTGTTCAACTGCTTCGCACTGTCCTCAATCGACAATTTCCTGACCAATTTCACTTGTTCGTGTCCTGAAATTTAGACTTTGATCACCCTGTGGAGTGGTGGCCTGAACCATACTTAAAGATATCTGTTAGAGACATTGAATTTGGAGCCTGTTATGAAATTTGTGTTAACAAACTTAAAGTATAAATGCCTAAAATTCACTCTAGATTTAAACATCATATCAAACAAGTGTTGACAACTTCTGGCGGTTCTTTTAGCCTTAACATGGAATGAGAAGCTTAAACCAAGCAAAGAAAAATCACATTTTAGTTGTGCATTATCAAATATGACGACAAAGTTATGAGATGAAAGACTTGACATCTGGAAATATCCTGAATAGATTGTAAGTAGTAAATGGACTGTATTCAAAGAGCCCTTTTTTCAGTGTTATAGAATAATCAAAAAACGCTACACTACAAGTCACTTTCATACATTCATGCAGGGCTTCTCTACCTAAAATCTGTCACACATCATTGACATTCAGACAGTGCCGATACTGCAGTCGGGTTGTTCAGTTCAGTGTCTTGCCCATGGACAATTCGGCAAGTGGACTGGTTTGTACCTTAACAATTTTGATGATGTCACTATCATGATGAACCACGGACCTTCCCCCTGGTGGTTCCTCTATTTCAGAAACTATGTGCTAAAGTGCGTCCAATGGAATTTTGACCGAAATAGACGTCATAGTCGAAAAATGCCCATTTAGTACATTCCCCCATAGCTCTATGCACTCCCCCACTACCACTCGACCCACCCCTAGATGGACCCTCCCACTTTATAGAAGCTCGGTCCACCGGTGTCCGCCATTTCATTCTTGCAAGCCTTGGAAACACTTGGATAAGCTAACAGCAGCATGAATCGGTGGTCGGCTGCAAACATGTCTTCATGTGACTCCAGCTTCAGAAGACACAAGATTGAGATGGATTGAGTTCATATATGATGGCAACGTTCCTGCCACCACTTTGAATCGGACTGTTTTATCAACCTGGGCCAATATAACATATGCTTCCCCCCCTCCGCTCGCGTGTGCCTAGTAGCTGCTGTAGCTGGAAGTTAGCTAAGGGCGCCGGCCGTGAGTAGCTGCCACGGGGCGTCGGCCGTGAGTAGCTGCCACGGGGCGTCGGCCGTGAGTAGCTGCCACGGGGCGTCGGCCGTGAGTAGCTGCCACGGGGCGTCGGCCGTGAGAAGCTGCCACGGGGCGCCGGCCGTGAGTAGCTGCCACGGGGCGCCGGCCGTGAGCAGCTGCCACGGGGCGCCGGCCGTGAGCAGCTGCCACGGGGCGCAGGCCGTCAGCAGCTGCCACGGGGCGCTGGCCGTCAGCAGCTGCCACGGGGCGCCGGCCGTGAGCAGCTGCCACGATGGTGCCGGCCGTCAGCAGCTGCCACGGGGCGTCGGCCGTCAGCAGCTGCCACGGGGTGCCAACCTCACTACAAAAGTACAGGTTTGTTTACCCTCAGTTACTTCGTCATGTCATTGATTGTGTCTCCGTGTGAACGTTGTAACAGCATCTCATTTGTTGTGACTCCATGGATACTGAATGTCTGTTTTATCATAGGCACCCAAAAAACTGTGCTGCACTGATGTCGGTGTTGGGACCTCAGCTGTAAGAGACCTCGCTTGGAGGAGGGACAGGACAACCAAAGTATGGACTTCGGAGAGCCACAGGATGCTACGTATGATCCTGATGACTCGATCACAGTCTTGACTGAGTCAGCAGATGTGACGTGAGTGACTCAATATTTAATCTAAACATTTCAATAATCAGATAGATTACCATCCTACACTTTTTTAGCTGTTGCAGCCTTTTGGTGAAATCTTTGTCTTTCTAATAGAATCTTCCAACCCTGTTCATAAGACACCCACATATATTATCTATGAAAACTGCCTCCTGGAGCTGTGTCCTGTGTGTCGGCGGGGGACAGATGTAATATATAAGAAGGGCGAGTGCACAGCAAAGCCGGTGAAAGCAGATGCAACCTTCCGTGATTCTCACAGGCTTTATTTAAAATCCAAACATACAACAGTATGTGAAACATAAGTAACATCAATTAACTGCTGTCTCTAAATGGTCTTCACGATTTAAAGACCATTTATTTATCGTCTTCACGATAAATAGAATAAAATAATTATAAAAATAAAGTAATTAATACAAAAAGTGCAAAATGTCCAACTTTTCCCCCCAATTTGTATTACAGATAACGTGGATAACCTGTTGGACCTCATCTTTCACGAGGTTTTTCAGGACCCGGCCCCATATGTGAATGAGGTGCTGATGATCTCAAAACGTGAGGATCTCTCTGCCAAGTATGAGAAACCTGACAAGCAGGAAGTTATAGCCAGCTATGTGTCGAGTTTCAATCAAGGGCAGGTCTGAACCCTGCATAACTTCCCTGAGCATCAGGGAACACTCTGCGTATCTGGAGCAGCACGCAGGAGGGCAGGACCACCCTGATTCTCCGGCCCAGAGGGCCTCAACACCAGCTCACAAAGCTTCTGTACGCCAAATACCTGTAACGGCTGAGCAAAGTTTACATTGTATTTAGAGAATAAAAGGTGACACACAAATATAAAGTGTTCCTTTGTTTACAGTATGGCTACTGATGGCACAAATTGTATTTTTGTAATCAATGTTTTCATTATACTTGGTATGTTTAAAAAGCTCTGTGGCAATCTTTCTGACAATAAAAGTTTATAGAAGCAGTTGTGTGCTTTTAATGTTTGATATGTAACATGTCAACAATTGACACATGTAAGATGAGCAGTTAGCAAAGTAATACACAGAGAAGAGTAATTTATGTATTTTATTCCTCAGTCATAATTTTATTGCAGAAATGACTGATATCTCATGCATAAAAAAAACAAAACTTACTGCTCTATTCCTCTTGGACATAAAGGACCATAATCTGCCCTATAGATGTTGAATGCATTCTGTAGTGAGAACACATTCAAACACATGTCCTACACCTCCATGAGAGGGGGGAGGGGGGAGAAGGGGGAGGGATGAGAGGGGTGAAAGGGGGTGGGGTAAGATGGGGCGGGGTGAGAGGGGGGCGAGGCCCTCAAAACAGCTTGATCTGAGGAGGTCTGTTTTAAACAGAGTAAAAAGGTGCTGTTTTAAATTATCCTTGGGGTATTTTTACCAAAAAATGTTACAGACATTTCATTAAGACCCCAAGGAACCATATCAACTGTGGTGAAATGGGCATAATATGTCCCCTTTAAAAAACTATTAATAAAGCAGGAATGATGTTGAAATTAATCATGGATCGTATAGCACACATTGGGGTGGAGGGGAGTGAACCAGCTGACTAAAGGGCAAAAGAGAGCAAAAAATTAAATGGGAGTTTGACAGTAAGTCATAGTGAGGCTGGAGTTTAAAGCATGAGCAAATCAGACATGGATAGGAAACTACAGGGGGAATGGGAGAGAGAACCTGAGGGTCAAAATTGCAACACTATGCCAAGGAAGGCTGAAGAAATTAGAGAAGTAGACGAAGAACACGTTATTTCTATAATTAGATTTTTATAACAGTACACTTGCAATAACTGGTAAGCACATGCCTGTGAATTGCATGTGTCTATCACAAACGGAGTGGTGTATCAATGTTTAAAGTATTTGTTAAGAAGAACCAACAGAGATGAAGGTAGCGTAATGACACAGCCAGATAATGATAGAGGTTTTGTCAGTAATGGTAGAATATGTTAGGAGGTAATAATGCATATCTAAGTAATGTAGTTGTAATCACCACCTCAACCCCTAACCACAATCCCCATTCACCCTCAAGGCCAGGATTCACGATTAACCCTGTCTTTGAACTTAAAGAAAATAAAAATGTGACTTTTATTGTGATTATATATATATATATATATATATATATATATATATTGATATAAAATGTACTTTTGGACATATCTTGCTGCCCTTAGAGTATTAATTGTTGTTTACATCCGTCCCAAGCGCATAGCCGCTCAGATCCTCACTCCAGGGCAGAGGGTGGCGGTAATGCGCCAGTGAGTTGTTTGCCAACCGCTAAGGAAACATGAGCAGAAGAAGGTTCGCTGTGTTTCCTGTCAGAAGAGCCGCAGACTGTAAGACCCAGGGCAGATCTGATCTCTTCAGTCCGTGTACACACAGAGATGTCGGAGTCCCCAGACGCCCGCAGCCTAATCTCTGCCTCCTCCCATCTCAACCTGATGGAGGTGGACCCGGTGAGAGACTATTCTCCTTATTCTCCTCCTTCTCCTTCTTCTAATGTGCAGAGCTGAGGGAGGGAGGTGGTCCCTGTGCTGCTGCTGCTCCTTATGTGATCCGCCCACAGTGTGTGCTTCTTGTGGGACCTGGTCGTTGTTTCATTGTGTTGTTATATCTGTGTTATTTGCATGTTATTTGCATGTGAGCACCATGACTCCCCAGTGTGAGTAGGAGTTTGTTTTTACTGAATCATAACGTGGGTCAGCACTGTCACGTGACGAAGTGTTTACATGCAGCTCATAGCGGTATTTATTTAAATGGCAGATGTTGTCTCACATGCTCAGTTATTCTGTGAGTGTTCCTTTTCCCGTGAATCTTTTTCACAATCATTTCATGTAAAGTTGAGGCGTCATGGTGCAATTCTTAGTGTGTGGTGCGTTCAGGCTCCATCAGCTCCTACTCCTTTAGCAAAAAGCTGGAAACGCATCCAGTTGCTCTTGGTTAGTCCAACATGTGGTGATATGGTTCTTCAACAGTGTGATTTAAGCTGAAGCATTTAACAGGAGAGCATTTCCCATAAGCCTCTGTGCTCCACAGTCCACCACTGCTGGTCCCTTGGTGTCACCTGATCAGACCTGGGGCCTGTACTACGAAGCAGTGTTTGTGTTTATCAAGGTAGCTTCAGGTTAACTCAGGGTTCTCAGGGTCACCATGGTCACTTTATGCTGGCCTCTAACCGGCCCCAGAGCATGTTGCGTTCAGAGGATCAGCTTAAATCCTGTCAACAGCCTAACTACTGACCATTTAAATCTCTCTAAAACCAGCAGCAGAAGTCTATTTAACATGGTCTTGCCTAAGGCGAGTAGCATTGTTACGAGCAAGTTGCAATGTCAAGCGAAGCAGTATCTCACCACGGAGTTTGACATTTTGACATCAGCAGCGTTAACTAGATGACAGTGAAATGAGCAATTCTCCTGTCTCATAATAAAAGAAACAATAGCTGCAGCTGGTTTTACACAAGTGTGAATGTTTTTTCATGTCTCAGGGCCTAATTTCTTAATTCTATGCTTTTGCTCTGAAGCAAAACACTTATTTAAGTCTTGTCCAATCCGCTTTTGTCAGTTTAATGTTTGACAAAAAAGATTGCTGCACCAGGTGCATAGTTCAGCAGGTTTCGACTCAGCCTCTTATTTAATCATGCTTATGTTTCGATCATCTATGTGTAACAAGCACATAGATGCTTGTTACATCTATGTGCATTACTTGAGAAATGCACCTACATTTCTCAAGTAAGAAATGTAGGTGTATTTCTTACTTGAGCCTTACATTAACAGTGAAATCCTGCACCACTGACTTCTGACTTCAGCAACAATATGCCTGATCACACCTCATTTTAAGACCAACATACATATAGGTGCTCAGATGGATACAAGTCCATTTTCTATTCAAACAATGTAGGGGCAGGATGGGAAAATTAACGCTGTTGGTCTGCAACTAGCAAAGATAGTTGCGCTGCACTGTGTGTTGGGTATAAGATGTCTTCCCTGTGACAGACTGAGGACCTGTCCAGGATGTACCCCACCAAGGGTTATATCTATGGATGGCTGGATTCTTTTTTTACAACCAATTAGAAGATGTACTGAGCTGCTGTAGTGCTTTTCTTTCCTCTGATCAGTTCAGCCACTGTATGATCTCTGTATGCAACAGAGTTGTGTGAATGACAAAGCAACTTTTGGCAGCTGTGGCTGAGGAGGTATAGCAGGTCAGTGGTTCAATCCACGGCTCATCCAGTCTGCATGCCCGAGTGTCCTTGAGCAAGACGCTAAACCCTGAATGGCCCTGATGGCTGTGCTGCAGTGTGTGAATTATGTATGTATGAATGAGTGTGTGAATGAGACTTGTAATGTGTAAAATATTGAGGGGTTGATAATACTAGGATAGTGCTATATATTTCAGAACAATTACCATTCTAAATGTATTTCATGAATACGATTAATTCAGGTGTAATGTTGCTATAGATAGTTGTTGGCTAATGCTAGTTGATCTGTTATTGATGGGAAGTTCACATGGTATTTTCTCAGTTATCTAACACATTCCTGTGTATGAGATGGTAAAAATGGTCATTCTAAAATTGTATTTTTCAAATCAAATTGAACAGGGAAGATATTGAAACTCACCACTTTGTATTTCAAATCTCATTAAAAACAGCCTCAAGACTAAACTAGAACAACCTGAAAACTGGTATACTGAGGTTGAAGACCCCAATGCAACTCAGTGTCGTAGGCTCACCGCCATGGAGCAACCAGGAGGCCAAGGCCATCACTGAATGGATGGATAGATATCTATCTAGTATGTATCAGGGATGGGCGTTCGATTAAATAGTCTTCATCGATCGTCGGGAGAATTAATGACGAATTTTCGATTAATCATTCATATTTTCAAGTAAAAAAATTAAATATTTATAGGCTATATTAAAATGAGGTGAAATAATAAAGCGTGTTTCCTCATTGAGATCTTTATTACAACAAGAACAAAACATGCGCTGCCGTAATCTTAAGCAGCGGAGCCGACATCTAGAAGCCGGTTCTACCAAACACAACTGTTTTCTCCAAAATAATATTATAATAATAATAATAATAATATATAAAAAACATCATGTTAAACAACAACTTAACCACATCTATATAATACTTAACTCAAAACTATCAAACAAGGCACCGAGTCGAGAAAACTTCATAAAAATAACCAGTAACTCTCATACAACCTCAGCACCAGCCTACGGGTTTGTGTTGAGAAAGATGAGCATGTTAACATTCCCCGAGGTCAGACGCGAACGCAGCCTGGTGACCGTCCAGCCGCCGAAAAAACCCGCTCTGAGGGGACTGACGTCCCCGTGATACACAGGTAGCTCCGTGCTAACTTCGCTAGCTGGCCGCGGCCCCGTTTTTTGCGCTCCCCTCGTCCGTGTCAGACAACGCAGGCTCCTCGTCTCCCCCAGTCTCGGAGATGGCTTCGCAGTATTGGCAGTGAACCAAGTCATTTTTTAACTCAAAATAGTCCCACGCTACACTTCGCCATGACCTCTTTATGTTTACTTTGGAAATGGAAATACACGTTAACTCGCAGCCAGTCGCAGGTAACTGAGTAGGCCTGTGGCGTTTTTTTCAAACACTGCCCCCCGTGGTCAAATGTGTAATTAGCGAATTTCTCGATGAAAAAATAATTTCCTCCAGGAAATTCTTTATGATCAATTACTCGATCGACGATTAATTATGCCCATCCCTAGTATGTATGGCGGCATGCCTGCACAATGTTACACTGGTGCCTCACAGCAAGAAGGTTTCTGTTTCAAATCTTGGTTTGGTCAGAGCCTTTGTTTACAGACGAGGTTATTGGACACTCTAAGTTTACCATATCCCTAACTTGATGTATCCAACCTCTTGCCCAATGTCAGCTGGAATTGACTACAATCCTCCCTGTGACCCCTTTAAAGAATAAACAGCATAGATAATGTATGGATGGATTATTTTCAGTCTTTATGCACAAAACATGATTTGAAGTAGTTTTCCTTGTTGCCCAGCAGGGGGGGCTCTTAAATTGACTATCAGCTTCATCTGTAGCTGACTACATCCATTCATAATTTTGTTTTTTTTTAAATGAGACAGATCGAATATATTTTAAATTCCTCTTATCACTAGAGATTTTTTGGAAATAAATCAAGACGATATGAAGACTTAAGTCAGCAATAGAAGCAAATTTGAAGTTTGTGTGAAACATGCATTTTGTATTTCCTTTCCAGGCTATAATAGCCTATATCAGGGGTTCTCGAACTTTTGCAAGCTGGGCCCCCCCAAAGCTGATTAGAGTTAGTTGGGGCCCTCCCGCCCCCCGCCGCCCGCGCCGCCCTTAACTACACCACAATATATAGATAGATGGATAGCTTAGAGACGGTGCTATGCTTAGAGATGGTGGAATATTGTTGCTGGAGGCCATCACGTTTACCTTTTTAAAGAAGTCCACAGCTTCTCTTTCAAGTCGCTGTGTTTGGTGTTGAGGTGCCTTTTTTATTTGCATGGCTTCATGCTGTCATTTGCCAGCACCTTGGCACACAAAACACACTGAGGACGTTGCTCAGACGTGCCAGTGACGGTGAAACCAAACTGCAAATAGCTCTCGTCATATAAGCAAAGCTTTGGCTTCTTCGCAACTGGCGCATCTGTTGCCTGACTTTTACGAATCAGAAACTTGTCCATAGTTGTGTTTGTTTGCTGATACAGTGTGTGTGATGTTAATAAAGTTCTAATTGCAATGTCGTGGTCTTGTGAGTGTGTTTGTATGTGTGGATGTGAGCGACTTGCACACGAATAATGAATAAGGCTGTGCTAGGCAATGGTTCCTAACAAAACGAACAGTACACAGTGTAGACAGGGACAGCACAGAATAGTATTCAAGTGCTGGTGTTTTATTTGTTGCAACACGGTGGATCATTGAAGATGTAAAGTTAGGTGTTAAGGAGAAAAGGGCTAGCTGCAGTTGGAAGAAGTTAGCTAGCTAGAAGGCTAGCTCTTGGGGCTATGAACTTTCTAAAAAAGAATGTGGAGCAAATTACTCCTTAGATTAGGCTACGAATAGGCCTGCTGCAAGTGCAGGAAGGTATTACTAAGGAAGGAGTGAGTCTTTAAAAATACTTTTTATAAAGCAATGAATATCTGAATTATAGGGTAAACAAGAGCAATCGCACAAACTCTGCAGGATGTCGTCTCAATGAGGGTGAGCGCTGACCATGCCTACAGTTACTTTTATACTCAGAAGCGTACGTGCAACTCGCGTTCAAATGATAACACTCCTCTTTTGATTGGTGGATCAGGAACGAAACATTTGATTTGTTTGTGTCAGACCAGCCCCTAGCATTTCGCCACTGAGGGAGCTTTCACTTACCAGTGACAGGTCGTCGGTCCCCCAGGGGGGCGTGGACACTCTCCAATTACTCTTGATCGAATAATTGGAGTTTCCATCATCTCTTATGTGCAAAGAGAATAAAATCAGATGAATAAAATGTGAAAACATATTTTTGAATTGAAATTTACTTTTGACTGGTCTCCAGTTTCACTCCTGCACAGCAGGTGATGGAGGCGCCCAGATCTGAGAAATCTTAGCTTAATTTCTATACAGTGCTAGGAAATGAAGACATCCACGTATATAAACAGTCACTGATCATAGCTATATACAGTCATTAATTGTCTTATCTAGTCACAGATCATCTTTATATATATATAGTCACTGATTGTCTTTAGTCACTGATTGTCTTTATACACTCCTGATCAAAATCTTAAGACCAGTTTAAAAAATTGCATGATTTGCATTTTGCACTGTTGGATCTTAGGAAGGTTCTAAGTAGAGCTTCAAAATGCAAAAAGAAGAAATGGGAACAAGAGACCAAAAGTTGTGAGCAGGCAATTTTTTGAAAACAACAATTTAACTCAAATAGGCTGTTCATCAGCTGATCAAAAGTTCTCTTTCCCTTTTAGTCGGTATGTTTTTAATTGCTTTTAAAATGTCAGCTTTACCAAATAATCTTAACCTCAGAGTTTAACAGGGTTAGGGTTAAAAATACCAGTGGTTGGTAACAAGTCATTGTCTGGATTTCAGTTGGAAGTCTTGAGTCAGTGTCGACTAGGGATGGGTATCGTTTTTTTTTTTTTTCGATACTGGTGCTTAACCGATACTAAGGCTGCTTGATTATTCTAAATTTCATCGTGATTACGATTATGGGGTCAAACGATCTCCAAACTACTATAATCGAGTTGAAACAATTATTTGGCAATTCAGTCCTTCCCCCAAAGCATTCAGCGGCCCAGCTGACTGGCTCTCACTCTCAAGCAGCAGTAAAGTGAAGGAGGCGAGTTGTGTGTGTGGTGATCGGCGGTGAAATAAACAGCGGGAGTGGAAAAGCAGGGAGGGCAGCAGAAAAAGCATGGACTTCAGAATAAGGGCACATATTAATAATCGTTTGAATAATCGTGATTTTGATATTGTCAAAAATAATCGTGATTACGATTTTTTCCATATTCGAGCAGCCCTAACCGATACTTTTAAAACGATACCGGTGCCTGAACTGATACCTAAAAAAAAAAGAGATTATTATTATTATATATTATTTATAAAGATTATAAATATAAATCAATAAAAAACACTTTTTAACTTAAAACTATGAATAATATATGAAAAGTTTACACTTTACTTAAATAAATACAAATAAATACAAAACACACACTCTGACTCGTGACTCTGACTTTGGTGCCTGAGCCAATTGAAGACTGAAGGCCAATTTATGCTTCTCTGAGTCCGTTATGGACCGACTGATTGGACAGACACTTTTTGATTTATATTTCTCTGTTGCTGAAAACAATTGGGCACCAGAACAGTAGGTGGCGCAACGGAAGACAAACTTTAAATAGAGTCAGCACATTGTCCATTTCATCCAGTAGACCATTAACCTCAGGGAGTGTTTGACGGGAAGTAAAACCAACACTGTCTGCACGTTTAGTGTGTACAGCCGTTGCCAAAAGGGTTAGGGTTAACTAAGATAATTTATTTAAAGTGTAAATCGAGTGACATATTCAAGTGACATATATGGGATGTGGTGGCAGGATGGTGGGGGAGCTCAGTCCTCATTCTCTGGTTGGAATCCAGGGCCGTACCTCAAGTCCAGCTCAGTATCGTTTTTCAGGCTTGTGATCAACATGGGCCTTGTTGTGATAATCCTCAATCAGTGCTTTAGGAGCGGGTCGTTTCCTGGAAAACGACAATGGGAGGGATGGTGATCTTCAGGTCGTGCTCTGTCGTCCTCAGTTGGGAAAGTTGATTTGTCTCCTCGTTCAACGTTTTCAGTTCATCTTGGATCTCCTTCACCCTGTCGGCATCTAAAGCGATAACTTCATCTCCTTTTGCGAAGGATCAACCTTTGCCGCACCGCAATGTTAACACGGTTTTGAGGAAATGTCACCAATCTGACCATGTTATCATGCCCTGCCTAAGCTCATTTTTACATTACATTACATGTCATTTAGCTTTTGTCCAAAGCGACTTATATTTTTAGAACACTCAGCATTCATGAGGGGCCATTTTAGGGATTCAGTTTCTTGCCAAGGACACTTAGGCATGCAGATGGGAAAGAGTGGGATTTGAACCGGCAACCTTCTTGTTGCAGAACACCCGCTCTATCCCCTAGGCCACGCTCTCCCCCAAACAGCTCATTTGAGCTGTGTATTGTAAAGCAGCCAAGAACAGTGCTCTTCTCTATGTATTTTTAATGACACTGATTTGAAGTTGATCTGATGAAAGCTCTCGGAGGATTTCGTTAAATACAAAACGTGTAAAATGGCCAAAATGGCCACTTACTCCCAAATGGCTGTCTTCCTGGTGCCTTTTGTGTCTTGTGACATGAAACACGTGGGTATCGAATTTCGTGAAGATCGGTTAAACTAGACAGAATTGCTGCGTTCTTGGGGGCGCTGTTGAGCTATTTTTGCCACGCCCATTTCCGGTTACTCCAGAATACAAAAAATTTCACGGGCCTGACTCGCCCGCAAAATTTTGTGATTTCTTGAGTAGTCCTTAAGCAGGTGTGTGGGCCAGACTAAACATAATAGTCTTTGAGCTTTATGAAATGTTCAGTATAGATAGTAGTACGCTACAAAAACTTGGTGTTTTGGGGGTTCTAGGATAAAGTTAGAGTCCAGCTCTTGTTCAAATGATTTTCCTTCTTATTTTGAAGTCACCCCAAACAATCATAATCTATAACACAACTGTTTTTTTTCATTTATAATATGATAAAGGGCAATGCCGAGGATAAAGACTATAATCTCCTTTTCGTACTGTAATGGAATATTTAATTACATTTCACAGCAAAGACAATTATCAATTCTGGTTCATACAATTCTACCTAGCTGCGGCTAGGGGCCAGAGCACCCTGTCACTTAGTCAGACTAGGGTCAATGGCACAGAACAATGGAATCACATTTGATTTATACTAAATAAGCCCCTCCTTTCAGAGAGGTAGAATGTTTATCCAATCAGCTCTCTGCGTGTTGTCTTCAGGCTTAGATTTGGTCACCTTCAATCTGAATGAGGACCCCTTCGAAAGTTACAATAACATCAGGCATCTGCTTAGACTCAGTGAACCCCCGTCTCTGCTGGATGACCCATAAAAGACCCTAGGTGTGAAAACCTTTTGTCTCAACAGAGGCACAGAGGTATCTCCAACGAATACACATCTGAGTCTGCCAAGCTGACCCCCACATGTTTTCAGTCTTAAACACACAGGAACACATCAGAATAATATTTCCATCTGAACTGTCATTCCTTGCATGAAACATATCTAAATATAAAATCTCCCATCACAGTACATTTCCACAAAATTAGTACGAATTCACTGATGTTTAAATATGAGCACTAGTTTCTCTCTCCTCTTTTTTTCCGAGCAATGGATTCTTTCTTTACGCACTGAGATTTAATCTGAGTAAATTTAAATAGAGACAAAATAAGTTGAATTTAAGTCAGAAATATTTATTTACAACATGTACAGAAACAGTTTCCCTCATTCACAGTTATATAAATAGAAAGAACAACTAAACATAGCAGACGTGTTGCGCACTGTGCAAACTATATGTGTTTGCCTGCGTGTGACCGATGAAGTTAAAATAATGGTGATCGAGTCCCTGTACCGGTGATAAGTATCCACCGTGCTGCTGTGTGTGCGCAGAGAGCGGCACTGTTTGGTCCGTGATGGCCGAGCTCTGCCAGGAGAAGTGTCCCGGTGGACTCTGCTGGTACACGGAGTCGGACGGGCTGTGGCTTTGGTGCTCCGGGGAGGAGAGCTGATGGAGCCGAATACGGGCTCGGTGACCACACAGGACTTGGACTGTAAGAAGGCGAGGATCCGTGCGTACTTGATGTCTTTGGTTTCAGCTCTGTCCTCTGTGGTCAGGTAGTGCACCAGGTTCTTCATGCACTCGTGGTATCCGTAGTGAAAGTAGTTCGCAAACTGAGCGAAAAGTTCACCTGTAGTTAAATAAAATAAACAACGATTACAACCCTGTCGATATCTTACGTGTTTGACCGTGTGATTTTGGTGCGTAAAACTGGACTGAATATCGACTATCTAGAATATCTCACTTAAAAATTTACTCAACAATAATAAGAATAAAAAATTACATAAATATACTAGTAACAAAATATATATGTATATGTACAACCACAATAGAGAATGCGTGGCTTGCGTGTCTTGCGTGCCTGCAAAAAAAACGACTATAAATCGGCCTTCAACAGCCTTGCTACTTTTAGTTGAAAGGCTGTTATTGGTCTGCTGACTACATCATTTCCGGAGTCGCATTTCCAGTTTCATGCCCCCATAATACCGGCAGAAACCACGGAAGATTTAGAAGAACGAATATGAACCAGCTAGAAGAGCGTTTGCCAGAGGAGATCGGAAAGTATGACCACTTGATTAACCCGTCACTGACTCGTGGATTTGTGCGCCAGAAAAATGCTCTGAGGAGCCGCAGTGGCGATGTAAGAAAGAAGGTGAAGACGAAGAAGAAAGAAGGCGTCTCTGAGGTCGTCCTCGACTTAACACGTTACTCCGCCTAGTGTTCTGGCGGGGAATTGCTTTGCAACACGCGCAACCCTACTATACAACTATAAACCAAAACGAGTCTGTAGATGCAACTGCGTAGCCAGCCACAGTTGCAGTCACAGTACTATAAATCGGCCTTAAGGCCGGCGCATGCTTCGGGCAGCGCGTAAACAAGAGTTTGTCCACCGGCAGCAGCGCCCGACTCATGTGGGGGCCTGACGGAAGGCGGGAGGAACGAAGACCTCAGTCTTTAATTGGCTCAGGCACCGAAATTAAGCACCGAAATCTGCGTTGCATTTCGGTCTGGGTAGGTACCGGTTGTATTGGAACCGGTTCTCGGTACCCAACCCTAGTGTTGACTGGGTAATCATTTCAGGAACATGTGCATAGTGGGGATGAACTGGTGTTAAAACACATCCTCATCAGGACAGACAAAGGGACTTCAAATACAACAGAGTAACAAATACAGCTTTCTAACTTCTGTTTTCATTTTACTTCTGTTCTCAGATCGATGATAAGGAGTTTGACATTCCCCAAGTGGACACACCTCCCACACTGGAGAGCATCCTTAATGAGGTCAAGTACATGTGATTGTACTGCATCACACACTGTCAACAGAATAACTACACTTTAGTTACAAAGTCATATTAATCAGGTTTGATTAGCTGATTAAGATCTTTTCTTCTGTCTAAACTGTACACACACAAAAAATTTTCGACCCACATTCTGTTTATTTATATGTTGGCCTTTGTGCCTTTTTCAAAGAGTGAAATTCAATTCAATTAAACATTTTATTTTATTTGTATTGAGCCAAAACATTATAAACATTATCTCACAGCACTTTATATAGTAAGGTCGAAACCTTTAAAAATTACAGAGAAGCCCAACATTTCCTACAATGAAAAAGCTCTTTGGTGATTGTGGAGAAAAAAAAACTCTCTCATTAACTGGAAGACAACCAACACTCAATGTGGGCAGCCATCTGCCTTGACCGGTTGGGCTGAGCGGAGAGCAATGGGAAAGAGAGGATTGTTGGGTGGCAAATAGGGGAGAGAAGAGGGACAGTGGATCAGAGAGAGGAGAGAAACCAACAGAGATAAATGGGAAATGTATGTGAGAGAGGAGGGGTATGATATGTAGGAGTAAATATGTCGACCTGCTGCTCAGAGCATGTATACCACTGTAGTATGTAGTGAGTGTCAAAAAATGAAGTTAACCGAATCTGTTGTCTGGAATGTCAATTAAGTGGAACAGTGGAAGTCAAGACAAGAAAATGTCTTATCTTCAGTTACATCAAGTTTCAACCCACATTGATGCTATTCACTGGTTTGTGAGCTTCTGATTTGAAGCCACCATTTTGTGCAGAGCTATCTTCTTTTTTGAAACAATATATATTGATGTGGAGCCTAATTCAGAGCTTAACGACATTGCATGCCCACCTGCCACCAGCTTCCATTGGGCCGTGTCAGCTGTCAATCGCACTTCCACACCCCGTTTATTAATCAAGTTGTTATATATCAAGAAGTAGAGTTACTTTCTCATTGACTTCTATAGAAACAACCACCCTCATGTCACTTTAGAGTCGGTTTGTGTTTATTGTTATTTTGAAAAACTGCGAAATTCAATAAACTGACAATTCCCTTGTAGCTGAGCTGTGATTGTTTCGTCATCCTGTGTGTCTGCAGCTGGACGATGAGGAGGAGCCCTTTATGTTGGAAGACACATGCACACTGAGCACAGACAACATGGATGCTCATTCCTGTGACACATCCTCTCTGGCCAGTTCGGACAGTGGAGACCCTGCACATCTCAAACGGCATGCACTCACACTCACACACACACACACTCACACTCACACTCACACACACACACACACACACACACACACACACACACACACACAAACAAACACACACTGATGTTAATACCATCTCCCCTCCAACAAAACACCAAATACACACTAACATGCTCACAGGCCAAAACCTTTACTTGTCACTGGCCCACACACACACAAACACAAAAAGTAATTTATGTAATGCATTCCCTGTCCTCTCACCTTAATCTTAACGATAACTGAATGCTCTACCCAAGCTCCTAACCAGAGCTCCTAACTCAAGCTACTAACCAAAGCTACTAATCCAAGCTCCTTACCCAAGCTCCTAACCCAAGCTCCTTGCCCAGGCTACTAACCCAAACTCGTAACAAGGGCTCCTACCCCAAGCATGCCCAATGGGTTTATCCTTGGTCCATTTCTCTTTGGTACTGCATGTATGCCTATTATAAAAACACACTTACTTAAGGGTGTGAATTGTGTATCTCATTGTCTTGCACAAGGTACTAACATATCTTCTTTCTGTGTGTGTGTGTGTGTGTCTGTCTTGTGTTCACGTGTGAAGAAAAAGGAGGATGGTGGATCTAAATGCAACAGTTCATGGTTCTGTTCTTCGACACAGCCTGCTGAAGGGAATCTCTGCACAAATCGTCTCAGCTGCTGTGAGACAATCACACACACACACACACACACACACATACACACACACACACACACACACACACACACACACACACACACACACACACACACACACACACACAATCGTTCCATTGCAGATTTTGTTTCAATGGTGTGGGAAAATTTGTTGTGACAGAAGTTTGTATTTCAAGAATTGAACGTTTGTTTATTGTAGTTATTTTTAAACTCAAAATGTATATATTTTATTTAGGACAAAGTGGATGCTGGACTGCCAACTGCTATAGTGAGTATGAGTTTATTCAGCTTTAAATCAACTGAACAAAGATATGTAGTGTTCTAAGGAGTTATTTTTAAAGGAATCTGATGACGCCATTATGTCTCTCTTTCTATGACCTTTAATGGCCGTGTACACCTTATTCATGCTCTATAAGATACATAAATATCTCTTCAGATGTCTGTAACCATCTGTGGGGCTGTTTTGATGTTTCTGTCAACTACAAACAATACTGTAGAGATACAGGAAGCAACATGTAAGATTCTAGTCTAAGGGGATACCCTGTTTACAGAGAACTTTCTTCTTATCTGTTAAAATAGCAAGAAAGAGAATATGAGGGTAAACGCATGATATGATTGTTAATACAAATCATCCCAATGAGAATATTGCCACATGTGTGTCTGTGTCAGTCTGTGTTCGTAGTGTTGGATTGTGTAAGTGCAAGTGGAAGCAGAAAGTTTGATATTGTCTTATTTATTGAATATTGTTTTATTTTGTATTTTATTGTGTTCAGACAGTGTCGGGTGTGATTGCTGTGGGGACGTCTCATGGTCTGGCTCTGGTTTTTGGTGAGTCAACTTTCCTACATGCACAGTGACTCATCTCATTATAATCTTTTTTCAATGCAAATAAAAGTAGGGTTAGGTTCTTTCCAATTAAAATAAGTTTAATAGGTTGTTGTTTTAAATAACATGAAGATGATGAACAAGACTACAGACTCGTCATGGGTAAAAGCCATTTCATAATTCTGTGTTGAATAAATGCTGATGTAGCGGCCTACCCTGCATCATAGCCTGACATGCATCTCTCTAGAAACTACAGAAGTGCTGTTTGATTCAGGTCAATCATATCTTAGAGATTCTATAGAGCAGTGGTTCTCAACCTTTTTTCAGTGAAGTACCCCCTTCGAAGAAAAAATTCTGCCGAGTACCCCCTAACCAGCGCAAAGTATTTTTGGTTGAAAGAAAGATGTAATGTGATTTATTAATCCTTGTAACTAGACACATTCAAATTTAAAACTCCATCAATGTCCATAACATTGCTCATTTGTAGTGGTTACTCTTGAACTATTACGAAATAAAAAGATATAAAATAACTAAAGACTTTTATTATTATCTCAATATAAATAAAGATTTGTGCACCTCAAAATAATTATCAACTTAAAGTGACCTCTTTTGGGATCATAATAAAGATATGTTCTCAAACTGAACTCATGAACTTAATTATAGCTAAACACTTCTTCCCAAAAAATAAATCATTAACTTAGTTTTAAATAAAAGATTAGCTCAAAACATATTTTTTTAATATTCATCATCTTAAAATATCTTCTTTAAGGATTGAAAAGAATACTGACAGGTAGCTTGTTTCCGTTTGCTTTGGGGAGGCTTTTCGCATCGTGTCTTGAGATGACCTGAATTCAGAAAGTTTCCTCTTAAAAAACTCAGGTGGCTTACCAACATGACTTTCATGTTTTGTCTGGAGATACCGCTGAAGATGTGGTGGCTTAATACCACTGCTGGCTAATCTCTCCCCACAGAAAAAACAAAGTGTAAATAACCCAATCTATGTTATTGTTAATATTATTGAAGTGTCTTTCTGTTATTTTATTGTGACATATTTGCTCGCTTTAGGGTCATACAATTTAATTTCCGCTTTTGTATTACATGATTTTATTTTGAAAGGGTACCGGTAGAGACGCGGACTTATTGTTATGAATCATTAACTTCACAACGGAAAACTTTTCCATTTTAGCGCCCCTCCAAAGAGGCACTAGCTCTCACGGTGTTGTTTAGAGAAGGCTCTCTGCTCTGGTTTCGCCTTCTTTGGCGCTTGTCCCTCCGTGTTTCAGCAGCATTGCTGCTGCACTTCAACTCGACTCCATTTTTGAAGTTTTCAAGGCAGGTGATGACAGGTGATGACAGGTGGCGTGTGCCAGGTTGGGTCAAACCATCGGTATGGGGGAGACTCTGTTTTTTTAGGATAATTAAATTGAAAAGCCTACTGAATATAAAATTTAGTTCATGAACTTACACTTATATTTTATTGAATATTTGTTAAATAACAATTTTTCAAGGATTTTTGAATGGATGCTAATTTTAAATATATTTAAAAAAAATTTCAAGTACCCCCTGGAGTACCTTCAAGTACCCCCAGGGGTACGCGTACCCCAATTTGAGAATCACTGCTATAGAGTAATGTGCTACTTGTAGATAGTTTGCAGTGCTATTGACAAATGATAGATCATAGTGGAACTACAGTTTTTAAAGGACTCCTCTGTGATATTCAGGCTTAGTATTGCGTTATTTGTCATTAGAATTATTTCTATTAATAAATTATGGTTTGTAGTCCAACAACAGGAAATCATAGAATTTTATGTTGTGGTCTGTTTTGGGTGGGATTGTTTTGAAAGAATATTAAATGTTTAAATGTTGTTTAAATGTTTAAACATCAACAAATTTGACCCCATATCTTAGAACAAGGTCAAGGGTGTGATTACAACAATGAGTGGGTTGATTTACACACCAAATGAAACCAATTGAAACGCCAACATTAAGTCTATCAATGTCAATCAATCAATCTTTTTTTTATTTGTAAAGCCCATATTCACGAATCACACATTTGTCTCATAGGGCTTTAACAAGGTGTGACATCCTCGTTTCTTAACCCTCAACAAGAGTAAGGAAAAACTACAAAAAAATACTTTTAACTACTATACTAGCCACTATAGTCCACAGTCAGAGTCCACTATCGCCATCATGATCCACCATCAGCTGCCACCTCAATCGTGGTCCACCACCATTATCAGTTGCCAACATGATACAGGATCCGCCATTATTATCACGATCAGCCAGCACGATACAGGATCCACCATTACGATCACGATCTCTGATACGCGATCCACAAATCATAATCCACAATGTTGCTGCGGCCCTGGATCTGCGAACGATAAGGCAAAGGGACACCGGGGAAGAAGTCAATATTCATGTCCACATATTTAAAATGGTCAAAGTGATTTTAAGCTTGTACAGTGAACAAGTTAGTAGCTTTTACTGAATCTTTGTAAAATAAAGCCCCATTTGTGCTTGAGTAGAAAAGATTTGTCTCAGTGGAAAAAAAAAGAGCGAACAAATAATGTGGTGACACAGACACTGTTAAAAGTAGATTTTGTGAACATCTGAAAACAGGTTTGATTGCTTATTCAACTCAACACTCATAGTTCCCACACTTTGCATGAGACCTGAAGTTAAAAGTATTTACTCATGACAGTCTGATCAGAGGGCAGGGGGTTCAGCTACGATCATCTCCACTGTGGGTCCTGAAAAGTGTTGTCAATTTTGAAGGACAACATTGTGGAGTCTTCTAATACATTCAAACCACATTAGATATTTATTATTATTCTGAGCAGCTTCATGAAATATAATGAAGCTCTCCCAGGTGACAGATCAGCCCAGGCTGTCCTCCATCTTCAGAATCTGCTCTACATTTCTGTCAGTGGACCATCTGCCCTCTAATAGGACAGTTTCACTTTGTGTTGTGCTGTCCAATTAGATTCAGGTGTAAAGCCAGGCCAAAGCCGTTTTTAGACATGACTTCTGGAGAATTGGGTCTGGACTTTCTCCGGTTGTTTCCTTTCACACATGAACAAGCAGGACATTCTCCCTCTGATGTTTCTTTAATTGTTGCGTCTTACTTGTGTTAAAAACTTCCCTAACATCCCCACTCACTCGTGGTGAATCCTGCAGAGCATTTCCTGCTGTATTCTCAGAATGGCTTCTATGGATTTTCGGTTGGGGACTGGCTGGAGAAAGTCTGCAGAAAGTCTGGAGGCTCTCACTTGGACATTTGCATTCAAACTTACTGCCCATCCAGAGAATGTGCGTAGGATCTCTGGAGTTGGGTGCATGTCCGAAAGCAGATTAAGAAACTCTGATATCCTTTGTTCACAGATTTTATTCAAACCGCCTCATTTACAAACGGTTTGAATTTTTAAACTGATATAACTCCAACCTTATAGACTTGAACCCATAAGAAACAGCCCCATCAACTAGACCTGTGTTTATTAGGGGGTATCATCAGCCAAATTAAATCTGCATTAGCTCAAATTCCCATACAGGTGAATTGTATCTTTATGGACAATGCAAAAGAGAACAGTATCTGATGGATCAGCTTTTCAAAATCACTCATCCAATAACTAGGATTCAGTGTACACTCATATTTGAAGTGTTTTGATTAATGAACACCACAGTTGATTGAGGTTCTTGGAATATTTTATTAAACTCACTGTCGGTTTACAGTATAGTTTACATTATAACAGTTGGATCTTTATTAACTCAGTAAATGCCAGTATCACTGATATCCACCCTCAAGATTGCTTCACCTGAGTCAGACATGGAGGCACTGACAATAACATAATCGCCCTCATAAGAAATGAAGGAGCCGTCAGCTTTTGCTCTAACAAAGTTGTTTTCACCTCCATTATACATCCTATCATACAGATTGTAGTCGCAGTCATTTCCTCTTTCAAAGATGCCCACAGCAAAACAGTTGGAGTAGAGCATCCGGTCATAGGGCACAGAGTACATGACAGCCATGACGTGGCTGTAGTCATTCAGATCAGCATTGAAAAGGTCGTAGGTGAAGACGCCGACGGCTCCAGTTGCACAGCTGGTGGTCTTGTTGAACATTGCGCTGCCAGCGGAGCAGGGACCCACCATGGGTGGCAGAGGGACCGCACAGTGGCCGCTCTCAGTGAACACCCTGAATACAGAACCACAATGTGTCAGACAGGTCCGACATAAATCTTTTGTATCAAGTCAAACCATCAGTTTTAGATTCATGAGAGACAGTTTGTGAGTTCACCCACAAGCAGTCAAAACTATTGCATAATGTCAAATGCCAATTAAAATATACTGCATGTCCAAAAGTATGTGGACAGCTGAACATTTCAGCCAACACTTATTACATTTGGTTAAAGGAGCCTTAGTAAAGTCAGTCACTGGTTTTCCAGTGCAGTGTTGCAGGATGTGGTGGTGCAGGCCAACGACATTCTAGTCCAAACTGGGAAACTCATTTCTCTCTGGACCAATCTGAGCTGCTCATGGTAGCTTAGGTTAAAATGTATTTAGATACACAGAATAAAGAATGTGAATTACGTTCCTCATCACCTACATGAACATGACTCAAAGAATGGACTTATTTGGACTTCAAGAACTGTTGCAGTAATGGCACTTTAATGTACAAAAGAGTATGTGAGTATTCAGACACACTTTAACAGTCACAGGGTGTCCCAACACGATGCAGTTTGAACAAGTAGGTAAACATGCAAAACCGAAAACTGATAGCTTAACTCTTGTTGGGACATCATGTAATTGTCGCTGCTCACTAAATAAAAGGCCAGAGTAAAGAAGTTTGGGGATGCTTCTTACCAAATATTACTCAGTGACCTGCTTACGTCAGGTTTAAAATGTACGTCAGAAAATGAGCAACTTATCACCTTGGGCTGGCCAGCGTGTAGGAGCCAGAGTTGTTGTTAATCTCGATGGCGCAGTGGCGATGAGGCATCGTGATGAGGTGTGAAGTGGTGGCAGGGGAAGAGTCACGCCTAGAGACAGGACACAACTGTTTCAGGGATTGCAGTATCTGTCAAGCAGAGAGCAATCATCTGTGCTTTGCTGATAGTCATGTCACAGTTTTACAGGAGTCAAACTAATGGCTTTGGATATAAAATACATCACTTTAGGATTGAAGGGGAAAATCAAAGAAAATAAGACACCTCACTAAACTACTAGTCGTGTAATTTTGTCTTTGAAAATTTTCAGTCATCAAGGTTGTGATTAGGAGTTAGTACAAAGATGTACATGGGCAGCCTGAAAACAAAGAGCTAATAAAGTCATATCAAATCATAAAAATACTTTGAATGAAGGATATGATCAAAATGGAATTTGGACAAAAAGGATCTATTCTTTTCACGCAATAACATTGAGTAACCTTCATGTGGTTCTCAAGAAGTCTGGAACTAGATAAAGCCTTGGGAGCTCTGCCAAGTGGGAGGTGACAGTGAAGGAAGTGAAGCAACAGACCTGAATCAGTGTTTCCATGAACCTGTAGTTGTGTCAGGACAGAAATCTTCATATTCTTCCACAATCTCACCAGGATTATATCTGATGTTAATATTGATTGAGTGTGAAATATAATTAGACAGGTTCATTGAATGAGTCGTTGTCGTGACTTACCAAGTGTATAGGGAGGTCAGCTACAATCTTTGCATAACTGGGTGAATGAAATAATATGAAATGTCTAACTATGTAAATCAGTCAGAAACATAAAGCAAGATCAGTGAACTGTGCGTCTTTATACATGCTTGCGAGCCATTATTTGCTTTTTTTCTGTCATGTGATCTACTGCTGAAAAGTCAAAAGAATCTTGACAAACTCAACCTTGCAGAAGCTGCTATGTCTTCATCACTGTTGCTACACTAGTCTTATTAATATCCATAACTGTCCCTGCTTTCATCTGAAGCTAGATGATAATTTTATGGATGGCTCAACAAACTGAATGGGTGTTATCACAAGATGATATTTGCCAAATTCTTTGTCATTGTTAATTATATTAATGTTTAATTTTGACATTTTAACTGGTGGATCCAAATCAGAGGAGCTACATAACTAATTCACAACCACTGAATTCATTCATGGGTGAAAAAATCTGATGAACATTTTGAGCCAAATCTCCAGATTTGACAAAATGTGCCTAAAACACGCAATGAAAAGAAATCTACAAACAGATAAAAATTACATGTAGACTGATGATGAGTTGTGTAGAAAAATAAATTAATAGGAATAGTTATTCAAACTAAACCTGTAAAGCATGGAGGTGATAGCAACATCATTCCACACTAAAGTAAAGATGTCTATTGTCTAATCATCAAAACTAAAGTGAAAACAAAAGAACCTACCTTTGTATGCTCTGCAGAAGCGGTTGTTTGAAATGATTGTTGCACCAGGTTTTAGGATGAAGTCACATTGTACTTGGGGTGCTCACACAGTGGCTTTTTATTGAACCAGCTTATCAGCCACTTTAGGCCCCAGTTGACTCCATCCTTATCTTCTGTCTGGTATGAGCTCCCTGCTCACCTGTGTTCCCGGACCTCGCCGACAACTTATCACCACGGCAGGATTGTATTAGGCTGATTACATCAACCTAGGTTTTTGTTTGTTTAAACCTTTTATAGCGGGTAATTGAGGGTATTTGTACAAGGCGGGACGTCAAAAGGGCAAGGACCTTTTGATCTGCTAGGGTAACACAACAAAAGTATGAGGAGGAGCTATCTCAGTCATGAGTCGCACAGTGAATCAGAGATGACCCAAACTATTCAGTAACTACATTTTCTACTGTACATTAGTGTTTGTCAGAATAATGAAGTCTTTGTAATCCTTAAAATCTGTGGCCACGGTGTAAAAACAATTCAAGTTGTTCAACAGGAAGAAAATTATTAAAGTATTAAATCAACCTCTGAAAAGTTGCAGTTTGTTTATAGCTCAAGTAATTCATAAAAATGTTTACTCATTCTGCGTCCAATGATAATTTACCTCCCCATGACCATAAATTTGGCCATGGCACTGTCAAAGGTAATGGTGAGAAGTCCTTAACCAGAGAGAGCAGGCTGTCGTCATATATTTCCATTTTGAGCTGCAAGTAACTGTCAACTCTGCTATGGGGGCATGACACACAGTCCGTGCTACTGGATGCTGTATCAATCAATATTCACAAAATTTCCCTTTTAAAGCTGACATCAGTATCACTGGGTCTTTAGATCAAGGCTGTGTCTTTAAATCAGTAGGGGACGGCTCAGGTAGGGAGGTCGTCCTCTAACCAGCGGCTCGGATCTCAGCCCATGCCGAGGTGTCCTTGGGCAAGGTGCTGAACCCCGAGTGGCCCCTCATCGATGTTTAATGCACTAATTGGAAGTTGCTTTGGATAATACCGTCAGTTAATGCAATTTAATGTAAAGAACATAAATGACAGCAGTAATGACAGTATATCATCAGTGCAGCTTATAGTGATCATGTGATTCATCTAGGTACACCATTAGGGCTTGATGTAGTTAGCAGCATTGGTCTTTGTGAAAGAGCCTCATCAGCATCATCTCAGTCACACGAGTGAGATTATTAGTGGCAGTGTCATTGACTGATTAAGAACAGAGAATATATCAGACCTGTGAACCAGCAGCCTGTGCATCATGAACAGGTAGAAGAGGCAGGAGAGAGCCAGGGGCTGAGGACTAACTTGTGTAGACACACTCACATTTTAGAATCTCAGTATGTGGATGGTCTTTCAGCATCAAGGTATAATGTATAGTAGTTTGGGTTTGTTCTGTGAACAAGCTGCATAGACAGTTTCTGTAGAAACTAAATGTTTTCTTAAACATATGAACAAATAAATGTAAGTCTACAATGTTGCAAAATATGGAGGTCATTTTCAACTTTCAAGTTTTTACTACGCAGCATCAGCAAGAAGAGAGTGTGAGTGAACATAAAATGCTTTTTTAGATTTATTGTAATTTCCAGGGGTTAATGTTGAAATACGCAGAGAGCTGCTAGTCTCCACAGAGTGTAGGACTCTAACTGTGATGTGGTTTGGCTTGGGCTAACCCATGTCTCTTTATATTGCTGACATGATGATGCCTGGGCAGGAAAAGGTATGAACATCCCTGTCATATGGCTCGCCTATATTTAATTTTGTTCATTATATAATTTTTTTGGGGCTCTGAGCTGTCTAAGCTCATGTCAATTTTTTTGGGGCTAAAATACTTTGGTGCATGCTGTGTTCCTTGAGCTGGATATTTCCTCCAGTTCCTCATTTGCTTCCAGTGTGTTGTGCCTTTGCTGATATGCTGTTTTGATTAAGTTTTTTCACTGTTAAACTTGATGACTTGGACAAAGAATCATTTTTTTCAAAAAATTAATTTTATAATCCATACATGTGTACTCTGCTGCAAGGGGTAAATGTCTTTCATCTCCCTCTCCAGATACCAACCAGGCCCTGCGACTCTGCCTGGGCACCAAGACAACTGGGGCAGAGTTTGGAGCTGTCTCCGCCCTCAGCATCAACCACGATTGCTCACGACTTCTCTGTGGATTTGCCAAAGGACAGGTACAGTGTACAGTGTACTCAGTCACACAGACCACAATCACAGGCTTGTTGACTCTGTTGATTAGTTTAAATTGTTTAATAGGGTGAAAGCAGGACACTGATGACATGGTTTCCACTGAAGCTTTGAATACAGTGAGTTGTTCTGATGAGGGCGTGGGGCACTCTAAGATGGTTGATGACTCTTTGACTTCTGTGCATATACAGTGCCTTGCATAAGTATTCACCCCCCTTGGACTTTTCCCCATTATGTACTGTTACTAACTGGAATTAAAATAGACTTAAATAAACTTTTTCCCATTTGATCAACACAACATGCATAGTACTTTGGAGGTGCAAAATATATTTTATTGTGACACAAACAATAATGAGTACAAAAAATTGTTGTCTGTTAGGTGCATAAGTATTCACCCCCCTGACTCAATACTTGGTAGAACCCCCTTTCGCTGCAATTACAGCTGCAAGTCTTTTGGTGTATGTCTCTACCAGCTTTGCACATCTAGAGATGGAAATGTTTGTCCATTCTTCTTGGCAAAAAAGCTGAAGCTCAGTCAGATTGGATGGCGACTGTCTATGAACCTCAATTTTCAAGTCTTGCCATAGATTCTCAATTGGATTTAGGTCTGTGCCTTGGCTGGACCATTTTAAGACATGAACAAGCTTTGATCCAAACCATTCCTTTGTAGCTCTGGCTGTATGTTTAGGGTCATTGTCCAGCTGGAAGAGGAACCTCCGTCCCAGTCTCAAGTCTTTTGCAGACTGCATCAGATTTTCTTCAAGGATTTCCCTGTATTTAGCTCCATCCATCTTACCCTCAGTTCTGACCAGTTTGCCTGTAGCTGTTGAAGAGAAGCATCCCCACAGCATAATGCTACCACCACCATGTTTCTCTGTTTGGTGTGCTCAGGGCGATGGGCAGTGTTGGGATTCCGCCACACATAGCGTTTTGCATTGAGGCCAAAAAGTTCAATTTTGGTCTCATCTGACCAGAGCACCTTCTTCCACAAGCTGGCTGTGACTCCCACGTGGCAAACTCCAAATGGGATTTATTATGGTTCCCTTTCAACAACGGCTTTCTTCTTGCCACCCTCCTTCCATAAAGGCCAGATTTGTGGAGTAGACGACTAATAGTTGTCCTGTAGACAGATTCTCCCACCTCAGCTGTGGATCTCTGCTGCTCCTCCAGAGTAACAATGAGCCTCTTGGTTGCTCCTCTGATAAATTTTCTCCTTGTCCGGCTTTTCAGTTTGGGTGGACGGCCTTGTCTTGGTAGGTTTGCGGTTGTGCTATATTCTTTCCATTTTCTGATGATGGATTTTATGGTGCTCCGTGAGATGTTCAAAGCTCTGGATATTTTTTTATAACCTAACCCTGCTTCATACTTCTCCACAACTTTATCCCTGACCTGTTTGGTGAGCTCCTTGGTCTTCATGATGCTGTTTGTTCAGAAATGATCTATAACAAACTCTCAGTCCTTCACAGAACAGGTGTATTTATACTGAGATTAAATTGCAGACATGTGGACCCTATTTACTAATTATGTGACTTGCAAATGTGACTTGTGAAGGCAATTGGTCGCACCAGATTGTTTTTAGGGGTTTCACAGTAAAGGGGGTAAATACATATGCACTCAACACTTTTCAGATTTTTATTTGTAAATAATTTTGAAATCCATTAATATTTTCCCCCACTTCCAAATGATGGACTATTTTGTTTTGGTCCATTACATAAAATCACGATGAAATAAATGTTAATCTGTGGTTATACCATGACAAAATGTAGAAAAGTACAAGGGGGGTGAATACTTATGCAAGGCACTGTATATGGTTTTGTAAGACATGATTGATCATACATATTTATTTACATTCCACTTTAAATACGCACAATACTCTTTTTTTTGCACTTCTTGTTAGATGCTAAACTGCATTTCGTTGTATTTGTACTTGTACTGTTCGATGACAATAAAGTTGAATCTAATCTAATCTAATTAGGTTTACATCTGAGCCTGTATGAGCTCACAACTGTTATTTTACTTAAGGCATCTCAATGGATCATGACTGTACATCAAAATATAAGGGCTTTATTAAGTAAAAAACAATATTATGGAGCCAGGGGGAATGGGAGTAATACAGTGCCGCAAATCCATCCAGTTGAGAAGAAAATGTACTGGAAAAATCTGAATTTATAAATTAAGAAATATGCGAGATAGAAATTATCTGAGATTAAAGTCCCTGATTAATTAAATTGTGTGTAATAGTGTTTGTGTTTGGACAGATATCCATATTAGCCACCATCGATGCTTGTGAGTCTATTTGGTTGAGATACCCACTTCTCCAAGATCACATAAGCCTTCTTATGCATATTATGTTCCCCTTCATTATTGTGTCAAAAACATTTGAACTACTAATCTCTACCTGAGTTGCAGAACCGAGGAAGTGGCACAAGGTTGTTTCTACTGAAAATATATTTATATTTGGGTAGTTCACTTGACGATTGAATTTCATTAGAGGCTAGTTTTCATTGTGTTCAGTTAACCAGGAGGGCAAGTAAAGGCTAGGCAATAATTTCTCTCTGGAAAACCACGGACATGACCTGCCTTTGATTGACTTACTCTGAAATATTTATCCTCTTATTTAGAAGTGGGTATACATTTGGCTGATTGAAAAACAAGTGAGTATACTCTGCTAACCAGTGTATACCCTGCACTACACCACTGCAGCTAATGATTTAGTTTCCATGGTCCAGAGCAGCACTTTCAGTTGACTAATCTTTGCCTCAATCATGACAAACAAATTACATTTATTTATTAAGTATTGGTTTCACTAAAGGAGGCAGAGGAATACCATTGAGCAACTAAATATCCAACATATTGTCCTGCTTCAAGTGCTGAACTGTCTGTCTGTCTCTTTGTCTGTATGTATAACTAGATTACAATGTGGGATCTAGCCAATGGGAAACTGCTGAGAACTATCACCGATGCCCATCCTCCAGGGACAGCTATACTGCATGTTAAGGTACACATAAACCATCCACATAACATAACCATGACAAAAGTAAAATATTTACTGTTTCACACACAGAATGTGCTCTGGGAGCTTCCTGGTTTAGATCTGATTTCGGTGACTTGTTATTCTTTCCTTGTTTTTGTGTTTAGTTCACAGATGACCCAACTCTTGCAGTGTGCAATGACAGTGGAGGATCAGTGTTTGAGCTGGCCTTCAGGTAACTGAGTGGTCCAGCTTCCTTCTATAGACTCTGATAAGTGGTCTGAGCATCTGGGAGTGAAAACTGTTGTTGGGCTATGCCATGTAGACCGTCTGTGACGTCAATTCTGGTCGTATTCCCATTCGACGTACTCTAGCATATAGTTTCTGACATAGAGGAACTACAACAAATCACGCTTTTTTTTTTTTTTCAAGAGTTTTTGGGACGGTAGGCACGCCAGATACCCAAATTAACATGTAGAAGCACTACAAAAGTGGAATTTTCATAATATGTCCCCGTTTAAGAAACAATATTCACACAAACACTTTATCCCAGACACAACAGACTAACAACTAGCAAGAGTTAGAAATCGTTGCATGATTCAAAAGACAAATTTTGTGTTAATAAAGTGTTTCATTATTGTGAGGTCGATTTTTTGTTTCTGGGAACGATATCTGTTCCTCCTTGTTTCCAGGAGAGTAATGGGGATGCGCACCTGTGACTCTCGATGTCTCTTCAGTGGGTCTAAAGGGGAGGTCTGCTGTATTGAGCCTCTGCGTGCTCCTCCAGACTTCAGAGACCATCCCATCACACACTACTCTCTACTGGCCATGGCCTCGCTCACTAAAGTACACAGCACACACACACTCAGCTCTGTTCAGTGCATGCTTTGTCCTTACTTATCTATTTAACTTTGGGTTTGTAACCCTCCTGTGTTTCTTTCACCAGATTCTGGTCATTGGCCTGAAGCCCACCCTGAAAGTCTGGATGACTTTTCCCTACAGCAAGGTCTGTTTTTCATTCTGCTACATCAGCTTGTTGTTAATAATTACAGATTGTTATTATGTTTTTAGTTAGTGCCACCAAGTAGGGTTGTAGATTTAATGGTAGCTGACAATTTGTGGTTCTGTGTCTTACTCAAGGACATGCTTCAACATAAAGGCCTCACTGTGTGGCATGACTATGAACATGTCAATCATCATATCAATATGGACAAGATGAAGGCATAATGGTGGCCACTTGAACCGACCTTCCTATTAATAAACAACTTGAACACTAGACTCAAGCTGCTTTCAGACATGCACTGAACTCCGGATAATCTCCTGTCGTAGTCCAATTCTGCAAATATTCTATGTTTATGTCTGAAAACTTCTCTACTCTGCTTAGGTAGTTAAAGAATGAAACATGTTGATGAACGTCCAACATATAAAAACATGTGATTGATGCTAGCTGAATATTAGCTTGAATCGCTAAAAGATGTTGTTTTTTCTAAAACGGTGGCCGTGGGGTAAAGTGAGACACTTAACCCCACCATGAAGCACAAATTAAGTTTAGTCTTAAACATATTTTAGTGTTATATTACATTTTATATGTTTCATTTTTAATGTCATAAACATTGTAGAAAAGCCGTCATGCCAAGAAACTATACACCAGAAAGACAACCTGGGGCCAAATACCCCTCGCAGAGATGGAGTGTGTAGCTGCTGAGGTCATGCAAGAAAAGAAGTCCTTAAGAAAAGCTGGAAGGGATAGAAATATTGATAAGACAACCCTCAAAAGATTCATAAAGAAAAAAGAGAGAGGGGAAGTAAAATCAGTAGCCTAGGGTGCAGTATTCACATATGAGATGGAGGAGGAGCTTGCCAAACACTTGAAACAACTAGCTGACCAGTTCCATGGCCTTTCTCCAGTTAAGTACTGTGAGCCGGGGTAAAGTGTGACACAAGACCACTTTTTTAAAAACAATCATATTTTCACTTCCCTTTGTCCTGAAGACATTCTGATCATTTCCATTGCTAGAAAACATCCTGAATGAATGGGAAATGTGTAAATTTCATTGACATATCATTTTAGCTCTCCCCTAAGCTGCTTTGAGTTACACATATGTTCCTGAAAAAGCTAACATTAATGCAAAAACCACAACAACAAACTTTCTGCTGTATGCTTTATTTCATCAGATTACCACCACATGTCGCTCAGCACATTCTCAACAAACTGTCAAATTCCTGTCTCAGTTCCAAAGTCCTCATAATTTTACTGCAGGCTCACTGTAATCTTATTTATTTTATGTCATGTTATTCCTGCTCCTCCTAGTTTGATCAGGGAAAATGTCTGTTGAACAGAGTTCATTGCACATTGCAGTTTTTTAAGCCAAAGAAAAAAAGCATTTGGAACATAACTTTAAAAGGTTAATGAAGAGTAACTGATGTGATGCATTCTTTCATCAGTCTGATCCATCCAGCGTTCCTCAGCTGGCCTGGCAGTTTGTTACTGCTCAGAAGACAGTCAACCCTATCCTGGCTTTTTGTAAAGGAGACACAGTCCACTTCCTGCTGGTATGTGCTCAAATCTTAACTTCAATTTAACTACAACTCTGCTTAAAGCTTTGTTTCTTCTCTGCTGGGATCAAATTTGAAACTAATGTTATGAATAATATTTTCAGTTATCACAATTCATTTAGTGTCTGTTTCGGTGTGCACTCACTGACAATTCTATAGGTTTGATTTACAATCAGACAGCCTTCATTTGTAAAACATGCAAACAGCTTCTCACCCTGGAATATTATTTCATCTGTAGCATTATAACACAGTTATATCATGGAAGTACACAATACATGCTATGTAATGTTTAATAAATAACTGGTGCGTGTTTTGAGAACCATAAAGATGCTGCTGAGAGACAATTGACAATGAAAACATAACCTCCTGTGCAGAGGTAATAACAGCAGCAATGATTGAGTTACAGCTTCAGTATACATGTATATAACAATATCCCAGATGCTTGTCTCAGTTTATCCTGAGAGAATTGATGAGTGTGGAATAACAGTTTATCATGTTTGAATGTTCTCCTCTGCACCACTGCATGCTCAGGTTAAAAAGGAGGAGACGGGGACAATCCATGTAATCAAACAAAGACAACTCCACCTCAGCTGTGACATCATCAGCCTGAGTGTAAGTTCCTAACTCAAGACAGTGGGTCCGTTCCCAGTGCCCCCCTTTAACTGCCCCACTCTACATTCAGCAGGTGCTTGAGAGCCGCCTGTTGAACTTGATCTGTTTCGGCTTCCTGGTAGCTCTGGATCTGGGCCACTTTCACTTCCAACAGAAAATGTCTTTGCAGAAATTAACAGTTGAAGAGGGGACATCCATGACTTGTTCTCCCCTTTTCTCTGTGTCTCTGCAGTGGATCAACAGTCGCACACTGGTCTTGGTAGACAGCCATGAAAAGCTGCACGTTGTGGACCGGCCCAGTCAGGAGATTTTGGAGACGCTGGACTTGGAGCAGGTGCAACTGGTCTATAACAGCCGACATTTCAAATCGCTGGCTACTGGAGGGAATGTCTCCCAGGCTCTGGTGAGAAGGAAAAGCTGATACAGGATCAGAGGTCAAGTTTAAGATAAATGCTCTTTAATTTAAATTGATAGCGATAACGGATTGGATTTGAAAGGTAAGGGATGACAGCTGAGGATGTTGTATTTAACCCTTCGGTCTAGTGTACCCCTTTTCAACCAAAAGTTCAGAGAACTGGGAAACCAGGATCTAAACTAGATAATTTCACTCTTACAACTGAAGATCTGTGGAACAAAGCCAATTAGACATATGATTGCAGATTCAATTTTCATACACAAGGAAATGAAACAGAGATATCTTTTTGCTGTCTGTTAATGTTGTGAGATCCTGAGGTTGGAGTTGGATGTAATTGATGAGTAAACATGGTTCCTGTGGAGGTGAAAAGGGAGGTTTTAAAACTAGTGAGAGAGCCATCACAGTGAATCACTCAGTTTGTTCTTACACCACACTTCCTATCTTGTCAACTCACTTGACCTCTTTTTTTATCTCCCATTTGTTGACTACCTTACTCGACTGCCAGGATCGGTCAACTTTTCTCTTTCTCTGAATATTTCATCTGTTCTTTTCCTCTTCCTGGTAAGTCTAAGAGTTTATGTGTGTTTCAGGCCCTAGTTGGAGAGAAGGCCTGCTACCAGTCGGTCTCAAGCTATGCAGGACAGATCATATATTTGGGCACTAAGGTGATGTGTTTCATTATTGCACTTGCTGTGTGTACGGCTTTGACCTTTACTGCAAATTGATTAACATAAGTTGTTGATGACCACTTTGAAAAGTAAGTGCTGACCAGTGTTGCAGTAAAAATTGCAGGAATATATTCCTCTAAATCACACTGACCGGCTCTGATATGTCATCAGAGATGAATTTACTAGACTTGCTCAAAGTGAGGAGGCATTAGACTTGTCTCTCTGGAAGATGTGGCCAAGTAGGAAGCTTGGTTTTGGGGGGGTTTCTCCTTCTTTAACAGTGTGATATTGTGTTGTCTTGCAGTCATCTCACATTATGACTCTACGAAACTGGAGAGAGGTATGTATATGAGTAATTACTGTAGTTTCATACAAATCAGCAGTAAGTGATTGGTCCAGTGTTACATTATGGTCACATGAGACTCTAATTATTATCTTTTTCTTTATTTCAACTTTTGAAAGGATCTGATGGAGAGTCTGTTTCAATTACATTACATCACATTACATTTAATTTAGCTGACGGTTTTATCCAGGGCGACTTCTAATAAGTGCATTCCATCCATGAGGGTACAAACTCAGAACAGTAAGAATCATATAAGTACATTAGCTTCAAGCCTAACTATAATTTACTACATATAAGTGCCACTATCAGATGACCCTGTACATACCTTGTATTAACATTTTGTTTTTGTGATTCAATTCCAAGTGGACATGTCTGAGTGTGTGGTCAAATACAAATCCAGGAGAAGAGAAAATATATACGTTTGATTAATAATGAAACTGGAGCGGGTCAGAGGACATCAGCTGAGTAGGCAGAGGTCCTTTATATGTGACTCAGGACGGCTTCGCGTTCAAACTGTTAAAAGAATGTGGACACATTGTGCTATCCACTTGTGGTCGGTTCACAAAAAACATAAGTTAATACCAGATGTGTACAGGCCAAATTTATATATTTTATCTATATATCTTTATATATATGATATATTTCATATATTGGGGGAGGCATGATTACCCTTTAAGCGAAGACTGCAGCAACTCCTGCAAGATCTGCTCTATCCCTTTTCTCTGAAAAGGAAAATGATACTTGTGATGGAGATTGTACAGTTTTGATAATTCGACCTAAAGCTGCTCTCTCTGACCCATGTCCTCCCCTTGTCTCTGTCTATGTCCAGCGTTTAGACTGTCTGCTGAAACAGGAGCATTTTGCTGAAGCGCTCACTTTGGCCTGGTCTTTCCATGAGGGAACTGCTAAAGCTGTGGTTGGTGGGTATTAAACATATCACACCATTGCAGCCTTCTGATGAATTTGCATTTGTTATGAACCAGCTCCTCTCTGAGCCACTTTATATAGTTGATTTAATAATCAGACTCATTAATGGGACTTATGAATTAATATCTCCTGGGAAGAAGATGTTTGAAATGTCGAAAACTTGACAAAGATTACAAATGGAGTAAATGAACAACAGCAATAATAGCAATGAAATAGAAAGGTGGTAATTTTGGTGATGGTTGCAGATAATATGTTTAAGTAGGATTGTGCAGTGATAAAGCTAATGGAAACTAATCTATGAGTAAAGGAGTGACTGAATGAGTAACTCTATGAAGGCACATTTAGAGATTAGAAATCCGGTTATGACATCAGCCCAGTCATTAATAGCAGAATCGACTGCCAAACGGCTGGTACTCTGCAGGCCGTGGTCTGGAGCCTGTTAAACTTTTAAACCCCCCTTCTACATCTCGACCGGTTTCACGCACCCCCAATTCCCCACACCTTCAAAAACAAAGCGCAACAGAGCCGCATTAAATGCATAATCTTTAATCATGAACACATGATCAGAACACACGTACAAAATAATCAAGAGATCGCATCAATGCACTCTCACATTCGAATGAAACAAAGTTACGCAAGCTGTCGCTTTTAAATAGAAAAGAGGATGGCGAGCACACACGCACAGGCATAGAGGCAGATTTGCCCATCATGAGAGAACATAGGGAAAAAATGCTGTCATATTTTCTGCCGCATTAAAGACATTTCTCATCAAATTGAATTGACCATTAACCATACATAACAGCAGTTACGGGAATTAGAACACCATTAAACTGAATCAAATTACCATAAAGTTACACACGATCCACCACGTAAAGAACAAAGAGTGGCACATGCATAGGCTCAAAAACAGATATGGATAAAAAAGAGGATTTTCAAGTGCAGCGCAGGTGGCTCAGCCTGCAGCATGAGGGAGAATGAGAGGGAGGGGGGAGAACACCATTACATTTTTACTCTTGTGCATTCCCTAGAGGCAGCTTGGAGCACGCACTACACTTTGGGAATCTCCGTCCTAGAGGAACCAGGGTTGTTCAGCAATGAGCGTTGTGACAGTGGTCTCAGCTTGATGGGAATGAGGTGTCTTTAATGGGCTCTCTCCTCCGGCACTGGATCTCTGAATGCGACTGTCAGTGCAGAGGTGCAGTCGGTGTATTTCTGACGGGTTGTTGTCGTAACTGATTAATTCAATTTTGTACTTGACTTCACCAACAAAACCCCAGGAGAAATCAGCCTTGTTCATTTGACACAAAATCTTCAAAACTTATCCTGATGATGAAGTTAAAGAGCTATTAAAGATTAGTAGTCAAAATACAAATCTGGTGCCTCAATTGTATCTAAGGTTTCTGTACTTGTACTACAATGCTTCTGTGATTTTCATTGAATGTTATAATATTATTTGTAAAGAAGTTTTTGAAGTCATTACAGCTTAGAGTTAGAGGAATAGACGAGACAGTAGAGCTATGGTTTGGTAAATGGTTTTGTATTTATATAGCACTTTTCTAGTCTTGATGACCACTCCAAGCGCTTTACAGTACAGTTTTACATCCATCCATTCAAACACACATTCATACAGTGCATCTATTCGCAGCACTTTGTTGTTCTATGGGGGGCTATTCAGGGTTCAGCATCTTGCCCAAGGACACTTCGGCATGCAGATGGGTCAGACTGGGGATCGAACTGCCGGCCTTCAGGTTGGAGGACGACCACTCTACCCCTCAGCCACAGCCGCCCTGCTATGACTCACTCTCAGCCTTATTTTCTTCGATGAGCAATGAATAATAGGAGGTTCTGGCATTTCAGATTGCTTTCTTGTAACAGTATATCTTTCCAAGCTGGGCAAAATAATATATTTTTAGCAGGGCAACAGTGACAAGGGTTTGTAAAGAGGTTGATGAACTATTTACAAAGTCATCAGCTAGTGTAGGAGTTTTGATAACTTAACATTTTTGAATTTACCCCATGATCCGGATTCGCACAAAGGAGGAACCAATTAAATTTTGTAGCTGAACCGGATTACCAGGTAGATCCAGTAATTTTCTCCCTTTCTTTTTTGAGTTTTGAATACATTACACATATGAAAACATATCAGTGTTAATTTTGTATTGGTCGAAGAGATTTGAATATAAATGTATTCACACAAAAATGTGTGGTTCATAGTAAGACGATATGAGAATGCTATGAGAATGATATGTGACCTGTGTTTATTTCAGGCCTGTTTGGAGATCCGATAAAAAGGAAGGGAGTGGTAGCTGACAAGGTGAGGATAGAAAAGCACTGCTAGCTGACTTACTTCTGCATTACTTCAGTATATTGTGCACTGGAAAGTGTCCTCTGTCGTTCTGTACAGATGGTAGAGATCCTTGGCCAGTTTGCTGATCACACTTTGAAGAAGTGTCCAGAACAAGGCAAGATCCAAGTGATGGAGCAACATTTCTATGTAAGCTTACATGCCTCAAAGAACACACCCACCATGTCCAGTCTGCCAGTCTACTACTAGCTGAGCTGATACAAAACATACAGTGAATCATCATTGCTGACAATGGAGTGCTTCAAACAAAACCTGCACGGTTGATTAAATAGAACAACACCCTGGCAAATACACATGAGTTTAATCAACTCCTAGAAAGGAGGTTGTTACACATGTTTGGATTTGTTATTTTCTGAATTTCGAGACCTAAGATGCTTGTTTTTTGTCATCTCATGTTTTAACAAAGTTACAGAAAAACCTTAGAAATAACTCTCTTTTCTCTCTCTTTCTTTCTCTCTGTGTCTTTCTCCCTTTCTCTCTCTCTCTGATGTGCTGTTTTCAGGATGTGGTTCCAGTCCTGGTGGATTACTGCCTGCTGCTACAGAGAGTGTAAGTATATTCTGTACATTTATTTTTGGCAAATCACATATTTTGTTGATTAGAGGAAAGAGCTTGCCTAAAGTTATGGTAAGGTTTCCCTCTGAAGACCCTGTCTGGGCAACACACAGTGAAACACTGCAGACATATACAGAATATGCAAACCTGCAATTTTCAGATCTACCTAGAACTTTTCAGGTCTGATTCGTTTGCTGTGTGTGTTGGACAGTGACCTGCTGTTCAGCCATCTGTATACTCGCCTGGTGGAGAACACAGTTTCAAAGGGAGTTTTCCTGGAGTCGCTGGAGTCATACATTGTTGCTGATCGTCTTGGTCACTTGACCACACCCATCATGAGGGACCTCCTGGCTCATTACCATGGCAACGGTATGATGGACAGTCTGGAGAGATGCATAGTCCATCTGGATGTCACCAGCCTGGACATACAGCAGGTGTGTGTGTGTGCATGTGTAAATAAGTTTGTGGATGCATTTGTACATGTGTACTAGAAAACTTCCATTTGTCTCTACATTTTTAACTAATATCTTTTACTCTGTGTTTGTATTTGTAGGTCGTTCAAGTGTGTTGGGAGAATCAGCTCCATGATGCGATGATCTACGTTTTCAACAGCGGCATGAATGACTACATTACACCTATGGAGGTAGTTCTCCACCTGAAGTTTGTGTCGTCACTTTCATCTTGTCAAAGCTAATGCAATTGTTTACTTTTAATTTAAATGATAGTGTGTAAACAAAATACAAACCCTTACTTCAGGTTCAGATACACAGATTTAGGTCTATGGTCAAAAACTTCAAATTGTACCTGTCTCATTGGTGAGGTTAGAAACAGCAATTGATTGTTTATATTGTATTTATATTTCAGAAACTCTTTGCAGTGATTGGACCACCACTTAGGGAGAGTAGAAGCCTAACAGGTAAGGCTGTTAGCCGCCCCCCTAAAAGTCAAAAATTGTAAGTCTCTCAAAAGCAGTGTTTGAAGATCACATCCAAGTCTTCATGAGATTTTTCTTCTTGGACAGATGAGGAAGTGGTGATGGGAAACAAGATTCTAGTGTACATAAGGTAAGTTCATACACTCACCTGGTTATTCTGAAATCCAATAATCAATCAATCATCAAACTGCCTTAACAAGGTGTGGAATCCTCTGCATTTAACCCTCCACTAGTGTGAGGAAGAATATCATCATTAATGAGTGCAGCTAGTTTTTCCAAAATGCATGCGTCAGTGTTTCCCGTAAAAGCATTCATGTCTGTCTTAAATATACAGACTATAAATGTTTGTATAATGTGACTATGGAAATATGAATGGCTGGAAACTTTGGACTAGATGTTTGTCTACATCTCCAGCATGAACAGAATACTAAGCCCAGCTGATTCAGACGACTGCTGAAAATAGTGTGTTGTTTATATTGAAACTGTTGACATGCAAACTAATGTGCTGTTACCGCACACTATATGTGTTTAGTATCACAAATATGAATATGGCAATGGCATCAATGCCTTCGTCATCCAGGAACTGCCTACACACTCTGGCCACATGATTTACCTGCACCACGAGGAACACAGGGCCCACTGCAGTGTAAGGTTTGACAATCTCGCAAAGACCTCCACCTGCTCTAATCTGTGATGCTCCTGAGATGTGCTGGGAGACACAGCAAACCTTCTTGGGACCGCACGCCTTCCTGGAGGAGCTGGAATACCTGTGCAACCTGATCGGGCTGCAGTTACCGCCGCATACTACCAGTAGTGACAAGGACACTAACAGAACACAAACCTAGAGAAGAATCAGTCAGGAAGGATAAGGAGAGAGCAGCTGTCTGTGGTCACCTCATGCAAATCCATTCCCTTTTTGGGTGTTGCCTTGACTTTGCCTCTCCATTGCACCATCTGTTGATTGATTCACAATCACTTGTGCTTCCTAAATGGACAGATCGATATCCCTGAAGTTTAACTGACTTGGTGTTATACTTATACGATTAAGTGTTCCCTTTGTCAGGTTTTTTATGAAGCAGGAGGACCCAAGATGCAGAGACAATGGTTTTAACAAAAAGTGTCCTTTAAATTAAGGCAAAAGCAAAAAAGCAAAGGAAAACTAGAAAAAAGACTCAAAAGGGATAAACTAAATCAAGCATAAAAAAACACGAGGGAACACAAAAAACTCTAGATGAAGGATAGAGGTGGGGTCGTGAGGCGGCCATGATGTTGACAAACCGTCAAAGGGAAGCACAGACACTTTTATACAACGGGGAGGCAGGGGTGATTGGACGTAGGTGATACACATGAGGAACTGGGGCAGAAATCAAAGGGACAGGACAAAGACAGGAAGTTAAGGTGAAAACACACAAGGAGCAGAGACCACAAAAAAAAACAGGAAACAACACTCATTTATGAAAAAACTTAAATCCAAACACAAGGAAAAAACCGGTATAGGCAAAAAATAAATAAATTCCATAATCAAAACCAGGAGGCAAATTCCAGAGAAAGTGCATCGTCATGACACCCATTATTATTTTGAGAAGGGTATTGGATTGAGTGTTCTCAGATCACAGATTTATTGGAGCTGCTCGGATGGTCAGTGTATAGGCAGCAGATGTCAGTGCTGCCGGGGTGTTAAAGAGACACGTGTCAGTTGTGTCTGACAGAAAGGAAGTTAACAAAATAACATAATGTACACGAATTTGCTTGATCTAAAATATGGCTGCAAATATGTGTGTGTTGGTTTTCAGAAGATCGTGTTTAATTGCATTTGCACTTTGACAAGACATTGATTCTTACCCACAATGTATTTAACTCAATATAATAATAACAATATTGTGTGTTGCGTGTATATAGCTGTTGCCTAGCGGGAAGAGCATACCCACTAGGAGACATCCCTGAAGACCTTGTGATTCAAGTCAAGAACCAGGTATGCAGATGCATGACATCAGAACAGTGTGTGTGTGTGTGTGACTGCCCCTGCATGTCTTTCTATAGTTATGAGTGCAATTTTGGTTCAATAGCATCATTGTGAGGACATTTTGTCGTCATGATTTATAATTAGGTTTTTGATTAGTGTAAGGCATTTAGTTTTGATGGTTAAGGTATGGGCTAGGCCAGACATGGGCAAAGTACAGTCCATTGGGCTTTTTAATCCGGCCCACCGAACTTGTCCAAAAATGTAAAAAAACAAAAAGAAAAAAAGTTGGGGTTTATTTTGGAAGAAATTGTACTTTCTTGCTTCTTGTTGTTCTGGGTTTGTACCCTCTGGGTTGAATGCACTTATTGTAAGTCGCTTTGGATAAAAGCGTCAGCTAAATTAAATTTGACCGGGAGTGCGGAGTATAGGGCTCGAAAGGGCACATGATCCCCCTTAACTTTTTTGTTTATCACGGAGTGGACAATAAAATACTTTTTCCCTGAAGTCCAATCGAAGGCTGTATGCACTTTGTTAAAAAGTTTGTAGTGTGCAGGACTAATCAGGTAAGTTTCTATGATATTACTGGGGAAATATATTGGCATGCTGATGAGGATTGTTCATCTGTTCATCTAACCTATTTCTATTCATTTATCCATCAATTGTAAAATATTTTCACAGACGATTCCAATTGTTTGGCTAACTATTTATATCTCTGGCCTATCTCATGTGTGAAGACATTTCACCCCAGCCAATGCAGAAGCAAAGGCTGTGTACATATGCAAATACTGTGCAAAGACCTATGTTAAGAAGCCACAAAGATGCAGAAGCATTTAGTCAAATGCCCAAAGTTTCCTCAAGGCTCAAATCACATGACAAAACAAAATGTTTGTATTTATGTCTTTATATGACCAGGTAAATACAGTTAGTATAAATTACCCACAACATTTCCAGTTTATTCCCGTTAACTCCCGTATATTCCCGTTAATTCCCATGGAAGGTTCCAACTTTGAATATTGCCAGCATTTTGCAACCCTAGTTATATATCTATATAACAAAACCGTTCCAGGGTTTTATGTACAGTCTTGCTAACAGACAATTGTCTATGAAAACATAATCTGTGAGGTCGTAAACAGTAGAATAAATGGTCACTAAGAAAGACAACACAGGGATTTCTGAACTATATAATCTCCAAAAACACAAAGAAAGCCAGTAGCATGGAAGTGTTTCAGTGATTCCCAGTCAAGATGTGCTCATCTACTCATCTGTCCGAACAGGATGAGCCATGTGTCGCTTGTTTGAAATACTGCTCATCCTGGATTTCAACCAAGGTGGAAGGACCTGAGTGAACCAAGTCACAGTTGGAGGGACTAATATTGAGAATAGTCCTGTCTGTGTGTGTTTGTATAAGGTGTTTGAGTTCCTGATCCGTCTCCACTCAGCTGATTGGTCAGAGGACGAGGAGGTTTTCCCCTTTATCCGTACACTCCTCCACTTTGACACGCGGGAGTTCCTCAATGTCCTCGCCATGGTGAGAGGTTCATCACTGTATCTTGAATAGTATCTGTCAGTAGATTATTAATCTGAGTCTGTTCCCTTTTAATCTCATCTGTACCTTCTACTACAGCTACTATTACTCGGCTACTACTACTACTTCTACTAATACCACTTTTACCTATACCACTTTTAGTACTACTACCACGGCAAATCATAACATTGATAGTAATGGTAATAACAATAACAGTTACATCAGTGGATGTGGATGTTTATTCAATTTTGTAAGTCACATGGTGGCTAAGTGGCTCTACCATTGGTGGGCTCTGTGATTTGTGACTCTACGATGGCTACGTTGCTGATTCTGCATCCAGCTGTAGTTTTCATCCATCTATCTTTAGTAGTTTAAATAAAAGTGGTGCACTCAATCACTATGGCCATGGAAAGGTGAGATTTACTTTGACAGTCTTTCTTTTGTGGTTTCTCACTTCATTCTAGACATATGAAGACTTTAAGAATGACAAACAGGCCCTTGAGTACCAGCAGAGGATAGTGGACATCTTACTCCAGGTAATATCACAAAACTTCTTTTTAGTATTTGGGACAAATAAAGGAGAAAAAAGTGAGAATTCCAGGACAAAGTCACAATATTATGAGAATAACGTTGTTATTCAAATAGGTTTCAAAGTTTCTCAACCAATAATCAGAGTGGGTCAAGATTTGAAATTCAAAGTATGGGTTCCACTTGCTGCTTTTTTATTCTATTATTATTGCTTTATTCTCATTAAATTACAACTTTATTCCTGTAATATTATGTCTCTTTCTGGTATCATAATGACTATTATTACGACTCATCCTCGTCTTGTTACGACTCAATTCTCTAAAACTATTTTTTCTCGTCAATAAGACACAAAGTCACGTGGTTGTCATTTAGCTGACGCTTTTTTCCAAAGCGACGATATATCGCTTGATTATCAACAGATTATTTGTTATAATATCCCTGCATTCATCAAACCCAACAACACACTGAGACAGCTGAATGTCAGAGCAGAGACAGAGACCTGCATACAAATGACTCATAGTCACTCAGTTGTGCTTTTATATCATTAATTATCAACTATTATTTTATTTGCCTGGATCATTAACATATCCTTCTGGTTACCTAGGTGATGGTGGACAACCCAGACTTCACTCCCTCCCAGGTGGGCGGGCTCTTCACCTTTTTGGCTCGACAGTTGGCCAAACCAGACAACACACTTTTTGTGAACAGAAAGCTCTTTGATCAGGTAACCAATCAGATCTCCTAAAAATGCTTAGGTTTTCATTAGAAATCTAAATATCATGATAGTTGGAGTGAGAGCTGCCAGTCCTGGCACAGGGTCCTGTATGGTTACACAGGGTATGAAGACTTGAATACTGAACACATGATAATGAGTTCAAACTGATGCATTGGCTGCTCTGGTTAGATCAGGGGTCCCTGATTTCTCAGTAAATATTCAGTTTTGTAAATTGACTTCAAAAAGTCAATGTGTATCTGATCTTGTAATTTAATGTGGAAAATGCCCCAAATCGGCATTACAATAAATTTTCATTTAATTTCACAAAATCTCTCATCTAAAAAAGGGCCAGTAGCAACACAACAATTTCATAGATCAGGAAAATAGGCTACTTGCCTGGTTCTTATTCAGTCCGGCATGAATCATATTAAAGAGCTGATTTTCACAGCTATACCAACCTATCTGCTGGATCTGCAGTGGATCAGTCTGACTGCTTTCACACTGATCCCAAGTGGAGGGGCTGCAGTTTTCAACCCATTTCAAACATGTCCTTGTGTCAGTGCTTAAAGCTTTGCCATCAGACGAGAGAGAGAGAACGAGAGAGAACACCTACGCTGGACACAGTTTTCTCTCTGGCCCCCACATATCACTGAGCACTGTCACTTAATTAGCGTGACAGTGCTCATCTGTGTGTAATCATCTGTTTTTTTTTGTGGAACAGCTGTCTTGAGGGAACATCTTCAGCACATATTGTCCTAATTCAGATTAATTTATTTAGCTTATTTTTTGTAAATCCAATGGTTCACAAATGTGTGTGTTAAAACCCCTATCATCGGAAATTTCTTCAAAATTTGAGTTAAAAAAATTGCTCCATTTTAATAAATATCAGTTCGCAGTGAAGCCAACATTCCTGTTCAATGATTCTTACCTATCATTACATTATCAGGTTGTGCCATGCCATTATATATCTATTAGGTCCGTCGCTATTCTACTGTCTCCACCCAGCCTACCTCTATTTCACTTAGCATCTACTTTTAATCTGTATCCTTTGCCGTTGTCTCATTAACCATTTTTGTAACGTCAGCCATGTTCATCTGCGTCTTTGCTCTTTATTTCTTTGCTAGGTTCTGGAGTTCCTGTGTTGCCCTGACGATGACTCCCGACACACAGAGAGGCAGCAGGTTGGTGACTTACATATTCTATACTCGAATGGGAACGTGGCTTCAGACTTTGAACCCAAATTTATACAAATACATGTATGAACAACTACTAGATGTTGTCGTCATGTCAGTTGTCTATCTTGTGACTGGTCTGTAGGTGCTCCTGGAGCTGCTGCAGGTCGGAGGTGTGTTGCAGTTTAATGAAGAAAGGTTGTTGGCTTTGGCAGAGAAAGCCAAGTTGTAAGTGGCTTCCCAAAGACTTGAACCAATGATAATTTTATTACCTTTAGCGTCTTTTAAAGTTATAATCTAACAGGCATTTTTTTAAGAAAGTCAGGGTTATTTAACTTTTAATGGGCTCACACCCTTGGTCCAATTTACGCAAAAGTGTGGTTCACATATTCCCTGTTCCCTTTAGAGGCTTCAGGTTTCATATTAAATGCTTCACAGTGACATTTCTACATGGATATACAAAATGATATACAAATTCTTAGTTTAAAATTGAAGTGGTTACAACACTTGCAGTTGATGAGACTGAACCAAACATTAATTCTGGATTTTGTTTGGTCTAATTCACGTACAGGATCACCTTCCATATTAAACAGTCATTTGATCCGTAGTTTATATAAACTATGAATTAGTGCGGCAGCAGTCATTTACTGAGACGCTGAATTTGATAAAAAGTCCAGTAGTTGCTCAGTCTCACTGTCATATAAGTTTACCTTAAATACCTGTGACACACACGAGATAGCAATATAAACCTATAGGATATAAGTTACTTTTGCAGCTTATATAAGTTGCTATTGTAATTACACGTTGTCAACTTAGCTAACCATTTTTGTCTCTCACTGTCGTGCTCTCCAGCTACCAGATCTGTGAATTCCTTTACGAGAAGAAACATCTCTATGACAGGATCATCGACTGCTACCTGAGAGACCCCCTACGAGAGGTAGCATACAGTTCAGATTCATCTAACTAACACGTGTTTGCTTCAACCGAGTGTGTACAATGGCATGGGTGTTGGGTTGTGTGAGTATGTAATAAATGGATTACCATTACGAGGGTTAGCAAAAAAGTTTGGGGAAATCATCAGGAACAGGTCTTTTTTTTTTTCTTTTTTTCTGAGACTTGTGTAGTGTCTGTTCTAAATCTGTCTGTTTGCCTGCTTTTTAATGTTTGTGTGCTGGACGTTATGTGCACAGCTTTGTTATAAATATTCTGTAGTGCAGAATGAAGCTAGAAAACTTGTATATGTGTTGTTGTCGGCAGGGGGAGATCTTCAGCTACATCCACAATCTGCTGTCCATGCCTGGCTACAGCCCTGAAGAGAAACAAACAGTAAAGGAAAAAGTGCTGCAACACATCCAGGTCATCACACACACACACACATACAAACACAGACATTCACAAATGGTTCTCCATTAGTCTGTGGACCTTGTCCTGGCAGGGTCACATGATGGGATATGTTGTCGGGCATGTTAAGGAACCAGGAGGCATTTAGAACAGCTGCATGAGCCTAGATACTGTGAGAAGTGAATTTATCAATAAGGGTTTTCTTTACCCAAAAATGATGGCATCAACATGCCTTTAAGAGTAGAACCTATATTCTTTACTTTAGGGAGACTTAAACATGGTCAGGGCAGATGTATGAGATTGACACAAATATATTTTAGATGTAAAAAATCCTGAATAGATATATAACAATCTTTAAGAGCTGCTGCCGTGTTTAAAATCTGTCTTTATCTTTAATATTTAACATGTAATCTATTATTTGATTCACACAGCTATGTAGCACAACACAGCCTCACAGGCTTGGCTGGAGGTAAATGTGACTGTCTTCATGGTCACATGTTGAATTAACAAACTTATGTTTCGGCCTTGATTTGTTTTCTTTCACTGCATTTTCAGTGTTATTGAATCAAGAATTTGTACAAATGCAGATGAAGGAGAACATTCTGTGACTAAGAATATGTCTGTAAGAGATTAACCTAAAAGGCCTCCAACTTATGATCACAGGAGCTGGTGACACTTGACCCCAGCAAGTCAGCTGATGTAGTGGTGTTTCATTTCACTGAAGAGGTGCAGCTAATCATCTCTGAGCTTGAGGTAAGATCACATTCAATACCACATTCAATACGTTTTTTTTTTAATGAACTTTCCACTGAGTTATTACCTAAACTATTTAGAAACGTAGTGTGTGTCTCTGCTCAGCTGTGATGCTACATGTGCTGCAGACAATACAAGAAACATACTCTGCTAGACAAACAAAAAATGCGATGACGTAATTTCTTGATTTCCCGAAACATCTTTTCTGATTCATGTAAAAATCCCCTCAGCTGACCAATAGTTAGTCGAATTCAAAAGGATCAAAGCAGTTCAGTACAGCCAGAAACAGTTAAAAAGAAACTTGTTTCTTGTCAAAACCTCGTGCTTATCCACATTGCACCTCCATTGCCAACAGTTCAATTGGAAGTTTGGCTGTGTTAGGCCCGTAGGTTGTGACATGTGCCATGTGACATGTGACATCACTGGAGCTTTTATACAACTCTGTTCACACATGCCGTAAAACATAACCAGATTTTAATGTTCACAATCAGTACTGTTCATTTTGAAGATGGTGCTGTTTAGTAGCCTTTAGAATGACTCACAGTGGAGAAGCTATATGATGTCAGTCATTGTGGAACAAACCTTTAAACAAATGCTGCTGGCCACTGAGACATAGACTCAGCAGTACAACATGAGGGAGTAAATGAAGACGACCAGCAGCACTCAGAAACACAAGCTCACACTTATCTTCCTCTCCACTGAACTGATGGTTCTAACCCTCAGTTTGGATGTGCACTGCTCTTTTCAATACATCAATCTGTTATGTGGAAAACTGCTGCTGTTGTGTTCTGACTCTCAGTAGCTCATCTGTCATATGGTTACTGAAACAGACAAAGATGATGAACAATAAACCTGCTGAACATCAGTATGACCTGATTGTAATTCAAATCTTCACAATTAAACCACTGTTCTAATTTTCAGTACAGTTCATTTTTTTAAAGTGTCTTAAAATAATGTATATGGGATGAAGTTGTTATCGGTTAAATGATTAAACATGGTGAAATTCCAGGGGGTTAGTAATACTATGAAAAATTGTAACTATCATGGAAACGCGGTTGATTACCACATTGTAAAGCTCATGTTGAAAAATGTCAGCATCAACCACAGTGAAGTACGGTGTACCACACACAGGTGCGCTGGCACAGCATGCGTTTGTGTTTCTTCTATGCATGTGTGAAGTTTACTTTGTGTTTGTTTGATTTTCTTGAGAGTTTATGAGACACATATATAAACATTTAAAAAAAAAAGGTCCTACACTTTGCAGGAAAGAGCAGAGGAGTTGCCACATTGCGTGCGTTCAACAAATGCTGATATTTTGTCCCGACATTTTACCTTGACCTCCGCAAACTAACTTGTGTTCGACCTACAATAAATGATAAAAATACTAGCATTCTTTTGAATGTGTCAATATATAACTACATTTTACAATACCATGATAATACTGATAACCGACATAATTTTGTTTAAATTTCCCACCCTATTTCAGCTCTTGAAAGATGATGAAGAAATTAATTGTGCTCTGGTATGTTGATAGTATTCTGTGGTGGAAATTTGGTCAACGTACACAAGTTCTGAGAAAAATCATCTTTGTAAGTTTATTTGTAAGAGCTTTCTGCAGAAAGGATCACACAGGCAAGGTGGAGGTTGCAAGTGTCTGTGCTCATATTTAAGTGTCTCTGTGTGGGTTACCTCCTGACCCCAAAACACGCAGGGGGTGTGTGTGTCTGTAAAGGTGTGACTTATAGGCTGCATAGTATATGCATAGTATATATAATATAAAGTATGGTTAAGGACAAACGCAGTTAAACCAGAGTAGAGCAAAAGGTCACTATAGAATTCAGGATCAACTTCTGCAAGACATGAATAGACAATGGGCTCACATGCTGGACAGTGGGTGCTTCATAAAGTTTATGTTGAGCTGTACCCTAGATGGAAATGTCTGCTGTAAGCATAAACTAAGAAGTTATTAAGTACATTTCCATTCAGGATTGGAAACTTTATTTAGACAGCACTTTCCAAAACACAGTAATAAATTACTTAACATGGTTGAAACAGGGTGAAACATTTCAAGACTGAACCAAATTAAGTATGGGATTTTTATAAAACATGACATTATTGAATTAAAACAAAAATTGGTACCATGATGGTTGAAAGGCTGTTTAAAAAGAGGTCTTTAGAAGCAATATACAAGATGTCAGAGAAAAGCCTCAGTTCCTCAGGCAGGGAGTTTAAAGGGAGTGTAGTCGCAGTGTCAGAAAATGACTTTGCAGTTGGAGTGGAGTATGCAAGTCAAACATTTTCTAAAACAAATGAAAGATCAGTAGTTTTAAGTCTACATGTGTAAATAAGGTGAGGTGTAACAGTGCCTCCATCAGGTAGCGACAGGCCCTGCACTAACTGGTAACAACAGTCTCACGTCTGCCGTGAACAGCACATCTATGTATGATTGTCTGCAGCCTTTCTGTGGAAATTGAAGCTGATAGATGTTGCCTATTGTTTTGGGGTGTGCATGCAGTCCCTCAGTCAACATCTGCAGACACACAACACTTACTTGATCTGTACACCCATCACTGTAGGATTCTATTGTCACTATAAACCATAATGATTGGTACATTTCCTTAGTACTCCCTCTCTTTCTCTGTCTCTGTTTCTGTCTCTAGGATGATGAGCTACTTTTCAAGTTCCTCAGCTGCCTCCTGGAGCCCCGGTACATTATGAATGGCTTCTGAATATACACATTTTTCTGCCCTGTTTCTCATCTTTTCTTTCTGGCCTCTCACTGCTCATCTGCTCTGTCACTCAGGGAAGGGCATCATTCAGGGGCCGACCTGCCTCTGGAGCGTGACCTCCATGAGCGTCTGCTGGAACTACTGTGCCGCTTTGCACCCCAGCAGCTCCTGAGCTTCCTCCAGACCTCCCAGCACTACAGACTGGAGGAAGCCATACAAGTAATGTGTGATATAGTTTGTTTCAAATATCTGTATTGTCAAGCATGTATAAGACTGAGGACAGATAAGACCGGATGGATGTATAGATCACCTCAGAACCTCTTTCTTTTTCCTGAACAGGAACATAAGTTTCTCACTCAATTTTTGCCTTCAGATAGAAAGTTAGACATATTCTAACATTTGGACAACAGACCGGGTTGTTTATAATTAGCAGTTGCAATGAAGAATATAGAGAGATTATCTAGTGAGATTACCCATAGATATATATATATATATATATATAAAGGCTAGATGTCTCATCCGCGTTTCCGGTCAACGGAGTCGAACGTCCGCACATGGCGGCCATCTTGCCACAGGCCGCTCGCCCACCCATAACATTGTGTTGGTAGTGGTACATGTACTTTTTAAATAAAAAAAATAAAAATAAATTCTTGATGTATATTTGTAAAGGGAAATATTGTACCTATATAGAACATTATTCTATTTTTTTGAAAATAACATAATTATTCATAAGTATGCAGTGTCATAACTACATCTCTGACGTTTGTATCAAACTGAACCATTTAAAAAATCAGTTGAGAATTTAGCAAGTTATGGTTATTTAAAAAGTACGTACCACTTCAACACAATGTTATGGGTGGGCGAGCTGCCTGTGGCAAGATGGCCGCCATGTGCGGACGTTCGACTCCGTTGGCCGAGACATCTAGACTTTATATATATCTATGAGATTACCTGTTTTTTTTTTTTTCACCTGTTTATTTTTGTAGTTCTCCCTTCGTCTTGTGCAATCTATTAAGAATTTAAAATCCTTAGGTTTTCTTCCTGCTGACTGAAATATATTTTAATCTGCTTTGCCAGATAGGCCTTGGAAAAATGAGGTTATTTAAAAGTGGAAAAGGAACTGGGAAATGTCCTTAAATTAAAGAACAACTTTTGAGGTACAGGGCGGCTGTGGCTGAGGGGTAGAGTGGCCGTCCTCCAACCTGAAGGTCGGCAGTTCGATCCCCAGTCTGACCCATCTGCATGCCGAAGTGTCCTTGGGCAAGATGCTGAACCCTGAATGCCCCCCCATAGAATAACAGTGCTGCGAATAGATGCATTGTATGAATGTGTTTGTGAATGGGTGAATGTAAAAATGTACTGTAGAGTGCTTTGAGTGTTCATCAAGACTAGAAAAGTACTATATAAATACAAAACTATTTACCATTTACTTCAAAAGATCTTACAAAGAATTTAAAGTAATATCAGGACGTTAATAGGTCATATAAAGAAGGGTGTACTACATCTACCAGATTATTAAAGACCCCTTTCGAATTATTAAAGACCACTTTCACCCCAGCCATAAACATTTTTGCCTGCTGCTTTCTGAACTGCAATAACTCTACCAAACTAGCACTGTGACATATTTGCATATTGCACCATTGCACAAATTGCACTATTGTTGTTCTATTTTCTCTTCAGCTCTTTATATATATATTTAGATATATATACTTTATTTTCTATTTAAACATTTTATATTCTATTTTATTCTATTTTATACTATTTCTATTTTATTTTTTAGGTTGTAATTACTTGAGCATTGCTAGAAGAGAGCCTGTGACTCAAGCATTTCACTGCCAGCGACTGCTTAATGTTATTGTTGTGCATTTGATAATACAAATCTTGAATCTTGAATCTCTCGGACCCCAATAAACAATACACGTATAAAACAGAACAAAAGAGAATTGAAGCTTAAAAGGTCACTGGCTGATCTAAAATATTCCTATAATATCTCATAAGTAATGTATCTGGTAGATGTAGTGCACCCTTCTGTATGTGACCTATTAACGTGTGAAGATTAGAACCTGATTCAATAACACTCTTCTTTTAGGAAGTAAACATGAAGGGTGTATGATACTAATGAAAATGTACCTGCACTGTATTATATTGAATTATATAATGAGTTCATGAAATAAATTCCATTATCTGCCACAGTAAAGTGTGATGCAGCACCACCTACGGACAACAATGAGTGTGACAGCTCTCTCCCTCTGTGTCTTTCTCTGTAGCTAACAGAGATGAACCACCACAGTGAAGCCACAGCATATCTGCTGGAGAGGAAGGGTGACTTTCATGGAGCCTTTTCTGTCTTGAGAGAGGTAGCTTCAGAAAACAGGGAGTACTAAGTCATTAATGAATAAATGGATTATTCAGCATACCAATGACTGTACAGACTTAGTGCAGATTGACATGTCTGTTATATTGATAACCACACACACCTGTGTGCATATGTGCACCACTTCCATCACTGCAAATAATTATAGATTCATATGACCAGTACTTATAGCACAAACTGTCCTTGAATTAAGTGAGTGAATGTTATGTATCCATGATTGTCCCCATGTCTGCAGACACTGAAGGAGAAACTGTGTCTCCTCACTGCGGAGAGTGACACAGAAGCAGAAGACAGACGACATGATGAAGATGAGAGAACAGATGATTCAACACTGACCAGAGTAAAGGATTCACTGAATGACATCATCGCCTTGTGTCATCGAAGCTCACACAACCTCTACCAGCAACAAAGAGAGGTAGTGTGTGTGTGTGTGTGTGTGTGTGTGGTTGTTAGGACAGATTTAGGCAGGTCCTCATAACTTAAAAAGGATTTTTCAGGATTAAGACTCTTTTAGGGTTTAGGATTAGGATTAGGTCGAGGGTGGGTTAGGCTGTGAGTGTATGTTGGACCAATCTCTGCTCATTCTTTGCATTTTTCTCTCTCAGGCTCTGTGGTTTCCACTTCTGGAGACCATGATGGCTTCTCAGAAACTAGTGAAGGGGTCCAATCCCAAACACACCTCTGAAGGTAAGAACATGCACTCCCGCACACACACATGCACATGCAACCTTAAAGAGTTGTTAACCCAAAAATGACAATTCACTTGTAGTCTACTCACCACTATGCCGATGGAGGGTTGGTAAAGTGTTTGAGTCCAAAAAACACGTCTCAGGAGTAAACAGTGTTAGAGCAGAATCCAATACAACCGAAGTATATGGTGACAACTTCTTCAAACGCATGAAAACAACAGGAAAAATCCATACTGGTCCTGTGGTGTCATCCAATGTGTCCGGAAGCCCTGACGTTCAAAATCGACACGAAACGGTGTTATTTACACCAGGGGTCTTCAATGTTTTTCAGGCCAAGGACCCCCAAATGGACCCCTACTATATAAATATTGTATAAAATTGTGATTTATATTAAACTGGGCCTAGTGCCATGTATAAACATAGCTACCCTGTTATTGTGCATTCAGTACTAACCTATTCAAATATTACACGGGTTCATATGTTCATGTTTTTAATTTAAACATGTGCAAGGTATAGGGTGGCCATGCCACTGCCATTTATAAACATATATATCTTGCATACAACACTGAGATATTAAATAATTCACAGATTCATTTTTTTATTTTAAACATGCATGCAGAAGAGACAGTGAATCCTCAAGCCATCTGTGGATGGCACACATACTCCCACATTAGTGAGATGTTGGACCCTGATGGATAGCAAACAACTTATCTAACCTTGGACGGATGGATGTTGTCAGGCAGAGGGTCAAATCAGCCTCACAATATTTTGGATGCACATTAATTTGTATTTAAAAAGACATTTAAATTTGTGGGAAAAAATTTGGTTCGAAAATAAATAAAAAATTATAAAAATTGTCTATTCAACCAATGAATTTGCGACCCGCCTGCATTACCTCGGGACCCCCTAGGGGTGGCGGACCCCCTGTTGAAGACCTCTGATTTACACCATGTTTTTATCCTAAAAGTCCTCTGACATCCTCCTCTGAGCCACGTTCACTCGTGGATCACGGACACCATTTTGAGTCGAATTTAAATGTCAGGGCTTCCGGACACTTTGATGACCCCACAAGAGCAGTAGAGAGGCTTGTTATGGATTTACTTCTGTTGCTTTTATAGGCTTGCACAATCTTTAATTGTATCGGATTCGGCTGACACGCTGTTTACCCCTGAAACTCCAAAGGTGTTTTGTAGCCTCAAACACGTCTCCCACTCCTCCATCGACATAGTGGTGAATAGATAATGGTTGAATATTCTTTTTTGCGTGAACTCTAATCTTAAAACATGTCGTTATAGGGACTTAGTTATCGTCCCATAAGGTAAACTGATTTGGACCCTACAACATGGGTAAACCTGGACCAAACACACACATGCACCTTTTTTTTTTTGCTATGAACATGAATGAGTGTATGCAAATTCATAACGAAGAAAAACAGTACACCTTCTTATTTTGTTTTCGGTGTTGTGATTTGATGTCAATGTGATTTATCATGATGTACTGTTTGAAATAATTATTCTTCATATTGCCTTTATATATTATGTGTTCAACACCTTAAACCAAATGAGTAGCCTCTATTTTGTTTGGAACTTGAGATCATAAATATAATTCTGCTTGTTTGTATCTCAGTGTTGAAGGAGCTGACGATGAAGGTTCTCAACTCTATGAGCAGCTTCATTCCTTTGCCTGCCATCATCCAACGAATACTGCAGGTGTGTGTGTGTGCGTCTGTATGTGTGTGGGTTTTATTTATCTTCCCCCCTTTTAGTGACTCGTCTAACTCAGGGGTTCCCAAACTTTTTAGCCCACAACCCCCAAAATAACAATTCCAGAGACTGGTGACCCCCACCTACCCTGGATGTGTTATATATTGTTGCGCACAGCCACGCACATGCACTATTAGGCCTATGCAAACATGGGCATTAATACAACACAAAAGAACAACAGCCTTACATCCATGATATTATTTTATACCAATTTAAGAAATAGAATATATAACCAGAATACAGGGAAACTCCATGTATAAACAGCAGGGCTTGGTGAGCATATACTGTAAGTATACAAAAGTGCGCAGGTGATGTGTGTGCAAGTTTGTATGCATAACGAGCAGCAGACACCTTACTGCTGCTATTGGCCAAAACTTTAGGGTTATTTATTTTAGCCTAAACATTACTTTCATTTCTTTAACTCACTAATGAGATATGTGGGCAATATGCATGGAGCAGAGCAAGTCCATTCTCTGCTTTATTTTGGAGACGGTGACTCAGAGATCATTCCCCAAGTTTAACTGCGCTCTGTATTTATTCTTTAAGTATGTCAGGGTATGTCAACTCATATTTATGTCTATATTTATACAATAATGGGTTAAATATTCCATTTAAAATTGTTTCAAAATTGTATTTGTGTTTTGGACGGCATCTCGCGACCCCCCCTTTGTGTCTTGCGACCCCCCCAGGAACCCCTACTTTGGGAACCCCTGGTATAACTCACTGTGGATCTTCTTCACAAAGAACTGTAGCTTCTCTATGTTTACGTCCCTTCAGCTGGTTACAGTGATCTCAAGCAAAATCAACTTGTGAAACCCCCCCTACAGTGTAACACACAGCTCTGTCTGTTGTTGCATTGCGGTCCAGTCAGTGTGCCACCTAAGCAAGCTTAAACACATTAGCTCTGTGATGTTCTTTGTGGCTGTGTAATGTGTGATACAATCATTGTTAATTGTGTTGTGTATTGATTACACTTTCTGCATGTGTGTGTCTGTTAGGACCCGGTTTATGGGAAAGGAAAGCTTGCAGAGATCCAAGGCCTTATTCTGGGTATGCTCGACACCTTTAACTATGAACAGGTAAAGCACAAAGTGTGTGTGTGTGTGTGTGTGTGTGTGTGTGTGTGTGTGTGTGTGTGTGTGTGTGTGTGTGTGTGTGTGTGTGTGTGTGTGTGTGTGTGTGTGTGTGTGTGTGTGTGTGTGTGTGTGTGTGTGTGTGTGTGTGTGTGTGTGTGTGTGTGTGTGTGAGAATGTCATCGAAAATAAATAAAAAATTATAAAAATTGTCTATTCAACCAATGAATTTGCGACCCGCCTGCATTACCTCGGGACCCCCTAGGGGTGGCGGACCCCCTGTTGAAGACCTCTGATTTACACCATGTTTTTATCCTAAAAGTCCTCTGACATCCTCCTCTGAGCCACGTTCACTCGTGGATCACGGACACCATTTTGAGTCGAATTTAAATGTCAGGGCTTCCGGCGCGTGCGCGCGCGCGTGTGTGTGTGTGTGTGTGTGTGTGTGTGTGTGTGTGTGTGTGTGTGTGTGTGTGTGTGTGTGTGTGTGTGTGTGTGTGTGTGTGTGTGTGTGTGTGTGTGTGTGTGTGTGTGTGTGTGTGTGTGTGTGTGTGTGTGTGTGTGTGTGTGTGTGTGTGTGTGAGAATGTCATCTTTATTGCGCATAGAGGATCATTATGCTCTTAGCTTTAGAGATGAAGCAGTTTAATACTGATATTGGATTTCAGTCTTTTACTGACATAAAGAGCTGGATTGTGTATCATTGACAATATTGCCATGTATTCAATTTAATTCAGTTTTCTATTTTTTCTGTTTGTGATCAAAAGTTCAGTCACCAGTTGTTATTTTGATGAATAAATGTCTTTTAGCCTGTTTTGTTCCATCAGTACACCGACTGAGCGATTAGGTCTGTATTAGCTTGTAGCTCATCAATCCTCTGCAGATCTATGCCACCGGTTTAATGCTGCTCACAATGGGCTTCATTTATCAATTGTTCATAAGAAGAAATCTCTTCTTAAAAACCAACCTACTCAGTTGTTAGAAAGATTCTAACATTCACCAATATTTCTTATCTGGGATTCGTTTTTATGTAAGAACAGAATCTACGCACACTGAAGAGCAGTCTGAAGGACACTTGACTACTGACATGACGGTGTTTTTTAATTTTAATTATAAAGTTGTATAATATGATTTATATTACCATAATATCCTGTATATGTTTAAACAAAAAAGACAAGTTTCAGTGTATAGTTTATTTAAAACACATGGAAATGTTGAAGGGAACACAAACACACAGCATATTTGGTCTATACTGCAAAAGATGACACTTATTAAACACATGAACATGTTGAAGAGGAGAATATTCCTTCACAGAAACAGTCATCCATCTTTGGTATTTAAGATGCCAATCACCAGTTGATGTTAACAGATGTCAGTGACCACCAGTGGATATTTGGAACATATCTTCAATTGTGTACCATAGTGCCATCCGTTTTTTTGGTCTTTTAATTGCAATAAGATTACAAGCCAAACCTGAGGGTTAGCTGAGGCTGAAGGTAATTCGGACTGGCTAATGGCTTGTATGGCAGTGCTATGGAAGCCATGTGGCCCGCTCAGTAGATTCGATAAATAAATAATTGATGGATTATTGTCAGTAATGGTCGAGTATCTGAGGAGACATATTATATATCAAGCAGTCTTGTTGTAATCATAGTCTATGGTCAGCAGCCACCACGGTCAGGATCCACCATCAAGATCGGATACCACCATAGTCCACAGTCATTGTCCACTGCCGCCATCAGGATCTACCATCAGCTGCCACCACAAAGACATATCTAATATGTCTTTGCATATATATATATATATATATATATATATATATATATATATATATATATATATAGTGATCATACACTATACCTCTTATTACTAATGCCTTTCGACTAATATTCAACTTTTTTATAATATATTATGTGAATATATAATTCAGATCTAATAAAATGTACAAATTGGCCTTTTATTATGCTGTGGTTTCTTTTTTTAGACTTTACTTGAAACAACCACTAGTCTGTTGAACCATGACCTCCACTGGTCCCTGGCACACCTCCGTGCTGCTGTCACAAGGGGACTCCACCCACGCCAGGACCACTGTAACATCTGCCTCCAGCAATACAAGAGAAGGCAGGATTCAGCTGAAGAGATCATTGTGTTCAGGTAACATACACTGGACGTGTTTCTTTCCTGGACAAATAGCTTCTGTTTTGGGGGTGATATAACTACCAGTACTGCTGAGTGACAGTAAGTAATGCTGGATTTCACTTTCAGTCAGTGTGGCACATTCTCAGACAGTGGTGGCCCAGACTAACATGTCTTTACTGTGAACAAAGCAGTGGACTGCTGCTGATGATCTGCGTGGTGGAGCATGGAGTAACTGCTAGATGGCATCACGCAGTCTTTTCATTATGGAAGGAAGGCAAAACTCCGGTGTTTTCTAATAATTTAAACATGATGAAGTGAATACCCGGGGTCTGACACATTTGCTAGCTGACATTTTATATTAGATCACACCGGACCTGAATACTAAGCATTGTTTTGCTGAGCAGATTCATTGGGTTGTATTGAAGAACAGCACTGATGTTTGACATTTTCAATTGTAAATCAGGGACTTATAACAGCTCTATTTAAGGTGATTTTGTCCATCTGCCCTAATCAGTTTTTGCATCTTCACCCTTCATAGTCAAGCAAAAGAGCTTGAAATAAAATAAAAAATATAATGTTCTTGATAATTATGAACCTTATATTAGAAAACACTTTCACTTAGTGCAATGAGCTTTTTGTATTTGTTTTTCTCTGAAACTAGAATAGCGCTCAGGAGAGTGCATACATCTACTAAGGCCCAGCTGTCCTATGAAATAAATATAAAAGGAAGTGGTCTGATAAACCAAATAAGTTATTTGGCGTAAATAAAAGTGGAAAAAATGTAAAAATACATTTGCAATTGCAAATACAGTGTAAATATACTGGTTTAGACCAACAAGCAAATAGAAATGTAACCAAAAAGCATTGACCGGGAAACTGTCTGTGTCTTGTCAGCTGTGGCCACCTGTACCACTTCCAGTGCCTGCATCAGAAGGACTGTGGTTGGGGCCTTGCCTCAGACCGGCAGCAGCGCTGGAGCTGCTACAAGTGTTCCTCCAGCCATGGAGGGAAGGGAGGCTCTTCCACTGAACCAAACAGAAGCCGTAGCATGTCACTGGCACAGGTGTGTGTATGTGTTTGTACATTCAAAGAAAGATCTGCATTGACAGAGGGCTAGGAATACATAATATAAAAGTTATGATATGTGAATAAATAAACATAAAGGATAAGTCTTACTCACAATCCCATGAAAATAACCAACCAGCAGTACTTTTTAAAAATTGCATCTATTTGGTATATCTGGTCCAAACAAATGTGTGGCTGAGGTGGGAGCAATGAAATGTTGCTCCTCATTTTGCCATTAAACTGTATTTGTGTTAAAACTTGCTCTTATACGCGCGCACGCACACACGCTCGACAGTGACCAAACTCTGCTCTCTCTCTCTCTCTCTCTGTCTCAGACTCGTGTTACATCAGTGCATCATGATGAAGGAGCAGAAGCTCACAGGAAGAAGGTAAACATTTATCTGAGCTGCTGTCCAGCCTGCTCTGGCTCTACATACACTGAAATATGTTTTTCACTCCTGAAACTCAGTGGATAGTTTAATTTTCTCAACTATTCTTTTGAATAGTTATGAGAATTTACTGCCATCTTTTGTAGTAATTTACATGATTAGGAAAGATGTAGCCTGTCATCTGTTGTACAAAATGTTTAATAGCAACATTGGGTTGAGGTTATACTGCAACATGGGTCTTTCTAAGACTTATAATGACTATAGTGTTATGGAATCTTCGGAGACACTGTCTACTCTCCTCTCTCTGGTGCAGCTATCTGTCATGTTTAGGGAAGTGCAAGAGCTTGGCAAAGGTCAAAGGCTTCACTCCATAGACATCACAGATATGAGACTGCGTAAGCAGGCAATACAGTCTCCAGAACTAGAAAATACATTTGAATGTGTAGGAACTAGCAGACCGATAGATCAAATGATCTGTAGGGGGTTTAAAGTGTGACTGCAGGTAAGCGGACTTCAGAATATGAGAGGAAATCATGCACAGTTGTTGTATTAATAGATTCTGATTTTCTCCTTGCAAAGCTTCATTAAATATTTCAGCATAAGGCATCAAAGGCTCCTAAAAACTTTCGTCACTGATGAGTTGATCATTTACCAGCCGATTTTCCACAACACATAGTTTTCAATGCAGTGCTGCTGAATTTGGTTTTGGATTTTGCCCACCCCCACAAAATATCCCAATGTTATGCTGTTTATATCACAGCTTCTCTCAAATTGCATTTATTTCACTTATTGCATCAATTTAATAAATTAAAGTTTAATACTTATACTTTGCTTGTTTCTTGTGGTCCAGGTGTTTGTTGAGGCATCATTGGACCTTCAGCAGGAACAGTCCTGGGATCAGCTACGCTCTTTATACCGAGGCCCCTCCAGGGTAAGGACACTGTCTGCATATACAAATTAAAAAATGTCACTTTGACTGGAGCAGCAGCTCCTGACATCAGCTTTGAGATAACGCTGTCTTAATATCAGATTTTCACCAAGAGATTAGAATAATATTAATATTAATATTAATCAGATCTATAGATAATAATGACACTATTAGTCAATTTCATCTTTAACTTCATCTTATTATTATTATTAGTAGTAGTATTAGTTGCAGTAGTAGTAGTAGTATTTTAAGTAGTATTTGTAGCATTAAATTACTACTAAAGTAAACAATTCATTAATTTGCCATAATCAACATTTGTGAAAGACAATACGGATGCAAACATGCATACAGCTCTTGTAACAGAAGGGATAATAGACTGGCCTGTGGATTTTCTTGGTTGTAAATAATATCACAGCCTAAAGAAACTGAAAGGATTTGGAAGGTGCTGGATTATTTCTACATTATTTACATATGTTTATTAGAAACATCTCAATAATTAATTTATTAAAAACTACAAGCATTGTCAATTCTGGTATATCACAATACCCTTACTTTTACTTAAGTTTGTTTAAGTGGAAGGTCAATTTGCCCCAAGCTGTTTAGTCACACCAGAAAATAGCTTGTGTAACACTGTGGTACTACAGTTAGTCATAATATTAATAAATATTAGTCATCGCATAAAATCCAGCTAAAAAGTTTCTCACTTCTTCTCTGTTAATTTGTAAAATGAGGCAGGAGTGAATCTCAGAAAACAACACTTAATACAGAAGAAACTTCATCTCATATTTATCTTATGTTGTGTGTCTCTCTCTCTCTCTCTCTCGCTCTCTCTCTCTCTCTCTCTCTCTCTCTCTTTCCTCCAGTTGTCCATCCTTTCAGAGCTCTCCCATTGCCACAGCGAGAAGACGGGGCCTCTGATCCCGGCCCAACCAGGAGCAGAGAATTTCCAACTGAAACTCGCTCCTCCACCTCTGTTGGAGGAGTAGCATAGTTACTGATCAACATTTCCATCATTTGTCCAGATACAAGTAGAAATTTAAACTTGAAGGAGACTTTCTTGATATTTTCGTTGTGAATTGTAAATTTCTTTTTTATTGTGACAAATTTGATATTGTATAACTGTTATGTAACTATATAAAAAATTATTATTATTTCAAACAAACTGAATCCATGTATCAGAATGCCTTTTCCACCAAAGGGAACTGAGTGCTAGTGCTGGTTCAACTTAGGAGCCTTTGAAGAACCAGTTTGCTTTTCCATGGGTTAAAGCCGCCTTAAGGCTACATCACTGCATCACCATATACGTCAGTGTCTACATCTCTATGCCTCAACTGTATAAATTAACCCACATACTGGCATTTATTATGTTACATTAAATGATACATATCCATTCATTAATTAATTTAGTCCAACCTTACTCCAGTTGCTCTCATCTTTCTCTGTCTCTCTCTGACACACTGACACTGACTTGTTTGTAACTACTGCTGCATTATCATTATCAATGCTTTTCTACAATGAATCTTTCTACAGACCTTTCATTACTCTTTTTATCCCCCTGCCTCGCTTACTGAGACATATACAGACACACACACCGACACACACACACACACACACACACTTTGTTTTCAGACAAATCTGTAAACTCCAGAATGGGTAAAAACAACAGAATTTGGGCTTCACTGACACACTTTTTGCACATCGAGCAGAGAGGTGTGGTCAAGTCACAAGTGGTGACTAAATAACCTGCTAACGTAGGCTAGTCTTTCCTCTAGACCAGTGGTTCGCAACCTTTTTTCAGTGACGTACCCCCTTCGAAGAAAAAATTCTGCCGAGTACCCCCTAACCAGCGCAAAGCATTTTTGGTTGAAAGAAAGATGTAATGTGATTTATTAAGCCTTGTAACTAGACACATTCAAATTTAAAACTCCATCAATGTCCATAACATTGCTCATTTGCAGTGGTCTCTCTTGAACTATTTCGAAATAAAAAGATATAAAAATAACTAAAGACTTTTATTATAATCTCATTATAAATAAAGATTTGTGCACCTCAAAATAATTATCAACTTAAAGTGACCTCTTTTGGGATCATAATAAAGATATGTTCTCAAACTGAACTCATGAACACATGAACGTGGCATCTATTGCACTTCTGTCCGTCCTGGGAGAGGGATCCCTCACATGTGGCTCTCTCTGAGGTTTCTACATATTTTTACCCTGTTAAAAGGGTTTTTTGTAGTTTTTCCTTACTCTTGCTGAGGGTTAAGGACAGAGGATGTCACACCCTGTTAAAGCCCTATGAGATGAATTGTAATTTGTGAATATGGGCTATACAAATAAAATTTGATTGATTGATTGATGAACTTAATTATAGCTAAACACTTCTTCCCAAAAAATAAATCATTAACTTGGTTTTAAATAAAAGATTAGCTCAAAACATATTCTTTTAATATTTATCATCTTAAAATATCTTCTTTAAGGATCGAAAAGAATACTGACAGGTAGCTTGTTTCCGTTGGCTTCGGGGAGGCTTTTCGCATCGTGTCTTGAGATGACCTGAATTCAGAAAGTTTCCTCTTAAAAAACTCAGGTGGTTTACCAACATGACTTTCATGTTTTGTCTGGAGATACCGCTGAAGAAGTGGTGGCTTAATGCCACTGTTGGCTAATCTCTCCCCACAGAAAAAAACTAAAAGTGAAAATAACCCAATCTATATAACCCATATTATTGAAGCGTCTTTCTGTTATTTTATTGTGAAATATTTGCTCGCTTTAAGGTCATACAATTTCATTTCTGCTTTTGTATTACATGCTTTTATTTTGAAAGGGTACCGGTGGAGACGCGGACTTCTTGTTATGAATCATTAACTTCACATCGAAAAACTTTTACGTTTTAGCGCCCCTCCGAAGAGGCACAAGCTCTCACGGTGTTGTTTAGGGAAGGCTCTCTGCTCTGGTTTCGCCTTCTTTGGCGCTTGTCCCTCCTTGTTTCAGCAGCATTGCTGCTGCACTTCAACTCGACTCCATTGTTGAAGTTTTCAAGGCAGGTGATGTCAGGCGATGACAGGTGGCGTGTGCCAGGTTGGGTCAAACCATCGGTATGGGGGAGACTGTTTTTTTATGATAATTAAATTGAAAATCCTACTGAATATAAAATTTAGGTTCATGAACTTACACTAATATTTTATTGAATATTTGTTAAATAAAAAAAATTCAAGGATTTTTGAATGGATGCTAATTTAAATATATTAAAAACAAATCTCAAGTACCCCCTGGAGTACCTTCAAGTACCCCCAGGGGTACGCGTACCCCCATTTGAGAATCACTGCTCTAGACCAGCACTGTGTTGGGCTTAGCCTGGAACCAGTTTGTGTTGCCAAGAGCCAGTTCTTTGGCCACTGAAACGCACAGAACAGTTTCCACTGGCTCCCAATTGGCCCTAGAACTGCCATGGTGGAAAAGGGGCATAATAGTGCTTTCACTAGTTCTAATGAATCTGTTTTCACTGCACTAAATTGTCTTTACATGACTTTTTATCAATACACACACTTATTAATTTCTATAAATTTAGAAAAGTAAAGGGTTTATTTGGCTCATGATTTTGTCTTTTAATTCGTGAAAACAGTTCAGGGACATATTAACAAGATTAAGAACTTGACTTTTGTTGGAGGTGTTTGAATGTACTTTTTTTTGTAGAATCACACCTCTGGCTGCGTGCCACCACACAGAGACAGTATTTTAGAGACAGAATAAGGGTATTCAGGAGGTCACTATGACTTACAATATGTATTTCATTCTTTAAACTGAAGGTAAAGTGTGAATTTAGCAAAGCAGATTATTTTCAGTTCAGCCTCTTTTTGCAGGATTTATTTCAAAATCTGATCTAATCAGTTTAATGTTCATTAAAAATTCAATGAAAAAGGTGACATTTAATGAAGTGTGAATAATTAAAAGCACCTAAAAGTGATTTGATTAAATTAAGTTAAACTAAAAAATTAACTAAAATCAATATTTTAACTAAAATATTATTAAATGTGTTTACCTTTATTTAATCAAATCCCTCTCAATGCATTATATTTATTTACAGATAATAGAAAACACTTAGTTAAATGTGAACCTTAACATTGAACTTATGTAATTAAGTTACATAGAAATTGAAAATGAAATAAAAATGAAAATATGTCAGCAAGAAAACACCACCCCTATTGCTAAATCATCCAAAATGGACACAGTAGATAAACCTGCTAAATAAATCCTTCCATTGATTAACTGAAATTATGATAGGAGATTAGGAAGGAAGCCCTGTGACACGGCATGAGTTACTGGATGGCAGAGGCATTTCACCTCAACACTGCAGACATCATGCCAGGTGAAACACTGTTTACCTGACACACTCAGTCAAATTACCATGATCTCATTTGCAGAACCTCTCATAGGGTGGAATATAACTAACTGACAGGCTTAGATTGATGATGCCTGCCTTTTGGAATCTTAATCATTCTCAGAGAGTCCACCAGATGTTTGTCTTATTTACTTTACCCTTTGGGGGATGACCTTTGACCTAGGGAACCATCTCTTAACAGTTAACAGATGGGCTCAGAAGGAAGGTTCTTGACCAGTGTGCCTTCATGTTCGGACACAAAGATGTGTCCTTATCTAGTCAGAAATCCCATGTGGGATGCGTTATACTTGAAGTCATGGGTGGAACCAAACTGCCTATATAACTGTGTGTAAGACTCCTGCAAGTCAGACTTTCACTATTGGCTGTGTGTCTCCGGGTATCTAGATGCCCGTCCCGACCTGTAATTTCTTGTAATAAACCTTGTTACACTGAAACTACTGGGTCCTCGGAATCCTTCCTTCATCATCAACAACTTCTACAACATCATCGACCTCTCGGCTGCATCAAATATACGATAATATCACACCTTAATAATTCATAAAACATCAAAACAAACACTCTTAAACAGACCTCAATACCATAGCAGATTGCAATGGATCCTAATACATACACATCATCTCAATGCACTTTACATAGAAAGTCAACACCTTACAAACTTTAGAGAAACCACAATGAGCAGCTCTCTTTGGAGAGAAAAAACTCCCAGGAAGAAACCTCCAGCAGAACCATTTATAGTTGGCCTTAGGCTGAAGCTGTGTGGAGTACAGCACTGACAGGTTGATTTCAGACCCACCTATAAGCCTACTAGCCCACTCTCTTATCTGGTTGATGGATAATTTTTTTTCTCACAGAGGCAGGTTTCTGAGCCAAGACACAAGGGAACAACAAAGCTTCAATGAAAGCTGAATAAAAGAGGGTCATCATGGTTACATCCAGCAGCGCCAACTGCTGGATGTGTGCCGCATGACGATGTGCGCAGCAAGATGATGTGCGCTGCAGGATGATGTGCGCAAGGACGATGTGCGCCGCAGGATGAAGTGCACCGCATGATGATGCGCGCTCTGAAGGATGAAGTGCACCACAGGACTATGTGCGCCGATGTGCTGCAGGATGATGTTCGCCCAGATGTGCACCGAAGGATGAAGTGCCCCACAGGATGAAGTGCGCTGCAAGATGATGTGCGCCGAAGGATGAAGTGCACCACAGGATGATGTGCTCCTGCAAGACATGTGCGCCCCTATGTGCGCCCCAGGATGATGTGCGCTGCAGGATGATGTGCGCAGCAGAATGACGTGCGCTGCAGGATGATGTGCGCTGCAGGATGATGTGCGGTGATGATGATGTGTTCTGCAGGACGATGTGCGCCGCAGGTTCATCCGCCACAGGACGATGTGCAATGTGCACTGCTGGACGATGTGCGCCGATGTGCGCCCCAAGATATGCGCTGCGAGATGATGTGCGCCGCAGAACAATGTGCGCAGATGTACACTGCAGGATGATGTGCGCTGCAGGAGGATGTGCGCCGCAGGATGATGTGAGCCACACCATGATGTATGGTGATGATGATATGCGCCGCAGGATGATGTGCGCTCTGAAGGATGAAGTGCCCCACAAGACGCTGTGGGCTGAAAGACGAAGTGCGCCACAGGATGAAGTGCGGAGCACAATGATGTGCGCAGCAGGACGATGTGTGCGGTGCACATCAGCCTGCGGCATCCTCCTGCGGCACACATCATCCTGCAGCGCACTTTCTCCTGCGGCGCACATCTTCATCCGGCGCACACCATCCTGCCTCGCACATCATCACTGCACATCATCCTGCCATGGACATCATCAACGCACTTCATACTGCAGCGCACATCATCACCGCACTTCATCCTGCGGCACACATCATCGTGCAGCACATCATCCTGCTGCGCACATCATAGATTCGCAAGATACGCCAGCTATACATTTTTGATTAATTTATGCCGGATCATTTTGCCGGTCCCAAGACTGGATAATGGAGGAGGGCTGGACGTAGAACTAGCAGTTCCACCCCACTTAACAGCCTTTTGATTAAATTTGATATTCTAACATTTAACAATACAGGACAAGCTCTAGATAAAGCATTAAAGTCAAGAAGTAATTTTGAGAAGTGATGGCCTACTTCAATGGCAAGATAAAAAAAAAAGAATCAACAGAAGAATACGGAAGCCTATTGCATTCACTTTTATGATTTATTTCTTTGGGCATTTATCTCTGAATATCCGAGATAATTATCTCAGAAAAACAGAATAATTTTTTTGTGAAGTGCATGTAATACGCTTCTGTAGAAGAAAGCTCATATTTAGTTCTAAACATATTTAGGGTGTTTTTTCTCACTTTCTGTACGTCCTATAGCGACCATTATATTATGCAAATTAGGGGATGACGTCATTTACCAACTTTTAGGACAGCCAATAGCTACTTTCCTTACTGAGGAGGTTGCAGAACTGTGCGCATTTCCGGTTTCATTCCACATAATAACAGAAGAAACAACGGAAGATTTAGAAGAACGAATATGGACCAAATAGAAGAGCGTTTGGCAGAAGAGATTCGAAAGTATGATCACTCGGATAACCCGTAACTGACTGGCGGATTTGTCCGCCAGAAAAAGGCTACGAGGAGCCGGAGTGGCTATGTAAATAAACAATCGACGAAGAAGAAAGAAGGCTACTCTAAGGTCGTCTTCGACAAACAACGTTACTCCACCTAGTGTTCTGCACTGCACATTGCACATTCTAGTCCAGTGATTTTCAACCAGTTTGCCGCGGCACACTAGTGTGCTGTGAGAGATCGTCAGGTGTGCCGTGGGAAATTATCTAATATCTAGTGTTGCACCGAAGTATCGGTCGAACATCGGTAGCAGCCGATATTTGCCTCGTTTACCGACATCTGCACATTGGTAATAAACTTGACTTTCACCGATATCATTGGTATTCGTGGTTAAACCGCTGGGCATGTGCTGGGGGAGCAGTCACCCCGTCGCCCTCCTCTCCAAGCGACCCGGCCTCAACGTTTTTTTGGGGGGGAGGTCCTCCTCCGCGGTGCCTCACGGCGTCAGTGTTGCGGGGGCTTTCTTTCTCTTGGACCGCTGGGCGGTGTCTGTCACCGGTGCGGAAGGCGGCTCGTTGGAGGGGACCGCAAACTGCGGTCGGCGGCTGCGACTGTACGCGTGTCGGCCCTTCTCGCAGATCACCTCAGCTACTACCCCGCCCGCTGGGGGAACCCTCCGTGTGGAACCCGTCAGTTTAATTAAAACAAAGCACCGCGAAGGCCCACGGTCGGTGTTGACGCGATGTGATTTTTGCCCAGTGCTGAGAATGTCAAAGTGAAGAAATTCAATGAAGCGCGGGTAAACGGCAGGAGTAACTATTGGCACTCAAAACAGGTCAATCTGTTTTAGAAGGGGTTAAAAGGTCCTGTTTTAAATTATCCTTGTGGTATTTTGACCAAAATATGTTAGAGATTTCATTTAAGACCCCAAGGAACTATATCAACTGTGATAAAATGGGTATATTATGTCTCAGTTAAATAAAGTTTAGTTAATCAAAGATTGTTTCATAAATCTGCTTAAATTTGTGCTCATTAAAAATTAAGAGTAATAAAGGGCTGAAATAATTTAAAATAGTGCTTTTTAATACATTTAGAAACTATATTACTAACTATATGTATTATATGTACTGTGTTAGGCCTTAGAGTGTCATTTTGTGTCATTTTGGTTGGTGGTGTGCCCCAGGATTTTGTAAATGTAAAAAATGTGCCGCGGCTCAAAAAAGGTTGAAAATCACTGCACTTGTCCACCGACTCTCTGCCCAGACGATAGAAAACCGCTTCTCGCCCTCCACGTAACATGAGAAGGTGCCGCCCCGGGCGGCTGCCCGGTTCGCACGTGCCCAAAACCGCCACTGGCAGCAGTTGAATGATGGCATGTGAATAATACCCTCAAAATCTATCCATAGTTTTGCACATGAGCTCAGAAAGCTAGAGTGTGGTAAGACCTGTTGTTTTGTCAGTGGTGTGGTTAACACATAGTTTTGTTCAATTTGTGAGACAGGTGGAGCAGCAAATCTCATTTCTTTCATTACTGATCTGGGTTGGGTTGAGAGACAGGCTGCCCAAAACCATTTTTTTGGTTTTACTGACATTGAGGAGGATGTGATTATTCTTGTGATGTGGGCAACAGTGCTGTGCTCATTCAATTTGAAGTTGTTGTCTCTAAAGTGGAGCCAGAATTGCTGTGTCATCTGATTATATGAGGAGGGAGGTTGTGGATAAGGGGCTGGTACATTCATTGGTATCTAGCATGTAAAGAAATGGAAATGACCCTGCACAGTAATGTGTAATTTATAAGCTTTAGGTAATTCATTTCTTTCTTATTCCTTTTCTTAAATGGTAAATGGTCTTTTCATCTGACACACTATTCGTAACAATCTTTGCATGACACACTTTTAAGCGCCAGCACTTCACTGCAGATCCAAGGACAGGAAAAGATAAGCTGAGCTGAAGTGCTTTCCACCACCAAAATATTGTTATGTAAGTGTTGCCAATGCATGACTCCGTGGGAGATAATGTGTGACCCGACTTAATCCTTGATGTCCCCACTTTACTTGGCTCATTTACCTATCTCACATGATGTGTTTGGTTTCCTATGGTGATTGATGGTAGGTATGAATGTGAGTTTTACTGGATGTTTGTCCCATTGATGATAGATCTGTGATACGCTGGCGACTTGTCCAGGGTGTACCTGCCATCTCCCAATAAATGGTATAGATAACAGATCTGACGGATACATTTGTTTAAATGTAATTTGCTCCCTGGGAATCTAACAGTACAGTGAAATCATATGTGTTATCTATTATCAAAAAAACATCACATCTTAATTTCTTTGATGTGAAAAAAAGGTTCTGAGCCACTGCTTTAAAATGCTGCTAGATCAAATGAAAATGATGTGAGATCATCATTGTGAGCTCGTAAAACACATAATATCAAAACACCATGAGTACATGTTGTTCCCCTCCTGCCATGTTCAATGTCCCTGCTCTAATCATAGCAGGTTGGCCTTAATCTCATTTACAGTTTGCATGGCCAAGTCGAATCCTTGTTGAAAACATTAGACTCGTCTCTGAAGTGTAACTGACCTCATACATGCAGTGAAATCAAGGAAATCACATTTATCAAATATATATTGACTTGTGCTGATGAGAAGTATTTTTTTGTTTTTCCACTGAGACCTATAGGTGAAGCTATGTGTAGCGTTGAAATGCCTTCCCAGAAGAACAATGTGGGAGTGTCTGAATGACCTGATAAACTGGAAGTGTCACATTATCTGGAAGCAGCATTGTTGTATGTGAAGCTGCATCTGTGGACTTACTTTGGAGTGTCATGGAGCGACCACTGTCTGTGCTTGTAGCTCTTGTCCTGGTGTCATTCTGCGAAGGCTGGGACGCTCCAGGATTTTGTCATGGCCAAACATGTCCTGAGTACCGATTGGTTCAAAAAACCCAGGTAGGTTTTAGAGCTGTTCACACACATCATCGGAATGCTTCTTTTCTGGAGTATGTATTGAAAGACACTTAATGCTTCTGCTTTGGACAGGATTTCGAGGAGCGTCTATATGTTGCCACAAGCTGGATTACCACCACAATCAAGACGAACAACGGATTAGCTGTAATGGCTGCAAACTCTAAGCTGAAAAATTACTGCAAGAAACACAACCATGCAGGCCAAGGTTTGATACAAATGTTTTCACTCACACTGTGGTTTTGTGTTGTTAAATGCTCATTTGAATATCCAATAGTCCAGTTAGGAATCTGTGATGAAAGTAAAACTGGAATATCACTTACTTAATTACTGCTGGCTGCATGAATTTAAAATACAAAATATATGCAAGAAGCATTTAGGCTAAGGTCTCATCTCATCTCATTTTCATCCGCTTATCCGGGGTCGGGTCGCGGGGGGAGCAGCTCAAGCAGGGGGCCCCAGACTTCCCTTTCCCGGGCCACATTGACCAACTCTGACGGGGGGATCCCGAGGCGTTCCCAGGCCAGTGTTGAGATATAATCTCTCCACCTAGTCCTGGGTCTTCCCCGAGGTCTCCTCCCCACTGGACGTGCCTGAAACACCTCCCAAGGAAGGCGCCCAGTGGGCATCCTTACCAGATGCCCGAACCACCTCAGCTGACTCCTTTCTAAGTAAAGGAGCAGCGGCTCTCATCCGAGTTCCTCACGGATTGCTGAGCTTCTCACCCTATCCCTAAGGGAGACGCCAGCCACCCTTCTGAGAAAACTCATCTCGGCCGCTTGTACCCGTGATCTCGTCCTTTCGGTCATCACCCAGCCCTCATGACCATAGGTGAGGATAGGAACGAAGATCGACTGGTGGATCGAGAGGTTTGCCTTGCGGCTCAGCTCTCTTTTCGTTACAACGGTGCGGTAAAGCGAACGCAATACCGCCCCCGCTGCTCCGATTCTCCGGCCAATCTCACGCTCCATAGTACCCTCACTCGCGAACAAGACCCCAAGGTACTTGAACTCCTTCACTTGGGCTAAGGACTCATTTCCTACCCGGAGTAAGCAATCCATCGGTTTCCTGCTAAGAGTCATGGCCTCAGATTTAGCGGTGCTGATCCTCATCCCAGCCGCTTCACACTCGGCCGCCAGCCGATCCAGTGAGTGCTGAAGGTCACAGGCCGATGATCCAATGAGGACCACGTCATCTGCAAAAAGCAGTGAGCAAAAAGCAAAAAGCAGTGATTAGCAGTGATCCCATGTGGGATTTAGGACACGTTTTTGTGTCCGAACATGAAGACACACTGGTCAAGAACATCCCTTCTGAGCCCATCTGTTAACTGGTCAGAGATGGTTCCCTAGATCAAAGGTCGTCCCCAAATAGGTAAAGTAAATAAGACAAACACCTGGTGGACTCTCTGAGAATGTCTGAGTGTCCAAAGGGCAAACACCATAAATGTAAGCCTATTATTATGTTCTAAGCATATGTCAACATGTTTTACTCTAACGAATACACAACAATGGCCCTGAGGATAGACCCCCTTACCCCATACTCCCGCAGCACCTCCCACAGTTTCTCCCGGGGGACCCGGTCATACGCCTTCTCCAGATCCACAAAACACATGTAGACCGGATGGGCATACTCCCAGGCCCCCTCCAGGATCCTTGCGAGAGTGAAGAGCTGGTCCGTAGTTCCACGTCCGGGGCGAAAACCGCATTGTTCCTCTTCAATCTGAGGTTCGACGATCGGCCGAACCCTCCTTTCCAGCACCTTGGAGTAGACTTTACCAGGGAGGCTGAGAAGTGTGATGCCCCGGTAATTGGCACACACTCTCTGGTCCCCCTTTTTGAACAGGGGAACCAATACCCCGGTTTGCCACTCCTTTGGCACTGTACCCGACTCCCACGCGATGTTGAATAGGCGTGTGAACCATGACAGCCCCTCAACACCCAGAGCCTTTAGCATTTCTGGCCGGATCTCATCAATCCCTGGGGCCTTGCCACTGCGGAGATGTTTGACCACCTCAGTGACCTCCACCAGGGAAATTGACGATGAAACACCATCAACCTCGAGCTCTGCCTCCAACATAGAGGGCGTGTTATTCGGATTCAGGAGTTCCTCAAAGTGTTCCTTCCAACGTCCGACAACCTCCTCAGTTGAGGTCAACAGAGTCCCATCCTTACTGTACACAGCTTAGATGGTTCCCCGTTTCCCCCTCCTGAGGTGCCGGATAGTCTTCCAGAAACACTTTGGTGCCGACCGAAAGTCCTTCTCCATGGCCTCTCCGAACTTCTCCCACACCCGCTGCTTAGCCTCCGACACGGCAGCAGCTGCAGCCCTTCGGGCCTGTCGGTACCCTGCAACCGAGTCAGGAGTCCTCCAGGATATCACATCCCGGAAGGCCTCCTTCTTCAATCGGACGGCTTCCCTGACCACCGGTGTCCACCACGGTGTCCGAGGGTTACCGCCCCTTGAGGAGCCTAAGACCCTGAGGCCACAGCTAGCCGCCGCAGCTTCAGCAATGGAGGCTTTGAACACCGCCCACTCCGGCTCAATGCCCCCAACCTCCACAGGAATGCCAGAAAAAGTCTGCCGGAGGTGTGAGTTGAAGATACCTAGGACGGGGGCCTCCTCCAGGCGTTCCCAGTTCACCCGCACTACTCGTTTGGGCTTACCAGGTCTATCCGGAAATTTCCCCCACTCCCTGATCCAACTCACAACCAGATGGTGGTCGGTTGACAGTTCCGCCCCTCTCTTTACCCGAGGGTCCAAAACATGCGGCCTCAGATCAGATGACACAATCACAAAATCGATCATTGATCTTCGGCCTAGGGTACTCTGGTACCAGGTACACTTATGAGCACCCTTATGTTCGAACATGGTGTTTGTTATGGATAATCCATGGCTAGCACAGAAGTCCAATAACAAACGACCGCTCGGGTTCAGATCAGGGAGGCCGTTCCTCCCCACCATGCCTCTCCAGGTGTCTCCATCGTTGCCCACGTGGGCGTTGAAGTCACCCAGCAGAAGTACGGAGTCCCCTACTGGAGCCCCATACAGGACTCCATTCAGGGTCTCCAAGAAGGCCGAGTACTCTGAGCTGCTGTTTGGTGCATACGCACAAACAACAGTCAGAGTTTTCCCCCCTACAACCCTTAGGCGCAGGGAGGTGACCCTCTCGTCTACCGGGGTAAACTCCAACACCGCGGCGCTCAGCCGGGGATTTATGAGTATCCCCACCCGCCCGGCCCCTCACGCCCTTGGCAACTCCGGAGAAGAATAAAGTCCAACCCTTATCCAGGAGTACGGTACCAGAGCTGAGACTGTGCGTGGAGGTAAGCCCCACCAGATCTAACTGATAGCGCTCCACCTCCCTCACAAGCTCCGGTTCCTTTCCCCACAGCGAGGTGACGTTCCACGTCCCCAGAGCCAGCTTCTGCCGCCCGGGTCTGGTCCGTCGAGACCCCTGACCTTCGCTGCCACCCATGTGGCTGCGCACCCGACCCCAACGGGTCTTCCCACAGGTGATGGGCCCATGAGATGAAGAGAGGGGGGGTGCCACGTAGGTTGTTTCGGGCTATGCCCGACCGGGCTCCGTGGCAAACCCGGCCACCAGACGCTCGCCATCGAGCCCTCCGTCTGGGCCTAGCTCCAGACGGGGGCCCCGGGCTTCCTCCGGGCTGGGTCCCATCTCCTCTTGTTTCGATATTCATTGAGGGTTTTTGAACCATTCTTAGTCTGGCCCCTCACCTGAGACCACTCTGCCATGAGAGACCCTACCAGGAGCACAAGGCTCCAGACAACACAGCCCTCAGGTTCACAGGGACACGCAAACCTCTCCACCACGATAAGGTGACGGTTCAAGGAGAGGATTTAGGCTAAGGTGACTTTAAAAATACGCTTTTATATTGCATGCTCCTGTCAGTATTTAAAAGTCACTTTTACAACCATAAATGTTTTGCAACTGTTGACAAAGTTGTGTGGGCTGTGTAGAAAATCTGTTTGCCTTCGTCAAGGTTTTTAGAGTTGTGTTGTGTCACTTGCAGATGTTCCAATCCGTGTAGACACCTGGCCTGCACTGCTCAGCATTAATCAGGAGGGTTCCCTGTCCTGGTTTATTCCTCCTGGTACCATGCCTGACATCACTGATGAATCCATCAGACTGGAAACAAGACCCCAGGCCACTGTCTACGTCAGGTGAGCAGAGGCTACATTTATCTATCAACTCACTACTTTCTGCTTTGAGGGGATTTCACTCATTTTAAATTATTCCAGAGAACCCACTCCCAGCCATCTACCCACCCCAGACACCTATGCAACCCCACATAAATCAGACCTCAATAAGAAAACTAACAAAAACAAACAAACCTCAAAATAAATGAATAGATGTAAATAAAAAAGAGAGTTCAAATGAGAACAATGTTGTTTGGGTGGGGCCAGTGTGTTGCCTCAGACACCAATGTCAGAAAATGAAAGTGTCAATAAAAAACTAATTTAGTTAAATAACTTTCATTAAGCCTGTATTATGTACCGAGTTTGACATCCCTGGAGATATTACTGTCATCTGTTTTCACCAAACACAGGAGACAGAAGGAATGTACACAGGCCTAAGCCTTGAAGTGTGTCGATGTCATCTCAAACTAACAATGATTCTAATGCCCTGTCATTGTTGTCCTGTCATTCAAAAAGGGTGTTTGGTGGAACTCCAGATCTTAAGACCGGTAATGATACTGCAAAGGAGCTGCGTGATGCCTTGACCAAAGCTGGGAAAACATATGATCTCCTTACTTTCTCTGGGGCTGCCTATGATCTATACTTCTCTGTTATTCACCACAATGAGGTCTGGATCTATGCTGTATGATGGCAACATGCATCATCAACTGAACCCAGTAAACTATACATCATATAATTACATGTGTTCTCCAATACTATCTTCTAAATAAATCTACTCCACTCTGAAGTTAAATGACAAAAATTTTTTTTTTCAAGAGTTTGCTGTACCGTAAGGTCTTCAGATGGTATGTTGTTATTTGGTATTTTTTTAGGAATGTTGTGATATTTACGTATAGCCCCTTTTTGTTAAAAAGTGACGATAGTTCTTGTCTCCTAATGCTTATTTCTCGAAAACCTTTGGTGTTGATAATATCTCTTTTCATATACCATTGCCTTGGCTTTTCACAATAAACTGTTGACAATTGTGCTGCCAAGTGTTGTTATTCTCACAGGCTCATTTCTTCCTCCCTGTTGAATAGTTCAATGCAAGTACAGGTTGCAAAACTCGCAGTTTCTTCCTTCTCACTGGTTAGACTTGTTTGTGCAAAACCACTAAACAGCGTTGAGGGCAACAGCCAGTTTGTGTTTGACACTGTAAAGAATGACTCCCTTTTTACTAATGAGACAAAGTTTGGGCTTTGGACCTTCTTCCTTTTTCTAAGTAAGAACAAGCTCTAACATTTTGCCAACATTAATCCTTCATTTCACATTAACATTCCTGCATATTTTGGTTTTGTAGGCCTCATTACTATGACATAAGCAGAGTAACATCAAACTATGAAACATTTTTACCTCTGTCTATAGTTTTGGTGTAAGTCTAAGTACCACTCATTTACATTTTCTGGTTAACTTAACTCATTCAAACAGTGATGTAGCTATTGAGTGTTGACTCATGACTCTGTTGCCAGCAATAAAGTCATTTCTTGGCGTTTTCTCCACTAACATATTAAATGAAGTAAAAATTTGACATCTTTGTAAAGAAGGCTTTCAGATAACTATGGCAAAGCAATTTATCATAAGTGCACTTTTAAAAAACAATGCATATTCCTTCCATCTTCTTGCTTCCAAACCATGGATTAGAAAAGGGGATCAGGTAAAATGTTGAGGTGTGGGAGCTTAACTTTCCAACTCTGCCTTCCAACTAGCTAAATGGTAAATGGTTTTGTATTTATAAAGCACTTTTCTAGTCTTGATGACCACTCAAAGCTCTTCACAGTACAGTTTTACATTCACCAATTCACACACACATTCATACATTGCAGTGGAGAGGCGGTGGTCTAGTGGCAGAAACTTGGACTATGGGCAGAGAAGGTCTCTGGTTCGTCTCTGGTTCGACTCCACGGAGAGACAACAAAAGACGAACCTGGATTGATCTGTCCAAAACTCCAAGAGTCTCCCTACCCTGTCTAGTGCCCCTGAGCAAGGCACCTTACTCCCCCAACATCTGCTCCCTGAGCGCCGTACATGGTCGCTCACTGCTCTGTGTGTCCTGCACCAGATGGGTCAAATGCAGAAGTTACATTTCCCTACCTGCATGAATGTGCCTTTGCATGTCTGTGCATGTGTTTGGGAACATTGGCACAGTATGTTCTGAATTAGGGGATGGAGATTGGATGCAGTTTGGGGGCAGTCTAATTCCATGAGCTCCACCACTTAACGTAAATTGGGGGTCCGAATCTGAATAGCCAAATCTATCTGATTCACATGTGTTTCAGTCAGAGGTAACTCTTGAGAAATAATATTAAAAAACAAAGAAAGGTTACATTTACGTAACAATTCACTTTCATCAGTGAATATCCTGAAACATTTTCACCTCAAACACATTCATTAAGCGAACGAGATTATGTACAAATCTAAGATTGGACTACAGAAAAATAACTCTGCCTTATACAGTCAGTCAGTGACAGCTCTTGCTGAGAGTCACTGACTCTCTCCGAAACCTCGATCTCTGGGTCAGGAAAATTCCTCTTCTAGGTCTTTCTCTTGGCTGCTGCCATAATTCACTATGACGAACCAGCAAACTCATTCCTATGCCTCAACGTTCATAGGGTGCCTTTCACTACACATTTTCAGTTGGACTGTAATTTAAAAAAGACATTCAAGGGAAAGTCAGTCATCAAGATCATCAATGATGATGTCAGGGATAGGCCTGAAAAGGCCTGGAAAGTACATGCTGAGGAGATGGTATCTAGCACATGTGGCTCACGTTGTCTCGTGTTCATCAGTATTATAAATCCACTATTGCAACAAAATGTGCTTACAATAGATATCAGCCGCATTAGCTTGACTATAATTCCAGTCCCAAAGGCTAACAAACAAAACAAACACTTTAACACTTGAAACGTTACAGAACCTGAAGATTCCTAGTTCGAAGTCATGAAAAAGTGGATGTGTGAGTGCCCTCTGGAGGACAGTTGAGTTAGATAGGAGAAGTCAGCCGCGAAGGAAGATACCTGATCTGTGGAGGAGAAAGCTCTGGGAATGCAATGTGTGTGTATTCACACACACACACTCGCAAACATGCATGAACACACGCGCACACACACACGCACATGCATGTGTGCACGCGCAAACATGCACACATGCACACATGCACACATGCACACATGCACACACACACTCATTGGTGCCTTTCCCTTTCTAATAGTGATATTCAAGCAGCGCTGCATCAGCAGAGCCACTGCCATGATCAGGGACCCTCAACATCCCTCTCATGGCCTGTTTGCCTGCCAGATGTCAGGAAAAAGACTCCTGTGCCTTTGAGAATCAGTCACTATAAATTGTTCTGGACTGAAATGCACTTTACATAAACAGCACATTAAATGGGATGAAGCAGCTAATGTGAATATGCATGTAAATATACTTCTTCTTTTAACATTGGTTTAAATACTATTTTAAATGTTATTGCTGTCTTCTCTATTTCTGATGCACTGTCACACTAAGAGAAACTGCATAATTCCACATGCTGTGGTTCAAACTGTGTCTTTATTGACACTGTGCTGTGATAGAAATCTTCTGAAAAGACACACCATATTGTCTGCATCTTCCAGTCATTTATGCCTCCATGTTTGTTGTAGAGAGACACAAAGTAATGCTGCCTTTTATATTGATCATTTTCATTAGTTGTATTTGTCAATGAAAAAGAAAATCGATTGATGGTCTTGTGTGTACAATTGGTAAAGGTTCCTGACTCTGGTTGTGAGTTAACACACTGAACACGATTGATTCAACACTCACATACAGTACTTATAGGCTCAAACACACTTTGACAGATTGATTGATGATTGATTGCATGATTGACTTAATTTCAGGCCCCCACACAGATGTCGCCCCACATCAGACCAGCCCACACTCCTTGCCACCTCCATCTTCAGTATAGACAAAGGTAGCGACAATTCAAATGTATTCATAAACAAATTACATAACCATCTAAATTAGGAGCCAGGGTCACTGCTGCTCATTTAGTTATATAATCTTGGCTCAAATATTTGTAATTGCATAATACTTGTATGTTATTTAGTTTTCTTGGACAAATAACCTGTTAAAGGTGTTAGTGGGACGTTTTTACACCGGTCACACAGCATCGTACATGATGCTAAAGCAATTCATGTTACTGCTGTCCCATTGCAAGTGTAGTGTCGATACAGACTTGCATGGATTATACGGCATTAGTTTGCCCACACTGGGATTGGTGCAGGGATTAGTCAACTCACTTGAAAGGGAACACAGATTTTCTCAGTCATAGTGAATCTCCCTCTCTCCCCCTCCCTCTATGTTCATCTCACTGTCATGTGCACAAACACATCAACAAACAGTTCCCTCCCCCCGGTCCCACACTCACAGGTCAGGAAACATGATGTGGGTCTACACAGACAGAACTATAATAAGATTAGATTAGATTTTAGATTCAACTTTATTGTCATTGCACAGTACAAGTACAGTACAAGTACATATACAATGGTGGCTGCTGCTATCACTGTGGAGCAGAGTTCAGCAGGGTGACAACCGCAGGAATGAAGCTGTTCCTGAACCTGCTGGTCCGTGAAACGGAGGACCCTGTTGCGCCTCCCAGAAGGGAGGAGGGCAAACAGTCTGTGGATGGGGTGTGAGCTGTCCTTGACAATGCTGCGCGCTCTGCACAGACATCTCTTTCTGTGGACAGCTGCTATTGTGGGGAGTGAGGAACCGGTGGTGCATTGGGCAGTTTTCACCACCCTCTGCAGTGAGCAGCTGCCATACCACACTTAGATGCAATTGGTGAGAATGCTCTCGATGGTGCAGCGGTAGAAATTTACCAGAATCTGAGGAGACAGATGTGCCAAAGGTTCTCTGTCATGTTTGGAAGGGGAGGATGAGGTGCAACTTCACCACTAGATGTCACTGAATTCAGCTTCTATCCAACTTAGAAATTAAAGTGCAAGACCAATTGAGTAGACCAACTATTTAAATTCAGCAACCAACTGCAAGGAGTTCCACAATATAACTAATTCCACTCCATGATGCAATGTGCACCCATTTTTTTTCTTTCTGTTCTGAAAGTGGTCATCTTTGATGCTTTAAAGTCGTCCCTGAAAGAAAGGACAGTCCTTCTGAAAGAAGAAGACCTACACCCACTTTTCCCTACTAAACCCAGTTCAGATCACTTGAATACATTTGTGTGGCTGTGGCTGAGGGGGTAGACTGGTCTTCCTCTAACCATTTGCATGCCAAAATATCCTTGGGCAAGAGCCCCTCATAGAAATAATGCTTCTCATAAATGCACTGTGTGAATGAATGTGGGTGTTATATGTTATATGTTACAATGTTATGTTATATGTTATGTTACATAGTATGTTATTATTTTTTTTCGTTTTGTAAAGTCGCCTACTGTGTAGATGTTTGCCTGCCATGTCATAAGAATTTCACTGCTCCAATGACGCTGTCATTGGTGCATGTGACAATAAACTTTGATTTGATTTGATTTGATTTGAATGTATGGCAATGTACTAGAAGCAACTTATTGTACGAGGAAACTTTATGAGTACAACTCTGTTCAGGTTGAAAAGGCATGTTACTAAGGTGGGATTAATGATTCCACAAAATTCTGAGGCGTGAATGGACTGCAGATGTACAGATGTTTTAATGTCACCCCACATTTGCTCAAATGCCATGCTTCATTTACCAAAATATATATTTTTCCAAACATGTTGGAGCCAACAAATCAATATTTCACTTTAGATTTTGATTAGTACTTCCCAGCAGAGATTGTGCTTCACAAATTTATCTCAGTGTATTTTAAAGATACTTGATTGTGTTATTTGTGGTGCCGAAGCTCAAAATGTCACTCTAGGATTAACTTACATTTTTTGGGGAATACACAATGAAATGGGACAGGAGGTTCTCCGACCTGCCCCTATATGGATAAAGTTTGGTTAGTTGTAGGCACCACACTATTTGGTTGAGGTTAAGGAAAGATTGTGATCATAGTTAACACACCCTCTATTTCATTACATTGAGTCATGCTGCATTTCTTATGTGTGTTTTTCCCAGATGAATTTATCATGGTATTATACGGTGTCTCCTCTATACCTGTTGTGTTATTACCAGTCATCGAGTTGCCCAAAGTTCCAAAAATAAAAGATTATAAATCTGAATACAGATCAGCTTAAGTCTCTATTTAGATTATTTTACTCTTTTGCATCATCCCACCATTCTCAAAGCTCAATCTATTTTTAGCCATATCTTATTCTCTGTGAGCATTTTCCTTATTCTGTTTTTAGTGTTTGTTTTTTTACTTGTGTCTTTTTATCATTTATTTGAGCGATGGAGGCCCACCCTTCAAAATCATTTCTACTAGAATCCCACCATTTAATGTTTCACTGGCATTTCTCAAGGCTGTAGTGGCTCTCTTTGTTTATTGGGTTTGTATACAGTCACTCTTTCTGCTTGAGTTTTGAAGCGAACTTTGAGCTCTTATAGTTTCTCAAAGATTTCTGCATTATTCAGCCACTGCTAATCGCATCACCAGCAAACTCACAACCTAATATGGCCATAATTCGTCCTAATGTTTTTCATCTCCATCACAAATTTACCAAGACTTATTGCTACTTAACTCTGCACCCTCATAGTTTAACATATTAAGCTTTTCTCTCTGTATGTCAAATGGCTGGATTTGAGTCTCTGATTAACTCTGGACCCATAACCTGGCTAGAGACAGCTAATTCAGCATTTCTTGCAGGCACAACCATAACTAGACCGGAAAAGATTACGGTCTAGTTATCATGCCATTAACATATAGATGCACATCCCATGTCAATACCCGTGTATCTGATTGACTGTAACCATTGCCCATTGCATTGATTCCACATTAAAACTTCAAGTTTGTCTATGTGACAAGAATTTATTGAAAATGCATTTCCACAATTGAGAGTACATGTTTATATTTCTCTTCGATGATGATGATTGGTTTTTAATGAGTCAGTTTTATAGAGGTAAATAAATATTGTTGCACAAGCACTAATTTCTGAAAGTATACATATATCGAGAAGACTTCTACTTATTACATCACACCCTGACCCTGCTCTTAGCAACTGAAAGCATGTAGTTTTGCATTAGTGGTGCTTCTTGTCGGAATACATAAATGCTAATGTGCCTGAGTCTGTGGGTGTGTTAAGATGGCCTAGAGTACGTATCACTCCTCTGTGTTTATATTGATTCACCTCCTACTGCCTGTAACACTGTGTCTCTATACACATACTTCAAACACCTGAATCTGACCATCTTAAGGGCAGCACAATGTTTTTATGCTGAACAAACACTCCCTCTCTCCTGACTCTTTTCATCTACATCCTTGCATCCTGTCATCCAGGAGTGTCATTTGTCAACCACTGCACTCTGAAAAAAAGGTAACAAATGGGATGGGGGGGGGGCAGGTTAATGCCATCTATAGTTTATGAAAAATAACATGCAATTTATTGAAAAATAACACCAGATTACAACATTGATTAAAATAAACCGTTTTTAGTATAAAGGAAAGGTGTTTATAATATTTATACATCAGAAATTGTCTGTTAGAGATGAAGGGATTCTGAAGATGTTGCTTGTCAAATGTTAATTTGTCGAATTAATCACGCTGTGGAATCACTTATGAAATTCTATATTATACTTACCATGTAAACACACTTTCTTAACCATGTTCATTCAGGATTCTGCCTCTAAATGTGACAAAGCAGTTAATTATAATTTGAAAATACACTTTGACCCAAAAATGTTAACAAAAGGTGAATTGAAATTGAATTTGAATCCAATCCAAAGCCCTTTTACTTTCTGTTAACTGCCGGTCACTTCTCCTTTCCTATGTACTTCACCACCGTCCTTTCTCTCTTCTCTACCATTGTCCTCCTTCATCACACACTTTTCTGCCATCCCATCCTCCTCTTTCTCCTTGGGGTGACTTGCAACGGATCTCTTTCAAATATAGAGTACGGATTCTTTGGTAGCCTGTTGCACTGGAATAGCACAGATAGAGTATAAACATTAGTGCTGTGGAGAATCCCCCCAGGGAAAGCTGGTGAAATGCAGAGCAGTGAGCAACTGGAGAACCATATTGTACCTCTTGTTTACACATGTGCACAGGTACTGGCAGACAACCACATTTTCATGGACATGAACATGTGGATCATCAATCTGTTATGTATGTTTCTGTAACAGCTGTCCACACACTGAATCTGCAAACACACAACTGCACATAAACAGTATGTATGAGAGAGCACAAAAAGAGGTATTTGGTTACAGAAAATCAAAAGAAAAATTGAAGGGGATCTAAGTGACACAGTGTCAGCTGATTGGTTGCAGTGATAAAATGTGTCACTCTGCACGATACCTCTCCTTGAACCGTCACCTTATCGTGGTGGAGAGGTTTGCGTGTCCCTGTGAACCTGAGGGCTGTGTTGTCTGGAGCCTTGTGCTCCTGGTAGGGTCTCTCATGGCAGAGGGGATCTAGGTGAGGGGCCAGACTAAGAATGGTTCAAAAACCCTCAATGAATATCGATACAAGAGGAGATGTGGAACGTCACCTCGCTGTGGGGAAAGGAACCGGAGCTTGTGAGGGAGGTGGAGCGCTATCAGTTAGATCTGGTGGGGCTTACCTCCACGCACAGTCTCAGCTCTGGTACCGTACTCCTGGATAAGGGTTGGACTTTATTCTTCTCCGGAGTTGCCAAGGGCGTGAGGCGCCGGGCGGGTGTGGGGATACTCATAAATCCCCGGCTGAGCGCCGCGGTGTTGGAGTTTACCCCGGTAGACGAGAGGGTCACCTCCCTGCGCCTAAGGGTTGTAGGGGGGAAAACTCTGACTGTTGTTTGTGCGTATGCACCAAACAGCAGTTCAGAGTACTCAGCCTTCTTGGAGACCCTGAATGGAGTCCTGTATGGGGCTCCAGTAGGGGACTCCGTACTTCTGCTGGGTGACTTCAACGCCCAAGTGGGCAACGATGGAGACACCTGGAGAGGCGTGGTGGGGAGGAACGGCCTCCCTGATCTGAACCCGAGGGGTCGTTTGTTATTGGACTTCTGTGCTAGCCATGGATTATCCATAACAAACACCATGTTCGAACATAAGGGTGCTCATAAGTGTACCTGGTACCAGAGTACCCTAGGCCGAAGATCAATGATCGATTTTGTGATCGTGTCATCTGATCTGAGGCCGCATGTTTTGGACACTCGGGTAAAGAGAGGGGCGGAACTGTCAACCGACCACCATCTGGTTGTGAGTTGGATCAGGGAGTGGGGGAAATTTCCGGATAGACCTGGTAAGCCCAAACGAGTAGTGCGGGTGAACTGGGAACGCCTGGAGGAGGCCCCCGTCCTAGGTATCTTCAACTCACACCTCCGGCGGACTTTTTCTGGCATTCCTGTGGAGGTTGGGGGCATTGAGCCGGAGTGGGCGGTGTTCAAAGCCTCCATTGCTGAAGCTGCGGCGGCTAGCTGTGGCCTCAGGGTCTTAGGCTCCTCAAGGGGCGGTAACCCTCGGACACCGTGGTGGACACCGGTGGTCAGGGAAGCCGTCCGATTGAAGAAGGAGGATATCCTGGAGGACTCCTGACTCGGTTGCAGGGTACCGACAGGCCCGAAGGGCTGCAGCTGCTGCCGTGTCGGAGGCTAAGCAGCGGGTGTGGGAGAAGTTCGGAGAGGCCATGGTGAAGGACTTTCGGTCGGCACCAAAGTGTTTCTGGAAGACTATCCGGCACCTCAGGAGGGTGAAACGGGGAACCATCCAAGCTGTGTACAGTAAGGATGTGACTCTGTTGACCTCAACTGAGGAGGTTGTCGGACGTTGGAAGGAACACTTTGAGGAACTCCTGAATCCGAATAACACGCCCTCTATGTTGGAGGCAGAGCTCGAGGTTGATGGTGTTTCATTGTCAATTTCCCTGGTGGAGGTCACTGAGGTGGTCAAACATCTCCGAAGTGGCAAGGCCCCAGGGATTGATGAGATCCGGCCAGAAATGCTAAAGGCTCTGGGTGTTGAGGGGCTGTCATGGTTCACACGCCTATTCAACATCGCGTGGGAGTCGGGTACAGTGCCAAAGGAGTGGCAAACCGGGGTGGTGGTTCCCCTGTTCAAAAAGGGGGACCAGAGAGTGTGTGCCAATTACCGGGGCATCACACTTCTCAGCCTCCCTGGTAAAGTCTACTCCAAGGTGCTGGAAAGGAGGGTTCGGCCGATCGTCGAACCTCAGATTGAAGAGGAACAATGCGGTTTTCGCCCCGGACGTGGAACTACGGACCAGCTCTTCACTCTCGCAAGGATCCTGGAGGGGGCCTGGGAGTATGCCCATCCGGTCTACATGTGTTTTGTGGATCTGGAGAAGGCGTATGACCGGGTCCCCCGGGAGAAACTGTGGGAGGTGCGGCGGGAGTATGGGGTAAGGGGGTCTATCCTCAGGGCCATCCAATCCCTGTACTCCCAAAGCGAGAGCTGTGTTCGCGTCCTCGACAGCCAGTCAGTTTCGTTCTCAGTGGATGCTGGTCTCCGCCAGGGGTGCGCCTTGTCACCAATCCTGTTTGTGATATACATGGACAGGATATCGAGGCGTAGTCGTGGTGGGGAGGGGTTGCAGTTCGGTGGTCTGAGGATCTCGTCACTGCTTTTTGCAGATGACGTGGTCCTCATTGGATCATCGGCCTGTGACCTTCAGCACTCACTGGATCGGCTGGCGGCCGAGTGTGAAGCGGCTGGGATGAGGATCAGCACCGCTAAATCTGAGGCCATGACTCTTAGCAGGAAACCGATGGATTGCTTACTCCGGGTAGGAAATGAGTCCTTAGCCCAAGTGAAGGAGTTCAAGTACCTTGGGGTCTTGTTCGCGAGTGAGGGTACTATGGAGCGTGAGATTGGCCGGAGAATCGGAGCAGCGGGGGCGGTATTGCGTTCGCTTTACCGCACCGTTGTAACGAAAAGAGAGCTGAGCCGCAAGGCAAAGCTCTCGATCTACCAGTCGATCTTCGTTCCTATCCTCACCTATGGTCATGAGGGCTGGGTGATGACTGAAAGGACGAGATCACGGGTACAAGCGGCCGAGATTAGTTTTCTCAGAAGGGTGGCTGGCGTCTCCCTTAGGGATAGGGTGAGAAGCTCAGCAATCCGTGAGGAACTCGGATTAGAGCCGCTGCTCCTTTACTTAGAAAGGAGTCAGCTGAGGTGGTTCGGGCATCTGGTAAGGATGCCCACTGGGCGCCTTCCTTGGGAGGTGTTTCAGGCACGTCCAGTGGGGAGGAGACCTCAGGGAAGACCCAGGACTAGGTGGAGAGATTATATCTCAACACTGGCCTGGGAACGCCTCGGGATCCCCCCGTCAGAGTTGGTCAATGTGGCCCGGGAAAGGGAAGTCTGGGGCCCCCTGCTTGAGCTGCTCCCCCCGCGACCCGACCCCGGATAAGCGGATGAAAATGAGATGGGGGGGGGACTCTGCACGATAGCAAACAATGGCAAACACAATATTCAATTCAATTTAAATTAAATAAGTGTTTTGTCCCTCAGATTCAACCATCATTCAGTTGTACTGTATCCCAATGTGGATCATATATATCATATAACAGGCAACATATAACACAACAACAGAAAGCAGGCGTGTATCTAGTTTACATGGCTGGCCTACATTACATCATCATTTAAGAATCCAAACAGTCAGTGACAGTTATGAAACACTACCAGGATCACATTTCCAGAGGTCAGCAGAGGCTGCAACAGAATTAAAGAGCGAGAATATTACAGAGCAAGGTAAATCATCACTAAGTATAGGATCAGACAAACCATTCTAAAAGCAAGCTACTTCTAAAGCATTATCACGAACATCAGCTTGGAGAAGACTTGCTGCACATCATGCACCTCGTATGATCCAGAGACATTTATTCACAATCAATCACTTCTCGCCACAAGTTGAATCTTAAACAGTTGAATAGAGGAGAGGATCGCACTGACCATTTCCCCTACTCCACATTATTTCTGGACATTTGATCTGGCGGGCATGATCAAATGTTTGTTGTGTCACCAATTCCTGATTGTATATACAGTATAATGTGTGTGTGTGTGTGTATGTGTTTGTGTGTGTGTTTGTGTGTGTGTGTGTGTGTAGGTTAGGGTAAGGGATAGGCACTTAGTTGTGATGGTTAAGGTTAGGTAAGGGGCTGACAAATGCCAATGAGTGTCCTAACAACATTAGAGAAACACGTGTGTGTGAGTGTGTGTGTGTGTGTGTGTATGTGTGTGTGTCTCTGTAGGTTAGGGTAAGGGTTAGGCACTTAGTTGTGATGGTTAAGGTTAGGTAAGGGCTGACCTATGCCAATGAGTGTCCTAACAACATTAGAGAAACACGTGTGTGTGTGTGTGAGTGTGTGTGTGTGTGTGTGTGTGTGTGTGTGTGTGTGTGTCTGTGTGTGTTTGGGGGGGGGGGGGGTGTTTGAAAGAGTGAAAGAGAGGAGTCCTCTGCAGAATAGGATTTCCATCACACAACACATTATTTGCTTAATAAGAGTAAGAGCTTGGTAAGAGCTTTAGGGATTAAACAGCTACGTGTGTGTCTCTTTGAGTCTTTGATGCTTGCCCTAGCCCTAACAACATATCTATGTGTAGAGTCTGTGTATGCACCTGCTCTCAAGTATAATCTCTAATAAAGGTAAACATTTCTGTGCATATAAAGGGCATTTTATCATTTTGTCCGCCAATAAACACAGAGCAGATTTGCCCTGTACGTACTTGAGACTGTGTGCACACATCTGTATGAATATGAACAAGAAACCGGAATAAAAACTGCAATGGTTTTATGGAGGACAGCATTATTCACCCAGAGGGCAGCAAGGCTTTCTTGACAAATTCTTATAAAATCTTCTTTATAAATGGATGTATTTAATGGCAATCAAACATATTGTATAAAAAGAAATAAAACTTGTGAAATCATTCTATATTCACTTTTATGTTTGTATATTTAATTTGAACTGTGTAAAAGTATGAACAATACATTAAAAAGCTCACTGACCTATAGGACAGTTTGAAATCTCTGTTGCTAACATTAACAATATTATTTTTTGTTGTAATACAGCCTTTGAAGAATTTTCGGTGTGGTGACGGGGTTTATCTTAAACTTTAATGAGTTAGAAAAATCTATTGAATATCTTCCAAGCATGACATATTGTTTGACTAACAGAGGAACATCACCAATGAACAGGCCAGTCCTTAAAACTGGGCAGAAATCTATCCATCCATGATCAATTCCGCTTATCCTATGAGGGAGACAAACAACCATTCAATCTCACATTTAGGTTCTTCAATTGTCTTCGGACTGTGGGAGGAAGCCTAAAGCCTGAAACATGCTTCTGCGTTTTCACGGGCCCGTAAGCGCAAGAGCCCTTCCGGGTCCCTTACGTGCTTATGTATCCCTCCTTACGTGCTGACGGGTGTCGACCCCCTTTTCTAAAATTTACGGCAAAACTCTGCAAGCTCACTCAGCCCGCAAGGCTGTGATTGGTCTGCTCTACATCCCTTCTGGAGCTGCATTTCCGGTTTCATGCCCCATAATACCGGCAGAAATCACAGAAGATTTAGAAGAACGAATATGGACCAAATAGAAGAGCACTCGGCAGAAGATATCCGATAGTATGATCACTTGTATAACCTGTCACTGACTGGCGGATTTGTCCGCCAGAAAAAGGCTACGGGGAGCCGCAGTGGCTATGTAAATAAACAATCGACGAAGAAGAAAGAAGGCTTCTCTAAGGTCGTCTTCGACAAAAAGCATTACTCCGCCTAGTGTTCTGGCGCGGAATTACTTTGTAAGACGCGCAACGGTTGGGGAAGCATGAATGAAAACGAGTCTTGCGCCACAGCGGCGTGAAAAGACGCAGACGCAGTCGCAGAAGCAGTCGCAGAAGCATGTTTTAGGCTTAAGAACACAGAGTAAACCCAGCAGACATGGGGTGAACATGCAAACTCCACCAAGTTCAGGTATTCATTCCATAGCCTTCTTGCTGTAAGACCATGCTAACCAGCGCACCACCTTGTTGTAGACATGTGAAACTATTTTGAATATTATAAAAATTGGTGGCCAAAGAAATCTGAGAATAAGGCTGGATGTTTCCGTATTTCTCTGATGCAGACAATCACACAAATGTATTGTGAGCATTGTCTTTCAGGGTCTGATGTCAACCCGCTGGATACTTTTCCACATTGCTTCTTCTTGTGCACAACACTGAAGCTCTATTGCATAAGACAGTCGCCACTGTGCAGTTGCCGGCATAATTACATTTTTTATCAAAGCTACAATATCAATGCAATATCACATTAGCTGAGCTGATTTAGTTGAGTTTATCGAAGCTAAAGTCAACCAGCACTTGCCACTGTATGCTTGGCACACATGTTACTGTATGATCCAGTGGTACTGTTACTGCAGCTCTGGACAAAAGACCGCCACATTTTGCAGTGTACCACTATAAGGGCGACTAACTCTCAGGAGGTAGAGCGGCTCGTAAACTTACCAGAGGGTTGCTGCTCTGATCCCAGTTCTTGTTTAATGAGTGAAACATCAAGTGTGACAAATATGCAAAAACATAAGAAACCAGGAAGGGGGCAAATACTTTTTCACAGCACTGTATATGCTCTGTGTAGAGAATGTTGGCAAGTGGAGGATTACAATTGTCTGGCAGTGGAAAACCAACACTGATGCTGTGTACAAGAAAGGGTTCTCTACCAGTCTGTTGTAGCTAGTGCACTGTACTTTGCTGTGGTCTACTGGGGGAGCAGCCTTGGAGCATGAAGTGGAAGGGGAGAGGAAGGCACTGAACAAACTGTCATCATGGATAATCCCTAGGACCCTCTCCACCATCTAGTGGACAAACAGCGGAGCAATTTCTCTAACAGACTGGTTCAGCTGTCTGCAATAACACTGTACAACTTTGCTAAGTAGAATAGAACTAAAAATTCTCCTCCTCACCTTCAAGGCCCTGAATAATATGGCGCCATTTTACCTTAAAGAGCTGAGTACCCTATCAACCCACTAGAGCACTCCGCTCCCAGAATTCAGGCTTACTTGTTGTCCCTAAAGTCTCTAAAAGTAGAGTAGGAGCCAGAGCATTTAGCCATCAAGCCCCTCTGCTGTGGAATAATCTCTCACTTTCAGTTCGGGAGGCAGACACCATCTGTTCGTTTAAGAGTAGGCTCAAAACCTTCCTTTTTGATAAAGCTTATAGTTAGAGCTAATTAGTGCGGCAGAACGTAACTTTTCCTATGTTCTAAAATAGGAAGCGTTTAGTTTAAAAAGGCATAGAGGTATTGATGGCTGATCTACTGAGTGGGCCACATGGTTTTCATCGTACTACCATACAAACCAGTAGCCAGTTAGATTTACCTTGACCCTCAGTGTACCCCCAAGTTCGGCCTGTATCATTGTATGAACCCCTGATGACACTAAGACGCAAAGGGAATTTATGACATATGACACTCAGAGCTTCTCTTTCCAACTTCTCCTTTCTCTTCTTCATCCCTATCACATCGAAGTTAGTCATATCTCATCAGTACATGTTGTACTTGACCCCTTCCCCGACTCCCTTTGCTTTATCGGCAGCAGATCCGGGCCCGCTGTGGCCGCACCATGGATTATGATTTGTGGATAGCGCATCATAGGTCGCAATGGTGGATCCAGTACGTCGGATTCTATATCGGGCTGATCTTAGCGAGCACCGACCGGCGCCGTGGAAGGCTGCTGTGTCTCGCGCTTGTTATTTATTCTACTTATTTTGTATCATGCACTCCGGTAAAGCGAGCCCTATCATCATATATGATAGAGAACAACTTCTGTCCATCGGTTTGACGGTAAAAAACACTTTTTCACCGCCACCGACAACAGACAAAGGAGACTACCCATGGCGCGGTTTACCTGCCGTACCTGGAACTCGGAGGCGAGGACGAAGGAAAAGAGGGTCGCGAGCCGGCGTCCTGGTCCGGCTGAGGAAACGTGAAAACCGGCCTCCTCTACCAAGCATTCTTCTGGCTAATGTCCAGTCCCTGGACAACAAGCTGGATGAACTTCGTAGCAGGATGGCGTTTCAACGGGACATCAGGTTTTGTAACGTGATGGTTCACGGAGACTTGGCTCGACCCCTCGATCCCGGACTCCGCCATTGTTCCCGAGGGGGTCTCCATTCACCGCCAGGACCGGACAACAAACTCAGGTAAGAGCAAGGGAGGGGGTGTCTGCTTCATGGTGAATAATCTATGGTGCTCTGATGTGAGAATTATTTCTTCAGGCTGTACTCCGGACCTGGAGCACCTCATGATCAGATGCCGTCCTTATTACATCCCGAGGGAGTTTACATCGGTCATTCTAACAGCGGTGTACATCCCGCCCAGCGGCGACACTAACCAGGCACTGGACAAGCTGCATGCGGTGATCGACAGGACAGAGACATCACGGCCCGAGGCTGCATTTATCGTGGCCGGGGATTTTAACAACGCCAAGATGAGGAAAGTCCTGCCGAGATACTTCCAGCACATCAGCTGCCTGACGCGCGGAGCGAACACGCTGGATCATGTTTACACTCCCTTCCGGGGTGCGTATAAGGCCCTCCCCCGCCCCCCATTCAGCAAATCAGATCACGTTTCCGTCCTGCTGCTGCCTTCCTATAGGCAGAAACTCAAGCTTGACAGACCGGTGACTCGGACCATCCAGCAGTGGACCGATCATCAGACTCGGCTCTTCAGGACTGCTTCAGCACAATGGAGTGGTGCGTGTTCCAGGATGATGAAAGACCATCATTGTCCCTGTTCCCAAAAACACAAAAATCCTCAGCCTGAATAACTACTGCCCAGTAACACGCACTTCCATCATCATGAAGTGCTTCAAGCGGCTGGTCCAACCATTCATCACCTCCTCCCTCCCTGACTCTCTGGACCCTCTTCAGTTTGCCTACAGGTCAAATAGGTCGACTGCAGATACCATATCCCTCACCCTCCACACTGCCCTCTCCCACCTGGACCAGAGGGATACATATGTGAGAATGCTGTTCATCGACTACAGTTCAGCATTCAACACCATCGTGCCCCTGAAGCTCGTCACCAAGCTCAGAGACCTTGGGCTCAACATCGCCCTCCGTGATTAGATCCTGAACTTCCTGACGGGCAGACCACAGGCGGTGCGGATCGGCAGCACCACATCCTCCACCCTGACTCTCAACACCGGTGCCCCCCAGGGCTGCGTGCTCAGTCCTCTTCTGTACTCCCTGTTCACGCATGACTGCATGGCCACCCACAGCTCCAACACCATCGTTAAGTTTGCTGATGACACCACTGTCATAGGCCTGATCACCTGCGACGATGAGAAGGCCTACAGAGAGGAGGTCAGAGCCCTGACATCTTGGTGCCAGGACAATAACCTCCATCTCAACGTCAGCAAAACGAAGGAGCTGATCGTGGACAACAGGAAGAGACGAGGAGAAGCACACGCCCCCCTCTCCATCTACGGGGCCACGGTGGAGCGAGTCAGCAGCTTCAAGTTCCTCGGGGTCCACATCACTGATGACCTGACCTGGACCCATCACACAGACTCCATCAGAAAGACGGCCAGACAGCGGCTCTTCTTCCTCCGCAGGCTTTGGAAGCTCCACATGGACTCCAGGATTCTCTGCAACTTTTAGAGATGCACCATAGAGAGCATCCTGACTGGCCGCATCACCGCCTGGTATGGCAGCTGCACCGCCCTGAACCGTAAGGCTTTACAGAGGGTGGTGAATCTGCCCAGCACATCACCAGGACAGTGTTACCATCCATAGAGGACCTCTACACCCAGCGGTGCAGGAAGAAGAGCAGCCGGATTATTAAAGACCCCTTTCACCCCAGCCATAAACATTTTTGCCTGCTGCCATCTGGCCGACGGTACCGCAGCATCCGGGCTCGCACCACCAGGCTCGGAGACAGTTTCATCCCCCAGGCCATAAGACTTTTAAACTCCTCTGAACTGCAATAACTCCATCAAACTAGCACCGTGAAATATTTGCATATTTGCACTTCTGTTGTTTTATTTTCTCCTCAGCTGTTCATATATATTTAGATATATATACATTATTTCCTATTTTGATATTCTATTTTATACTATTTCTCTTATTTCTCTTATTTTATTGTATAGTGTGTAATTACTTGAGCATTGTTAGAAGAGAGCCTGAGACTCAAGCATTTCACTGCCAGCGACTGCTTAATGTTATTGTTGTGCATTTGACAAATAAAAAAAAATCTTGAATCTTGAAATCTTGATGCCGGATCCTGTGTCGCATTGGCATCTTATAATGGTGGTGGACCACGGCCAAGGCGGCGGCTGATGATGGATCCTTATAAGCATCAGTGGACAATGACTATAGTGGCATCCGATCTGGATGATGGATCATTATCTTGCTGGCTGCAGACCATAGTCCTGCTGCAACCATTGATGATTGCAGCAGGACTGCTTGACATATAGTATTGAAGTTATCCTTCAAAATGTTTACCCTCATCAATGCTGCTAAAAACGTTTATCTTGATGATGTTTTCCTACACCTGACATCAAATTTGATTGACCGATTGATTGATAGTAACTGGGATAACTGTGAATCTGTGCATCTTATTCTTAAGTACCTCATTACTGTATTCAAATGCAGTGTCTATCTATGAATCTATCTATCTATCTATCTATTAGTGGTGGGGGAAAAATCGATTCTGTTCAGTATAGCGATATTTTGCGCACGCAATTATATCGATACAGTGGCGCAAAGTATTGCAATTTTTTTAATTTTTTAATACTTTATTTACAAATTTAGCTATAGATATAGTAACGTCCCGGAAGAGCACTTTAACATCTGAGCATGTTGACCAACTCCTTTTTATGTACAAAAATGCCATTTGTTTATTTTTGATTGGAGCTCTAAGCTACTCTTATTTATATGATCATTCTCAGGTTTATGTTACTCTCTTGAGTCTGCTTTATGTTACTGTATTGAATTTAAATAATTTTAAGTTATGTGCTGGGAGCTCAGCGCTCATGCGTGTCCTGAATGTTCAAGGACAAAGTTTTTGCACTACCCTTTCTTAGTTTTTGCACTTCAGTTAATGTGTAGAAGACCATGTTGTTCACAGAATGAAATGTGACATTTGAAGTGAGTTGAGCAGTCTTATTTTCCAAATTTTTTGTAATGTCTTTGAATAATATGGGGGACATGAATCGCAATATATTCCGCAGAATTGAATTGCAATACTTGCTGTATCGCAATATGTTAAGAATCGCAATAATATTGAATCGTGGTCCAAATATTGCAATACTATCGAATCGTGACATTTTTGCCAAATCCCACCCCTATCTATCTATCCAGCCATTCTTCCATTTTATTTTTAGATGTATGTAATTTTCAATTTATGTCTTGTATGAAGTGAGGACCCTGAGCTTTCCTGTTTTGTTACTTGTCAAATTGTAGCAATAACAGACATGAGGTTATTTTCCATACAACATACAGTTTGTTTATTCCTTGTCAGTTGCAATAGAATATGACGTGATGTTTGTAAGTTGATGTAAAAGATTTGACCCAAAGGGCGGAGGGTAAAAATCCCACGCTGAATCCTAATCCAGCACGCTTGATATGTCATCGTCATTGTCTCTAACCCAGGCTGTCTGTGCTATTGCTCATGAGGATTATACACAATCTGTCATGAAGGAAGTGTGTGTATGTGTGCACATAAGAGGCTGTTGGTGTAATCTGTGAGCTCATTCCCTAATGCCATACTGCTTTCTATCTCTCACATGGCATTATGAGTCTCTGATTTCAGTCCTTCCTGCAATGACATCATTGTGCACCTTAGTGGGAGGAAGAGAAATGAACAAAAACTGGAGAGTTCTGTGTGGAGACATGCCGGCTCATTGCATTTACATGATGCTCTCCACTGTACAGTGACAGCTCAGTTTGAAATGACAACTGCAACTGTCTCCTCTTTGCCTTTAATAAATAAAAGCAGCAGTGATGCGTCACCATAAAGAGGTCAGAGGGTGTGACCTTTGACCCAATCAGTACATTGTGGGTGTATGTGTGTGTTTCAAGGGTGAAAGATCAACCTCATCGTTTAATAATTATAACGGTGGGAGAATTTTTTGCTTAGAGCAGCACTTTGTTTCCCAAGAGTCTTATTTTCTAAAACACTACTTCAGTGATTTTTGTTTTAGGCCAGCTGAGTCCCATCATTACCCTGCGGTTTACGTGATCAATACATTTGTTAAGGCTCAAAAAGCAAATACATGGGATACCATGTTAGATTTTATAGATCATATATAACCATTATTATTTTTTATTTGTCAGAATTATTAATACTATTTTATTATTACTGTGGTTGTGATGTGTTATGAAATAGGGATACCTCACCATAACAAACCGTGTCCCTGTAAAGCCTCTGATCCCAGAAAAATCAGTAGGGAAAAATACAAAAGAATATCATGTCAGAATAAAATAATAAAATAATCAATAAAATGTATTTTTTTTAACTCGGTTTCACGCATTTTCATTGTCTTCGTCTTTTAAGTAATTTCGCCAAAGCAACAACGGCTCACCATCCACACACACCCTCTTTCATGCCCCCTTTGGAACAGCCCCAGGTCCACAGCAGCACCGCGCTAACATCCACGCCGAGAAACCGAACTCCTGTCCCGGGTCGTTCAGCTGGGAGGTCCGCCCTCTGACTTCAGCAATGGAGGAGGAATAGCCGGTCGAGGCACCGATCACCGACCTCTTCAAACTGCATCAAGTGCCTCATACTTATCCATCAACCGGAACCGAGGATTACAAATAAAAAAGCCTAAACTGTGTGTGAAATTCTTGGGATTAGAGTTTGTATAAATTAGTGCAGTCAGTTTAACGCGTAATTTTATATCGCGAGATTAACGCAGAGCTGCCAACTCTCACGCTTTCGCCGTGTGACACACGCTTTTGCATGTTGGTGGTTGACTAAGTCACAATAATTTTTTAAAATATCATCGTATCAGGCCTTCATGAAGTACAAGAAGCTGGCGAGTGTGTGTGTGCGTCTGTGTGTGTGTGTTTCCAGATAGCGCTCCGTAGCCCCGCCCCCCGCCCCCGCGCACTCTCTCAGAGAGACACAGTGAGATCAGAGCTCAGTGACCGATTGCTTCTTAACTATGGAAACCGTGAAAACACAGAGTTTCTCTGGTCTCAGCTGATCAGAGATCAGCGCCTCAGCTTCTTGATCAGAGCAGAAGCTGCAGTTGGTTTCTATCGAGCTTCAGTATCTGTTTGCCTCCAGTCTGACCTGCTTTTTGTTTGAATATTTCGCCAACTTAAATATATTTTTTTAAGCTATTAGGCTGCAGCTATATGTTTTTATTTATTTAACAAACAGGGTACTTTTTATTTCATACATTTTCCGCAAATATGGGGAGGACTCAAATAGCCCTACACAGTTCTGTGTTTAATTTATTTCAAAGTAGGCCGACACCTGTCTGTGTATTTTGTTTGTTTGTTATTTTGTTGCTTGTCTGTTTGAGAGGCCTGACTGCTATGTTCACAGCAAACTTGAAAAAAAGAAAATATTAAGCAATGGTTTAACTGCACTATAGGTTGCAGAAACCTATAGTGCAGAAACTAATGCTAATAGCTTTAACCTGCTTATGGTCCTTGTTTACCTTAAATGTGCACTTTATAATTTTATTTTGTAGCGCCCTGTTTGGCAATGTTGTTTTTCAATAAAACAAAACATTTGCATAAAGCAAGCCAATCCACTTGTCCATGTTGATAGAGCATTTAGTATAGATACAATTTGTGATTAATCACGATTAATTTTGAGTTAACTATGACATAAATGCGATTAAATATTTTAATCTTTTGACAGCACTAGTATAAATATAAATATATATGCAGCACAGACATTTCAAACCAATAATTGAAAGATATAATTCATCTTTACATTTTTCATTATTATTATTATTATTATTTTACATGTTTCTTATTTATGGACCCAGTATGGTTGTTTTTTTTTATTTAGAGGCAAATGGTTGTTTTTTCTCTTTTGGCAAGAAAATCATATAATAAGAAGTCGCTAACAAATGTACCAACACCAACCATGGCTAAAATTATAGGATTTATTTATTTTAAGGCTAAAGCTATTGGGTGTCAGTCGTGTTAGACAAAAAATAACCCTTTTTAATAATGTGGCTTTAGCTACAAATCCACCAATATTAACGTATGAGTCTTATTTTGAAATTCCAGGCCGGATGTGTATCCAGATGATGCTCGGGTGAACTTGATGAAACTCTCTGTGGTTATACCTCCTCTCGTTCAGTACATTCAGGGTCCTCACACACGCCGCCTGCCGCCGCTGACACCTCGCCCCACTTATTTGGACCTTTGCTCCACCACCGGGGTTTCCGTCTGAACGCTGCCGGCGAGAAGAACTCCATGGCTCGCGTGGGGGTTGGCGGGATGCCGGAGACGGCCGTCGGAGGAGGAGGAGGAGTGATGCTGAACCGGCGGAGGAGCAAAGCCAGACGGAAGAAGCGAAAGGAGTTGTTCGGCGTCCAGATGTGCTTCACGGGGGTGGTGCTGGGGCTGGTCGCGGGGCTCCGGTGTGTGTCTCAGGGAACAGGTGAGAGGTTCTTCTTTGTTCCACTGTCGATGAACCACACGTTCATCATGTGAACAAGACAGGGACGGTGATCAGCAGCTCGTGGCTGTTTGTAATAGCTTCTTTTTTTGAATGCCTGAAACATCTAAATGAGCCTTTGCTGTGATGAATGTGTAGCGGGAGGCTCAGAAATCATGTGTAAAAACATGTCAAACAGTAGCAGTTGAGTACAGGAATTCCTGACTTAGGAACAACACGGGCACTTTACAAGTGTGTGCTCTATAAAAAAGATGGAAACCATATGCAATACTGTGCTGTAGCCCACAGTGCTGGCTCTGCGAACCGATCGGTCGGTTATTGCTAGAACACACATCCCATCAGGATGAGTCAGTGTGTCTGATAGTGTATCAGCTCACATGTACTGTCAGCACTGTAAAGCACACACCAGCATCATCTTCACCAGCAACAACAACAACAACATGCATTCATGTAGCTCAACATCTGTAACCAATAGTCCCTGGAAGTGGTGGCAGTGTCTCTGCTGCTCTGTGTTGTGGACTTACTCAACAGAAATCCTCTCCTGTAGACGACAGGAGATGGAGGACAACCGGTCAGCTGGGTATTACTGTGTCTAACTGCTGTTCATGCCCTGCATCACCATCCTGCTGACTCAGTGGCAAACTTGAAGACAGCAATCTTGATGTGGAAACACAAATGAATCAGTACACTCACACAAGCTCATCACCACCAACATGGCTTTTCATAGTGACTGCATGAAGAAAAGCACCATGTCATTGCCAGTTCTGAGCTCAGCCAATGTTTTGGTGTCTTTTGCCAAGTAGGTCTTGTAAATGGTGAAGTCAGCAGCCCAGTTAATGTTATTTAATATCACAGACTCTCCTCTGAAAGCTTCCCAGTGGTGTTACCAGGAAGTAAACAAAACAGCTGGTGCAGCTGGGATATATTGAGGACAAGAAATATTTTATTGGATTCTCCTGACGAGGAGATACAAATAGGGATTGAGGGAGGCTTAATGAACTTAAGCGAATCATTATAAAGTAATAAAGGGATATCAATTAATATTTACATGCAAGATTTTTGAATTTATTATACAAAAAGGAATTATAAAGATCCTTACACAATTCTTTTAACTTAATTTGTAAAATTTACAAGTGGCTCTACAAGTTCTACAGATACAGTTAATGCCACCGTCTAGTCCAGTCAAATCTGCAACTGTCAACGCATATCCCAAGTTTTGATCTGGTTACCTTTTTTTTTCAATTCTTTTTTATTTTATATTTCAAAGGTCACTTATAGAGCAAATCTATTATCGTGGTTTCAGAAAAAGAGCCCAAATGCTGTGATAAGGTTCATTAAAAAAATTCCAGAGAAGGCCTGCATCCTACTGAAAATGTGTAGAATGCTGTCTTGGTGATTCAGTTTGAAAAGGACATAAATGGATGCAGAATAGGATGTTCAGAAAACACAGGTGTCATACATACATTGGGAGTAAAGTGTTCCATGAAACAAAGGAGCTAATATGGTAATTGACAGGTTGCAAATCTGAAAAGTCATTTTTTAGGTAGAGAGATTAATAATCAAACCAAAATGTTCCATCTTGTGAGGATTTACAGATTTACAGCTTTTCATTTTGCTTGTCAGAATAAACATCTTAATTGATTTTAACATGTCAGATCGGGCTACTAGAAAATGTGATGGGCAGTCTTGACTTTTTCTGATCAAATCAATGGTTTATAAAAAGATTGATTGTGGCCCACTTCAATAAATGATTTCGTAGTTTTATGTGATGTGTAGGACGTGTGCAGTTTTGATCTAACAGGATGAACATTATGGCTGAAGAAATGCTTGTATATTGAACTTGAGTGTATTCTTCTCATTCTTAATTCATTTCTTTGTTCTTCCCTCGTTCTCTTTCCCTTTGTTTGAGCCCCTCTGTCAAACCTTTTGTTAATGCTGTTAGAGTTACCACTGTTATTTTAATCATCAGTTAATCTGCTTTATGTAAAAGAACAATTTTAACCATGAAACTTTGCTTACAAAAGTATGACTTAGGGGGTACTTTTTCTGGAGCTTTCAGTTGTTTCATTATGTTATGGAGTTTGTGTGCAGTGTTGTGACTACATTTATTATAATTATCGAGCCTAAGGTGCTTTCTTCAGAGTCCTTAGTTTCACAATGCTAGCCTAAAGCCCATCACATTAAAGATACAAGAATCAGGAATGTTTTTTATGATGAAAAGATTAATTTGATCTCTAAAATGACAGATTATAGTTTAGATCTAGTGTAGTTTAAAATGTAAAAAATTGCTAACACATTTGTCTGTGAAAGTCACAGTTTAATAAGCCCGTAATTCTTTGAAAAGACGAGACATTTCATTTAAATGATTAATAATTTTCAGTGGAGTAACTGCCTGATGACATTACATACTCTGGGAGCAGGTTTGGTCCCGCATCTTGCTTAAGGAAGTTTGGCAATTTGACTGGTGAAGAATAAAATTGAAGCAAGAACCCTACGAGTAACGGCTAACCAGCTGCGCTACCCAAGCCCCTTTATGGACAAACTGTTTCAGCGCTGAACTGTGTAGTGATTAGACCAAACCCTCCATATTGACCTCCCCTGATGGGGGAACATGTTCTGAGTACATGTTTTCACAGAGACGGTCACGTGGGAGAGCAGGACCTCCTCTCATAATGGTGATGATAGCAGCCCTCGAGCACACTGAGCTTTTCTAGGTCTTGAACACACATACACACAGACACGCACGTGTAAATGTTTGTGCATTACCCCATGTCTTTGCTCTGCCTGTGCACCAACACGTGGTCTTTGCAGACAGCGCTCCTCTTCTCCCCTTGTCCTCCTACTTGTTTCCTCCTGCATCCTTTTAATTTCATCCATGCACCCGTCCATGTCTCCCCTCTTGAATATACAAGGTAAAAGCAGGATTCAGGACAAAAGTACCATAGGAGGGAGGATTACCCATATGAGCAAACACATGTTAATGCTGCTATTATCTGTAGGTTTTAATATCATTGAGCTTTGCAACTCTAGCCAAAGTCCCTGCATCATCCATCTGTGAAAAACCTAAAAGACGAGTGTACCAGCCAGACAAATGGTCATGCTATAGAGAAGCCACTAATGGCTGCTCAGTATATCTGCTATACAGCATTAGTCTCCAGATGATCTCGTTACATAACTTAAAGCTCTCATCGGTGGGTCCCCTTCTCTTTGCACACAAGCAGGGGGCGGGAGCGGCGAGCAGAGGAGCACAGACGGAGCACTTTATGCTAACGATGCCACAGGACTCGGAGCTGATTTTGACAAAAAGGAAAAGAGACAAGAGGGAAGAGAGGAGGAGGCGCAGTGAGGAGGTGATCTGAAAAAGAAAAGAGGGAGCAAGTGAGGACAACGTTTGCAGTGATGAAGGGAGGAGGGAAGAAAAGAGAGGGAAAAAGTGAGATGAAGTGGGAAGATGCGATGGGGGAAGGCAGGCGAGAGAAGAAAGAAATAATGAAGGAGGGAGCTTGTCAGTGTTGAGGTGGATGAAGTGGTGATGGGAGAAAAGGTTAGAAATCAGAGAGCAAGAGGAGAACGAGGAGGTCACAGTTTCTGAAAGGAATGCAGCCTTTATTTCATTGGTGCAGGGCCTATTTATAAAAATGTCCAAACTTATTATTGATTTATCTTTTAGACATGAAGCCCCAATTTTATTCTGAGCATTTTCTAATGAGTCTAGCAGCTGAAAGAGGATCAACTTTGGAAAGAAAGAACTAAAAATAAAAAACAGTTTTGTTTGTGACAGCAACGGTCATATTTATATTACATTTAGGGCGTTATTCCTTGTGATCTAATACAGTGACATGGCTAAAAAGAGGTCCTGCGAGGAAATAAATAATGCTATAAACTACCATCACTAATTAAAGAGACTTCTGAGTGTTTCAACTTTGACCTGCTGCAGGGTGTGGACACTTCTTCTGTTCAGTGGTTGTTACGTTTCAATATTGGAGCCTATGAAATTAAACATTAATTAAAAAAATTTTGAATGTAAAAATTCTGTGATACGTGTTGCTTAAGGCACAAGAAAGCAAAGTAAACACAAGTTCAGTTTTGAATTCTAGAATTTTGATTGAATTCAGCTCAAAAGACAAGTTCTATTCAAAGTGTTAAAACAGATTTCTCCTCCATGACAGTGGTGGCCAGGGCTCATGGTTGTTGTATAATTGATAGTAGACCATCCTTGCAAATTAACAAGAAGACAAACTACACTTAAATCACATTAACCCATAAACAGCCTATTGTAAACACACAAAGCTTTCACTTACATTCCATTAAAATCTTTACCTGGGACGTTCTTGACCATGGACCGTAAAAAAAGATGGACGACATGACAGCTCCCAAAATTGAAGCCAAAACATATTGACCACCATCTGGTGGCTGGCTGCAGTAGAGGTCATAAACCTTAACTCCTCCATGCTAGCAGATGGAACACTGACCAAACTAAAAAAGTCAAATTACACATCAAACAAAAATGACCAAATATTATTTCTGTCATTTAGTTTGTTGGTATCACACTGATGTAAGGATTCATTCTGTTAAAGGTTCAGTCTGTAGAATTTAGTGACCTCTATTGGGAAAGGTGCATTCTGCAGCTGAATATCTCTCACCTCACCCTCTCTTTCGAAACATGAAAGAGAACCTGTGGGAACCTTTAGTTTAAATATAAAGGGCCCATTTTAGAATAAAGAAAACAACAATTCGTACAATTTAGATGAATCAAAATAGTGAAAGCATCACTAGGATTACTTTATATAACATTTCCTGCTATTGATCCCTGGACCCTTCAGTTTGGTTTTAAGACTGCTGAGACTGATAATTGACTTAACGATTGGTCAAGAGTGTGGATCATCAGGACATTGATACACTCACGCAGACTCCAAATGTAAGATGCCAGCCCCTGTATTCAAGATATTTTTTGGCTTCCTTTTTTACACAATAGGAGAAAAATTAGATCTGTCATCCACCTCTTTACACACTGCCTGCTTGATCATCTTTATGCACAGTCTCAACAGTACACTCTCTAGCTCTGCTGGCATGCCTTAACAAACCAAACCTCTGTGTTGAAAATGTATGCATGAAAATAATGTTAAAATACCAGTCCATTCATTTTATAATTCTTTAAAGTAACAGTGTCACATAAACTGCAAAACTCAAACACTTTTGAGATCATTGACCATGCATATATTCCCAGTTAAAAGCCTGGGAGGAGAAACAGGAGTAACAGTAACACATGGTTAACAAAATCACAGAGTCACTAAACGTACTGACAATTAACTTTCACAGAAACGTGAACCAACGCGCAACATTTGAACAGTATTTGTTTCCATGGATATATGTTGCTACGATGGGAAAAACAGCACCTCAGGTTTTAACATGTGTTCTTTCTAATACATGCCCTTAAGATGGATTGTACGGATAAATATGGTGCAACAATATTCACACTACCACAGCCAACTTTGATGTGTTCAATATTGTTGTAAATACCCACAGTACATATATAAGTTGCAGACAGCTTTATTCTGCTGAACAGAGGTCTGCTCATTATCCGCAGACTGTGATTTAAACTCTTAAATCACTGCTCCAAACTGTTACTGTTTTAAATTCCACGTCACTAGAGGAAACCTTGGATTTGAATCAATAACGCAGTCAACATTTGCAACAATTTTTTTTTTTTTCTTTGGTGGGTCCAACTATTTTCTGACAGTTCGCACCTCCTCGCCGGAAACAAGCAACACCCCCACAAGGGGAAGTACTTGTAAGTGCTTCAGATAAATACAAACAACCCAGGGTATTTCCCCCTTAAAGCAGATTGATGCATGAGAATTATGAAGAAATGTCATTGGAAAAGAAACATTAAAAACAGCATCAGTTTATTTAAGCCAATATTATAATCATTATCATTGAGAAAATAAGCCAACTGACATCTCAAGATACATTTATTGGTCCTACACACATGCACAGACACACGACATGCAAATGGGTGGAAATTTTTCCTCTGCTTTTGACGCATCTGGTGAACACAGGAGGACACACAGAGCAGTGGGCAGCCATGCACGGCGCCCAGGAGCAGGTGTAGGGGGAGTAAGGTGCCTTGCTCAGGGGCACTTAGACAGTGGGGTAGGGAGAGACCTCTTGGACATTTGAACAGATCCAGGTGCCCATAGTCCAATTTTTCTGCCACTACTCCACCGCCAGTGTTCTCAATACAGGACACTCTTCAGCTTACAGTGTTCTGTCTATTTTTTTCTGATTCTTGTCTTTGTCACTCCTCTGACATCGAACAGGCTGGCTGCAGTGCTATAGAAGCTTATCCCATTGGCTGTCTCGATTGTATCCCTTCACGTGTCCACATGTATTATTTGCATTATCAAAGGATATTTTGCATATTTGCTTTGAAATAAAATAAAATAACAACAACTTGCATTAACACCTTAGCTTTGGTAATGGTACTAGGGATTTTTTGATAACTTACCGAGTCAAACTTAAATCTTAAAGCTGCACTAATCAATATTTTTAAAGTAAGGATTGGTCGAATTACTGTGTTTAATATGAAAGAGGTCTTTTGTAGTCATGGAGACAGAGCATTAGTACCAACTCCAAAGTTCCTCTTGTTTGAAAGAAGCATTTTTAGCTTCTTGCAGCTAGTTTGGATTTTACTGCCTGCAGCATTACTCTTCAAATTCACATCAGTGCTGTTTTCAGTTACAGGGGGCAGCACTTATCAGAAAAAGTGCTCTTACAACCCAAGTGACACTAGCTACCTAGCACTAAACTGCAAAGAGGTAATGCTGATGAACCTAGTGGACTAAGCTAAAAGTTTAAAGCAAAGATATAGAAGGAGACTAAATATTTGTCTTAAATAGTACTTAGGACCCTAAAATATACCGTAACAAAGACAAGAAAAGAAATGCACCTTTAAATTACGAGCAGTTTTGCAGGAATAGAATATAAAACTTGCAGTAATTATACAAATTCCAAACCCTGTGATCAAAGAATAACCAAAGAAGATGATGAATTTTGACAAAAATTCAGTACTGGACAGTTTTCGACACATGAAGCAGATATCTGTGCTTTTTGGACCTGTGACCATCGAAAACAGAGGCATCTCCTAAATTGCTGCCACTCGTTCCAGCTGTGTCAGTCTCATACCTACGCTGTGATCCACAAACACACGCGCACACACACCTCTGAAAGCAGGCTTGTGTCTAATTCAGCTGCATCTGGGTCAGCCTGTGTGAACAGAGAGCAACATCCCCCAGTCGTAGGCAGACATAAACAGCCCTGCTCTCCTTTTTCTATCCATCCATTTCTCCCTCCTGTCATACTCTCTCCCAATCATCGCCTCCATCAAGCGGCCACTATGCTCTCATCTTGTCGCTCTCTTCCTCCATTTTGGTGGCACTCAGCTATCATTTCGTTGTATACCCCTGAAGCTGCAACCCTTAGTCCTTCGTAGCACCCCTAATGCTACAGTTCTCTTTCCTCTTCCTCTCTTTTTCTCCCTCGCTCCAACCTCTCTCATGTATCATCAGCACACAGGCTTCAAAAAGCTTTTCACAGAATTTGCTCCAGCACCGCTTGCCTGTTTGTTGGCTCATTTATTTATACAGTCCTCCCAGTGTGTTTGCACAAGCGTATTCAATGCAGCTTAACCTGAGAAGAAAAAATTCATGTTCTGACATCCATTTGTATTGTACTTTTTCACAATGCCTAAGCTTTTTTCAAAAACGTTAGTTTCAGTAATTTTTCACCACAGGAAATTTAATAAATAAGTATTGCTTTTCCTGGTTGATAGAGATAAAGAAGTATAGTGGTGGTAACTGCTGTATTGGATTTTGTGGACTTGACAAAAGCTTCACATTAAGTTATTTTAAGTACCAGTAGTGAGGGCTATTTCGATTTTCTATACAACATGTCAGTGTTGGTATGGGCCACCAAATCTGAGATTCTCTTGTACACACATCAATGTTGAACCAGAGCATGGATTATAACTCTTTCTAACTACTCCTTAAATTACATATATTTCGGTCACCGTTATCGTATCTTTCCTGCAGTAGAGTCTTGTTGAAATCGGTGTTTGAAGAGAGGAGACGCGGACCCAGTACTTACAAGTATAATGTTTATTACACAAGAGTATTACAGGTCAGGACGAGTTTCTAGAAAACTCGGAGATAACACACAGGCCGACTAGTGAAAATCTGCCTTGACTCTGCAAGGCAAGGCGTTATATAGGGGAGTTGTTTACCACAAACCCAGAGATTTAATGACGTCACACGACCGGGCCTTCTGCCTAAATTTGGGAATGTGTCGTACCTTAAGATTTAAGGACCCGCTGAAAACCATCTCTCCTCTTATTATTCCATAGGCAGTTCAAGGATAGTTCAGACAAGGAGAAACACACTGAACACATCTGGAGATAATACTTAAAGGTTTGAACTTAAGATTCAAGGCGCCTTAAGATATTAACATGTCATTATGATCTATACCTATGCTAGAGAAACTCAGTAGCTGAATATTAACTTACCATTTATGGTTTGTAACTGTGCAATGGATATCTATTAGCTAAAGGAATATACTACACCGTATTTACTGATCAGAGTAGAATTAGGAATGTTTCTACCCAACCATCATCCTTTGGTCTCTATCAACAAAATATCAGGTTTGTTATGTAGTAAATTCAACAGTGGCTTTTCACAAACTTTGACTTGTTTGGTTTTGAGCAGGTTTATTTACAGAATTCAATTTGTCAACTTTGTATAAGAGTTATGCTGGTAGTATAACATTGATAGATATAAATACTTTAAACATTGACACAACTGTCCAATATGTTAAAAACTGTTTCTTCTAATCAATGTGTAAAAAATTAAAAAAAATGCTATCTCTTCTCTCCCCTCTTTTCCACCCATCTTTCTTCTCATCCCCATTTTTCTCTGCCCACCCCAACCGCTCATTGTGTAAACTGTTTGGTTTCTCTATAATTTTTGATGTCTCAACCTATATATAAAGTGCCTTGAGATAATGTATACTATAATGTGGCACTATACAAATAAATGTAATTGATTGAAGTGTGATTACACTAATCAAAAGTCGATGCAGACAATGCTCGCTGTAATATTTGTATTGTGGAATGCAAATCTGGTAAGGGCAACACATTTAACCTGAGGAAACATGCCTGCTGCAGATACTGTTAGAAATTTAGCATGACGGCTGTAGCCACCAAAGAAGGTGAACACTCCATGGATAATGAAGCATTTAGTGAGACATCGGAATCCTCATCACCATCTTCAGGGAATACAATAGTAATATATGTGATAAAGTTTTAGTTTTTTTAGAAAAATCTACACACAGAGTCCCGAAAAACATACCATATGTGTACTGACTTGGATTCCAGGTATCAGTGTAATGTTATTAGATTGTGAAAGTGGCTCAAACCTATTGATGAGAGCAGTGAAAAGTGGCTCAAACCTATTGATGAGAGCAGTGAGCCAAACCATAACAGTCAAGTCGGGAGTTGTAAAACCAAAACACTGAGATTGAAGACACTAAAATACTTCTGAGAGCTGAAGGGAATTTACAGAGCGAGTGATGATTCTATGGATGAACACTACAACTGACAGCTTTAAAATTCAGTTTAGTATTTTAATCTAAGGTTAATATGGATAACAGTAGCTTTAACGTTTTTCTATCCGACAGTATGACTTAACACACTGAGTCAAACTGATTCACAAGAGAAATTTATGTGAACTTTGTGAATATGTGGACAGGGAAGCATGTCAGGTACACACAGATTAAACTCTCCCCTTTTCTGTGAGTGACTGTGCTAAGCATGGATAAACTGACCTTCATCTGTACTTTTTCTTGTGCACAATTTACTACATGCACATCAGGGTCATACACACAAGCACACAAATGTTAATGTTAATGTTTCTCACGTTTCAGGAAAATGTGGCAGACCACTGCAAAATCAAGATTATAGTAGCTACAGGACAGGAAGTGTGTGATATATGCCACAGTGATGTGCAAATGTCCCGTTGGTGTTGATCAGGGACTACATTATATGGGCATTTCGCTCTTTTTCTTTCATTCACTTGTTATTCGTACTGCTTTATTCTCCCTCCTTCTCTCCCTTTCTCTCTCTTTTCACTCTCTCTTTCATCACATCAGTTTTCTGCTGTACAGGCCTTTTGATCCAATGGTCATGCCACACTTCAATACAGGAGCTGCTCTTTGCTGTATTTGTGACAGTGAGTGCAGGTTTTGATAGATGGCTTTGTGTTATTGTAACAAGCTAAGCATCTAATGGGCCCTGTCTTCTCTCTGGGTCAGATTGGTGAGGATCATATGGTCCTCTGTGGCTGAATGATGGACAGGATCACACTCTTGTTAGTCTTTACAGTTGTGCCAACACAAGGCTGCAGCTGCTAGCACAGTATAAGGACACTAGTGTAGCAATAATAATTTTGGTCTTTAGAGTTTTGTAACTTTATCTTTTTTCTTTCCTATAACCTGAGTTATGAATGTCAGAAATAATCAATCAATCAAATTGTATTTGTATAGCCCATATTCACAAAACACAATTTGTCTCATAGAGCTTTAACAAGGTGTGGCATTCTCTGCCCTTAACCCTCAACAAGTGTTAGGAAAAATATGTACAGGAATTTGCTAATGTTTGCTCAGAAACTGTATGTGCATAATCAGACTTGAATTCATGCAAAATATGTAAACGTGTTTTGAGATTCGTACAGGTGCAATTGTGTGCACAGATGCTTGAATTCTGTAATTTTCTCACATTAATATTGTGTAAGGATGGTAGGAAGGTAAAACACATCATTGATCTTGCTTTTTATCAGTATTCTCTGTCCATCAAGGAAAATCTGTCTTTCAACTATAAGTCAAGGCAATTTTGTTCATCAAGCACCTTCCATATAGAGAGGTAGGCTCAAAGTGCTTTTTCGGGATTTAAAAAAAAAAATTAAAGATTCAATAGAGTATTATAAAAGAGATACATTTTTTCCAAACTTAAAAAATAAATTAAAAGGAAAAAAGAATACAAGTTATGGGTTTCCACTGTGAATCCTGACGGAGGAACGGCATCAAGCGATGTGAAGAGGAAGTGAAACTTTCTGACACTGACATCAAGGCATCTGTTAGTGATGTGAAGATCGACTTTATGGGACCGCAGTGATGTCCCTAATAAAGAAAATACACTGACACTCTGCCTCTGCTGTGGATAAAACAATGTGTGCGATCAGAAATCGCTGAAAATTGCTTCCTCCCGTCCTTCAATTCGCATGCACACATTGCGCAGAACCCTGCACCACTGTCACAGCAGTATTTATTTATTTGGAGCATTGGACCGATTCCCTCACATCTATGGATCCTCACATCCACTGGGATATTATTTGGAAAGTGTCCTCATTTCTTGTAACGGATCTCCTGTTCGCTCCGTGCGCTCCGTGCGCTCAGTGGAACGGTCGCGTTCACTGCAGTGATTTGATGATGCACGGACAGTTTTAGAAGATATTATTAAAACTGTTAATGACTCGGCCCTGTAACTCCGCTCTTAAATGGAATCTAAACGTAATTGGCTGTATGTTGTTTGATATATTTTTAAATTAAAAGGCTTGGGGGGAACAGATATGTTGCGCGAGCAAAACTAAGATGTTGGTTTTAATGTAAATGATGAATTGGATCAATAATCTGCTTCAGTTCAACACCTCATGTCTGCGTCCCCACTTTCCCGTCTCCAAAACGTCCGTAATTGGGGCAGAGTTTGCTTTGAAATACGCACATTTTCCCGTCAAGTTCGTTTTTATAAATCACAACTTTGGCGTGAGAAGTGGCGTACGCACGTTTCAGGCCCCATTTTGTGCGTACGCAACGGTTATAAATCCGACCCCAGGTCTTAGCACAGGAAGCCCCTTAAAAAAGCAGACATGTTCACTCATCGCAATGCCACATAGTCATCTGGTCTCACTGACACAACAAACTACATCTGTGGGTTGTAACACATCGTCAAACCAATTGTTAATTCAATTGCACATCACCTTTCATAGTTACTCTTTGTCACATTTTTGAATTGACTGTAACTTTGGATTGAGGTTTGTGATGGGCAGGCAAATAAAAAGCCATTAAGAAAGCAACAAGAAGTGACAAAGCTCACATATGCAAAGTGTGGAAGGTGATACAGAAAGACCTGCCATGAGCCCTAAAAGACAAATTGTGATTTGTGAATATGGGCTAAACAAACACTATTTGATTTGAAATAAAGAGGAGAAGCACAAAGCAAATAAGACGGTTGAAAGTGCAGCTCAAACTTTTGTTGTAATCATGCATAAAATAATGTTTGTTTATTAGGGGATCATGTATTTGCATAATTTTTTTTGTCCCTTTCTACGACAGCCGGTCCATTATATTTGGGCTTTCCATCTGGCCATCCTTCTATTCTGTACTGAGGGAAGTTCTTAAAATTTGGTACAAACATTCACTCAAGGATTAACTGATAAAATTGGTGGCCAAAGTTCAAGGTCATTGTGACCTCGCAAAGTATAAGGAAATCTTCTTAGAAAATCATAACTCATTACATGTTCTTAAACTGCTAAATTGTTCATACCTGTGTTCTTATATTGATGAATTCAATGTCTTCGTAAGTTGCTATTTATCATAGATTCCCACCTTTCCTATGCCCATAAATGTGTTGTGTGCACACAGAAATCACAAGACCCGAGAACAAAAATGATCATGTCAAGATTGTTCAAACTAAAATCTAAAGACCACAACAGAGCTGTTATATGTTGTACTGTCAGCAGTCAATATAAAATAACAGATGGGTTGCAGTTACATGTCCATGGAAGCTGTATCGGTAGAAAGTCGTACAGTTCTAGTCTCACAACTGAGGTCAAGAAAAATATTTTCATACACTGAAGAGAGAGGGGAAGGAAAAGGGTTTGTCACATTGACTGTGCAGATTTTTTTCACACGTGTATAATGTGGAAAAACAATCAATAACCATTTGTGTGAAGGACAGAGTAAGACCAACTCAGTGCAGCTACTAACTGCATTTGGCTAGCCTGACCTTGTCATACTCACAATTCTAGTCAGAATGTGAGTCTGATACTGCTCCATTGGGCTGTGATTATGGGGTGTGTTTCAACCGAACCAGAAAAAAGAATGCCTCTTGTCTCAATTGGATAGACCTACAACTAATCAGAGCAACATAGTATGTGACGTATGTTAAGCAATGCAATGTGAGTTATTTACCAATGCCGTGTTCACACCGGACGCTGAAGCGACACTAAAGAGACGATTAAGCGCAGCGCCAAGCCTTAAATAACAGCTTGCTCCCATCCACTTCCATGTTAAACCTTTGTGCTGTTCACATCGGAGGCTGAAGCGGTGTGAACCATCTATGGTGTGAACAGCCAAGCGACCGGCGCAATAGGGGTTAGCACGGCGCAGCGCTTTGGCGTCACCTCCGCGTTTTCTGTTCCTCTTTCAAAATGAATGCGCTGTCGATGTCTTCTAAAACAGACTCAAATACAGCATCTACACATCTCAGCTCTCCTGAGGCAGGCATGTTTGTTGAAAACGAATTCAACCCAAGCGCACTTTGGTGACGTGGTTGATTACGTTATCGTTTATCATCTGTCCATCATCGTATAAAGCCCGCCCTGACAATCTGATTGGTCCGGTCATTTTCGAACCGGGCATAATTTCCCCAACGGAGCGACTCCAGACCGAACTTCCCGACCTCAAATGTTGTGGGCGGGGCTAAGTTCGTCTGGCATCCAGGCTAACATTGGGCTATTCGCACTCACAAAATAAATGAATGCCTTTTGTCTTCGAGTCTGGACACTGGCATGGCTGCATCTCCTAACCCATCTCTTATCTCAGAGTAAGAAAGATGAATAACTATTTTGTGACAGTGTTCTCATATTCATGTATTAAAATTCTCAGAGAAAGTGAGAAATTAATACAAATTTGCAGTTAAAGTTAAGTTATCCACTGAAGCCTCTTTGTCTTTTTAAGCAAGCCAGTACAGTGTGCTTAAGAGTGCTCCTCAGTATAAAAGATTCTGTTCTCACAAAAGAATTAATCCCAGATAAGAAAACATGAATAAATTGAAATTTGAATTTGTCACATACACTGACCATACCCAGTACGATGTGCCGTAAAAGGATTTTTATATTATTCTCCTTGACATTGAAATGAAATAAAAATACTTACTATTTTGAAATGAAGGAAGAGATTTATACAAATATATGCGCAGTTTATGTGCATCCATGAGGGAGTTGTGCCACATCACACTGAGATAGTTGTGGTGCAAAAAACATGATAATGAGGATATGGAATATTGAGAAATGTAGGAGGTTGCAGGTGTGGTGCAGAGTATGTGTGAGAAAGTCAGAACTTTTGTAAAAGAAGTTTTAAAGAAGAAATAAGAAGAAATATCTTCTATAACGGTTGGTGAATGAGGCCCAATGAGTTTATCATGAGAGTCCTGATTTCAAGGAAGTCTCTGCTTATGTGTAATTTAAGCCTGGACAGGGATGAATCCTTAGCAGAGCTAATCCATGTGTGAGTAGACTGACTGCATGCACTTGGACTGTGGATTACTTGTTGGAGAGCACTGGGTTATCCGCAGTGTGGTGATGCTGAGAGCACGGACACTGGGATGCAGTGTCTTGTGCATTTAGTCAGGATGAAAATAATGTAATTAAGCACAATAATGATAAGTTCAGTATGACAATGTGTTTGTGCCTACATGAGCATTTGTGAGAGTGAAAAAGGTGATAAGTATGTTGATGTGTGCACTTTACTGGAAACATTCAGATACTGAGCCGATAATTAAGTGGCCACTCAGCAGCCAAGTCTCTCTGTCTACTTTCAGGTTGCAAGTGAACACTCACTAATGTATTCTAAATATAGTATGGTATGATTTCACGATTGATTTAACTTAGTCATGGCTGGATCACCAAAAGGGAACATTTTGAAACTACCTGGGGACCCTGGAGGTCAGAGGGCCTTCAATTGTGTGTGAGAATATGCTCCACCGAAGCTGACTCAAGCACCAGACATGGGTCTTTCATTATTCTGTAGCTGAAATGATAAGTTGATTAATCGATAACAAATTCAACAACTGAATGACTTCAGTAATTTCTTGAGCAAAAATAATGAAGCAATATTTGAAGCTTTTCAAATGCAAAGATTTAATTACTAATTTCATGTGAAGATGCCACAATTACCTCTCTGAATTTGTTATGGTAATTTTGCAATATGGTTTATAGACTAAGCAACCAAACTTCAGAAAACAATTAGCACAATAAATTACATTTATTTATATCAATTATCTGAATTTATAAAGAGCTTTTCTTGACTTGATGTCCTCTTGAAGTGCTTTACAGTGCAGTTTTTCCATTCACTCATTCGACCATTCATACAGTGCATCTTTGTGCAGCACTTTGTATTACACATCACACATAAACTGTCGGCGCAGTACCACAGGGGCATTTTGATGTTCAGTATCTTGCCTAAGGAGGCTTAAGAGATGCAGAGTGGAGGAGCAAGGGAACGAATCACCGCCTTTCTGGTTAATGAAACTGGTGAGTGTTTGTTTGTCCTTGTCAACGGATTTTCCCCAATCTGCTAACAACAGCCCCATCTCTTACCCTCAGGAGGCTGTTTTCACGTGTTAATAATCAAATCATATGAACACACACATGCACAGATAAAACATTCCGGGCTCTGAAATGATGGATGAGCAAATCTGATCAAGTGTCACTGAGTTTGTCTGTAGGCCACATACTGAATAATATCTAGCTGTGATTAAACACTAAACGCTATTTTGCTCTCTCTAACTCTCTCTCCTCATATATTTCACTCTTTGTCTCTTTCCCTGTCCCTGCTCCCCAAATACGCCCAGGCTAATTCATCACCCAACCCAAAGCCTTTTTTAGCACCAGTCATGTGTATTCTTGGATCTCTTGGAGAGACAGATGAAAAGAAGATGAGTTGAATAGAGGGGTTCATTCCTGAGGAGTGTGGCCATTTTATAAGAATCTGTTGCTGTCTTTACGTCTTACCTCTTCCTTTATTCCTTCATATTGTCCTAGCTTACTTGATTGAGTTGGTAATTGTCAGAGTCTTTCATGACATGGTAGTGAATGGTATAATGTTGTAAATGGGCTGCATTTATATAGCACTTTTAAGGATAAGAACTATGGACTTCATGACAACGTTTTTTTAAACCTTAAACAACAGACTTCAGAAGTTCATAAGAAAAAGTTTTACTGGTATTATTTGTCATATTAAAAGAGTTAGCCATTTAACCTTTGTATATTATGGTATAGTGTGTTACGGTGTATATTTTAGTGATACATTTTTAACACAATACTTATTACAAGTAAATGCTAGCAGTTATTTCAGATTGTCCAAAAGAATAGCAGAGCTTTGAGCTAATGTCTTCATATTTGTTTATTAATGTTTGCTAATTTACACTAAATACAGCTGAGTTTATTGATGAAATGAAATGAAATTTTCTCCAAGCTCATCAATCAAAGAAAAGTATAAAACATTTTAACTGGGCATTAGCTGTACAAAGTGGGACTTGAGCAACATGACTCAGGATGATGTGCGCCACAGGATGATGTATGCTGCAGGATGATATGCGCTGCAGGATGATGTGCGCCACACGATGATGTGGGGTGATGATGTGCGGTGATGATGATATGCGCAGCAGGATTATGTGTGCCGCAGGATTATGTGCGCCACAGTATGATGTGTGCCGCACAATGATGTGCGCTGCACGATAATGTGGGTGATGATGATATGCGCCGCAGGATGATGTGCGCCAAGTGCGCCCCCAGATGATGTGCGCCGCAGGATGATGTGCGTTGCAGGATGATGTGCGCACCAGAATGATGTGTGCTGCAGGATGATGTGTGCGCCTATGTTCGCCCCAGGATGAAATGCGACCCAGGATGATGTGCGCTGTAGGATGATGTGCGCTGCACGATGATGTGCGCCGCAGGACGATGTGCGCTGCAGGAAGATGTGCGCCGATGTGAGCCACAGGATGATGTGTGCTGCAGGATGAAATGCGCTGCAGGATGATGTGCGCCACACGATGATGTGGGGTGATGATGTGCGGTGATGATGATATACGCAGCAGGATGATGTGCCCTGCAGGATGATATGCGCCGCACGATGATGTGCGCGGCAGGAAGATGTGGACGATGTGAATGCCTTGACACATGCAATGTAAAACAATATACTAATGTCACACCATCATCCTCTAACCCCGGGACGCACTGGCCGCACCGGGAGCGGCACGAAAGGCGGTCCGCCTCCTTTCCTCGGCCATGTTAAATACTTGGGCTGTTCGCACCGGCAGCGTAGTGCCAGGGACACTGGGAAGCTCCGCGGCCACACACACACACACCCTGCGCGCTCTCTGCACTCTCTGCGCGCTCTGCAAGCTCTGCGCGCCCTGTAGGAGTTCACCTACAAGAAATGAAGAAACTTTCCAAATAATATCCCAGAGTGGAGGCAAGGATCCACTGATGTGAGCTCCTGTGTCCACTGGTGTCCTGGTTCCACCCATGGCAGCGTAGTGGCGTGGTTCTGGCACAGGGAGTGCATTTCTCCGTGCTGGTTCAGGGGTAAATTATGCTGGTTTTCACAGGCAGTGTTGTGCACATTCACACCTCTCATGCACTAGTTCAAAGTTCAGTTCATACAAGTAAACATGAATAGTTCACGTTCATAATTCACCATGTAAAATCTAAACTAGTTCATAGTTCAGTTAATTTCATAGTTCTAAGGTGGAAAGTGAGGCGCCCGGCTGTTCACACTGGACGCGCATTTCTCAGAGCTGGTCAGCCCGCGGTTCTTCTTTCTCCGCTTGTTGTTGAATGTAACCCGTTCAATGTACTGGTTTGGGGGTACATGATGATGGTCTCCATATTATGAACGTGTTCACTGTTCAAATTCATTATGTGGCATTGAGTTGCGCTCAGTTCATCGTTCTCATAAAAACGAACGTGTTCAATGAACATGTTCTTTTGAATGCGTTCATGCACAACACTGTTCACAGGTAACTGACCAACGCAAGCCTGTAGCCGCCACCCCCCCACAGGAGAGTATGAGCTTCCCGGTGTCCCTGGCACTACGCTGCCGGTGCGAACAGCCCAAGTATTTAACATGGCCGAGGAAAGGAGGTGGACAGCTTTTCGCGCCGCTCCCGGTGCGGCCGGTATGTCCCGGGGTTAGAGGATGATTGTGTTACGTTACTATATTGTTTTACATTGCATTTGTCACGTCATGATAAATCAGTCTCTTGTGACGCCCTGTCGGCATTTTGCGCCCTAGGCAAGCGCCTATGTCGCCTGTACCAGGAGCCTCCCCTGGCCTGATACGCTGATGATTTAAAAAATGAACGTGAAAGTGACGTTCACCCACGTTCATCATATGGAAACTGATTCGTTAAGTTCACCATTCGCGAAAATATGCGCAACATGCACAACACTGCACAGGGAGCCACTGCAGAGGGGCTTAAGAGCCGCATGCGGCTCAGGAGCCGCAGGTTGCCGACCCCTTGTCTAGAATCTGTCAAAGAATAAAGGTTGATTTCACGGTAGCCTCACAAAATATGTTTAGGTTTTTCTTGAATTTAATATCTTAAGATCAGCTTGAGGGAATGGCTTAAATTTGATACTCCATTGAAATGATTATGAATTAGATTTTGGTGGTTAAAGGTTAAAGGTCAAGGGCGCCTCACAAAATATGTTTATTGCCTCTTGAGCATCATTGTGAAGTCTTCCTTGAAGGAATTTCTTAATTTTAACCATTCGTCACCTTAGATTACCTGATCAGTGGTCAAAGATGACAAGGTGATACTGAGATAGACAGAAATAAGGAAACTGAATGTACAGATAGGCCCTCAAATCCATAACCCACAATGTTTTGTTCCATATCTTACCACCAGCCTGAGACAAAAATATACAAAAATACCTAGACTCTTAATCTCTGAATTCTATGAGTGGCTCCTGGATGATAATGGCACGGTCCATTGTGTGATCAAGCTCTCCTGCAGCGATTAGCCTGCAGGGCCCTTTGTTCCCCTGAACAATACAAACATAATCACATTGCTTTTCATCTGCACTTAGTAGGGTCATAGGAACCCATTACGCTTTTAATTACTCAGATCAGATTAATCATACTCTCAGATGTGTGTGTGTTTGTAAATTTGTGTGTATGAAAGACAATTGGAGAGAGGCTTATTAGAGTAGAGATCAGAAAAGAACTTCCTATTGAAGACAAATATGATGAGGATATACATCTCTTCACTGATAAGATAATGAGTGAAACTCCTTATCGACAACCTGTTCTTCACTTGGAGAATCAATGTTTAATCAGAAGTATGGCTACCACAAGCCATTCCATTAAACTCTAACTGTTGGTTATCAAGTGGGATAGATATTATGTATTGCGTTTCAAAGATAGGAGAATATTTGTGGCATATAGGCTGATTTAGGCTTTAAGTCTTTTGGCTTTCAAAGTTGATATGTTCGTCACTCGTTAACTGACCAAAGAGGCCATTGACTGCTGTGTCTATGTTCCACAAAACATTCTAGTTCCTGTAAAACCCTTAGCTCTTTTCGGAAGGGGAACATAAAACCAGGTGTAATTGGTTAAAATAAGTTATTAATTACACAAATGTTTAGAGCAAGATTACAAAATATAAGAGTGACGCAATCTACAAAGGAACAAGGGCCCCAGGTTGCTGCCCATATCAAAGAAATAAATACACAGAATGACAAAAAGATGACTCTAAACCTAGAGTTAACTAGTTAACAAAAACAATAAGCAGAAATAAAACCCCAAATCCTCACTATTTCAGGAAAACAAAAATATAAACGGACAGCACCCGTAAACCTAGTGCGGCTAGCACACGTCAAAAATCCTAGCATGTGATTTAACAGATCAGTTTTTAAATCTTATATCCTGGCCAAGTCTCCAGCAGTGTAAACCTGTGATGAGTATAAAGAATGCCTTATATACAACAATCACAAAACTAGCTAACAAGATTTAGAAGCAAGGCACAAGAGGCACGTCTGGGGAGCTGATTACACATGCCATGCTTGAGCATGGCAGCTCATCATGAAATGCAGAGAAAATATTGAGCAGGAAAATATAAACTGAGTGACCAAACCATTTACCATGATGTAGGTATGGTGAAGGCAGTGTCGGGAAACTGAACAATGGGAGGAAGAAAAGAACAGAGTGAGTCAATGAACAGAGTGAGTGAAAAACAAAATAAAACAGGAAGTGAGTGTTTAGTCCAAGGTCATCACAGGTTGTGTCAGGTTAGGCTCAACAATGACTTGGTTTGTTTCAGGGAGGCTTTATATAACATCTGCTAACTTCCTCTATGTCTTTTGAATGTGAAATGTTTCCCTGCTTTTGCTCTTCGTGAGAGGACAGTTTTATAAGATGGTGTAGAAACAAAGGAGCCTCCTTCGGTTTACACAATGGTTTACAGTTTTTATTATTTTAATGGTCCTGACTGAGGATCGTGAACTTAATCTTTCGTGACTGCGAAGACGAAGCCAGACAGAGGACTGAATCAAATCTGTAGCAAATGCACATCTTGTATATTTTTTTATTTTTACCGTATGTCATTTTTTAAAGCACAAGACACACTATTCTTTAATCTCACATTTGAATACAATGTTAAATGTATAATTCCACAAAGGAATACATAGACTCAGATATTTGTAAACTGATCGTTGTTTTGAGACAGATTTTCCTCCAAAAAAAACCTCCTGTGGGATACACAGAAAGTTCAATCAGTCCGCACAGTATGGTGAAGTTTAATACTGTAGAGCAAATCCACTGGCGTTCTTTCTTGTTACACAATCCAACCAGAATGACGATTTTGTTATACATTTTCAGAGAGTGTGTCATGTTGACAGCATGTTTGTTATTGTATGTGACATGTATACTGCTCATCTAAAGTGACATGGATCTGCTGTAGGCCAGTTTGTTTGACTGCGGGAAAGGTCAGAAAAGTCAAATTAGAATAGAAACAGAATCACAGTTAAGATGGTTTGATATCCGTCACATGTTGCTTCTTCTTTGACTATAAACCAGCCTTATAGTAAGGATAAGTATTTCCCCTTTCTCTTACATCAATTTATTTTGCATCGCATCTGATTTTGATCAGAAAGCTATTAAGTTAATTTCTTGTTCAAAAAGCACATTGCAGACATCTGTGGTTTTGATATGAACCGAGTAAAAATTTGTTTTAATCAATAAAAATATGCATTTGAATTTGAGTCATACTATCTTTATTCATCTGATTTGAACAATTACACAAGTGACCCAAATATGACTGTTTTCAGTGACATTGAGAAATGAAACTGCTGAGAAATCATACTGAATCATATTGAACAACTCTGCTGCTGAGTGTGTGTGGAGCCCATTAGAAAACTGACCTGACAAAATCCATCATTGATTTCTCTGTGTTTCTTCAGTGATGCTGTGTCAAGGTGTCATCTACCATATCCATCTCTCACATTAACTCAACATTCAACACGACTGCAGAAGTCCATCTGTTAAGTTTTCACACACAGCTGCACAAATATATTGCATACCCTCTAATAGACTCAAGACACAGGTTGTTCCAACGCTTCAAGTAGAAGATATATCTAGCGCTACTGTGTGTTCCACGTTGGTTTTTTCTATTATCAACCCATTTTCTGATCCACAAAATGCAAAATAGTTAAAACATATCACTATGTCTTGTTTTTAGAGACAACAGTCCGAAACAAAATATGTTCAGTTAACTATCCATAGGAAAGTTCCTAACCCCACGGCATGTTGTCATTTTGTTGTCTCTGACAAGTTGTCCACCAAGCTGAGGATTTAGATAAGCCTGTCCTCTGAGTTAAACAAATTTCAACTACAAGTTTCCATGTGGTTCAGCTCTTTTTATTGCATATTTTTATTCTGTAAATATCTTTTTTTGTTTGACAAATATTTGCTATTTATTTAAACAAGTGCTGCAAATTTTCCTGCATAGTAAGAGTTTGGTTCATCTGTTGTCCATTATTAGAAAGTCTGGATACTATTTTCTATTTACTAAAAAAATGTTAGTCTGATTCATTCTGCTTTACTCTGTTCACAACAGCTGCAGGTGTGTGATAATATGTAAATCTCCATTTTGATTCTTTATCCTGTTATATGCATATGCAATCATTATTTGGAATTTTTAATGTGACCAGGACACTTGACAGTTAATGAAAAAACAAGTAGTAAATCCTTACATTTGAAAAGCTGGAACCAGCAAATTCTGATCATTGCTTGATCCTTGGTTATTAATTTCAGTTTTGCTACACATGGACTAATTGTCTCAGATAAGATTCTATGACTTATTGTGTTCTAAAGCATTATCCTAGACAGTAGATGCTAAAATCATGCTGTTGCTAATTTATCATCACAGTGTGTAATGACCTCTTCATAAATTCCCAACATAAATCAGACAAGCTTCTTTGATCAACACAGGTGAACAAAATACAATGCCCACATGATGAGTTATGTAATTATACATGCACAGTACACATAGGGCGGCTGTGGCTTAGGGGTAGAGTAGTGGTCCTCCAAGCTGAAGGTCGGCAGTTCGATCCCCATTTTGACCCATCTGCATGCCGAAGTATCCTTGGTCAAGACGCTGAACCCCGAATGGCCCCCCATAGAATAACAAAGTGCTGCGAATAGATGCACTGTATGAATGTGTGTGTGAATGGGTGAATATAAAACTGTACTGTAAAGCGCTTTGAGTGGTCATCAGGACTAGAAAAGCGCTATGTAAATACAAAACCATTTACCATTTACATATGTTATATGCATGTATTGTATAATAATACAATAATACAAAAGAAACGTAACCGAGTTATTTTATCTCTTGTGATGAGGAGCCAAGAATGCTGCTGTCACGTGCAGTATGTTATCGCACTGTATCGTATGAGACACGTGCTCATGGCCTGGTTATTTTCTCTCCAGGGACAAGGCTGGAGCTAGCACTCACTGAGGGTACACACACACAATCAACAGAGATATGTGATGGCCGTACACACACATACACACCATAAAAATATATACACACACATTACACAATCACTGCATAGAAACACACACAGACACACTTGTTTTAAAGAAATATGTGAAACACATACATACAGAACTTAAAGGCATACATCCATGCACAAGCCTGCCAAGGGACGCTAATGAAAATGATGTAGCTAATTAAGAATGACAGTGAAGAGCGATGGGCGGCCATGTTATGTGACATTATTGGGTTAGCTTGGACCTATAGACTTAGGATTCTGCGGTGAAGATAGGACAATGTGTGAGAGCGGGAAAGAGAGATTGGTGGATGGATCAATGCAATGGGGAAAAGGATATATCAAGATATAGAAAGTGATACAAAGAATATTTCTAGGTTTATGCCTAACATTTCTGAGTGTTATATTAATATTCCCCAAAGCATTCTCACACACCTCCATATCATCTGGAATTTGTGAACATATTTATTCAATTGTCCTTTCTCTATGAATTTATCGCCCTGTTTCTGCCAATGAGCTGCACTTATAAAAGGTAATATGAACATTGGATCAAGGTCGTGATGTATAATGTGGAACTGTAAAGAAATAGCACCAACTTAATAGATGCCCTTAGCTCTATGCAACATTTTAGCCTCCTTCAGATTTACTTTCCGCTTTAATATTTCGGTTCAGACTCAGTGCCATATTAGTAAAGAAATGATGTCATGAAAATTAAAACACAAATGGAGATGACCATGTGATGCAGACTGAATAGAACTGTGTGAACTTTGGGCTCAATCCAGAAAACTACATTGGTTCCAGAGACTCGCGGAGGGGAAAAATGGCGGAAGGCAAGGAAAATGTCAGCTTTGTGACTAGGATCAGTGATGAAAGAGAAAGAGTGGAAGATGCAGAACAGACCATCACTGACACATAGGACATGGTGTCTCAGCTGCTAGCTAAACTTGGGCACACCAAAGCGTAGCTGAGTGAGGCAAATAACAAGCTCGATGACCAGGAAAGTAGGTCCAGGCGCAACAACTTATAGATCACCAACCTGCCAGTAGGTACTGATTTCTTTGAGACGTAACTACCCAAAATCCTGAATGTCATTGCAAAAAAAGGCCAGATCTAGATGGACAGATGCCACCTTCGGCTGCGGCAATAGTCAACAAGACAGAGGATTGTCTACATTGGTCTGCACAAATAAACAGCTGATCATGCAAAGGGCACAAAACATGGATGAAAAAAACGTATTCACTTTTCATCAGCGGTGGAAAACAGGCAACACAAGTTTGTGAAGGCAAATAAGTTTTTCCGAGTACTGGGGATACCTTATAGAATGCTTTGTCTATATTACCCATGATAATAATGTACAGATGTTTAAAGTTGTAGCAGAAGCAAAGAGGTATTTTGATGAGATTCAGAAAGACAATACATTAACTATAAATGCAATTTTTAAATTTAGCTCATGATAGACCTGCAGCTGAAATATTGTTAAGAAGGAGGCAAGTCGACATAGTTAGTGCAGTCAAGGTCTATCTGTAGTTAAGTTTAAGTTGACATAATTTTTAGTTAGTACAAATAGCTTTCTTAAAAGAAATTAATTTAGTGGACAAAGCGCAAATTAAATTAAGATGAGATTGGGGAGGTCAGTCTTATTAGTCATTATTATTGAGTCTACTAATAGTAGAGGAGTTGCTATCTAGATACACCCCATTTGTATTTAGCACATGCAAAAGAGTTACTGCAGGAAGACAGGGAAAACATTACTGCTTGTTTTGCAGTATTTTACAAATCTTTATATATAATTAGACAACAACAGCACTCAAGAGGAACTCGAAAGGTTATTTTCTAAAAATCAAATTACAAACATTAACAAAACGGGAGCAAAAATCACTGGGGAAGAAATATTTGAGGCAATAGCCCTTATGGGCAGTGGAAAATGTCTTGGCCCAGTTAGGTTGTAGACCTTTAAAAAGCAAACTCGATCCCTAACTGGCTAAAACTTAAGACTACAGTTTAAACACTGCCCACCCTCTGCCAGAAACAATGCCAATATATGTATATATGTAAATGGATTTGTATTTATATAACGCTTTTCTAGTCTTTATGAGCACTCAAAGCGCTTTACAGTACAGCTCTACATTCACCCATTCACACACCCATTCATGTTATTCTATGGGGGGCCCAAGGACACTTCGGCATGCAGATGGGTCGGACTGGGGATCGTACTGCCGATCTTCAGGTTGGAGGACGACCACTCTACCACTCAGCCACAGCCGCCCCTATATGTGTCTCTCCTAACTCACTAAAAGCTTTTGATGAATGTCAATATCAAATTTCCTTACAAGCGTGTCAGTAGTTGTTGAGACATCTTGCTCTGACCGAAATGTTGTCAGTCCCACTTTCTAGTAAGAGAAGTTGAAGCTGTGGAACATTCTTTGGAGTATTCAATGTATTGTAATATTCTAGTCCCTCTGCAAAGCATACAGCTAACCAATATATATAGACTGCATATGGTAAATACATACACCACTATGATATCCCAGTCACAGGCAGATATGAATACGCAAAATCTAAATGTGATTTTGAGATGAATAAATGTGAAGATACATTTTGAGCTGTTAATGTGATCCTAATGGACACGGCTCACGGCCTGTTGTCCCATGTGTAGAGAGCCTGTGGCTTCTGAGATGAGTGTGTTTACCTCTGTGACTGACTGAGTTGCAAAGCATATCTGCTAGCATATGCTGCTACTTTGGTAGTCATGATTGTGTGTGTCTGTGCATGTGCGTGAGTAACTCAGTCTTATGTCATGCACCTCCCCCCACCCCCTGGCATCTTATCTGTTACGTCATGTCACCATAGTAACTTTGGCAGTGGTGATGTATTCTGCTTAGCTGAACTAGCAGCAAAAGCTAAAACCCTCACAGAGATCTGTCTGTGTGTGTTCACTGTGTGTGTTCACCAAGTTGATTGTTGTCAGTATGCACTTTGTGTGTGTGTCTGTGTGTGTGTGTGTGTGTGGGGGGGAAGCATACACTAATTTATCATAATTAAATATAAAAAAATATAGACTATACTATGATATAGTGTAATAAAATCCCTTGACAGCTTAAGTTGGGTGGTGGTTCATATTTTGGATATATACAGCTCAGATTTAAAGAAATGAAAAGAAAAAATATTCTATTAAATTCTCTCATTTCTAATATAACCATTAATCACTCCTACCCATTGCAGATAGACAGTATAGTTAAATGAACATTAAATACAGCCGTAAATACAAAGACAGTGGTTGTAGAGCCACGGAGGAGTCCTTTTTTGTTCCATATAGCTGAGCATAGGGCTATTTATAGAAGCCCCGGTGTTCTCTGTACCTATGTCAGGCCTGTTGCATGCTGGAAAAGGAGAGATGTTGGAGATGGGGTTCTGGAGGATACTCTGACCTATGGGAAATATTTTTCTGAGTGGTTACCCATTTTGTTAGTCTTGTGTGTGAAGTGGCTCCTGCACATGTGACACAGTTTACAGTCCCTTCAGTGTTTGTTTCACAGGTGACAACAGAGAAAAATATTTCTAGCAAGTCATCAACAATGTAAACAGAGCTGGTTTCACAATGTAAAAAAATACTCTTTGCAAATGCTTTATGAAGAAAGGTAATAGAAACTGTAGTTTGTTCAAATGAAACATAAAGCACCTTCAATATTTTGGACATCGGCTAATCCTATTCACAATCCAGGTGAACCTTTTTTGATTATATGGGCCAATAGCTAATGAATACAAGCCCTGATATAATTAGCTGTTTTTGGCTAAACCTATGCTTCCGAGCACATATCTACTGTAATACTGCCACAGTATCATGTTCCAACTCAGTCTTTCTGCTCTTCCATTTGCCTGTGACATGGCTGTTTGCAAACCGCTGCAAACGTTTCATGTTCCTGCTGTTTGATAAATATAGCGTGTGGTGCTATTTATAGAGGCACTGGCGTACTATGCACCTAAGTCAGGGCCTGTTGCATGCTGGAAGAGAAGATGGGTTGAAGGTGGGGCGCTTGAGGATACCATGACCCGGATGACTGAGCTGGAAAATCAGCCTTTTGGCGCTCAGCGTGCTGCCGTACTAATGCGGTGACACTAGAAGCATGTCTCTATTATGCCTCTAGTATGCCTCAATTTTGAGAATATGAAGTAACTCCCTAATGTTCATCTTGAAGACCAACAGTATAAAGGATCTCTCAGTCTGTAATTATTGTGTTATATAAAACGACCTTATCTAGATGAAACATGACGGATTCACTGTCTTTTACCTAGCTAGCTGGTGGTTTGTTAACAAGAATAAGACTCACTGTGCAGCAATTCTAACCATCCCATCATCTCCCTGTTTTTCTCTCTCTAACTATGCCAGGATATCAATTTTCGAGAGATGTGGACCTGGAGGAGGCAAGGTGGGGCAGTCGTCACCTTCTACAAGAAGTCTTTGACAATGAGTCAAAGCTCTATTCTGAGCCTGAGAAAAACTGCACCGAACCAGGTAAGCTTGTGTGACAAGGTTAAACGTGAGCTGCATTTGGAACAGCTCACGTTACAGGAGCAGAAAGCAGTGCTCTGAGACATCAAGCTGTTTAAAGAACCCATTGTGTTTTTTAAAGGCAGAGGAATTCCTGTCTCCTGTTGTGTTGATGCTTTGATTAGAACACGATCACATGATTTTGTCCAGAGACTTAATATAATATGAGCTGTTGGACCTAGTTGGATCTAGTTTTATGCAGGGTTCCTAGGGTCATGAAAAAACTGGAAAAATCATTGAATTGTAAAAAAAAAAAAATGTCCAGACCTGGAAAAGTTCTTGAAAAATGTAAATTTCAAAAGTTTTGGAGAAGTCATGGAAATTTGTTATATTCATATTTTCATGTTGTAAATTTTACGCTGAGTTTTTAAATAATTCATATGCTTTTAAAAGAAATACGATTAAAATATAAGCAGGCATACGCTCTCATACTCATTGAAAGGTTCGGTGGGGAAGCAGGCGAGATAATGCACTATGCCAGGGAAGTGTAGATTTAACCATGCTTGGCTACAAATGGAAAAGTACATGCCATGGGTTACAACAGACAGAGACCTCAATCAAACTATTGTCTCTTATTCATAAGTGTCATTTAAGGTGTGCTTTGGAATTCTAAATGTTGTCACTTTTTCATGTATACACCGAGATTTCACAAAACGTTAGGTCATGGAAAATTGGTTTAAAGTTATTGAAAAGTCATGGAAAAGTCATGTAAATCCATTGGTCAAAATAGATTTAACACATTAAGTGTTATCAGTTCAAATATGCAAATATAAATAAGTGCAAAACAGCTTATCTTTAATAAATTTACAAAAAAATCCCCACAAATTATATAAACCCTGACCAAATACAATATCTTAAGACTAAATAACATTTTCAGTCTCTAATACAGCAACATATTCTGTACTCCAACCAGGCCAGGGATGCTCACGCTGCAGACTCATGTACTTGACATGGAGTCACACAAGGTGTCAAACATGGCGCATCGCTCTTCTTTCAAATGTGTTCCATGTCGTAAGGTGCTTCATTAAGTTTGTTGTGTTCCCCCTCAATCTTCCTCTCGGTTTATCGGTGGATGCAAACCACAGGGTGTATAGCAGCAGTTGGAGGAAAGAGTAGATAATGCTGGAGCGCAGGAAATCTGACCAAGCAAAATATCTGAGTGTAAGTGCAGAATTATAGAAAAAGCAGAGCAAATCTAAGCACAAGAAGGGGTTATATGTCTGTCAGTACAGGGTTTTTAGAGAAAGCATAACAAAATCTGAATCAGTTAGTCTAACTCTTAAACTGAAATGCCATGCGTAAGATCGTGTTTAATGAAGATCCTGGCTTTGTCTTTTTTTATTTAGTTGTGGAGGTAAACTGCTTAGTCATTACATCCTGTATAATGATAGAAATATCCTGCCTCCCCTTCCCTTCACCTTTACAAACACACCATGCAGTCTCAGGAGACTGAGGCTGAAATATGAGCAGCACTACCTCTGCTGAGGAGCCAGAGACAAACAGAGAGAGAAAACAAGCGGGTGTTGAGATTGAGATGAAAGCTGATGAAAAACTCTCTCAGGTAGAAATTCTCTGTGCTCTCCTTCAAACTGAAAGATTCCAGCATCACCATGTGTGCATCCCTGTGTGTCTGCTAGTTTCTCCTGAGTTTACCAAAAACTCCCATGCCTTGTGTTTGTTTCCCTGTGAGCTTGTCAGTGTTTGTGTGTATGTGTCTGTGTGTGTGCGTGCCTTTGCATGTGTTTGTGTGTGTGTTTGTGTTTGAGAGTGTTTTCCATGTGGAATCTTGGGGCTTTACAAGTGGGATGCTCTGCCAAGCATTCTCATAGTAAACACCACCTCTATCTAGTGCTTGCATGCAAACACATACAAACATAAACACTCCTCCTTCCTGCAGTTTGGAGATGGGACGATGGATATAGTCTGACTGAATTTGTATGGACAAGCCATTTTTAGACAGCATATCGTTTATGTGCTATTTCTGCTTAATTATGATTTTTCTCCTGAAACACTAATTACCTTAATAAGGATTATTCCTGCTTCTCCTCACAATGTTCTCCTTACACCTCACTCCCTCTCTCTCCGTCTGTCACTGCATTATTGTCTGTTCGGCTCTCTCGTTCCCCCCGAAGCACTCACTGTCTCTGTCATCTTTGGTTTTTTCCATCTGTCTCATTTATTTATTTTTTACCAGACACAATCATCAGTTCAATTTCTAGTTGTTGAGCATTCATGTTATGCACTGTAGAAACATAAACCCACTGAGGATATGGTTGCTTGTGCATCTTTGTGCAACTTTGTGCATGCTGCTCATATTCTAACGCAGTGGTTCTCAACCTTTTTTCAGTGACGTACCCCCTTCGAAGAAAAAATTCTGCCGAGTACCCCCTAACCAGCGCAAAGCATTTTTGGTTGAAAGAAAGATGTAATGTGATTTATTAAGCCTTGTTACCAGACACATTCAAATTTAAAACTCCATCAATGTCCATAACATTGCTCATTTTCAGTGGTCTCTCTTGAACTATTTCGAAATAAAAAGATATAAAAATAACTAAAGACTTTTATTATAATCTCATTATAAATAAAGATTTGTGCACCTCAAAATAATTATCAACTTAAAGTGACCTCTTTTGGGATCATAATAAAGATATGTTCTCAAACTGACCTCATGAACTTAATTATAGCTAAACACTTCTTCCCAAAAAATAAATCATTAACTTGGTTTTAAATAAAAGATTAGCTCAAAACATATCCTTTTAATATTTATCATCTTAAAATATCTTCTTTAAGGATCGAAAATAATACTGACAGGTAGCTTGTTTCAGTTTGCTTCGGGGAGGCTTTTCGCATCGTGTCTTGAGATGACCTGAATTCAGAAAGTTTCCTCTTAAAAAAACTCAGGTGGCTTACCAACATGACTTTCATGTTTTGTCTGGAGATACCGCTGAAGATGTGGTGGCTTAATGCCACTGTTGGCTAAACTCTCCCCACAGAAAAAAACTAAAAGTGAAAATAACCCAATCTATGTTATTGTTAATATTATTGAAGCGTCTTTCTGTTATTTTATTGTGAAATATTTGCTCGCTTTAAGGTCATACAATTTCATTTCCGCTTTTGTATTACATGCTTTTATTTTGAAAGGGTACCGGTAGAGACGCGGACTTCTTGTTATGAATCATTAACTTCACAACGGAAAACTTTTACGTTTTAGCGCCCCTCCGAAGAGGCACAAGCTCTCACGGTGTTGTTTAGGGAAGGCTCTCTGCTCTGGTTTCGCCTTCTTTGGTACTTGTCCCTCCGTGTTTCAGCAGCATTGCTGCTGCACTTCAACTCGACTCCATTGTTGAAGTTTTCAAGGCAGGTGATGACAGGCGATGACAGGTGGCATGTGCCAGGTTGGGTCAAACCATCGGTATGGGGGAGACTGTTTTTTTATGATAATTAAAATGAAAATCCTACTGAATATAAAATTTAGTTCATGAACTTACACTTATATTTTATTGAATATTTGTTAAATAAAAACATTTCAAGGATTTTTGAATGGATGCTAATTTAAATATATTAAAAAAAAATCTCAAGTACCCCCTGGAGTACCTTCAAGTACCCCCAGGGGTACGCGTACCCCCATTTGAGAATCACTGTTCTAACGCATACAGACACATAATGTTTCCATGTAAACTAATATTCAGTCATTACTGCAGCATTTAAACTTATTTTTTTCAAAGAAAGGGGAAATTTCTTGCACGGTCATTAATTGGATTTGTTTAATTTGTTCAACTGTCTGCTTGATTAACCCCAAAACCAAAAGACAGGATCGTGAGATGTTGAAGATCTAATTGCATATTTCATAGCTTATTTCAGGTTGAGTCACTAGACTGGCAAGTCAAATTATTTCGGAAAAAAAAAGTTAAGTGGAGGATTCATTATGTTGAGTCAGACAGTTTTGTTAGGGAGCTAAATTAACCTTTGCAAAAGAGATAAAATGGTACTATTTGCGAATAAGGGTGTAGGATATTTGCTGGAATGAGCGTGAGATGCATCTGCTAGGGAATAGGGGATTCTATTGTTGTGCTTTCAAAGGAGTAGTTTCGGAGAAATAGCCTGGGTCCTTTTTTTAGTGGTGTACGCTTGAAAGCATCCATGCAAATATGCAACAGAGAGACTTTGACACGTGGCAAAATTTCCCAAAATATCGTTGCTTCTTCTGCTGTTGACTCAGGCTAGCTCGGGTCTGTGTGACTCCCTCGAGTGAGTAAATCAATTGAACTGTGCTGAGCTGGATGCAGCATAAGAGGCATGATGGTTTTTATGGGAGATAGATGTTGCTCTTGAGGCAGATAAAATAAACCGTTAACCAAAGCTAAAAAAGAAAAAATATCAGGGTCCATTTCGTTTAATGTCTGCACTGAGCACAAATGTTCGCTCAATGCATTTGAGTCTGAAAGGTCAAGCATACACAAAATAATTTTATCGCAAAGCCCAGGCACTAGCTCCATCTGGAGCCTTCAACTGCCTGGCATTGTCTTTATATATGAATATGAGAATATCTAGGTCTGGTCATTTGTTAACTATGTGAAAAAAGTATAATATATATACAAATTTGGATGAGGATGAAAAACCGCAAACACATGCATAGAAGACACTAAAATAGATGTCGAGACAGCTTTTGGTCTAAAAAGCTGACGACATTGTCATTGACATCCTCTGCCTGCTGCACCACCACTCACCTGAACGCTCCAGATATCAGTGTTGTTGTGAACCCGTCTGAGCTGAGAATCTCCCTCTGTGTTGTTCATGTATGAAATGCAAACTCCAGGTCACACTCTCAAGACATTCTCCGGAGTTCATGACTGATAGGGATAGTTCTCTGAAAAATGTCATTGTTTACTCATCACGAAGCCGTTGGAAGGGCTGGTGAAGTGTTTGAGTCCACAGTTTCATTGTTAAACAGAAATCCAATAGAGTTGAAGTAACTGGCGACTGTAAGAAATGTAAAAAAAAACACAGAATAACCCCTCTGTGAAATGCCTTCATCCTGCTCCTGTGGTGTCATACAAGTGTCCGTAAGCTCCGACATTCGAATTCAACTTCGAAATGTGAAGATACGGGGGAGGAATGCATAGATCAACGTTTCCTGATCCACTCAATCACCTACACATTTGACCTACAACAAACATTGGGAATTTCTAAAATCAAACTTTTTTTAACAAAGATTTATCAGAAAAGTTCCTACAATTCAGAATACCATGCAATATCCGTCAGCAACTGTGAAAATACCTCCTGATGCTGTTCGACACCCCTTAACTACTGGAGCTTTTAAATCAAATCACACACACGTAGGCTGTTCTTTGTGTCTTCTTTTAATAACTAATTTTACATTTTTCACAAATTCTCAGCTGGCGTCTCACTTCTGCTATAGACTAATCCAGGTTGAAGGGCAACCAGTATGTAGGCTACCTCACAACCTCAGGACAGATGTTATTTCCCTTAAGAATATTGTGTGAAATATGTACATACACTGTCTATAGTGGTGACAAATTATATATTTACATCCCTCTTGTGTCGTGCTGTGGACATGCACTGTCATGACATACAGTACAGACTGAATGGTCATAGGACATGATGTACTCACTCCTGATCTTTAGAATCTGAATTCCCCAAAGGCGCATGTCGAGGTTCATTCCAATAAAAAAAAAACATATGATGTAAAACTGAAAATCGCAACATTTATGTTTTGTAAATAAATACCTTTGTTTAAGTCTCCAAATCCGTTTTACTTTTAGGACTGACACCAATCTTGGTTGATATCAGATATAGAAAGTGAGTAAGAAAGAAAGTTACCATCAAAATAAGATGGTTGAAAAAGGACATCAGCAGTATTTGATTGACAGCTGATGTACAGCACAAAACAGCTAAACTGAGATTTAAATCGGATAAGAAAACAAAAAGGAAGCTCTGCAGATTAGAAAATGACCACACTTAGATTAAATATTATGTAGCAAATATCATTTCTGACTAAAACCCAGGTTAAATACATTGGCAGGTGAGTAGCATCATGACAACATTATTAGTCACATCTGACAAACATGAAGCATCTGTGTTTATACACTGTCCATCATTGTTCACATATACAGACTAATGAGTGAGAAAGTCCTGCTCTAATCTGTCAGAGGAGATGTTTGTGTACATCTGTACAGCAGCCACTTTTCGCCCTGCACTCTGTTTGTGCTCTAATTGGTCAGATCAATGGCACTTACGTCCTCCTCCTATCTAGCCACCCACAAAAGTATCCACAATCATTCACACAGAAGAAAAAATGTTCTTACTCCCGGATAGAAGAGACACAAGAGGACTTTCATATACAAACACACACATGCATATATTGGAGCAAACAAATGTGCATTGATCCGTTTTTTCATCTTGTGTTTGGTATGGCTGCACATGCATGCACACACACACGCAAACACACGCAAACATTCTTCAATTATGCATTATAACAGTGGAGCGTGACGGATTAGAGATAATCATGCTTACGATTGCCACCACAAACAGCAACCCCTGCCTCATTATCATGTGTGTTTTTTTAATTTGTCTGTATGTACGTGGTCGCCATTGTAGTAAAAGACTCTGTCTGTTATTTTCCTCTGTGACTCATATCTCTTCTAATCTAATTCAATCATTGATCATGGCTCAGCAGACTTCTGACCTGTCTCATCAGTTACACTTTAGCTTATTATTTGCTCTGTCATGTCTTCATGAACCACGAAACGATGACTCGTTACATTCTAATTACATTTCAGTGCGACAAATGGAATATGATTTAACGCTCCTTTGCTCTTTGCTTATTTTCACTCTGTTTCTCTATTAATTATAAAAATAAATGACCTGATGACATAAATTGTCATCACCTTGTAGTCTTTTAATTAATGTTAGTTTTAGTCAACAAAAGCTGTGCAAAGAGGGTTGATCACTGGAGCTGTACTCACTCACTTGTTCACTAATTCATTGTTCACAGTCTGGGATTAGCTTGATATGAGCTGCTGAAATGATTGCTCACAGTTCTTCAATGATATTCTTTAAACAAACATCTATGAAGTGTGGAAGCCTGATTCAACCCTGCACTGACTCCTGGGAGAGGGATCCCTCACATGTGATTCTCTCTGAGGTTTCTACGTATTTTTACCCTGTAAAAAGGTTTTTAGTAGTTTTTCCTTACTCTTGTTGAGGGTTAGGGACAGAGGATGTCACACCATGTTAAAGCCCTCTGAGACGAATTGTGATTTGTGAATATGGGCTATACAATAAAATTTGATTGATTGATTGATTGATTGACTCCTACCAATGCCCTGTAAACTCAAAGATAAAAACAAGTAAGTATCATAAGTGATACATCCACATGCACAGCTCTTCAATGTTAGCATTCCTTTTAATCACATTGAGGAACATGTTTCATGGTTGTGGTTTGGCTACTTCTACATCTGATTTTCTTTCTTCCCAAAAAATCTAGCTTACACCCCATAAGAGACACAAGATTAATAGAATGCAAATGTCGGTGGAACAGCAAATATAGAGGATCGAGGACATTTTTGGCTGGCGTTTTTTCCCCTCTGCAGCACACCCTACAGGCCATATTTTTGTTGGTGTCAGTTAGTGTTGGTAAGGCTTTAAGAATAGCTGCTGTGAGTTGTTTGTTTCTGTCAACACCTCTGTATTGTGGGGTGTAATGAATCAGTGTTTCAGGAGTCTGCAGTTGGCCCAGTGGGGCTTTAGCGACTATTTCCTAGTCAATACTGTCAGTGTTCTGTGTTTTACTGAAGTTTTGCCCCATCTCCCAAAAGTCAAATGCTTTGTAAATCCTTTTAAGAACGCTTGAGAAACTACTGCCTTGAGTCCTAGTAGACCATGATCAACAGCATGTGTCCTGCAGGTTTTTCCCAACATGCAGCTAATTATCTGCTTAATGGGATCCTTTTCTCTTTTTCCATTACTGCACACTGAGCCAAAATGAGCCATAAAGGCAGAGTGAGGGTCTATCTGGAGACAATTCTGGGAATATAAAGGAAGAAAAAACGTGGATATTAGAAAATATACAGAGTACTTTGCACCGACATTCGTGGGCCCCTGAATCTCACTGACTTCAGTGATCCTTTTGTGCCACCAGCAGGTCAAACCTTGCTTCTTGATAAGTCCATTTTGTTACTTTTTTCTAACTTGATCAAGAGTGTCTAAAAGACCCTGTTCAGACCTATTACTAAGCATCCGACGAAGGACCATAAAGGTAGATCTTTTCAGAAATAATCAAAGGACTTTCACTCCTGTATGTTCCCATACAATGGCTTGTTTGTGGCCACAATATTAACACTGACCACCACATAATGATGATGGGTTTTTTTAAAGGGGTAAAATTTGCATAGCAGCGAAACCATGTCCAGCTTCTCTGGCAAAGAAATCCCTGCAATCTGATTTATTTAGACATCATAGCACATCCTTGAATGTGTTGTGTGGCATGTGGTGCTTGACAGGGCAGGAGAACAAACAGGTAGTGAAAGGCAGGCACCTTATGTATCCCCTGGTATGTGGAGCCCAGGAGGACCAGCCCTGAACATTGACTGTGGCTAAAGGCAGGAAAGAGGGCACGATTCCAGCTTTATGTAGAGAAGGCAGAGAAGGACATGATGTGTATTTGCCCCTATCCACTCTGTACTGTGTATGTGCGTGTGCATGTGTGTGTTTATGTATGTGTTTACCAAGCCATCCCTTCCTTGCCCGCAGTCCATCTCTCACGCTAAGAATGCTCACTAGGCATGTCAGAGACTGCAGGCCAGCTGGGAGGGTGTGTGTGTTTATGTATGTGTGGGGATTGGAGAATGGGGGGCGGGGGATCTCTGTCACGTCATATCACATCATTTCCTGTTTATTAATCCCACCACCACGAAATAATCCAAAGTCTGAGAGAAGAGAAATACACTGTCAGGAGGAAGAGTATTGGCTAATTGTCTGTTCTACAATAGAATGAGTTCCTTTCAACATTGAAAAGAAATCGGATGAGGTCCAAGTGTTCCACAAATAACTTTAATACAATGTCAAGCTCAGTGCACGTGCAATGTCATACAGGTTTGCACGTGTGCAGCGCTGGGATAGTTTTAATAAAAAAATTCTGGACAAATTCAAACTAACACTTATCTTGTTAATTAATTAAGACATAACATCTGTAACCAAATAGATGTTACATTTGTTTCGATTTTGCATCAGCAAATGAAAAGAGCCTGATTTATCAGTTGATCATTTAAAATCTCCCATTAGGTGCCCCCAGACATACCAGTATCTGTATTTATATCTGTCCATATGCGCCAATATGAAAACTGTTATTTTACAGAATAAACAATATAATAATAACAATAATATATAATTTTGAATAGTGGGTTGAATTCTAAAATGTGATAGCGCTTATTGTCATTTTGGAACTGTGTGTTCACATGCACTGTATAAATGTAAAGGCTACTTGTACAAGATGAACCATTTCTCTGCTGTTCCTGTGTGCATTCAATGCACAACATGGAAGCAGTGTTTATCCATATATTGGTGAAAGAAAATTGTCTATAACATGGTGAACATGCCCAGCATGCAGTAGGTGGGGTGTGTGATCCTCAATTTTTTTTTCAAATCCTCAGATTTTGACACTTGCCTCCTGGAATGTCAAAGACTCTTAGAGTTGTGTGATATAATTTTTAGCAATTGTGAGAGGTCGGGGCAGAGTGTTATGAAAGTGTGCATTTGTGTGTGTGTTTGTGTGTGTGTGTGCATGCATGCTTAAACCTGATATCTACCGCTGTGTCTTTTCTCCTCCTCTGTTCAGGGAGTCATGCCACACTTTGCATAATGGTTAAATATACAGTGTATAACTGCACTTACTTTTCATCTGCACAGGGACATGTCCACACACAATCACAGACACATATTGAGATTATGTCTTGAATGTCGTATTACTCAGCAGAGTAATGGTAAAGCAAGCTACATATAAAGTGTTAATCTGTCTATTGGTGGTGGTGGTGTGTGTGTGTGTGTGTGTGTGTGTGTGTGTGTGTGTGTGTGTGTGTGTGTGTGTGTGTGTGTGTGTGTGTGTGTGTGTGTGTGTGTGTGTGTGTGTGTGTGTGTGTGTGTGTGTGTGTGTGTGTGTGTGTGTGTGTGTGTGTGTGTGTCTACTTGTGTATTTGTTATCCTGGATTATGTTTTTAGTAGAACCTGTGCAGCACAAAAGTGGTGTGAAGGTGTCAGGGGAACATTTAGAGACTGTATTAGCGCTGCTGTGCGATTATAATTTCACAGTATGATTGCCATCTCATTCACTGTATCGAATTATACAATAATGTTATTATCTATAAAATAATTGTTACCCTAATAAAAAATGACATGTACAGTAACTTTTTAACTAAAGCATGTTAGTTTGCATGTTAGCAATAGTGGTGGAAGTATCCCAAAAGCACAGGATTTTACAATTGTAGTTGGTTGAGGTCCAGTTAATTTCAAATTTCTTTATCCAACTGAGACCAATGATTGTTTTCATTGTAGCTTTATAGATTATTTATATGGATTATTTTCACCATTATTATGTATTTACTAAAGCAGTTGGCCATTTACTCTAGGGCAAGGAAGTTGTGTGTCTTGCTATGGGGGGAAATCAGTGTCAGTGTGTTCCTGTCTGTAAATCAGAGTTGGAGGAACAAAAATTACTTCAATATCACATTTTATGATCAGCATTTAATGATCAACACGTTTTTTCTGTTGGGATTAAAGTTATAACCAGGACACTTGAAGATTTGCATGGAGGGATGGTGCTCCTGCATGTGTTTTTGTGTGTCTGTGTGTGTGAGAGAGAGAAAGTCGGACATGCAGCAAAGGAGGAAAAAAAATGCTCACAGAGCTTAAACTCTCATTTGGTTAATTTGTTTTCAATACCGGTGATGACAAAATGTACATGGTATGATAACCATCCGTTTTTATATCGTGGTGTACTGTAAAATCCTTCTGCAACCTAATTGTGTATGGATGGCTGTAAATGTGTTTGTGGGTCTAGTTCCATTAGACCATGTCACTCTTCAACTTCATGTTGTGTTTAGTCTTCAATGACTCATGTCAGCAAGGATTAAATAAAAGTCTCCTCTTAATATTTTGTTTTAATTGGTTTCCTGTGGAAAGTCATATACATCTTATTTAGTAATAACAAAAGTCAGAAAACATGAAGACCACTGCCTCCTCAATCAATAAAACATCTCAGGTCTCAGCAGAAACAAGTTGATCGTTCATTTTGACTCAAGCTCAGTCAAAAAGGTTGGAAGCTCTTCTATTGGAACTTGAATCCTGACTTCATTACCAAAACTTGCTTTTCACCTTGTCCCACTAGTCACAGGTAAAAAAGTGGATTGTGTAGTGTAGTGATAGTAATTAAATAATTTTCTGGCTATGCAGTGCATGAATTGTTTTGTAACTCCAGTTCTCTTTCTTAGCATTCGTTTCGATGTCTCACTATGGGATACGCCCCTTGCGCGTATTCACAGAAAGACTTATTCCAATTCGCCAGCCCTGATAGGCTGGCAGTCGTGACGTCCGCGTCAAGGTGCCGCACCTTAAATAAGGTGGACGCGGCGTCACACGTCATTCAGACACCTCTTCTCGCTTCACGAACAAGCAATTTTCTAATCGGCGTTGATGCTAACTAGCTGCTGTCCACAGACCGGAGCTAACACCTCCATCGCCGGACGCTAGTGGAATAAACGCCGTTGCGACTGCCTTCACCATAGGTAGTTGCTTCTATTTGAATAGCTCAACGGCACCGGGAGCCTGCGGTCACCACACTGCCTGCCACCGGAGCTAGCTAAAAGCGACTATCACTCCAGATAATTCGCTCCCCTTTAGCACACCAAGCTAAATGGATCAAGCTGCAAAGCTTCCTTCCACCTCACAACCAGGCGATGCCCATCGCCTGTGCACCTGTGGAAATAAAATATCGAGCATGGACACTCACCAGGTCTGCTCCACGTGTCTCTTGTGCGCCGACTGCGCCCGCTTCACAGCGAAGAGTCTCTGCCGACGACTAGCACGCCAAGCTAGCGTCTCTGAGAGGGACCCGATCCTTTCCAGTGCCACTACCGAGGAACCCCAACCCGGTGTGGACGAGGAGGACGCTCCCGAATCAGAGATTCAGCGCTGGGGCTCCACGCTGGATTTGCTTGACCCGCTAACGGAGCCACCCCTCATGTTGGATTATGAGGAGGAGGATGAGTCCGACGGCAGGGATTGTCTGGTGTCGGACGGTGACGACGAGGATTTTGAATCCTGCTGTGTCCCACCTTCACAGGCTCTCAGCTCTCCAAGCCCTGCAAAGGGCTCGGTTGGGACAATTACGCCCCAGCCCAGTGGCGATATGCACGATGTGTGTAAACGCGCCGCAGAGAGAAAGGTCCCGCTACGAGGGGAAGAAATTACCCCAAGCAAAGAGGGCTGCAAGACAACTTCTCCCGGTGTTCCCAGAACTCCTGGAGGAAGTTACCGCCTCATGGAAACAGAACCCTTACTCCAGCAAAACCACCATTCAAGGTGCGTCTTCCTTGGATATTGAGGGAATGGATAAGCATGCCATGGCCCGCATGCCTCCCATGGAGCCCCTGGTGGCAGCACACCTTCATCCACGGCTGTCAGCTGCCTCATCCAGGGCCCCCACACTTCCCAAGAAAGCCGATCGCTTCCAATCTGCCATGACTGAGCGAGCTTATAAAGCAGCGGCTTTGACGGTGAGGGCTCTCAACGTCACCTCCATGTTGTCAGCTTACCAAGCGGAGCTTTTTGACGACATTGTGGTGATCTCGTCCCACGAGATCACCACAATCGCGGATATCTGCCTACGCGTCCAGCGATGCGCTGTACATGCGGCAGGGAAGTGCATGTCGATGTTGGTGTTACAAGAGAGGACGAGATGGCTGAATCTGACCAATCTGTCTGATAGAGAAAAGGAGGACATCCTGGACATGCCTATAGTCCCCGAAGGTGTCTTGGGCTCCGCCCTCGCCTCAATGCAAAAGCGCTGTGAGGCGAAGAAAAAGGAGGATGAGGCGCTACAGCTCTGCCTTCCGAGGAAAGCACCTGCCGCGGGGCCTCCGCCCCCCCGGCAGACTTTCGCTCAGGTTGCCTCTAGGAGCGTCGCTCCTGCTTTCCGCATCCCGAAGCGCCCCAGGGCTCAACCGGGTGCGAACACCAACGGCCCCCCGGAAACGAAGCCCGCTTGGCCGAGAAAGCCCTTCTATTCCCCGTCAACCCAGGCTGCTCAACCGGGTCCGTCGACCAGTCAGCAGGCCAGGCGGAAGAAGAAGGCGACTTAGCGGTCAACCCCACCGCGAGCGGAGCTGCCACCCGTTCCCTGTTCACTGGCAGCCCAGCTATCACGTGTGTTAGGGGAGAAATTACCCAGTGCCACCCATCCCTCTCTGCGACGCGTGGGCCCAGAGCTCAGTTTGTGCGTCTCAGTAAAGAGGCGAAGAGACATGTTTCAGATGTGGGATTGTTCAACGCCACATCAATGTCTCACAAGCACGCACACAAAGATTGTGTTAATAAAAAGTTTTCCACTGACGTATCCAGGCTCACAGCCGAGGGCGCAGGGTTGCAAAATCATAAAAACACAAAAACCAACGAAACACAGAGGTGCAGAGCACACTGATGTTCCCCATAACACCACAAGGGGGAAGCAGCGTCCCACCTGTGGTGAAACATCCCGTTCCGCTTGCTCCGAGCCTATCAGACCGCGCATGCGCAGTGATACTCGGAAGTGCGCAGCTGGTACGGGCCCCCAAAGATCGTCTGTGTCAGACAGAGCTTCACTCCCCCCTAACTTTGAGGCTAGAGAGTTGGAAAGCATGCACAGCTTCAGAATGTGTATTGAGAACACTGGCCAAAGGCTACAGGCTTCAATTCGCCACAATGCCCCCCCGTTTTCCCGGCCTCATCGCTTCCCGTGCGCAGGGAGAGTCGGCCCGGGTGTTACGGGAAGAAATATCAGCTCTATTAAACAAAAGAGCCATACGAATAGTGCCACACAGGCAGGGACTGGAGGGTTTCTATTTGAGGTATTTCCTGGTCCCAAAGAAAGGGGGACCACATTACGTCCCATCCTGGACCTTCGCATTTTGAACTCGTATCTCAGGAGATACAAGTTTCGCATGCTGACACACTCAACGCTGATACGTTTGATCCGACCGGGGGACTGGTTCACATCAATCGATCTGAAAGACGCGTATTTTCACATTCCCATTTATCCTCCGCACAGGAAATATCTGAGGTTCGCTTTTCAGGACACAGTGTACGAGTACCTGGTACTCCCATTTGGCCTGTCACTGAGCCCGAGGGTGTTTGTGAAATGTGTCGACGCCGCTATAGCTCCCCTCAGGGAGCGGGGTATACGCGTGGCCACTTATCTGGACGACTGGCTGCTGCTGGCGCGCTCAGAGCAAGAGGCTGCGGCGCACACAGCATTGTACTGACTCACCTGGCCGATCTCGGTTTTGTGGTGAAAAGGGAAAAGAGTGTGTTAACGCCAAGACAGGAAATTGCCTTTCTGGGTCTCACGTTAAATTCACTGACCTACACGGCTCGCCTGTCAGCCGAGAGAGTGCACACTGTCAGGTCCACTCTCTCTCATTTTGCCATAACACGTCGGGTCACGTACGGACTGTGCCTCAGGTTATTGGGACTGATGGCCTCAACAATGTTGGTGGTGAGGCTGGGCAGGCTGTACATGAGAGATTTTCAGCGCTGGGTGGCTTCTCTCAGACTGGATCCTGTGCACCACAGACGCCGCAGTGTAACGGCTTGCGCGTCCTGCGTCCTTGCGCTGCTACCATGGCAACGCCCGTCTATGTTGACAGCGGGGGTGCGCATGGGCACAATATCTACCAGAAAAGTGATCACAACGGACGCCAGCCTGTCAGGCTGGGGCGGTGTGTTCGAGGGCAGATCCGCGAATGGGATGTGGAGCACAGATCTCAAACATGCCCATATAAATTATCTGGAGTTGATGGCAGTGTTTCTGACGCTGAAACATTTTCTGCCGTTCCTCCGGGGACATCATGTGTTAGTGAGGACGGACAATACGACCACAGTGGCGTATATCAATCGTCAGGGGGGTCTACGTTCTCTACAGTTACACACTCTTGCACACAGACTGATATTATGGGGCGAGGAGCATCTCCTCTCAGTGAGAGCGACCCACGTTCCCGGAATTCAGAATGTGGGTGCCGACCTTTTGTCCAGGGGAAATCCTCTCTACGCGGAGTGGAAACTTCACCCGGCTGTAGTAGCTCAGATTTGGTCACATTTCGGCCGCGCAACAGTGGATCTGTTTGCGTCGAGGGGGAACACACAGTGCCCACTGTTCTTCTCCCTGCACGACCAGAGCGCACCGCTGGGGCTGGATGCGTTCGCTCAAGAGTGGCCGCGTGTCCCGCTTTACGCTTTTCCACCTCTGGCTCTGATTCCCCCGACACTGCTCAGGGTGCGGGAGAATCGTCTGTCAGTAATTTTGATCGATCCTCACTGGCCGTCCATGCACTGGCTGGCGGAAGTGAGACAGCTCCTCCACGGTCACCCATGGCCTCTCCCGCTGCGCAGGGACCAGCTCTCCCAGGCGCGCGGACAGATATTTCACCCTCATCCGGAGCGCCTCGCCCTGCGGGCTTGGCCCGTGAGTGGTTTAATCTGAGCCTGACTGGATTATCACATAATATTGTTAACACAATTCAGAATGCCAGAGCATCATCCACTAGGTCTCTTTATGACTGTAAGTGGAGGTTGTTTGAGGATTGGTGTGCTAAGGCACAGGAAATCCCTTTTCAATGTCCAGTTGGTACAGTCCTGTCCTTCCTGCAGGACTTGATTGATCAAAAGAGGGCATTTTCTACTGTTAAAGTTTACTTGGCAGCTATTTCTGCTTGCCATGTTGGATTTGATGGAAAACCAGTGGGCCAACACCCTCTGGTTTGTCGTTTTATGAAGGGTGCGCGGAGGTTGCTGCCCATCTCTAAGACTATGTCACCATCATGGGATCTAGCAGTGGTGCTTGGAGCCCTCTCTAGTCATCCTTTTGAACCATTGGATAACGTGGACATGAAAACGTTATCCTTGAAGGTGGCTCTGTCATTGGCTTTGGCTACAGCTAAACGTGTAAGTGATATTCACGCTTTATCTGTACATCCAGCATGTATGCGGTTCACCCTGGGGAACCTTGGGGTGACGCTGAGACCGAATCCTGCATTTGTTCCAAAGGTTGTTAAACCCTGCTCCCCAGTGGAACTGTCAGCTTTTCAGCCGCCTCCCTATGGTTCTGCAGAACAGCAGCGGTTACACATGCTGTGCCCTGTCCGTGCCTTACACACATATGTGGAAAGGACGAGGAGCTTTAGAAAAGGGGATCAGTTGTTTGTGTCCTGGGCTAAGCCCCACTGGGGCAAACCTGTCACCAAACAAAGACTTTTCTCACTGGATAGTGGATGCCATTGCATTGGCCTACTCCAGCTCAGGCCTTCGGGTTCCGACTGGCTTACGGGCACATTCTACTAGAGGTCTCGCAACCTCTTGGGCCCTGTTCAAGGGAGTCTCTATCCAAGACATCTGCGCTGCAGCTAGCTGGTCTTCTCCCCTCACATTTGCGAGGTACGACAGGTTGGATGTCACATCCCCTGGCCTGACCCACGCTGTCTTGAGCGTGGGCTCCAATGTGGATCTCACTTTTAAGTGAGGGGGGGGCTGGCGGTCAGTCACCGAGATAAGCTTGTCTGGCAATACGGGAGTCTCCATATCCCATAGTGAGACATCGAAACGAATGCTAAGAAAGAGAACTTTAGGTTACTTTCGTAACCCCGGTTCTCTGAGTAGCATGAGTGAGATGTCCCTTCTTGCTACTGGGGTGAAGCGAGAAGAGGTGTGCTTGTTTTGAATGACGTGTGACGCCGCGTCCACCTTATTTAATGTGCGGCACCTTGACGCGGACGTCACGACTGCCAGCCTATCAGGGCTGGCGAATTGGAATAAGCGCTTCAGTGAATATGCGCGAGGGGGCGTATCCCATAGTGAGACATCTCACTCATGCTACTCAGAGAACCAGGGTTACGAAAGTAACCTAACGTTTTTCTCCAAGTCACAGCCTTGTCCTGAACAAGAGCCAAATCTTCAAAAACTGTCTTGGTATTGTTTGCATTACAACATCGTTGAGTTTTGGTACAGGTAAAGATTTCTCAGTAGACTTTTCATTTGTACTTACAACACAAAATGTTTTTCAAAAACAACTAAGCCCAACACAGATGAAAGTATTGTTTAAATAAGGTCAAATTTGTGTAAAGAAATAAAATCTAACGGAGCATGAAGGACAAGTTTTCAGTTCAGTAAAATGTTTACTACCATATGGATGTGGGTCATTAGTCAAAATCCACTTAGATGAGATACTTTGTTGACAGCAAATCCACTGCATTGAATAAAAGTGTCCACATTGTGTAATAATGGACTGTCTTAACTGCTTTTATCTTGATATCAGAGGCTAACCCAAATTGCCACAAAAGGAGAATTAGCTTGAGATTATTTTCAAAACATTTGTCATTTATTAACACATCACTATTAATTACCAATCGCGGTGGTCAATGGTGAGTGTGAGCAGCTAGTTGGTCTGATGAGTGAGAGTGGCGATGAATGACCATAAGCAAATCACACATTTATAAAAAGCTTCAAAGTTACAAAAATGGAAATGTCACTAATCACAGCTGATGTTGAAACCCACTGGGTTTTCTGCAGGAGATCTTGTATTAACAAGGCCAATAAATCACCCTCCATACACACAGCAACTCCACACCTCCACGTCAAATGTTAATTGACTGTTTCAAGCAGACATATCACTGGGTGAAAAAGATGAATATCCTCGTATGAAGCCACGTAGGACATATTTTATTCTCTTTAATTGAATTCACCCCCTACGTCCGTCCTGGACACCAAACCTGCACATGCAAAAACTACTGGGTGTCAGCGTATTATCCTCAGAGGAAATTACTGAGAGGCAGAAGATCCCTTGTGGCTACGATCTGTCATTAGTGACCACAGACACTGGCTTCTCTAAAGCATAGCCTCTGACCTTCTTCCCTAATTTCTCACTGCAGATTTTTCATTTAGAAAAAAAACAGCCTGTAGATCAGCGGTCGGCAACCTGCGGCTCCGGAGCCGCATGCGGCTCTTCAGCCCCTCTGCAGTGGCTCCCTGTACAGTGCATGTTGCGCATATTTTTCGCAAACGGTGAACTTAACGAATCAGTTCTTTCATATGATGAACGTGAGTGAACGTCACATTTTTTTAAATGATCATCGTATCAGGCCATCATGAAATACCAGGAGCGGTATTTGCGTGCTCCCAAATAGCCGACACACACACAGAGCCGGGGCTCCGCCCCAAGCCCTAAGCCCCGCTCACTCGCTCAGAGAGACACAGTGAGATCGGAGCTCGTTCACGTGTAGCAGCCTCTCAGTGACTGACCGGCTGCTTCTCAACAGTGGAAACAGTGAAAACAACGAGTTTCTCTGGTCTCAACTGATCAGAGATCAGCGCCTAAGCTTCTTGATCAGAGCAGAAGCTGCAGGTGGTTTGTACCGATCTGCAGTTTCTGTGTCGGCCTCCAGTCTGACCTGCTCTCACGTTTTGTTTTAATATTTCAGCAACTAAAATATGCGTCACATCCTATTACCTCCCGGCGCTCTTCCCTGCAGGTCGCTAATCTATAGTTCCGACCCCCGTCCTCGGAAAACTAATCATGGATAAATCCCAGAAAAGAAAAGTCTGGGAGGAAAATAGAGTTTAATTCTGCGTGGACAGATTAATTTGCTTTCACTGCCACCGATGCTGTCTTACATGTATGCTTGATATGTGGCGAAGAATTAGCAAACAATAAGAAATGTAATGTTGAAAGATATTTCAAGAGCAAGCACACAGCATCTGCTGAAAAGTACCAAGCTGGAGATGAGCAAAAAAGCTGAGTTCTGTGTTTAATTTATTCCAAAGTAGGCCTACACATGTATTTTGTTCTCCAATTCATAAGAGTTTGGTGTTTTCCTATTTTGTAACAGGTAAAAATAGCAGTTAAATGTCAACAGTTTTTTTTATTGTCGTTCTATTATTTAATAAATGCAAGAAACTATAGTTTTTATATATATTGTATAACTATATATATATATATAACTTTATAACCTGTGTTATCAAATATGTTGTGCGGCTCCAGACAGATTTAATTTGGGGGAAGAGGGGGCGAAATGGCTCTTTCGATAGTAAAGGTTCCCTACCCCTGCTGTAGATGATGATGATATATAGACACACAAAATGTATGACACTGAGGCCAAAATTAGTTTTTAATATTGGTTTAACTGGTTACTCTGGTCACATAAGGAGATACACAAAACATCAACTGATTACCAAGAATTTACACTTATAATATAGACTATACATATTTTGTTCCTTGTGGTACAATGACTATATCATTATAGAAACGCAATTGTGTCTTTTAAAGGCACTTTTATCAGACAAGATACTGACTACTACCCAGAATCTTAAAGCTTTTTAGTTTTAGTTTTAGAAACACCCACTTTAATGTTTCCATTTTACTGATTTAATAATAAGGTCTATTCATTCATACTACTTCAATTTACTGCTGATTTTGTTGTTGTCTATGCAAACTTATAAAAACCACCTCTAGGTTTATCGTCTGTCTGGATAAATTCTGAATAATGTTAAACATCATCACTGTCATTTTACATTTAAGCTTTTGTTCTTTTGCACAATTATTGTTGGTGTAGTGTGCATGACATTACTTGTGTTGCTGTGCTGATGAAATGAGTGCTGTAGATAACTACTTTTAATAGGCTAGCCATCCCTGTACAGGTTACACCAACTCACCATCAATGTTTTTGATGGTTCAGAGGGTTCAGAGGAGAGAGACCGGGACATGGACTCTGGGATACGGGATAGAATAGTATCAGTGTTTGAATGACAGCGGCAGGTGCGTATCCAATCACAACCCTGGGACCACAATCCTGCGTAATCTGAACCGATGCAGAAGTGACTTGTATCTTCAGAGCAGAATAGTCTTTTTTACCTTTATAAAAGTGCCAGTTGTTGCCGCTTAGGAGCAGACACCTTTTCTCTGGAGTCAGAGTCAGGAGGAAATCATCTAAGTGTCATTCCTTCACTGTTGCATGAGATGTTGTTTGTGTAAACAGAGAATGGGAGATATAGCACAACCTAGGGGGAAATCGTGTTTAACGGCAGGAAGTCCTGCTAGCTGTCGGCGAACAGGTAGGACATGGTACTTTATTTTCAGATTCAACGATCGACTAAGCATTTGTGGTTTTTTTAAAAGAGGAGCGCAAGGATTATATACTTTTGGGGGTGAATACAGGTTTACTGAGCTCTGATGCTCATAAATATTAATAGAGACACAGATGTTATGAAGGGGGCCCTACTAATGGGTGGTGTGTGTGTTCATATGTGTATGAGAAACTTGTACGTGGACAATGTGTCTTGTATAGTTCTGTGTTTTCATGTGTAGGGCTGGGCTGGGTTATTATGGAGCTCTACCGAGATAAAGGTATAAAGAGGATAGTGTAGCCCATGTCAGGGGGGCACATTAAAGCCGGGGCACATGTCATCTTGCTCTTGGTCAGAAGAAGATTGTGCTGTTGATTTCATGGTATAAACTGATGTGCAGAGCATGAGGGAGAGATACCTACAGGACTGTGAGACAGAGGTGAGGTCAGTTTTTTAAAGAAGTTTAAAAAAAAGGCCTCATATTCTACTTTGCTGTCAGTGCTATGGCTGGAGGATATGGCCAAAAGTTATATTAAGGTAAACATTTTCATATCAGTTGATATCTATAACTATCACAATAATGTCACATGATTGTTTCTTTTCCAGTTTCGCCCCGAAACAAAATTTTAGAAATCTGGGGTAGATCATTGATGTGTTTTACATTCTCACTGCACAAGTAATATATTGATATATAGTGAAATTTAATTATATTATTATATATGAAAATGACATTGTGATAATTATTTATATTGTTATTTTGTCCAGTATATAACATTTCATTTGATCAAATGCCAAATATAAAAATTGTAAAGAAATGTCTGAGTCCAGCAATACATTTCAACTTGTATTTCTTTTGGAATATTACCTCTGCCATGGCCTTCTAGTTGTTGTTCTGGCCAGTTCATTTCAACCAGTACGTTTTGACTCTAATACTATCACGTTTGAACTGTCAGGCCGGTCGCACAAAAAATGCAGACGTTCATGTTGTAGTTCTAGTGACAGGCATGGTGCTGGTAAAAGGACTTTTGGCAACTAAAAACAGAGGATATCTTGTTTCAGACAACACTGTGAAATTAAAAATTGGACATCTTTATATACTATCGATATTGTAAGGATATAAAGCAGGTGGAAAATCAGTTCCACTTTAATTTTAACATTAGGCAACAGTTAAGTTATAAAGTCACTGTGTAAAATTTGAAAATGTCTGACTTTGGCATCTCTCAGAAGTAATGCATCTTCAACCCATTTTTCTACAGACATAAGTTATACCATCAAACTGATTTGATATATAATAACTTGAATTTTTAAAGTGACTTTCAAGAGACCCAAGGAAATTCTAATTACAAAAAACATGATAACAATTTGTATTTTGTAAAAAAAAAGTATGTATTTTAGGACAGGATTCTATAAACAAGTACCTGATTACAGACAGTTAAATAACAAGCTCTATCCTGTCAATGATCTGTTGATGGCTCATTCTGATAAATCAAAATTGTCATTTATGTAGCAACGGATTTACACCAATGGCCACAAAGACAGATCTAGATATTAAATTCCGTATTTCTTGGTAAATTGGAATAACGTTTCCCTTATCGACATGTTTGGTAACAATGAATCAAAGAGCACACCATAATGTGAGCTGTTTCCTTCATTCTGTGAGTGTATTGTCCCTTTATAAACACTGAGAACTATGAATATACTGCTAAAAATACTAAATAACTGAAATCTGTAAGCCTTCAAGGTAATATTTTTGTATTGCAAACATCTTTTAGTATTATTTGCCACAACAGCAGCATGATTCTAACAACTTTTATCAAGAAAATTAGTCGCGAATAACGACATCCAGATGTCATGACACGTAGGATGACATGGCCTGTGAATCCTCTTTCTATGGGCCAGAAAAGCAGCATAAGAGCAGTGGCAACAACAGCACTTAGCGTAATGTTATCAATACAGGGGCAGAGAAATATATTGGACATGTTCCTGCTTGAGCTGCTCCCCCCGCGACCCGACCCCGGATAAGCGGATGACGATGAGTGATGAGTGAGATGTTCCTGTCATACTCCTTCATCCACATCTACTGAAAAAAGATTATATTGATTTTCTATGTTGTATAATATGAGTCCCAGGTCATCACAGGTCATAATCTGATTTCTTGCTGCCCACGCTGCTTCACTGATTAAATGCCAGTATTACCATGTAACCTTTAGCTGGAAAGTTACACACACACCCAGTTTTCTCCATCTGCAACAAAAAGCTTTTGCTGTCACTCATCTCCCACAGATAGATACATACTGGCCTCTATACACAGATCCATTCACTTACTCAATCATTCTCTCTGTTTTTTTTTCTTATTTATCAGTCTATCGTTCACACATGCTAGCTGTTGACACAGTATTGATACCCTCTTATTGTGCAATGTGGAGTAGACCACCTCTGTTCCTTCTTTTGGAAATGTGAGAGGGCACAGAGAAGTACCCTGGTCACAGTGGTGAAATTGAAATTGTCGAGAGGAGGAATGATGGGGTTCATGCTGAATTTCACTGAAGTGGAAAAGATGTGAGGAGGGAATGTGAATCAAAGCCAAACTGGAAAGTGCAATGTTTTGCTCCTTTTGTTGTAGATTTTTCACTTTTGATTACCAAAACCATTATATATTATTCAGAGGATAATTTCAGATCTATTAGAATTGAGGATTTACTTTAGTGGATTTTCACCAATGTTCCAATGATTGATTATTTTATTACAAGCATGCCATTAGTCAAGTGTACGTAAATGTGCACTTCTTATCTAAGGACAAATACCGAATAAGAAAACATTGGTTCATGTCAGAATCTGCTTATAATGAGAAAGTTCTTCTTTAGAACGGTTGGTGAATGAGGCTGTTTGTACTTAACAAGTTAACAGCTGGAAATGAAAAATCACTAAAATAGAAGTTCAAAATCTGAAGCTAGAAGGTGGTAAGATTATTACCAATTCTGTTATATGGAGATAAAACTATTGTGGCTGGATGTAGCTGATTAATATTCATTACTTGAACCAATAAACTAAAGCCGGACTTAAAAAAAACAACACAATCCATTCCTTTAGCCTCCATCGAAAATGTAGCCTCATTGTGACTGTGGCAGCTCACAAAACAGCAAAGATAGGAAGGAGTAAAAGACTAGAGTTAGTCACCTCTGTTTCTCATAACAAGAGTGGGAGAAGCTACGGATGTAAGCTCTTCCTCATCACTTACTGCTGAATCTGTAAAACAAGTTGATCCAGACCAACCTCTTTTGTCCTCTGTTTTTGTTGTTGGGGTGTTTTTGAAAAGTAAATTAATACCTATTGGCTGTAAATAAAAGTGGGAAAATCTGCCTCAGCATTTCTGTTTAAGGACGTCATTGAGGAAACACTGCTTTTCCAGATCAACACGAAAACAAGAACCAATCCTTGTTTTTGTAAATGGTCCACCAAGATAGTAAAATGGAAGATGGCAAGATACAAAACCTAAAATTGTTCCTGTACCTGTCTGCTCTTAATCAGAGTAAGAACCTTTATAAAGACATATCTATTTGCACTTAGCAAACACTGATGCTAGTGGGCGATTTACAGGAAAAGAAGTAAATAGAGTCGACCTCTCTTTGTGCTTCCCCCTGGTTTCCCTATCATTTTCTCACTGTTTTGTCCTGCTGACGAATGTCCGACTTGTTAGGTAATACCACCCACTAACTTGTAAACACTGTGAAAAATAAATGCAACCACATGCTGCCATGTGTGTGGGTGCGTGTGCATGCGTGTGTGCGTGCGTTTGTGGCTGCATGCTTTCTTATGTGAACTGTTTGTAGCTTAAATGTTCTAAAATTCCTCAACCAATATAATAAAAAAAAAGATTCGGCCAGGATTAGTTACTATAGCGGAAAATTCTTCACATATAGTTAATGTTTAATAATGGATATACTACAAATAATTATTTCATTGGTGTTTTATAAAATCCATCAACCTTTTGCCTCATATTAAAAACAATTAAATAATCTCAAGAATACTAGGTTATCCCAGCTAAATTTAAGGCTTTAAGGTAGGTTATACATACAAGGTTTTTAAGTGATAGAAGTGTTTTTTTTTGTATCTGACAATATTGTTCCTGTACACATTGCATGGCTGTGTCTAAGTTCAAGGGCCGCTTCCTTCAGAGGCTCCATCTGAAGACCGATTTTGTCACAGTCGAATGACTAGGCTATCATTTCTAATGATAGCCAACTCCTTCAACTGTGGCCTACAAATGCAGTCCAACCAACGAAAGGCTGCAACAGTTGGATCCCTCCCGGTATCCTTACAAAGAAGTAATGGTTCTGGCAAGCGATGAGATATCCAATACTTGAGTATGAGGCTATAACTCAAAAGAATAGCTAACGTAATCAGGTGTAAGAACCAAGGGGGATTAAAGGGTTAGGGTTAGGGTTAGGGTTAGGGTTAGGGTTTGTCTTCTTGTCCAACTTTACGTCTGTTGCTACTCAACAGCAATAAGACCGAGACAAGCTGGTGACGCCAAACACGGTAATCCAGACCGTCTCATTTCAGATCTACCGTCCTGGTCTAGGAAGCCCCGCGAAGGAGGCAGTCATGGTGTGCTGAGTAGACTGCGTCTTTCAAAGGATGCAGCCCCGGAGTTGAGACACAGCTCATGTGTGTTCATATGTGCAGCTTTATCACAACAGAAGCTCAGCATGCTTTGTCATAGATGCAGGAAAAGCCATCTGTCATCTCCATAAAGCAGTGTCTTTTCTGCTGCACTTAAAGTACAGCAACCTCCTCACATCCCTTTAATGATGTATTGGATTTGGAGGATTCTCTCTCTTACTGTGACACTGTATTGGAGCCACAGAGCTCTTATGTAATGCTTGTGGTATTACGTAAGTGTTTGGGGGGGAAGAGGCAACTGCTGTTGCTCTGTCCCTGGAGTGACAAGCAATCCGTCTCCGCTGGGTCAATCCACATTGATTCCACACAGCTCAGAGATTTGACATTCTGTGTGTGTGTGTGTGTGTGTGTGTGTGTGTGTGTGTGTGTGTCCCTGCACTTATATCTTTGTGAGGAACATTTTAAGCATAGACCCTACAGTGTGAGGGCATATTGACTGGTCCTCAATTTTTCAAAGGACTGTTTGAGGGTTAAGACTTGGTTTTAGGGTAATGGTTTTTCTAGATTTGGGTTTGGGTAACTGTTAGACATTTAGTTTGGATGGTTAAGGTTAGAGTAATGGGCTAGGGAATGTATGACAATGAGTGTCCTCACGATAGTGCTAGTAGAAAATGTGTGTGTGCGTGAATGAGTGTCGCCTCATTTGTTTTATTCTCAGTAATGAACAAAATGTCATCATTAATTTGTTTTAACATTTCATTTTTGATTTGTGTTTTTTGAGCGTTATGTTTTGCAATCTTTGTGTTTTTTTTTCAGCAACATAAATGTGCAGATTAGAAAGATAATCGTTCTCTTTTAAAACCCTGCTCATCTACAATTATAAATATAATGTGAAATTAAACTGTTACTTTTTATTACATTTTGCACCAAAAACAAGTCTATGATTGATTAAGAGACTTAGGCATTTGATCTAAATGAGCTTTGTTCACAGATCTCAACAGGACGGATGACCTTTGGAAGATTTGATGAGGAGATTTTATGGTTTTTACACCTACACAGATGAATTCATGAAACATCTTAATTTTCCTGTGCACGTTTGTCATGTCTCTGCCTCGACAGTTAATTTTGTTGCACCTGTTAGAGCAGTTACAGCTTCATCCTTCTTATTGGTTCATGATGTTTTGTGACCTCACTTCATTCCCAGCATAGCTCCACCTAACTTCAGTTAGACCAGACGTGCATGACACCAGTGGGTTGTTATTAAGGTTAATTTCTCTGTATGGACACACTTTCATCTTGCTCAGTAAACTGAGTCTATCAATGACAATGTTGTACTTACAGTGTCTGCATTTTGCAATTGTTTTTTGGATATTGCTTTAGAATGGGAAAATGTGGGTAATTTGTTTGACCTGCTGGAGTTGAAATATTTGAACTCAAGGATTTTAGTGACTGGTTACATGGCAGATATAGATTTAGGATTGAATAGAGAAAGGTTATGCTGTGGTAGGGAAGCAACCACCATTTGTCACAAACTTGTTCATGTTTTTTGTCCATCCATAGAAAATAACAGTTTGGCAGTAAAAGATTTCATCCTAATACTACATGGTCTTCATTGCTTCATTGCTTCATTTAACATTAAGGTGACATATTATGAAAATTCCACTTTTGTAGTGCTTCTACACGTTAATTTGGGTATCTGGCATGTCATTTATTTCATTAAGACCCCAAGGAACCATATCAACTGTGGTAAAATGGGCATAATATGTGCCCTTTAACATAGCTCTTGTGTTATATGACCTGAGGCCGCAGTTACTTGAGTAAAGACATAGTAATATCTCTTTTGGATGGAGAGGGGCTGCTATTAAATTTGACACAAAGAGAAAGCATGAAAAGAAGGAAAGGAATTGGACATAATCTTGCATCTTTGAGTCTTTCATTAATTTTGAAATTAAAAAGCAGTTTAAAGCTATAAACTAGATTTTGTTTTGGCCCAACAGCCGAGAATACTAACGACTCCAATGCTCATATTCACACACTAAGAACATCCCAATTTCCTTCCTGTTATTCTCATCCTTTTTTTGTATAAACCCTTTCAACAGAATGCTTCTAACCCAGTACTAGCTAGCCTAGATAGTAACTGTCGTGAAACGGCTTTAATAAAAAAAATATTATAAATTTTTCCCTTATTTGAAATGAAACATTATGCAATGCTTTTTTTCACTCACTGTTTGACATCCACTCTTTTCACAGAATATGTATCAAGATTAGGGCAGTATGAGAGGTTGGCATTATTGCAGCATTAAAGTCAGCCACCATAAGGGTCTGTTTAATCCCAAATCCGGTGCATGCTTATATATGACAGATTGTTTTAAACACGAGAAGAAAGCCTTTATACATTAACATATCAAGCATTGAGCAGAAGCTTTTATCCATTGTGAAAGAGGACAAACATAAATACATTTCGCATCCATGAGCTCTTCTGGCAGGGACAGGGGTGGCACCCTGACGTACAACCTAAACTAGAAGAAAAATTAAACTTCCTAGATTATAAATGTAATCTACACATCAACATATTGCAGTGGCTACATTTATTCCAGACCAGATAATGAATGCATCCTCAGAGGCTGTGGTTCAACCTACACTCATGGTTTGTTCCGAACATCAGTGCCTTTATACTTCTGTCCGTCCTTTACCTTTGCATGGATGTTAAGCAAGACATCCGCTAGAGGAAAAACAAGTAAAATGAAGTCGAAGCTAGATAAATTGTGTTAAATTAGATACTTGCCATGTCATTGTTTGCCGAAGAATTGGTTGATCCACCCCGTCAGCAGCATCCCCACTCAGCCTGCTGACAGCCTTGTTGTATGCCTGAAGGAAGGGGTCTTGCATGGACCAAAACTTCTACCTTGTCCCCTTCAAATTCCTAATGGCCACCGATCTCCCCCCAACTGTTCGGCACCAATTGTTTGTTCCTGAGCCTGTGCTAAGATACATTGTATAGATGTTTAAAATGTCCAAATATGGCTTGTGTTCTGTCCCCAAAATATTTAATATTTACCTTTGCAACAGTGCCCCCTTGGGGAAGTTCAGGCATACAATATTCCCAGGGGTCAAGGTGTGATTCGCCCGGAAGTAATCCGAAGTTAATTTATCTGCGTCACATACTATTTATAGACGTCAGCTATTTAGACGTCAGCTATTTATAGACATCAGCTCTTCAACTAAGTTGTGTCATTCTTCTGCGGGCTAACGCATCGTCTGTAAGTATTGTTGTCGAATTACGTCCTTACAACCAGAGAGTTATTTTGCCACACAGTTTTATGTTTACAACGGCAGTTCTGCCGAGCGGCTATTCTAAGCTAGCGGGTAGCGCCGTGTCTTAAACAAGCCTCCGTGTAATGCTACTGAAGTAGCTCTGAGAGCCGCCGTGTGTTGCTATTGAAGTAGCTCTTTGAGCCGTATTGTAATCCGTTTTATCTGTATTGTTTTTACAGTTTCACCAACTCATTAAAGTTCATGAAAATAACCACCGTGGAGTTCATGCTGGTTGGAGAGCTAGCGCCTGTCTAGCGAGACCTTCACAGCTTGTGTCATTTTACAGTGCAGACTCTGGCTTTATCACCCATATCTAGATCAAGATATTAAGCCTTAAATTTTGTTCAGTGGGATGAAGTGGAGACACGTCATCCATATGTAATTACAATCCCAATTAGAAGATAAACCACAACACGCCTGAACACCAATACTACACACAGTACTTCTGCACAAAGCTTTTCTGAACTGCCGCTTGGCCCAGTGGCAACAGCTAACGCTCTGCTCCGGGTTTTATTGGCCACACCCTGATTCCAGAGTGGCCTCAGCTGTGCCAGTGGAGGTGCTTCAAGAGCATGACATAATTTGGCATGACATACTGTAAAAACAATACAAGTACAACTGAATTGAATTGAATATGTATGTTTGAATGGAAGATATTTCACAGTATGTTGCCTGTTCTTCCCTCAGTAATGGTCTTTGTCAAGTTGAAGTGAAAGAAAACAGAAAGGACAGCTGTGTGTAGATGGCAAACACACAAGAGACACACACAAATATATGGAAACACACAAACAGAGACACACACCCAATCGCACACATCTCTGATCGAAATAGAGTTGGCCTGTGCCCATGCCTGCTTGGCCAGTTCCAGTGAGCCTTTAATCTGTGAATTGAAAACACAGAGTCCTCCTAGATGCAAAAGAAGTAGACTTCGCAATAGTAGCTGTGGTCTTTTTGGGCTGTGGAATTGGCTTAAAGCGATAGTTCTCAGAAAAATGAAAATCCACTCATTATCTAGTCATCACTACATCAATGTAGGGTTGGGTGAAGTGTTTGAGTCATCAAAACGCCTTTGGAGTTTCAGGGGTAAACAGTGTTGCAGCCAAATCCAATACCATTGAAGTAATCGTTACAACTTCTTTTAATGTAAAAAAACAACAGAAAATAAGATAAAAATAATATACCGCCATACTGTTCTTGTGGTGTCATCCAAGTGTCTGGAAGCCCGACATTCAAATTCAACTCGAAGTGGTGTCATCCACACCATGTTTTAGCAAGATGTCCTCTGATATCCTCCTCAGAGCCCCGTGTCAATCGCACACACACCGGAAACACCACACACACAGCACCCAAGCCCAAGTGTGCGCATTACCATCGCTACATGCCGTATCTGAGTTTAAGGCTAAAAACGTGGTGTAAGTGACGCCGCTTCGAGTTGAATTTGAATGTTGGGTCTTATTGACACTTGGATGACACCACAGGAGCGGTATCGAGGCGTTTAATGTTTTTTCAGTTATTTTATTACGTCTGAAAAATTGGTCACCAGTTACTTCAATTGTATTGGAATTTTCTGCATATCTCTCTCTCTCTCTCTCTCTCTCTCTCTCTCTCTCTCTCTCTCTCTTTCTCTCTCTCTCTAATTGGTTGTGAAGGACAGATCAATCCAGGTCCCTTTTTTAGTTGTTTCTCCGTGGAGACGAACCAGAGACTTTTTCTGCCCATAGTCCAAGTTTTTGCCACTAGTCCACCGCCTCTCCACTGACAAACTCTGAATTTGATATCTGACAAATTTAGCTTATGCTGTTATACAGCTCTTAGAGTGGATTTTAAAGCAGTCTATAAAGTGTGGTGAGAAGCAGAGAGAATGATGGACCTACATAAAAATTTGTTATACAAGATGCAAACAATTTACGTCAATATTTGAGAAAGATTCCCGGATTGATGGTGAGCCCAGCGGTCTTAATTAGGTGAAGGACTTGTCAAAGGTGAACCACATCTTCCTCTCATATGTGGCTAAAGATGACAACATAATCCAAGTAGGCCGCCTCAAACTGAGGCCTTGTAATGTCCCCTGGCAGCCAAAAGGCATCACCTTTAACTGAAACATGCCATAGGGTTCTTTAAATGCTGTCAGCTCATGGTTTCAGTTGACAGGGCCAACTGCCAGAACCCCTTGCTCAGGTCAAGGGTGGTGATGAAGTTAGTCTTCCCCACTCTTTGTCCAGCAACTCATAAATGCAGGGAATTGGATAGGATTCGAACTTGGAGACTGTATTGAGGTAAATGAAGTCAATATACAACCTCAGCGAACTATCTTTCTTTGGGACCAACACAATGGGGTTAAACCACTCAGTATTTGAAGCTTCAATTATTCCTAGCTGCCACATTCCCAGCTCAATCTCTTCCCCAACCATTCTGGGATCCTGTAGCACCTTCGAAGGGGTGCAGCATCTGCCTTCAGGTGTACCTTGTGTTTGAAACTAGGCTTTTCCTGGAACAGCTCTAGATCCACTAATGCTCTTACCTCCCTCTGCTGAATTGACTGGAGATTGGACTCATCCGTCACAGTGGTCTCAAAAGTGCTGGTGGGGAAGGACTGTTTACTCCCTTCATCCCCATAGATGGCCCGAATGAGCTGCTGCTGCTGGGCTGGCTGCTGAACAGGCCGTGACGGTACCTGTAACTCTTTTACAGGTACCGTCAGGCCTCAGGTCATATAACAGGTTCACGTGAAAACACTTCACTCTGTCAGGCATGTAGAGTTCATAGGTCACCTTACCCTGGCACTTGGTGATTTGGTAAGGCCCCTGTCATTTGGCCAACAGCTTGCTGTCATTGATTGGGAGCAACAGCAACCCCTTCTGGGTGGAATATGGTGGTCCTAATACCATTAACCCCTAACAACTGATAGACTTGCTGCAGCAATTTGGATAGGGGATCTTCTCTGAAGGGACCCCAATACATCTATGCCTATCCTGTCAAATGGGGTCTCAATGACAGGTAATACCTGAAGCTTTGCACGGGCTACTACCCTAGGTGAAGTTAATTGACATCTCACATGAAGCATAAAAATCCTTTAACTGGGTATACATGCGTGGCCAAACAAATATACTCGCAATCCTTCTAAGGGATTTTTGGAATCAGGTGGCTTGCCCAAGGGATAGAGTGACCTACTTTCATGACCTTGTGTGTAAGGCTCCCTGGCAAAGCTAAGGCCGCAACTTCCCCTGATGCTTATAGATTTCTTCGTTTGAACTATATAGCTAGCAAACAGCCTGCCTTGCCCTGTCTCTCAACCTGTCTCTCCTCCAGCAACAGACGGAAACTGACCGATTCTAAGAGAACCTTTGTATGCTGTCCATTTACTAAAACTGATAAAATGTGTATGTCATGGACGTGGGGTGGGTGAGTACGTCTTGGATCTTGGTCTGGGTGAGGGGATCTGGGAACTGCACACAAAAGGGTAGACTTACTCTGTCTATTTGCAGGTCATGTATACTGAGTCCGACTTATGTCGTTGCACTGGTAGCAACTTGTGCCTTGCCTGTAGCTAGAAAAAGCTACAGGCAAGTGTGTGGTTTACTATAAGAGAATTGCCTGCCACTGGAAAAAAGTCTAACCTGCGCTTGACTACCCCTTTCACCCCTATTGGACTTACCATGCCTTGGTATAGTGGCTGTCACGGTCATAGGTGGATCTTCTGCTCCCTGTTCAGACAGGAAAACCTCTGCAAGGATGGCAGCTTCCTCTGCCGACTTTGAGTCACGTTCACCAGTTCTGTGCCCACCATCCTCAAAAACTGTTTTCAGAAAATATCTTTCACTGTGGAGGCCTCTGGTTTGACCAATTTGTTAAACATACATACAATTCAGGTGGAGTTTTATCCCTGATTAATGTCCATTGAACGAAATCTTCTCCTGTAGGTTATGACTGATTTCCATATTTAGCAAGGATGGCTTCTTTGACCTTTTCATAATCTTTTCTGCCTCAGAAATGTCTATGAGAACATAGCTTACCTGTGAGCAGAGGGACAAGATGAATAATTATCTTTTGGCCAAACAACAGACAGTGGCCATTCTTTCAAATGTGCTCAGATTATGTTCAATGTCATCATTAGGGGTGAGTGATACCAACTCTAGGTCACTGCGTCTATATGAAGCCGTCTGTGGAGGTGGTGGCCCAGTTTGCTGCCTGGCTTGAGAAGCCCTTAGATGTCCCCCTCATCTTTAGTTTGTACAGCAGGGAGGTGAGAAACCATCTAAGATCTGATTACCAGACGCATGTGGGGCCACACTCTAATGCCCGATGTAAACACACCCCCTCAGATCTGTTGACATGAAATACCAGTTTTCCATTATGCCATGCTAGATCCAGTGCAAATACTGAGACCAAAGAAAAGGGTAGAATTTTTTTTTGCTTTTTGCAAGCCGAGTGAACTGTTTGTGCTGGTTGGTTGATCCCCACAGAGAGTTAGCCACTCCGCAAATTTAGTTCACACAAAAAAAATGTTCCGGCATCCTGCCGAAAACTGCCGTGCCTATAGACAAACTGTCGTGCATGCTGCAGTCACTACAGCCACGACTGGTTTGGCTCATACACAACATATGGCCCAAGCTGATCGGTGATCTTTATTTTCGCAGACCAAAAGAGAGTAGTTTTGGGGTCTGACTGGTTTCGGTGAACCCAGACCCAATCCAGTACTGTGAAGGGAGGTGCTCTCACCTTCCGTCTCTTGTCAAACTGGTGTTTCAGGACACGCTGACATTCCGCGACCTTGCTGCTCTGTTGGGGAGCTGCTGCTGGAGCTGTAGTTGCAGTTCGCGCCCCATCATCAAAAGGTATGGAGAGCTGCCAGTAGTGGAATGTGGTGTTGCCTGGTAGTGCAGTAGCGTGGGGAGCAGGGCCGCTTAGAAATGAGACCATACACCAGGTATGCTCTGAAATTCCTCTTTTTTTTTTACAGATACCTGGTACTTTCAGTTATAATTTGGAACCGAGTTTTCGTTCCCAACCTTATAAAGCACATAACATCAAGAGTTCAGCAACATAACCATATACCAACAGATCTGTTGTGGTTATCATGGTTATCTGTAATGTGTGGAGAACACCTTTAATATCCTGAACAATTCAAAAATTGTATCTTGGGGTGTCAAATTGACATTTGGATTTATATTAAAAAAAATATACCTTTCCTTCTTGAGGTTGCAATGGTTTAAGATGATCAGCTGTCAACATGGCCGATTCATGACTTCTTAGGGCTTCATCATAAAAGAAGAGAATACAAAGAAAGGTCTCCCTGTTTCATTCACAGTTAACCTTCCTTTTCTGGTTGTCCAAGAATGACTCGTTTGTTCAGTGGCAGTTAGGCATCTTGTCAGCCTTCTCTGTCTCTCTCCGTACTGCTGTCACTTCCTTTGAGCAGACAGGCTAATGTTGTGTTTGTGGCACTCAGGACAGGCTGAGGCTGAGGCCGCCTGACTCACAAGCTCTCGGCTGTTGAGAGAGAGAATGTCACTGCACATTGGGTCGCCTTCGTGATACACACTCACTTGCACAAACACATACACACACACACACACTCACACACACAGCAAATAAACATACAGCGGGCAAGTACACAAACACACATCCTTACTGCACAGACAGCACATGTACAGATCAAGCCGAGCAAAGCCCAAACTCACACACAGTCACACTGGGCTGAGGCTATTTTTAACCTGGCCACTCATGAGCAGACTCATATGCAACAGGAAACACATGACAGCTATGAATGAATTTGTGGCATATTTTGGCATGTTGTGATTTGTCACTGCTGTCAGACAATGATAGATCACAGTGTCACCTCTGTTGGATCAAGGACGGAGTGGTATCAAAGTGTTATGTCACTCTGCTGCACTCTAAACGTAATGTATGCAGCACTGGACTGTGGCTGTGAATCCTCCTTTGTTTTTTATACTTGAGTTGTTCAAAATCTGTTTGCCTGTTTGTGCAGGTTTAAAAACATGATGTTTTTTAGTTCTGAACAGCCCCGACTGATGATGTTCTCATCATTTGACAGCTTGTCATGCTGAAAATGACAAGCAAGGTCAAAGGCCAGGGTAAACTGCTGTCTTCAGTGATTCCCAGCTGTTTCCTTGGGTGTAAAGAAGTGAATTTAAGGCCTGAGTTTGTAAGCAGCAACATCCGTCTTGCTTAATGTTATCAACATTTCCTTCACTTGTATCTTCCCTCGCACACCAGCATAGGTAGAGAGGAAACACAACCTTTAGTCTGAATGTCCACTTTATTTGATCGAGTAAATTTTGCGAGCTATTTCCGGAATTTACGAAAATATCTGGGAAATCCTGCATCAATGACTTCAAACCATCTGATCAGACCTAATTTCAAGACCAACACACCTACGGATGCTCAGATGGTTCCCTCTATTACCATTTAAACTCTTCGGGTGCTGACTGGAAAGTTTACCTTGCACAAACATTAGATCAGGTGTAAGATCAGGCGTCAATGTTTTTTAACAACCAAAGAACGTTTTCACCGGTAGCTTTGTTGCAAGGCAACAACTGTAAGGGTGGCAGAAGCTAGGGACACAATAGGAAGACCAGACGGCCTCATTTCGGTTGGGCCTCTGATTGAAAAACAGCTAATGATTTCACAACCTACAAAACCAAAAAGTCTTCCCAGAATATTTGTCCCGTGCTGTTTTTTGTCGCTTGATTTGTGATTCATTTTGCTAAAAGAAATATTTTATGGCACTGTTGGTCACTATATGGCTGTATCTTCAAATTGACTGCTACTGTGTCGAGTTTGCTTTACTTGTCTTTACTTTGCTTGCCACCTTCATTGTATTTTTTAGACTTCTTTGGTCAATTGACGATTCAATCCTTAGCGTATATTCCCTCACCTGGAGATGATATTTAATATTTAATATTTTATCTCCTTTCACTGCAACAGCATTCTTCTCTTTGTTTCTCTTTAGCAATCCACGAGTTCCCAAGGGATTACTTCACCTTCCAGGAGCGAGCTGAAGGAGCAGTTGGCCTGCATGTCCTCTGTGTGAGTGTCAACAGGATCAGTTTCTATAAAAACTTGTTAATATTATATAATATCGCTATTTCCAAAGAAGCCCTTGGTATCTTAATTTGTAAAGATTAATTTGCGCCTTTAACATTTAACTAGTCTCTCTCTCCTCTCCTCTGTATAATATTTTTTATCTTATTGAAATCTCAGACTGATTATACTTAAGAGTAAGAGTTAGTTGCTCTTTGAAAGGGTGTAGCCTGCTTGCATAATAATGCAATTGCATTATCAGTGGTATAAAATGGTTTCAAAAGGATGACAAATGTAATCATTCGTCACAATATTTCCTAGGACAATATAACGTCCAACAAAATGCGTTATCGAGAGAGGCCTACCCTAATATTTGTAATAATGCACCAAATTAAAGGTTTCCTTGCACATATCCAAGCTAAATTAGTATTGCACAATGAAATATCCTGAACCTATACAATATTAAATCGAATCAAGAACTTGTGAATCGGAATAGAATCAATTTAGGAAATCACCCAGCCGTAATTAAGAAATTACAAATGATATGGCTGTCGAGAAAATATTTAATAGGTGTTTTTTTGGATTCCAAAAAAGCACAGTCAAATGCTTGCTGCAACTAAATGATGTGCTTGTGCACCTACTTTAAATGGTTCGGTGCACCAGTGCAACCAATGTTAAAAATGCTAAGATGTGTCTGTAATACTTGTTATATTGCAGCTACTCAGTGCACATGATACTCACACAAATATGATGTAGCAATGAATACAGGTCCTCAGTCACTGTAGTGGCTAAACATGAAGAGAATAGGTTTGTCCTCTAACCCCTTAAATGTCATATTGTTTCACCACAATGTGATGTGCTGGGCAGTGTTTCAGACTCGCAGCCTGGCATCCAGAAAAATAAATACAATAAGGTTGTTAGGTTACCTAATAGTAATTTATTGCTAATTAAACATAATAAAGAAATGAAATGTAAATGTCCAAAGTCTAATATTGAGATGATGAGAAAGAGGATGAGGCTGAGGTCAGTGACGGTTTGCACTGTACCACCCTGGTTTCCTCAGATCCTTTTATGCACCACCACTCAACACAAGTTGTAAACTGCTGCATATGTACAGTTTGCATTGTGAGCTAAAGAAAATGGTCAAATAATAGCCAGTAATTGTAACAATGGCCAACTTTGTTGATGAAAGGTTTATCAGCACCATCTTTGATTACACAACAAGGATTTTGTTAAAACAACAACAGAGTCATATCATACTTCCCACTCTGCTGGTCTGATTTTTAGAGATACATATTTTTTTTTTATATAACCAACCAGGACGGTGGTTGATGATGTCCTTTGAGATGCTCTAGGGCTAATAATGTGAAACATCTGTGCAGGAAGTTTCATGTTTCACTGACGGTAAATTATGAGTGATAGTGAAAGTGTTTAGCAAATGTTGAGCAGGCATTTATGTTTGATGTGAAAAGTAAAATACCAAAACTACTCTAGATTACAAGTAGAGGTTATATCTTCACCTGTGAATGTCTGATCTGTTCACCTGTAAACTTGATTTCCATGTCAACATATACACAGTAAAGAAAGAACATTTCCAAAGTGACTGTGAAGCAATAATTTGATATATATCTGTCTCATTCTCAAACATGTTATTTTTAAATGTAGAAAATATACAAATATAGGTTGGACACTTTATCTTACCTACTGATTCCACAAATTTCTATCTTTCTTTGGCTTACATTTCTTATTTTCATAATGGCCCGAGGAAGTGCAATGTCTCTAATTTTGGTTTAATTTGTACATTCAATTCAATAATACATTCAATATTAATAAAGCATCAATAAACATTTTATCAGCGCTCTGTAGCAGTCAGTTTGGGTGGGCAGTGTGCCTTCCACATCCCTGGATTAACTACAGCAGTGTTCGACATCTGGGTCAAAACGTGAGTCAAAATGGCAATCAGATTTTTAATATTTAGATTATACTTTATGTCCCCATATTGGGCTGCCACAACAGAAGTGCGGATGCTGACTTCAATCATGGCAACAGCAATTCATATAATCACCTCTGCTTTTGTAATTTGTCTAACAAGTAAAAGTAATAAACACGAGAAAAATATGGAGAGTACTAAAATAAAATCAGTTTCATTTTATGAACAAAGTGTCCCAAAAAGCTTTTACTGCAGATAAACAATGCAAGGTTTTCTAACTTCACCGTGCACTATAGATACACAAAACCAGTTGTTGTTAACTACTCTCTCTCTCTGTGTGTGTGTGTGTGTGTGTGTGTGTGTGTGTGTGTGTGTGTGTGTGTGTGTGTGTGTGTGTGTGTGTGTGTGTGTGTGTGTGTGTGTGTGTGTGTGTGTGTGTGTGTGTGTGTGTGTGTGTGTGTGTGTGTGTGTGTGTGTGTGTGTGTGTGTGTGTGTGTGTGTGTGTGTGTGATTTGGCCTCTGAAGGCAGTCTACATGTTCTATGCCCTTGCCCTGGTGTGTGACGACTACTTTGTCCCTTCACTAGAGAAGTTATGTGAGGTAAGATGCCACTGGGATTCTACTAAGCTTACATTAACACACAATTCTCTTATTTGTGTTTATTATGGATTTCTATAATGAAGGGTTGCTTTCTTTCTTTCTTTCTTATTATCATTAGCGTCTTCAACTTAGTGAGGATGTTGCAGGAGCTACCTTCATGGCAGCAGGCAGTTCAGCTCCTGAACTTTTCACCTCTGTCATTGGTGAGAAAAACACACACAGAGACTAACACATTTTTGGACAAACAGACAATTTCACAACTTCAAAACCAGAAACGATTTACAGTGTGAACAGATTGTCTGCAATATGTGATCATCAGTAATTGTGTCTCTGGTGTACAGGAGTGTTCATCACTAAAGGTGATGTCGGGGTTGGCACCATCGTGGGCTCAGCTGTCTTCAACATTCTTTGCATTATTGGAGTGTGTGGGATATTCACTGCTAAGGTAAGGTACACAACCCATTACATTTCAGTTACATTCGTTGAGTGATTTTTCCTTTGCAGTGCATATATCTTTGTTCACATTAAAAATCTCAGATGGTAATAAACTGTAATAAATCATAACTTTAGTTGGTTAAAGTTACCTCGGTGCACCACCCTTCAAAGGAAGGGAAAAGATTTATTGATAAAGATCAGTCTCATTTTGATCTAGTTCAATTAGAAATCTCAATATTTACTATTATGATTATGGAGTTCTTGACAGTGTAGAGGTTGGCAAAATTCACTAATGCAACATTAATGAAAGGACATTTCTGAATATAATAAAGTATAAAAACACAAATTACTAACTAAACAAAGATGTGTATGTGAGAATGTGTGTGCCTATGTAAATCAGGGTGCCCCCCCATTTTCTTCTGAAGTGGGGGAGTAGATAAGGAAGTGTAGAGATATGCGTGCAACTGTGTAAATGTTTCATTCAAATTGTAATCACAATATATAAACGTCACACAGAATCAAATAAACAGTCTTGCTAAGCCTAGTATAATTATTAAGCCCAGATTTGTTTCCGATCCTTGGAAAGGGGAAAAGGAAGTTGCAGTTCGCATTTCTGTGAAGTCTCTGGGCTGGTGGTAAGGTTTCTGCCTTCACGGTCCTGTTAAGGTGTGGGGCTCAGTTGCCGGTTGAAGTTCTCCTGCAGGACATCGAGTTGCTACTAGGAGTTTGTAGAGCTTGATTTGAGAGGAGGTTTCCTTGAGAAGATGAGCTGGAAGCTAGACTTTTGCGGTCCTCTCGTAGATTTGGATGCAAAGAGAAGATGCCAGGCTTCCCCCTCAGCGATGCAGGAGAACAGAGGCTGGACAGCCTGCTGTCCTTGGAGGGATTGTAGAAAGAGAGAGAAGAAAGGGGAGACCTGGCCTTATGTTGGCCCGGTGACCTCACAGGGCATGGGGCCAGAGTGACCAATTTGAGTTGACTTTTGTGGCTTTTTCACACCTCTCTGTGAAGTTGTCCGGAACAAAGGGATATGCTAAATTCTGGGAGTCTGAGTTCCTTGGCTTCCTAGTAGTTCTCCTGAACAAAGCCCATGCTTGTTTTCAGGCTTTTGATTACACATATGCCGAAGAGTAGGCCTTGAGTGTCACAGAAACACTGTCCCAACAACCCTTACTGTCTCACTCTGTTTGATAAAAAGCGGTATCTGTCCTGTTCACTACTATAATCAGGGAGAGTGTGGCCTAGGGGATAGAGCGGGTGCTCTGCAACAAGAAGGTTGCCGGTTCGAATCCCACTCTATCCCATCTGCATGCCTAAGTGTCCTTGGCAAGATACTGAACCCCTAGATGGCCCCTCATAAAAAAATGATGAGTGTAATAAAAATGTAAGTCGCTTTGGATAAAAGCGTCAGCTAAATGACATGTAATGTAATGTAATGTAATAATCCCACAAGGAAAAGAAAAAAGAAAAACATACTTGAATCCTATTTAGATTACAAGTTACGTAAGACCCAAACACACGGGTACACACACACACACACACACACTAGTTGCTCAGAGAGCTTGGTTTATCTTGTTAGTAGTGCACAGCAGTGAGTACCTTGTGGGAAGTTACTCAACAGTATTTCAGTCAATGCAAGTTTTAAAGACATAAAATGTCCCAATCACTGGTTGTTTATCTTGTCTGTGTGTCTGTCTGTGTGTCTGTGTGTCTGTCTGTCTGTCTGTCTGTCTGTCTCATAGACGATCCATCTGTCCCGCTGGCCTTTGCTCAGAGACTCTGCTTACTACACCCTGTCTATCTCTGCTCTCATAGTGGTAAGGAACAGCTTGAAGCCATATTGACATTTAAGATACTTTGTTTAAGATTGAGGCCGTTCTTTCTAAAGTGGAGAAACAATTTAAACCTTTACCATCTCACTGGTAAATCTGATAATTTGTTGTTGTTCAAGAGTAAAATTACCCAACAGTTACTTTCGGCGGCTGCAAAGATGTTCATGTTTAAGGAGATGATTTTCACTATTCCTTCATTTTTCTATTCCACAGTTCATATATGACGAAAAAGTGGTTTGGTAAGTCATTCCACAAAAGTATCGATTGCTTAAAACTTCTTTGGAAAGACAAACACATGCAAATGATAGTTAAGAAAATTATACACAAGGTAAATAAATTGAAACTGTGTTTTCCAGGTGGGAAGCTCTGACGCTGATTCTGATGTATTTCGTCTACATTTTGATCATGAAGTGAGTGTGATTAATGTAAAACACTGTTAAAACAACTTTTGACATATTGTTAAGGAATGATGATTACTTTTATGTTGTAATATTCTTCAGTTGGACCAATTTGAATGCTCTGATAGAGTTAGGTTGGCTCTTAGTCAAAGCGGGTTAACTGGATCATACCACGTCTGTTCCAGGATGAATTCCCACGTTGTTCATTTTCTGGAGAGGAGGAAGAAGAACTCGTCCAGTTTGAGGAATGGAGCTGTCAGTAATGCTGAGTTAGATGATGGCTGTGATGCTACAGCAGTTCTGTTGAAAAAAGGTATAGTTACGTCCACTCTATGATATGTTTTTAATACTTCAGCAAGTGCTGCTGTATTCTACTTAAATCCATCAGCATCTATTTGTACCTTATAAAATATATTGATAGATAATACCAGGAAATACATGTGTATACGGATACAGACTGACCACCTAATTTTTTCATAGTTTCCTGCTATTATCATATAACATAAATCTATGGTAACATAAACATACAGGGCATTTATGTGCTGCACTTTCTCTTTCATACATCACTCTATCCACTGAACCAGGGCCGGCCCTAGCACATTTGGCGCTCTAGGCAAGCTTCACTCCTGGCGCCCCCCCCCACACGAAAACTTATTATAAAATTATTTCTTTCTTCGTCGAAGTTGCTTGGACACACACACTCTAACCATAAGCCTCAATGTGCTAGCATGTTCTGACAACACCAAGGAGGTTCGTACCTCAATTTTTGCCTCATTTTACCCTAATGTTAGATCAATTTTTGTAATGTCAAAGTATTGGTTGGAGATATATGTTATGGGTCCCAAAATTGATACCACAGCAACAAAGTATATCTGTAGAATACAGCATGAATGCAGCAGCAGTAACGACACGGAGCATTCAGTTCCACATCCAGACTGCATCTTATTCAAATTAAACACAATTTCAAGTACAAGCATTTCTTTGAGTGTAACTGCATTTTTAAGTGCATAAAACATACATTCAATTATTATGGTGTCTCTTTCCTCCAAACATCTTAATATACATCATCACTCATAAAGAAATATAAACATTTACAATATAGACCTATTAAACATTAGCTTATAACTGGTCTTTATAAGGCAAAATAACAATTCATGAATTACAGAGTCTGTGTGTGTCGGCGCTGAACTACACACTGTAAAGTAAACAATATACTATCGCGACCCCCCTGCAAGACGACGTGCAGGTAAAATAAACACCTATACAGGCGAATGTAGCCCCGCCCACCTAGTGCGCGAGTGTCTCTCCTCACTGCCCAGCGGAGTTTCTAAGTTTTACCAGTCAAGACGTCTCAATAACACCCGTGGTGATCAAGCGAGGCTTTAGGAGCTAACGTAGGTGACTCTCACCCACTACTGCCCTGTAGAATACAGGATGGAAGCAGCAGCAGGAACGACACGGAGCATTCAGTTCCTCATCCAGACTGCATCTGACAGTACGGGGTGCAACTGCTCCCGTGCCAAACGTTCCACCTGAGTGCTGCTGTCATTTACTGATTTCTCTAATGAAACTACTTAAATACAATATTTTTGGCCATACCACATAGAGATGGCGCAGTTTTTGGCGCCCCCCTCTGAGTGGCGCCCTAGGCAACCGCCTATGTCGCCTGTAGGAAAGACCGGCCCTGCACTGAACCACAGCTGACTGACTCTACAACATTGTTTTTCACACACTCCTGTGGTCCTGGGACCATGTGAGATACAGACGAGTGTGGTTGCACCAACTCAAGTGAAACATTCAGGGCATTCCCTCAGATGATTCCTTTTTAGGTGGTTGAATAGATTTTTCGTATTACCTCTGGAAGTATACAGGTATCTTTGCTTTGCCAAATGTCCAACTAAAGCCAAACCCCCTCCACATTACTGATGTTTAGTCTTTATTGGCACCAGGTCCTTATCCACCATGCTGCTGCATCACATTGCATCACGCAGGGAAGAGACTATAGAGACCTGTGATATGAGTTGGCTATCAGCACAGCCATTTATTAGGCAATCATTCTGTTGTTTGTGAAAACAGTATGAATCTACTTTATTCGAGTAGACTGAGTAGCCTGGAAACCAGAACAATCAACTAGCCCATAGTTATTTTCTCTCAGAGACAGGATGGACTGGTGATAGGTGTGTCCAGTTGCATCTAGAGGCATTTCGATCTGGAAATTCCAGACCAATATTAAATTGGTTTAGTGATGCCAGGCTGTAGACAGAGTGTAAATGTCATAAGATGTCACAATCTCTATGACTCGCTTGAAAAATTGATTGTGGTCTTCCATGAGATTGCTTGTGATACAAAATCATGGAGTTGACATTGAGATGGCTCTGTCGTCACAACTGAGCAAAACTTTTGCTAATTAACTGTGCTAGAACAGATATTGCATGTAGTGGAACATATGAACATGTTGGGTACTGGTCATGTATGTGTGCCTTATAGCAGACCACCACAGGAAGCCATCTGTGCTTATGGTGGATGAGCTGCTGTCAGCCTACCCCCATCAGTTGTCCTTCTCTGAGGCCGGCATGAGGATCATGATCACCAGCCACTTCTCCCCCAGAACTCGCCTCACCATGGCCTCACGAATGCTCATCACAGAGGTAAGGACACGCATAGGTGCTTTAGAGCTCTGCGTGTAACTGTAAAAGAGAAAAAGGAGTACTGCCTTTTCCAATTTGACAGAGAGTGCAGCATGTTTTTCTTAGGGGAAAAGTGTTTCAGAGAGCTTCATTAATAAGGTAATTTGTTGATGCATGGCTAATGAAGCAGTGTGCGTGCGTGTGTGTGTATATGGCATTGTGAAGAGGTGGGAGATCTGATGGAGATTTGATGATAATGTTCTCTTCTCCAAAGTAATCATGGTATTACAATTATTTTAAAGCATAAATGTGTGTAAAGAATTAATAGAGATGTCTATTAGAGGAGCTCCAAGCCTTCCTAAAGTGACCAACAAACAACAATGATCAAATGCAGTTACAGAAAATTCAATAATCGAGAGGAGGGGACATCACAAACCATTTGATGACTTTAAAAACACATTTTCTAACCATTTCCACTAAGAAAAACATTATCTCTGGCATAAGCTACAGTTTTTGGTTGTCTCTGTGGAGTCTGATTGTGTGTATAAGCCTCCTATTGGCCACATGTCTCACACAGCATTCTCCTCCCTTACTGCTTCCAGCTGGTTATCATTTCAAAATCCCTTTGAGAAAGATTTAGATTGTGCAATCATGCTGTCAACATACTTCTTTTACTGTTTTCTGAGGCATTTTCTACACAGGGATTAGAGCCACCATGATGATTGTCTCCCACCTCCAAATGTTTCACCAAACAATTTCCCTCAGCACTATTTTGCAGCAGCACTTTTGCTGTATAATGGGCCTCATCCCACTGCCAAAGATAATTTACTTTGTTTTAAGAAATGCAAACATTTTTTTTCCTCTGTAGAGAATGATAATGGGAGCAGCCAGACTTTGCTCCAGTACTGACACAGCACTGTGCAGACAAGTCTGGATAGTGGGACTTGGTTTCAGTAGCATCTACTGGCTCAGATGTCACACATATATACACCTGCATGCCCAGAGGCCCGGAGGTTTAATGTTGTTATGTTTAAGAGTCAGCTTTTTACTTGGTGTCACTTGAATTGGGGATTAAGGTGTGTGAGGTGTGCAATAGAGGCAATACTTGTATTAGACTGAACAAGATATAAATATTGTATATGACATAGTATATTGTACATTTCCTTGTTCAACAGCCAGGTGATTGACTTGCACAAACGTTAGCATAGAGAGTTCTGTCATATTGTATATGACATAGTATATTGTACATTTCCTTGTCCAACAGCCAGGTCATTGACTTGCACAAATGTTAGCATAGAGAGTTCTGCATCACCTTTAATCACCAACAGCTGTCTCCAGTGATGGAAAGCAAAATCAATAAGTTACATCTTTTTTGCTTCTATTTGATACTTTTTGACTATCACCACCACATGACATGTTCCCTTGGCAGTAGAGGAAACCTACAGAACATATAGGCAAATATCTATAAGACCTATTTTAGATCTTCAAAGACCCTTTTTCCAGCTTTTAATATTTAGAAATAAAGTATCAGATACGTTAATGTTACGTATCTGATACTAATAATATTAATGTTACCTAATTGTTATAATAAGAGCATATTCCAGGTAGGTGTAAACCTACTTGGCAAGAAAAACATTCTGATTCTGACCCGATTCTGATTATGATTATGATCAACCTTGGTCTAATATTTGCCTAATCCCTCCTGCTTCTCTGTTGTTGTGCTTACATATACATGGTTGCATTAATGCTACAGAGGCAGCGTCTAATCAACACACGGACTTTGACCAATGGTGACGCCGACGTTCCGGTGAAAAGAGGAAGTAGGCGGGGCATAGAAAACGGGCTGTCCGGGGCAGAGAAAGGTGTCAAAGTTCGCCATGATGACCGTGAAGCTGGCAATGAGACAGAGAATGAAGACAATGAAAACAACGAGAATGATGAAGAGGAAGAAGAGGAGGAGAGGGAGGGACCCTTTGTTCCCTTCCAGTGCCCAGGTACCAGATGAAGTAATACAAATCTACAATGCTGTTTATTTTGTTACTCCTTTGTTAAAATAAATACTTCAGCCTTTTTAGAATTACAAAGACTTAGTTTCCAAAAGAGAAACTTGAAAATCAATAGTACTCTCATGTTTGTTTGTTCGCTTCAGAGCGACAGAGCATTATGACTGGAAGGTGGGTCAAAAGTTAGTTAATCTTTTCTCCAAAGTTCAATAATACAGAAAGAGACAGAACAGAAATCTGAGGGATCTTCAGATATGGTGTCCATTTTATAAGATTTTAGTTCAATTGTACACAAAAACAGAAACATCCCTGCAACCACAAGACATAGCACACTGGGCCTAGCAAGAAAAATAGTTTAATGCTGCAAATATCCTTAAAATAACAGATAAAATAATACAATTAATAGAATAAAAATAGCAACATTTTTATGTACAGGATGTTATTTTACACTGTTATTTTAAAGTTCATCCTTAAGTTCCATGCACCTTTGTAGGCAGGTGCACATGCACACAATTTACATGTACTCTGTTTGTTACACACAGATGATTTGGATGTAGACATGAAACATAATATGTATCTGTTAATTTTCATTAATTCTACCCGCACAGGATTTATCTTATTTCTGCAGGTTTATTTAAGTATAGTACTGTATGTCTCTATTTGATTTGACTAAAATACAGTGGCATAATATTCATGGATACACTAAAATCAAATGAAGGTCTTTTAAATAGAGATTACCTACATTTCAAACCTATTGTAGGAAATTAATATGACTATTAATTGGAAATTATTTCATAGGCAGCAAATCATTCTATAGGTACACATAGTGTTTATTTCGTTTTAGTAAACGTCATCGGATATTTATAGTAAATGGTCAGTACTCACTCATTTTGAGACTTTTTGTGGTTGTATTTGCAGCCGGAGTGTGTAACAAGCTGAAATGGCTGCTGGCCTGGCCTCTGTGCCTACTGCTCTACTTCACCATCCCCAACTGCTCCTTGCCTCGCTGGGAGAACTGCTTCATGCTGTCCTTCTTCTGCTCCACCTTATGGATTGCTGGATTCTCCTACATCATGGTCTGGATGGTGAGAGTTTAGATTTTTAGATGGTTTAGATTTTTATCTAAATAGACATTCAGATAAAAACACTCTTTTGACATTGAGATAATATTCCGCTTCTAATCTTTAATATATTAGCAGCCATTATCATGTGAAATTAAAAAGTATAAACAAGAAGAAAAGTAGAAAAATAGGGAGCTCTACAAATTAAAAAAAGACATAGTACACTATCTGACCAGCAGAGCAGGTAAAGTTATAAACCAGCAGTTGACCACAGGAAGGTTAAGTTTCCTTTAATGTCGCCCATGTTTAATGGGAGCAATTTGTTTAGTATTGTGTGTGCTGTTGCACCAAACCAGACATTGGGGAAAAAACATTAAATACAATAAATACATTAAATATAAGCATACAATTCGCTACATTAGAGTATCGTTCTTAAATCCAAACCCATTTTTGAATCAGGTTGTATCAAACACAAGGAGAAACTCAACTCACACAAGTGGAATCGATCATGCACACAAGACAATATTTGAAAATATAGTTGCATTTACAAGATACTGTTAAAATCATCACAAAGGGAGAAATGTACCACTTCACATGATCTCACATGGTAATGTATGTTGATGTGGACGCTTTGGTGTGGGGAGGGCAGCCAAACCAAACCTGACCCTAAACAAACTGAATGACTGCAAACTGAAAACAAAAATAAAGAAAAAACGGAGAGTTTGAAAATCTGGAGGTATGAGAAAAGTGAGGGGTTGTGAGCATGTCAACTAAAACAAAGGAGCTAAGAGAGGCTGTGGAGCTGGAGGGAGCTGCATGTTCAACTCTGTGACGAACGTCTTTCATGTGTCTGTCAGGTGACAGTTATTGGCTTCACCCTCGGGATCCCAGACGTCATCATGGGCATCACCTTCTTGGCAGCTGGCACCAGCGTACCTGACTGCATGGCCAGCCTTATAGTGGCAAGACAAGGTGACGGACAGACACACACACACACACGCACACACATGCACACACACACACACACACACACACACACACACACACACACACACACACACACACACACACACACACACACACACACACACAAAGAAAGGCTACCAACACTCTCAAATTCAGTTTGTATCTTTTTTGTCAAGAATAAGCTACTTCATTTGAGTTTTGGTAACTATGTGATCCTTCATAAATTGACCTCTGTTAAGTCGTTCACTGGGGAATCTAGTGGAGGCAGGACTAATTGTAGAATCATACAGTTTCTATATCGTGCCCAGTAATGTTTATTTTTACATTATATTCCATAAACCTTAAAATACAGTTTTTTCTTTGTTGGGAATTGCATGTAGAGTGATAACGGAAAATAAAATGATTTAAGTTAGGCGTGTGTTTTGGTTCGTCCTGCATTAAAAGGTCTAATGTATCATTGTAAAACTCAACCAGTTGGCCCTGTGTAGGCTGTTACTAACAGCTAGTTCGCATTTGTGTACAAACATAAATTGTGCGTGACGGGTGCCAGTGAGAATCAGAGTAAAGCCACTGTCAAAGAGCTGGAAGATGACAAAGATGGAAAAGGCTGCAGAGGATTGGGAGAGGAACGGGCGTTTGGGGCGAGTATAGGCCTATCATCTTTTCCCATTGTTCCTCGTATGAACCTGTGGTTAATCTGTAAAAACAGAGGGGGTGGAGAGGGAAGACAGCCCGACAGGGTCCTTCCTTTTATCTGTGTTTATTCTTGCTCTTGCCATCAAATATTAACAGGCCCTGTCTGTCTGCTTGTGGCCACTCACTGTGAAACCCTGTTGCAGTTCAGTTGTCCATCCTCTGCTTTGTGGCTGCTTCATTGCCTCTTCATTGTTTCCTTTGGGTTGTCAGTTGGTCAGACACTTCCAGGGACCTCACAGGGGTTAACCTAATCAAAATCTGTCGCCTCCTCCCCTCCAGTGTACCCTCCTGTCTCTTGGTTCCCTCTCACTTCCCCTTTCATACTTTCTCTTTCTATCTTTCTTGTTTTTGCACCAGTTTTGACTCAACGTCTGTCTGTGTTTTTCAGGAATGGGAGACATGGCAGTTTCAAACTCCATTGGCAGTAACGTATTTGACATCTTGGTGGGGCTTGGTCTCCCCTGGTCCCTGAAGACCCTGGCTATCAACTACGGCTCCGATGTAAGTTGCTCTTTCCTCTGGCCTATACTTCAAACTTTAACAAAAGATATAGAGACAATCATATAGCACATACAGACATACAATACTTGAATAGAGAATATGTGTGTAAGGAGGGGATGTTAGTCAATTAAACTATGACTCAGCTTTGAAACCAGAAGCTTCAATTGTCACGTGACATGTCTGGAACAAGATCTAAATAGAGTAGAGGAACTAGTATGTACAAGAAGACTTGGTACTAATTAAAGTTGTACTGTTTTTTTTTTTATTATCAATGTTGTCAATATTTTTATTTTGTTTATTTTGTTTAACTACACGCATCTATTGCACTTTTGTCTTTTTTTTTTTAAGTTCATCGCCACAACGGCAGAATCATGATATTGTCAGCACATTAAAAGCCTCCAATAACATGGTCCAATAACATGCTCCAATAACATGCTCCAATAACATGCTCCAGTAACATGCTCCAGTAACATGCTCCAGTAACATGCTCCAATAAAATTCTCAAGTAACTACTCCAATAACATTCTTGAGTAACATGCTCCAATAACATTCTCAAATAACATGCTCCAATAACCTGCTCAAGTAACATGCTCCAATAACATGCTGCAGTAACATGCTCCAGTAACATGCTCCAATAACATTCTCAAGTAACATGCTCCAATAACATTCTTGAGTAATATGCTCCAGTAACATTCTCTAGTAACATGCTCCAATAACATGCTCAAGTAACATGCTCCAATAACATGCTCAAGTAACATGCTCCAATAACATGCTCAAGTAACATGCTTCAATAACATGCTCCAGTAACATGCTCCAGTAACATGCTCCAGTAACATGCTCCAGTAACGTGCTCCAGTAACATGCTACAGTCACATGTTCCAATACCATGCTACAGTAACATGCTCCAACAACATGCTCCAACAACTAGCTCCAGTAACAAGCTCTAGTAAAATGCTACAGTAATATGCTCCAATAACATGCTACAGTAACACGCTCCAGTAACATGCTCCAGTAACATTAACAGTAAGGGCGGCTGTGGCTGAGGGGCAGAGCAGTCGTCCTCGAACCTGAAGGTCGGCAGTTCGATCCCCTGTCTTCCCCATGGGCATGCCGAAGTGTCCTCGGCCAAGATGCTGAACCCCTCATAGAACAACAAATCTCTGCTAATAGATGCACTGTATGAATGTGTGTGTGAATGAGTGAATGTAAAACTGTACTGTAAAGCACTATGAGTGGTCATCAAGACTAGAAAAGCGCTATATAAATACAAAACCATTTACCATTTACATGGGAGACAGCAATAACAGAAGAGTAAATAACAGATAAAGCTCAAACGCAAGCCCAAAGGAAGAGTTCCACAAATATCAAAATTATTATGACTTTAAGTTTACAAATAAAGGAGAATTCCCTAAAACTCAAAAATACAGTTTGACATTTTTTGGTTATATTGGTGTAGAAGTGTGAATAGTGACGGCTCACTCATTATCTTGTTGTAGATCAAACTGAACAGCAAAGGATTGATCTTCTCTGTGGGGCTCCTGTTGGCGTCTGTGTTTATCACAGTGAGTATTCAGCAACACATCTGGTCACAGCTGCAGCACACAGTGTACCACTCACATTCTCTTTATCTCGTCTGTCTGTCTGTCTGTCTGTCTGTCTGTCTGTCTGTCTGTCTGTCTGTCTGTCTGTCTTTCTAGGTCCTTGGAGTTCACTTAAATAAGTGGACGTTGGACAAGCGTTTTGGTTTAATTTGTCTCCTCCTCTACTCCGTCTTCCTGTGTTTCTCCTGCCTCATCGAGTACAACATCTTCACCTTTGTCAACCTGCCAACTTGCCGGGATGACTGATAAGTCTGTGCGTGCACACAGGCTTGCGCGCACGCGCACGCACACATGCACGCACACACGCAGACACACACACATGGTATTATGTAGATTGTGGATGAATGGCAGATGAAGCCAGTTGTGGTTCCCACTTTCTTTGTTTCTTTGATGCTCAGTGCAGCGTGGAGCTGTTCTGGTATTATCCCATCACCAGCGATTTGAGGAGCGGAGATGGACTCATCACAAGCCCTCACACACAGAGGGCAGCACTGACAACACAAAAAATACCTTTGTACTCATTTTGAAACTTCCCATGTTTAGGTGTAAAAGTTGTGATGTTTCCTAGCTGCTAACCTTTCCCAAGAGGAAAGCTGTGTCTTTTAGATCTACTAGTTGAGAGTAAAAATGATAAAAGCAATGGCGTAGAGCGGTTGTGCTCCACCATTATCATATGACTATTTACATTGCCATCATATTATTGTGTCATGAATACGAGGGTTGAGTGCGTTTACTAAAGTTTAGACATAAGGCTACAGAACACAAGCCCACACCCCCCTACACAGAAGCAGGGCATTATCCTGTACTCTTTTTATAATTTAACTTCAGTAATATCACATTTGTAGCCTTTACGTTCTGCGTTGGAAGGATCGTAGCTTTATGGAGTGATTTATTTTTTGTTTCCTTCTGTAAATAGTGCACCTTTGTAAATACTCCCAGATGTTCTATTTATTATTTATTCATGTCAGCCGACATTTCTCCTCTGGAGGCCACAGGGTTTATTTATGGCACCAGGCTTGTTGAAATCCAGACCTAAGATCAGTTCAGATGACCACTCTTGTACAAACAAGCACAATTTGCCCTGAAGGTATTTGTCCTGTTAATTTTAACACTGACATGACTTTGATGCAGGTATGCTTTGTGTGTTTGAGGATGCACACTAGATATTAAGTTCACAAGGAGGCTGCTCCTAATGCATGCTGATTATAAGGATGTGATCCTTGTAAAATGAAGCAAGTTCATGTGAAATAATCATGTCGAGGTTTCAGGAGGCAGATGTTGTATTTCGGGGGGATGATAAGTCTGTACTCATCCACTTAGTGACTGCTTTTTCTCTTCTCAGAAACACTGACCAAATAGACTCAGAAAAGTGGCAGCATCACTCAAAGCAACACCTGTATGTTTGAATGAGGTTTTTCCTCCGTAGAACAGGTGAGCTGATCTGTGTCATCTGCTTGAAGTCAGGTCTTTAAATGGTTGTATCATTGGAGTAGAGTACAGATGCAATATAAAGGATCAGGACTTTTATCCCAGCTTGAATAGTTAATGGATGGAGTTTCAACTTTATTTTTTATCCAGAATTCATATTTTGTAATGCCTAATGTTTTAGATTTGTCCAGTTATGGTAGGCTTGTGGTACATAAATATTCCTACTAGTTTTTAGAGTATGTACAGTGTGGTTTGTGAACCCCTACGGGATATTTTTATTCCACTTCGGGAGTCAAGACACGCCAGCAAAGTCCCTCTCTTCCACCACTGTAGAAGTGAACAGTCGTCTGTCAGAGCCTGTTGATTCTCACACGGTCCATCACACGTCAGCTGGCCTACTGTGGTTTTTTCTCACTGAGGGAAGACAACGTGAAACAAAATCTGGTTTGTTTCAGGTACATTTTACATTTTTTTATTTATTGATCAGTAATATAAAATATCTATTCTGAGAACTATTGTCTTTTGAATGTGAAATGATTAATATTTTTTTTGTTTAAGTATCTATCATATTTATTTCAGAGACACAGACATAGGAATCTGTGATATGACCGGAATACAGGGTTAAACATGTTTGAATCTTCGGTAATGCAATAACTGAGCTTACAAAGCGCTTTGAGTGGTCATCAAGACTACAAAAGCGCTATATAAATACAAAAACATTTACCATTTACAAATATGTAAATGTGCTGTATCAAGGAAATTTAATGGGAAATTTTTATTAGAGTTTTAAAAGATGTAAATGATGTCTGTATTTGACACTGTAAAATCCTGTCAGTCTTTGTGAAATGATTTATCAGAACAAGACTGTTATTAACATACAGAATTCCAAATATCATCACAATGAAGGAAAATAATGAGTTGAATGGTTTAAATCACTGTCAGATAGTGGTCACTATGTTTGCATGTATTTTAATTTGCCATGAAGTATCAGGTTCAAAATGTCTCTGGATTTCATTAACAGCGTTTAAAGACAGTTTCTGTTTTTTACAATGTCCCATTGTTTCCTATTTCTAAGAATGCCCTCTGAAAGGCTAATTTAACAAATTAACTAATTATAGGAAAAAGATAAATTATTTTATGTCACAATTTATCAATTAACCATTCAAGTACTTTAATTTTAATGTAATGTATTTAGATGCACATTTCTCACAGAAAGAAAAATGTTTAGAATAAAATTTGGTGAGTTATGGTCAGCTCATCAAGATTGTATATGTCACATTTTATTTGGCTCGCATTTCCAACTCCAGGTAAGATGGTTCCTGGTTCAAAACCTTCAGGCAGCATTTCTGTGCAGGTTCATCACACAGTCTGGAAAACAAACAAACAAACACAGAACATGCAGATTGGGGTTAGATAAATTAGACTCTAAATTGATTGTAGGTGTAAATGTGAGTGTTACCGGGTGTTTGTCTCTGAGATGTTGGCTGTGTAACACACACGTACAAGCTTGAGGATTGTGAGTAGTTTCTTTCTAAATCTGAATAAAAGAGTTTTGATTCTCCACTTTTACTTTAATTTGTTTGGAATTGTATGAACTGTAAATTGATTTACTTGTAATGTCTAACAAACTACAGAGTTTGAAAGATTTCAATAAGAATTCAGTTTCTTTCTAGGAAATGATTAGCAGCACACTGGGACTCAGACTATAGTGTTAGCTTATTATTTGAAAGTCACAAATCAACAAAACACTGCTTTTACATTGGAAATCATTTCCATTCTAAATTTAGTTTCAGAACACCAGCAATCGATTATTTAAATATAATTCATCAATGTGTCTTTATGTATGTTGTAGAATTTCTATGATTAGATAAAATGATCAGTAATAATCATTTTGATACACATATTTACTCTTATGTCATACTGTTTAAGAATCACTGATTGCAAAACATAAATTGTTTATTATCAGTAACGGTTGATAATATCCATATATACAAAAATATTTGTATCATGCACTTTAACATTTACGCAACTGATGTCACAGATTATTTGGTTCAATACATGTTGTGCTGCTATTCACTGCATGTACCTAAAACCCAGACATACGGTACCATGTCTTTGAAAAAAAACAAACTACCACAAAGACGTTGACATTTTGAAAGGACGCGTCTTATAGAGATTTCTAAATTATTTGTGATATTCACATGGGTGATATATTGCTGATGTACATATGTATATAAATGTGTAAATGTATTTATATATTTTGTCTTAATTTGTATATCTGTTGAATATATTTTCATAGATCCTAGATTGCCCTTGTATCCCCTTTGTCTCATGTGTTGAGATCTCTGAAGCTGTTGGTCTTTGTTCACTTGCATGGAGATATTACAATATAATAAATAATTTATGGTAAATTTCTATGTACTTTTGGGATGAGAGTCAAATGTGTGTTTAGATGACACTGGATATCTTAGATGACTGCATGCGAGTGCTAATGTAGGATATAAGACATGAGTGTTTGCAGTTCGATCCCTCAAACTATCCCAGATTGACTTCTTACTATTCTAAAAACTTTTTTGCAGAATGGTTTACTTTGTTTATGTTTCAAATGTAATTTTAGAGATCATTTTGCTACCTGAGCATTAATAAAGTTGTCCTTGCTTAAGGTAACAACCATTTTAATGCAGTTAGTCTTTTTTTTACCTACAAACTCACACATTTGCTTAATGCAGATCAATATGTCAGTAAATGAGAAATTGTATAGTTTTATATACGTGTTGTACAAAGATTGAGTTAGGGTGTGGTTGAAGAACCAAACATAGTATTAATGTGTTTAGAAATACAACTGAATGTCCTTAAGAAATATGATACGAGTAAAAAAGTACAGAAGTACAGAGCCCGGATACGGCTCGCCAGGGGGTAACCCAACTCGGCCTGCCGGATGCAAGGCATGCTCCGCCCCCACGCACTCGCTTAGAGACACACACATGAGATCAGAGCTCGTTCCCATTAAGCAGCCGGTCAGTGACAAACAAGACACAGTGTTCAAAAACTAAGTTGAAAAGAAAGTACGATGATGCCTGTCTTGCTCTTGGGTTCACAGTGAATGAAGGAGGACATGAGGAGATACCAGTGTGTATTTTAGGTCTGAAAACTCTGGGAGCCAACAGAATGAGACCCAACTAATTAAGAAGACACTTAGAAACATTACACCCCAGTCACATGCATGTGTTCTTTTTTGTTAAGCTTTATCATCGTTGTAACAAAGCGATTATAATTTAATTTGCTTCATCTATTTTTGAAAAAGTACAGACTGATGGAGGAATGTAGTGATAAATGTCACCAAAAGTATTTCAATTAAGTTGAATTTAAGCAAAGTTTAAAAAAACACATTAACAGAAATAAATGTTGCATGTTTTAATATATCTGTTTCCTACCATCATTGTTGTGGAATTCAATGTTAATAATTATTGTGAGAAATAATTAACATTGACGTGATCAGACAGTCTCTTCACGTATATTATTATTATTATTAAAAGGTGATCTTTGCAATTTTGTTTATTCGGGAAGTTTGTACCAAACAAGTAGCCCTTCGTACTACTCAGTACTTTTGAAGTATCTCTCAGTTTCAAAAAGGTTGGTGACCCCTGCCATAGACCATCGGTTCCCAAACTGGGGTACAGGGTACGCAGTGGTGTGCACGGACCCCTTGGGGGATGGAATCCCACCTCAGCCGGCGCGCACCGGCCCTCACCTTTCACTTTCAATGCGTGCGTCAGACTCCTAGGTCCGTGTTCCAAGACGGGCCGACCGCGAAGCTATTATGCTATGATTTTACTGGTCTTAAAGATCAAAGTGGTCATTATGTGGTCCTTTAACTAAAATGAATTTGACACCCTGATCTAGGCTGTGTGTGTGTCTCTACAGACCTGTGTGCCGAACCCTCACATGAATTATTTTCTGAACAAGATTTTGCACGCTGACGCCTAGGCTCAGGGGTCAGAGCGAGTCATCTGATCATCAGAAGAAGAATTAAAAGAAGTTTGGTGGCTCCATCCATGTTGGATATTTGGGTATCTACTTTAATGCCAGTCCATTCATCAAAACACCTGTACCTGTCTATCTGAGTGTTTTAACAAACCTCAGAATAAAATACATAAAATCTCACTTTATTTTGGGGAACTCAGCACAAACCTCTATGTTACATGATCCATGCAAGTAAAATGTACGATAAATCCTGATGCGAGAACAGCAGAAAGTGGAGATTCACACGGTCATGTGAAATATGTGAGATGTGAACACCATCTAGTGGTTGAGTACTGATACAACGAGAAGAATCAATCAATTAATAAAATTGTATTTGTATAGCCCATATTCACAGATCACAATTTGTCTCATAAGGCTCTAACAGGGTGACATCCTCTGCCCTTAACTATCAACAAGAGTAAGGAAAAACTACTCAAAACCCTTTTAACAGAGAGAGCCACATGTGAGGGATCCCTCTCCAAGGACGGACAGAGGTGCAATAGATGCCACATGTAAAGGAGAACATCATCAAGATAAGGGTTTTAGGAGCATTTATAAGAATACATTTTTGAGGCATAACTGGAGGTCAATAATTATTGTTATCTTCAGTAACCGTCGAGTTTCCGAGGAGAAATATTGTATATCAAGCAGTCCTGATGCAATCATAGTCTATGGTCAGCAGCCAGCAAGATCATGATCCACCATCAAGATCGGATGCCATTATAGTCCACAGTCATTGTCCACTGCTGCCATCAGGATCCACCATCAGCTGCTAGCTGGATCGTGGTCCACCACCATTATCAGATGCCAACACGATACAGAATCTGCCAAACTTGATCCACCATTACGATCTCTGATACGCGATCTACAGATTATAGTCCACGATGTGGCCGCAGCTGCGGCCCTGGATCTGCAACGATAAGGCAAAGGGACTCTGGGGAAGAGGTCAAGTCAGTAACATGTATTGAAGACAAACATGATCGAGATCAAATGTTTATTAAGTACAAAATAAAATTCATGATATTGTTCAATGGCAAATAACAAGCAGGAAGATTTCTGCTGAATTAAAATTATACTTTGACACATTACAGAATATTACAAATCCCAGCACAGATACATATAAATACTCAATTTGCCAATCAAAGACAGTGCCAATAACTTGGCAATGCAGACTGTGAACACTGCGCCCACAAAGATACACACGGTGAGCTACGTACAGGCTATACTGTGACACACACTGACAAATGATATTAATACCTCTCTACTAGCTCCAACAGGTTTCCTTCACCTGCATCATCTTCCACTTCCCTCTCCACTCGCTGAAACGTTTTCAAGTAATGTTTCCTGACAGAACCAACGTCATTACTGATGCAGACTGCGTCACAGACCATCTCGGCATTTCTCTCTCCACAAACAACCACACAGCTTGTTTCCCTGGCTGAGACCTCGGAGCTGCAAGAAGCTTCATTTACCCTCTTTTTTTCTCAGCACAACAAAAACCTCTCATCTGTCAGTAGTACATAGAAACAGTTATGAATCTCTGTTACGTGTTGTCAATCTAAATGGAAAAGTTAACAAGCAATAAGCAACAAGTATCGTTCATATCACCAGGATAATGAGTAAATACATCCATGAAAGTGACATTGTTCTTGACACTGGCAGACCTGCCTGTTTCCAACATTACCTTAAAACACAAATTACATGCAGGAATAATATTTTACAAATTCTTATATAAACACTCCCAATATCTGTTTCTTATTAAAGCATTGTTGTAGTTCTAAGAATATTCATTTCAATTTGTGTCTGCTAGTAAGAATGCTTAAAGAAGAAACTATCAAGGTGTGTTTTCAGGTTTCAGTCTGTATCAGATGTGTGAAAACACATGCAGCAACAAGTGGCTGAGGTTTATGAACCATGAGCCTGCGCATAGACTGGATATGACTGGATTGTAATTTACAGATAAAGGGCTACAGATACAGCAAAGAAAAACATAACAAATGTATATTTTGCTTGAGTGTAAGTGTACAGCTGAGTGGCTGTTTAACTAGAAATGTCCTAATTCTAATGGCAAATATTAGATTGCTATGTGCACCAGGCACCACTTGGTGTCACCTAAACCCACCCAAACAGACCAAAGCATAAACAGTTTCAAAACTTAAACAACAAAATACAGTTTACCAGCAACTGTAACAAGTATATAGCAGTTAATAATACATTACCTAAATAAATCTGTGATATATTTAAAGCAGTGAATCAAAGATTTATAATTGATTTCCCGTACCTCAATGGTAGCGACAATAAAAACTGACTGTGAAACTGCAACTCATGCACCAGCATTAAGGCAGGACTGAACACATTTTCTTCAATAAATCTGTACATAATGCCATACATTTCTACCATAAATGTGTGGTTAGACAATAAGAGCTCTGCCAAGGAGGGTAAAAAAGACCCAATCTCTTTCATTTCCTTCCCTTCTTTCCTCTTTCACCTTGTCTGTTGGAAAGTACTTTCCAGCAAGGGGATGTAGACTGAGACAGACGTGCCATCCAAAAGGAGAAGTCGGGCCTTGTAAAGACTGGCACCGTTTGGCACAGTTAAATCATTTCAACATGCTCGCCCCCTTTGGTCTGCTGACACCATGTTTGTTAGAGATTATGAGTGATATTCTCACAGCAGGGAGACAAAGCCCCTGTTCAAACGTCCAGCTGGCCCCCTGTCAGGCTGAGGATCGGAGCTGGGCACAGGCGTAAGCTTCGCCGGGTTTGGTGGGAGGAGTCAGACAGGTCCATGCTGAGCTCATTCAGGTTGGGGATAGCATCGAAGGGAGCTGTCGACAAAATGCTGCTGTTGGCAACACGTCGGAAGACGAAGTGGAAGGGGGTAGCCTGTGGGCGGCTGTGGAGCTCAGCTTTGATCTTCTGAGGATAGGTGTCCGGTGCAAGTTGCTGGCTGCTGCCCTCCATCAGCAAGAAGAGGCCATAGTTCTGAGGGTCAGAAACCTTAAACTTCTGGGCACACAGCTGGCACACCTCCTCTACGCTGGCGTAAGGGCGGACCTGTAGAGTCTTGGCCGTGCAGCCACTGTCCAGCTCCTGCAGAGCCACCCGCAGGTAATTCTGAGGGAAGTAAGGAGAAAAACAATTAAACTAGGTGGAGGTTTATTACTGATAAAGATAATAATTCACCAAGACTTTTTCTTTGTTGGATGTCTTTTCAAAACAAAATAATAAAGGAGAAAAAAAGAAAAAAAAGGGTGTGTACAAAACAATATATAGATATATAGACATATTAATCGTCACTGTTAATCATTAACACGTGGAGTCAAGGTATGACCTACACAAACAACAGTTAATAAAACGAAGCAGTCATATGTCTGTATTGAGGACAATGACAGTTCAACATACGCCGTTATGTATATTTGTAAATTGTGGCAGAATTTTTTTTAGAGATGCATAAATAGTACTTTAGTAAGTAAGATAAAATTCTCAAAATATCTCAGATTTTATTTTGTCTTGAGCTGAAGTAGTCTTTAAATACAGTTGCAATCAGAAATATTCAACCCCCCAAAGATTTTAAGGATTTATCAATTAAAGTAGACAGAATCTTGTTCTTTGATCAAGATTCTGCTTCGGATGCCTTCTTTATGAGTTGAATGATAAAGAAGATCAACACGGAAAATGCATGATGTTGTATTTGTGTGTAGCAGTATATTTTGTTAAGATAGCCAAGTCACAATTATTCAACCCCTATATAATATTGTTGTTTTTAAAGCTGTCTGACAGTTTTTTTGTCCTAAAGTTGAGTTGAAACATTATTAAGCCTTTGGGAACTCTACACTGATCCTTCATTTGCTTCAGCTGTGATGCATATATAAACCCCACCCATGAAGGTATTCAAGGTGAGTTGCAATCATGGGAAAGACAAAGGAGCTTACACAAAAGCTGAGAGAGGAGATTATTTCATCACACCTGAAAGGCCTTGGGTAGAAGAAGAATTCCCCAAAAAATGATATTCCAAGAGACACAATTGGGAACATTATAAGGAAGTTTACAACTGATGGAGCAGCTTCAAACATGCCTGGCCGTGGAAGAAAGCCCAACATGTCATCAAGGACCCTCAGCAACTTAGTCAGAACAACTCAGATAAATCCCTGTGTGACTGCAAGACACCTACAGGATGACCTGATGAAGGCTGGTACAAGTGCTGCAGTGCCAACTATAGTTGGCACTGCACTGAATAATAAAGGACTTAATGGCCGGCTCCAAGACGCACTTAGATCTTGACCACAAGCAACATCAAAAGTCAACTAGAATATGCCAGGAGGAATTTGGATAAGCCTACAGAGTTTTGGGTGACAGTTCTATGGACTGATGAAACCAAACTGGAACTGTTTGGACGTATGGACCAGCGGTATGTCTGGCGTGTGAAAGGACAGGCTTATGACCAGAAGAATACCATCCCCATAGTCCAGCATGGAGGTTGGTCAAAGATGATGTTGGGCTGTTTTTCTGCGGCAGGAACTAGCAATCTTTATTGTGTACATGGCATCATGGATTCACAGAAATACCAGGCCATTTTAAAGAGGAATGTGATTGCTTCTGTTGACAAATTAAACCTTGGTGATCATTGGACTTTCCAGCAAGACAATGATCCAAAGCAAAATCTCCACCAAAGCTTGGTTGAGAAAAGATCCTGGAACGTCATTCACAGTCACCAGATTCAAATTTGATTGAAAATCTTTGGTGGGATTTAAAGAAGGCAGTTGCAGCATGGAAGCCTTCAAACATCACTGATTTGGAGGCTTTTGCACTTGAAAAATGGGCAAAGATTCCAATCGAGAGGTTGTCCGCACTTAACGAAAAAATTTTCAGAAGTTATAAAAGCTAGAGGATGCGCCACAAAGTACTGAAGCTGGGGGGTTGAATAATACTGCACATGCACATGTGTTGAAAGAGTCACATTTTTCATTTGAACTTCAAAGTTAAGTCAACTTCTGTTGTCAAAATAACTAAAATACGCATCAATAAATATCTTTTGTTGTTTGATGAGGTTTTTTTGTCATTTATTGTCATTATCTGTCATCCACAACACTTTAATGTCTATTGAGGTGAGGGGGTTGAATATTTCTGATTGCAACTGTATACTTATATAGTTCATATATAGACTATTTATACAATTGTGTGTGTTTTTACCTGAAAGTCATCAATGGAGGGAGCAGAGCGCTGGGTGGTGCGGCGCCGATGCCACTGGTGAAGTGTGTGTCTGGTTTCACAGCTCAGGACTCGAGCAGCTTGCTCCTCCTGGAAATTTCTGATCAGGGACATCGCTCCATAGGCGCTGGTCAGATAGTAACCACCTTGATAAGGACACACAGTCTTCATGAGCACAGAGGCTACTCCGACTCACTGTATGTACACTGTGAGCTGGAAAGTTTTGACAAAGGTTCGTACCAATCACCATCAAAACGTCTTTCACCGTTTCCTGTGGTGTCTTCTTTGATTGGCATCAACTGATTTCGTTTTAATAATGCACATGTTCATGGACACTTTTTTGCAGTTACAGCATTTTTAATGTGGTAAAAAGAGAACATTAAAGTCAGAACATTTTCTAGCACTGACACAGAGCTGTGGACGTAGGTATGGATATGTGAGACTACACAGAGGGGTAAGCAGAGTGTGGAGAGTGTGTGTGGGAGGATTTAACTCAGATACCTTCTCCATGAAGCTGTGAAGGGTCCAGCAGCTCCATCATGTAAAGTATCTCATTGTCCAGATGAGGCATATCACACTGGGCCAAAACATAGGTGAGCATCGGCAGGAAGTCGTCAGCACCATATAGACGACCTAAGACGCAGACACCAGGTTCATAAGATTTGTTTCTTTCACGATTTCCCCTTCAGATAACCTCATGCATGAATATTATTAACAGGTTATTGAGAAGTAGTAGAGTTTAGCCTGTGAGTATCTACCTGAATTGTCCTCCATGATGGTGTAGATGAGTTTGCACACTCTCAGCAGCAGTGTAACCTTCTTCTCTGGAGAGTACAGCTTACACATGGTCTGGAACTTGTGCTTGATCTTCTCAATAGCCACGTGATCCGGGGGCAGCATATCTTCGACACCCACATCTTGCGGCTGCCGTGCCTTGGCCAGTGACAAGTTCTCCTGCAGCTCCTGCCATGCTCCACTGCTTACCTGGAACTCCTGCAGGGCCGCACTCACTACCGGCTTTAAAGGCTTCAGCACGCACTTGTGCATGGCTTTCTCCAGGACCCGGTCTGAAGAGAGGAGGACGCTTTTTGATTAGGATGAAGTTATACTTTTAAACATTTGACTAGGCTTGTCATGATAACTACTTTTGTTGGAGGATATATTGTCGAAGAAATAATGGCGATAAACGATAATATTGTCATCTTAAAACTTTTTTGTGAACCACAGTCTCAGCGTCCATAGAAAGTCAGTTTCAGTCTCCCCCCACGAGTAAAACACAAATCAGTTCATTAAATCAAGGCAAAAACAAACACAAAAAAAGTCGGATCTTGGTTTTGCAGCTGATCTTCTCAAACCAGCAACTCAGGAAAGACAAGCGTCCATGTTGGAGTTGAATACAACAGTGTCTCTATACTCAATATGTATGTCAACGTGCTTTTGCAAAGGTAAAACAGTCGATCCTCTCTGACTCTCCTCTCCTATCCTTAAACTCATTGCTGTGCTGCCTAAGCCTCACTTCCGTTAAGTGGTTCAGAATATCCTTGGCTGTGGTTTGGGGTTGGTTTGGAGTATTGACTGATTGTGGGTGTGGACAACATGACTGAATGAACTCTGATAGGCAGGCGTGGACTATTTCTAAAAAAAACTATTTTTCTCTGTAATGTCTATTTTAAAGTAATTTCCTGTCAGTATTTCAGAGCTAATGCCGAGGTTGACTTTTCATTCTTTATTAGTCTAGTTGCGAACCCTGTCAGAAACAATAGTATCAGTCAAGACCCCACAACTTCCTGGAGAGTTTCATGGTCACTTGTAATGACATATTTGAAACCCAAGTTGATGCTGTTCACCATCTGCACACGTCACAGTTATGGAAGTTTAGTGTGTTGCTGTAGCTGGAGCAGTATAATGTGCACAGAGACCAGAGGTCTGTATCCACACAGCGACAGTGTCAACATCAGCTTTTACAAGCTCAGCTGGTGCAGTCTGACTAACGCACACTATGATATCATTACACAGACAGGATGGAGGCCAAACCACAGCACTGCTGAATAAGGACCATGTGTTGAGTGTTGACTGTGTGTGCTCCTGGCTATTCTCCAGAATTGGGGGAAGTCAGCAGTTTTTTATTTGTTGAGCACATCTGCAGACAGATGTAGAAATGGAGGACAGCCAGTAACACATCACATAAATGTAATTTTATTCCGCCTCTCCAGGCTTTAATGGAAGGTTTGTCCGCACCCAGCACCTCTGCTGGATTTGGGCCAGACAGGTGAGGTCGATTTTGAGAGGCAAAGCTCTCGTGCCAGCCTCTCACGCACAGCACATTCTCACTTCCTCATTCCACCACTACAGTCTGAGGGCTGCAGTAAGTAGGTGTCAAGCATGTTGAATGTATTTTTCTGTGTCTGATTAAAGGTGAACATTAAGTCATTCCTTTAAGCAACAAATGTCAGAACACTGTGACCAGCTTCTCCAGTGACCTGCTGGTTCTTTGTTTGCAGACATTTTCACAGCAGATATTTTGACTTGTATCAGCAGGAAAACCTCAGTTGCAAAAATTCCACACTCTGCATTAGGCAAAAGATTGAGAGCTATTCCGATCATTTAAATAGGAAGATGTGTCCAGATTTACACACATACATATTATAGTTCCTTAAAAAGTACTGTGTATTACAGACTTTTATGAGTGTGTCAGTATTTTCCCTGTGGTCATAAGATATTTCCTAAAAATCTACTTATCAGCCACAAAACCAAAACACATGCTATTTGCCACAAAGCGACACCTCCTCCTGCTGAATACAAACCTCTCTCATCATGCTCTCTGCCCTTTCCTTGCCTATAATACATATGGTACTGGACAATTGTCCCAGGGACATGAAACAAATAACCTGATACTCTTTAGTCTGTCCAGTGTCCATCTCTGCCTTCACTGCTACAGCATTAATTGATTAATGAATTTCTCTATAAGTTAACACATGCTACAAGTATTGAATACATTTTATATAATTTGTGCTAACTAACTATGTTATCTGGTCAGAATAATAATTATATGCATCTTTGTTTTGATTGAAACATGGCTGCACAGCAACCCTCTGGACATGACCACATTGGCCAATGGCCACTGAGTCCCGGAATCCAGACATACTACAGTATACGCTGAGGACTCCCCTGCTGTTGTCATAGTAGGAGTTTACCTGTGAGAGCTGTGCAGCAGCATCAGTGATCAACAAACAGCACTCACACAGATTGTTCTTTATCACTTCAGTAACACAAAATTTAAAAGGAAATATGTGCGATGTGTCACATTTGCTACAAGAGGAGAAATAAATGGACCTTGGTTGCATCCGATTTGTTGCAACTAATTTATGAGTGCCCGTTTCGAACCTTCAGATTGTAATGTTTTTGAGTCTGCTCAACTGCTAAACAGTTTGTTTTCCTAAATGTAGCCATATTTTTGGACAGGACAGTAAACCTGAACTGACAGCAAATCATTCAGAGCAGGAAATGTAAAAGCTCCATCCACCAGGTCCCCTTGTCATCAGTTTCGCAGACAGAAACACACAAAACCCGCAACTATACCAGGCACACACACAAACTGAAGGGCAAAGACATGTGTCCTTGGAGTATAAATAGCCTGGTGTAAACAGGAGAGATGTGTTTATTTGTCCAGTCACTGAACCAAGATAACGCTCCTGATACACAGACGCCTGACTTCCTCCAACTTAAAATAGTCTTTGTACATTGGGACATAAATGCAGCAGGTTGAGAGACTAATATTTCGGACTCCATTATTGATTTATTCACAAACATTTCATTTTCTCAACCACTCCATGATGAAGTGATCGCTTCAAAGAATCACAGAGTGAATGTTCTGGAAACACAGAGTTCCCACTTTGGAAACAAACTTATTTTCTTTCTTGTTTTAAGTTAGATGAAAACATATTTTCTGTACAGTGAATATGAAGCTAATCTAAGAAAAATTTGGAAACTAGAATGTCCCAAAATAACAAATGGGTGATCTGTTTTTCACTGCCTCAGCAAGGTTCCATTAAAGCAAGGAGAGCACGAGAGAGAGAGAGAGAGAGAGAGAGAGAGAGAGAGAGAGAGAGAGAGAGAACAACCTCAACAAAATGCAAAGAAAGACGGGGGCTTGCCTCAAATCCCCACATCCTGATTGGAGGGTTGGTATAAAAGAAGTGGACTGCATGTCTTGGCAGGCAGCCTCTCAAACTATCTGGGCTGGCCAGCTTCTGAGTTGAGGAGAAAACCCTCTCTGAGTCAAAATATTGTGCAACTATTCCCTGAACTAAAACTGCAGCAGTGCCCAGTGTGTTGCTCTGAAAAACAAGGCCACTCAGAAAACAGGCAAGAGATGGGAATCCGTGACAGGTGACATACAAACCATGAAAAACAATCCAATATTTTTGTCTTTTCTCACTCAGTTTTTGAATGTCTTTCTCTTTATTTACATGGGTGGCCTGTGATGGAAGTATTTGAGAGGAAAGTGTCAAAGTTTCACTGGATAATAAGAAATGTTGAGATGTTTCATCATCTAATTAAACAATTGTAAAGTATAATCTTGTGTGTAATTTTCTTTGGATTCTCTGTCGACATTTTAGACACAGAAATAAATGTCCATATCTAATCAGCCTCCTATTTCCAAAGCCCCTGATCCCTGCCCGACATTAATAAAAGACCTTACATCCTGTTCACTATGGGATGTTACTCTGGAAAAGACCTGATTCATAGCAGACGTCCAGAGCTAAAAATGTTAAAGACTGGTCAAAACTGACGCATTTGACATGATGTTCCCTGACTTTCAGTCCTTTTTGACATGTTTGGGTGGCAGAGATGGTGGCAGAAAGTGACAGCAGTGTCAATTAGGAATTAGGAATGTGAATTAATTGGAAGTTGAATTCAATTATTTAAATTTTTGCCAACAGAGGACAGGTTGAACAAGTGCACAGTTTTACAAGAGGAGGGAACAATGTCTGGACTTTATGGATCCAAAAACTCCCTGTGCTCCAAAGTTTGTGTTAATTCGCAGCGTAAAAAAATCTTTGATAGAATATAACCCTATGCTTCATTTATGAATTAAATACTGTCTAAAAACAACTTGGATTGTTTTCATGCCACTTCTGCTTACATGCTAATGGTCCTAACATTGGTCATTGTTTATTGTTATGGAACAACCATTGACCAATTTAACTTTGCAGCCTTTACTGATATTCATTTAAAGTTAACAACTATATCATTGAGTTTGCCTGTGTATCTGGTGGAACTTTAAACAGTCAATAAAATGGCTCGACACCATAACCTTGTCACCAGGTTGTCATCATGGGATCTTGGATAACAGTATCCTCTGAAACTAACAGCCATCTTGTTTTGCATGCTAAATCTGACACCTGACAACAAAAGAAGACACTCTTCCTCCTTATTCTAAGGATCTTACCCGTTTCCATAATGCAGCAGCAGTAGTCTTTCACTAGACCAGTGGTTCTCAACCTTTTTTCAGTGACGTACCCCCTTCGAAGAAAAAATTCTGCCGAGTACCCCCTAACCAGCGCAAAGCATTTTTGGTTGAAAGAAAGATGTAATGTGATTTATTAAGCCTTGTAATTAGACACATTCAAATTTAAAACTCCATCAATGTCAATAACATTGCTCATTTGTAGTGATCTCTCTTGAACTATTTCGACATAAAAAGATATAAAAACAACTAAAGACTTTTATTATTATCTCAATGTAAATAAAGATTTGTGCACCTCAAAATAATTATCAAATTAGAGTGACCTCTTTTGGGATCATAATAAAGATATGTTCTCAAACTGAACTCATGAACTTAATTATAGCTAAACACTTATTCCCAAAAAATAAATCATTAACTTAGTTTTAAATAAAAGATTAGCTCAAAACATATTTTTTTTTATATTTATCATCTTAAAATATCTTCTTTAAGGATCGAAAACAATACTGACAGGTAGCTTGTTTCCGTTTGTTTCGGGGAGGCTTTTCGCATCGTGTCTTGAGATGACCTGAATTCAGAAAGTTCCTCTTAAAAAACTCAGGTGGCTCACCAACATGACTTTCATGTTTTGTCTGGAGGTACCGCTGAAGATGTGGTGGCTAAATGCCACTGTTGGCTAATCTCTCCCCACAGAAAAAACCCAATCTATGTTATTGTTAATATTGTTGAAGTCTCTTTCTGTTATTTTATTGTGAAATATTTGCTCGCTTTAAGGTCATACAATTTCATTTCCCTTTTTGTACTACATGCTTTTATTTTGAAAGGGTACCGGTAGAGACGCAGACTTCTTGTTATGAATCATTAACTTCACAACGTAAAACTTTTACGTTATAGCGCCCCTCCGAAGAGGCACAAGCTCTCACGGTGTTGTTTAGGGAAGGCTCTCTGCTCTGGTTTCGCCTTCTTTGGTACTTGTCCCTCCGTGTTTCAGCAGCATTGCTGCTGCACTTCAACTCGAGTCCATTGTTGAAGTTTTCAAGGCAGGTGATGACAGGTGATGACAGGTGGCGTGTGCCAGGTTGGGTCAAACCATCGGTATGGGGGAGACTCTGTTTTTTTAGGATAATTAAATTGAAAAGCCTACTGAATATAAAATTTAGTTCATGAACTTGAATATTTTATTGAATATTTGTTAAATAACAATTTTTCAAGGATCTTTGAATGGATGCTAATTTTAAATATATTAAAAAAAAATCTCAAGTACCCCCTGGAGTACCTTCAAGTACCCCCAGGGGTACGCTTACCCCCATTTGAGAATCACTGCACTATACCTTTCGTAGAGAGAGCCACAGGGAACATCATAAAAGTAATGTCACAGCCAGAGCTGTCATTATAGTTAGTTTTGATAAGTGAATTGAACTTGATTGTTAAAATCACTGGGTTTCCCCTTTAATACAAGGACGACAAGTTTTCTAAAGTCCTCACTGCTAAAATATTGAAGTGAAACCTTTGTATGTCCATTAAACACATTTTTTGTGACTCTGTGTCTCTGACGTCACCCATTCACACTTCCTAAATATATTCACTAAATTATTTGCAAACACACACAGAAATCATCCCACCACCAGCACACCTTTGAGTTGAGGACGAGTTTATGATGCCTAAATGGCAAACAGGTTGAAAAGTTGAGCAGTCAGTAGGGTTGACAAATTCCGGGAATATTCAAAACTGGAAACTTTCCATGGGTATTAATGGGAATATACGGGAATATACAGGAATTAACAGGAATAAACTTGAAATTGGGTTGGTAATTTATAATAACTGTATTTACCTTGTCATATACAGACATAAATATAAACATAGGCTGATTTGAGCCCTGAGGAATCTTGGGCACCTGACTAAATGCTTCTGCATCTTTGTGTTATTCTTAACATGGGTCTTTGCACAGTATTTGCAAATGTACACAGCCTTTCCTTCTACATTGGCTGGAGTGAAATGTGGCATTGTTCTGTAAAATAAGATGAGAAAAAAGCTTGTAAAAAAAAAAAACACTAATGCAATGCTAGAGATATAAATAGTTGGCCAAACAAGTGGAATCATCTTTAACATTTTTTGATGGATAGATGAATAGAAATAGGCTAGATGAACAGATGAACAATCTTCAATCAGCATGCTTATATATATGTGTGCCCCTTTGCAACCCTAGCAGTTAAAGGATTATGCTCACATTGTTTGCCAGAATGAGGTACAGTGATATTTGAAGTGCATGAGCCATTCCTTAAAAAACTAGAAAAAGAACACTAAAGACCTAAGAACTAGAGCAAATGAGAGTAGAACAATTTGTCCTGGAACTTACCGATCTGATCTTCAGGAATTAGGCTCTCAATTGGCGGCTCCATTTCGGAGCTCTGTATCAGGTAGCTCTTCATTTGAGTAATAAACTGGCGGAGAGTCTGCAGCAGCTCAAGTCCAGAGGCGTAGCCCTGCCAGGCTTGGGTGCCTGCACCCTCTCCCATGTAGCTCAGGTAGTCCTGCACCAGACAGCCAAAGTATGATCCTTTGTCCCTGGACAGCTCTACAACCCTGCGGATCGCCCTCTTCTCAGGCGTCAGCAGTGAGTGGAAAACTCCGCTCATCTTGCGCAGTTGCCCTCGCAGGGCCTTTTGGAGGACCAAAGCGCTGGCACTTGGGCGACGATTTGTGCGATGTCCGGGAGGCACCATAGTCAGGTCCTGGTCTTGATCACTCTCAAGGCTGACGCCATAGTCTTGCTCTTCTTCATCCTCGTTGTCATCATCATCATCATCTTCCTCCTCCATGCTGCCATAAGGCAATTGGGATGGGGGGAGGGAGAGGGGGAGGTGTGTGTTAAATTCAGCCTCAGTAGGGAGGCTAGGGTCATGCAGAGGAGGAAGGAAGAATGCTGAGGACTGATAGAAATCCAAAGAATCTGATGAATCAGTGGAGAGGCTCATGTCGCTCAGCCGCTGGCCACCTCCACTACATTCCTCACCTGCTTCTTCTTCTTCTCGCTGCTTTTCTGCCTGCTTGCTGGTTGTCATCATTGAATGTTCTGGAGCACTGCTGGACACTTGAACAGTGGTTTTGGTAGCATTACACTGAGACAGTTTGGCCCGCATGAGGGCCTTCTCAATAGTCTGCTCCTCCAGTGCCAAGTGGCACTGAGCATCCTCCTGGCTGGATGATGGTGACAACTTGCCCCGACGTGGAGAGGAGGAGAGAGAAGTTAGAGAAAGGGGCAGGGAGGGCCGGGAGATGGATATAGGGGAGCTGATGTTGAATCTCTTGGGAGGGGAGGATGAAGGGCTGATGCTTAGTGAGGAGCCCAGACGAGACAGGAGGCTGCTGCCCCTCTCTCTCTCCTCAACCTTCTCCTTGGGGATGTTGATCCAGGAGATCTTCTCTGGCATGCTGCGCTGTCTGACAGGGGGGGCTGAGCGCCGTGACACAGAGCTTGGTAGAGGTGGACGAAGGGGTGGGGCCCGAGACACAGTTAGCTTCTGACCGCAGTTGGCTTGACTGTTATCTGCTTGTAGCTCTGTGTTTCTGAGGAGGCTGTGCAGTTCGCTTTGACCCGACTGGCTTCTGTCACTGTGATTTGAGCTGCAGACCTGAGGACTGCTGCCACAACAGGGCTGAGTATTCTGGCTGGTTTCTCCGTTGTTGCTAATAGATTCCTCCCTCTGCACCTGCTTTGCTATGCCAGAGGCGGTGGCACTTGAATCGCCGTCTGGTTGGTGGACCTTTATGAAGAGGGGGTTGATGAAACACAGCGCTCCGTTAGATTGGCAGCACTCAAGCTCAGATGGGGTGCGAGTTTGAAGCTGTGGGCGCTCTGGGGCCGCAGCGAAGGAGACTGGTCCCTGAGTAGTAGAAGGTGGTCTGTTGGGAGCTCCTTCCCCTGACAACAAGACCTTTCTCCTATGGCACAACTGAGCGGCCCAGAAGCCTGGATGAGATAGTGAGAAAAAAACTGTTGATGACAAACCATACACAAGTTTCAAATTTAATATATTTGGTTATTGTCTGATCACCAGGGGTAAACATTGCCATGATGAATAATATAGTGGTACGTGAATTGAGGCCCTAATTATCTTTTAACAAACCTGGATAAAAGATTTGGTAGATGCCGCTCACAAGCCTTCTGACCAAATAATATACTAAACGCAAATTCCAGTTATTTTTAGTAGGTCACTCAATAATTGTAAAAGCAATACCTTGTATCCCTGAGAAACACCAATAAGATAAGGCATGAACAGTAAATTCAGTTAATTTGGTTTGGTAAGCACCACAAATCAAATTATTATATTGTAATTACTCAACTAAACTTTAATTACAATCTTAGTATTCTGACCAGATAAAGTGAGTAGCTTTTGACTTTCTGCAAAAATATGTTAATGAGATTAGCCCACCTCATAGAATCACTGAAATATGTCAGAATTATGCTCAACTGAACTCCTTAGTGATGACATCTTCACAATATGTCAACTATTGGAGCTGCATTTCACTGCAAAGCCAGAATAATGCTACACATACATTATATGTTATATGTATATATATATTTATAAACCTCTGGTTAAAGGGGGGCTGCTCTACCCCCTGAGCCACTGCTGTGTGTGTGTACACACATAGATAGTTAAAGTAGTAGTATACCCTGTTAGCTAATACATTTTTTAGCAAAATATTGAAATATAAAGTATACTATTACAGCCATACTATTTCATGTAATGGTCTCATGTTGTTCTCTTGGAAGCTGACAATTTTACTCAAAGCAAATCCTGCAAATTTACAGTGAGCAAGTGTTATCTCTCTCATAAAATCTTTAAATACTAATGCAGACCAGGAGGCTCAAACTTTTCCAAACAAACACGTAAGAGGAAAATAGAATCAAACAACATTAACACAACCCTTTGTTGACCCTTTAGACTCCATGCTGTGCTAGACAAAGCAAAACAAGAAACACACACACACACACACAAGTGGAAACAATACCACATGAAGAATACCAGTGCCAGACACAGAGCAGCTCTTCAAATAACTACAGTGCAGAAGAGAGGATAACAATACTTACTGTGGTCCCAAAGCTGCCTTACACACAGACGAGATGTTGATCGCACACTCATTCAAACTTTGTACAAATGTGATGGTGCTGCAGAGGACACACTGCTGCATCTACACTGGCTTCTCTAGCTCACCCACACTAAATCTGTGTTGTGACTCACTCATGTTGATGTGTTTCTGGGCGGGATATTAGCACAGTGCTCCCGCCTCTCTCCCTCCCATCCAGCTCAAGCTGCATGGTCAGTTGTTCTCTCGCTCAACGGCACAGGGACAAACATTTTTCCTGTTTCCCTGATTTCTCTTGTTAACCCTCTCATCTATTTTGTCTTTTACGTTTCCCTTTGCTACATACTCTGACTTTATTAGTTATTAAGTTGCCAATACAATGTTTTCAGATAGAGTTGTGATAATTTATAATAGATCATTTCTTTTAACTTCTAATTTTGCATAATTCATACAAGCATGTTCAAACAAGTATGTGCAAAGCAAAGCACTACACTGCTCCAGTCAACACACGCACACACACACGTTTGTACAGCTGTCTTAGTGAGGACACTCATTGGCATAATGCATTCCGTAGCTCCTTACCCAAACCCCTCACACTAAATGCCTAACCCTAACCCTTAAACTAACCTAAATCTAACCCTAAAACCAAGTCTTAACAAAGTGAGGACTGTCAAAAATGTCTTCAATTGTTGGTTGTAGACTCAAACTGGTCCTCACAAAGATAGCCACGCACGCAAGAGCTGGAGCAGCCGGGTGCAGCAGACAAAGGCAGGAATGATGTAATAACTCTACTGCGGGGATCACGTGATCATGTTTACAGCACCCCAAAACCATTGACGGCTCTTATCACCACAAACTGTCTTAACATCTTTGTCGGTGTCTTAAGACACCACTTTTCTATGTTTTTTTAATTTTTCTTCTGCTGGGCTTAGAAGTGTCATCAACCCCCCCACTCGCTCACGGTGAATCCAGTGGGGATCACCTGCTGTGTTCACAAATCAAATTCTAAATTCATGAATTTCTAAAGACTTTACACTAGGGGACCAGGTGGAGAGAGTCTGCAGAAACTGCGGAGCCTCTCACTTTGATATTTGCGTTCACACATGCACCTCCTCCAGAGTTCAGTGCAACTAACTGAAAGCAGCTATACAGAGACAACGTCAGAGTCAACTTTAGTGTAAAGTTATTCATATTAACATCCGAACGACCTTTTAGATCAACTCTTCACTGCTGTTCAATTACCTTCACAGACACAAAACCTACTGTTGTGTCACTGTACTATGACAGGGGCCGATTTGCGAGTGAACAAGAGACACTGAGGAATACAAAAGAGAGAATGCATGTCTGTTCAAGACCACACCAAAAGGGAATTTCCACCAATCATTGTCTGTCCCTTTGAACTCATAATTACTGTGAAAGACACTGGAAGTTAAGCATATATCTGAGTCACAGACAAATGGCCTAAATGGACACAAATCGGTGTGAGCACCCACACCATTTTTACATCAGCTAAATTAAGTAAAAAAAGATACAGTATTCCTTTGAGAAAGCAGGTATAAAGCAAAATCAAGGCTGTAAGTGGCAATTTGAGGGTTCAACTATTTTTGTGCCAACAAAATGAAGGCACTTGGTTGTCCAAAATGAATACATTTAGGATGAAAAAAATTAGAAAAATTGCTTTAAATTAATTTTGTTTAAAGAATCTTTGAGAACAATCATGTTGTAACATTTCATCTTGTCTAGTGTACAGTTAATGTACTGAGGACAAGAATTTACTTTGCTGGGTTTTATATATAATTTTCTCAAACCAAATTAACAAAAGTCAATACTTTAACTGGAGTTAATAGAAGGCTTAAGAAAATAGATTCTATCTATTTCTCTGAGATTTATAATGATTGGATGAATTGCTTAGAGTTATGAGCAATTTATTGCTAAGCCCCAGCCATGGCGACTTTTTGATTCAAAGATTGATTGATTTAAAATCATAGAAAAAATAAATTGTCCACCAAGCCTGAATACGAAATTTGCCATTGAAGTTGAAATAACAAAAAGTTCCATTCATTTGACTGCTTTCTCCTAATTAGCAAAACTCTTTGGGGCTTTTTTGTAGACCACACTGAGCTGGAAACATTTCAAGTCAATCTATTTCCACAGCCAAAAGCACTTTTTACCAAACTGCAATTCAAGCCTCATTTTCTAACCCCAAAAAACTCTTCTCCATCTTTTCCAACCTCCTCAACCCTCCCAGTCCCCCTCCTCCTTCCTCTCTTCTACCAAGCCACTTTGTCAACTACTTTACCAAAAAGATAGATGACATACGCTCTTCATTTTCTGATCCTCCTTCTATAACCACACTTCCAACAACTTCATCTTCATCCCCTTCGCTCTCCTCTTTCACCCCTCTGTCTCCCAATCAAGTTCTGACCTTGGTAACCTCCGCCCGCCCGACCACCTGCCCCCTTGACCCCGTCCCTTCTCACATTCTCCAGTCTATTGCCCCTGACCTTCTTCCTTTTCTTACCCATCTAATCAACACTTCCCTGTCAACTGGCTGCTTCCCTAATTCTCTGAAGGAGGCAAGAGTAACTCCTCTCCTGAAGAAACCCACTCTGGACCCGTCTGAAGTAAATAACTTAGTAAATATCTCTCCTTCCCTTTGTTTCCAAAATTCTTGAGCGTGCTATCTTTAATCAACTTTCCTCCTATCTTAACCACAATAATCTTCTTGACCCTCACCAGTCTGGTTTCAAGGCAGGTCACTCAACTGAGACTGCCCTCCTTGCTGTCTCTCAGCAGCTTCACACTGCTAGAGCAGCCTCTCTCTCCTCTGTCCTCATCCTTCTAGACCTCTCTGCTGCATTCGACACAGTGAACCACCAGATCCTTATTTCCTCCCTTCAGGACCTCGGTGTCTCAGGCTCTGCTCTCTCCCTGCTCTCTTCCTACCTCATTGAACGCACTTATAGGGTAACTTGGAGAGGATCTGTGTCTAATCCTTGTCCCCTCACTACTGGGGTCCCTCAAGGTTCTGTCCTTGGTCCTCTCCTCTTCTCTTTGTACACCAACTCCCTCGGCTCTGTCATTCACTCACACGGCTTTTCCTACCATAGCTATGCCGATGACACCCAACTAATCCTGTCTTTTCCCCGATCAGAAACACAGGTAGCAGCACGAATCACTGCCTGTCTGACCGACATCTCTCAGTGGATGTCTCAACACCACCTGAAGATTAACCTTGACACGACTGAACTACTTTTCCTTCCAGGGAAAGACTCTCCCATCCACGACCTGACTATTAACTTTGACAACTCTGTTAACCCCCACTCAGACAGCTAGGAACCTGGGCGTAACACTCGACAGCCAACTCTCCCTTACTGCCAACATTACTGCAACAACACGGTCCTGTAGATTCATGCTGTACAACATCAGGAGAATACGCCCCCTTCTCACTCAGAAGGCGGTGCAGGTTCTGGTCCAGGCTCTGGTCATCTCACGTCTAGATTACTGTAACTCCCTCCTGGCAGGTCTACCTGCTACTGCCATCCGACCTTTGCAGCTCATCCAGAATGCAGCAGCTCGACTGGTTTTTAACCAACCTAAATTCACTCACACTACTCCTCTCCTCCGCTCCCTTCACTGGTTACCAGTGGCTGCTCGCATCCGGTTCAAAACACTAGTACTTGCGTACCATGCTGTGAACGGATCCGGTCCAGTCTACATCCAGGACATGGTCAAACGTTACACCCCACCCCGTTCACTCCGCTCTGCTTCGGCCAATCAGCTTGTTGCTCCCTCACTGCGAGCTAAACACTCATCAAAAACACGACTGTTTTCCATCCTGGCTCCTAAATGGTGGAATGAGCTCCCCATTGACATCCGGACATCAGAAAGTCTACACATCTTCCGCCGAAAACTAAAAACACACCTCTTCCGACTTTACCTTGAATAAAAAAAAAACAAAAAAAAAAACACAAACAACTTTTTGAAACTAACACTTTAGTAGCACTTAAATGGCATTTACTTATAGCACTTTGTAGTTTTGCTTTATTTGAAGAAATTGTACTTTCTTGATTCTTGTCGTCCTTGGTATGTACCCTCAGGTTTGAATGCACTTATTGTAAGTCGCTTAGGATAAAAGCGTCAGCTAAATGAAATGTAATGTAATGTAATGTAATGTAATGTGTGAGGGGCATGGCCCTCCAATTATTGCAATTTGTGCTTCAATTACAGCGCCACCATCTGGCTGATTGAGCTCATGATTCTTGGGTGGAATTCCCACATCCTCTCTACTACTTCAGTGACTAATTATGTCTGCTCTTTTAGGAAATAAAAACTTACTGATAACATGTGCACTTTCATGTGACTCACTAAAAGTGACTGAAAACTTTTGAGAACTTCGAATAAAATGGTCATGTTCTGTGTTCATGAATGTAAAAAGGTCAAGGGCTTTAACAGTCTGGGTGAAGCAGAAACTCCAGAGGTGTTTAGCTAACACCTAAGTTAATACCCAGCAAAACATCACATATCTGGGCCTGGATAAGGCTTTTGTCCCTCAGGGTGAGACACTGAGCCTTGGCATGCTAGTTAATGCTTTGAGGAGGGTTGACCTTGAGCTTACGAGTGTCATGCCAGAGGAAAAATATTCGACAGTTTTTACACACAACAGATGTGGAATGACAATAAAACAGTGCAGAATCTGCACAGGGATTAGCCAAGTACACAAATTAGTTTGGCTGCAAAAGGTGGTGTAGTCTGTAAATGCAAAAAGAAAGGATTTATGATAAACTCACAACCTTATACAGTGATACTATGCATCTCTACACATAAATTCCTACAGTATACTCTCATAGGATTTATTAGATTATATAGTAATCCTCTCCCTGACCTATGATCATGATTTATGATGTACATTGACATACCTGCTGGTAACATCACCCATACTATGTTTTGTGGCAATTCATTTCCACATGTAAATTGCAAAAGGACTTTTAGTCAATCGTCTACTTCCTCCTTGTATGATTGCCCCCCCAAAGATACAATATATTAAACCACAAACCTGATCCAAGTTTAGCAACCTCCTCAAGATCTGCAGATGTTCTGGCTGAAGCGATAGCCTCTGGAAGCTTCAGAGTGAAGGGCAACACATCCCTAGGAAAAAGGAAAAAGATAGAGTGAAAGTTAAAAAAACTGGTGAAGGAAAAAGTGGGTGAAAACTGGTAGGACCGAAAACCTATTCCTAGAAGTGTGTGAGTGAGTCACTGAGTAGTAAAAGAGAAGTGAGACTAGGTTATTGGGCGGAGGGTGAAATGTTCCTGCTGCTTCCCTTACCTCTAATTAATTAACAAGACCTTTCCGAGGTTTTACATCGTAGTTTACACAAGTTTCCCCCATGAACACTTGAGTGATCAAAACTAAAACTTATACCTAAAGATTTCTGAAGGATACAGTCTCATCTCTCTGTGAAAACTGGACACTTTAAATTTTTAAATGACACTGAACTCTAGAGAACATCCAGACATTCTCCAGATGGCTGTATTGTGAGAATACAAATGTCTTAGTGAGAGAGCCTCTTGATATTCTGCAGTTTCCCTGGCCTGCTCTCTAGGAGAACTCTCACTCTTACATTGTCTGAAGAAGGCGATGTGAAAATACAGCAGTAGCTCCTCCCTGATTCACAATGACAGATTGGGTGTGTTAATGACATTTCTAACAGGTGACAACTTTCTGTAGACAAAAACATGTGATCTCTTTATGCCTCAGATAACCGGATTATGGTTGTATACGAAACAGTGTTAAATACACAGGTTAAACATGGATCACATGAGTGGTTTGCTTTACTCTGTGTAATCCTTAGTAAGTATGAATGATGAAGTCACCTGCTGATGCAGCAGAAAGCCACAAGACGGAAAAGGTCTGCAAAGCTCAGGCCTGATCCCTCCAGAGAGAAAGCTGCAGGAACAAAGAAACAACCAAAATTATTATAAAATAATTAATCACAAGTGACTATTCACAATGACTTCATTCCTGTTAATATTTAACTTAATCTGATTAACCTTACACAAATAGGATAACTCTGTTAGTCTTTATGCAAATAATTACGGACTGTAGACCAGGTCTGAGGAACCTGTGGCGTCGAGGCTATATTCAGACCATTCATAGGTCCCAAAAAAACGTAACAACTCAGAAACAGAAAAATCTTCTCATGATTGCAAATACCTTTCTCTCGGATAATGTTTTTTTTTTTTTTTTTTTTACATAAAACAGTCCACTAACATGTCCTTCAGGTTGGTTTCCACTTGATGGGATGCCTGTCAGATCCAGGTCAGGATGCATAAAAATGTAGTTGTTACTCGTCATCGCTAAACAAAACTATTGGCGATGTCATGAAAAAAAAGTTGATGCACTTTCCAAAAGAAAAGGACAAAAAGTAAAAGACATCCCAGTGTGTCTATTGTAAAGGGATGCAGTTGCAGTGATGAAAAGTCACATCTCAGTATCGGTACAACTGAAAAGAAGCCTCTAAACTGGATAAGTTACAAAGACTCTTATGTAAAGTTAATGCTGTGGAGCTGCAATAAAAAAATTCGAACACAGCTTTTTGTTTCATGCCTGCAATGAAACAATAGACAAAACAAACACCACACAATTTGTTGTACATGGTATCGCTGCTGAGTTTGAGCTTTAGCCAGTGCAACTGGAAAGGGTTAACGCCAAGCAAACTCCTGCACTGCAAAAACATCTGAACACACTGGTGAGATTGTAAAACTCAGGCATTTAGGGAGAGGTTTCAGGATAGGAAAGGTAAAACTGTTTAATGCTCAACTTCTATAAAGTGTATTAAGGTCCTAAGGTTTTTCTAATTTTGAGGAGACATACACAGAAGTGTGTATCTGTTCGGCACAACCCACTGCTGTGAGTAGTTCTTTTATTAACTGTGTTACGACTGACAGCTCCAAACTTAAACGTCACTTACAATTCAATGTACACCCATTATCAGCAGTAGCTGCAGTGGGTGGTGCTTCCCACGCAGCACATATCTCCACTACGCAAGCATTAAGAAATGCAAGGCTGGTGCTGATGCAGTCAAATGTGAGAACGCAGGTACAACAGAGGACAGTACACATTAGTAATGTTTGGTTTAGGCCTGTGGAAATACCCAGTTTTCAAGAGACTGAAAATAGAACAGAGCAAAGAACAAAAGAACAACAAACGGGCTTAAAAGTGACAAAAGCTTTACTGTATTGAAACCTCAGACTCACTTAAGGATTTCCATGTGACTGCTTCAAAGAGACTATAGTACAGACAGGTACAAAAAGTATATTTTGGTATGTCTAAGGCATTTACATATAGCCTAGGAGGGTGTGCTTTTATTTGGTTGAGCTGCATCAAACCATCAAGAAATATAGTGCATTTGGAAGGTTTTCTCATCTTAGCATAATACTTTTTTGGAGTGTTTTGTAAAAAAATAAAGGCGTGTGTGGAGGAAACCAGGCACTGAGCATCGCTTTATTAACACCATACCTACAGTCAAACATGGTGTTGGCAGCATCTTTAATATTTGACAAAAAAATCTAAATAAATGTGCATTTCCAAACACCAATGTTATGGGAATATTGGAGGCTGGGTAATTGAGATATTTTTACATCAAATTATTGAAAAAGGAATTCTCATTAGTCCAAATGTATCGGATATCTCTCCCATAAATGGCTGCAGTCGGCCGCTTCTTCTCCTATGTCTCCATCTACATCAGCAACAGCTATCCCTTCCCAACCCTCTCTTGCAGCTTGAGCTGCTACGGCAGCAAGGGCTGAGGCATTGAAACATTAAAAATGTATGTACCATTCCGCCTTTCAACATTTGATTTGTTAAGTTTCTACATATTATGTTTTGCGAATATGTCTGGTTTAGATGGCCAGAGACTCTTCAATTGATAAAGGTTCGTCTGGATTGACAAAACATACTCATTCAAACTCTTCATCTCACGCATGATCGTGTTTTGATTCAGTGTGCACGGAGAAGAGGGTCCATCATCAATGTTTTGTTTGTTTGTTTGTGAGAGAGAGAGAGAGAGAGAGAGAGAGAGAGAGAGAGAGAGAGAGAGAGAGAGAGCTGTATGAATCAATGCACTGTGCACAGTTCTCAGTAAAACTAGCATTTTACACATTAGAAACAGTAAAGAAAAGTGAAAATCAATGTGGACTAATTTGCAGTCAATATGAAGTCAGAATGTTTGGTGACACTGTTTGATTGGAGTGAAAATGGGTTACTTTTGAACAAGTTTATTTTTGTTTATTCTTGTGTTAGTTAATAGTTATGTTACTGTTTAACTCTTATGGTGAATGTCAGTTTCACTAATTATTACAAACCCGGAATAGTTGGAGATGGAGAAAAAAAAAAAATGTAAGCAGGAGAAATACATACAATTTTCTCATTGCATTTAAAAACCTTAATTTGTGTATTCTGTATTTTATACCATATGTGTGCCTCAGTGATTAAGGCCTTTATGATAATTACAGGTTTCCGTATTAATGACAATGTCATGACCTCAAGTACTTTGTCCGAAATCTAGCTGCCTGGCTTTTCTAGCTCCGTAACTGAGACAAATATTTTTGTGTGTAATAAAGCAACTGCTGTGGGGTGGAGACAGGCTGCAAATGGATTTCCCCTGATCACTTACTAACTTCATTCAACTGTCTACTGCTCCTGTGGGAAATTTTTGAAGGAGGAAACCTGTTTGGCAGCCTTGTGTATTTCAAAGAACAAAAAACAGCAACATAAAAAAGGCATATGAACAGAGTTCCAAGATGCTCACTGTACTGGCTCTCCTTCACAGGGAAGTCTTTGACAGGAACTGCAGAGTCTTTGTCCATCCGAAGAGATATAACTTTCCTCTGCAGACTGGCTGACTTCCTCACCACAAACATCTGCAGGCCAGGAGAGGACATAAATCACAACATACAATAAATAAAGTTCCCTCTATACTGATGAACTGCATTGTTATTTTTGGAAATTTGTGAAAGATTTGTAAAATGCCAAGATTTGTTATTAGATACATCTATTATTTATTATCTCTAATGTATATGATTTGAAAATAAAAATAATAGTGGAACACTATTGATTGGTTCTTCTTGTTATAGTGAAAACATCAGTTACATATGACTTTGGTAGCTAATGGCTTTGACTTTTTGTCAAACTATACACAGATTCAGGATAAACACCATTGTTTTGTTTTTTGTGTGTGAGTGTGTTTGTTTGTTTATGTGTGTGTTTAAATGGGAGGGTGGACAAATATTCATAAGTTATTCTATACTTCAACTCTTCTATACAAGTCCAAATGTAAAGGATGAGGTCCCTCGACTCCCTCAATTTAATTGACAATTAAAGTTTCTTACAAGTAAAATATAATTTAAGAGGGTTTACATTAAACTGTATAAGGTATGTATATACATTACTCTGACATTTTAGGTCGGGAAGTTCGGTCTGGAGTCGCTCCGTTGAGGAGAAATTATGCCCGACCGGGCCAATCAGATTGTCAGGGCGGGCTTTATACGATGATGGACAGCTGATCAACGGTAACGTAATCAACCACGTCATCCCTTGGGTTGAATTCGTTTTCAACAAAGATGCCTGCCGCTGGAGAGCTGAGATGTGTAGATGCTGCCATTGAGTCTGTTTTAGAAGACATCGACAGCGCATTCATTTTGAAAGAGGAACACAGAACGTGGAGGCGACGCCAAAGCACCGCGCTAATCCCTATCCCGCCGGCGCTTGGCTATTCACACCGGACACTGAAGCGACGCTGAACCGCCGGGCAGCGCTAATAATATCACCCATTGATCCAGTAGATTAAAAGCATATACTTACTTGTTGCTCCAACATTAAGCAACATCGTCCCAACATGTGTCCTCCTTGGTGTTGTCTTTATACAACATGTTCCGAGGATCATACAACTCACTGCACTTCTCCACTTCAATTATTAATTTAATGTCATCCATGTTGAAGAACTTCGCTGTTTGCTCCGTTAAATGTCGGGTGTCGAGGGTAAATTACGTATTCTCCACTCAAGCCTATGTGGAGACGTTATTTTTACCCTCTTAAAATGTAGTTTTTCCTTACTCTTGTTGAGGATTAAGGGCAGAGGATGTCACTCCTTGTTAAAGCCCTATGATACATATTGTAATTTGTGAATATGGGCTATACAAAAAAATTTGATTGATTGATTGAAAAGGAAAAAATGAGTGGCCATTCTTTATCAGAATTCCTAACAAAAGAGGGTTTATAATATAATTCTGGACATGCCTTTTTTTAAGGCTATAGGTATCTGCGCACCTTATCACAACAACTCTACCAAACATACATAAATCTTCTGATCTATTGAGAAACATAGTAATCTGCTCTCATTGTTTGTTATATACTTGTGGTGGAAAAATAACTAAGTCTGGCTGAAACCTATGTTATGGTCTAAAAGTAAGTTTTATGATCTGTATATCTACATACATTTACAAACTCTCCAAAGAATGTATGACCCTCTGTTTTTAATGGTCTGAACTATGTATGACCTGAAAACTGTCAGACCCTTTAGACTTCCCAAAGAACTGAATGTATATCAATCAATCAATCAATCATGTGCTTATCTCCAAAGGCAACACATGTAAATCAGTTGTCTGTGTTTAGATAAATCTCTCCCTGGGCCTTCAGAACCAGTCTGGATTGGCTGAGAGAGATAGCCTTAGTCATCCTATATAAGATCATTGTATTTGACTGTCCTGCATCTTCGCTGAGATCCTTGTGGCTCTCTGTGTTGATCCTTTCTGCAGAAAGACCCTTATTAAATACACAAAGACAAATATGGTGTTCCAGCCTCTTGTATTTCCAGATTTCTATCAGAAGTGTTGAAGAGGAAATTGTAGGAGTGATGAAGGAGGATGGGGTTTATGGTGTTGTACTGTATTGCATTTTGTTTCTGGTGTTGTGTTTACTGTTTCTATGTGTGCTTGGTGAACTTTGAAAAAAGAGTGAAAGCATTGAATACAAGAAGCCGCAGTCGCTGCTGTTCCCTCACCCCTGTGGACTGGTTCTGTAGCATGACGGTGGCATCCTGGTGGCTGAGACACAGCTGTAACCACACAGCATGTGTATGCACCAGTCTGTCCAGAACACTTAGCCGGAGATGGAGGGAGTCGTAGCCCGAATCTCTCACCCGAGCTAGTCCCGGACCAATCCCAGCACAAGGTGATCCCTGCAGGAAGAGACCTGCCACCTCCTCACCCAGCCTGAAAACAAGGACACACCAGGATTACCTCTAAATTTTGTAACTAAGGCAACTGTTCACAGGATTAGAGTATGACGGAAATGTGATTATTCATTAGTTTATTATTTTGAATCTATTCTAATTAATCTGTATACTCCCTTCTGAAGAAAGGGGAAACAGTTATTTACCAAAGTGAGATTTGTGATGGACTTGATTATTGGAGTTTACAAAGATTGAACACATGCTCATAATGACTATTGCCATCAAAGAACAGAACAGAACATGTTCCTGCACAAGCACAGAAATTTTCCTGATTTACTCTGCCATTTGCAAAGAAAGGGGAAAGAAACTTGGCAGATGTAGAGCTAAGGACAAAATGGCGCTGTTATTGCTCCAGAGGAAGCTGCATGTGATTTGTGGCTCTGCACTATAATAAATTAACTAAAATATCTTCTCGGTTTCCTAATGATATAAATTGGCAGTGGTAGAAGTAGGATTAGTAGCAAAATGATTCAAACTTAAACCTTGTGAGTGTCATACTATTTTTAGCACTGGTGCATATATGTGTCAGTAGCATTCACTAAAAATAAACCTGTTCTAAATGATGCTGCATTATATGTAATCTAAACACAGGGCTTTAATCACACCGTTTATTTTATCGGTAAACAGTTGTAGTTGTCAATCAAAAGGAGGGACCTCATTATTTCCCCATCGAACTGTAGTAGAGTGGATGAATATAAATACAATAATCTACACTGTGAATGAACTGGTTCAGCTAACAGTAACTGCGGCGGTAACTGTGCAAAAACATGCTGTCACTACTTTCATTCCACGGCTATCATGACCCTATTTCTCAAACACCGACAGCTTAGAAGCAAACACTTTTTAGTAGTTAGTATCCGGAGTCCCTGCTGACTGTGTGTGGAAGCTGGGGGGGAAGCTAGCTGCTTCAGTGTAGCTTCAAGTAGTGGAATAAGCAAAGCAGTTCGGAAACAAGACCGGGGAACCACTGCGCTAAGAAACGATAACATAAGCATTTGACCCGCTGGGTGTCACTTTATTTTATTTAGTTACCATCTTACACTGTGTGTGTGAAAAGCCGGGAGCAGGTAAATAATGAACGTGGACTCCTTCTGAGAACTCATAAGGTAGGCTTCTCTAAGCTTGTCTTCCGTTGCACCACCTACTGTTCTGGCGCCCAATTGTTTTCAGCACTGGAGAACTATAAATCAAAAAGTGTCCGTCCAATCCGTCTGTCCGTCCGTCCATAACGGACTCGGAGAAGCATACATTGGCCTTATCAGAAGCAAACATAGAAGAAAATATTTTGGAGACTTCCTATACAAATAATTCCAAAGCAGATAAAGAAAAAGGATTTTTTCACAGGGTCAAAGCGACCAGATTCTTTCACACTTCCTCAACATCTAATAGGTACTTTCTGAATACCACAGAAACAATGCCACTGTATAATCTGGTTGGGTATCTAGGGGGGGGGGTTTCTAGGTTTAAGAGATTGATAGTTAGGTTCAGACAGTCCCTTCATAAAAGATCCTGGCAAACTCATGAATACATCCTGCGTATTCTTGAAATAACTTGAACTGCTATGTGTAAGTATCTATTCAGCACACTTCACACATTGCACAAAACACAAAAGCAAATGCCTAGCAACCTAAAAGGCCTATCAAGAGCGCTCTCTGCTACACAGGGTAGTATCTAACATTCAAACAGGGCTGTGGTAGGGGGTAAACACACTTAATGTACCTTTTTAATAACTTGTTATTGTCCGATTTGTTAAAGTTTGAGTCAAATTCAACACCACTGTTTACTGAGCATTACATGACAGTTCAGAGCTAGGAGTGTCACGATACCAAAAATACAGTAGTTGGGGCCAATACCAGTAAAATAACAAGATTCTCGATGTTAATTTCGATACCACGGTAAAAAAAAAGAAGGATTTTCTAAGATTCCATGTACTTGAACTTGAAACATGAACTTCTTTATTAAAATATATGAAAAATAGAAACATTTCATAAGACATACAAAACATGTGTAATAGAGCTTAGCACATCATAATAAAGTGCAATTAATGGTCATAGTGCAACAACTAGTGTCCCCAGACAATAGCAAGACTGGGGGAATGTGTGCGTGTGTGTGTGCGCACGCTCCCAGATAGCGGACACACACACAGGCCCCGGGGTTTCCCGCCCCTCTCACATGCTCAAAGACTCACACAGTGAGATCAGAGCTCATTCACGTGAAGCAGCTGCTCACTGACTGACCGGCAGCTTCTTATCAGTGGAAACAGTGAAAACAAAGAGTTTCTCTGGTCTCAGCTGCTCAGAGATCAGCACCGCAGGTCCATAAGAGGTGCAGCAACGATGCTCACAGCTGGTATCGGCGCCCACGGTGCTTATGGTCTTCAAAAAAATGGGCATCGTCTGTGTTTTGTTATTTTAGCATCGAAAGGCATCGTAAGTATCGGTTCTCGTGACATATCTATTCAGAGCACAACCTCACCTTGCCCCCGACAATGGCACATGAACCCTGCTCTCTTGTGTTCTTGTTGTATAGTGCTTGCTGATTGAACGCTCTCAAAGTCCATTCTCACTTACACATTTTTCGAGCACTTCTGTGTTCACCCTGTATTGACTTTTCCATGCTGTATGAATGGTTGATCAAAACGAGACACACACATAACGGTGGACTTTTCCCTTTCATCAGCCATACACAGATCAGCTGTTCCTACGATGTGAGACGCTGTAACCTTGGGCAACAGAGGGCTGTTTGTGTGTAGTCATGTTGGTTTGTGATGTGATGGTAAATATGGCTGATTTCTTCATGCTTCTGTAGTGGAAAAATGACGTGTGGCGGAAACCTATGTTATATGGACTGTTTTAATGGTCTGAACTGTGTATGACCTGAAAACTTTCAGACCATTTAGACCCCCCACAAATAACTGAATGTATATGTGCTTATCTCCAAAGGAAAAATATGTAAATCAGTTTCCTGTGTTTAGATTCTTTCTCAAACTGCGCCTACTCGGAGAGACAGCCTTCAGTCCTCCTATATAAGATCTTTGCATTTGACTGTCTTGCATCTTCACTGAGATCCTTGTGACTCTGTGTTGATCCTTTCTGCAGAAATCCCCTCATTAAATACAAAGACAAATAGGTGTTCCAGGCTCTTGTATTTCCAGATTTCCATCAAACTTCTTCTCAGAATGCTTGGTGTCTGGGCTTGGCCCCTGGAGTTTTGGAGTATACTGCAGCAATCATTGTGTTAAGCACATAGACCTGGTGTTTCAAAGCCAGTGTTGTCATTCAAGATTTAGTGCAGAAGTATTTGAATGAAGTAGAGGAACAGGTTTCGTGTTTGGCGACTAGGCTACAACTTAATCACACCCCCATTTGATACACAGGAATGATGGGAGTGATGAGCAAATACTTGTGACCCCCCGTTGGAGCATACAGGTGGATGTTGGGGTGGTGAAGGGCTATAAAAACTGGCAAAAGGGATGGTAAATTTCTTTTTGCTTAAATAGCCCACCTGATAAGGTGGGTGTGTATTATTGATGGTTGTGGAGAGTGAGGTTTGTCACATGATATATGTCACATGATTGGAGCAGCGCAGCTCGAGTTGGCAGCCTGAACTAGCTCGCAGGCGCCGCTCCATATCCACCACTTTTTCAAATATCCAGCAAAGAAACCACGGCTGACAATTAGGGTTGCAAAGGGGTGGAAAATTTTGGGTAAATGTTCGGAAAATTTCCATGGGAAGTTAAGCTAGGGAATTTAGGAAACTTTGACACTTTTTTTTTGCAAAAGTTGGCCTATAACAGGGAACTTAAATGTAATTGCGGCTTACAAGGACCACGAGACAGAGACCACCAAGTGACCCGGACCAAACCTCCCCCACACAAAGTGAAAGCTCAGGTATGGCCACTGAAAGAATTAAAGCAGACATCTTATCTTTCCAAACGGGAGAGATTTCCAAAATTATAAGAGAGTCACTTAAAAAAACGGCTAGCGGAAGATTTAAATACCCTCAAGTCCGAATTATAAGTGTGCGGTGCGAAATTGCACGACCGCCATCCATGCAGAAGTTGACCACATGAAAACTAACATAAAAGACATGAATGGCGGCTTATCAACATGGTCCAACTAGGTGGAGGCACAACAAGCTACGGTAACCAGCCTTCAAAGACGGGTGACAACTTAACAGACCGATGCGAGGACATGGAGGGGAGATTAAGACGGTGTAATATCCGAATAGCCGGCATTCAAGAGCGACCGGACTCCAGCTCCAACAAAACAGTTGCCAAAGTTATCAGAGAAGTCCTGCAGATGGACCGGGACATAAAGATCGACTGACCGCACCGCATATTCACCATTAGGAAACCAGGAGACCGGGAGAAAGAACGAGTAATCATAGCTAAATAACACAATGACGGAGATGCTGTAGAGATAGGAGACTATGTCACAGAGATAGGGAAAGCCCTACGAGGAAGGAAAGGAGTCCGCTATTCTACATACAATACCCCATAATGAAAATGAAAAAAGTTTGTTTAAAATTTTTGAAAATTTATAAAAAATAAAGAACGAAAATATAACATGTATACAAGTATTCACAGCCTTTGCTCAATACTATGTTGAAGCACCTTTGGCATCAATTACAGCCTCAAGTCTTTTTGAGTATGATGCTACAAGCTTGGCACACCTATTTTAGGGCAGTTTCTCCCATTCTTCTTTGCAAGACCTCTCAAGCTCCATCAGGTTGGATGGGGAGTGTCAGTGCAGAGCCATTTTCAGTTTTAAGTCTGGGCTCTGGATACGCCACTCAAATACATTCACAGAGTTGCCTGAAGCCACTCCTTTGTTATCTTGGCTGTGTGCTTAGGGTCATTGTCCTGTTGGAAGATGAACCTTCGCCCCAGTCTGAGGTCCAGAGCGCTCTGGAGCAGGTTTATAACAAGGATGTCTCTGTTATTTTAAGATTAAGATTAAGATTAAGATCCATTTATTCTTCCCAAACACATGCACAGACATGCAAAGGCACACTCATGCAGGTAGGGAAATTTAATCTCTGCTTTTTACCCATCTGGTGCAGGACACACAGAGCAGTGAGCGACCATGTACGGCGCTCGGGGAGCAGATGTTGGGGGAGTAAGGTGCCTTGCTCAGGGGCACTAGACAGGGTAGGGAGAATCCTCTTGGATTTTTGGACAGATCAATCCAGGTTCGTCTTTTGTTGTCATAGTAAATGTATAAAGTAGTGCTGTCAAACGATTAAAATATTGAATCGCGATTAATCGCATTTATGTCATAGTTAACTCAAAATTAATCGCGATTAATCGCAAATTTGTATCTATTCTTAATGTCCCTTCATTAATTTTTTCTCCATAATTTTTTGGGGGTTTTAATGCTCTATCAACATGGAAAGTGGATTGGCGCGCTTTATGCAAATGTTTTATTTGATTGAAAAACAACATTGCCAAACAGAGCGGTACAAAATAAAATTATAAAGTGCACATTTCAGGTAAACAAAGCCTATAGTGCAGTTAAACCATGGCTTAATATTTTCTTTTTTTCAAGTTTGCTGTGAACATAGCAGTCAGGTCTCTCAAACAGACAAGCAACAAAATAACAAACAAAATACACAGGCAAGTGTCGGTTTAAACAAATTAAACACAGAACTATGTAGGGCTATTTGAGTCCTCCCCATATTTGTGGAAAATGTATGAAATAAGAAGCACCCTGTTTTTAAATAATCAAAACATATAGCTGCAGCCTAATAGCTTAAAAATATATATTTTAGTTGGCGAAATATTAAAACAAAAAGGGAGAGCAGGTCAGACTGCAGGTGAACACAGATACTGAAGCTCGATAGAAACCAACTGCAGCTTCTGCTCTGATCAAGAAGCTGATGCGCTGATCTCTGATCAGCTGAGACAGAGAGAAACTCTGTGTTTTCACTGTTTCCATAGTTAAGAAGCAGTCAGTCACTGAGCTCTGATCTCACTGTGTCTCCCTGAGCGAGTGAGCTGGGGCAGGGGGCGGGGCTACGGTGCGCTATCTGGAACCACACACACACACACACACACACAGACACATACACACTCACCCGCTCCCTGTACTTCATGACAGGCTGATACGATGATGTTTTAAAAATATTGTGACTTAGTCAACCACCAACATGCAAAAGCGTGTGTCACACGGCGAAAGCGTGAGAGTTGGCAGCTCTGCGTTAATCTCGCGATAAAAAAATTGAAGGCGTTAAAATGGGTTTGCGTTAACGCCGTTAATAACGCGTTAAACTGACATCACTAGTATAAAGTAACATGAGATTGCAACACTCAAGTAATGTAGTCCCTCAAATTTGTATACAGTAATTGAGTAAATGTACTCAGTTACATTGAATAATGTTTACCCCACACCAATACAAATAAACAATAACAATAATAATAAAATCCTAATTAATTGGTCTATATGATAACATTTCAGTTGTGATAGTCTGCTAGTCTAGTCTCATATATGGGTCACTGAAGTTCATGCAACTTTTCAATAACAGCATGAAAGAGTTGCCCATCTTTTTTGCCACACACAGTCATAGTGTCCTATACACAGACACAGTACAAACTCACCCAAGGAGTATTTCTGTCTTGAGGTCCCCCTTTGCAGGCTCAGGCTTTTTCCCCATCTCTTTCTTCAGTGTGCCAATTTCCCAGGCAAACGAGTCGATCAGCTGCAAAGAGACAGACAGAATGGTTTAGTGGGTTTTTCATCTTCAATGAGATTGCATAGGTCTCTCCACTGTTTTTATTGTGCTGTAAACTACCTGATGGTTAAACTCATAATTGAATTAAACGGTCAGAACAATGTTCTTCAGAAGGTTTTATTACAACAGTAGCTTCAACTAAAGCTGATTCCGATTAATATTAATTTGAAGCCAAGAAAATAACCAAATTGACTGTATCATTATAGATAATCAGGCATAACTGTGAGGACTTATTAGTATTACTAATAATGAATAACTTTACCCATGTTAAGTGCAGGGTCAACAAAATTTGTACACACCTAAATTGTCTTTTCAGTTTGGAAAAATATAAATTTACATAAATTTGAAGATAATTTATTGTTGTTAGTAAGTAAAGTCACCAAATTATGTCAAAGATTATTTTTGCCAAAGTGAGAATTGTAGTCTGACCAGGATGACACTATTTATGTGTGTATTGATTTTGGTGACGCTACACTGTATCCTATTAGGGATGGGCATTCGATTAAATTGTATTAATCGATCGTCGGGAGAATTAACGATCGTTTTTCAATTAATCATTAATATTTTTATATTCAAATTCACTATTTATAGGCTATATTAAAATGCAGTGAAAATAGAAAAAACACAGCGTGTTTCCTCATTCAGATCTTTATTACAAGATGAACAACTCTTGTGGCAGTTGAACGGGATCCGTTCACTGGTTACACTTGAAAAAAAGCCAAAATCTAAAAAAGATTTTGGCTTTTAAAGGCTGTGGTCTTAAACTTTTGATCAGCTGATGAACAGCCTATTTCAGTTAAATTGTTGTTTTCAATAAATTGCCTGCTCACAACTTTTTGCCTCTTGTTCCCATTTCTTCTTTTTGTATTTTGAAACTCTATTTAGAACCTTCCTAAGATTCAACAGTGCAAAATGCAAATTCATTCAATTTTTTAACTGGTCTTAAGATTTTGATCAGGAGTGTAAATCTGATTAGAAAGAGGCTTCATTTGTGTTTTATGAATGTTTTGCTTATTAGTTATTGATATGTAAAATCTGAATCTGTGAATTTGCGGCAGTCTACTACCTCCTGTCCTGCCATTTCCACATAGAAACATAGCAAACTGTGGTCTGATAGATATCGCGTCCGCACGCAATACTTTCTGGTGCGTACCAGAAACGTACATTTTTGCCAAAGTCATCTTATGGGCTCCATAGTTTCATCGTCAACAGTTGTGATGTATTTATTTTGTGTGATATGAGTTTCCCCTTTTTGTTAGAATCTCTGTTTGTTTTAAAACCAGAGTGTAAGACTGGAAAAACTAAAAACATTCAACTGATTTGCTGCTCTTTCTTGGTTCTCACTTCACTGCAAACTAATCTGTCCCTGTTGGGATCATGCATGTTGATGACTGGTTTTCTAATGATCTGATTGGCCATTAGATCTGTTGACAGACTTTGTATCTATTTTCATGAACCTATGGAGAAGTGCAGTGTATGTTACTATGGTGATTTATACCAGTAAGAAGTGAACTGCTTCAATGGACTGAAAAACCAGAGGTAAAGCTGAAACCAGATTCTACTTTGTAGCAGGTCACTGGTATTAATAAGCCATCTGGAAGCATTTTGTTTTAATTCTAAATAACCAGAAAGAACAAGGAAGTGGAGCAGCTCTTCAACTTTACCATCTGCTAACCTGTGATAGCTTTTGTTTCAGAGGAATAGGGTTTCATATCCTGGACTTCTGATTAATGTTAGTGTGATACTGGCGTCATTTGTTTCATTTCCTGTTTATCTGCCGAGTTGGGACATGTTTGTGTTGCGTAACATCACATCAGCTGTATCACGAAACAATGAGTCGGCTGTTTTCAGCGAAATCCAAAATTGTGACTTTTTTCCTCAAATTTTTTGGGGTTTATTTTTTTCTCAGCTTGTGTGGTGGGTAGGAGATACAGCTATAGGGCTTTACACATGTCTATGCAAGCAAGTCAATTAGACTGACCAAAATGTAGCCTGCAGATGAAATCAGCTTCTCAATGTGAGAGAAACAGGAGGAGTAACAAGTGTACCTGGTAACTGGTTCAATTCGTCCAACAGTAACTTTCCATATAGCAATAGTCTAATGTTCATATCAAATGACATGCAGTCTGGCATCTAAAGAGTATTTACCTGACTAAAGCTTTGTGACATGTAATGTTACGTGACCATTCCTGTGGGAGCCTTGCATTCATGTTCAATAATATTACACCTCTCCGTTTTTATACTAGAAAGATAAACTGGATATAATGAGTTAAGACTTCCCAGAGGCTATCCATTAAGAGCAATAGGAACTCTTACCAGTCATAAAGCAACAACACAGTGGGGGAAATGCTGCATATCTCTGGTATGAAAAGCTCACTGAAAACACACCCTCACAGAAACCCAAGAATACCAAGTGCTTGTCTAAGTACCCAAGTTCTAGTTAAAAAAATGCAACACAACAATTCTAACACCTCATTCATCGAACACTCCATTTACCTTATAATTGTTATGTGATTTTGATGCCGAATCAAAAATGCGAATGGTTAGATAATAAACATCTAAAGAAAAAACATGTCACCATGTGTAAACAAATTCTTTGATGTACTTTGTAAAACCCCTGAGCCCAAAATAAACTATTTTTTCTTTTACATTAAGTTGATGGTGCATTGACATAAAAGTCCTTTCTTCTGACTGATCAAAGTCAAAATAAAAGTTAGGTGAATTTGCTCAGGTGGTAATTTACTCTACCCTAGCTTAGATATACTTCACTCTAACTGAGGGTTAAGGACAGTGGATGTCACACCTTGTTAAGCCATTTGAAACAAACTGTGATTTATGAATATGGGCTATTCAAATAAAATGTTATTGATTGACAGCAGATTTTCTAAATACAGTATTTTTAAATCAAACTGAAATTATTTGAGCCTCTTAGCCATTCTTTTTGTAGGATGGTTGAATTTTTTTATATTTTATGTCAAACAACCATTAACCACACCATGACACAATATAATGCCTCTAAAGGTCCTCTTAGCTAGTCGTTCTTGAGCCAGTTGGTGAGGCAAACTAACTTGTTCACATTCTCTGACAGTAAAGCTGACCGCTTCTTCTGCCGAATGTGTCCTGCGAGTGAAGCTGGTTTTGCGCATTACACTTGAACGCCCCTCGCCGACCAAAGCATTCTTCGAGTTGTGGTGGTACTTTAGGCTGGTATTACGAAGATACAATTTGAAACGATAACGTCTTCCTACAGAGTGTACATATCACCTTGGTTTTATTGAATGTTCAATCTTTGTTTTTTTGGAACACGATCTTCCCGTCCAGAAGGTTTTCAGGTTCATCAGAATAATCCATTTTGTTTGTTTGATTGAATGGCAGCTGCCGCCTGACTGCATTAGAGCGGCGACTAGTGCAGAGTGGGCGAAATTGTGGGTATATTGGATGAATTTAATCATAACGCGTTAACACTTTATTTTTCACAGCTCTAATATATATATATATATATATATATATATATGTATAACTGATTTTTTATATTATTGAGAGACTAACTTAAATTCCGACATTTTATATATAATCTAAATGATTAACAATATCAATATCAAACTAATATTAAACTATTCATCCTCTCCTATGTATGATGTAAGATATTTAATCTGAAAATGATGGGGCTCTGGTGTGCTTCAGGGAGAGAGGATTACGCTCCTATGTATACTCCTCTGCAATGTCCGCTCACTGTGCAATAAGATGGACGAACTGCGCCTTCTCATCCGGACAAATAGTGACTTTTCCCTTTCTTCTGTTTTGTGTTTTTTACAGTGTTTTACAATCGTGGCTGACCGAAGCTACACCGGACTCCGCCACACAGCTGACTGGCTTTCAGCTGTTTTCCCGAATGCATCACACTGACTCTGCCCCCCCCGCTCATAATTTATCTCCATAACCTATTGTTTCTTACTGTATATAATTGTCTCACTGTATATATAGTTTTTTTTTATGTACAGTGCACCATGGCAATTTTCAATATATGCAAATATACGTGGCATAAAAATTATTCAGATTCTGATATAGAACATAAAAAGTAAAAAATTTGCCAAACAGGATTAATGAAGGCTCACATAACAATAAAACAACATGGAACTATATTAAAATTGTCAACTCACTGTCTACAGTCATTCAATTTGTGAAGCTCTTATATAAAATGATCATATTGCAGCACAGTTCTCTCTCGCCAACTTTAAAGGGGACAAAACTAGAAAACAAAAAAAACAACTCCCGCGATTTGATGTGGTACCTCTATGTCAGAAACTATACGCTAGAGCAGTGATTTTCAACCAGTGTGCCACGGCACACTAATGTGCCGTGAGAGATCGTCAGGTGTGCCGTGGGAAATTATCTAATATCTAGTGTTGCACCGAAGTATCGGCCGAACATCGGTAGTGGCCGATATTCGCCTCGTTTACCGACATCTGCACATCGGTAATAAACTTGACTTTCACCGATATCATTGGTATTTGTGTTTAAACCGCTGGGCACGTGCCGCGGCTGGGGGAGCAGTCGCCCCGTCACCCTCCTCTCCACGCCTCCACGTTTTTGTGGGGGAGGTCCTCTTCCGCGGTGCCTCACGGCGTCAGTGGTTCCGTGCCTCACAGAAAGTGCTTTCTTTCTCTTGGACCGCGGGGCGGTGTCCGTCGGCGGTGCGGAAGGCGGGCCGTTGGAGGGGACCGGGTACGGCGGTCGGCGGCGGTGACTCTGGACGCGTGTCGGGCCCTTCTCGCGGATCACCTCAGCTACGGCGCCCGCTGGGGGAACCCTCCGTTCGCGCGGGGGCCCCTTCCGGCGGTGCGCCTCAGCAGACGCCTAGCAGCTGACTTAGAACTGGTGCGGACCAGGGGAATCCGACTGTTTAATTAAAACAAAGCATCGCGAAGGCCCATGGTGGGTGTTGACGCGATGTGGTTTCTGCCCAATGCTCTGAATGTCAAAGTGAAGAAATTCAATGAAGCGTGGGTAAACGGTGGGAGTAACTATTGGCACTCAAAGAAGGTCAGTCTGAGGAGGGCTTTTGTAGACAGGGTAAAAAGGTTCGGTTTTTAATGATCCTTGTGGTATTTTGACAAAAATATGTTACAGACATTTCATTAAGACCCCAAGGAACCATATCAACTGTGGTAAAATGGGTATAATATGTCTCCGTTAAATAAAGTTTAGTTAAATCAAAGATTGTTTCATAAATCTGATTCAATTTGTGCTCATTAAAAGATAAGAGTAATAAAGGGCTGAAATAATTTTAAATTGTGCTTTTTAATACATTTAGAAACTATATTATACTAAATACTATATTATATGTATTAAATGTACTGTGTTAGGCCATAGAGTGTCATTTTGGTTGGTGGTGTGCCCCAGGATTTTGTAAATGTAAAAAATGTGCCACGGCTCAAAAAAGGTTGAAAACCCCTGCGCTAGAGTGCGTTGAATAGGATTACAACTGAAATAAACGTCATAGTCACACCATGCCCATGTAGGGAGTCTTGCTACATGACCTTGGACGAGCAAGCAAACGCTCGGGGAGCCCAGCTAGCGTTAGCTCGCTGCTGCTACCCATCAGACATTTAAGTGGCCGCATAGTTAACTCAACAATGTGGAAGGATGCTGCGCCAGCTCAAGCTCCCACTGCTCCCACTGCGCTGGGGAGATTGGGCTTTTCCAGCCAGGCTTCGGCCCACCTGACTCTGGTTCAAAACTAAATGGTTGCAAGATTGTATCTTCGTTTTTGTAGTAGTTTCTACAGAGGTAATGGATAGCTAAAAATCTGGTCGCTTGTATCTCGTGGAGGAGGGAGGGGGGGTGAGGGGGGCGGGGCACTCAAAACAGGTCAATCTGAGGAGGGCTGTTTTAGAGAGGATGAAAAAAGGGTGCTTTTTTAAATGATCCTTGTGGTATTTTGACCAAAATATGTTACAGACATTTCATTAAGAACCCAAGGAACCATATCAACTGTGGTAAAATGGGCATAATATGTCCCCTTTAAATACATAAGTTTAGAGCATAGTTGGTGAGCGGCACTAGTTGCACTTTGTGCCGGGCCAAGTGTGAAGCCAATAAGAAATATGTTTTTTGAGATATGCGAGCCACATAAAGACAGTTATTTTTGAACTATTCCATAGATAAAATGTTGTTTTCGACATCACACGTCTTTGACCCACAATGTAAAATTTACAATTACATTTTTTTTTTTATTTATTGAGATAGTAAAGTTGGAATATTTGATGACAGCTCAGTTTCACAATGTTTGATGCTTACTTCTCAATTTTCCTCTTGATAAGCAATCCTGGAGAAATTAAGGTTTACAAGAACAAACAGGTATGAAATAACCATATCCAGAATTTAGCCTCTCACTTTTAAGGCTCGAAGCAGCCCAATTAAATCTCCTGGTGCCAGACATGTCAGCAGCCTTGCCCGAAACCTTTGTGTAAATTGCAATGATTATAGTCCTGGTCAGTTCTATAAGAACAAAAAACAATGATGTATAACACATATTGCAGAAATGTAGTGACAGGTACCTTGAAGAAACTGCCCTTCTCTTGTTTGCAGGGTTGACTGATATTACTGGAAGGCATGATGTCTGTAGAGTCCTCTCTGTTTGCTGAACTGTCTGTAAAGGAAAAAATACATTAGAGTAACAGTTATATAAGTTCCTCTCGTCTGAAAGGAGATTCATGAGGTCAAACGTGGTTTTGAAAAGATGTTATTGCTATCGTTATTTCTGTTTCTCAGACATTTTTTTACGGCACCAGGTACGTACTTCCCATTCTCGAGAAGGTGATGTATCTCAAGACCACCTTAAGGAAATGTATTCAACCAATGATCAGTTGTTGTCACTTGGACACAAAGGTGAACTGATTCAATTTCAGTGGCTAAAATACATAACGGTCACAGTGACCTTCTTGAAACTCTGAAAAAAATATGTAAACAGGATAAACACTGATGTAGGCAAAGCATATGAAAAAACATTGTGCTGCTGCAGTAGCAGCTCCTCTGCGAAACATATTTTTGAAATGAGAAACTTAATTTATTGAACAGATGTTGCAAATATAAATTGATATTAATGTGAATAGTTGTGCATTAAATAGATTAAGTTGCACTGCCTGTATGTGCGTATATTTATGCAAAAATAATTAATATGACCCTCCTATTTGGAGATTTTGGAATATATAAGGGTGGTAAATATTTCCTTGTTATTAGAATTAAAAAACCATCATGGGCTCAAAGAATTTGGTGATCACTACTTCATTCCAAAGAAGGGCTTCTCATAGTTTGTATACTGTCACTGCACATGCCAACGGTTATACTATAAAGAAGCCAATGCCGTCACATCATCCACAAATAACATAGATGCAATCCTTATGCCACCAGATCTTGACGATGAAAATCACAAAAATAACAACACAAGAAAACTAATAAAATGTAATAGTAATGATGTATCCTTTGAGTATGGCTGATCACATTAGTATAACATATTGTCAAATAAGGCATCATAAAAAACTAGCTTGATTTGACCCACACTGATAAAAACACAACAAAGTCCTATTAGCCAGTCATGGAGCTCAGCACTGATGAGGTGAGAGGGTTCCTCAACAGCAGCATCTGTTGAAGAAATGTTTGGAAACAAATTCTTTATCCAAGAAAATAAATTGTCTTTCCTCTTATGAGAGGCGGTGGTCTAGTGGCAGAAACTTGGACTATGGGCAGAGAAGGTCTCTGGTTCGTCTCTGGTTCGACTCTATGGAGAGACAACAAAAGACGAACCTGGATTGAGCTGTCCAAAAATCCAAGAGTCTCCCTACCCTGTCTAGTGCCCCTAAGCAAGGCACCTTACTCCCTAACATCTGCTCCCCGAGCACCGTACATGGTCGCTCAGTGCTCTGTGGGTCCTGCACCAGATGGGTCAAAAGCAGAGATTTAATTTCCCTACCTGCATGAATGTGCCTTTGCATGTCTGTGCATGTGTTTGGGACTAATAAATGCATCTTAATCTCTGCATCTTAATCTTCCATCCTCTAGCATTTAGTAGGTGGGGAGTGTCACTGTGGTTTATGAACCAGCTAATCATCAAAAACAAGTCATTAGTTTGGACTCCAACTAACAGCTGCAGTTTGCCATGGCCTCAGTGCAGTTTCCCCTTCTTGGATAAGCATTCTATTTGAAACCGAGTACTGAAAAGAGACAAGGGGTATTCCCTATCAAAACAGGACTTACATTTTTGGGGAAGGAAAAATACTGATTTCAAAAGACTGGATTTGTCTTTTCTGTTTTTTAGTGGTTCTTGCTGTGAAAGCAAGACTTGGAGACAGCGAGAGAACCGGATTATTTCCAGGAAAGTAAGAGCTCACAGAGTGACAGCAGGCAGGAGACATGGTTGGTCATAAGCTCTTGTCTATCTCACTCCCCCTTTCCCCCTGAGACCTGTAGAGGGTTTCTGTAGGGCCAATCCCTCTTATCAAAACAAAACAGCAGGGGGGCTTCTGGGGGCGTTTTGGTTTAAAAAATATGTGTTTGTTTTCTTTCACAGTCCAGGGTTGGTAAACAGGAAGGTCCCTGTGGTTGTCAGTCAAGGAAACATTAATTGCCGGTTTCCTAGCGACACTCCACATTGTCCTGAACTTTCAACAGTCTGCTTATTTTATATTAATTGATCTAAAGATATGAGTGGAATCTTTTGGACATTTCTTTACTTTAAATTTCCCATATTCTACACCTTTCTGTTGCTGGAGTTAGCAAGAGCTAAAAAAAAAATTCCTGACCCAATCAAGTCCACCATCCCTTACCACTTCAATCCTGTCTGAGAGGATTTCCTGTTGGCCGATATTTAATTTGGGGTATATGATGGCAGCCAATGAGTTTCTTCCACACAAAATGTCTATGTTTAGAACACTATAGTGTGTCAAGCACATTCCATTTTACTTTACATTAACTGTGTGTGTCCTAAATTTGTAGGGTAGAGTTTAATCCAATGGAAATCAATCCACACAGCAGTGTGGCATAAAACTGCTTTACAACAATATCCAACTTTCATGAAAATTTGTCTAAATAAAAAATATGCCCCACATTATATTCCACTATCTGCAGTGTATTAATCATTACGGTTATTCACTTACCCAGAAAGCTTAACTGATCTTTAAATGTTTTACCTTCTGGGCGATATGGGAAAAAATCTTACCACAACAATTGGTAACAGACTCCAACAGATCACTGTATCAATTATGAGTCTGTCCTGAAGCAGCAGTGGTTATAATTATTCAGAAGTGGAAACCCGCTGAAACTATGAACGTAGCTAAGAACATCACTATGTTCAGTCACTGCATCAATGCAGAGTCGTACTCCTCTCTGCTGGAGCCCAACCATTAGCACATGTGCTGCTGCTCCTACACTCTGTGCTGTGGGAGTCAACCTGTGGCTGTAAGGTTATTCCAGCCACATGATTGGTTCAGCGCAGCGCTATTCTCATTATCTTTTGCTGGTCATGTTTTCTGTCAAAACATGGATGGGATGAGTTATATCGACGTGTTTTAAATTTCTATCAAGGAAAAGTTATATCTAGATAACTATCGCTATTGTTTTATCGCCCAAAACCGATCTGGTAGAGGGCAAGTTCAGGGATGAATAAAAACTGTCTTGGTCATTTCAAAACTCATGAAAGAGTGGGACATTTGATCACAAATCCTTTTGCCTGCTTACTGATATTATGTGCAAAAATGACATAAACCATAAACAGAGCAATTAAATTAACTCATTGAATTGCATTTTGCAGTGTGGATGTTACTGTGTGGTAAAGGAATTAAGCTTTATGAGCTGTTAACAGTTCTGTAACTGTAACCAGAAACTGGTTGTGTAGAATGACTACAAACTTCTGACAGTATATAGTACAGTATATACAGTAAATGGGCCACAGCTGGCCAAATGGGTATAATTGGCATGATTGAAACACAGACTCTCATCACCCAGTGGACAATGCGGCTTCAGTTATATCCCTCTTACTGTCAGTGTAGTACAGCCAATTGCACAATATGTGTCACACTTCGTTGACCCAACAAACACCATCACAGCTTGTGCCATGCTGAGTGCATTGTCACACTGCATTATGTTCTTGCTCTCTTTTGCTGTTTTCCATTGCCCAAAAATGCACTCAAAAGGGGATTCAATTGCAGCTGCTGTGCGAAAAGCAGAGCACTCTGAAGGTAAACAAAGAATGACAGTGTTTGTCTGCCTTCCAGGTGAAAACTATGGAGAGTAAATTTTTCATACGATTTATGTTCTTATGATTTATGCCCTTATGAGGTACAATGCCATTTTTACCAGATTTTTTTTTGTTAATGAGTCTTTTCTTCTATTTGATCAGTGAAGAGTAAAGCCAGACTAAGAATATGTGCAATTGTTTGGCTATAGATCTGGGTTGTTGTTAAGTATATATTGTTCCATATTCAGAGGATTAAAGATTGATTTGCCTGAATCTCAAATTTTTTCCACTACTTTTATGGGAACTGCCTGTGTGCTCCAAATCCTTTTTAATCACCTCCAATCTTTTTCACACTTGTTGTGCTGTATTACCTACATTCACCTGTGCCTACAGTTCCCTATCAGGAATACAATCAAGTAACAACCTTCTTCTAAATTGCATCATACCTCGTTGTGGTACAGGGTAAGGTCACTGATGTAATTAACCAAAACAAAACGTGGAATGCCTCCACATAGGGGAGAGCGGGGTAATGTGAGCATTTTTTTACATTTGCTCCCCTCTAGGCAAGCTAACATGATATATCAGTAAAATTTACACATTTCCCATTAATTCAGGATGTTTCCTAGCAATGGAAACTATCAGAATGTCTTCAGGACAAAGGGCAGTGAAAATATGATTGTTTTTTAAAAGTGGTCTTGTCTCTCACTTTGCCCCTTAGCTGGGGTAAAGTGAGACAGACCAGAGAAATCAAGGGGGTAAAGTGATCCACTTACTTTTTCCACTTTAGAACTACCATAACAACACATGTTGTATTAGTTAAAATCCTGACAGCTAGATTGACAACCACACATTCCAAAACTAATATAGGACTAGTAACAGAATCATGGGGATTGGTCAATTAAGCACATTTATGATTATTATCATAAATGTATTATGATTCAAGTGATCTCTTGCACACCCTAGCTTACCTGCACATTGTTTCTCTGTCCAATTGGCAGGGACAGGGATATTGGTTTTCTCTGCGTATTCAAATGCAAGTTCACGGAACTTAATTGGAGCAAGGCCATGGAACTGGTCAGCTAGTTGTTTCAAGTGTTTGGCAAGCTCCTCCTCTATCTCATCTGTGAATATTCTCTTTGCCTCAGCTACTGCACCCCAGGCTACTGATTTTATTTTCCCTTTCTCTTTTTTCTTTATGAATCTTTTTGGGGTTGTCTTATCAATATTTGTATCCCTTCCAGCTTTTCTTAAGGACTTCTTTCCTTGCATGAACTCAGCGGCTGCACTCTCCATTTCTGCAGTGGGTGTTTGGCCCCAGCTTGTATCCCAGTGTAGTTTCTTGGCATGATGGTTTTCTACAATGTTTATGACATTAAAAAATAAAACATATGTAATGTAATATTACACTTAATTATGTTTAAGACTAAACTTAACTTGTGCCTCATGTCTCACTTTACCCCACAGCATTTGTCTCACTTTACCCAAAAGCCAACATTTTTGAAAAAACAACATCTCTTAGCAATTCAGGCTAAGCTTCAGCTAGCATCAATCACATGGTTTTATATGTTGGAAGTTCAACAACATGTATGATATATGTTTTTCTACCTGATTCCATTTGTTTTGACACAGCAGTTGATTAAGTTCAAAGCAAGAAAATTTACTTTTACATGCAAAAAAAACATTTTTGTGAAAAAACATAATTACCACAGCACCAGCCCAAACTTCTCTTTCATGGCAAGGGGGGAATGGGAGGGGCTTGAAAACATAATGGTCACATGGCCACAGATGTGTACCATTGCCTAGATACAGGGGGTGTCTCACATTACCTGATGTCTCACGTTACCCCGCTCTCCCCTAGTATAAAAGCAGTAGTATATTTACTGCAAAATGTATGGAAGGATTCTTTAATATTTGTTTAATAGTCACTGTTGACATTTAATTAATTTTCAGAAAAGAAAGTATGTTTATTCTGGTCTAAACATATGGAACTGATGTTCTGTGAGTTATTTCAGCCCCATGTTTTATACCACTATTTTAAAGGAGAGAGCTTTGTTTAAACCATAGAATATTTCCCAAGTGACATCTAATTACCTTTTTAATTGAAAGCATAGCTAGTAGGGATAGGCATAATTAATCGACGATCGATTATTGATCATTAAGATTTTCGTCGATGACATTCATCGACGAAAAACTTGATTTCGTTATGTGACAGGAGGTCGGAATATCCGAGATGCCTGGAAAGCAGTACAGTGAGGATGTTAGCAGCTGGAGGAAGAAGCCGGAATTAGCCTCCGCTGCTCGGCTTCATGTCCACACACGGACTCTCAGTCCATGGGGAAGGGAACCAAGAAAGTCCCGGGTCTAGGTGAGGGGTTCCGGGAGTGAGGACGTGACAACAACTGAGAGGTTTTTCTATTTTCACAGCATTTTAATATAGCCTAGAAATAGTGAATTTGAATATAAAAATATTAATGATAAATCGAAAATCGAATATTAATTCTCCCGACGATCGATTAATACAATTTAATCGAATGCCCATCCCTAATAGCTAGGCTATATGGCCCAGAATTTATATCAGAGTATAACATGAAGCACGGCCAGTACGACATATATCACAGTATATTAGTTTTTCTTAAAATGTCAATATAAATGCTTCCAAAGGGTATGCATGGGAACTGCATACCCACCATTCCTTTAGTCTTAACTTTATTACTTGTATCAACAGAACATTTATTGTGCAAATTTATTAAATACCATTAAGTCAAGCTGCAAAATTAAAAAATGTAAACTTACTTCAAGTACAGCCGGAAAGAAGCAAAGACAGCAATAACAGCAATATACTGTACTACCTGGCGTTCCACATTATTATGCAAATTAAACTTTGGTCAGATTTTCCTAAATAGTAATGCACAGCCAGTCAGTATAATTTTCAAGGCATCACCTGCTAGAGTATAATTCAAATTTTATTGAACAAACCTCCCAATGATAACAGTAATTTTTTCAAAAATAAACTCAAAATGCAGTGTTCCAAATTATTATGCAGAGTTTCTGAGTTTCAAGATATTTTATAGGTTTTAAAGAACAAAAAATTGTCATTTGTTGAATTGGCAGCATTAAGATGTCATATTTACTGAAATAAAAAAAAGTTCTAATCAAAAACCTCTTAACAGGTCAAGTTACATGTTAACATAGGACCCCTTCTTTGATATCACCTTCACAATTCTTGCATCCATTGAACTTGTGCGTTCTTTGTGTGAGGACTGTGTGTATTGTGTTGTCTCCTCTTTCCCGTCTCCTCCCTGTGCAGGTTGGTTGTGGCAGGGGGCGTGGCTGGCTCTGGGTGCTACAGACGAGACACACCTGCAATCAATCCCTACTCATCATCCACCCCATAAAGGCCTGGTTTGTCCACCACTTCAGTGCCGGATTATTCACTACTCAACGGTATCATGTGCGCTGCAGAGACTCTAGCCTTCACTGCCTCTGGATATCCTCTAACCTGTGTTTCACTCCTACTCAGAATCTCCTGGTGACTCTCCATTCTACAAACACTTCTTGGTTTCATCCCGGATCATCCAGCCAGCCAGCACCCGGCCGCTCCAACCTGCTCCTGCGTTCACATGAATAAACTTTGTTCTTCATTCAACTATTTACCCGTCTGTGTCTGCTTCGGGGTCCGAACCTGACTTCCACCTTAACACTTTGATAGTTTCTGCTTTAATGTCTTTGCAAGATGCCATAATAGCCTCCCAGAGCACCTGCTTGGATGTCCACTGCCTTCCACTCACATAGATATTTTGCTTGATGATGCTCCAAAAGTTCTAAATAGGGTTAAGGTCAGGGGAAGATGGGAGCCACACCATGAGTTTCTCTCCTTTTATGACCATAGAAGCCAATGTCCCAGAGGTATTCTTTGCAGCATGAGATGGTGCATTGTCATGCATGAATATGATTTTGCTTCGGAAGGCACGGTTCTTCTTTTTGTACCACGGAAGAAAGTGGTCAGTCAGAAACTCTATGTACTTTGCCGAGGTCATTTTCACAGCGTCAGGGACCCTGAAGGGGCCTACCAGCTCTCTCCCCGTGATTCCGGGGCAAAACATGACTCCGCCACCTCCTTGTTGACGTCTCAGCCTTGTTGGGACATGGTGGCCATTCACCAACCATCCTCTACTCCCTCCATCAGGACCACCAAGGGTTGCACGGCACTCATCCGTAAACAAAACAGTTTGGAAGTTGGTCTTCATGTAGTGCTGAGCCCACTGCAACCTTTTTTGCTTGTGAGCTTGGATTAGGGGTGGCCGTATAACAGGTTTAAGGACACTTGCAGACCTCTTGAGCATCCTACATCTTGAAGTTTGCAAGAGTCCAGAGGCACCAGCGGCTTCTAACACCTGTTTGCTTCTATTCAATAGCATTTTAGTGGCTGCTCTCTTAACCCTACGCCTTTATTTGGCAGAAATCTTCCTTATTTTGCCTTTGTCTGAACGCAACCGCTTGTGCTGTGAATCAGTGACAAATTTCTTCACCGACCGATGATCACACGCAATTGTTTTGGAAATATACAATGTTGTGATACCTTGACCAAGGTATTGCACTATTTGCTGCTTTTCAGCAGCAGAGAGATCCTTTTTCTTCCCCATTTTGCCTGAAACATGTAGCTTGCTTAATAATGTGGAACATCCTTCTTAAGTAGTTTTCCTTTGATTGGGCTCACCTGGCAAACTAATTATCACAGGTGTCTGAGATTTATTTCAATCATCCAAATAGCCCTGAGACACAATACCATCCATGAGTTTAATTCAAAAACTAAAAAATGAATGTTTATGACCCTTAAATCCAATTTGCATAATAATGTGGAACGCGGTGTAAACATCTTTCCTCTCCCCTCTTTTCCATCCACACAGAGTCCTGCTCCAGAGATTTATCTCTACTAAAAAGATATTTATATTCTCCAAAGGCGCCAAGTGCTTGCCTTTTTGTGGGAATAAGAGTTCACCATTTGATTACCTAAATTGCCTTGAGATAAAGTATGTTTTGATGCTGTAAAAATAAAGTTGAAGTAAATTGGAAAAACCCAAACTTAAGTGATTGACTAAATTTACAATTAAAATATTCTTAATGAATAGTGGCAATATCAAATCATAAATACAACCATTCTATTTAATTGATAGAAATAGAACTGCATCCCAACAGATTCTACATCCTGACCTCCTGATTTTGACCTACTCTTGTTTTAGCGAAGACCATCGTTATCCACCAATCATCATCTAACAGCAGATACTTATGTCTTCACAGCTCCTAGATCTCAACCAACTAAACACCTATGAGATTTTGGACAAATGTAATAGACAGCCCTTTCCATTACCAACATTTAAACAGTAAATAAGGGAATTACTTTAAGAGGACCGGTGTTCCTTCCAGAGATGGGTATGACAAATACCAAGGCACAATGAAGCTGTTCTGGCAGCTTGTTGTGGCTCAAAACTTTACTATGACCCTTACTCATAACTGTGGCACTCCACTTGAGCAAATCCAATGAGCTTGACATTCAAAAGAGTGGTCACATGACAAACCAGGCTACCAAGCCAATGTGCTCATCTTGCATACCTGACCTGTGATTTTGGTTTGAGATAGACAATATCACTAGTCGGTTGTTGCTCCAGACGCTGAGCACTAAGTACATTAGCAGATTTCTGAGGAGATTGGAAAACCAGGGTCTTGGCCGGTACAAAGAAATATTTCTGGCTTTTTTTTCATGCTTCTACCACACACATACACAACAAATATATACACAAGTGATAATCACTGATGCGGTAACGGTGCGAGTAATCAACGCGTTTCTATTTCCAAACCAGTTATCAGATTAAAGTTACTTGTCCAAGTCACTGTGCATTACTATTTTGTCATTAATAGTAAAATATATATTTGATTTCTTCTTGCGTCTCTGGGAGTGAGGTAATGTAGCCTATGCGACAATTAAGTCACGTTTTCAGCATGAGGGTCACGTCACGTGTATATATATAGACCTACCACGCAGCGACACAAACAACAATGGAGGAGGAGAGAGAGAGAGATGCGCATTTTCGAGTTGGAATTACAATCAATATTTTGAGTATTTGTCAGCTAAAAACCAGTAAGTGGGGGAGAGTTGAAGAAGTTGGTTGGGCAGTATGTTGTAGAGGAAATGCTGCCCTTAAACATGGTTGACTCGCCCTCGTTTCGTGCCATAATAAACAAGATCCCTACTACTGTCAATGCCGGGCTGCCTCACAGAACAGCTTTTTCGTCTTAAATAGAGAAGGAGTATGCAGTGATGGTGAGAAATCTGAAGGCCGTGCTGAATGAGGTCGACTTTGTGTCAACTACCGTGGATATTTGGACTGCTAACAATATAAGTTATATGGGAGTAACGCTCCACTGGATCAGTAGATTCACATTAGAGCGCCAGAAGGCTGCATTAGCATGTAGGAGAATTCGCGGTCGGCACACGTATGATGTTATGGTGCAGAAATCGAAAATAGTCACTCTTCATATGGACTTGTCAACAAAGTAGTTGCAACAGTGACTGATAATGGATCCAACCTTGTCAAGGCGTTGAAAGTTTATCAGCCTGTACAGGGTCCAATGATGAGGAGAGAGAGTCTACCCCCACAGATGATGATGATGTCACTTTTTTAGATGTGTCAGAAATCCTCTCAGCTGAGGATGAAAGTGATGGCCAGCTGTCTGTTCCCCCACACCACAGGTGTGCTTCACACACCATCAACCTCATTTCTACAAATGATGTGGAGAAATATCTAACTTCCAATGCAGAGAGCAAGCTGTGTATAGAAGCAGCACAGCAATATGCACAGCTCTTTGGACCAAATCAAGTAGATCTACCCTTGCATCAGAAACAGTGGAGGAAGTCAGCAAAAGAAAGCTCTTGATACCAACATCCACAAGGTGGAATTCCTTTTTTAATGCTGTAAAAGAGAATTGCAGATATCCCCATCAATGAGCTGAATGCTCTGTGCATCAAGCTGGGAGTTAAGTACTTCAAAGACAAATAGTACCAGTTCCTGCATGAGTACTGCACCGCCATGAAGCCTCTGACTGCAGCACTGGACATTTAGCAAGGCGACTGTCCTTATGAGACTTTACTACCCACACTTGAAGTTCTGATGCAGAAGACCCTGGCTGTGAAAGATGCCCTCTCCAGGATGACTGCAGGCCTTCCAGATGCCATAGTGCAGGTATACTCCATCTTTTAAGTTAGTTAAAATGTCTTGCATCATACTATTTATGAACATGGAACATAATTTCCATTATCATCGCAAAAGAAGAATAAAACAAATACAAATGTCTCAGTAAGTAACCTAAAACAAAATTAAATCCATAATATTGATCCCACATTAGGCGTGGCTTGCAAGGTATTCAATGACATAATAAATTGTAGGCCTTGTAGGCATAAACATATGAATTATACTTTCAGACTATCCAGACACGTTTTGCCGGTGTGCTGGACGACAAAGAGGCTCTTCTCGCAGCTGCCAGTTGTCCAAAATTCAAACTCCGATGGATGAGAGATGCAGGTAGGAGGGAGCGAGTAAAAGAGCTTCTCACAGCAGAGTGTCGCCGCACAACTGCTCCTGCAGCAAAGGGCCCTGCCAGTGTGCCCACCACATCTGACAGCCAAGGTGAAATGGACTTTTTCACTTTTGAGGCAGAGCCAGAGGAGACCTACTCTGCCTAAAATGAAGTCATGGACTACCTGAGGTCAGCCTACGACCTTCAGATTCTGCATCAGTTTTCAAACATAAAGAACATTTTCTTGAAGTATAACACTCCAACCCCATCAAGTGCTCCTGTGGAGCGGCTTTACAGTCAGGGAGGTTTGGTGCTCATTCCTAGAAGAAATAGACTTTCTGACAAGAGGTTTGAGATGCTTCTGTTATGAGGTACAACCACTGGTTTACTCGCCCCACTCCACTGTTTCACTCATAACATGCGATTACAACATAAGATTAGGCCAAAGTTACAAATGTAGACATGATATCAGCCTACATGTGGTGTTATACACTTTTTTTGTTTGTAAAACCACTCCTTGCTTCTCTAATGCTGTGAAAAAACGGTACAATGTTCATAAAACATGTTGAAAATAATTTAAAAGTTACATTTATAAACAATGTAGATCATAAATAGTAAGTTTTGCCATTACAGTGTTAACAGTTAAATATTTCAGGTCCAGAAAGACTGTCTTTATTTTATTTTAGAAAAAAAAATATTTATGATAAGTGAAGTCAAGAAAGACTCTCTTTATTTCATTTTTTATTTTTTTATAAATAAACCCAGACTTTGGGTGGTTGAATCAAATTGTTTTCTTGACATGATGATTTGGAGTATATTGCTTTGGTTATTGAAGGTAACCCCTGAATTCTTAACAAAAATGTTATGGCATTTGCTGAATAATAGTGTATTCTCTCTAATCAGGCTCATTTGATCCCTGTCAACAGCTCCTTTATAGTTCTGTAATAAAAGGTTTTCTACATAAATCACCACTCAACATGGAAGCTGGAAAACTTGTGTTTGACGACCATGCAAGTGGAAAAAAAACATAAATTTTCCATGGAACACAGTCAACGGATACATCTATTTAACGAAGTTTGAGTTTTGAACTGAATTGTAAAGAAGCAGACAACTTGTCTGCTATAGATCAATTACTGTAACTAAAGTAAATGTTCCTTCGCTTTGTTTCACCCAGTAATATGAACTGTACGTTCACATATTTACCTAAGTCATGTGCTATACTGTCCTGTTTACTTATATGACAGCTTATTGTCTATCATTGTCTATTATCGTCGATGTCCTCTCCCATTCAAGGAAAGGAAACTGACTGTGTCAGTTCTGGTCAAACGCTGACTTCGCGCAACAGGTGGCGATAACTTGTACAACACGTCCTGCAAGATTCCTCACACTGCTTTATTGCACTGATTTATCACTGAGCACACTACCAGAGACTTCCTCAGCAGACAGAGACACGTGATGTTAGACAGACGAAGCTGAGAAGACAAACATGTCAACACAAAGGACGGCTTACTTTGACGATACTTACTTATGGAGTGTGTGTTGTTCCAGTTTGGCAGAGGGAAACTCCACAGCTCCGACAAGATGCTGTAAAGGTGACTACCATAGTGGCTCCATGTAGAGGCTGTTACCTGCGGTTATGGTTAGGACGTGTTTGAGGCGAGGAAAGTAAGAGCACAGTCTATTTTCTGCTCCGGCTCGTTCCATGGTCTTTAGCTCTACGGCTTTGTTCTCCTGTAGGTAAAGTACACCGTGATAGGAGATGACATCCGTTTGGGTTTTTCACAATAAAATAGACATAAAGGATTTCTATAACATCCAAATACAAAAGTGGAGTTGATTCACCATACATTTCCCAACATAACAACGCATTTACTATAATTAGGAGCGCAAAATTAAATGGACATGATATCTATATAGTTAGAATTGATAATGTTGCTGAGGGATACATCTAAAATCTTTATATAAATGCAGAGGCGCAGTACTTGTTGAGTTTTTCTGACTAACTTGATGCTCATGCTCTCGCTTCAACTACGAACAAAACAAACTGAATTCTCTTTCAGATCACGTTTGCCGACTGAGAAGATGTTAGAGGTCCCTCTTCAAAGCTGCTGCTTTTAGTTCACAGCTCAGAGCAACAACATTTTCAGAGATGGCACAAGAGGGGCTAAAACTACTGAGATGACAAGGAACAAGGTCAATCTAATTATAATCAAAATATAACATACAAATAACATTTTGCATTACTACGATGGAAATAGAAGGAATGTAGTTGTGATTTGATGATGCCACAGTTGATTAACCCTCTTGTTGTTCCTGGGTCGGATAGACCCATAGTGTGTGTGTGTGTCTCTGCAGTGTCAATTAGACCCACAGAAAAGCCATGAAAGAAACATAGAAAAAACATGGTCCTCTTTAATCAAAAGGCTGTTTTGTGGGGTGGAACTTCTAGCTCTAGGTCCAACCCTCCTCCTTTGATGTACGCCACAGGATGATGTGCGCAGAAGGATGAAGTGCGCAGCAGGATGATGTGCGCAGGATGATGTGCGTTGATGATGTGCTCCGCAGGATGATGTGCGCCGCAGGATGATGTGTGCAGCGAGATGATGTGCGCTGCAGGATGATGTGCGCCGCATGATGATGTGCACTGCAGGATGATGTGCTTCGCAGGATGATGTGTGGTGAGGATATGCGCAGCAGGATGATGTGCGCCGCTGGACGATGTGCGCTGCAGGATGATGTGCGCCCCAGGATTATGTGCGCTGCAGGATGATATGCAGCAGGATGATGTGCGCTGCAGGATGATGTGCGACGCAGGATGATGTGCGCAGCACGATGATGTGCAGTGATGATGTGCACCGCAAGATGATGTGTGCTGCACAATGATGTGCCCCGCACGATGATATGCCCCGCACGATGATGTGCGCTGCAGGAGGATGTCTGCCATGATGATTTCCCCTGCATGATGAATTGCAGGCGCACATCATCTTGCAGCGCACATCATCTTGCGGCGCACATCATCCTGAAGCGCACTAATCCTGCGGCGCACATCATCACCGCACATCATCGTGCAGCGCACATCATCCTCTGGATCATATCATCATCACAGCACATCATCATGCAGCGCACATCATCGTGCTGTGCACATCATCCTGCGTCGCACATCATCCTGCAGCGCACATCATCTTGTGGCGCACATCATCCTGCGGCATACATCATCATTGTGCCGCACACATCATCATCAGCACACATCATCCTGCCGCGCACATCATCCTGGCTCACATCATACTACGGCTCAAATCATCACCGCATATCATCGTGTGGCGCACATCATCCTATGGAAATAGAAGGAATGTAGTTGTGATTTGATGATGCCACAGTTGATTAACCCTCGTGTTGTTCCTGGGTCGGATAGACCCAGAGTGTGTGTGTGTGTCTCTGCAGTGTCAATTAGACCCACAGAAAAGCCATGAAAGAAACTGAGAAAAAACATGGTCCTCGAAGGCGTACGTCCCCGCGCCTGCCTTGGGACAGCACATTCCTACCGTATGCTGATGACCTATTTATAGTCTACCCGCTGAGGGATACTTGTCGCTCTGACTCTATTTTGCTGTTGCAGAGACTTCCTGAATGTGGTCATAGAAGCATCCCTGGCTAAGCTACAGATCTGTTCACCAGAGGAGAGGTTACATATTTGGCAAAAGTGCTGAGAAATCGATGGTGCCTTTTGTTGTCTGAGAGAGTATAAATCTTGAACAATGGGTCTCCACCTAAGACCAAAAAGGAAATCCCATCTTTTTTTCGGAATTGGAAACAATTCTAGACAGTGAATCTGCGGGTTAGCTGCCATTAGGTACTAGTCAAATTTCATATAGGTGGAAATGCCTGTTCCAGGTGCTGTTAACGACCAGATCAGCCCTTACGGTCCTGGGTGAAGCAGAATGGATCCATGCTTCAAGATACATGCCAGCCCTTCCCCCAGTCGACCATCACGAGGTAAAGTAGAAGGAAACAGAGACAAGTTCTTCATCCTCGTCCTAATGAACACACAATTAACACACAAATAGAATAAAATGTGCTGAACAAACTGCTAAGCAGAATAACTGATGACAGTCACAGTGACGTGGTTTAGAGGGGGGAAAAATAAAAAAGAATCTTCACTTAAACAATGCACCTCTGAGTTCCCTATAATCAAAGAGCAACATGCAGTTTGATGCATTCTCCAATGTTTAATCCTGTTCATTTATAATAATGCTGATTACAGACCTCCAAGTATATAATTGTGGCTGATGAGATACCCAACCAAAGCCTGGCACCGATAGAACATTTAATAGTTAAGGTAGAGGTTGATTAAATGATATTTATGAGAAGAAGATGGAGATAGCATTACTTCACCCCTGTGGGTTGGGTCATCCATATTTGGTTCTACCTGAGACAAATCCCTAATGCTTTCCATGGTTTATGTTACAATTGTGATTTCTAGCAATCAGACAGTGATTGCTAGAAATCACTGAGTGTTTCGGTTGCTTTAATTCCCTAGAAAACTAAAACATTCTAAATGATTTACAAGACTGTTATCTTTTTATGATTAATTATTTATAATAATTTGTATTCAACTCAAATATTTCATTCCCAGTTTTACTTTATGTTTAGGATTGTCTTTTTTTAAATAAATTTTAGTGTTCCTATTTGATGTAATCATTAGTGTACTTATCCCAAGGGTGTGAAAGTCTACTAAAGCTAATTATTTTTTCTCTTTACATAAAAAAAACTTGCAATAATATTTATTCCAATATAATTGTTTTCTTTTATCAACTAACCCAATGCCAATGGTATTTATATATCATTGCTTATATTACTTTTTATTATCTGGTATGATGCAGGTATTAGAAGGAGAATTTTTTATTGGATTAATTTTTACATAATCGATCCATCCAGGTAAGGGTAGGAGTATTTTCTAAAACTGCTGAAATTGAAAATGGTAGCCCCTCAAGGATACAATGGTAAATAACATATCTACGAAGCTTAATCATGGATATAGAGTGTCGGTATTGGCCGATAATGTTCTCATTTTGAGTAGTGGGGGAAATATTTGTCATTTGGTGGTACAAATACAAAGGGATTTAAATCTCGTCTAAAAGTTGTTGGCAAACAGGAAGATGGCTTATGTCTGTGTGTAAATCCAGAACCTGCACATCATGTTAGGTAGTTTTCACTGCCTGGCTTTTGGGATATCTGTCATTATCAGAATGTTATTAGAAGATACTCCAGTCCAATAGGCGGCGGTAAAGGCCTATCAAAATGAATTGTCAATAAACCCACAGAAGAAGTTGAAGAAGGAAAACGTGTATCAGCCTGTATCAGCTGAGCTGGCTGATGTGGAATAGGCTAATTTCACTGTACGTTCAGGTTCAACAGGATTGCAGGACACTGGGATGGAGAATGACACAATCGTCTCTCTTGAAGATTTAGGGTAAGTTAATAATAATGTCGGCCGCTGTATGAACACTGCAGCCCCATTCAACAGCCTCGTATAGCTCTCTTTTTAGCCAGACCAATGCTAAGCGGCTAACCTGCCATTGAGACTGGCGTTGTTCTGATGGTACCGGACTTTCTCTCGGCTGTTTTTTGTGTGTCATAGCTTTAAATCTATGTGAGGTGTTGTCAGACCTGTTCAGGGTCATTTCAAATGTTGTGCCGCGTCAGCAGAAGCTGCTCCCGTCATGATTCATATCAGCGCTCCTCCAACACAGATTTCCTTCTGACCGTTGAACCAGCTTCAGAACCACTTTCTAAAAAGTGCACTGTTCATTTACCTCGGCTGAAATATCCCCTTACTCCACGTAAACATGGCACTGCGGCGCATGTTCCTGTTGGAGTACGCAAGACGTCCTTATATCCAGATTTTGAAACGTGCTCTTGCTGTCTCGGTGACTGCTGTCGGTACTTGTCAAGAGGCCTTCAGCGTCAGTGTCAAACCTGCCCCTGAATACTAAAGCAAACCTCTGTGTCATTCATGGAAAGGTATAAAGTAATATCTGACATAGCAAATGCTTAACTCACTGAATAAGATAATGCCTACGTTTTAAAGACCCACATACAGACACACACCTTCTCTTGGTCCACTCATGGTCAGGGCAGCTGTCTCTCAGATCTCCCCTTAAAAGGACCTGGTGTTTCAATTAGCTTCAGAAGGCATTTCCTCCTACAAGCAACAATCTCAAATTAGATCATGCTTGAAATGTTAAATGGTTTGTGATTTGTATGATTCATTACTGTTCGTCACTAGCTTCACTTCGGCTACACTCAGGCTGCAGCTGGTTTACAGTGCAGAATGAGGTTTGAAGTTCAGGGTTTCCAGATTAGAGTTGAGTACCCCTCACATGTCTTTTCATGATCTTTCTCTCTATTAAAATGATCAGCATTTTGTCTCATATTTCACCAGTAACACAGTTTGTAGTTAACATAATGTGAGATCAGTGTAAATATTGCTTAGGAAAATTCAGCAACACTTGACTTTGATTGGGACATTTCTGCTGTTCTTATCCATGGTCCACACCTTTCTGTACTGAAAAGGGAATCAAATAGTTGTGGCTAAGATTGAATATTTTGTGTGTGTGTATCTGTCCCTGTAGGTACCAAGGCCCTCTGTTGGAGGAAGGAGCTCTAGAAACTGCCGTGAGTGGAGGGGCAGCTTCACCTGAGTTTACTAAGCTCTGTGCCTGGATTGTCTCAGAGCTTAGACTCTACTGCAAGTTGGAGGAGAATGTCCACGCCACTAACTGTAGGACATGTTTTATCATCATATATTTATGTACATTTAAGTAACCTCAAACTTAACCTGCAGTGTATGCTACAATTGTCATTTACCCTAGCAAGAAGTGAACCAGCTTTGAAGGTCTAAAAACTAAGGAATTTAACTAGATTAACTAAAAACCTTGATATCCACAAATCCTGCTTCGTATTACAGGCCCAAGACAAAGTGTCTCTCTCAGGACATTGTGTTTTTTTTCTTCTCTCCCTACCAGGTCCAAGTGAGGCAGAGGGCTTCCAGCTGGAGATGAGTGGCCTTTTGTCAGAGCTTGCCTGTCCGTACGCTGTCCTCATCAGTGGAAATGTCAACCAGAGGCTTCTGAATAGGACAGACTGTCTGCTTCTCCTCAGTATGATTACAGAACTTTGTAACATTGATTGTTGATAGATTGTTGGGCCGCACCCACCTGTGGAAAAGTGTTACATGGTAAAATATCTTGACGTGCATCGCTGCGCATGGTGTGGGCAGAGCATGCAGTCACTTCTAGCAATATGAGCAGCCTATGTACTAACCAAATCAAATTTTTTGTCTCAGCCTTCCTGGTATCTGAGTTGGAGGCATCTAGGATGATCCTAGTTAACAGTCCTCAGAAGAAAGGCCAGGATCCAGGCAGCCCAGTGTTCCAGGAGCTGAAGGGCATCTGCATGTCACTGGGCATGTCCAAACCTCCTGCCAACATCACCATGTTCCAGTTCTTCAGTGGAATAGAGAAGAAGGTGTGCACTCATAACAAAATACAGAGCTGTATCTAGTATGATTTAAAGCTGGATTTTAAGAATCATATTCGATTCCTGACAACAGCAACTGAAAGATACTGTGTGGAGTTTCAAGGTAGTTGGATTGTAAATGTGCCCCCTAAATCTGTGGATAATTTAAACTCCCATCTTCGCAGAATTTATGTAATTATAGTTTCAGTTTTTCAAGACAAACTTTCTTGACATCTTTGTCGGCGTCATCTACATGTATGACATCGCTTTTTCACCCGGAAATATTTGTTTTCGGTTTGTGTTTCATTTTTGTATCTGCTGCGCGTTAAGGCTGGCGCATGCTTCTGCAACAGCGGCTGCGGCTTTTCACGCGGTTTTGTCGACGGACTCGTTTTAATTTATGGTTCTCCAAGGGCTGCGTGTGTTGCAAAGCAAATTCACCACCAGAACACTAGGCGGAATAACGTTTTTTGTCCAAGACGACCTTAGAGACGCCTTCTTCGTGTGTGGCTGTAGTCGTCGATTATATCACAGCCTTGCGGGCTGCGTGGAGCTTGCGTAGCTTTGTCGTATAGTTAAAAAAATTGGGCGACACACGCAAGCACACAAGAAGGGGTATGCAAGGACGCAAGGGTCACGCAAGGGTCTCCTGCGCTTGCGTGTCCTTGCGTGTCTTTGAAAATGCAGACGCATGTGCCGGCCTTTAGTAGCGTCATCAACCCCCCCCAAAAAAAATTGCCCGCTGTCGATTCAGTAGGGGGATCCCCTGCTGTGTTCTTTCAGACTAGGAGGCAGTGAGTATCTCACTTGGACATTTGAGTTCACACATGCATTAAAATACAGAGGAACTCTTTACACCTGTTTCCCATACATAGATATATTTGTTGCCACAATAATAACACTGACCGACACATGTTGATATTATATTTTAACTTTTTCAAATGAGTACAATCCAATTACTTATTAAAGTTTTGCATAGCACATTGATCACTCACATGGAGACACATTGTAAAGCCAGGTGGGAACTGAGGAATACAGGGTAATACCAAGTTTCAGAAGAACTACACATTACCCTCATATGTTGTTGTGGTTTAATATACTAAATGTTTCATCATTTCTTAAGCTGAAAGAAGCCCTATGTCGAGTTCCACCAAATCATGTAGGAGATCCACTGATGAAGAAGGCACTTGGACCTATGCATCAGGTAATTGCTGAAAAATGATTGAAATGCAATACAACTGGGAAACACTGCATAAGTAATTTCACATGAGTGTGTTTTCCTATATTTACAGGAAAAGATTGAACCTATAAACCAAGCACTAGTAAATGAGTATGAGGTGAGAAGGAAGATGTTGTTGAAACGTCTCGACGTTACGGTGCAGTCTTTTGGTTGGTCTGACAGAGCAAAGGTATGTGGAAACATGTAAATCTTCCCAATTAAAAACGCACAATGCACTGCTAAAACAAAAACAAAGCATCATGTATATGTACGTGCTTCATCTGTAGTGAAGCCAGTCTCTGCTCTTTGTTTTACAAGGAATTGAAAAGTGGCAAAAAGGCCAAACATATAGTTGAAGATACATTTAAAAAATGACAGGGTCAAGAATATGTATAATGTGTGTTGATATAATCACATCCACTGGACAGCTTCCCCGCTTGCAGGTAGTTGTTAACGTGGATCAACATATTGATTGGCTGTATTATATTAGATTTCACTTTAAATATATTTATTTTAATTTATGTATTTATGTTTACACTGCCTTTTGTTTTGTGGAGTAGAAGTTTTCATTCTCTGCAATAAATCATCTATCACTAAACATTATAGAAACTTAATGGAGTTTGATCAGTGTAAGAAGAACTACCTGGCATAGCCTGTGAGGGGCTCCAAGTTGAAACAAAAACAATGAAAACTGCTTGATAGAATAGACTTATTAGTTTTTTGGAAAGCAATACATTAAGTATGAGTATAAAACGTATAAGACTTTATTTTGTGTTTCAATTTACAGACACATGCTGAAAAGTTAGCCAAAGTGTACCCGCCTCTGCGTTCAGCCCTCTGTACTGCAAGCAAAATCTCTGTTGCCCATCTTTTTGCTGCTCGACAAGATTTCTCCAAGATCCTACGTACAAGCAGTGGCAGGGAGAAGACTGCTTGTGCTATTAATAAGGTAGGTTCAACACATTGTCAGTACAGTATTTCAAGACTGTTTCTCTGTTTACAAAGGATGTGCAGAAGTCTGTGCTCTCATGCTCTTTATTTTGTCTCAAATGATTTGAGTATTTTATGTTGATCATAGCAGATGTTGAACCCAACATTAACATCATTAATGAACCACTAACTGTGTCAGTCACCTCAATATATAGGTTTTTCTTTTTTTTGATATTTTGTTTAACATTTTGACTGTCAGCAAATCCCATGAAAAGACTAAAACCAACATTGTCTTATGTGTGTTTCTCTCAGTTCTTTACATCTTCCCTACCTTCTCTGCCTCAGGCACATTGTTCTCTTTTTTTTTTAAAGCTTCTTGATTTACTGAAACAGTTGATTGCTGCTTATGTAGCTCTGGATTCTCTGAATGAATCATAGCATGTTAAATTTAGTTTTACGTTCCTTTCCTCAACACATCTTTTTCAGTAAAACTGACACATGATCTCATTTAAGCAACAAATAAAAGTCAGATCAGATTAAGCGAGTGAGCTTACCATCCTAATTTAATTATTTCATGCAGGTTCGAATGGGTCGAGTGCCAGACAGAGGAGGCCGACCCTGTGAAATTGAGGCTCCTCCACCAGAGATGCCCACCTGGCAGAAGCGTCAGGATGCTCCCCAGGGTGGAGGATACCATGGTGGGGGCGGGCACGGAAGCAGCAGGGGGGGCTATGATCACTTCTCCCAAGGGGGCCGTGGAGGCTATGAGAGAGGACATGGAGACAGGGGAGGTAGAGGGGGCAGCAGAGGAGGGAAGGTACAGGGAGGCTGGGGAGAGGGTGGTGGAGGAGGCGGTAGAGGCGGTTACAACCAAGGTCACTTTCAGGATGCAGCAGGCCATCATGGGGGAGGAGGGAGAGGGGGTTATGGAGCAGGTGGGAACAACCAAGGAGGTTTCCAGGACCCTGGGTATCATGGGGGTGGAGGAAGCGGAGGCAGTTACCATGACAGTTACCACCAAGACGGAGGCTGGCATCAGGAGAGAGGCGGAGCCCGAGTAGGACGTGGGGGCAGGGGAAGGGGAGTCCGAGGAGGACAAGTACAAGGGGGAGGCTGGGGAGGGGGAGGGAGAGGGGGCCCGAATTTTAACCAAGGAGGACAGTTTGAACAGTTCTTCCAACAAGGCGGGCAGCACTACAACCAAGCTGGCTTTACTCAAGGCAGACACTACACAAGTTGAAAAAACTGTCAGCAGAGTCCAGGTAAAGATCGGCTACCGGTCATACAAAAACAGATTTACAATGCCTCAAATCTTACATTTTCAGCATGGTTAAAAGTTGACTAGAATTTATTTTCTACACCTGGTGTGTTGTTTTCTTTGCTTCTTATAAACAAGTATGAAACCAGCAGTTATGCTGTGTACGTTTAGTGGATTAAATGGACTCTGCTGTTCAGACCTCATCATGCCACTAATTAGCCTTATATTGGACCTTTTTTGAAAAACAAAACATTTCGACATCAATTCACCTAATTTGTAACTGACTCAAGAAGTGAATGTCATTATTACATGTAGAATTCTTCAGATGATGAAGGTTATTTTGAGTTTGACAATTACATCTTTTTAGCCTTGGTTGTGTTTCCTTTGGTTTGAACAGAATCTCCTTTGTTACATATGTAAAAAATGTCACCTTACGCTGCTCATGGAGGGTTGTGTGCATATTAGATGTTGGAAGGTTTGCATGGTTGTGTAAATAAGCAATAAAATCTGATAAGAATCTCAATTGTTTTCATTCAGTGGCATGATTATCTGGGCCAATGAACTGTAGGAAAGTTAGGTGGACAGTTTATGAATTTTGACTCTACATAGAGATCTGTGCATGTGCAAAATATAAGAAGAGAAAACTTGAAGGGCACTCAGTGCATCTGCCAATTAATGTCCAACAGTCCACTCACAAACCCACATTTAAATGTATTTGATCCTGTTTTTTTGTATGGATGCGCATCAAATTGCACACACTCAGAAACATCAGTCCCTTAAATATGCCTGATTTTATTCCCTCTAGATAAGCAAATGTTCTAAGAAATCCAAAAAAATGTAAACCTAATTGTTTAAATCAAGGTTAGAAAACAATTTCCTGGATCCGAATCTGCTCCAATATTAGTGGACTCTTGTGACCCATACACCATCTTTCCACCAACTTTCATAAAAATCTGTCCTGTATTTGTATTATCTTGTTTACTAATCAACCAACAAAAAAACAGACAAGGATAAAAGTGGGGGGTAATAAGGTGTTTAAGTAATGATACAGTATTGGTGATACTGCAGTATAAAGTCATAAAGCATTAGGGCAAACAAACTGAATTAGCTTTAGACCATGGATTTGATATACACCATATAGACCCTAAATACTGTTAATGCTTTTTAGACAAATAACATTAGTTTATAGGGTGAATTCAGGAAGACACTTTTAGAGCCTTTATTTTGTATGATGCCCCTCCGGTGTAATATACTAAATCATTAGCTAGAGCATATGAAATCGTTAACTTCATTTGTTGTAGATTATATAAAGTAGTCTAAAAGGTATCAAATAAAAAATACCATTAATTGACTTTACTGAGACAACATAGACCCTTATTTTGAAATAATTACTCCGGATGTTTTTCTCCGTCATTGTGTGATCTCCAGCCGCAAGACCTGTCGCTGTAGCCAGCGGAGTCTCACGAGCTGTTGTACTGAAAAGCAGCATACGTGTTCGGAATAGGTTATTAATCCATTAAGTTTGGTTTAACTGCTCATAGGGATTTGGTGAGGCCTCCTGACCGCGACCATGTACCGGTCAGGTAAACCGGAGAACGGGCCGCCACGGTTCCGACCTCCGTCAACCCATGGACCTCCTTTCAGATTTGGAGGGTCCTGTAGTGTTCCTCCTCATGGTCACTTGGCTCCTGGACCCCACGGATCATTTTCAGCTTCGGCATCGGACAGACAGTTTCTTCACAACAGACCACCAAGAGAGCATTTCATCAGAGTACGTACGGAACAGGCTAGCTTAGCTAGCTTAGCTGGTTCAGATACATGATTCAGACTAGGGGTTAGCTAGTATAGAGCAATACTCAAAGGCCTCGTTAGCCACAAATGTAGCTGAACATTGTGGCCGAGGAGTGAACTGCATCGCATTGTTTTGTGAATGAGAGTTGTAGCATGTTTGGGCAATTATGAAGTATGTCACGTAACTGACGCAGGTTAAACCTGTCCTCTGCGCTTCACTATAGGTTCATGTCACAGCATATCACCAAGGACCTCCAACTGCATGTCAGGGGTTTCCACGAAAAACACAAAAAGATTATTTATTAATTTGTTTGTACCTGTAGCTTAGCAAAAACTACTTTGATAAATGGATGTTTCTTTACTTATTCTCAGGGTTTCTCTCAGCTATAATATAAAGTACAAAACCAAAGAAATACGACATTTTAAGTATTAAAATGCTTTGAAACTGAGAAACTTCAATTTCTCTATCAGGCTATGCATTTGAAATGTCAAGTTAGCAACGTAATTATACATCTAAAGGGTTGTCACTACACGTGAAGAAATTAATTTTGATTGCACATTTTTACCTCTGGGTATGTTGCAGGTGTTTTCGCAGTAATCCAGGTCACATGTTTGCCTAATTATTTTCTAAATATGTGTGTTTGGGTGATGTCAGAAATGAATAGGCCTGTAGTATCTTATTATGATCTGTGAAAATAGTTTTCAAAAATATTAATTAATCAGTGTATATTAGAAAACATTATAAGACTACTCTGGTAGTAGTATATCTGATGCCAGTTGATAAATATATTTCTGGCTTATTATTATTTTATATAATATTATTAAATTATATTTTATTAATTTTATTTCATGTTGCAATATATCCTGAGGGTTTCTTGGATATTCAGTGTATTTTTTGAAACCCAGTACATTGAAAGACAAGTTATTGTTGAGACTTAGAGTACACAGAGATGCTCAAATAATGACACTTATTTCAGAGTGCCAAGAACGGTTCATAGCGAAGACAGTATTTTGAGCAGAGAATTCAAGGTCACATGAATTATAAATGATGTTTGCAAATTTTTGCTTTTGAAGAAAATCTGTAACATGAAGTGGGAAAATTACACCAAGATATATTTCTATACTATCAAGGGTCTTCATCCTGAAATCGTTGCAAATTGATGTAGGGTTTCTCGGTTATGGCTCAGTGTGGTGCTATAGTCCTCTGATATGTGATTTAACTATACAAGGGATGGAAGTTTAAATCTTCATTAACTTCACAATTAGATTGTATTAAATTTCATCAATTCGAATGCACAGCAGTTCTTGATGTATCTAAATATCTCATCTCATGACCTCAATTTTCTATATAAGTGCATATCAAATAACATACTCAGTCAGATAAATCTGAACTTAGTTATTTAAGTTATTGGGAAGTATAATCATACTGCTATTCATAGTTTGCTGTAATTTATAAACTAAGGTTTTTGATTAAAAATCTGACTATAACAGTCAGTCTATAACAGTAGTTGGCAACTGGTGGTCCACAGGCTAAAACTGGCAGCAACAATATTATCTGTCCAGCCATTTGATTATTCTTATTTCACCATTTTTGACTGACACAGATATTCCCAGATGTCGCAGGTGCTGATCAGATCATAATAGCATTAATAATCATAAAATATCTTCCGCTTTAGTAATTTGTTTATTAGCACAATGTTTGTTTTGTTGTTGCAGTGTTGTATATCGAGCTGAATTACAGAGCTTTTTATTTATAAAGACTTCTGAAATAGCCAATATGCAACGCATGGAATGATTACCTGTAGTGTGTGGACAAGCTCAGTTCCGCATTGACTCAGATCTCACAACTTAGGTCATGGTTGTGTTAGCAAGGAGGATAAAACCATGGTTGCTAGCACTTGAAGCACTGCCAAGAACTATATCAAAGGGACATAGAGACATTGGAACAGCCGGCTTAACTGGTTTTATGGACTAAATAACACTCCCAGGACACACTGGCCGCATCTGCGCTGGGGAATGGCCACGCTGTATTTCTGCTGTGTGTCGCAGTTGTCTGCGGTTATAAATTAAAAAATTGCTGTAAAAAAATTATTTGGGCGATTCAACCGACAACATCAATCATAATGTAATTTGTTTTTAATTGAGGATAGCATACTGTTAAGAGAACTATTGAACTGTAAAATAGCTTAAAAACAGTGAGAGAACCATTTTTATTTCACCTATATTATGGGAGATATGACCATCCAACAGTTAACAGTTTGTTAGACCATATCATCCCCAATTTGGATCAGATAGCCTTACAAGTATTGTTCCGTAGGTTTCTTATATGGGCAAAACAGTATGCAAAATTTCATGGAGATCTGTGACGGTGCAGCTCAAAGTTGGATGAAATGACATGGAGAGAGTAAGCCAGAGAGTGAAACAGGAGGAGAGAGCGAAGTGGCTTTCTCAGGTTGATAAAGATGGAGAGACCGAAGTGAAACACATTACATGTCATTTAGCTGACACTTTTGTCCAAAGCGACTTACATTTTTAGAACACTCAGCATTTATGAGGGGCCGTTTTAGGGGTTCAGTATATTGCCAAGGACACTTAGGCATGCAGATGTGAAAGAGTGGGATTCAAACCGGCAACCTTCTTGTTGCAGAACACCCGCTCTATCCCCTAGGCCACGCTCTCCCCACAAGTTTTAAGTGTTAGATAATATAATACCTGTTTTCATCTTCATCACTGATGTTGTGCCAGGACATGGATTTATCACCATTATTAATGTGATAAACACACTACATTGATCAAATTGGTTTCACTGCCACACATGGTGCTTTCTACCTGTTTTCTTCCCCATTCTTATGTTATCGCCTGGAGTTCTCTCTCCCAAAGGGGCGGTAGTTACATTTGTGTCCTTCTGGCAGCTCACGTTTTGTTATTTAATTTTAAGTGAACTCTAACACTACAGTTTTTTTCCTAGCAATATAGTTGTAGTTAAGTTCAATTCAGGAGCTTGATATTGTCAAAGAAGCAATGTCCTTTCATTTGGAGCTAAAATGTGGGTTATGTTTGCACTGGAGCATACAGTGCTTCGGTGCAATTTATTATTTTTGTGTAATTAATTATTTTTGTTTGACAATCCCATTCTACAAGGAAGTTAGTATTGTTTTTTTCAATCTATTTGAAGTCAATATTTTACAAATGTTTCATCCCCTGATCCCCAAAATAATGGTGCCAGAGAATTGTGTCCTCTACTATATCCAGAGTTGGTTAGAGCATGCAATACAAACGTAGGCCTTTCCAAACCCAGACATAATGAAAACACAAAAACATAACAGCCTAACAAACCCAACTATATTGTATAGTAAATTTGATATAGCCTATTAGAAGAATACGTCAATCAAAGTCTCCTAAAGCGGATATCATCGTTGTTGCTCTCATGTTCAAACTTACATTTAGGTTAGTTTTTTTCTCATGTAAATTTCAAGGTACAAGTCCATTCTGGGTTTCATTTTGGAGTGTATTCATTCAGTGCTTAGTGGGGGTGCAACAATTAAGCAACGTAGTCGACAAAAATCTATGACAAAAATAGTCACAGACGAATTTAATAGTCGATGATTCGTTGGTCGTAGCGCACGTTTATCGTGCCGTGCAGTTGAACTAAATGTAATTTTACCGCAGGTGCTGATGGAAGCAGCTGAGGAGTGAGCCCTTTCGCTCTCTTCCTCTCTCCGAAAGTTGCGCATGTGCAATAGCGACAAAACATAGCACAATGGCGGCGGCTGTTGCAACAACATCGCGTACTAGAAAGTAAAAACTATGGGAGAACTTCACCTTTAACATAGCCCGAAAAATACTACCTGCAATATTTGAAAGGTGGACCTTGCCTTCCATGGAAGCAGGACACAAGCATTTGAAGAGGAAGCACGTTTGACATCATAAGGTAAACGATGCAGACTCGCCTCTGTAAGATAGCCTGATATCTAGCTTGCTATAAAAAGAGGCGTCTTAGCAACTTCCTCAACACCTGTGTGCAGGATTCTACAATACATTACAAAAATATGGTTTGAATGTAGATTTTTTTTAAACTTTTTTTTATTGAGTTTAAAAGCGTAATGTTATTCTATTGCCTTACAAACATCTTTTTTAATCCCAATAATGCATTCCGAAGAAGACTGTAGCTTTGTTTGTTGATGTTAGTATTGCTGCTACTTTCCCTGTCATTTTGTTTACAGAATTTTTTTATATTTTTATTTAATTTTAGTATCGCACTTGCCCTGTTCTTGGTTCAAAGGTAAAAGGAAAACTTGAATCTATTAGCAATTTGCCTATCTTTGGTTTTAAATGGGAAAAAAAGTTTATTAAAAGACATTTTTTGTATGAAGAATCAATCTTTATTGTCAGGCATCAGATGCCACGAACAACCTAAGCAATTGAGAATTTGTGTGATTTTATAATCTGATTAATCAATTAATAATTTCTATAATCGATAGATTAATCGAATTTCAGAACAGTCGTTAGTTTCGACCCTAGTGCTTAGAAGGTCTTTTGGCCTTAGAAGGGAGGGACAATATATCACATGGAAAGCTATGGGTTTTTACTTTTGATATTGGAGAGAAACATTATTTCAATCCTGGGAAGAAGTCTACTCCCAACTGCTGATGGATGCCTCTGCTTGGTCAGTATTTACCAATATTTTTTTGATAAAAATATTATCTTCGGCTGAAAGTCTTGGATATTGAATCGAGCGAGTATGTAAATCTTTTGGTGTTTCTTTTCCTTTAGCTCAACTGAACAAAGTAAACCCTTCCACAGGACAGGTAGCCTGGTACAGTTCACTGAGTGCGGCCTCTTTGTTGTTGTTATTTGGGCTGGGAGTGATGCTTCCTGGGATTAATACATGTATTCAGCCACAAGCAGAATAATAGGGGATGCAGTTGGTCAGTATGCTCTCGATGACCAAAATATGCCATATCTATCTGCATATCTATCTTCAAACATTCAGAGCCAGTTCAGATGTTAGCTGTCAGACGCCATTTAGAAAGCTAGTGTTAAAAATAAAAAATTCTGCTGAGCTAACATTTACCAGTAGCATTTCAAATGTAGCATAGCATCCTTTGATTCGTCTCATATTTTCATGGTTTCATGAACCAAGAAACATTTAAAAGTCTGTTAATCTTGAATATGTTGTGCAGCATCCAGTGCCTACTGAAAAAGAAAGCTAGTTTATCCACATGTACATCGCCTAGACAATTGATAAGCTTGACCTCTGCTGGTTTTCAGCTTGTCATCAGAATGAATGTCTCGATTGCAGCTTGGTTTGCTCACCACAAGGAAGTGAAATAATTTCATAAACCAAACTTCTTTGTGTTCATTTACTATGTTTCACTAATTACTACTTACTATATTCATGGTATTATATAAGACTATTTAGCCCAATGTCTGACTATGTGCTCATTTCCAGTTTCCACCATAGGGACAAGTGTTACATGAGGTTTGACATAAGCTACCATGCACATGTTTTTTGGTGTGCTCTGGTAATAGACAAATGTCACTACTACAGAAGTTGTTTCAGCTGACAACAGACCACGCAATCAAATTTGCCACACTGTTGACCAGACGCTTTGATTGGCTACAGTGGATCATGTACTTGCATTACATGATCCACTGTAATGCAAGTACATGATAGCATGTACTTGCATGCTATCATGTACATGCAAGTACATGTACATGATAGCATGTACAATCTAATTACATACATATATAACATTTTGGTTATTTTGTTGCATACATCGTTTCCATTTGATTGATTGTTTTGGACTGTTGGAAGAAGGGGTGCTCTAATTAATAGGTGAGATGCAGAGCTGCAGAATGTGTATGCATCAGTGAAAATCTAGAATTTCACAACAATGCAAATGATTGCATGCACAGTTGAAAATGCATCGGTTGATACTGTTAATACCAAGTTTTAACAAAATTGAATCCGATTTTATTGTTGGAATCAATTCAAACCTCATAACACAAATCTGTTATATGAAATGAAGTATTTAGAATTAACTAGATTTTGTTTCATATAATTAATTTATTTATACTGTAGATGTAGAATTGGTGTGTGTAAATATCAAGTTCAGTAAAAGAGCTGTTATCAACTTGGATGCATATACTGAACTAGGGATGCACGATAATATCGGCCCGTCATCGTTAACGGCAGATAAAAGCTTTAATTTGACAAATCGGCATCAGCCTGGGATCAACATCTCAGCCGATATGACAGACTGATAAAATGACGCTTGGAGTGAGATAAATTAGACATTTTTTTAAGGCTATACACCTTTACATTATGATGTCACCTTACGTCATCACGTTGGTGAGGATTAAAGATGGATAAACATGTCTGCAGTGTGGAAGTGTCACAAAGGGATAGCAGTTGCTAAGTTGATGAAAATCGCTATTTGCAATGGTTGCTCATCTTCAGTCTTGTGAGAATTGCGGTATGCCAACCCTTCCCTGTTCTTGCCCATGTAACACGAAAGTACCTCAGTGTGCCCTGCTAAGTGCTTACAATGGCCTATTAGACTGGAAATGAGGGCTATGCTTTCAGTGTTGTTGTATTAAGCATTTGAGCTGGCTGTTGCAAAGTTCTTCGTAGCTCTTTTTGCGGAACAGATTGAGCTTAGTTTGAAGTTTACCGTTTTAAGGATTGTAAACCCAAGAATGGGCCCCTACTTTTGGTTTAATTCAGTTAATACATTTTATTATTGAGTTAAAGCAAGTCTCTAAAGCATATGTAGCCTATTAATTTAGGTTAATGTATTCAACAGTGTGAAAAATGTTATACTGTCTATTGATGTTATTTAATTTGGCTTTAATTGTCGAACAGTTGTACAATGCACTTACTTTCACATAATCCCTATGGATAGTGTTTATGTTTACTGACTATTTTTGAAACTTGTCAAATAGTTCAAATTTGCCCTTATTGTGGCTATTTTTTATAATTGGCTCAGGGATCATCATACTAGTCTGTTAAAGTAGGATGAATTTGAGAGTATGTCTGAAAATGTTACATAGCCTGTTTTACCAGAGTTGGCTTAAATTATCTCTGCAATTAGCATTAGTACTGTTTACAATTAGATTCAAACATGGTCAATAGTAAAAGTCGTGGGTTCCTACTGTATTAAAGTGTTTTGAGGATCTTGTTTATATTATATATTCATATGAACTTTTTGTATTATGTTCCTGTGGCTGTTCTTTGTTGTATCCCATACATCTTAAAAAATATATTTGAAATTTTAAAGAAACCAAATCTTTACTCTTTCTTTTAACTGGTCTTTTTGTCTTGGTCTCAGCTCTGGCAATATGATACATATTTTGCCACTGCTCTGCAAGAAATACTGCCACCAATGAATATACATGCTCATTGCTTATCACACAACACTGGATTTTGTCAAGTAAAAAAGTGGGGATGGGTGATTCTTGGCCTAGACGATTTGTTTCTGAATGTGCCGTTTTGAGATTCAACTGTTTTTCCGGATTTTTTCTGTAGGTTAATCTGGGTCGATAGATCATTTAGGTCAATGTTACCTCAGTGACCCAGAGCATTTTCCATATCGTGCGAATAATATAAAACTTACTTTACATTAAATCAAGTTCAACAACAGGCCTATTACACTTGTAAATGTCTTGTATTCTTTGTACAGTTTTTACTCTAACATTTAAAAACCATAACTTTCACTGGTTTGCCTTTGATTTCCAAATTTAGGAAATTGTAATTAAAAGTAGCAAATATTAGTTTTGTTAGTCTATTTTTGATGTATTTGCAAGCATAGCCAAAAAGAGTAAAAAGGACAAAATATGCTATTTTAGTTCTGTGTTGAAAAACGCTATAACATGAACTCTGAATACTCTCAGCCCCACTGTAGCAACTTCCCCATAGACCGTAGTACAGCGATTGCTTCTGGTGGCAGCCAGAGGATGGCCCCTCATGCTGTGCCACCACACCTTCAGGTTCTACAGTGGATTCCCACTCCTGCAAAACATCATCTACCAGACAGGTATATCTGTTGATTACATGTTCTTTATCATTCTAATCTGGAATAGTTGCTTTAACCTAATTTTTGTCTTTGTTGGTGTCTGAAACACATGCATATTCATTTACAGTGACAGAGCTGGTGAGGAATTCTTGAGATGCATTGCAGCCAACAAGCCTCTCCCAGACTATCTGAAAGGGGACATGGCATACAACCTTGCTGAGGCATTTAAGTCAGCTAATGTTCTGAAAGATGCAGTAAAATCAAACCCTGAGTTCCACAAGCATGGGTCCAGAAGCATCAGTCAAAGTAGAAGCAGAAGCCGGGGCAGAAGCCGTGGAAAAAGTTGTGGAAAATCTCAAGCCAAGAGCCGTGTGCGAAGCAGGAGCCGTGTTCGAAGCCGAAGCAGAGGAAGGAGCAAAAGTCATGCTCGTGGCAAGAGTCTAGCTAGAAACAAAAGCAGAGGCCGCAGTAAAAGTCGGAGCAGGAGCCAAAGCAAGCAAAAAAGTAATGTACGCAGCAAGAGTCGCGTCAGGAGGTCCAAGTCACGAAGTGGCAGTATGGAAAAAAGACTTGCTAATGATAAGAGAAAGAGGAGTCTAAGCCCCAGTTGGAGCAGCAGTATTGAGAACAGTAATAACCTGACAGGAAAATGTCTGTTAGAGGGACTGAAACTTGTCATGAACAGCAAGGAACTGGAAGAGCGGTTGCCCACTCTCAAAGATGCCATCCTCACTATTCAGGTAGAGTTCATTCAATTATAAAAAAATGTTGTTTCAGTTTTTTTTTTACCTCATGTCCACACAAAAATGTGTGTTGTCTATTTGGGTACACCAGGGCAATTACCCTAATACAGATTTATGTTTGGTCGAATCCAGAACATTTTAGTTTGAGTGGAACGTTTAAAATAAAATAAAATATCAACATATCCCTAACCCTGATATGTTTTGGTTAGCTACGTTTATGTCTGGCCTCCACATTACTGCAGAGTTTGCAGACCTTAAAACAGAGACAAGCTTGAAAACCCACCTTCACATCCTGATTGGTTCTAATCACTCATGACTACCACTGGTGAGTCCAAAGGGTTACCCAAAGCGTATGTCAGTTTGAGAAATTCCTCACCTTACATTTCTTTCGCCTTTGTCGTCGTTCATAGTTTTTTCTGCAACTAAGCAACCAGCTGCAGATCTGCTTCCTGTTTATATACCCATGCATATGAAACGTTTATTTGAATGGTCATGTAATATGCATTTTCAGGTGTGTTTGTATGGATAAAGATAATTTTTGATATGGAGCTAAAACATTGTCACAGTATTATGTCTGCATAAGAGTAAACTGTGTGCTCTCTTGTATTCCACTAGAGGACAGTGTCATCGTGAGACTAATTAAATGTAGAAAGACCGACACTGGTTATCAATTGTATTTTTACAGTTAATTTTCTATGGTCATTGTAAGGTTGTGAACTGCTGAATGTTTACTTATATTTAGCTTTGTTAGCTTGTTTTTGAGTGTAGCTAACTTTGTACTGATGAGCGATCCAATAGTTGTGCTATAATTAACCTGTAGAATAAATAACCAGAAAGTCTTTCTGTTTTAAAATAAAGACCATTTAACAAGCATGTACTCTTACACTAGAGTCTTAGTAGAGTACATGCTGCCACAAGAGCCCAATCGTTCCCTTAAATTCATTAAAGCTGCACGAAATTGTACACAGACATAGATCCCACCCCCTAAACCAGCTGTTTTTTTTTAATAAAGATCCATGCACTTTTACCCAGAACATTTTAGAAAAGGTCTCACAATGTTAAAGAAACTGATAACAAAGTCTTCCTCACGGCCCTTTGTCCAGTCCAAATATTTGCTCCCTTGAATTATTGTACATTTAGCTGTATGGGCTGAGCAGAAAGTTTGAATGACTTTGAACAAAGATTTTCAAATATTTTAGGGTTTTAATTATTTGATTGTGCAGTCAGTTTGTTTATGTCAACACTAGATTAAATACTGAATAATACTAACTTCTCAATGTGTTAGTCCTGTGGACTCATGCTTCTAATTTTCGGATTAGACATGAGTCGAAGACCTTTATACAAGGGTGAACAAAGGCATTGTTGCACAGGCGGTAGCTCTATACTTCTGTCATTTCTTAAAACATTCCATCAGTAGTAGCAAAGTAAAAAAAAGTTACGATCTGTTGAATGTATGAAATGTTTGTGTTCTCTTCTGTACAGGCATCTGATGAAAGCAAAAAGTTGCAGTGTATACCGAAAGAGCAACATAACAGTCAGGATAATTCAACTTCGATGGAAAACGACAGTATGGTCCTTCCCCATGACCGAGTAGGCAGTGACTTCTCCTGGCTCCAAGCACAAAGTCAAGAGGGCTCCACAGATCAAAAAGCTGATGAGCTTGATGATGAGGAGTCATTCTTATATGGAAATGAAGATACTGGAGGAAAGCAAGACCATATAACTTCTACCACCCCCTTTTCCGCATTTTCTCAGACTGCAGAACATTCCAGTGATGTTTCTGCTCTGAGCAGTCAACAGTCCATATTTAGTGGCTTTGGGGATCTGATTGACCTGAAGCAGCCCCTTCAAATGAATCCTCAGATCAATCTTGACAGTAGTGAGTTTGAGAAGATCAAGAATATATTAAAGAGTCAGGGCACACCAAACATCAACCAGATCATGGTGAAGATGCAGGGGCAGAAAGAGGAGAAGCACCTGTCTCCTGCTGTACTTGGTTCAGACCCAACAGCAGCAAGCTTGACAATACAAGCAATGAAGAACTCTAATGTACAGCAAGCTCTGCAATCTCTACAGTCTCTTATCAAAGGTGAGAATCCCATATTGAATGAAAGATTCAACTTAATCTACCAACTTCTTAAGCATTAGTATTTCAGTGTTTTCATGTTTACTAACCAATAATACAGTTTATGCAAAGTTCTTTTTTGATTTGTTACATTATTGTGGATGCGTTATTCCTAAAGTTTAAAAGCCCTTTTTAAATGATTACAATCGCAGCTTTCATGCATCTTGGCATGCTGTCCACTAGTTTTTCACATTGCTGATTTATGGATAGTACTTGATGCCACTCCTGGTGCAAAAATTCAAGCAGCTTAGCTTAGATTGATGGCTTGTGACCATCCATCTTCCTCTTGATCACATTCCAGAGGTTTTCAATGGGATTCAGGTCTGGAGATTGAGCTGGCCATGACAGGGTCCTGATCTGGTGGTCCTTCTTCCACACCTTCACTGACCTGGGTGTGTGGCATGGAGCATTGTCCTGCTGGAAAAACAACTCCTCAGAGATGGGGGACATTGTCAGAGCAGAAAGAAGCAAGTTTTCTTCCAGGACAACTTTGTACTTGGCTTGATTCATGCGTCCTTCAAAAAGACAAATCTGCCCAATTCCAGCCTTGCCACCACCAGATCATCACCAAATTTTAAAGTAGGTGCGAGACACTGTGGCTTGTAGGCCTCTTCAGGTCTCTGTTTAACCATTAGAAAACTGGACTCATCAGAGAAGATGACCTTACTCCAGTCCTCTATGGTCCAATCCTAATGGTCTTTTGCGAACCTCAGCCTGACACTTCTTTGCTCCTCGTTGATGAAGGGCTTTTTTCTAGCTTTGCACGACTTCATCCCTGCCCCTAGGAGCTTGTTTCTAACCTTCCTGTTGTGCACTTCATCCCAGCTGCCGTTTGCCATTCTTTTTGGAAGTCACTTGATGACTACGGTTGTTGAGTGACATTCGAATGAGTTGGCGGTCATCCTGGTGAGTTGAGGAAGGTTTTCGTCCTCAGCCGGTCTCTAGCTTTGTTGTCCCTAATGTCTGCTGCTTGACCTTGTTCTTATGAACCGCCGTCTTTGAAATTTTAAGGATAGAAGCAACCTGACGCTCACTGTATCCCTCTGCCAGTAAAAACAGAATTTAACCCTTCTTTTCCTAACTCAAAACTTTATTTTTAACTCTTTTGGCATGGTCAATATTCACTTCTTTTATTCCAATTACCTTTGAGGTACTACTAGCACTGTTTCTGCCATTCAGCTGGTCCTATTGCAAGAGGATAGTGATGACCACAGCACTGTTTTTTTTCATTGAGTAAGATTTGGTTCAGGTGACCTAATCAGTACCTCATTTAGTAGATTCAGGTCAGCCTGTATTGGAATTCAACAGACAATGGAATGGAATGGCTGCCATACACATAGAGATGCTGATTCAAGAAAAATTTGGAGTGGTCTCTTAATTTTTTCCAGAGCTGTATATGCTACTGCAAGGAACATGTATTTTTTAAAATTTTTTTATCATTGCATTTCAAAAGACAATGTTGACCGAGTTACTGAAACATAATCATTTATATAAATACCATAAACCTTGTGTTTGGGCTGCATCGAAAAGCTTGGCTATGTTTTTACACATCAGAAAATTACACAAAAAGACAAAAAGCAACAATTAATTGACTTAATGCATTTTTGTTTCAATAGTGTACCAATTTTACCGTATACGATGGTGTGAAAATGTATAGTTATCATAGAATACTACTACCGATACCACTATTTTTCCTGTAAAACACTAATTTATAAAGTTGATTTTTTTATGAATTCTCCTTCCCAGTTGTTTGCTTTTTGGTGTATGTATTAACCAGCTGTGAAGTTGTTTTTAATCTCATTGCGACAGCTGACAGTGGTGCTGTACCCAGTCAGTTGGAAACTGATATTACTCTGACTCATGGATTTATCTTCTCTGTGTCTTTTGTTATATTATTTTGAGTGTACAATGCAGGATTATATTATTCGTTTCTCCTTTAGCGACGAAAGAGAAGAGAGCAAAAATTGATGGCAGTGGCACATCTCAGACCTCTGCTAAACACAAGGTAAAGCATATCCTGAGGAGGAAAAGTTAAGACATTTGAAAATGGCTTAACCCTTAGTTTTGAAATTATAACTTGTTTTTGGCAGGCAAGTAACAATGAGGAAATAAAGAGAGCGAGACAAGCCAGAAAAAGTCAAATGGAATCCTTGATAAAAGAAATGGAGGAATTGTTGAAACAGGATGGTAAAGCAGCTTTTCTGTTACTTTATGCTCCCAATTGTCTTACACATTAGAAAATGTTCTAAACTGCTTTTATTGTCCATTTGCAGGCCATAGTTTTTTGACACCAGTGATTGGGTTCTACTGCCAGAAATGTGAGGAGTTCATTGGAGATTTAAGTTCTGCTGAAAACCATGCAGCCATTCACCAACATGCCAACTCTAGCAGTGTAAGTACCTCTGCATTCCTTGTGGCAGAGCAGGAGACATTCTGTATTTTTGTTAATGAATCCGGGTAAAAGAACAAAACACTAAGTTAATGTCTCCCACTAAGTACTGTGTGTCCATTTAAAGCCTGTTGCATCGTGTTCCTCTGTGCTCCAGAACTTGAAACAAAAATTAGCTTTATTATTGCACTGTTGGAACGGCTGTCCCAAATGTCCCCAAAGCACAAATATATATAAATCTCCTACTGAAAATGTGCTATTATCCCACAGTATCAGTAACATTTACTGCAATCTTAAGGATCTAGAAGTTTTAGGAAACTATGGAAAAACTACATCAGGCCTTGGTGTAGTGGCCCAGGGGGCTCACAGTTCAATAACATGCATTGTAAACCATGTCACATGATGGCACGAATCAAATCTGTGGATTTCAACCTGCATTTCGGCATGAGTCAGTAAGTGAGATACGAGAAATCGCAGATAAAGGATAAATGGATCTGAGAGAAAAGTGAGGAAAGAAAGTTAACATGGATTTCCTAAAAAAGAAAAGACCTCAGTAAAAACAGAGTTTCAATCAAGACTGGACAGACTCTTACATATTCATTCTATCAATGCGCAGTTCAAAACCATAATGTCCCAAAGAACACAGCGATTGTTAAAAGCATTAATACGGAACCGCACTACACCCCAGCCCAGATTAAAAATCCAGAAACTAGAGCTCGCTTCATACATACCAAGGACGACAAGAATCAAGAAAGTACAATTTCTTCTAAATAAAGCAAAACTACAAAGTGCTATAAGTAAGTGCCATTTAAGTGCTACTAAAGTGTTAGTTTCAAAAAGTTGTTAGTAGTTTTTTTTTTTTTTTTTTTTTTTTTTAATTCAAGGTAAAGTCGGAAGAGGCATGTTTTTAGTTTTCGGCGGAAGATGTGTAAACTTTCTGATGTCCGGATGTCAATGGGGAGCTCATTCCACCATTTAGGAGACAGGACGGCAAACAGTGGTGTATTTGATGAGTGTTTAGCTCGCAGTGAGGGAGCAAGGAGCTGATTGGCTGAAGCAAGGGATAGAATAGGAAAGGAAAGGAAGAGGTCTAGAAAGGCGGAAAAAGAATGTTAAACTGATATAATATACACTCTTTATGATGTTTTTTTATAGAAAAAAGTTTTTACGAAAGCTTTTTGTCATGTTTAATTTTTTAATTGCCATAGTCTTCTATCAGTGTACTAATTTATAATCCCTACAAATTATTATTGCATTATACTTTTTTGATTTTAAAGTCAGTTGATGACAGATGTTGGTACATCGAATATTTAAATATTATGAAACAATATTGCACTCAATTATAATGCTAGTTACACATTATGATGTTCTGGACCTCGGTTGGAGGAAATTTTCTCTATCTGTACCGCTCAAAAGTATAACCCTGTTCTAGAGCAAATGTCTTGGTTTGCTTAAAACAGGTAGTTTGTACAACATGTCATCTTTCTACATCTTAACAAAAAATTTAAATAAAAACATCTGTTCAGTATGGTCAAACTCAAATGTGGGATGAAAAGCCTGCTATATCTTTTTATCCTCGACCAACTGTAATAAAGGTGAATATTTTGTCAGTTGTGGGGCTTAAATGTCTCATTTTGTGAACACACCTTAAAGTGAGTTTTACAACCCAGTTTTTGTCAATGAGGAAGGGAAGCGACACAGCGCCAATGGTGTCTGGCAATGCAGCCTTTTATTGTTAAAGTGATAAAAAAACAATCACAAGGCAAACATTGAACAAATATAAGACACAAAGGGTTATGGGCAGAGGGTGACGCCAAATCATAAAACAAACAAAAGACAAACCCTCTTTCTAAATATTGACCCCACTCCACTGACTGCTAATTAAACTAAATTATCCTTCATAAAAGTTACAAGGTGCATTCATGTCGCCACCAATAAGACTAAGTGAACTATCAAAAGGACTGTAGTTGAAGTGTACAATGAAATTAGGAAAATAACAAACTCAACTATAGCCCAACAAAACCCTTTATCACTGAACATGTGCCTCACAAGTAACATTCACTAAATTCCCAGAGCATCACTTTTTAAAATTTACTTTGCACATTGACTCTCCAACAAATTGGTAAAACTTTCTTAAACCATTAGCATTTTTTCTATTCTCAGTAGTCTTTTGGTGGCGACAGACTCTGCGTTCATTCATTTGATGTTTCAATTTTTTTCCCTTTTTTAGCAGAAAATGCAAATGGAACAACATGCTGGACAGACTGATCAAGGCAGCAAAGGACACTCCAACTGTTTTAGCAGCAGCAGCACCCGACACCCACACACCTCAGACAAGAGAGACTTCAGCTACCATCCAGATTCCGTAGACCAGAGAAATCAGAGAGACTACAAACAAGAGTGGAGGAATGATACACCTCACAGAGGCAAGCTCGACAACAACCACATAAATCATGGGCAGAGACAGGAAAACATCTCCTTTAAAGAGGATATGAGTAAGGAGAGGATGCTCATAACGGTGTCATGTGGACCGACATCCCCTTCGAACATCAGGGTTAAGGAGGAAGTGAACAAGGAGCAGACCGTCAGAGGCTATAGCAAAGTCAAAGTGGAAGACACAAATAAAAAGGATAGCAAGGAAAAAGATAGCAAGGGAAAAAATGATAGCAGTGATGATAGTGACGATGACAAAGGAAAAATATGTAAAGTAAAATCATCAAAAAAGAAAAAGAAGAAGGAGAAGAAGAAGAAAAAGGAGAAGGGGAATAAGTCCTAACAGTTGTATTATTATTGTTCCTCTTTTTTAAAAATCGTTATTAGACAGTTCTTTGAGATGTCATGGTTTTAGTTTCACCATAACCATCCTGGACACCATTTTGTTAGTTCTTTGTTGGTGAGATCAGACGATGGAGGTAGGCCGTCAAAAGTGATTTCATTATAATTCTTAATGGAACAGTCTGACATGTTTAGAAGTGCAAACCCACATTCAAAAGAGAAAATTAAAATCAGTTTAATCTTTGCATCTATTGGAAAGATGGGTTCACCCATATTTAGCAGGTAAACGGGATGGAGTTGTTTTGAGTTGATCCAGGCGGCTTCCGGAGTGAACTCTGAATGGCCAATCGTAGGAAAAAATAGTGCTGCCCATCGATGCACTGTATGAATGGTCTGTGAATGGCAAACTGTAAAGTACTGTACTGAAAGCGCTTTGTGTTGTAAGCGAGACTACAAAAGCGCTATATAAATACAGACCAGTTACCATTATCTTAATAAAATAGCTTGCAGTGTTTGTGCTAGCCAAGAAAGACCAAAAACGTCCCAGGATGATAAATAGATGTAATTTATATAAATCTTCACCTTTGGTTGTTGCTATATTTTGCAACAAAGGTCATCCTCCAGAGCATTAACTTGCTCCTGTTACTAAGGGAACCACATGTCAGTATCAGTATGTTATCTCACCCTGGCTTCATCCTCTAAATGAATGTTTGAAAAGTTAAGTAGTAAATTTGTAAATACATCCCTCTTTCTGAACACTGTTGCTACTCTGTGCATAGTTTCCAAAGACCAACAGCTCTGTAAGGCTAGACATGTAATGTGTTCAGGGGGATGTTCTTTTGACTTGTCTGCATTTTTTTATAAAAATTATCTTTAATAAAAGAGGTTAATAAAAGCCAAGTGATATTAAACACACGTTGTTAATGTCTTTTTCAACCGAAACGTCCAATTTAAACTACAGGTTGGCAGTATCCTGAACAATCGTGCAAAAAAATATCCTGCTGCTCTGGGTAATGGGGGATTTTTAAAAGGAACACATTGCTTTCATGGGTAATGTGTGGAGTGACAGTGAAGAGGTCAGAGTAGATGGTTTGTGTTAGCACTTTCCCCAAACCAAAGACACATCATGAACTTGCTGTAAGAATTCTCTGACTCCTTCATTGTCAACATACTGTGCACAGCTGCAGCTGAATGTTTACAGATACATTTAGGATCAACTGCTTAAATATCTACTGTCTACATCCAGGAAATAAGTAAAACCTCTAAGACGATCTGAAAAGACACATTCACAATTATTTTAAAGGAAACATGCTTACACAATACGGACAAAATAACATTCTGGAAAGCCATCAATAGCTTAAGCTTAACCCTAGCAGCTATTCAGCTTTTACCTTTTTATCAGCATTAGGCATTGGGCAAGGAAAATCAGTAACAGAAATCTCACTGCAATTTCTGAAGGACTTCAGTGTAATTCAGGACATGATGTTCACATAGAATATGAGATAAATGGCTTTTATCTACAATGGCTTCTAGTATCTTATTGGTCCTAAGGGGATATCCAGTTATCTCCAAAATAGGGCAGGACCTTCATGTTTCTGAAGCCATGAACCAAATGCTTACATACACCACACAAACAGGATACTTTACAATCCCAAACATAGCCTGGAGATGCCAAATCCTGGTTGTGGTTCTGGTTTCTTATATACACATGTTAGTATCTTACTGCCACTAGACGGAATTGAGCCTTCTTCAGCTGAGCCAAGAAAATTTGTGATTAAGGTTTATGAGGCCCTTTCTTTCTGTGACCTGTCAATGGAGTCCAGTTTAAAAGGCCTTGGTTTTTTTTTCATGTATAGCTCTCCATAATTTACCTGTAAATGGTTTGAGGCCCCCTTGCTCTTATAATTTGTATTTGTGGACCAACCAAACCAGGTAGCTCAGTAAATGTCTTTATTATTCTTTTACCATTCTTCACTGTGAACACCTACAGCATACTCTGATGTAAATTACCGCCATGTGATAGGATTAAAGATGTATTTTCTAATTAAGTAATGTAAATTTCTAACTTGGGTTTTCCCCATGACTACTCTTAAATAAAGAAATTATATATATATTATTTTAATATATTCTGATACTACACTTGTCAGTCGAAGTCTTTTGGCAATACAGGACCCAGTGAAACAGCAAAGCCAACCCAAGGTAAGTGTGTTGTCCTTTTGTGAAAAAATCCTGGGGCTGCTGAAGTCAAGTTTGAGGTGTAAGTGCACAGTACCAGAAACGTGATGAGATTATCTGCTGAGGGCCTGACCTTAATGGATGCAAATTTAAGGTCGGGCATTCTATTTGCTTCAAGGTAACAATAATTTGATATTTGTCCTGGATTGTCCTGTATACGCTAATTAGCTTGTTAAAAAAATGTAAGTGGTCTTGCATAATCAAGGCCAGGTTTCTTCGCGATGTACAATTGGTACAACTGCTCCTAATACGATGACTTGGATGACTTAGAATCTTCACAGATAAGGCCAGCTACTGATATAACCTATGTCCAGTAGTTACTGTGTAAGAGTTTATGACACAGGGAATTAAATAATGACATCTGATGTGCTGCAGATTTGTACTGTTTGAATAACCCAATAAATGAATAAGAAAAAAAACAGTCTGGTCTTGCTCTTTATCTCTATGTGTTTTGAACAGGTATCTTTTAGAGAGAATTAGTCCAATCTATCATGCTTGATGGTAAGAGACAGTAAATCTATGGTCTTGTCTTTGCTAAGTCAGAAAAAAATGGAAGGTTCTCTGCTAAAGCTAAGTTTTGATTTCGTTCAGTTTAAAGCAAATGAAGAATAAAGTATCTAATTCAATATTTGGGTCCAGCTATACAGTAAATATGTCAAGATTTTTTTTTTAGTTTTATATAAATGACTAGAAAGCATAATAATCCCAAGAGTCAAAGTGATTTATTAAACATAATAGAAACCAACCTTTTTCATTATGTAAAATACTAAATTCTTTTGTGTCACAGTATGAAGAAAATTATTATGCCAGATTGTGAGATTGAAAGGATGTCATAACTTGGATGTATTGCCCTCTATGGGCTATGTACATGACCTGTGGTGTTCAAACTAAGGGCTGGACCCCATAGGAGGTATGTAGACCCCAAGGGACTCAAGATGATATCATACATGGAATGAAATTTAAAAAGTATTTTGAAATTATCAATCAAATTTTATTTGTATGGCCCATTTTCACAAATCACAATTGGTCTCAAAGGGTTTTACCATGGTGTGACATCCTCTGTCCTTAACCCTCAACAACAGTAAGGAAAAACTACTAAAAACCCTTTTAACAGGGTAAAAATATGTAGAAACCTCAGAGAGCCACATGTGAGGGATTCCACTAGTCTACAGTCATTGTCCACTGCCGCTTATTGCCGCTTATTACGATCCATCATCAGCCGCCGACCTCGATCGTGGTCCACCACCATTATATGATGTTAACACGACACAGGATCCACCATTACCACTACGATCAGCCAGAACGATTTAGAATCCGCCAAACTGGATCCACCATTGCGACCTCTGATGCGCGATCCACAAATCGTAATCCATGGTGCGGCCACAGCGGGCCCCGATCTGCGGCCGATAAAGCCCAGGGACTCAGGGAAGGGTTTAAGTCAGTAACATGTACTGATGAGATACACTCCTGATCAAAATCTTAAGACCAGTTAAAAAAAAATTGCATGAATTTGCATTTTGCACTGTTGAATCTAAGGAAGGTTCTAAGTACAGTTTCTTTCTTTTTTTAAGCTTTGTTTTTATTGAAGAGAAACACAAACATTCCTTGACAACATCACAGATCATACATGACAGACTGATTGGTGAAAAATAATAAATAAATAAAAGGACAGTTAAGACATTCCGTCGTACCACAGGATTCCCCTCAATTAGAGAGGTATCCTGCAATAGGTAGCCATCTCCTCACAAAAACATCAGACTTTAATTGCAATTGAGCCGTTAGAGCCTCCATTGCATACACCTCCCTCAGCTTCTGTTTCCACTGTGCCACTGTAGGTGGCTGTGGATTCAACCATTTTATTGTCACCATTTTCCTAGCAGTCATCAAGAGTATATGCAACAAGTGCTCTTGGTCTCTTGTGTACATGTCTTCAGGAGCCAGATCGAAAAGAAACTGACTTGGGGTGAATAGTATATTAATTCCCAGAACTTTATTTATCTCGCTCTTTATCCCCTTCCAAAAAGGAAGCAACATTGGGCAATCCCAAAATATGTGTGAGTGGTCGCCAACCATTCCACATCGTCTCCAGCAGTATATTGCTGCTGGATTATCTGCAAATTTAGAGACCACGGAGGGCGTCTTAAAGAACCTAGTCTTCATCTTCCAATCAAACTCCTTCCACATGTTACTATTAATACCTTTATGACATCCAATGCACATTGTTCCCACTCCCCGTCCTCAATTATAGTATTTAACTCCAGCTCCCATTTGTTTTTGATATAAAAAGTGTTGTCTGATGTATCAAGTAAAAGATTTCTGTATATATGGGAAACATGCTTTTTACTGGGTAATTGATGTTTAGTTATATTAATAAAGTAAATTTCCATGTTCGTTGGAGCATTTTTGATTATATTCCAATCTGTATGGTTTGTAATGTAATTTCTTATCTGAAAATACCGGAACATATCACTTTGGGGTAAAAGGAATTTGTCTTGTAGATAGGAGAATGGCTGTATACCGGTGTCACAAAGCAACTGGTCAATAACCCTCAGGTTTCTGCCTGCCCACCTCTTAAAAGTGATATCTGTTGTTGAGGGGGGGAAATCTGGGTTTCCATTAATCTGCATAGCCCTTGAGAGGGCAACTGATCCTCTAATTTTCTTCTGGACTGCCAACCATACTTTCAAGGTTTTTTTTTACCCATACATTTTTTATTTCAAATTTCATCTGGGATTGCTTGTTTAGAAACACTAATGTGGATAAAGGTATTGCTGGCACTGAGCTCTGCTCTATGTTCACCCATCCTGATTCTAAGTCATTGTTAATCCAAGCTACCACTGCTGTTAGTTGTGCTGCCCAGAAATAGTATTTTAAATTAGGGAGGCTGAGTCCACCCCTGTCCTTCCCAAGAGTGAGCGTTTTAAGTCTCACTCTTGGTCTCTTGTTTTGCCATATGAATTTAGAAATGAGCTTGTACCAGCATATTGAAGGCTTATGTTGGGATCCCGATTGGGAGAGACTGAAACAAAAACAAAATTCTGGGAAGTAGATTCATTTTAACAGCTTCTACTCTACCCAGAAGGGATAATGGTAGCACATCCCATCTTGCCAATTCATTTCTAAATGTCCCAAATATTTTTTTATAATTCGCCTGGTATAGCTGTGTTACCTGGGGAGTGAGTATGATCCCTAAATATCTGAAACCCTGTTTAGATCTGCGGAAGTTTACTATATCATCAAGCTGACTAGGCCATGTCCCAGACACCATCATTGCTTCTGATTTACTAGGATTAACTTTATAACCTGATACTAAACCATATTCATTAAGATTTTGTAGAAGAGCCGGGACTGACTGAACGGGATTTTCAATAAACACTAATATGTCGTCCGCATATAGGGCTGTTTTATGTTGTTCTCCACTCTCATCTCTTATTCCTTGTATAACGGGGTTACTTCTAATCAATTCCGCATAGGGGCTCAATACTAAGAGCGAACAGGGCTGGCGAAAGCGCGTCCCCCTGCCTTGTCCCCATTCCCAGATCAAAGAAGTCGGAACATTGGCCATTAACTCTAACTCTTGACCTCGGACTCATATAAAACACTTTAATCCAACTCAAAAAGGTTTCATTAAAGCCCGTATGAGCCATTGTTTGCTCCAAAAATGTCCAGTCCAGTCTATCAAATGCCTTCTCAGCATCTAAGCTAAGAAGCATTGATGGAGTCTTTCTACCAGAAGCAATAGATTGTAGATTTAGAGCTCGTCTGACATTATTAGTGCCCTGCCGCCCGGTTATGAACCCCGTTTGATCAGAGTTAACTAGTTTCCGGATGTGTCTCTGTATTCTATTTGCCAAGATAGAGGTCAGGATTTTTAAATCCTGACATAGCAGACTTATCGGCAGATAACCCATACACTGAGTGGGGTCTTTTCCATCTTGGTGTATAACTGTGATAATTGCCTCTGTCCAAGTTTTTGGGGGGGTCCCTTTCATCCAATGCATAATTATATACTCGACATAGAATTGGGGCTAGTTCGTGTACAAAAACTTTATAATATTCCCCGGAGTATCCATCGACACCCGGGGATTTACTATTCTTTAATTTACTAATACTATCTGTTATTTCCTGCACTGTTATGGGAGAAGACAATATCTCAGTCTCCTCCTGTGATAATCTATTCAGTTGGATCGAGTCCAAGAGTTTTGTTATTTTCTCCTCCTTCCCTATCAATTCTTGACCTTCATATAATTTTTTATAGTATGCCGCAAACGCCTCTGCTACTTCTTTCGGTTGGGAGGTAATTCTATTTGTGTCGGGGTGTTTAATTTTAGGTACCACGCGGTTCGATTGAGCTTTCCGTAACTGGAATATTCTTTTATTTTATCACGTAATTCCTGTTGGATTAAGGGGTCATTCAATATTGAGACATTAAGTCTCCAGTATCTGAATTGTTTTTCTTGACCTAGATTTATTTTCATCTTAATGGGACCATGATCTGACAGAGTAATGGGTTCTATATTACACTCTGTTACTCTATGCACATCAGCCTTTGAAACCAGAAACATGTCTAATCTGGAGTAACTTCCATGAACTTGGGACCTATATGTATAGTCTCTATCTCTGGGATGATGATATCGCCATACATCAATCAGGCCCAATCCATCCATCATTCCCAGAACAGTAGCTGCTTTTCTAGTTCGAGGTCCCTTCCCAGCAGGTAGTCGGTCCATACTTAAATTTAGTACACAATTATAGTCCCCCCCAACCACTATGATTCCCTTCCCTTCATCTGCCAGTTTGGAGGCTATTTTCTTAAAAAAAAAGGGGCAATCCTCATTTGGTGCATACAGGTTCAAAAATGTAAATCTATTTTCCCAAATCGTACCTATCACCATAACATATATCTGCCTTCCTTATCTTTCAATATTTTTTCGCAATTAAAAAAGACATTCCTTCTAAACAGGATAGCAACCCCTCTTTTCCTCCCTCCTCCATGAGATGCACTGTATATTTGTTCCACCCAGTCCCTCTTTAATTTCAGGTGTTCTTCCTCAGAGAGATGTGTCTCTTGTAACATTGCGGCTGAACATTGTAAAGCTTTGAGTTGGTTAAGCATTTTCTTTCTTTTAATTGGATTTCCCAGACCCTTTATGTTGTAACTAACTACAGTCAAACCATCCATATTACAATTCTTTTAATCCTTACTGTCATGATGCTCTGTAGTCAACTTATAAATGTCAAGTACACCATCACCTGCTGTAAAAGTCCTATCAGCTGTCAAGGAAGTAACACAAAAAAGAACAGAAACTATGTACAATTTCCAATAGAGAACAACAGAAATCATACACAACAACACGGCTTCCAAGTCCTCAACTGGCCCATCTCCAGTGGTGGCCAGTCCCCGTATGGAACTGGGCAGAGGGTGGCGGAAACCCTCCGGGATAATGTCACATTGTGCGGCAGACCGACTCCGTCGGGTAAACTGCTGCGGCCCTACAGTGGCTGGGTGTGTGTCACCCATGAATCAATTGCAGCTGATGCCACAAACCAAACCGACCAACTAATATGCTATTGTTACATTCTGTACTCAGCTAAGTGAAAATAAATCTCAGGAAGAGAAATAAAAACTTGGAACAAAGTTCCAAGAAAGGAGTAGAAAAAAAATAATATATGTATATAAAATATATATAGCCCAGCAACCCCACTGTAATTGGAGGTTAAAAAGACCATTCAACTCTAGCCCATCTAACAATAAACTATTCACGTCTTCTCATAACTGTCTGAATAAAATGGAAAAACCTTACTTTTTGCACAATATTCCCAGTTACTTCAAGTGAAGAAAAACCCTGCAGTCTTCTTCTGTGATCATGTTGACATTGCGCCCTCCTAGGTTGGCGACCCGTGTCTCCCACCTGTGTCTGGCCAGCTGTCGCTCCACTTTATCCCGCTCGTCAACTCGGACCTGGATGTTGAAATCTTTAAGCACCGACGCTGCGTCCATCACCGTCTGAAAAGTTTTTTCCTCGGATCCCACCACCATCCTCAGCCGGGCTGGGTATAGGCATTTCGCTTTAACGTTTTTCTCCTTCAGCTGTTTCACAATAAATCTGACCTTGGCGCGTTTCCTCTGCAGCTCCGGCGAATAGTCATTATCAAAGTAAATCTGCTTCTCACCCATCTTCACTGTGCGTTGTCTCCAGGCGTGTTGCAGGATCTGTTCCTTCACTGTGTAGTCAGCGAATTGAATTACGATGGAGCGAGGCGGGTCGTTTTCTTTCGGTTTTGACATAAGTGCTCTATGCGCCCGGTCAATCCTGATGTCGGCTTCGGTTAGTGGCAGACCAGTCAGCACCGTCGGCAGTAGTTTTTTAATGAAGGCGGTCATGTCACCTGATACAGCCTTAGATTTTGCCTTCTGTGTCTGTTCTCAAGATCCTCACACCGTTCAAATAATTCCGCTTCACGTTGCAGCAGGAAGCCGATGGCTTTTCCGTGGGTTGCGGTGGTCTCCTCCGTAGTTGTTATACGCTCCTCTGCTTCAACGATCCTCTTTTCCAACTTTGTTAGTTGTGCACTTAAACCCTCAACTGATGTTTCAATCCTTGTGAATGACTCCTTGGCTTGGCCTTTAAATTCCTTTACATCCATACTCATCTGCAGAATGTCCCCCCGTATTTCTTGGTTCGACTGGACGATAGCTTGAAATATCTCCTCCAGGTTACACATGGCAGCGTCAGTAGTTTTTCTAGCGCCAGCTCCGTCGGGACCAACAGACTTGTTAGCATCCGCTGGTTCCGACGATTTTTCCTCTCCTTTGTGTCTAAACTGATATCTGGTGAGTTTGTTGTTAGCGCTCTTCTTTGTGGTGTCGTTAGACATGTTTTTGCTGAGTTTTGTTCAAATATCGGTTTGGTAAGTTGGTTAATCAGCAGAGCTCGAACTGTTGCGTCCTACCTAAACATGGCGCCGCCGGAAGTCTCTCTAAGTACAGTTTCAAAATGCAAAAAGAAGAAATGGGAACAAGAGCCCAAAAGTTGTGAGCAGGCAATTTATTGAAAACAACAATTTAACTGAAGTAGGCTGTTCATCAGCTGATCAAAAGTTTAAGACCACAGCTCAAAAAAAAAAAAACCCTCCTAAAACAAAAATTAAATTGTCAAAAACTGACTCAGTAATGAGTAGCTCCACCATTATTGTTGATCACTTCAAAAATGTTGACGTTTTGGCATGCTTGATGCAAGTGTTTCCAAAAGGCTAGTGCGAATGTTGCGCCAAGTGGTGAAGATGGCTTCACGAAGGGCATCCACTGTCTGGAACTGAAGTCCATTTTTGTAAACTTCCCTTGCCATCCATCCCCAAATGTTCTCAATTGGATTAAGATCAGGGGAACACGCAGAATGGTCCAAAAGAGTGATGTTATTCTCCTGGAAAAAAGTCTTGGTCAGACAGGCATTGTGAATGGAGCGTTGTCCTGCTGAAAAACCCAGTCGTTACCACACAGACGAGGGCCGTCAGTCATAAGGGATGCCCGCTGCAACATCTCCACATAGCCAGCTGCTGTTTGACGCCCCTGCACAACCTGGAGCTCCATTGTTCCATTGAAGGAAAAAGCACCCCAGATCATGATGGCGCCCCCTACACTGTGCCGCGTAGAAAACATCTCAGGTTGCATCTCCTTGTCATGCCACTAACGTTGGAAGCCATCAGGACCATCAAGGTTAAATTTTTTCTCATCAGAGAATAAAACTTTCTTCCACCTTTGAATGTCCCATGTTTGGTGCTCCCTTGTAAAGTCTAATAAGGCAATTTGTGGCGTTGAAGGAGACTTGGGCTTTGAAGACGTTTCCTGTTTTTGAAGCCCTTCCTTCGCAGATGCCTTCTGATGGTTATTGGGCTGCAGTCAGCACCAGTAATGGCCTTAATTTGGGACGAGGATCGTCCCGTGTCTTGACGGACAGCCATTGGGATTCTCTAGCTCAGCGCCGGTGAAATTTTTTGGGTCTACCAATTTTAAAAGGCTGTGGTCTTAAACTTTTGATCAGCTGATGAACAGCCTATTTGAGTTAAATTGTTGTTTTCAATAAATTGCCTGCTCACAACTTTTCGTCTCTTGTTCCCATTTCTTCTTTTTGCATTTTGAAGCTCTACTTAGAACCTTCCTAAGATCCAACAGTGCAAAATGCAAATTCATGCAATTTTTTAACTGGTCTTAAGATTTTGATCAGGAGTGTATGAATTACTTTGATAGGATAATGTCAGGCCTGGACTAGAATGAGGACTCAGATGCAGAGGATTTCCCTTACAGCACACTTTATTGCGTTCAGATCCTCTATGATGAGTGACAACTTACTTGGCTATGAAACACTTACTAAATATTTCTAGGACCTGGCAAAAAATAAACCGGGGAAGAAAACTCCCTAAAAGATTCAAAACAAGCACTAGGAAAAGAACAAGGTCTATAAACATAAATCGCTCCGAAAGGATGATAAACAAAAGGCTCGAGTAATAAAACAAAAGCGCTCCTGAGGGAGGAAAAACCAAGCCATGAAAAAGGGACAAAAGAAAAGGCTCACCTAAACAGGAGGCTCATCAAACTAACTAGAACTCACTAAACATAAATCGCTCCAAAAGGGAGGAAGAAGAACAGATTACCAAAGAACACAAAACGAAGCTAAACTAGAAAAACTTTAACAAACAAAAAAATCACTCTCAAAGAGGATACAGACTTACGTGGTGTAGCAAAGATCAAGGCAAAACACGACTATGGCTGTGGACAAGGGCTTAGGTGCACTAACAAGAACAAAACACTTCGGCACAAGACAAAGGGGAGACGCAGACTATAAGCACATGAGGGTGAAGGGAACAGGTGGAAACATCCGGAATCAGTGACACATGAGGAAGGGCAAGTGACCTGAAACGAGAGGAGAGTTCGGATTTCAAAATAAAACAGGAAGTTACGAGACAAAAACCCAAGACAAGACAGACCCCACCACAGTGTGACAGATAATGATTAGAGCAGAGGAAGGCTGTGTCCTAAATTACCTTTGCGCCTTAGCGTCATCAGGGATTTTTGCCTTGTAATCAATGATACAATGATACAATGATACAGGTCGAACTTGAGGCTACACTGAGGCTCAAGGTAAATCTGACTGGCTAGTGGTTTGTATGGTAGTACGATGAAAACCATGTGGCCGACTCAGTAGATCGGCCATCAATACCTCTATGCCTTCTTAAACTAAACCCTTCCTATTTTAGAACATAGGAAAAGTTACGTTCTGCCGCACTAATTAGCTCTAACTATAAGCTTTATCAAAAAGGAAGGTTTTGAGCCTACTCTTAAACAAACAGATGGTGTCTGCCTCCCGAACTGAAAGTTGTAGATTATTCCACAGCTGAGGGGCTTGATGGCTAAAAGCTCTGGCTCCTACTCTACTTTTAGAGACTTTAGGGACAACAAGTAGGCCTGAGTTTTGGGAGCGAAGTGCTGTAGTAGGTTGATAAAGTACTAACAGCTCTTTAAGGTAAAATGGCGCCATATTATTCATGGCCTCGAAGGTGAGGAGGAGAATTTTTAATTATATTCTAGATTTAACTGGAAGCCAGTGTAGCGATGCTAATACTGGAGAAATGTGCTCTCTTCTAGATGCAGATTAAGATGCATTTTATTAGTCCCAAACACATGCACAGACATGCAAAGGCACACTCATGCAGGTAGGGAAATTTAGCCTCTGCTTTTAACCCATCTGGTGCAGGACACACAGAGCAGTGAGCGACCATGTACGGCGCTCAGGGAGCAGATGTTGGGGGAGTAAGGAGCCTTGCTCAGGGGCACTAGACAGGGTAGGGAGACTCTCGCTTCTCTTGGTTCTCGTCAGGACACGTGCTGCATCATTTTGGACAAGCTCTAGAGTCTTTAACGACTTACTACTGGAGCCTGATAGTAATGACAATAGTCCAGTCTCGATGTAACAAAGGCGTGGACTAGTTTTTCTGCATCTTTTTGCAAAAGGACATGTCTAATTGATGAAATATTATGCAAGTGGAAAAAGGCTGACCTAGAAATTAGTTTTAGGTGTGAATTAAAGGACAAATCAGGATCAAAGATCACTCCCAAGTTCCTGACTGTTTCATTGGAAGCAAGGGCAATGTCGTCTAGCGCAGCTATATCATTAGATAATGTATCTCTAAGGTGTTTAGGGCCAAGTATTATAACCTCTGTTTTATCTGAGTTTAATAAGAGAAAATTGCGGGTCATCCAGGTTTTTATTTAACTAAACTACACAGAGTCCACACAGCTCTGCAGTGCAATAGCCGATTTAAAATAAAAGCAATGTCCTGATTGTGGCTCTGAGCTGAACAGTTCCAGTACCTGACTGTTCAAGTTCTGCCAGAGTGGTGGTTATAATGAAAACATTACGTGATAATGTTGTACGTAAATATGTTATTGATGATAGCAGCAACAATTCATATCATAATATGAATAATAATCATAATCATAATAATAGTTGTCTGAATCCTGCTGCTCTGAAGTCTGAGATACTTGCAGATAGAGAGATAGAGAGAGAGAGAGACTATGGGAGAGGGAAACACAAATTTAAACATGTAGTAAAATACATGAATGTGGAGGGAAGAGAGATAGAGAGAAATGCATTATGGGAGTTCCCCCAGCAGTCTAGGCCTATAGCAGCATTACTAAGGGATGGTTCAAGACTCACCTGATCCAGCCCTAACTATTGGATTTATCAAAAAGGAATGTTCTAAGTCTAACCTTAAATGTAGAGATGGTGTCTGCTTCCTGAACCCAGAGTGGGAGCCAGTTTCACTGGAGAGGAGCCTGGTAGCCGAAGGCTCGACCTCCTGTCTTACTCTGACAGACTCTAGGATCCACAAGAGAGCCTGTGTTTTGAGAGTGAAGTGATCTATTTGGACGATATGGTGTTATGAGCTCTTTGATATAGGAAGGGATTTAAGATTTAATGAAAAATTGTATTTGCTCTGTGATATAATTTCAGAAACACTGAAACATTACAGTGTACATTTCAGTAACAAATGGGAAAAAAAGGTTGACTAGTGGTGTACAATGAAGAATTTTCGAGAAGAATGCGGAAATTCTGACATAAACAAAAACTAAACAACTATATCCAAAGTCAGCCAGCAGATGGAGACAAATTATCATGGTTACATTACGTATGTGAAGCTTATTACATTGTACGGTGTTGTACTGTGTATACAGTAAAGGAATTTATTTAACATTATATAGGAGGATATAAGGTGAAGTATTAATTACTGTCGAGACATGAATTAAGAAACTAAATGTTGTCTTCCTCATCACAGCACTCAACCAGTCTGTCATAAAAAATGTCTTCTCAGTAACAGGTGGTTACACAACTTTAGACGGTTTGCTGATTCAGGCTTTGCGGCATTCCCCTCAGTGTGTCAAAGCAAGTTCCAACCTGCTTGTTGTTTAAAGAGGGTGAAATCCATTTTGCTGTCTGTCTTACTTTCACTTAAATACTGGACAACAGACATTTAGTCTGTGCACCCTTTGAAGGAATTCAGTCCCCAAAACCATATCATGTGCCTGTAAAGTGCTTTTCAAGCACTTTGTCTGCTATACCTTTCAAATTTACAGCAAATAAGCGTAGAAAACCTTAAATATAAAAGATTGTTGAGAAAATTATAATTTGCAAATGTACATTTAAATAAATACTTTTTGGGGAAATATATTTTCAGAAATATACACATATATTGACCCATTGACAATTGTCACCCAGCTCTGCGGTTCTCCTTTATTATATTTTCTCCTTCCGGTCCACATACAAACTAAACCCAGTAAAAAACTGAAAACCACTGGACAAGATATGCAAAGTGTGTGCAAGTGGCAAATGAAGCAGCTCGGGATACCAGGAGAAAACTTTCTGTGAAGGGGTCTCTTCACTGCACTGTGTGAATCCTTGAGGTATAACATGGCAACTACATTTCCATCATATTAAAACATTTGCAACACCCATAAATCTTTTTAGAAACAGTGTTCCTCTTTCTTGACTCTGTTTATGGCCTTGCTGCTTTTCTCTGTGGGTTAACACACCTGGTCAATCAGTGAAATAGTGTGAAATCACTGTTAAAAAACATGACAGACACAGCATATAGGCTAAATTTTAATTAAAAATGTAAGTTTGTATTTGGTTTATTCTAAATATCTGTCTCTTTAGCAGCTAAATGCTCCATGTTCACCAGTTTCGCTCTGACTGTGTGTCTGCTGTTTGATTCTAATCTGATGCTAAGTGGTTTGGTCAGAGTTCTTGTAACTTTGCTAAGATCCATTTCCTGTTTTGGTGAGACAGACACAAAACAGTGAAGTAGGGCGGCACAAAGGGTAATCTTTATTTGCTCTTGATTTATTTATATATCAAGGTGGCTGTAATACAGCACAGTACAAATAAGGGCATTTTTGTTATTTATGTTGTCATTTCCTCATTTCTATCTCTTAATGAGTAACGAACCCAGGCCTCTGGGTGTGTTAAAGCCTGCTGCAGTCTGCCTGACTGGCTGTCTGTTGCAGTTTGAGTGGTGTGGTTTTATGACATGATAAGAAGTTTTCTCTGTGTGTGTGTGTGTGTGTGCGTGCGCACCCATTTCAGTTTGCTCTAGAAAAGGGGACACTCCTCCCAGCTTGGCCTGTAGTTTTTTACTGTTGTATTCAGAAACAATAAGGGTTAAAAGTAAGGCATTTTGTGTCACTGCTCTGCCTGTTTTAATGGTGGATTTGCTCCCTGTGTTGACGAATGTCTATGACTGTAATTCTAAAGTGGAGCCACACCTACACACACAAAGCCATGACAATAGACTGGTAGTTAACCACACACAGCAGGGATAAAGAGAGGTTAAGGTATAGGGTGTGGTCAGGAGCTCTCTCAAAGATAAACAGATAAAGAGCAGACAGGCCTAGTCCTCAGGCATTCCTCACAATTCCAGGCCTTAGAGGGGGATACAGGATAATTCTTAATACTTCTGCAAGTCAGTTCATTTCCAATGGTTGCTTAAAATAATTTGGATTTTTTTAGGTGAGTATACCACAACCTATATTTCTATAAGATTTCTGACCTAGAACAAGTAGTTGAAGAGTTTGAGGGTAAATAAATGTGTGTAGTCACTAGAGGAGACGAGTGAGACACATTTCCAGGTAAAGTTAACATGATAGCACATGTCCAATTTGCAGCAGGCTCCCTGAGTTTCTCAAGGCGTGTTCACAGAGTGGTGAGAGTGGTTAGGTGAGAACATAAACAGAGCCATGCAATGTCAACAGATGCAGCTTTCAACAGCGGAGTCAGTGTGATGCAGGGGGCTTGTGAGCCCCACTGCCATGGGGAAAAAACTGTTCAGGTGACGCAAGGTTTTAGTCCTGATGGCCTGGAACCTTTTTCCGGACGGGAGTCTCTGGAACAGGTGGTGAGCGGGATGGGAAGGATCAGCGATGATCTTGCCTGCTCTCTTACTGGTCCTGGAGTGGAACAGATCTATGAGAGCCGGCAGGTCACAGCCGATGACCTTCTCAGCGGACCGAATGATCCGCTGCAGTCTGCCCTTGTCCTTGGCAGTGGAGGCAGCGAACCAGACGGTGATGGATGAGGTGAGGATGGACTCAATGATGGCTGTGTAGAACTCAACCATCTCTTTCCGCGGCATGCTGAATTTCCTCAGTTGCCGCAGGAAGAACATCCTCTGCTGGGCCTTCTTGATGATGGAGGTGATGTTCTCCGCCCATCTCAGGTCCTGTGAAATGATCGTCCCCAGGAATCTGAAAGACACAACTGTTTTAACAGGGGAGTTGCATATGGTGAGAGGAGTTGGGCTCCTCCTGAAATCTGCTACCATCTCTACAGTTTTTAAAGCGTTCAGCTCCAGGTGGTTCTGGCTGCACCAGGAAGCCAGGCTGTTTACTTCCTCTCTGTAGGCGGCCTCGTCCCCATTGGAAATTAATCCAATAAGGGTGGTGTCGTCAGCAAACTTCAGAAGTTTTACAGAGGGATGGCTGGAGGTGCAGTTGTTGGTGTAGAGGGAGAAGAGGAGAGGAGAGAGCACACAACCCTGTGGGGCTCCAGTGCTGATGGTCCGGGTGTCAGAGACAAGCTTCCCCAGCCTCACGCGCTGCTTCCTGTCGGTCAGGAAGTTAGTGATCCACCTGCAGGTGGGCTCAGGCACGCTCAGCTGTGTCAGCTTGTCCTGGAGAAGAGCTGGGGAGATGGTGTTGAATGCAGAGCTGAAGTCCACAAACAGGATCCTGGCGTAGGTGCCAGGGGAGTTGAGGTGCTGGAGGATGAAGTGGAGTCCCATGTTGACTGCGTCTTCTACGGACCTGTTGGCTCTGTAGGCAAACTGCAGCGGGTCGAGGAGGTGGTTTGTTATGGTCTTGAGGTGGCTCAGCACGAGGCGCTCAAAGGTCTTCATCACTACGGAGGTCAGGGCGACTGGTCTGTAGTCATTAAGGCCTGTGATCCTCTGCTTCTTGGGAACGGGGATGATTGTGGATGTTTTAAGGCAGGCGGGTACAACACATTCATATTCATATATATATATATATATATATATATATATATATATATGTGTATATGGATATTTCATTATATATTTCATTTGAGCAATTTCCTAAAGTGGCTGTTGCCATTGTACTTAAATCACTCAAACAGAAGGAAAGAGCGCCTTTGTTGGGTACTCCTCTCCCTGGCAGATCAATAAACACTTGGAACATTTTGGGCATCAGAATGATGAGTCAAATAAGTTTGCATGCACTAAATATTCAGTTTTCTATATTTAATCGTAGATGTCATAATCAACAGTTCCCTGGGAGGATGCTGTAGATGAAGCCAATGAGAGAAGGAGGCTGCGATATGTGGAGATGGTATTTAAGGTAGAACAACGTGGCTTGAGGGCAATCATTTGCCCTGAGGAGGTTGGTTGGATGGGTTTAATCGCAACATCAACCATCAAGTTCCTCAGAGATCTGGGAATCCACAGAATAGCCTTGCATCAGACCATAAAAGAAACATCACAGGAGGAAGAACGCTGCAGCAAATTATTCTAGATCAGGAGGAAAGATCCCAACTTGGCCCTGAAGATGTTCAGGACATACACCCAGTTCTGATCAGCCTGTGGCGGGCCTGCGTTAGAAGAGGGCGTTTTGTGATTAAAAGGCCCAACACCTGTTGATGCCAATCTACACAACTGAAGATATGTCACTATCATCTGCTAACTTCTACTAGCATCTACTGGTGGTTGGCAGCTTAACTAGTGCAGAGGACTGTCAAGCCTTCAGGGGGCTGGATCCCAAAGGACATCGGATAAGATGGTTGGTGTGATATTTTCAAATATCAAAAAACCTAGAGGGTTGTGATTTCGAAAATATATGTTGTTAATTGTTTAGATCATGCCTCTCTGCCACAGTCCTTTCAAACTGTTTTCTAGTTGGTTTGTTTAGAACACATAGACCAATATCAAATTCTGTATTTAGTCAAATTCTGAATAGTAGTGAAATATTACTGAGCATGTAAAAGTGTGTGTTCAATATAATAAGGGAATATGTCAACCAATGCAATGTTGGACCTCTTTAATATATTTTCATAATTACACTTATAAGGCTTTAAAAAAAGCCTTTATTTGTATATTATGACAACAAGAGAAATACTTACTAATTCTTACAGCAGACAATTTACAGCTGGCCCACACAGACTCCACATTCTTGTGTAAAAAGTTGAAAAGACCATAGGGTCTTTGCATAGTGTAAGCTTGTGAACCAGGTACATTTCATTCCCGTAGAGCAGCTTTCATGTATTCTGCATAATTCGTTGTCAAAATGAATATTGCTGCTATCACTTGAAAGACCAACAATGACATGGAAAAGAGAACCAGATGTTCCCACCACATAGTGGTTAACAGGAAGTGACCTCACACTTCACATGGCTTGTGTGAGAAAGGCATAGTTGCTCATGTTTGGCCCCTCCCCTGTGTGTCAAACCAGTTCATCTTCATCAATTAAAGTCACAGTAGCTGGATCTACATTTCCAGTATATCCAGTCATGTGACTTTTGATTCGCTTACACAAACAATCAAAAGAAATCATGAAGTTATATGTTCAGACAGAATTTACCCCCTTTTAATTGTAAACTTGGTCGACGAGTTAATGTTTGCGGTTCAAGAGCTTCAGCCATTGTGTTCACAAGGCAAGAAGATATGATACATCCTCTGAGCTGAACTGCTTCGGTACAGACTGGACACGACGTGAGGGAAGAGGAGGGATCACTCTTTCATCAGAGTTTCACTCTGAGTTGTCTCTATCACAGCATGACTGACAGACGCGTCAGAGCATGAGTCACAAGGCCTCAGGGGCATGACACACACACAAACACTCATGTACATACTCACATACACGGCGAACAGGAAATGCACAAAGGGACAGTAGACCAGTATATAATAATTTGAATCTCACTCACTTGTTTGCTGCCTGGAAATCATCACATCACATGATTACAAATGATTAATTGCCCTTTTTCCAACCATACCAGTTTTTATATACTTTCAATTACAGTACAACAAAAGTTTGTCTTAACATGATTATTTGAAACAAAATAGTAAACCACCCACCATTATTGCAAATGACTAGTGAGTACACTTGTCAAATACACAAGGGTGGAAGAAGTATTCAAGTCTTTTTCATCAATATGACACAGTGGAGATACAAATTGAAGTCCTGCATTTAGAACCCTATTCAAGTAAATGTTTGTGATTAATGTCAGCTACATGTATCTAAAGTTCAAAGTATCATGTATTTAGATAAATATTTAAGATTAATGCATTTCACTGCTGTAGATGTGGAAGGTTGGGACAGTTTGAACAATTTATATTATAACCACAATAATTCTCAGAGATGTGTGGTTAAGAACCACACATCTCTGAGAATTCAACCTTTCATGAGCTCAGAAAAATAGCCTCTCAGAGTTCAACTTTTTTGATGAAGCATTTTCCGTCATTCCAAGAGGGATTACAATAGTTCATTTAACTTAAGGAGTATGATAATCTTCTCATTCCACAAAGGAACACATGGTTTTCATTGGACAGGATGAGTTTGAATACCTGTTAGCTGGACATAAACTAGTAACTAAAGCTGTCAGACAATTGTAGATTAGAATGTTTGCCCTTGAGTTGCTTAAAACAGAAAAAGTAAACTTACTTAGTTACTTTTGCATAACATGTTTGTCCTAGAACTTAAGTCATGTGGAAAAATTTAATGTGGAGCAATATCAGTGATAATTGTTCAGGATTTTTTGACCTTCCTCATGCATTACTGTATATTATGTATATTGTTTATTAAATATCATATCTGTACTGGAGAATAGTGTCTGTCTAATTCCACAGATACTTCTCTCTCTAAGCAGTACCCAAGGTTAGGTTATAGATAAAGGGCCAACCAACAATGCATTGTAGTGTCTACACTACGACTTTCATATCTAAGTCAGATGCACCAGACAGAGAGGCACCAACTTCAACTCTCACCAACTCAAACTCTTGCGTATTTCACCGGTGGCAAGACGTAAGTACAAAATGTGATTTAGGAATGCATACTTAAGGCTGAACTATCCAATAGGATGTGAACACCTACATGTAACATAGAGAGTGACAGCAATTCTAGCCATTAATGGATGTGCTGTTAGAATGGGTGACGCAAGTAGAGGAAGATATATGGGGATAATGTGGAAGACATCTTCAGACCTGGGGGGGGGGGGGGCAATTGCTCATGTTACTCGGTTAGCGTTTGTATATTGTTTCACCTTCTGGTCTCCTTGATGCATCATGTCAGACATCAACTGCTACCTGAGTTCTCCTTTCACCAGCTTCCAGAAATCTCCCATTACAATAATGGCTTACAATGTGGCCTCTGTATCACTGTGGAATGAGTGGTGATGTGGAAGTACTGGTGGTGTAATGATAGTAGTGGTGGTGAGGTGGGGTGGAGGCACCAAATCCTGATCTCGCTCAGGGCATCACGATGGAGCGAGGCGACTGTGTTTCGTGCAAAATGATAATGAATGTTGACAGGCTGAGCTGTCATATCTCTAAGTCGTGTTGCCGAGCCTGACTGGTGTTGACCCTACAGGAGTCTTTTGTATCCTGTTTTTGTAGAGATGAGGGCACAGAGCATCAAAGTGCCTGTGCCGCCATGTGGAGGTAGCCCCCATTAACTGAAGATACCTGAAGAAGAAGTTTATATCAACTTAAGTAGACATCCCATCAACACATCATAGTTAATTACATATTAATAGATCACTCACAGTGCTGCCCTGTATTAGACTGTATCAATATGATCTAAATCTGCATGAGCTTTCATCAGCTGTGACTCCAAACAACAGGGTGTTTTTTACTGTAAGTGCTGATAATAAAGGCCATGAGTAAGAAAGTGTTGCCGCAAAGAGGATGAGACAGCGAGAAGGGGAAATTACGAAAGAATAGGGAATTTCTTTTCTGACTCTGTAGACTGTGTTAAGATTAACTGAAGTAGAAACAAATGTTGACTTTCTACACGTGAATTGTTTGTCTTATACGACTTACTATGTTTTTGACCGTTATGGGCTATTTGGTGTATGCCGTTGTTACATAAAAATAGCCTGAGAGGGGTAGTGGGTTAAATTTACTAGCTCCACATGGGTCCCCAGCTCCACACCCGACAAGTTCAGGAAATCGAAAGACTGACCGATATCTGGATTAATTAGTAGGGTATTTTGCCATATTTAAAAACATACTTTTAAAATTGTTCATCCCCTATTGGCATGGTAAATGACTCCAGCTGTCTGATTGTTTGAGGACACCATTTGTGTGTTGGTCTTATTAAGCAAAATGCGTATCCGTTTTCAGTCTAGTCTGGAAGACAACAACTCTTGTCTGGATTTAGTTTAGTGGTCAGGCAGCAAACAAGAATGTGGTTAATTACTCAAGAGTAGGAAGAGGATATCCACTCCATTCCTCCATTGCATTAATGTGGCACTTCAGATGAAAATACAACACAAGAGCAATCGTGACTGAGTTATCCACGGCCCCACACACACACACGCTCAGACAATAACCTAATATATTTACTGTGTGATTGGATGCATGCATCTTGGTCGTAGGACTGTGTTTATGTGATTGTGTGCTTGTGAAGGTCTTATTACAGTGTAAAAAGGCTTTGCTGCCATAAAGATCTGAGGGGAACTAAAAGCTTATGAATGGCCTAATGATGGGCTTTTAACAGGAAGTCCAGTGTTACAGGATAATGGAAGTGCTTTTATGCTGTTCTCAGCTGTAGACGGACTGATACACAACGCTGGTCTCCTCTGCAGTCCCACCAGCAGAGACAGAGGGACACAGTGTATACTGACCTCACTGTGGAACGTTTCCTGTAATCCCTCTGAGTTCATCATCGCTGAGCAGGAACTTAGAGCTGAGCACATCTACTGATACTCACTGCTTAATAATCTACTATCACTGTTCAGAGATGTGGACATACAAGTCATCTGCTTTATGGATGGACCCAATTAAATCTTATTCAAAATTGATAGAACACAAGCGTATGTTAGCTGATACTGACCCACTCACTAGTTTTGGATGTTCTGCGGAGCATTTTTCAAATCTCTGGTCCAACTAATATATTGTCACTTAGTAAATTTCTGTTCCGCAGTATTTACACAAAAAGGCCAATGGGTTGAAACTTCTCTTGTTCCATTTATTTTCCCAGCATACGTTTCTTTCACTAAACATCAGACATAATGTTCGATCAAAACTTTTGAGCTATTCCAGGACAACATTGATTTTTTTTACATCATAATGCTTTCACCTGTCTCTCTTGAGTCCAAGCATTTCATGTCTGTGTTAGTGTGAGTGGTTGGTGGTTGTTACAGTTTCTAATGTGCACTTAAGAGAGGCTTGGATGGGTGAACTCCCCTGTCTGAGCTCATATAGACTAAGAACAAAGACGATAAGCCTGAAGTTGTGCTTTTCAGAATAGACACTACAGCCCTACAACAATCTCATCAAAGAAGCTCCTATTTTTCCACTTGCTTTAGATTGGCCCAGTTTGTGTGTGACTTGTTTCTTCAGGTGTACTGGTTGTGTGAATTCTCTCTATTTATTATTTGAAATGTATTTATTTTCACCAAATACCAATACTTTTTAAATTTTTAGAACACAGAAGCAAAGAAGAGTTAGTGTCATGAAGTTCATGGCCAACCCCCAACAAATTAAATATAGTGCTCCCCCACCCCTTTCTGCAGACTCAGCATTTATATTTACCATTACTAAAGTTTTGATCTTTTGCTGAACAAACTTTTGGGGAATTAATGTTCTCTGGTCTGATGCTTGACCAACTGGTTTGATTTGCTGCAATAGCACTAAGCACAGAAATGGGTAGAGTAGAGTGGCAATGTGAGGCTAAAAAATGAAAATTCACTCATTATCTACTCAGCACAATGCCGATTGATGGGTGGGTGAAGTGTTTGAGTCCACAAAACACTTCTGAGTTTCAGGGGTAAACTTGGTGGCAACAGAATCAAATTGAAGTCAATGGTGAGTCCTTCTTCAGATGAAATAAAACAACAGAAGAGGGATTACATGCCCCCATACGGCTCGTGTGGTGTCATCCAAGTATCCGCAAGCCTCGAAACTGCGTCATTTACACCATGTTTTTAGCCAAAATGTGTCTGATATCTTCCTGCGAGGTGCATTCACGGATCCTTGGACACACCATCGTGTGGCTACGGCCACTAGCTTAGCCACTTCCTATGGAATATGTATTTCGGTGCTGGCACACACCTGGATGACACCAATTGAGCAGTATGTAGGCATCTTATGTTTTTCTGTTGTGTTATTACATCTGAAATATAACTCACCATTGACTTCAATTGTATTGGATTCTGCTGCAACTCTGGTAACCCCCTGAAACTCCAGAGGTGTTTTGTGGACTCAAATACTTCACCCAACCCTCCATCAGCATAAGGCTGAGTAGGTAATGAGTGAATTTAAATGTCTTGGTGAACTATCCCTTTAACCACCAGTGGCTATGTGTCTGTGTAATCAAGCAAATGGTGTTTAAATGCAAGTTTGTGCCCCCTTGGGTTACAGTTCAACTTTTTTCTGTTTAAGAAACAATGTATTGTATTAAATAAAATTCTCTTAAACTTAAACTTCAATTTATGTTTTGAGACTGCTTATTTTTTTAATTAGTATTAAGAGTCAAACTCATTTTTATGAATATTCTCATTGTTGCTGTTTTAAATCCATCAGCTTCTGTGTTTTCTCACTATGCTACCACCACATACTAGATTCTCTAAACATTGACCTGACAGTTAATAATTGACATGATGTTACCTCAGTAGCCACCACAAATGGCCTTGACAGAGGGAGACAATCCGCTCTAACTCACAAACAAAAGAGCAAATTATTAATCCCTGACAAACGATCAAGGTTGCCGAGGTTATTTGGAACAAAGGAACTTCTGAAAGTTCTGTTTCTTTTTTATTTGGTTGATACAATACATTGTATGATAGCCGAAGTTTACTTTTTGTGGGCTGTTGAATGTGTGAACTACATTCTTCAAGTAGCAGTTTTTTTAAGAAACATATTAATCTAATGGTGCATTACAAAAAGTCAGCGACTGCCCACACAGAGTACAGTTCATCCCGAGGGAGACGTGAATATATGTGTAACAACTTTCATTGAATTCCGTTCAGCAGCGTTTTTTTCAAATAAAAATACATGTCAACTTCATTGTGCTAAAGGCGTCAAAGCATCACTAAACTCAGAAATATACAGTTATACAACAGCACTACTTACTGCAGCCACCCCCTTACCTGCAATGATACTCCCTGACACAGTTACAACACAGACTGATCATCATTACCTTCATGAAGTTAGCATTTATCACTACAGACACTGTATGTCTACAGACAATAACCTTTGTCACTGTGCAATTTTAAAGGACAAAATCAGGAAAGGTAAAAGAAAACAAATAATGTGAAAATGATAAACTCATGTCAAACTCAAGCTGTTTTCAGGTATAATCTCAGGAGGATGTCCAGAGATTTGGGATCAGACTTTCTACGGAGGTTGCCTTTCACACATGCACAACGCAGCAGGAGATTCCTGCTCAAACAATCACAACAGCACAGAATTCTCCGTCTTGTTCAGGTGAGTGTTGGTGAAGCAGACGTGTAAAAGGGCGTAAAGTTTATATTCTGCCGCAGGAATCTTCATTTTTGTTTACAGTACATCAACAATGCTGTTGGCTCTAATCACCAAAACTCTCTTGACATCTTTGTCTTTGCTTTGTATGTGTATGAAACCAACTCCTAAGATATTTGTTTGCGTTCATTTTTCCCTGCAGAGGGAATCCTGCAGAGGGTCTCTTGCTGTGTTCTCATATTTCACCCTCCGGAATTTTTGTGGACTTTATACCAAGAGGCTGGCTGGAGAAATTCGTCTGCAAAAAGGCCGGAGGCTCTCATTCGGACATTTGTGTTCAAACATACAAACCCTCTGCAGAATAAATGGAGAATCTCCGGAGTTCAGTGCATGTCTGAAAGAAGCTCATAACATACTAGGAGTCATGTACTTCACTTCTATCACTATACACTGAGATTCTTAATTTCTGTCTTTTCTTCCTCCACTGCTGCAAACTGTTTATGCCTTGAGTATTTACTTGCTTCATACTGAACAATCACCACACCCAACACTTTGCTATCCCCACTAATTAACCTGATTTAAGTCATCTATAGTTTTGGGAGCTTGTTATACATTCCAGTATGATAGTGTTAGGACGCAATGCTTTCACATTCGTGTGTGTGTGAGAAAGATATTATTTCACACTCAGAAATTCCAAACTGGATAAGAAATCTGGTCAGTGGACACAAAAACACAGTCAAGGTCAGTGGGTTATTTGTTTGAGGAGGATGTTTGAAAGACTGCTGCAGCTGAATTTCTACAGATTTTGTTCATTTTCTATTCTAAAAAATAGTTAAAGCTTCTATATGATTTAATAAATAATGTATATATACAAATGAAACACAAACACACCATCGCTCATGATCAGTCCAAAGGCTCTGTGCCCAGGGTCTCAGGCCGACGGCTCCATGGCCGCTTCGGAACCTGGCACAATGTCTCAGGTGGAAGGCCCCGAGGCCGGACAGGAACGAAGCACGGTGGCTCCTCAGGAGGACGGCCCGGAGGCCGGTCAGGGACAAAGTACATAGTCTCAACCCGACGGCTCCGTGGGCGCTTCGGGGCTGAGCGCAGAGGCTCGGGAGGACGGCGCCGTGGCCGCACAAGGGTAGAGTTCTGAGGCTCGTGGGGGCAGCGCCGTTCAAGGGCTCTGCTGGACGACCTGGAGGCCGGTCAGGAGCCAAGCACGGGAGCTCCTCAGGAGGGCGGTGCCTTGGCCGCTCCGGGACAGAGTTCTGAGGCTCCGCTGGACGACCTGGAGGCCGGTCAGGAGCCAAGCACGGGAGCTCCCCAGGAGGGCGGCACAAGCTGGCACCGCGAGGATCTCCGACGCCGAAACACAGAGGACGTCAGCCGAGAGCCTCCGGCGCGGAGTAGGCACTGGAGCTGGGTGCAGAGCTGGCACCGCGAGGATCTCCGACGCCGAAACACAGAGGACGTCAGCCGAGAAATTACAGATATTGGTCTGTAATTTAGCCAATTACAGACCAATATCTAATCTCCCCTTCATTTCTAAAATCGTAGAAAAAGTGGTAGCCAATCAGCTGTGTGAGTTTCTCCAGGAAAATAATATATATGAAAACTTTCAGTCGGGGTTTAGAGCCAATCACAGTACAGAGACAGCCTTGGCAAAAGTCACTAATGACCTTTTAATAGCCTCAGATCAGGGACTTGTGTCTGTCCTCGTTCTGTTAGATCTCAGTGCAGCATTCGACACAATTGACCATCAAATTCTATTACAAAGACTCAAACAGTTAATTAACATTAATGGAACCGCCCTTAACTGGTTTAAATCGTACTTTTCTGATCGCTCCCAATTCGTGATAATTAACAATGAGTCATCTGTGCGCACCAAAGTAAACCATGGTGTTCCCCAGGGCTCTTTGCTCGGCCCAATTTTATTCTCATTATATATGCTTCCACTAGGAAACATTATCAGGACACAATCTGTAAATTTCCACTGCTATGCGGATGACACCCAGTTATACTTATCAATAAAATCTGAACAAAGTAATCAATTAAATAAACTTCAAGCATGTCTCAAGGACATAAAAACCTGGATGACCCGCAATTTTCTCTTATTAAACTCAGACAAAACAGAGGTTATAATACTTGGCCCCAAACACCTTAGAGATACATTATCTAATGATATAGCTGCGCTAGACGACATTGCCCTTGCTTCCAACAAAACAGTCAGGAACTTGGGAGTGATCTTCGATCCTGATTTATCACTCCACTTGCGTAATATCTCAAAAATCAGACATGTCCTTTCGCAAAAAGATGCAGAAAAACTAGTCCATGCCTTTGTTACATTGAGACTGGACTATTGTCATTCATTATTATCAGGCTCCAGCAGTAAGTCGTTAAAGACTCTACAGCTTGTCCAAAATGCCGCAGCATGTGTCCCGACGAGAACAAAGAAAAGAGAGCACATTTCTCCTGTGTTAGCATTGCTACACTGGCTTCCAGTTAAATCTAGAATCAAATTTAAAATGATCCTCCTCACTTTCAAGGCCCTTAATAATATGGCGCCATTTTACCTTAAAGAGCTGTTAGTACCTTATAAACCCACTAGAGCACTTCGCTCCCAGAATTTAGGCCTACTTGTCGCCCCTAAAATCTTTAAAAGTAGAGTAGGAGCCAGAGCTTTTAGCCATCAAGCTCCTCTGCTGTGGAATAAACTACCACTTTCAGTTCGGGAGGCAGACACCATCTGTTCGTTTAAGAGTAGGCTCGAAACCTTTCTTTTTGATAAAGCTTATAGTTGGAGCTAATTAGTGCGGCAGAGCGTTACTTGTTCTAATTTATGACACATGACACGCAGAGCTTCTTTTTCCAGCTTCTCCTTCCTCTTCTCCATCCCTATCCCCCTTCCCCGGAATCCCTTTGCTTTATCACCTGCAGATCCAGGGCCTCTGTGGCCGCAACATGGATTGTGGTTTGTTGATCGCGCACCGGGGGTCGCGGTGGTGGATCCAGTGTGGCGGATTCTGTGTCGTGTTGGCTGATCCTGGTGGTGGTGGTGGAGCCTGTGTGGCGGATTCTGTGTCATGTGGGCTGATCGTGGTGGTTGTGGCGGACCCTGTGTCGCGTTGGCATCGGGTACGGGCATTGGACCAGGGCCGCGGCGGCGGCTCGTGGTGGGTGGCGGTGGACGGTGACTGAGGACTGGAGTGGCGTTCTGGTCTGGATGGTGGATCGTGGTCCTCCTGGTTGCTGACCATGGACTGTGATGCAGCGGGACTGCTTGGCATGTCATGTTGGGGTTGTCCTTCGTGATGCTTACCCTCATCAAATGCTGCTAGAGACTTTAATCTTTAATCTTGAAGACTTTAATCTTGATGATGTTTTCCTGCACGTGGCATCTATTGCCCTTCTGACCGTCCTGGGAGAGGGATCCCTCACATGTGGCTCTCTCTGAGGTTTCTACGTATTTTTACCCTGTTAAAAGGGTTTTTAGTAGTTTTTCCTTACACTTGCTGAGGGTTAAGGACAGAGGATGTCACACCCTGTTAAAGCCCTATGAGATGAATTGTAATTTGTGAATATGGGCTATACAAATAAAATTTGATTGATTGATTGAAACACGCCCCATAATCACAGCCCAATGGAGCGGTCTCAGACTCACATTCTGACTAGAATTGTGAGTCTGAAAACGTCAGGCTAAGTCATTGGGACCTTGGCAGTAGAAAATGGCTCCTGGAATGTGAAACAGTATTTCTACGTGGGGGAGGGGGTTGAGTGGTTTTTGGACTAAAACTCTTCTCTTGTTAGTGGATGGATGGTCTTTTCCCTGAAGGACTGGACATACTAACATGTGCTCCATTAGGATACATTATTTAAGTGTACCTAATTGCACTACAACCTGAATAGAAAACGATTTCCAGATAAAAGGGAGGTCTTGACTTTGAAACAAGCGTACCAATATTTCTCCTGTGTAATCCAGATTAATATAAAACTGGATTAGTGTATACACTTAGACGGAGATCCATGGGTCCAGTTATTTCATCAGGTGTGCTTAACACAAGCTTAATTAAAAAAAAAAGTTTGACTTAGAATCAACCAACATATAGGAATTAGAAGTAGTCACATATAAGGAAGTGAATCATTCACTTGACAAACTATCGGAACCGAATCATGTAATCTGACACTGCTCGCTGCCCACTTAATCACTTCCTCCTCTTTTCTTTTCTCCCTCCCTCTCTCCATCTCTTCCGCATTGACGCTTTTCACTTGCAAAGTGGTGGCCACTGTAAACTGACCACCCTTTCTTCTGCCCCCACATGTCATTCTGTGGGAAAGATAGATGAGTGATGGAGGGGTAGTGGAAAGATAACATCACTTAGTTGCTTTTTGAAAAATCCCCCATCTTTCATGTGTATCCACGTGCTGTGAGAGGTTGTTGACTATATTAGAATGCCTGTGATGGAAGGGAAATTGTTTTACATTTGAATGTTGCTTAGGACATAAAATCTCACTTCTGCCAAGTTGAATTTCCCACTTCTCTATTTGATTCCCATGATTCCCTATGACTCAGACAATAATATAAAATGGTTACTGTGCATTGCATCCAAATGTTGAATATCTATTGTAGAGCAGCAAAAACCAAAAGGCCAATGCTTGTAAGGTCAATATTTTTAGCATTAATACATTTTTTATGCATTATATTCCATAATCAGTACACCCTGTTGCATGAGCTTATATAATAAACCAACATGATGGTTTTCACAAAAGCATGATTAACTACACACAGTGGGAGCTGTTTCCCTCAGCTCTACATTAGGCTTAAAGGCTTAAAATGTTGAATTATTCCAAAAAACAAAATCCGGAGTGACTTTGCTCACAAGAGGACATAACTGTTGAATGACGAAAAGTTAAGTCAACTTATATATTCTCTCAATAGTGTTGAACATGTTAACAACTGGCCATAGGGTTGAAACAGCACAAAGACAATGTAGTTACCTGATCAATAAGATGCTAACATTTTTCATATTGCCATGCTAATGTTATAGTGTTAATCTCAATGCACAACTGAGACTGAGTGTTGAACAAACATCCTCAGTGACACACTACCAACATCCCTAAAGGTTTGTTAAAAACAATCCAAAATTATAGAAAAGATAAAGAGTCCTGTCTTTGGAGCTTTCTGGGCTTGATCAGAATATTGAGTCATGAGAAACTATCATTTCAAAACAAAGAAATTCTAGTCTATTCATGTATGTTAATAACTGTGCCCCTCTTGAGGAGAAATTTTAACTGTTGCCTATAATGTCAAATGATGATGCGATACCCGTATGAAGGCATCATGAAAAACAAGTTACTCTCACAGAAGCTAAAGGAGTTCCCTGCTGCGAGGACAGCTAACAGAGCTAACATTATATCAGCATCATAAATGTAGCTAGAGCCATCCGATAAAGTAAAAAGACTGATAAGAAGCTACTTCAGTATTAAACAAAATGTTGAGCAAAGAAAACCTATGTTAAATATGATCTATCTAGCATTGCTGAGAGCAAAAGAGGGGAAATATTCCTCCCGTTTTTACTAAAATTGTCATGGCCCCACAAACAGGGTGCTTCTTTAATATTTGAAATTACGGGAATGTAGTTTGTAAAAAAATAAAACACTTTTATTTTCATCAATATTATACTTTTTTGACACTGACATTCTTAACAAGAGCATGTGGTTTCAGAGAAAAAAGACCTTGTGCACTTCTGTCAGTTGTCCAAGACGTATCTTCAGGAACCATGAAAACTCATTCTGTAAACTTACTAATATAAGTTGGTCAGGGTGTTGTTATGGTCATATACATTTTGTCTGCAAACTAAAGTTGTAATAATTTCTTAAATAGGCCAATTTAGCTATTTCAAAAATGTATTGCAATTTGCTATTGCTTGATTTCAAGGAAATCAGCCCAACAGGTGTGGTGAGGTGGGGTTTCAGCAGTCCCTTAGAAACTCTGACTACATATTGGGTCATAGTGCATGCCAGTCAGCTGATGTCCACACTATCAGTGGATGGAAAAGACGGTTGAAGGAAGTGCTCCGTTCATAGGGATTAATTATTGATGGTTATCACTGTAAAGATTTCAATGAGCACTTTACGGAAAGGGTTAATAATTTAGGCTCTGTGTATTTTAACCGATCAGGACATGAGATGTTGACCACCTCCCTGACACCCTTAAAAAAATAGGAAGTTGCACAGATACATCCTGACTTTACTATTAGCCATATAATGACATTGAATCGGCAAATCACCAAAAAAAGGATTCAGTGAGAGAGAGAGAGAGAGAGAGAGAGAGAGAGAGAGAGAGAGAGAGAGAGTGAGTGAGTCTCTTATTAGGGGCTGGCTGATGATTGTCAGAGGAGGAAATTAGAAAGTTGAAGCGCCACTCAGCTGAGATGCAGCTTACGGCTTGACGGTCAATACATTCACGTGTGTGTGAGTGTGTGCGTGCGCTGTGTATGTGCTGCATCAGCCAGTGAGACCGATACTACCGGTTTCTGTCTCCTCGAGGTGTGTTCAGCGGCGTGACCCCACCAGGAACACGGAAGCCGCGCACCTGTGAGCTGACGTCACACGCTGAGAGTACCTGCAGCTACACGTCCAGCTGAACTCAGTTACTGAAACTAGCTTCACTACGCGAGACAAAGGAGCCACGACGACTGTTCGCTGAGGGATATATCCACCATTCGTTTCCACTTTTTGTGACTTTCATCGAGAGGAATATAGAGAAAAAGGACAAATAAGCAGATGGGGACCGCTTGGCTCGCGGCTGTGGCCATTTTATTCGTCGCTTTTCAGGTGAGTTTTCCTGCTGTGGCTTTCCTGTCAGTGTGCACCTATTCGCTCCGTGTGTAAAACCTGTTTCACTCTCCCTACTCATTAACATCTGAGAGAACACTATGTGGGCCATCTATATATCATATCGATAACTTAAAGATAATGTCTGTTTCGTTTATGCTGCGATCCTTTTTTTTAATGTCGGTAAAATCTCTACTTTTATCACTACTTTAACTTTGAAGACTACGTTAACTTAGCGCCCCTCTGCTGAGTGTTTTACAGGACGGAGGTAGAAGGTGGGAGAATATGAAAGATGGCCAAATAGTGGTTTAACCAGTGCGGCTTTTTACAGTCTGACTTTTAAAGTTGACGAATTACATCAAATTGACCAGTAATGTGTAGATGAACGCGACGGAGCAGTAAACGCAGAGACGGGTGGCGTTTCGCAGGAGTTCGAACGTGGTGAGCGGATGTGCGCGGCCTCGCCCTTGTTCCACTCATGTCGTCACTTGCAGGTTAAATTCCTGCCGAACATATAGTGTCCTTACATTCACAAATATAGGCCCGGTTTGAGGAATTTCAATGATTGATAGACCTAGACACGAGTAACTACGTAATTTTTTTTTAATCTGCTTTACGCTACTATATAAATTCAAGCTGCTTCTCAGACAAAATAGACTGCAGGCAACTTTGGCCTCCAGAACTTGTACCAGGTCTGTTCCCTATTTATTTGACATCTTGTAGATTAATAAAAAAAAGTCAGGTTAATCTAGAATTTCATTTAACATTTATTTCAGCTTCGTGAGACATTACGTTGTGGTTCCAGTCTGTGTACCTATCCCAACAATTACAACAACCACACATGAAATGTCATTTAAATTTAATTTAATTTTTGTAGATCGATTAGACATTTTCCATGCATTTGAATTATGATTAAATGACAATGGTTTTCCTTCCTAGGCCTTAGAGAGCACAGAGGAGTCAAAATGTGTACCTGGATTCAAGTCAGATGTGTTGATCTTCAGAGTCACCAGAAAGCACCTGGGGCCAGGATCAAGGCTGGGCAGAGGTGAGAACCATCCAGGAAGCTGCTCTCAATCTTTGTCTATTGCACACGGACCTGAATTAAACTCGACTGTTAATTTTTTTCCTACATTAATTTTCCTTAACTATGGGTTATATTTTTGGTCCTTACATTTTAAGAAGAAAAATGTAGCTATTGAAAAAACTTTACCAAGATTAGTGATAAATACATTTTCTCAGCTTTTTGTTCCCCTGGATCAAATGGCCTTCTGGAGACTAGCTGTTCACATTGTTTTCACATGTAGCCCAAACACCCTCACATCTTAGCTTGGACTCACACTGCTTGCCATTGTAATGCTCTTATCTTCCAGGGCAAAACAATGTCCCTAAGCCTGTTCTGCAGGCTTTTCTCTTTGACTGGTGTCAGATATTCAGAGTAAAGCAGCGCGGTTTTTGTGTCCGTTTCCTCAACATTTTTTGTTCTTTCACCGGACTGTTACCTGCACTACTCTAGTTTTGCTTATTTGTGTCCTGAATGTTTCCCACGATGTAGAACCTAACAAAGCATTGTTATGTGATCAAAGTGTTTCCTATACGTTTTCGCTTGTCTTTTAAACCCGAGCTGTCATTTACTAGGTTTCCAGTTCCAGATTCACCATTTGTTAAATAATTTTTTGCACTTTTAGAACCATTCATTTAGGTGTGTTCTGTCAGATCAACAGAGATAAGGGAATACAGCTGTGGAAGTGAACTGAATTTTTACTCCACTCTACATCTTGGTGCAACTTGTTTATTAGTTGCAGTAAAGGGTTGGGGTTAATACGAATAAGCACCAATACTATGCCTGTTCTCCTGTGCAGGGTCACTGAGGGAGTGGAGCCTATCCCAGTTTATATTGGGCAAGAGGTGGGGGGTTAAGCACATGTGTGAGCTTCACCTTCATACAGGAAAACCAAGTTTACTGAGAGAGCTGTGAACTCTAGAGAGAGATAGAAAGGGGTCATTATTGACTGCTGACATTTACTCTGAACTCATTTGGGACACCTTCTTCAACTACTATGTTTTCCATTGAGTGCTTGGTCTTGATCATCTGTTTAGTATTGTGTTATGGCTTTTTTTACACTCACAGAAAAATCGAGTCTAGAAATGTACTAGACAGGTTTGTTGTAACATTAATACTCAGGAGATTGAGGTTTGGTTTGATCCTCGGCTTTTCTAGTCCACGTGTCTGGGACTTGTTGTGTAAAGCACTTTGAGGGGTCAAAAATAAAAAGGGCTATATAAATCTATATTCATATTATTACAATCAATTTTAATAAGCTTTACATACAAATCCATTTACCATTTTAGTAAACATTGTTGGCTTTTAGCAGGTTCATGACATGACTACAACAATAATGAAAAAAAAAAAGTGCTTCTAAATTGAGATTACTTCACCTTTTTTTCCCATGGACAGAATCTGTCGTTGTTCAAATACATCTAAAATACTTTATTTTTGACCATGTTGAGATACATTTTCAACAGGAAGTCTTTGCACAGGAAAGATACTGACTCTCCATATTAGGTGTGTCAACAGTCAGTATTGATATAAGCACTGACCACTGAAAGACTTCCTGTTACTCTCAGTGTTCAATCACAAATTTGCAAGCCCATGTGTCATTAATTTGTCTTGTACCTGCTCTCATCGATGCACCAGTCTGGTTCTATATGTCACATTTCTTTATTGCCTGGACTAAACTACATAATCTTTTCATCATTTTAACATTTTCAATACACTTGCGCCGTTCTTTTGAAACTTAATGTGACCAAAGTTTGTTATACAGTGACATTATATTAAGTAAATCCTGAGTGGTTAGCGTAGTAGATGATACAAAATATATCAAATGTGCGGTTTATCATTACAAGAGTACAATGACTCACTTATTTACTGTCTGTGTATTCACTTCAGCTCAGGTAGATAACATATTTAAAGTAGGTAAAATATTTGTTTCCTTTACTTATGCTCCACCTAGTGTCCAAAATGCAATATTGCATGTGGTAACCTTTGTACTGCATTACCATCAACCAAAACGAACAGAAACTAACAGTATGGCTCCACCTTTTGCAAAAACACAGTTTTAGCTGTAGAAACTAATTTCATTGTCCTTCCCATGCTCCTCATAAACAGTTAGTGATGCTGAATGCTTACCTGAGGGTTTGTGGTGTACAGGCAGGGAAAGAAATTGCAGGAAGGGCTGGATGATAGGGCTCGAAGTTGACTTTAAAAAAAACTATTTATTCAATCAAGACAATTGCACCCATATGATTCCAACAACTGTAAATACAATTTTCTACATGAACTGGATGAGATTACACGGTTTGAATTTGAAAAACAGTCAAAAAATGAGTGTTAACAACTGAGTCAGAGGTGCACACAAGGGTTGGGTGATGTTCGTAGTTAATATCATTGTCACCCTGTAAAATTGTAGAAGTAGTTCTATACCTAAAATAAGTAACCTTTAGATTAACATAATAGTGCTCTACTGTATAGAAAACTATAATGTACAAGTAGTCAGACTTTTTATGGGTTAGAAGTGGTTGTGTAAGAAAAAGCTTGAACCTGTGTTTTATTAAAACTAGAACTTAGTGTTCTAACATGTTCTTTAGAACACTAAAGAACATGTTAGACTTGACTTCAAATGAAAGAGGGGTGAGGGTGACGGCAGCTCCAGGGAAACTCCACAGGGATTAAACAATCCACCAGATGATTTCCTCCTGACTCCAACTTGGAACAAGGCATCTTCTCCAAAGTGGCGACAACACACAGACCTTACACCGTACTTTTGTAAAGGTAAAACGGATGATCCTCTCCGACCTAAACATGCATTGCTCTGAAGCTCCTTGTCACTTCTGTTTGTTGGTTCACATTACGCAAGGTTGTAATTGGAGTGTGATTGGACACATACGCAACAGGCTGCACCTGCTGCTGTTGCAGTGTGTGGGATTATAGGGAGACATGGTGTGGTTCTGTCTTCGCGTATCATAAACTGAAACCGTGGAAGACAGTACTGATTACAGTGGCAGCTCTTCGGCTGATACAGCTTCACTCCCCAACAAGCATAGGATAATATAAAAATTCTCTTATAGGCTGTCAGAGAGGAGAAGCTCCTCCTGGCTCTACAGGAGCTGTTAAGATTAGTAGGGGGTAAATAAAAATGTTCCCTTAATTCAATTCCATGCAACCTTTAGTACTCAGACCCTCATGGAATATAATAAAAACAGTAATTGAAAGCATTGCTGCACCTGGTGTCTGCTTCCTGAACCCAGAGTCGGAGCCAGTTCCACAGGAGAGGAGACTGTTAGCTGAAGGCACTACCTCCTGTTGTACTCTAACAGACTCTAGGAACCACAAGAGAGCCTGTGTTTTGAGAGCCAAGTTATATATTTGGATGATATGGTGTAAGGAGCTCTTTGATATAGGAAGGGTCTTGATCAGACATTGGCAAAGTAAGTTTTAAACTAACAATTTAGTAGCACTTGAATGGCACTTACCTATAGCACTTTGTAGTTTTGCTTTATTTTGTAAGAAATTGTACTTTCTTGCTTCTTGTGGTTCAGGGTTTGTACCCTTGGGGTTGAATGCACTAATTGTAAGACGCTTTGGATAAAAGTGTCCGCTAAATAAAATTTGACCAAGAGTGTGGTGTATAGGGCTGGAAAGGGCACATGATCTCCCTTCACTTTTTTGCTTTGCCCTGTGAGCCCTTCTGTAAAATGAGTGGATTAAGGAAGCGAAAGTGGACAATAAGTGCCGACTGTTTAACACGGAGTGGACAACAAAATACTTTGTCACTGAAATCCAATCGAAAGCTTTATGCCTGATATGCCGAGAGTACAACATCAGCCGTCACTTTGGTACGAAGCATGCTAACTACGCTAGCAAGCAGTCAACGCAAGAATGGGCGGCTACAGCTCAGAGGTTGGCTGAGTATTTGTTAAATTGCCTTGCAAATAAATGCTTTGCTACTTGTTAAAGGCCAAATCCTTTCATGTAATGATTTTTCCATGTAATTTATATTAGTTCACAAAAATACTCCATCCATCTGGTCCTGGCCCGGCCCCTCTGTCAAATTTTAGAACCCATTGTGGCCCGCAAGTCAAAAAGTTTGCCCACCCCTGGTCTTGATTGTTCAGGGCTTTGTATGTGAGGAGCAGGATCTTGAATTATGTTCTGAATTGGAGCCAATGCAGAGAAGCTACGACAGTAATAAAATGAATAGAACACTTTTAATGTCACATTTCCCTCTGTCATATTTTAGTCTGTGTGTTACATACATACTCCTCTTTGGAGATGTGTTCTGCTCCAAAGCAGAACATTTACAAGCTAATCAGAAACCGTGGACGTAGAAAATGCAAGCAGTTTAGAATGAAGCGTAAACCTTCAGTAGGGGAATCCACCTCAGTCATGTTTTTTTTTTACAAAACATCAAACTTGCTTCCATTGATTTAAATGCCTCGCCTTACAAAGAAACTGGTCATTACAGAGCGGTGGATTAAGATGTTGATATTATAGTGTTAGTGATGAAATAATAATGTGTGCTTTTCTACTGATCATAATGCAATGATAAATATATGATTCTTATCTTTATAAGTTCAGTACAGATACTATTCAAAGTTGTTTTAGCCCAGATTAGGACAAACGTCATCACCAACAACCTTGAGTGAAGTGTGAGAATGTTGGCTTTTAAGTACACCAGTAATGTAATTTAGGAGCATCTAACAGTTAGTTCTGCTAAAAACACTTAAGTTTTTGTTCTTCCTCAATCAATGCCCAGAAAGAACAGCCTCTGATAAATCTGAACATATTAGGTAAAACTAGGTGTTATTCCTTGTTTGTGTATCTATAACCACAGCTGTATTAATAGTGGTGAACTTTTTTATGATTTGCAGGACTGTTCAACAAGTTTGACCATTTGCAACAGTTTCTCCATAGTGATAGAGTAACTGAATGTAACTGTTAAAAATTGTTTCATAATTCACTTAGAATCTACTCTGGTGAACTTAAATCTGATTATGTTAGTAAATTTGTTAAACTCTGGAACAACACTGTTGTGTCCATGAATGTAAAAATGCTTTGAACTGCACATTATTGGATAAATGATATTCACATTTCCTGATTATAAAATTGATGGCCACGCATTTCCCCCTGGCAAATGCTAAATGCTGAAATCTTGACGCATGAAGATCTTTTTAGGCCACAATTTTTGTGTTGACAGGACGACAGCCTAATAACTGCAGACAGCTGTCTAGCTAGTGATAGCAGTGATGGACCTAATAAACTAGAATCAACAATTCTATACTTCCACAGCTTTGCATCTCACAGCCATATAAAAATCAAGAGCTCACAGGCTTTTCAGCCTCTCCCTCTTTTATATGCAACCTCAGAATCCACTCTGACAGTCCTGCGAACTGTGGCTGGTTCATATGATCTAACTGAAAATGTAACAGATTATATAACTGTTTGTGACTCTAGGAGGCTGAAGTGTCAGCTATCATCTTATTTTATGAACTGAAATGACCCTTTTGTACAAGTTGTTTTTACTTGATTTAAAATACATCATGCAGCCCTAATTGAACCATTTATGACAAGCCATCACTTCCACTTGATATTTAGCTTAATGTGTGTCTGTTTTTTATCCAGTGAATAATACTTTGTCATGTACTGAGAATTTGAAGATTGATTTCTCTGCATGTACTAATTGTTTCCTTTGTTCAATCCCAGTGGGCTTCAATGACTGCACAAACCGCACAAGATTTCTTATCATCAGTAATGACAGACGTTTCATCGTACATCCAGATGGGATATTGATGGTGAGCAGACTTTGACAGACTATATACCAAAAGAGAGCAGTTTTTGATTCCTAATTTTTTTTTTATTATAATGCTGTAATTCCTGCATGTTAATCTGATCTTCATTATAAAAACACAGTTTAGCCTCTTAGACAGTTAAATAATGTAGAATGTAACGGAATTCAAGGATCCACCACATCAGCTCTGTTTAAACACCCAGTATGTGTACGTTTTCTTGTCTCTCTCTTTACCTAAACTTTATATTGTCCTGTGATTTAGATGAAGAACATCAACATCAGTTGCTATTATCCCATTTCAATTTACCCCAGCCATGTTGGCGAGGAATATCATCAACATGTCAGAGCAGTTCAGTTGGCCAGAGTTGACATGTTAAATCCAAGTGTTACCTGTATGTCCTTCACTGATGTTTTATTTTTTCATCTAGGTAGCGAGAAAGGTTTTTCTTCATGAAGGACACCTAGACTTCTTTATCCATATTTGGAACTCGCATGGTAAAAAAATTACAGTTCCTGTCAAGGTAGTGCACCATGGACTTCACCGTGGGCATCACCAAAGGGATAACCACGGGCATCACCATGTGCATCACCAAGGGGAAAACCATGGGCAACATCCAGAGAGAACCCACAGGCATCACCAACAGAAAACTCATGGGCATCACCAAGGGAAAAACCAGGGAGATCATCATGGTCATTCCCATTCGCATCACCAAGGGAAAAACCCGCGAAATGTTGAGCATCACCTCGGAGAGAACAGACACCACAACAATCAGCACCACCTGAATGAAGTGGACTCTAACAATACAGAGGTATGATTAGAGGCCCTGTCAGTTTGGGCATAAACAATCTAAATTTGAGTGATACAAGATGATTTTAAAGAAATGCATTTGATGGAAATTAGTTTGCGTGCAAACACTTGTTTCCTTAAAAAACATTGTGTTTGAATGGGGAAAAAAACTAAGTATTATGCTTCTGTAGAGGTTTGCAATACAATGCTTCATGGCAGATTTGAAAGATTTTTGCGCACAAGGAAGAAATGCAGCCCTTACATATTAAGAAGTCATGGTTGTACTGAGAGCCTGAGAGTTCCACTGAAAATATGTTTCTTGCCCGTGATAAATGCACAGCAAGTTTAATATCAACCAACCTATGCTCCACTTGGTTTGTCTGAGCATATGATCAGCTGCCTGAAGTTGTTGGTCAGAGTGGTGGGTTTCTGATCAATCTGCAGAGGAGGATAGGAGAAGTGATTGGGTTTAGCACCACAGACATCCAGTATCTATACCGTGTATGGGTGCAGAGTCACTTGGGGAAGGAGCTTATCCCAGTGCACACTGGTTTATGGGGGGCCACCCTGGACTGGTGTACTCCTTGGAGAGTAACGGCTAATGTTGACGCCTTCTTTAAGATTTCAGGATTTCTTTAGAGATTGTCTATCTAGACACTTGTTAGACTAATAAACCCCATAGTACATAAAATGTATGTACATTTTTATAGAATGCAACCACCCCAGAGGTGCCTGTTTTGAAATTCCCCAAGTCTGGTGTTGGATTGAAGAGGAGGAAGAGAGATTGGGTTATTCCTGCCATCAATGTTGCTGAAAATTACAGAGGACCCTATCCCCATAAAGTATCTCAGGTAAGGTGAACAATTTGCACAATCAAATGTCAAATGCAAAAATATTTTAATAACAATGGTTGCAGAAAATAGATGTTTCCTTGTAATAATGATAACTACGTTCTTTGGTGCACCATGGCTGATGTGATTTAACAAGGTTGAGATCACAAGGTAACTTACTTGATCAGAATGTAGAATATGGTAGCCAAGCCAGTCTTGTTTTTCTAGCCTAGACATTTTAAAGCAGCAAACTTCAAAGAACTTAGCGCTTTTTCTTTGCTAAATGTAAATGGTTTTGCAATGTATTAACTATGGTTACATTCAGTGAGAATTGTATAACTGACACCTGTTGTGTTTTGACCAGATCCGTTCTAGTGAAGATAAAGTGAAGACGATATATTACAGTATCACTGGTCCAGGAGCTGATGAGCCTCCCTACGGCCTTTTCACAATGGACAGGATCACTGGTAGTTTGTATCTGACACAGCCTCTAGACAGAGAGAAGGTGCAGACGTACACGGTAAGCATCTTTGATGTTAGTTTTGTATCTACACTTTTTGTCTAACATTGTATTTCTTTTCACTTTCATTTTATGCTGACATCCAAGTACAGTAGAGCGCATTCATCTACAGTCAGTAGCCCTTAAACCAAAGCCTGTGAACCAATAACTCATTAGAGACCTTTTGTGGTGAGGTTAAGATCAGGATATTGCTATGAAACCATTTCTAAAGCTGAGTCTTCCCAGGAGCTTAGGGATCTCATTAGTTGTGAGACAGAAGAGGTTTGGAACCAAAGGTCTCTTCTAGAGCTGCATGTCCAGTCAAGTTGACTAACCAAGGCGGGCTGAGACAGGGAGGTGGAAAATCATTATATATTTTGCCAAGACAAAGCTTGTCTGTCTTCCGGAAAGTTTGTGTTGCATTTAAACACATTTATACAGTGTCATCCAGACTTGTACCCCATAGAAACTGTGTATAGACTTGAAGCTCAGATACCAAACAAGAAGACTTGAAGCTGTAACTGCTGCTAAAGAAACCTCTACAAAGTACTGAACTCGGGGTCTGAATACTTCTGTAAAAGGAAGGTTGTTTTTGAAAAGTCGGTATGGGTTATTAATTGTAGGCTGATGAAAAAAAAAATGGGAACTTGGTACATTTTTGAAAATATCTTTTATACAATGTGTGGTAAAACAATTCTCAATACTCAGATCACTATGTGCAATCGAGTAGTAAACCGGCAGTAAAGCCTACCTGCTTTTGGGTTGACCCATCCACTACTTTTCTTAAAAACTTGACATATTTACCAATAATCAAAATGCCTTCTGGAGATGTCTTGTAAACAAGGTTACTTATGTTCTTCCTCTTAATGCATTTGAAAATTCTTCTTTTAAATGTATTTTACAGTGGTGTCGAGTTTACTTGCTAGTAGTATTTTTCATTGCCTACTGAGTGTAAAACTCATGGCTGGAATATACCTCATATCCCCTGAATGAAATCATCTACATGAATTATTTTTACATGTGTTATATTATGATACGAATATGTCTGTTCGCAGTTTCAAGCACATGCCGCGGTAGAGGGGTCACGAAATGCAGAGGACCCGATGGATATTGTAGTGAATGTAATAGACATGAATGACAACAAACCTGCTTTTATTCAAGATACATTTCTGGGAGAAGTTCCTGAATCATCACCAACAGGTACAGTGATGTACTTTCATTTATGATTGGATAAATAAGTTACATTTAACAGAAAAGAGCTGGCAGTTATACTCTGTGCCAGCACTGATATTTTTGTGTTCTTCTCACTTCAATTATTCACTGATTCAGGTTTCTTATAGCCGTACATTATATTTAAAATGGGAGAATAAAAGGGTGGCAAATGGAAAATCTCTAGAATGTAACCTATTAATAATTTGAAATTAAGCATACATGTTAAAAATTAGCAGATCAGTGTTTGTGGGTTGAGGTGTTGAGTAGAGTCCAGAAAAATGGGGAAGAATGATTCTGCATAATATAGAAGATGTAAAATTGTTCACTTTGTGACACCGCTGTACTTAAATTCACATTTCTGAAATCTCCTTTGTGCAGGTTTTGAGGTGATAACGGTCGTGGCCACAGATATTGACGAGCCGGATAATGCAAATTCGATTGTTCGTTATCGTATTCTGAGCCAGGATCCAGAGTTCCCCAGTGGCCCACTGTTTGCGATCAACCCAATCACTGGAGCAATCAGAGTCAATGCCCGTGGGCTAGACAGAGAGGTGAGGATTATTAAAAATGTACTGTATTAGCATTTTAATTCAACTGTGCTAGCATTCATAATTTTAGATATGTTAGATTAGTATGAAGCCTCTGTTGATCTTTTGGTCACTTTACCAATTATAAGAGCTGTCTGTCATTGGCTGCCGGGTTGGGCTGTAAAGATGAACTGAATCGATATTTGGGATTCAATACTTAAGATGCATATGGTTCCACTGATGAAACTATGAGTCTGGGTTTCCAGGAGAAGTTTTTTAACAAGTGTGGAACACAAAACAAAGTCTGTTTTGCAGGTATTTGGACAATGGACATAGCAATGAGATTAGTATTACCTTTTCATCACTGTCAGGCCTGGTATAGATTTAGTGTCTTATGATCAGAGAGTGATAGCAGAGTTTTTGAAATGTCCATTTGATGAGTTACATTAATTGTATGTCTCCCCAACAGAAAAACCCAAAGCACACTCTGGTGATAGAGGCAGCAGACATGGAGGGAGGAGGGTTGACTGTAACTACAAGAGTAATCATCACTGTATCAGACAGCAATGACAACCCTCCAGCTTTCACTCAGTCCACTGTAAGTAAAACTGACAAACAGTTCAATCACAGCTCTGCAAGGATGTCCACTTGTCACCAAGCAGTGTGCTCTTTTTCTTTTTCTTCTGTCTGAAATACAGTACAGTGTTATAAAAATGATTAGAAAATCTGCAGCCATCATGCAGACATGTTGTACAAGTACAAAAATCTTTACAATCACAGGAGAACATAGCTGATCATAATCATTTTCAGTGATGAGCAACAAACAATTATTATTCATTTTATCGGATTTCAGTTTAGGTTCTGAATGTCTACGACATGATTGGATAGTAATTATTTTTCATTTACACTTTTCACATGTGACAACTAATCAAACTGAAATTCAGATATTGATGTAGGAGGGTATCTTTAAGAAATAAACTTTTATGTCAGGGAACTATACTTTTGTCAACATATCCCTTGCTTTCTCACAGTATGATGCAGCGGTACCAGAAAATAGAATGGACGCTCTGGTCATTACGATGGCAGTAACAGATGGTGATGAGCCACATTCACCAGCCTGGAACGCCAAATTCAAGATTGTTGGTGGTGATCCTGGAGGCTTGTTCACAATCACAACAGGAAGTAACAAACAGGAAGGGATCATTACTACTGCCAAGGTAGGACCAAATGCATGAATTCTCAAACAAGCCACAATATCAAAGATAAGAGATATCAGTGAACATTTTAATTCGGAAAACTACACCTATACTAGGTAGTTCCTCCCTCAACTCCACAAGATTATAGAAACTTTCCATAGAAATTCTGTCTTTATGCTGTGGATCACGGTTTGGTTGATCCCTGGCTCCTCCAGTATGCATGCTTCTTTGGGCGAGACACTCTACCCTAAATGACCCTGATGGAGTGTGAACGCTATGTGATAGTGTGTAGCTAGTTTGCATGAAGACGCACTAAATGAATGTGGGAGAATTTGATGAATTTGTATGATTTTATAGTATAAAGCCTATTGGTGGTCGTTAAGACTAAAAAAGCATCAAAAAGCATATAAATATACATGTACTGTTCGGTGACCTGTTGCTGTAATGAAGTAGCAGTGTTCAAGTGGCTTACTCTTTTAGAACAAGATTGTGTTGTACAGCAGAACAAGATGTAAGATCGTTATCTGATAAATTAATGTACTGTTTCCTCCATCCAACCAGGGTCTTGACTTTGAAATGCTCCGCAAGCACACTCTGTTGGTTGCAGTGGAGAATGACATCCCATTTTCTACTCAACTGCCTACTGCCACAGCCACAGTAGTGGTGAACGTGCAGGATGTCAACGAAGCTCCAGTCTTTGAACCAGTGGAAAAGTTTGTGTCCAAACGGGAGAACCTTCCTGTTGACAGTGACGTGGTGCAGTACATTGCTTCTGACCCGGACATTGCACGCAAACAGACAGTCATGTAAGAGAAAGCTGATGAAAATTACATCATGTTACTTTGAACATTTATCAAAACACATTAATCCCTGTTGCAGAAAATAAGACAGAAGAGTTTAAAACGCTGTTCACACTAGTTTCATGTTGTAGGGAAATATATACGATGTGAGAAGTCCAGTTCGAGAAACAGATTTGTATTTAAGAGAGTAAGGCACTAAAAGACAGCACAGTGATTTGTAACACTCACAGACAGGGCTGCAACAACTAATTGATATAATCAATCATAAAAATAGTTAATAATAGCACACACTGCTAGCCTGACGTTGTCATATTCACAATTCTAGTCAGAATGTGAGTCTGATACCGCTCCATTGGGCTGTGATTATGGGGCGTGTTTCAACTGAACCAGAAAAAAAAATTCCTCTTGTCTCAATTGGATAGACCTACAACCAATCAGAGCAACGTAGTATGTTAAGCGACGCATTGTGAGTTATTTACTATGGCCGGGTTCACACCGGACGCTGAAGCAATCCCGAAGCGACGCTTCAGCGCAGCGTCAAGCCTTAAATAACAGCTGGCTCCCATCCACTCCCATGTTAAAACTTTGTGCTGGTCACACCGGAGGCTGAAACGCCGCACTGCGCCAAGGCTGCCTCGCATCGTGCAGCGATCGTTTCGGCGTCGAGTCTATTTTTTGCGCTTGACGCGAGTGTATCGCGCCAGGAAACACACTGAAAAATGATTTTAAACGATATTGATGACATATTTTATATGATATAAATGATCAGATATGCATCCCATCCTTTGAATTCCCCTTCTGTTGTCCTGGAGTTTTAATTTGACCAATGACATTATTAAATGTCCCCCTCTGCCCAGCCACTACAGCCAGAGAGAGGGGGGGGGGCTACGTATTCTCCACATAGGCTTGAGTGGAGAATATGTATTTTACCCTCGACTCTCCGGAGCAAACAGAAGTTCTTCAACATGGATGACATTAAATTAATTATTGAAGTTGGGAAGTACAGTGAGTTGTATGATCCTCAGAACATGTTGTATAAAGACAACACCAAGAAAGACAAATGTTGGGACGCTGTCGCTTAATGTTGGAGCAACAAGTAAGTATATGCTTTTATACTACTGGATCAGCGGGTGATATTATTAGCGCTGCCCAGCGGTTCAGCATCGCTTCAGTGTCCGGTGTGACGGCCAAGCGCCGGCGCGATAGGGATTAGCGCAGTGCTTAGGCATCGCCTCCGCGTTCTCTGTTCCTCTTTCAAAATGAATAAAATGAATGTGATAAGCTTGTTTGCATTGACCTCACATCATTTCTCTGACTGTCCAGGTATAAAATAATCAGCGACCCTGCAGGCTGGCTGAATGTGGCCAAGGACACAGGCCTGATTAAGGTGAAAGGGATCATGGACAGAGAGTCACACTTTGTCAAGGACAGCAAATACACAGCACTCATTGGTGCATACGACAATGGTAGGTGTGACATTAAGCCTGATAATCGCTTCAGAAGAAATTGTCTAACTGTAGACTTGAGAATACATTTTATTCTGCTCACCTTGTGTTTTTGTTCTCACCAGATGAAGTCCCGGCCACAGGAACTGGTACTCTGATTATACAGCTTGAAGATGTTAACGACAATGCACCCATAATTGAGGAACGTACAATAAAGGTGCGTTTCATTTCCCAGATGCTGAACAGTTGTCATGTGTTTGAGCACTTTTAATGCTGATGTAACTTAACATGGAGTAGTTAAGTTGTCTGGAGGGCCTCTATTGATATAAAATAAATAATGAAATGTCACTGTTCTGAAAGCAGTCGAACACAACTGGTGTCCATTAAATGGATCAGCAAATTCAAATGTTTCAATATGACATTTTGTGTTTCCTCAGGTGTGTTACAAGGAATCGGCTCCTCAGCTGCTTTCAGTAACAGATAAAGATGGACCTGGCTTTGCTGCTCCATACAGTGTCTCTTTACAGGGCATGTCCAAGAACAACTGGACCGCTCGGATGAATGATTCCAGTATGTGCACTGATACAGGCTTGTTGTTTTACATTTTGATCAAAGTCGACTGAGGAGGTTATTCTGAGCATGAGAAACTCCAGAGAAAACCTCATATCCTATTAACAATGTAGCATGTATGTTATGGTCAATGTGTAGCATACAGCAATTGGTGGGATCAAAATGAGCGCTGCTTTTGAGATTAATCTGGAATTAGATTAAATTTAAGATTCCTGAGGGGGGGGGGGGTGTGGGGGTGTGTGGGTGTGGGTGTGTGTGTGTGTATATATTTTGAAATGGAATAATGCAGGGGTTATAAACTGTACTTTCTTCTCATATCTTCTTTGTTGCAGAAACGGGCATCGTACTTACTTTAAACACTGAGCTGGAAAGTGGAGAATACATTGTGGTCCTGAGGCTTAGAGACAATGATGGCATGGAGCAGGACAACACCGTCCAGGCCACAGTGTGTGACTGCACAGGAAAAATTGTGTCCTGTTCAGGGCGAATTGCTGGTGGGAGCAGCCTGCCCATGATTCTTGGAATACTGGGAGGCATCCTGTTGTTGCTCAGTGAGTCTTTGATTCTAGTTCAATTTGAAAAGATGTATATAAAAATTCTATGGACTGTAGGTGAGAACTTTAGCATGTAACTCAAAGAAAAGCTTTGAATCTCAACCTGCGGCTGTGTGTTTCTGGTGATGTTGTGACCATTTGTTCTGTATGACACAGGCAGCAGGAGAAGCTTGGACTGTTTCAGTAATCTGAAAACTGCTGCATTCTATGAATCAGAATAAAATTCATGCAATGTTTGCTCTTAATTTGGGCATCAGAACATTTGTTATATACTGACCTGACAGCCTCCATTAATGGACAAAGCTGTTGAAAATATGCTTTTGTTGGGAAGAATTTAAGGTGATGGAGTAATCCACATTTGTTGTGATTTGAAGCGATATGAAAAGTATATAACATGTCCTTTTTAAATGGTTGGTCAAGTAGTGACCATGGTGCTCTAATCACTTTGCCTTCACTTTTCTTTCTCAGCTATCACCTGGTGACCTAATCATGTGGGTGTGTTGAATTAACCTCTGTGCTCTTTGTTCAGTGCTTGTGCTGCTTCTACTGCTGTTTGCGAGACGGAGAGGAGGAGAAAAGAAGGAGCCTCTTCTGCAGGACGATGATATCAGAGACAACATCTATTACTATGATGAGGAGGGAGGTGGAGAGGACGATCAGGTAAATAAAGAAGCAGGTTTGGTCTAATTTCATAATCAGTCTCCGGTCACGTGGTTCTTTCAATAATCATACACTTCTAACCAGCAAATCAATGCAGCAGCGATGAAGGCTTGGAAATAATTTAAGTGAGTCCCTTCTATGATAAAATCAAAGCGAAACCCTGACATGTATTTTCTGTCAGGACTATGACCTGAGTGTTCTCCACCGTGGTCTGGACAACCGGCCAGATGTGTTCAGGAACGACGTGATGCCAAACTTCATGCCGGCTCCTCAGTACCGGCCTCGCCCTGCCAACCCAGAGGAAATTGGCAACTTCATTGATGATGTGAGTCAAAGCTTCTCCAAACATATTCATAACATCTTATATAGGTTGATTATTACTGCTTTGATAGAATGAAATCATAATTCATAATTTCCCTCAGGAGCATTTTCCAAACTGTCAGTGATGAACAATTTATTCTGGTCAGCACAAGATGATGGATGAATACTTGTATCATCTCACCCACTATATTCTGCAGTGTTTGTATATTAAAGTTGGATTATATTGAGCGACAATCTACTGTTTGTCCCCTGCTCCCCTCTCAGAATTTGAAGGCAGCAGACAATGACCCCACAGCGCCCCCCTATGATTCCCTGCTGGTTTTCGACTATGAGGGCGGTGGCTCTGATGCAGGAAGCCTCTCCTCACTGAACTCGTCGAGCAGCGGAGACCAGGACTACAACTGCCTGAACGAATGGGGACCCCGCTTCAAGAAACTGGCAGACATGTATGGCGGAGGAGAGGATGATATGATGTAAAAGTACCAAAGAACAAACTATATGTTAAGGTGGATGCACGTAAGGCTGCGTGAATGTTAGTTTGATCGTCACATGAACTGATAAGTGAATGCATCCCAGGAAAACTACTCTCAGACAGACCTCAGTAGGCTCTCAAATGTTGTTTTTTCTTTTTGGGGATTGTGGTTTACCTTACAGTGCAGTCCCATCAGCAGTTAACAGCCAGCGCTCAAAGCCAGGGGATGTTGTTTTTGATTTGCTTTTTACAGGAGTTCCCCATTTTGAATGGTTTAGCTCTGTCTTTTAGATCCCTGTTTGACCTCAAGGCTAAAGATAAAATCTTCTTTGTTTATTCTCTGTTCACTATGTTCTGGAGGCACATGTTCAGTCTTAATATGGATGTAGATGCACTAGCCTGCATTTTGCTGGGTGACACTGGACACACACACACATGCTTGTAGTTGCACTGGTAACGTGTGTAAATTTGGCAATTTATGGTACTTTAAATTTTGTACTATTACATGTCAGTTTTGTATTTCTGTTTGAGGAATGAAATTATATATAATCAAAGCAAAATCCAGGTAGCCAGCTAACTGTGGTCATGAGTTATCAATAAATGCTTTTTAAAAATCATTGGTAAGTATCTGTTCAATAGACAACTTTATTATATTGCAATGTCACAACTTTTTATAGTTGACTCCAAAGGTACTTTATTACAAACTGTTGATTTTGAATTTTTATAAAATGTCTTAATACAAAGATACATTTGTGAATGGTCTTTATTTAAACAAGAACTGTGGCTGCCCGGCGCATAAGCAGAGCAGACATGTGAAGAAGAAACCCGCACACTCATTTGTATCCTGTTTCACGCCATGTGGAAATTGAACCACTGTGTAAAACAACAGTTTCCTCTCCTAAAATTCCCCAAAAGTTAAAATTGGCAGCTATTGAGGATGAGAAAGCTGTAGTTTTTTTTATAGTGAGCTTTTTGACTGTTCTGAGTTCACCATCCAGACAGGTGTAGTGCACACAGCATCACTGTACGTACTGGGACAGTAAGTATCTTAAGATATTCTGAATAGATTCATTCAGCTTTTCATATTGTCTAGAGGTGTGATGTGAGCGTGGACGGTTGTTTGTTTTATTCCTAACCTCTTTATTTAGTTTGTCTTTGGTGCAATTTGTCTTTTTAGTAATGGATATAAAATAGTTTTAGTCTAAACCAGGTGTTCTTAAACTTTTGCAAGCTGGGCCCCCTCAAAGCTAGTTAGCACCCGCCGCCCTCAACTACACCACCATATATAGATAGATAGATAGCATATTGGTACGACTTTGAAGGAAGTTTTCTCCCGTTAGTACAAACATTTTGTGTCGCTTGTACTGTATGCAGTGTAATTAATTTAAAGTTTCACCCTGACACATCATGCTTGTTGCAGACTGTGTACCAAAGGAGATGTGTTGATAGTAACATTTAAACCAGGATGCTGTGCTCAACGCATACTGCATGTGACTATGCAGTATTCTTTCATTAGCTAAGCTCGTTCAGGACAACAGCTGGAGTGCAGCTGTTTGGTCACAGCCATTGACAACTAAGTAATGATACTGATGTGTTATGCATTCTCTTTTCTCTGTTTCCTGCTGCAGAAAGATGGCAATATAGTATGTTGGGCATGGACTGTCTGATAAACCCCTGTAGTGTCCATGTTTAATTGATTTTCATTGCCAGTGTTTTGTGTCAAAATGCTAAGTGTTTTTGGAAATACAGAAGGGCCACGTACTTGAATTTCAGGGACGCAGGTTGAGTAAAACCTAAGGAGGACTAATGTGTTTTGGTTTTAAATTCTCTTGCATTTTCATTAACCCCAGTTCTTATATCCCTTTGTGTGTCTAACTGAACAGAGCTTTATTAGTAACTGAAGAGAGAGTAACCTTCATCGTATGAGAGGAAAAATCCAATTGGTTGTCCTGCTAACGGTGAAATGAAACTCTTTTTTTTTCGTTCATGCTAAAATAAAGTGGATTCACTTGGTCTGACGTTTTTGATCACATCTTTATAAAACACCTCATTAGCTTCACACCCCTTTGGGGGGAAAGTTTTTTTGAGAGAAGATTACAGATTCATTTACTAAACTGGAACTCAGAGATCAACAGAGCCGTATAGGTTCATCTCTGATCCATGCAGCTTCCCTCTAGCAAGTTTTGTGGTTATGGTCCAGTAGTTTATTACATAAACCTGTTGACTGACAAATCAGAGATGAAAACATAAACTCAGAAGAGGTAATGAAACCTCCACATTTATAAAGGAAATGTTACTAACATTAATATTAATTAGAAACACAAAAGAAAATTAAAAGTAGAAATGCAGGATGATGTGCGCCGCAGGATGAGGTGCGCCGCCAGATGATGTGAGCCAGGATGTGCTCGGCAGGATGTTCGCAGCAGGATGTGCGCCGCAGGATGTGCGCACATCTGCGCCGCAGGAGATGTGCACCGCAGGATATGCGCACATCTGCACCGCAGGAGATGTGCGCCGCAGAGATGTGCGCCGCAGGATGTGCGCCTGCGCAGTTTTGTTATTAATTTGAGTTACATTTTTATTTTTAATTTTTTAAATTTTTTTTATTTATGTGCACGCAGGATGTGCGCCGGCACAGATGTGTGCACATCTGCGTCGCAGGATGTGCGCCGCAGGAGATGTGGGCCGCAGGATGTGTGCGCACAGTTTTTTTATTAATTTGATTGCAGGAGATGTGCGCCGCAGGATGTGCGCCGGCACAGATGTGCGCACATGTGCGCCGCAGGATGTGCGCTGCAGGAGATGTGCGCAGCAGGACAGGATATGCGCAGCAGGACAGGATGTGCGCACATCTGCGCTGCAGGAGATCTGCGCCACATCTGCGCACATTCCTTAACTTTTGTTCATTATGTCAGTTTGAATGAAAACTTATCTGTAGCCCAAGAAACAGTTGTGGGAATGTTTCAGACTCTTCTTGTTCTTGTCCCCTTTGCAGCAAACCAAGGGGTTATACTGTCATTATTGTTTTATCTGACCGGAGGAAGAGACACTGCTTGTCCTTCCTCTTTCCTTCTGCTTGGACTGAGGTAGATTCAGTTTTTACTCGAGAGTTTTTGCAAATTTAACCTTAAGGGAGTTGACGGATCGTGAGCGGGACAGATCAGACGACTTCACGACCAGTGTGGGTCGATGGCACGACTGGACAAGAGGCAGTTAGGAGGACGCTCCGGCGCACGTACCCCCAAGGAGTTCCCCAATCTGGCCAACAGAGCTATTTGGACATTGCTCCTGTTTTCCACAACATATGTGTGAGCTGAGCTTTTCAAGCTTGACTGCGATAAAAACTAAAAACAGAGAGACACTGAGATCTGTTGAGGAAGAGCTTTGTGTGTGTCTTCCTTCCGTTCCTGCCAGGATATCAGTTTTGTGTTCATCTAAACAGGACCAGGTTTCACACTGAGTGAGTGTGTGTAAATACATTTAGAAACTATATTACTAACTATATGTATTATATGTACTGTGTTAGGCTACTGGGAGACTGAGCGCCTGTTGGGACGGCAGCGCTGTTCGTTCAGGATTAAGATTAAGATACATTTATTTGTCCCAAACACATGCACAGTGCAGGACACACAGAGCCTGGGTAGGGAGAATCCTCTTGGACAGATCAATCCAGGTTCGTCTTTTTGTTGTTTCTCCGTGGAGTCGAACCAGAGACCTTTTCTGCCCATAGTCCAAGTTTCTGCCACTAGTTCACCGCCTCTCCCCATTGTCAGTCACTGCAGAACGATACGTGCTTTCACGTCAGTCTCCAAAACACCAGAAAGTCTCCAATATCACCAGAAAAAGTCGCTAGATTTGTCGCGTATATAAATATAGGAGGAATTTTATTTTACATACAACTTTGTGTCGACCTGTATTAAGTTTACTATCATAGAACAGCTCACATTCACTTTCATGAATGTGAAACCAGGAAGCTCTTAAGTACAAGATTTCATTTCAAATCTTTTATTTTGTTGTCATCGCTTAAATTAAATCTCTTCTTTTGCCTCCATTTTGCACAACATCAGTTTTTTGCATCTTTCAAATCTCTGTCACAATCTTTTCTTACATTCTGTAATAACGCCCAAAGACATCGTCCCTTTTTCCTCATCAAGTGTCCTCCTCTCTGCAGACGGATTCCTTCCACACTTTGTTCGGAGTCAAGGATCTCTCCCTCCTCGGAGATGAGTAGATAAAGCCGTTGAATCCAGTGCCGAGAGTCCTGCAGCCTGACCTCCTGAGCTAGCACAGCTCCCCAACATCACACACTCACACACACAAACACAAATGCACACGCACACAGGGCAGGCCCTGGCAATGTTGGCGCCCTAGGTGAGATATCATATTGGCGCCCCCCAACATACACACACAAACTGTCATGCATCCCGGTCAGTTCTTTTTTTTAAATCCATTCTCAAATTTCGTAATTCATACTTGGCCTCCAGAAAGTTAGTGTATATGCACAGACAATTGATAGGAATCCAAAGCTATTTTTCAAGACAAAGCACACCTACACTTTGACAAGGGCATGTTTTATTAAAACTATTTCAGATAATTGAATGTCTACTGATGCATGTTGAAATTACTTAATTCTTTGCTTTGGGTTTTTAAGCTATATTAGGATTAAGGTGTAAACAGAGACAGTTTCTCTGTTTGAGAAGGAAATTCTTGTAATATTAATGGTTTATCTAAATTCTAATAGACCTGTAGTTTATCTACTTGACGGGTAATAATAATAACAATAATAATAATAATAATACATTTTATTTGGAGGCGCCTTTCAAGTCACCCAAGGTCACCTTACAATAAAATAATATAGGATAAAAGATAAAAGCATGAAAGATAGAAACAACATTAAAACAGAACATCAACATAAAAACAAGTGAAGTTCACAGGGTCCAGTTATAAAGATTAAGATGCATTTATTAGTCCCAAACACATGCACAGACATGCAAAGGCACACTCATGCAGGTAGGGAAATTTAATCTCTGCTTTTGAACCATCTGGTGCAGGACACACAGAGCAGTGAGCGACCATGTACGGCGCTCGGGGAGCAGAAGTTGGGGGAGTAAGGTGCCTTGCTCAGGGGCACTAGACAGGGTAGGGAGACTCTTGGATTTTTGGACAGATCAATCCAGGTTCGTCTTTTGTTGTCTCTCCTTAGAGTCGAACCAGAGACGAACCAGAGACCTTCTCTGCCCATAGTCCAAGTTTCTGCCACTAGATAGTATACCAGTTTGAACAGGTGAGTTTTGAGTTGAGACTTGAATGATGTGATGGAGTCTGATTGTCTTATGTGTGGGGGGAGGGAGTTCCAGAGCCTGGGTGCTGAGCAGCTGAAGGCTCGGGCACCCATGGTACTGAGGCGTGACGTGGGGATGGTTAGCAGTCCAGAAGAGGATGAGCGGAGGGTCCGGGAGGGAGTGTATTCCTGAAGGAGGTCATAGAGGTAAGTGGGGGCTAGATTGTGGAGAGCTTTATAGGTGAGGAGAAGGTTTTTGTAGTCGATGCGGTATTGTACAGGGAGCCAGTGAAGTTGGATGAGTACAGGAGTGATGTGATCCTATGATTTGGTACAGGTGATGATCCGGGCGGCAGAGTTCTGAATGATTTGCAGTCTGTTGATGAGTTTGGTGGGGAGTCCGGTGAGGAGGGCAATGCAGTAGTCGATGTGGGATGTGACAAATGAGTGGACCAGGATTTCGGTGCAAGACTGGGTCAGTGATGGGCGGAGTCTGGAGATGTTGCGGAGGTTGAAGAATGCAGTCCGGGTGATGTTTTGAATATGGGGTGCAAATGAAAGGGGGCTGTCCAGAATGACGCCGAGGCTCTTGACTTGAGGGGAGAAGGGTACAGGGAATCTGTCGACGATGATGGGTGGAATTGGGTGTTTGTTGGAATTTGGTGATGATGGATTTGGAGCTGATGAGCAGGGCCTCAGTTTTATTGCCGTTTAGCTTTTGGAAGTTCCTGCTCATCCAGCTCCGGGATGTCATCAACGCAGGTGATGAGGGAGGTAGGAGGGATGGCAGCGGTCTGTTTAGAAGAAATGTAGACCTGTTTGTCATCGGCGTAGCAATGAAAATGGACCCCATGGTGACGGATGAGTGTGCCCAGGGGGAGGAGGTAAATGGTTAAAAGAAGGCGACCCAAGACTGACCCCTGGGGCACTCCCAGTGAAACACCCGAACACCCAGACTTGTGGTTCCTTAGTTGCACGAATAGTTGGCGGTCATTGAGGTATGATGTGAACCAGGAGAGTGCAGCGCCAGTGATTCCAATGCCAGCCAGGCGGTCCAGGAGCAAAGGGTGCGAGATGGTATCAAATGCTGCGCTGAGGTCGAGGAGGATGAGAATTGTAAGGAGTCCGGAGTCAGTTGCACGGAGGATGTCGTATGTGATTTTGACCAGGGCTGTTTCAGTGCTATGTTTTGGACGGAAGCCGGATTGGAAGGGTTCATGGAGGTTGTTTGGTGGGTCAAGGTGGGACTGTAATTGTGCGGCAACCACCCTATCAAGTGTTTTGGAGATGAAGGGGAGGTTGGAGATGGGCCGGTAATGGTTAAGGATAGCTGGGTCAGCACCGGGTATTTTCAGGATAGGTGGGATAGCAGCCAGTTTGAGAGTGGGGGGTACAGTACCAGTGGTGAGGATGGAGTTAATTATGTTGGTGATCATTGGGGAAATGGATGGCAGGTAGTTATGTACGAGGTAGGTCTTTTAACAACTCATGTGTTTTGAATACACAAGTATCTACCATCGCTACAACTGTGTACACATCATTCATATTGCCTTGTGTACAACCAGAGATGGGCAGTATTTTATTACTTGTATTGTATTGTATTACTTGAGAATATTTTGTAATTTGTATTTGATAGGGCCGATCAAAAATCGAATGTTTTGTAACAAAATACTTAAATACAAAGTAATTTTGTAATTAAAATACTCAAAATACTTTCTCCACGAATCAAAAAACAGTTAGGGTAAGGATTAGAGACGAATCCACCAGCTTATGCTCCACTCAGCTGAAGATCTTGGCCTGGTGGCAGAGAGTGAAACGGCTTCCTCCAACCTCCAAGATGATGAGGAAGATGACTTCTTTGCTTTCTCAGCTGAAGAAACTTAAGTCCAGGAAAGACAGGAGATCACACGCCACAGCAAAGCGAAGATAGAGACCCTTAGTTTTCTGGAGGACACCAGAAAAGACCTGCTTTCTTTTCAGCAGTAACCACTCATCAAGCTCCTTTTTGTTTGATTTAACACAACCATCCCCTCTTCAGCTCCGGTTGAGAGGCTGTTCTCGTTTGCAGGACTAATATTCCATCCGCACAGGAGGCGGTTAACACCAGAAATATTTGAAAAGTTGGTTGTTCTTAAAGGCAACTAAATTGGCTCAGTGGTTGGGTCTCAAGAACCAAATTGGAAAGATTATTATGTCATAAAGATGTCAGTGTGAACCTGTATGAGACACTTAACACTGTAATACATGGGCGGCTGTGGCTGAGGGGTAGAGTGGTCGTCCTCCAACCTGAAGGTGTGTGAATGGGTGAATGTAAAACTGTACTGTAAAGAGCTTGGAGTGGTCATCAAGACTAGAAAAGCGCTATACAAAGAAAAAACCATTTACCATTTAATATAGAACTATGTGGTCTGCCATGCCGCTGGCCAATGTAAGAGAGAAATAAGTAGGCTACAATGCCACTGGCCAAGGTTCAGTAAAAGAGAGTAAGTAGGCTAATGACTTGTTAAGTTACCTGTTCACTTTTGATTTGATTTACTATTTACCTTTTATTATTATTTATTTTTCAGTGCAGAACTTGATGTACAGTAATTTACTTAGGCTCTTTACCTGTGTACAACTGGTTTTAATTCTATATTTTGCTTTTATAGTATACATAGGCCTAATGTGTGATGCTATTGATGTGTGATAAATATTTTCTTGTTGATACAAAGCCAAAGTTTATGGGCTGTTAAGTCCCATTAAAAAAAAAAATGTATACATAATCAATCAAGTTGTTGTCTTTGAATAGCTTTGCATAGTAACACTGACATTCTGTGACTGTTCTTCCTTTTTGTTTGGTTCAACAGAGCTGTGTGTACATTATATAGCTCAAACCTGAATGCTCTGCTATACCAAATTGTGAGAAAACGGAAAATCCAGAAAAAGTATTTCCTATATTTCAAAATACAAAATACATGTATTGTATTTTGTTACATTTTTTGGCACCATTATTTTGTATTTTATTTTAATACATTTATTTGAGATTTAATTTGTATTTTGTATCAAAATACATTTTGATGTATTTTTGCCCATCCCTGCACATACAGGGCTTTCTTTTCTACAGAAATCTTTTTCCTGAGTTGATGTCTCTGCTAATTGCCATTTAGAATGTGAAACCAAATATTTTTTTTGGTCCATCATCGCTCTTCTCTGAAACCAATGACGGCAAATTCACACATGTAGACAGAAATAAAAAGTATAAATCAAAAGGTGTAAATATTGTTGACATTATGTTTGATGGGGTTCATCATTATACATAACAGAGGAAAACTTTGCACATGTATTTCGTGAGACAGGCGACAGGTGCATTGGCTCTTAAAGCCGTATATTTTACAGATCCCATCAACTGCAAAAGCCAATTTGTGGGGTTTGCACGCAGGACACTGAATGCTGCACCTGAAACAGCCCCTCAACTTCAAATCTGGCTTGAGTCTAATCCAGTAATGCATTTAGCATGGTAACCCCGCATATCTCAACAATCTGCTAGAAAAATACATAAATATCAAACACTATATTACAGTAAATATATGGGAAACATATTGCAAGCAGTGGGTAATTACTTCCATTTTATACTCACCGGCCTAAGACTTTTGAGCGATGTTCAGGCAAGCTAACAAAAGCTTGTTGTGACATCCCCAGAGCCGCAGTCTTGAGATCCTCATATATAGTGAACCAATCCACAGCGTGCAAGGTTTTCAACGAGACCAGCAAAGTCCACTGAAAAAGTATGTGATTGCATCACCCTGAAATTCAAAGACAAAAAGCAGTTATTTCAATGCACAAGCAATCTTAAATGATAATACTGCATACATTTGATGTAAGCATGTATGATTCCTTCCAATCAAATGTACTTGCCTTCCTGTGGAAAAAGTTGTTTTCCCAGTTGAACAATCACAGCAGGGAAGCATGATTGATCAAAATTCTTTCGGTGTGATATTAACTTGTATTTCAGCCAGCGAATTTTGGGGATTTAATAATTTTTTTTATATTTGGTATATTATATAAAATGGTGTTTCTGGTATGTAACTTAAAAGAACCTATTTAATCTTTAATTTCTCTCCCTCATCTTCCTCGATGTATGTGGATGATGGTAGTGGCCTCCACTCGGCTTCTCCTTCTCTCCAGTCTTCTCTTCCTGTTCCTCATCAAGCAAAACAAACTGTTTGATCCAATTTGTTGACGTTGCTGAAGCTCCTGTAGCTTCACTTGGATCCTCCTTGATTAAAAAACAGAACATAGCAATTGTTTTATAAAATGAATCGCAACTCCCTAACATGAAAACATTATGGTCATATTGCATACTATAAATTAAGCCAAATTAATCTGATATTGTGGAGTAATGGTAGTTAATCTAAAGCATTCATAAATCAAAGTTAAATCATAAACCATCCTTAATTTGAGAAAACGAAATCAAACTAAATAGAAACCCAAAATAGGGAAGCTCTCAAAACTTAAGTAGAATGTATAATAAAGGCCATATAGTGGGCCCATAACCCTGCACTGTATCGTGTAAAGCAATTTTATGGGCTTATTCGTGGTTTCTGTTAGCTTCCTCATACCATTACATTATCTGTTCATGTTTATATTTATATTGTAGCGTCCCTCAATGATGAGCTAAGCGTCTTCAACTGGTTTAACCAACCATTTATTCAAGTCCCAGGTAACACAGGTTACCGTGGGCCGCAGCCTGGAGCAAAACAACGGAATATTAGCTGATGAATAGCGTCCATAGTGTGTATCGACGGACTGTCTCAGCACTCGGACTGTAAACCTAGATCGTAATGATCTTTAAAAACAATAAACTACTTACCTGACAGTAGGAAGATACATCGTCGTCTTCCAAGCGCTCCGTGTTTATGACGCAGCGCTGAGTTAAATGGACCGGATGTTTAAAAAAACTTTTTTACGAGAGCCACACGTCAGGTCCGCTCGCGCACTCGGGTCCGCCTCATAGCAACGATAAAAACATTTGTGATAACTATTAAAATATTTATCATAAGCATGAACTGGCTGAAGACTGGAAGCAAAGAGCACATCTCTCGCTAGAAATGGTGTCAGAATGTATTTTTATGCCCAAACTAAGTTACAAAATTATGTTTTTATCTGAAAAAACAAGGAATCTCCGCCATGTTTTCCTCTCCGCAGACTGGAACTTGGGAGTCACGTGACGTGAGAACACGCCAATGCAAAACAATGGGAGGACAAAATGTTACCATCTCACAATCTGAGAGGCCAGATTGTCAGATGGTAACATTTTTCCAAGTTGTCTGTGAGGGACCGAGCAGGAAGACCAGAGAGCCACAGAGTTTCTTTGAAGGAAAAGTGTGTTTTTAATTCAGTTCCCATTACCAAAAACTAGAAAGAAAATCTCACAACCGGTAAAAGGCAAATTATCCTTCAGCAGCCGCTGGCGACCAGTTCAATCAATCAATCAATCAAATTTTATTTGTATAGCCCATATTCACAAATTACAATTCATCTCATAGGGCTTTAACAGGGTGTGACATCCTCTGTCCTTAACCCTCAGCAAGAGTAAGGAAAAACTACAAAAAACCCTTTTAACAGGGTAAAAATATGTAGAAACCTCAGAGAGAGCCACATGTGAGGGATCCCTCTCCCAGGACGGACAGAAGTGCAATAGATGCCACGTGCAGGAGAACATCATCAATAATCAAAGTCTCTAGCAGCATTGATGAAGCACAGTCCATGCTCAGCAACCATCTAGACCACGATCCACCATCCAGACCAGACGCCACTTCAGTCCTCAGTCACCGTCCACCGCCGCCCACCAGGAGGACCCATCACAAGCCACCACTGCGGTCCTGGTCCACCGCCCGTGCCCAATGCCAACGCGACACAGGGTCCGCCACCAGCACCACGATCAGCCCACATGACTCAGAATCCGCCACACTGGATCCAACACCGCGACCCCCGGTGCGCGATCCACAAACCGTAATCCATGGTGCGGCCACAGAGGCCCTGGATCTGCGGGTGATAAAGCAAACGGATTCCGGGGAAGGGGGATAGGGATGGAGAAGAGGAAGGAGAAGCTGGAAAGAGAAGCTCCGTGTGTCATGTGTCATAAAATAGAACAAGTAACGTTCTGGCGCACTAATTAGCTCTAACTATAAGCTTTATCAAAAGGAAGGTTTTGAGCCTACTTTTAAACGAACAGATGGTGACTGCCTCCCGAACTGAAAGTGGTAGATTATTCCACAGCCGAGGGGCTTGATGGCTAAAAGCTCTGGCTCCTACTCTACTTTTAGAGAATTTAGGGACGACAAGTAGGCTTGAATTCTGGGAGCGGAGTGCTCTAGTGGGTTTATAAGGTATTAACAGCTCTTTAAGGTATAAAGGCGCTATATTATTAAGGGCCTTGAAGGTGAGGAGGAGAATTTTAAATTCTATTCTAGATTTAACTGGAAGCCAGTGTAGCGATGCTAATATTGGAGAAATGTGCTCTCTTCTCTTTGTTCTCGTCAGGACATGTGCTGCAGCATTTTGGACAAGCTGTAGAGTCTTTAACGACTTCCTGCTGGAGCCTGATAATAATGAATTACAATAGTCCAGTCTCGATGTAACAAAGGCGTGGACTAGTTTTTCTGCATCTTTTTGTGAAAGGACATGTCTAATTTTTGAAATATTACGCAAGTGGAAAAAAGCGGTCCTAGAAATTTGTTTTAAGTGACTATTAAAGTATAAATCAGGATCGAAGATCACTCCCAAGTTCCTGACTGTTTCATTGGAAGCAAGGGCAATGTCGTCTAGCGCAGCTATATCATTAGATAATGCATCTCTAAGGTGTTTGGGGCCAAGTATTATAACCTCTGTTTTGTCTGAGTTTAATAAGAGAAAATTGCGGGTCATCCAGGTTTTTATGTCCTTGAGACATGTTCGAAGTTTAGTTAATTGATTACTTTGTTCAGGTTTTATTGACAAATATAACTGGGTGTCATCCGCATAGCAGTGGAAATTTACCGAGTGTGTCCTGATAATGTTTCCTAGTGGAAGCATATATAATGAGAATAAAATTGGGCCGAGCACAGAGCCCTGTGGAACACCATGATTAACTTTGGTGCGCACAGATGACTCATCATTAATTTGCACAAATTGGGAGCGATCAGAAAAATACGATTTAAACCAGTTAAGGGCGGTTCCATTAATGTTAATTAACTGTTTTAGTCTTTGTAATAAAATTTGATGGTCAATTGTGTCGAATGCTGCACTGAGATCTAACAGAACGAGGACAGACACAAGTCCCTGATCTGAGGCTATTAAAAGGTCATTAGTGACTTTTGCCAAGGCTGTCTCTGTACTGTGATTGGCTCTAAACCCCGATTGAAAGTCTTCATATATATTATTTTCCTGGAGAAACTCACACAGCTGATTGGCTACCACTTTTTCTAAGATTTTAGAAATGAAGGAGAGGTTAGATATTGGTCTGTAATTGGCTAAAACCTCTGGGTCTAGGGTGGGTTTTTTGAGTAGGGGTTTGATGACAGCTATTTTAAAAGTTGACAGCATCACCACCAAAAAACAACCCCCCTCGACTGAGAGATGGGAACATATATGGTGGCTGGTCAAGCCACTCAAAACAAAGAGGTGCATACACATAGACAGGCTAACGCTGAAAACAAACTACCGCCACAACATAACATCCCCGTATTAGACCATATCATAATAACTAAGGAAAATGAATTAAATAGAACTAGAAAGCAATAATTAAAGATTTAACAATTAAAAATATAGATAAGGCGGGGGGGCGTGTCGGAGCAATGAGGAGATAGGACGTGTCTCGCTGTAGCTCCTACAGATTTACGTTAAAATTACATTTTAAACAAAACCTGTGTAACTTCCGATCTACCGGTTACCATACTTTTCATTTTAAACTCTCCAAGTGCCCACTGCACAGCGAAAAATGCCGACGCGAGCGGGCAAGTCTTGGGAAACGCCGTACGAAGATGAAGGCCCGACTGAAGCACCGGTCCATAGTGAGGGAGGGGACCCGGCGCCGAACACGCCGAGCACGGACATCCAAGCTGTACTGGCCGCCATAGCATCCCTGCAAACGGAGCTGTCGCAAGCTAAGTCGGACATTTGCGACAAGATTGAGGAGAAGATTGCTGTTGTGAGTACGGCTTTGATATCGGAAATTGCCGCTCTGAAAGCAGAAAGTGACGCCGCATCTTTAGTGGTAAATGGCCGACTAGACTCCCAAAATGAGACGCTGAAAAGTTTAGAAGCTAACGCTAATGCTACTTCTGATACTGTTGTGGCCCTCGAAGCTACGGTAAAGCAGCTACACACCCAAGTTGAACAACTGTCAGAGAAGTGTTTGGACCTGAAGGGACGATTTAAGCGTCAGAATTTGAGAATCGCGGGAGTGAAGGAAGGGGAGGAGGGAGGCCAGAGACCCAGGGATTTCGTTGCCCAGTTGCTTATGGAGGTTTTACAGCTGGATGAAAAACCAGTGATCGACCGAGCCCACAGAGCCCTGAGACAGCGTCCCGGGACAACGAGCCACCTCGGCACCTGATTCTAAGGGTGCACTACTGTCACGCGCTGGAGAGCATCCTGCAGAAGGTCATGAGGTCCAAAAGTCTCACATTTCGAGGGCAGCGAATCCAAGTCTTCAGAGATTTCCCACCCACTGTAGTTAAACTCAGAGCCGCCTTCACTCCGGTCAGGAAGTTGCTGCGAGACCAGCCTGGAGTCAAATTTGGTCTCCTATACCCAGCCAAGTTGAGAGTGACACATAATGGTAAAGAGACCACGTTCACAGACCCTGAAGAGGCCCGTCTGTATGCTGAATGCCACTTCGGTCAGGGTCGTACCTGAAGTGCACATCTAAGAGCATGGCCCAGTCACTTCTGATGGAGACTGGAGGTAAATTACATCTAGACCAGAGGTATTGTTAAAACCACTTATGGACAATTACATGATAATAACATAGCCTCAACCATGGTAATAATATTACTTTGACAGATACAGAGTATTAAGAACACAATGATGCCTTGATATTACAATCGGTATTATTATTTCTGACTGTTATAGGTCTGGATTTCGGTTCCCCCCCTCCCTATTATAATGTGAAATATCTTTATTTAAAATTGTTATTTAGTTTACTTATTTATCTGATTTCTGCCTGCATGTCTGCTAGATTGCATATTTCATTTGGTAGTTTAAGCAATTTCTTTTTTGAACAATTACATTATTGTCTTGGACATTGTTGCACAGCAGAGACAGCATGGCTTTAAATCACTCATAGGAGGGGATACCTTGTTATTTCTAGGGATTTATGAATAAGTGTAAGCCCCGGAGTTTGTGTTCTGTGTTTATTTCAATAAGGTCTGCTAAGACGTGGAAGTTTACATATCTTTTCATGCTGTTAATCGGGGATATTTAATATCTTTTGTAACTGAATAGGTTTTGTTGGGAATTTAATAACTGTATGCCTACTAGCTATTGTAGGATTAAGAGTTCAACCACAATCGGTTGTTAGAGTTTCTTCTCTGTTAGATAGGTTAGAATACGCATTTTTGATGTTTTTGTTTTTCTGTTTATCTGTGTCCTGGGTGGGAGGGGGGCGGAAATGGGTGGGAGGGCGGATGGAGTGTCATTTAACTCAGGGATGCACTTGTCCAGCAGAGTGGGGAGAGAGTCTAAGGATGGATGCCTGCAACCACCCTACATAATGCATAATAATAACAGGAGAGATAATATAACATTCTGCTCATGGAATGTTTATGGTGTTAACGAGCCAGTTAAAAGAGGCAAGGTGCTCGCTCACCTCAAATCCTTGCAGGCGGATGTCATTTTCTTACAGGAAACCCACCTGAGGAACGACTCGCATGCTAGGCTCAGGTGTAGGTGGATACAACATGTCTACCACTCCATCTTTTCAGTTAAGGCTCGTGGCACAGCCATCTTAATCCGTAGGGGGGTTCCCTTTAAACATCTGTCTACAATAGCAGATAAAGACGGGAGATATGTCATGGTTGTGGGGGAATTCCACTCTACACCTGTAACATTATTAAATATATATGGACCCAATAATGACGATCCAGAATTTTTCAAAAGGGTTTTAAATGTCTCCAGTACTAATCTAATAATTGGTGGTGATTTCAATCTAGTTTTGGACACTTACTTGGATAGATCTTCTTCACAGAGGGAACCTTCCAGGGCCTCTAATCTTCTGAGATCTTATATTGAAAATATGAATGTTTTTGATGTGTGGTGATAAGCCACACAAACTACTGGCGAGACAACTACGGAAACTTGAGAACGACAGTACTATCCACAAAATTAAGTCTGGTTCAGGAAATGTCCTTACATCTCCCAAGGATATTAATGACAGATTTAGACAATTTTATCAAACTCTATACACTTCTGAGGTTAATTCTGTGGGAGAAACAATGCAGACATTTCTAGATAAATGTGATCTCCCGTCACTGAGTCAAGCGGACCGCGATACCTTGGGGGCAGACATCACATGTAAAGAGCTACTAGCGACCATTGGTTCAATGAAAAACGGTAAAAGTCCCGGCCCTGATGGACTCAGCAATGAGATTTACAAGAGGTTTGGGGGATTATTGGCTCCTTACCTGCGTAAAATGTACATCCAATCGTACGAGGATGGCATATTGCCCCAGACGCTGACCGAAGCCACTATTACCCTCCTTCCCAAAAAAGGGAAAGATTTGGAAGAAGTGGGTTCTTACAGGCCAATCTCGTTATTAAATTCGGATCAAAAAATTCTAGCCAAGACATTGGCCAGAAGACTTAATGTATTTATATGCAAGACTTTCCCAAAAGGACCTTATTATCCTCAGTTTAGATGCCGAAAAAGCATTTGATCGGGTCGAATGGGCTTACTTATTCTCGGTCTTGCAGAAGTTCAATTGTGGTGATAAATTTGTGTCCTGGACTAAGCTCTTATACAATAGCCCCCGAGCCAGAATACTTACTAATATAACTCTTTCTGACCCTTTCCGGTTGGGTAGGGGCACGAGGCAGGGCTGCCCACTTAGCCCTCTACTGTTCGCATTAGCCATAGAACCGCTGGCTGAGACCATTCGTTCGCATCCAGATATACATGGTTACAATACAGAATATACCAAGAATAAAATATCATTGTATGCGGACAATATTTTGTTATTTGCCATGCAGCCTAGGATTACAATTCCTTCAATTTTGAAAACTTTTCAACTGGATTTTTCTCCCTCAGCTACTTTATCTTTTTCAAAATCTACCTATTGACCTTGCCAAATCTTTTTTCATTAAATTGGACTCAATCATTCTACCCTTTGTATGGAATTACAAGTCTCATAGAATAAAGAAGGACCATCTTTGTAAACACAAAACTAATGGGGGGCTGGCACTAGGGCTGAACAATTTGGGGAAATAATCTAATTGCGATTTTTTCCCCCAAAATTGCGATTGCAATTTAATATGCGATTATTTTCTCCCCAAAAAAACATGATGAATGATTTAAATATAAATATGACCAACACAATATTAGATACATTTACTGTACAATATTCTTTCCCACATTTTTATTTAACTGCTCATTACAGCAACAAGAAAGATGGGAGGGTATACACTGTTGTCTTTTTTCTTTTCTTTTTTGTCTTCTCCTTTTTGTTCCATCTGTTTTGTTGATGCAGGGCATTGCTTGTTCACTTGCTATTCTTTTTTTTGTCAGGGACTACTTTTTCACCTTCTGTAAAAACAAAGGAAACATAACTGTCGACTGTTAATTTCTCTGCTATGTGATTGGTTTCCCAATAAACATATTTGAAACAAATATAGATAAGGCAACCATGTCCCCTCCCATGATGGCAATAGACATGGTGCAGTCCAATTAGGACTCACAGCCATTTAAGCTGGGCCTCCTTTTGCTGAACAGCCAGATGACTCCAGAAACAAGGCCCCAGGAACTGGTACCTCAAAGAAAACTTAATTAATTATCACAGAAAGAAAATATTTAACAAATAAAAGTATGTTGTATGAAATCAAAATGTGTCAAGTTATTTGTGGGTGCGTGTGCAAAAACAAACAACTAAGCAAACTAGAAATCAAGAAGTTACCATCATGTTTTGGAATGTCAGTGTGTGGTTGCTGGTGCGGCCATCACATGGACCAACGTTGCTACTCAACGTTTTCTGATGAGACCGGGTTGACCTCAGATATTCAACCTGACTTCAGTGCACTTGTCTATGCCTAGCAGACTAGATTTCTGTCACTGAACAAGAAAAATAAACAGAAAACCAGCAAATGGGGTGATTAGACTATATGCAAAAAATAATAGCACTTTGTATAAAGTTAATTTATAGCTGATCTTTGAAAAAAACTTGCATATTTTGTTCACAACTGTTCTTGTAAATGTTGAGTTGGCATAATTACTTTGCGTGCCTCACTTTTTTATTGCCTAATCATAACATTTACTCTTACCAGTAGAAGCTTAATATGAGTAGAATTGAGTTCAGCCAATTGGTCCGAACCTCCACAACTGTCATGTTTCTCATGAGGCCCCTTGGGAAAATGAATTGCCCACCCCTGGTGTAGACCATCAGACAGAGGTGTCAAGTAACGAAGTACAAATACTTTTTGATCTTACTTAAGTAGAAATTTTGGGTATCTTTACTTTACTGGAGTATTTATATTTCAGACGACTTTTTACTTCTAACATTTTCACGCAAATATCTGTACTTTCTACTCCTTACATTTAAAAAATTGCCTCGTTACTCCTAGTTCATTTTGGCTTGTTTTCATTCCAGTTTGTCATCCTTCAAAAACACACAAGAGAGGCCGCCACACAACCGCACAGAAGGGGTTCCGAAAAAAGAGGAGAGCAAAGCCAGAGCTGCGTGCGGCACCGCAGCATCCGCCATCCTCCCCGCCTCCACTGACGCGCCTCGCTGTCAGATCCGTCGGCCATCGGAGCAGGCCGGCAAAGGCGCACTGAGGGGGGAGGAATAGCGAAGAAGGAGGTACCCATGGTCGTGGACAATGCTCAGGCGAAGTTGAGGAGACAGAAAATAGAAGGAGTGGCGGTAGTAGCGACGGGCGGTGTGTACAAAGGGCAGGGCCTCAGCAGTCTGTGAAAGACTCTTTAGTGTTGCAGGGCTCATCTTCAGGCCCAGGTAGAGCATGCATAGGCTCAAATAACTTTGAGAACCTGCTGCTTTTGCGGCTGAACAAAGCCTATCGGTAGTGTTGTTGTACATACAGGATTTAGTCCAAAGGTCTCAAGGTCTCTTCCAATAAAGGTTATTGATAACATTTCACTGAAGTTTATTGATCAGTTTATTGGTATACGTGTGTAATGTCCACACTGTATTTACAAGGGCTATCACCAATACCACTCATAGACAGCTGGACGCTCCAGCAGCTCCTTGGAACTGGTTCCCCTGATCAACGGATCAGGCTGAGAAAAAGCAGGCGCATTATACAGCAGCTTGTAGAGCCGTTTCCTTTGGTTCCTTTTCTTATTCCCTTTTCTGCGTGGGGGACGAATAAACAAAGAGTCAGGAAGGATGGCAGTGTAAATGAGAAACTCTGAATATCAAGCTTTTCCACCAATTTGGAACCTACTACAAATTATTAACACTGATCTAAGCAGAAGCAAAACAAAACCCTAATAACAGAACTGATCTATTTTTAAGTCAATGGATTCTAGTTAATCAGAGTTATAAATATCCTGCTAGCAGGAAAGATAAATATCAGTATCACAGAGACACTCTCCTTAAGTTTCAGAGAAACCTATAGCACCAACAGGATCCTTCAAATCAGACAGCGTTGTCATCTCATACCTTCCGTCGAAGTCTGCCTTCTCTTGAGGAGGGGTGGAGGGTTGTGGTGCGGGGCTGGACTGCAGTGCTGAGAAGCAGTTGAGGCCCGCAGAGATGAAACGATAAAAGAGAGAAAAGTGAAAAATAGCGATTGTGGGTGATCAGAGTCAAGATCCAGTCATTAAGAGGAAGATGCTTCACCTGACTCTGTGTACAGGATATGCTGTAAGTTACTGTTTTATATCAGGGTTTCATCAAGTTAAATTTAAAACCTTTTTAAGAACATAATGAAGGAAATTTTCGTAAAGTGTAATAGATATGAAAGACTATCAGACTCCAAGATTTCTAACAAGCTTCATATCTTAGATGAATCAGTGACAGCTACAGCTAAACAGAGCGGAGCAGCCGAAACATTGTGAAGTGAGTGGCACACTTCCATCGTTAAGTGTTGTAGTATGAACTCCAAACAGTTACACGACTCCTGATCAGCAGGTCATGTAGTGTGAACTGCAAAGTGATCTGATAGATTTGAAAGTCATGTGGTGTGACCTAACCTAAATCACCGGCCTTGGCTCCTCCACCACTGCCCTTCACCAATGTGACTTGAGCCCAGGCAGGGTTCCCACGGTTGCCTTGAAAAAAAATTCCATGCTACCTCCTGATTTTCCAGGTACCATATTAATTGATGATCTATAGGCCCCTAAAGCTTTCCGCCCCCCTCCCCTCACACACACACACAACCCCCTAGGACACCTGACCACTTACTTGATTTAAAAAGATGTGCCAGTCATGTCTACATTGTAAATGCTTAGAGATTATGTCTTATTGATAATATCAATGCATGAAATAATGCAACAATCTGTAGACGAACAACAATTTATTGAACTGGAACTTTGAGACACATGAGCACTGGGATTGATATATGTTCTCTCTTCCACTCCTCTCATATCTCTTCCTGTCCTCTTCTCTCCATACCTCCCCTCTCGTGTCCGCTCCTGTCTTCTCTTCCTACTCTTCTCAACTCCTCTCCCTTTTCCTCTGTCATCCTCTTCTCCCTTATCCTCCTCTCTTCTTCTCCTCTTTCATCTTCTCCCCTCTTCTCTTCCTCCTCCTGAATCTCCAGCGTGTTCAAAACAAACTCCCCTATATGTGGTGAATAACACGGTTTGAGGAAAAGTCAATGAGTGAAATACATATGGGGATCAAACATAGTTCTAGTATTTTAAAAGCAAGGTAAAAATAACCTCAACAATTCCAGTGTAAGCTGCTAGCTAGCAAGTTGCAGCTAGCTAGTTAGCAAGATTGCACTGCTTACTAACTAACGTTGATAAACCCAGGTTTACCACACAGTTAAAACACAGCTACTTACATTTGAGGATAAACTTGCATAAAAAGTTTCACTGTAGATGTCAAGGCTCCCGTGTTGGCTGGGAAATGCATGTTTTTTACCCTTCTATTGAGATCGTGAGTAACGTTTCTCAATTATTATTCCCGAAGTCCACCAATCCGAAACTATACTTTTAAAGTCCATATCGCCAGGTTGCCTGCATCAAATTCCAACATCTAATATACCACATAGGATGCCAAGAGCATGCTCTACAACATGGGATCATCCATTTCTATCTACAGTAAAAGCTGTTCACATGTAAAGGGTTTTTATAAGCTCATCTTAATTCTGTGCTCAATAGTTTCACTTTAATACTATTTAACACATCATCCAATAAAATTTTCCAGGACAACTGTTTCAATTTCCATGTAAGTATTCACTTTTGCTCAGTTTCCATGACTTTTCAAAACCTGGAAAATGAAAAAATAAATTCCATGTTTTCCATGGTTTCCAGGTACCGTGGGAACCCTGCCAGGGGCCCTGCTGGATCTTCACGTCCATTTGAGGCTGCACTTTTCTCGGCTCCTCCTTCTCTTTAATCTTTGCCTCCTTATGGACAATGGTTCTCGGACCCTGCTCGGGTCCTCTGGACACCCATTTGTTCAGAATTTTTTTACAGAACCACATAATAACTCCTTAACAACAGCAGTGTAGATATTCATTGAACAGAATATGAACAGAATGTGTAGTATCATGTTCCTGGTCATCAGACAGATCGGGTGAAATAAATCTCTGTGGTAAAATCCATCTTACTTTGAAGAAATTGAATGTTGGACTCTTTACAATTGTGCAAATGAAAGAATAATCGCGAAGACCAACTCACCAATCTAAGTTCTATAATATCCTGCAACATGAACCGTTTCCGAGTCGCTATCTTCCCCTCTCGGACGATTTTTTCAATCTGTTAAAATACTGATCCATCCAAGGCTGGTGAGAAAGAGAGGGAGAGAGATGGTTAATTTGAGACATGAAGTTCATGTTCAGCATGTCTCCATTCAATCTACCAGACACTGCTGACAAAAGTTCACATCACATCTTCATCAGTATAAACAACGCATATTTAGTTTTTGAATGGGAAACCAGCCTCATATAATCCTGTAGATTATATTCGAAGCTTTCAATCTGTAGTCCTTCAGACCTTTTCTAAAACCATAATAAAACAAATGTAAGATTTATGTCAAATGTACTACTTCTGTAGTGCACCTCATGTTGCCATTCTCAGTGTGAAAATACTTCAACATTTAAAATAACCGAGTATATAAAGTCCTCAAACTGAGACAACACATGCATTTAAAGCTGCTTTTCATTAGCAATAATAGCTGTATTGGGGATCTACTTGAGCTGAACTGGGAAAAGGTTCAACACCAGTGTTCCTATCCACTTTTTGCTATGTTTTGCACAACATACAGCAATTGTACAGCAAGTTTTCTCTTCAGGTTCATACCACATAGATGTTCTGCTGTTCCAAGTGAAAATGTGTCTAGCAGATCACTGCTTCTAGTTATAAAACAGAACCACTTTCAACCCTGGAGCCTGCAATGGACAAGGGTAAGACCTGGAAACGGTTTCAAGATCACTGAGGTCAACCCCCACTCTGTGGTTTCTTTTGAACATTGTGCATGCTTCTCTGTAAAGCCGTAAATGGGCTTTATGCAATAAAGCCCATTTCCGCCACAGTGATGAAGAAAACTAGCCTGACGTTGTCATACTCACAATTCTAGTCAGAATGTGAGTCTGAGACCGCTCCATTGGGCTGTGATTATGGGGCGTGTTTCAACCGAACCAGGAATTAAAATGCCTATTCGCTCTATTAGATAAACCTACAACTATCAGAGCAACGTAGTATGTGACGTATGTTAAGTGAGGTATTGTGAGTTATTTACTAACGCCGGGTTCACACCGGACACTGAAGCGACGTCAAAGCGACGCTGAAGCTTAACAGCTTAACAGCTGGCCCCCATCCACTCCTGTGTTAAACCTTTGTGCTGGTCACACCGGAGGCTGAAGCGCCTCGCTGCACCAAGACTGCCTAGCGCCGTGCAGCGATCGTTTCGGCGTCGAGTCTTTTTTTTGCGCTTGATATAAATTATCTAATATGCATCCCATACTTTGAATTCCCCTTCTGTTGTCCAGGAGTTTTAATTTTACCAATGACATTATTAAATGTCCCCCTCTGCCCATCCACTACAGCCATACAACCAGTGATAAAGATAAAAAGAGAGAGAGGGGGGCTACGTATTCTCCACATAGGCTTGAGTGGAGAATATATAATTTACCCTCGACACCCGACATTTAACGGAGCAAACAGCAAAGAAGTTCTTCAACATGGATGACATTAAATTAATAATTGAAGTGGAGAAGTACAGTGAGTGTTATGATCCTCGGAACATGTTGTATAAAGACAACACAAAAAAATACACATGTTGGGACGCTGTTACTTAATGTTGGAGCAACAAGTAAGTATATACTTGAATACTACTGGATCCACGGGTGATATATTATTAGCACTGCCCGGCGGTTCAGCGTCGCTTCAGAGTCCGGTGTGAACAGCTTTGGTGTCACCTCCGCGTTCTCTGTTCCTCTTTCAAAATAAATGCGCTGTCAATGTCTTCTAGAACAGACTCAATGGCAGCATCTACACATCTCAGCTCTCCAGCGGCAGGCATGTTTGTTGAAAACGAATTCAACCCAAGTGCACTTTGATGACGTGGTTGATTATGGTACTGTTGATCATCTGTCCATCATCGTATAAAGCCCGCCTTGACAATCTGATTGGTCCGGACAATTTCTGTTCGGAGCACAATTTCTCCCCAATGGAGCGACTCCAGACCGATCTTCCCGACCGAAAATGTTGTTGGCGGGGCTAAGTTCGTCTGGCATCCAGGCTAGAAGAAAACCAATCTTTATCTTAAACCTGTTTACAGCCTGGTTCAAAAATTGGTTTTAGTTTCAATCGCGAGGTTCTTCCTTCATGACAACTCTGTGGGGGACGAATTTTTTTTTAACTCCCTCGTTTCAACGATAAAGAGCAGGGGTGGGCAATTAATTTTCTCAAGGGGCCACATGAGAAAAATGGACAGTTGTGGAGGGCCGGACAAATTAGCTGAACGCCATTCTACTCAAATTAACATTTACTCTACAGGTAAGAGAAAAATGTGCTTGCAAAAATGTATTTAATCATCAATCAATCAAATTTTATTTGTATAGCCCATATTCACAAATCACAATTCGTCTCATAGGGCTTTAACATGGTGTGGCATCATCTGTCCTTAACCCTCAGCAAGAAGTAGGAAAACCTACTAAAAACCCTTTTAACAGGATAAAATTACGTAGAAACCTCAGAGAGAGCCACATGTGGGGGATCCCTCTCCCAGGACATACAGAAGTGCAATAGATGTCAGGTGTAAGAAAACATCATCAAGATTAAAGTTTTTAGCAGCATTGATGAGGGTAAACATTTTGAAGGATAACTTCAATGCTATTTGTCAAGCAGTCCTGCTGCAATCATAGTCTATGGTCAGCAGCCAGCAAGATCATGATCCGCCATCCAGATCGGATTCCACTATAGTCCACAGTCATTGTCCATTGCCGCTTATTAGGATCCATCATCAGCCGCCGACCTCGGTCGTGGTCCAACACCATTATATGATGCCAACACGACACAGGATCCGCCATTAATGCTACGATCAGCCTGCACGATATAGAATCCGCGGTGCTGGATCCACCATTGCGACCTATGATGCGTTATCCACAACTCATAATCCATGGTGTGGCCACAGCGGGCCCGGATCTGCGGGCGATAAAGCAAAGGGACTCGGGGAAGGGTTCAAGTCAGTAACATGTACTGATGAGATATGACTTACTTCGATGTGATAAGGATGAAGAAGAGGAAGGAGAAGCTGGAAAGAGAAGCTCGGTGTGTCATGTGTCATAAATTCCCTTTGCGTCTGTTGCGATATCTATGTTTCTCTGTATCTTGTGACTATATTTTACCTATATCCTGTGAATAATATTAGCTGTATAGTCTATATAAACTAATGCAAAATACAAAATATAAACTGTTACTGTAACCTGTGTAACTGATCTTTTTGTCGCAGACACAGGGTCAGGCCCTGAGCACGATCACAGAAAGAGACAAAACAGGAAACCAGCCGTTAGCAACTGACTGGTAACCAGGCACATGAGCAGGTGCCAATCTGAGTGTCAATCTGACTGCAAAATACAATTTGGAGAACGTGTTGGATGGAAATTCATCTTGAGATATGAAACAATGAAATTCTCAGACTGGAGTTGCCATTAATTCTTTGTAATGTTAGTGTAGCCCTGTATAAAATCATTAGGATACAGCGCATCAAATAGCATAACAAATGTTGTATTAAAAGAGAAAGTTCATGATAAGTAGATAAGTTCGTATTATTAAAAATAGTAGTTAAAATAAGGTTAAATACAGGATAAAATGTAATGAATATAATATGTACAGTTAATAAGTTTAGCTATTTACAGTTAAAAAGTAAAGCAATAAATAGATGTGTGGTTAAAAGTCTCTGTGATTGAGAAGATGAGAAACTTGATTTGAGTGCTTTTAATGTGAAATCTAACTTTTTGTCAGTAATTCAGTTTCTGTATTTCTCATTGGGTAGTAGCAAATTCACAGCCAATCCAAGTCTGGTATGGGGAGGGACATTAAGTGTAGGATGAGGTTAAGCATGCTTTGAGCAGGTGAGTTAAAGAGAGAGAGATTGTCCGGAGTCCTGAGGAAAACGTGTAGTGCTGTGGGAAACATTTAAGAGGTGTCATCGAGGTCGACTACTTGTGGTCCTGTTATATTACTCTTCTATGTAACCTGCCAAAGGTAAATATAATGTGTATGCCTTAAATTGTGAAGCTGTAACTTAATGTTGTAGTGAAAAAGACAGAACTGTAATGTAGTTAGCCACCCGCTAGCATAGTATCACATGTTTGGATAGCATAGCTTTAGCACTGTTGTAGTTTCAATGCTAAAACGGGCTAACGTTAAGTCAGTACGATTTAGCGTGATGATATTTTGACTCAAAGAGTTCATGTAATTAAAGGAGACGGACGTCTGTGAAGAGAGGGAGAGAGAAATTGAGATGGTTGCTGGTGGATGGACCCTGCTGTTTATTCTTCCCCGGATTTTTCGTTGCTGTGTGCTGCCTGTGTTTGGATTGTGACTGCCATCACCCCTGTCTGTGGCTATCATTGCCCTATTGCTCCTCGTTTGGACCTGTGAGTATTGAACTGATGTGACAATGCACGTGTTTTTATTTTATGCTCTGGACTGAGTGAAGTGGCCATAATAGTTTTCAGGCCTCACCGAACCCGAGCATCACTACAGGCCTGCAACTGAGTTTCGAGTTTTATCATTTCTGGTCCGCATGTGATGTTTGTGAGTTAATTTAAAGTTGATTATTGTTTTGTTTTGATTCAGAGACCTGTGAAAGGTAAAGATTTTATTTAACCCTTTTTCAGTGATTTAAAGAGTGAATTGAGAATTCGTAGGAACGGGTTAAACAATTTAAAGAGACCCTGTATTTTATTTTGTGTATTTGAGAAAGGTTATATTTCATATAACTGTTGTGCATTTATTTTATTTTGTAAATATTTTACTTCCTGAGAGAGGAGCTCACAATAATTTCATTTATTTTATATTCTAAATAAACATCTGTGAAGGTTTTGACTTTTAAAATACAGTTGTGGTGGTCTTTAATTTTAATTAGAGGAATTAAAACAAAAGATAAGTTTCTTTTCAAATATTCTTCTGAGATCATATTCATTTTTTGTGTTTACGAACTCAGGCCCAGGAGATCTGGGTTACATTAGGATCTGCAGAGTTTGCACAACAAGCACAGGTTCTCAGGAAAGAGAGAGGTCATGCAAGAATTAATACAAAGAGGTGTTTCATGAAACGTCGTGAGAAAAAGATATGAAATCCTCCTCAGTGTCTAATCTGTGTATCTCCAATGTAGCAGGCTCCCTGTTGGCCAAGGCCACAGTAGTGGGACACCTGGTCAGTTGAAAGTGATGTGCTTGCAAAAAACTGCACTTTGAGGAAACAGTATACATCTGGCCATTAACTGAATTCCCTCAAAGAAAAAGACCCGCCTCTGTGCTGAACCCTGTGTCTGATTAAATATACTGTGGACTTAGGATGTGTGTGAGCTTCTTCTAGACATGATCCAGCGAACCTGGTGACGTGTCCGGCAGAACCCCAGAGACTCTCTGTAAGTATTGTTCTTATGCAATAAACTTGTTACTGTGAAATCTTTGAACATTGAATTTGTCTAATCATTGCCTTTCCCATCTGAACCTCGAATCAATGAACACGACACTGTCTGGTCCGGACGGGACCGGGCTCGACACGTCTTAGCGTCATCAGGGTTTTTTTTGCCTTGTTGATACAATGATACAGGCCGAACTTGGGGGTACACTGAGGCTCAAGGTAAATCTGACTGGCTACTGGTTTGTATGGTAGTATGATGAAAACCATGTGGCCCACTCAGTAGATCAGCCATCAATACCTCTATGCCTTTTTAAACTAAACGCTTCCTATTTTAGAACATAGGAAAAGTAACGTTCTGCCGCACTAATTAGCTCTAACTATAAGCTATATCAAAAAAGAAGGTTTTGAGCCTACTCTTAAACGAACAAATGGTGTCGGCCTCCCTAACTGAAAGTGGTAGATTATTCCACAGCAGAGGGGCTTGATTGCTAAAAGCTCTGGCTCCTACTCTACTTTTAGAGACTTTAGGGACAACAAGTAAGCCTGGATTCTGGGAGCGGAGTGCTCTAGTGGGTTGATAGGGTACTAACAGCAAAGTTTTCTAGTGGAAGCATATATAATGAGAATAAAATTGGGTCGAGCACAGAGCCCTGTGGAACACCATGGTTAACTTTGGTGTGCACAGATGACTCATCATTAATTTGCACGAATTGGGAGCGATCAGAAAAATAAGATTTAAACTAGTTAAGGGCGGTTCCATTAATGTTAATCAACTGTTTAAGTCTTTGTAATAAAATTTGATGGTCATTGTGTCCAATGCTGCACTGAGATCCAACAGAACGAGGACAGACACATATCCCTGAGCTGAAGCTATTAGAAGGTCATTAGTGACTTTTGCTACGGTGGTCTCTGTGCTGTGATTGGCTCTGAACCCAGACTGAAAGTCTTCATATATATTATTTTCCTGGAGAAACTCACACAGCTGATTGACTTCAACTTTTTCTAAGATTTTTGACATGAAGGGGAGATTAGATATTGGTCTGTAATTGGCTAAAACCTCTGGGTCTAGGGTGGGTTTTTTGAGAAGTGGTTTGATTACAGCTATTTTAAAAGACTGCGGTACATAATCAATCAATTTTATTTGTATAGCCCATATTCACAAATTACAATTCATCTCATAGGGCTTTAACAGGGTGTGACATCCTCTGTCCTTAACCCTCAGCAAGAGTAAGGAAAAACTACTAAAAACCCTTTTAACAGGGTAAAAATATGTAGAAACCTCAGAGAGAGCCACATGTGAGGGATCCCTCTCCCAGGACGGACAGAAGTGCAATAGATGCCACGTGCAGGAGAACATCATCAATAATCAAATTTTCTAGCAGCATTTGATGAGGGTAGACATCCTGAAGGACAACCCCAACATAACATGCCAAGCAGTCCCGCTGCAATCACAGTCCATGCTCAGCAACCATCTGGACCACGATCCACCATCCAGACCAGACGCCACTCCAGTCCTCAGTCACCGTCCACCGCCGCCCACCAGGACCCATCACAAGCCACCACCGCGGTCCTGGTCCACCGCCCGTGCCCAATGCCAACGCGACACAGGGTCCGCCACCAGCACCACGATCAGCCCACATGATTCAGAATCCGCCACACTGGATCCAACACCGCGACCCCCGGTGCGCGATCCACAAACCGCAATCCATGGTGCGGCCCTTGATCTGCGGGTGATAAAGCAAAGGGATTCCGGGGAAGGGGGATAGGGATGGAGAAGAGGAAGGAGAAGCTGGAAAGAGAAGCTCCGTGTGTCATAAAATAGAACAAGTAACGTTCTGGCGCACTAATTAGCTCTAACTATAAGCTTTATCAAAAGGAAGGTTTTGAGCCTCCTTTAAACGAAAAGATGGTGACTGCCTCCCGAACTGAAAGTGGTAGATTATTCCACAGCCGAGGGGCTTGATGGCATTAACCTGATGATAATGACAGATTGATTGTATTAAGTAACAAACTATCAATTAGGGGCAGAATTTCTTTAAGTAATCAGATCTAAGATAGAACCTGAGATTATTTTTGTAAACTGATCACGGGTGATCAGAGAGAAACTATCTTAATAATGGGTAGGACTCTCAGCCGTTTCTGAGATTTCTGTTGTTGGTAAGGTATTGGTGCCAATTGAGGGCAGGAGATGGTTGATTTTATTTCTAATAGTTAGAATTTTATCATTAAAACGGTCATAAAGATATTGCTATTTAGGGATCGAGGAATACTGGGTTCGGTGGAGGTGTGACTCTCTGTCAGCCTGGCTACAGTGCTGAAGAGAAGCCTGGGGTTGTTTTTATTCTCTTCTTTTAGTTTTGAATAGTAAGCAGCTCTTGCTTTGTGGAGAGCCTTTTTATATTCTTTAACACTATTCTTCCAGTCTATGAGATTTTCAACACGGTTGCTGGAGTGCCACTTCCTTTCTAGTTTCCTTGATAATTGTTTGTTCCCTAATTTGTCTGGGAATTATACCACAGAGCTAATTTACTATGTTTGACATTTTTCAGAGGCGCTATTGAGTCTAATGTTAATCGTAATAAGTCTGCAGAGCTATTGACGAGATGATCAATCTCAATGGAGCTCTGGTTTTTAAAGAATTTGTTGTTTATATCGATAACACGGGTTTAAATGTAATTGGAATTTTTTCCTTAAATTTAGCTACAGCACTATCAGGTAGACATCTAGAAAATGAGTTTTTTTATTAGTGGCATATATTCAGTTATTGAAAAATTGAAGGTTATTCAATTATGGTCTGATAGAACTGGATTGCGCGGAAGTAATGTTAAATGTTCAATTACGAGACTGTACGAGTACAACGTCAAGTGTGTGGTTACAACGATGAGTAGGTTGGTGTACACACACTGAATGAAACCTATTGAGTCTAGTATTGAAATAAATGCTATGCTAAGGCTATCTTTATTTTTTTCAACATGAATATTAAAGTCACCAAATTTAATCATTTTATTGGTCTTTAGAACTACATTTGATAATAACTCAGGGATGTCCGGAAGCACAGTAAACTACAGCAAATATGATTGGCTATTGGTGTTTCCTGGATTGGCGTGGAAGACTAAGAACAAGCCATTAAAATTATTTGTAGCTGAGTTTAGGTTTAGGATTAATTGATAGACTGGAGTTAAAAATAGCAGCAATTCCACCTCCTCGCCCAAATTCTCTGGGAACCTGTGAATTTATATAACTGGGGGGAGTAGATTAATTTAGACCGACATATACATCAGGATGCAGCCACGTCTCAGTGAGGGACAATAAATCTATGCTGTCATCGGAGACTAGTTCATTAACTAAAATAGCCTTAGTTGACAGAGATCTAATGTTTAAAAGACCACATTTAAAAGTCTTAGTTTCCTGCGTTGTTTCAGAGGTTGTGTTAATTTGTATTAGAGTTCTCGCTCTTTTATTGTTTAATTTCAATAATTTAAATGGACGGTGGACAGACATAATCTCTATGGGGTTGTGTGACTGATCCAGAGGGAGCGCAGAGAAGTGTTAAGCACTGCAGCTCTGCTTCCTGGTCCAAACTATGGGTTGTCATGTAATAGACTGAGTAATAAAGTATTAAACTTTTTCTTTTAAGATAAAGAAGCTGCACCAGCTTGGGGTCATAGAAACCTCATCCAGGAAGGGCATTGCAAAGGCAAGTGTGTCCAGTGACCATATGTCTTGCATGTTCAGAACATGTGGCAAACTTTATTGTTTTTTATATTTTCTCTTTTCTCCATAAAGAAATCACATGGAAACCATACTGAGCTCTGAGCATATTAGTTGTGACATAGTTTGGGTTTCAATGAGTCATACTAAAAGTGTGTTTGTCGGAGTTTAACGTCAGAGTTAAATTTCACTTACTATTCTTTACCCTCACATCAACAAAACCAGGCTTCATCCACAATCAAGACATCTTTCAATATGGTCAAATTTTCCCCTCCAATAAAATGAATACTTGATAAAACTTTGTTGCTGTGACAAGCAAAAAAAGCACCGCCTTCCAAAATAGTCACATGAAACTGTGAGGGATTAAGGAAATTCGGTGAAGTGCTGCTCTGCCTGGGGTTTGTCCTATATCCATTTTCCACCAACACAAACCAAGTTCCAGTTCCGGGCTGGGGCTAGTGCCGGTTCGCAGTTGCATTTCCAGAGGCCAGTGCCGTTTAAAGAGCCGCGTCATGACTTCACTGTATACGTCTGTATACAGTGAATGCTAGCCCTAATGCTGGCCCTCCTCCGCTATCCCAGCTAATGCTAGCCCTAACTTTAAGCACAACAACAAACACAGTGGGGGGTACATCCTATTTTGTTTGTTACTTGTGGCTTTGCTTTTCTTTTTTCGAGCATACAAACACATTGTGTGCCCTAATGTGTTTGCTGTCTTATGTCTTAGGTCTAGTGTACACAAGCAAATTTTATATATATCTATGTATATTTTATATAGTTTGATATACTTATGCAATTGTATTTTACATAATATAAAAAATGATATATACAGTTATATAAAATACACACATTACCAGGGGACACATAAGAATTACAATACAGTAGTAAACATTGTTTTAAACAACAAAATAGATAAAAATCCATCTGGTGCGTTGTGATAATTATACCACAGCTACCTTGCCAAATTACTAATTTACAACAGTTTTAAAGTTTAGAAAGAAATGCATCAGAGACAAATCTAATACTCATGAATTATAAGTTTTTGGATTGCATTACTCTTTTTTTTTATGATTTTAAAATATTTGAGTCACTCACTCACTCATCGTCATCCGCTTATCCGGGGTCGGGTCGCGGGGGAGCAGGTCAAGCAGGGGGCCCCAGACTTCCCTTTCCCGGGCCACATTGACCAGCTCTGACGGGGGGATCCCGAGGCGTTCCCAGGCCAGTGTTGAGATATAATCTCTCCACCTAGTCCTGGGTCTTCCCAAAGGTCTCCTCCCCACTGGACGTGCCTGAAAAACCTCCCAAGGGAGGCGCCCAGTGGGCATCCTTACCAGATGCCCGAACCACCTCAGCTGACTCCTTTCTAAGTAAAGGAGCAGCGGCTCTAATCCGAGTTCCTCACGGATGACTGAGCTTCTCACCCTATCCCTAAGGGAGGACACATAAGAATTACAATACTCATCTCGGCCGCTTGTACCCGCGATCTCGTCCTTTCGGTCATCACCCAGCCCTCATGACCATAGGTGAGGATAGGAACAAAGATCGACTGGTAGATCGAGAGCTTTGCCTTGCGGCTCAGCTCTCTTTTCGTTACAACGGTGCGGTAAAGCGAACGCAATACCGCCCCCGCTGCTCCGATTCTCCGGCCAATCTCACGCTCCATAGTACCCTCACTCGCGAACAAGACCCCGAGGTACTTGAACTCCTTCACTTGGGCTAAGGACTCATTTCCTACCCGGAGTAAGCAATCCATCGGTTTCCTGCTAAGTGTCATGGCCTCAGATTTAGCGGTGCTGATTCTCATCCCAGCCGCTTCACACTCGGCCGCCAGCCGATCCAGTGAGTGCTGAAGGTCACAAGCCGATGATCAAATGAGGACCACATCATCCGCAAAAAGCAGTGACGAGATCCTCAGACCTCCGAACTGCAACCCCTCCCCACCACGACTACGCCTCGATATCCTGTCCATGTATATCACAAACAGGATTGGTGACAAGGCGCAGCCCTGGCGGAGACCAGCACCCACTGAGAACGAAACTGACTGGCTGCCAAGGACCCGAACACAGCTCTCGCTTTGGGAGTACAGAGATTGGATGGCCCTGAGGAGAGACCCCCTTACCCCATACTCCCGCAGCACCTCCCACAGTTTCTCCCGGGGGACCCGGTCATACGCCTTCTCCAGATCCACAAAACACAAGTGGACCGGATGGGCATACTCCCAGGCCCCCTCCAGGATCCTTGCGAGAGTGAAGAGCTGGTCCGTAGTTCCACGTCCGGGGCGAAAACCGCATTGTTCCTCTTCAATCTGAGGTTCGACGATCGGCCGAACCCTCCTTTCCAGCACCTTGGAGTAGACTTTACCAGGGAGTCTGAGAAGTGTGATACCCCGGTAATTGGTACACACTCTCTGGTCCCCCTTTTTGAACAGGGGAACCACCACCCCGGTTTGCCACTCCTTTGGCACTGTACCCGACTCCCACGCGATGTTGAATAGGCGTGTCAACCATGACAGCCCCTCAACACCCAGAGCCTTTAGCATTTCTGGCTGGATCTCATCAATCCCTGGGGCTTTGCCACAGCGGAGATGTTTGACTACCTCAGTGACCTCCACCAGGGAAATTGACGACGAAACACCATCAACCTCGAGCTCTGCCTCCAACATAGAGGGCGTGTTATTCGGATTCAGGAGTTCCTCAAAGTGTTCCTTCCAATGTCCGACTACCTCCTCAGTTGAGGTCAACAGAGTCCCATCCTTACTGTACACAGCTTGGATGGTTCCCCGTTTCCCCCTCCTGAGGTGCCGGATAGTCTTCCAGAAACTCTTTGGTGCCGACCGAAAGTCCTTCTCCATGGCCTCTCCGAACTTCTCCCACACCCGCTGCTTAGCCTCCGACACGGCAGCAGCTGCAGCCCTTCGGGCCTGTCGGTACCCTGCAACCGAGTCCGGAGTCCTCCAGGATATCATATCCCGGAAGGCCTCCTTCTTCAATCGGACGGCTTCCCTGACCACCGGTGTCCACCACTGTGTCCGAGGGTTACCGCCCCTTGAGGAGCCTAAGACCCTGAGGCCACAGCTAGCCACCGCAGCTTCAGCAATGGAGGCTTTGAACACCGCCCACTCTGGCTCAATGCCCCCAACCTCCACAGGAATGCCAGAAAAACTCCGCCGGAGGTGTGAGTTGAAGATACCTAGGATGGGGGCCTCCTCCAGACGTTCCCAGTTCACCCGCACTACTCGTTTGGGCTTACCAGGTCTATCCGGAAATTTCCCCCATTCCCTGATCCAACTCACAACCAGATGGTGGTCGCCCCTCTCTTTACCCGAGTGTCCAAAACATGCGGCCTCAGATCAGATGACACAATCACAAAATCGATCATTGATCTTCGGCCTAGGGTACTCTGGTACCAGGTACACTTATGAGCACCCTTATGTTCGAACATGGTGTTTGTTATGGATAATCCATGACTAGCACAGAAGTCCAATAACAAACGACCGCTCGGGTTTAGATCAGGGAGGCCGTTCCTCCCCACCACGCCTCTCCAGGTGTCTCCATCGTTGCCCACGTGGGCGTTGAAGTCACCCAGCAGAACTACGGAGTCCCCTACTGGAGCCCCATACAGGACTCCATTCAGGGTCTCCAAGAAGGCCGAGTACTCTGAGCTGCTGTTTGGTGCATACGCACAAACAACAGTCAGAGTTTTCCCCCCTACAACCCTTAGGCGCAGGGAGGCGACCCTCTCGTCTACCGGGGTAAACTCCAACACCGCGGCGCTCAGCCGGGGATTTATGAGTATCCCCACACCCGCCCGGCGCCTCACGCCCTCGGCAACTCCGGAGAAGAATAGAGTTCAACCCTTATCCAGGAGTACGGTACCAGAGCTGAGACTGTGCGTGGAGGTAAGCCCCACCAGATCTAACTGATAGCGCTCCACCTCCCTCACAAAATCCGGTTCCTTTCCCCACAGCGAGGTGACGTTCCACGTCCCCAGAGCCAGCTTCTGCCGCCCGGGTCTGGTCCGTCGAGACCCCTGACCTTCGCTGCCACCCATGTGGCTGCGCACCCGACCCCAACGGGTCTTCCCACAGGTGGTGGGCCCATGGGATGAAGAGAGGGGGGGTGCCACGTAGTTTGTTCGGGCTATGCCCGACCGGGCTCCGTGGCAAACCCGGCCACCAGGCGCTCGCCATCGAGCCATCTGTCTGGGCCTAGCTCCAGACGGGGGCCCCGGGCTTCCTCCGGGCCGGGTCACATCTCCTCTTTTTCCGTTATTCATTGAGGTTTTTTTTTTAATATTTGACCTGTTCACAAATTCTACAAATTTAGTATCTGGGGAAGTGATAAAGTCAGAGCCTAGTAGTCAAACTAACTATGATCTGTTGCTGTAATAGATATTTCAAATTTAAGTTGCCTGCCTGAAATGTTATTAGCATATATTTTAACGTAGCCCTGTTAAGCCCTGATTAAATGTTTATATGTGTGTTGTATTTGTGTTCAGTGTATGTCTTTTACATGCTGAACATGCTTTTGAAGCTAAATTAAATTCATTGAGCTTGAATCTGTAGCTGTACAACTATAATTTAAACAAATTTATAATAGAATTTTGTTTTTATCTGTATTGTTATAGTAAATGATTTATGAAATATTGAATGACACTCTGAATACAACAGTAACTTGTACAGACACACACTGACCTTACAGTCAATACATCATAGATTTGGATCTCATTTATATGAAAATTGGGAACCTAAAACTACTGGCTGGTTTCACGCACATCACTTGACAAACACTTTAGGGGTCGTCTAGTTTATGTGTGCATGTGCATGTGTGGTTAGACTGTTGTTTCTCTAGATGCAGGCTGGGGGTTGGCTTGTGGTTGTAATCAATGCAGCTCACTCAGCTCACAAGCACTTTGTCCAGCTGGACTCACTCTCACTGAAACCAGCTTCATGAAGCAAGACAACGGAGCAACAACTATTTACGGGACATATTTACAATAACTTGGTTCATGGCTGTGGGCATTTTATTAATCGTTTTTCAGGTAAGATTTTCAGCTGCGGCTGGGATTTTTCTTCTGATGTCCACCCATTTCCATTATGTAAAACAAATTAACTGTATAGATAGATGGACGACAAGAGTGCAGTACAGAAGTGAAGCCAAAGCATCTTCATTTCCATCTGGACTGTGTCGATTCCAGAAAAATCAACACACATATATATATTTGGTGACTGATTACACATTTTCCATGATTGGACTGACACTATGGTTTTCCCTTCTAGGCCTCAGCTTCAGAGATAACAGAGGAGCCAAAATGTGTACCTGGATTCAAGTCAGATGCGTTGATCTTCAGAGTGACCAGAAAGCACCTGGGGCCGGGTACAAGGCTGGGCAGAGGTGAGAACCATCCAGGAAGCGACTCTCACACACACGGACCTGAATGAAACTTGAGTGTTTATTTCTTTCCTACATTCATTGGATGTATGTTTGGATATCATTTTCTGTAAGTGCATTTAAGGAAGACAATTTTAGCTATTAAAAAATATCCAGGCCAAAATCATAGTGATACATTTATTTTTCTCAGCTATATATTAGGTTCTGTTGTGTCACAATCTGCGGGAAGAACTTCTCTCCTGTCTTCTGCAGTGTGTGTGCTTGTGTCCACCACATGTAAGGGAGAGCAGGGTAATGTGAGACACCCCCTGTATCTAGGCAACGGCACACATTTGCGGTCATGTGACCATTATGTTTTCAAGTCCCTCCCATTCCCCCCTTGCAATGAAGGAGAAGTTGTTGCTGGTGCTGTGGTTATGTTTTTTCACAAAAATGTGTTTTTTGCATGTAAAAGTAAATTTTCTTGGTTTGAACTTAATCAACTGTTGTGTTAAAACAAGTTGAATCAGGTAGAAAAACTTATATCACACATGTTGATGAACTTCCAACATATAAAACCATGTGATTGATGCTAGCTGAAGATTAGCCTGAATTGCAAAGAGATGTCGTTTTTTTCTAAAATGTTGGCTGTGGGGTAAAGTGAAACATGAAGCACAAGTTAAGTTTAGTCTTAAACATATTTAAGTGTTATATTACATTACATATGTTTTATTTTTAATGACATAAACATTGTAGAAAAGCCATCATGCCAAGAAAGTACACCGGGAAGACAACCTGGAGCCAAACACCCCACGCAGAGATAGAGAGTGCAGCCGCTGAGGTCATGCAAGGAAAGAAGTCCTGAAGAAAAGCTGGAAGGGATAGAAATATTGATAAGACAACCCTCAAAAGATTCATAAAGAAAAAAGAGAAAGGGGAAGTAAAATCAGTAGCCTGGGGTGCAGTAGCTGAGGCAAAGAGAATATTCACAGATGAGATGGAGTGGAGCTTGCCAAACACTTGAAACAACTAGCTGACCAGTTCCATGGCCTTGCTCCAGTTACGTGCCGTGAACTGGCATTTGAATACGCAGAGAAAAACAATATCCCTGTCCCTGCCAATAAGACAGAGAAACAATGTGCAGGTAAGCTAGGGTGTGCAAGAGATCACTTGAATCATAATAATCATAAATGTGCTTAATTGACCAATACCCCATGATTCTTTTACTAGTCCGATATTAGTTTTGGAATGTGTGGTTGTCAATCTAGCTGTCAGGATTTTAACTTTTACAACATGTGTTGTTATGGTAGTTTTAAAGTGGAAAAAGTAAGTGGATCAGTTTACCCCCTTGATTTCACTGGTTTGTCTCACTTTACCCCTAAGCTGGGGTAAAGTGAAGACATTCTGATCATTTCCATTTCTAGGAAACATTCTGAATTCATGAGAAATGTGTACATTTTACTGATATATCATTTTATTGGTGCCGTACTAACGGGTGCCTGTCGTAGCAGCTCCTGGTATTACTGTCGTTTTTTTGTGTTTTTATTACGTTTGCTGTTGTTTTTTATATTTATTTTTGCACTGCTCTGTGCATCTTCGTACCGCAAAATTACGGGATGCCTTTGATTGGACACTTTTTATAACTTCTAACCACACTTCGGTCTCTTCGGATCACTGGGAGCATGCCTGCAACACACGCCGCCATTGTTTACACCCGCGATGGCCCTGAGGCACACCACCCTCTTGGCAGGAGAGAGACCCATAAAGTGGACGAACTGGAAGCGCTCATCAGGACCATAGACTGTATATATAGATGGACGGAGGGTCTGTGACGTCACCCATTGGTTTCTGCATAGTGAGAATGAGGCTAGTAGGAGGCGTTCCCCCGGCGCCATCTTGCTGGTGCTTACTCCTCCTCGGTTCTGGTTAACGAATCAATGGGCAAGGAGGAGGAGCGCGAGTCAAGACTGACATGCTACCCGACGCTGCTAACCGGTTAGCGCTGTGCTGTAGCTGGTCGCGATCTTTACGAACTCACTAGAGGTAAGTAACCTTTAAACTACAACAACAAAACCTATGCTTTATCTATCATCATAATCATATGCTTACATGCCTCAAGTGGTTTTTAATGTTATTGTTATACAAATTACCTATTATTTAACATCTAATGAAAAGATTGAAGCAAGTTAACTAGAGAGTTGTGTTTAGTTGTGACTTGATTTTAATAAGTTAATATCAATACACTACATGTGTAAGCTGCATGTGATAGTAACTGTTTCACAAATGTGCTGATACAGGCTGGTATATCCTCCATTCCCACCTCGTTTATTTAGCCTTTTATGGAATTTTAGAGTGAATTGGACAGATTAGATTATTAGATAATAATCTCCACACACCAGTGTTGTAAACAGTTCTCATTAATTATATAATTATTTTTCCACAGAGGGAAGTGGAGAGACTTTATGTGGACTGTTTTCAACAACTCTGTGGGAGATTATCACCTTGAATATTACAGATGAGGTAGAAATACATTTTATCTATTTGTACTATGTTTTATTTCTGTCAGTACATTACATTTCATTTGGCTGACACTTTGATCCAAACTTACTTACAATATGTGGTTCAACTATGAGGGTACAAACCCAGAGCCCAGTACATCGGTTCTGTCTGAAATCTGTGGTGCTGAACACAGAATAAACTGTAAGAACCAGTCTTTGCTGGAACATACACAACATAAGACATTATTCTATAATGAGTTTCTTCTTTTTCTTAGATGAAGCACTGCAGCACCGGATCTGTCCTCAGCAGCAACATGGTGGAGATCGGCAGCTTCAGGCTGGTCATCACGAGGACGACCTGCACAAGCTTCATCGGCCCAACACGAGGACGACCTGCACAAGCTTCATCGGCCCAACACTTCACGTTTCTCCCTCAACTAAAGATGGCCTGCAACTGTCTAGAGTTGGCAATCATTGCTATGTATCATGGATAATAGATTTAATTTCTATATTCATTATGGTTGGTTAAAAAAATTATTATCTTTTACAATCTGATTTGATACAATTTAGATAAAAACCCAGTGCTTTATTTTTCTAATTCCCCATAAGAGACAGAACACCGTCAGCACAGCTGAGTCCTTCAGGCTCGTCCGTCCCTAATAAAATGACAGGAGACATAAAAGAATGGCATTATTGTATAGGAAGTGTTACTTATGAACAAAGTTTCTGTCCAAAAAATTCTGTGGATATTCAACTCTGTATAAGAATTAAACAGTGCACTACCAAGACAATGCAGTATGGAGTTCTTCCACATTACCTTTGCTTTGATTGTTTGTAAGGTATGAAAACAGGTCTGCTCCTGGAGTCAGTGCATAGGTGATGAAACTTAGTGTTCAGTCTTGTTGGAGTCCTGTTCTGTCTCCTCATGTTGGACATCCACTGGTGCAGGCTGTCTGAGTCACCTGGAGGAAAACTCGAAAACACACCGATATGTGATACGCTGATTTTACAAAATTCATTGTAAATAGAGTAGAAATGTACAGTACACAGTTCATGCTAAAATTGTAGTTGCTATGTAACAATCAAGTTGCTTGATTTCTCAGAAGTTATTAAAACATTTCTGTGTATCCTTTTGTCATTGCTCAAGTGTTGTCTCTCAAGTGTTGACTGCAGAGGCTCGGAATCCAGTTCTGTCTCTTCATGTTGATCACCCACAGGTCTAGCCTCTCAGGATCACCTAGAGGAAAACTAAACGAATAAAAAATACGTAAAAAACAATATCTGTCAGGTTACCATCTTCATACTTATGTATATGCAAACAATAAAATGTCAATAACTTCAGTCTTTTTAGATATCCCAGTTCACATAATCCATCTGTTGCATTGCCTCTTTGTGTTATTTCATATTCATATAGTTACTATTTCATGCCATGTTCACGTTTCTAACAAACAAGGGAGATAAGTTTAATAGAGTTTGAAAGTGAACAATTATGGAACACAAACTTAGTATTCACTGTAACCACAGATGACATCTAGTGAAACAAATATGTATAAATATAATTATTATTATTATTATCAACTACCCTTGCCAGATGTATATAGCCTTAACATTAACAAATAGGGTTAGTCTCGATGATAAAACTCATGCTAAAGCGATAATATAACATCATTTAAGCTTTCATTCCTGTGACCAGGCTTACATATTTGCGCAGTAGTTTTATATGACGCACCAACATTGATCGCTGTAACTAATAATCCCCATGTCTACATTGAAACACTTCTCCACTATGTCTAAAGTGCGCACCGGTTTACTGTCACTAGCATTGACGCTCCATAATGTAGCATGAGGACCGCATCGGGCTGTGCTGCTCAGAGAGGAACCTACAGGCTATGCGGTGAACACAAGCTTAAACAACATTAGCTTAATCTCGACATAAGCTAACAAGCCATGCATCGTGAGCAACACTACCTGCTAATCATTGCTACGCTTCTAATATATGAATTAAATAAAAATCGATTTTCACTCACCGGAAGAACTTGACAACAGAGCTGTGAGACGGTCTGTTAGTTCAATGAACTGCACAGCCAGCCATGGTTTGTGTCGAGTGAATCGACGGGGATCCGCCGACATGAAGCTACGAGTGGACCGAGCAGCTTGCAGGTGGCTTGAGGGGAGCTAACGAGGCTAGTGACAAGCTGTGCCCGCATCGGAGCCTGTGCCCAGGTGTCAATCAATAGACCACGCCCCTAATTATGCGTAATTTTAAACCTCAATATCGCTTAAACGGGAGAGTAAGAAAAAAATTCACCCCCCTCAGAGTTGTCATGAATAAATAACCTCGCGATTGAGACTAAAACCAAAGGTTGAACCATGCTGTAAACAGGTTTAATTCTGCTCTAAAGTTGGGCATTTTAACATTGGAGTCAATGGGACTTTCTGTTTCTTGGAGCCAGCCTCTAGTGGCCACCCAGTGAACTGCAGCTTTTTACACTTCCGTATCGGCCTCATCGCTCAGCCCAGGATGTTGCCCCTTGATCAGGACACAGAGGGAGTACAGGGAGTCCAGTATTGTGTGTTTCACGGAAACGTGGCTGCACGAGCAGATAACACCGGACTCCAACGTCACCATTCCCGACTTCCAGACGGTTCGAGCCAACAGAGACACCACCGCGACCGGCAAGAAGAAAGGAGGGGGCCTCGCCGTGCTCGTGAACAACAGGTGGTGTCACCCCGGGCTAGTCACCGTTAAAGAGCGTTTCCGCAGCCCGGACATCGAGCTCGTCGCCGTCGGACTTCGTCCATATTATTTGCCGAGGGAGTTTACCAGTGTTTTCGCCATCACTGTTTACATTCCTCCGTCTGGGAACGCAGAAGCAGCGTGTGACGTCATCCACACTGTGACTGACACAACATCCCGGGGTCTTCATCATCACAGGTGACTTTAAGGAACGATACAGGAAATCGTTCCTCCCAACAACTCATCTACCTCTGTCAGAGCCACCATCACAGAACTGCACTAAATATACCTGTCTCCTTGCACTGTGTACCCTGTACAACACTCCGCTCCAGATACTGTAACACTTACTTCATATCATATGTGATATGTGTTAATATAAACCATATTGATATTCTATATCTTTTTGTGCAGTGGTATTGTCTTTTGCACGCTCTGTCTACATGTTCTTGCACTCATGGTATATTGTATTGTCTGTTGTGTGGTCAAATACTTGTATTTGTACCTCTGCTGTGTATCATGTCATATTGTGTCGTACTCTTTGTGTGTTCTTTGTATATGTGGGTCTATGTGCATGTGTTTGTACATGTGTACATGTTATTGTTGTGTTTGCTGTTGTTGTTTTATATGCTGTTGCTGCCATGTGTACTGCGGTTGTATTGGTATGGTTACTATCGTGTATATTGTGTTGTGTTGTATACTACATGTACTGTGCTATTTTTGTGTGCTGTCTAACAATAACATTACCATCATATCATCAGTACTATTACCATCAACTTGCCACTGCACCTTATCTACCTATTTATCTTGTGTTTCTGTTTTTATTATTCTACCTCAATATTGTTTTATTTTATTCTATTGTATTTTATTGTATTCAAATATACCGGCTGCTATGACGACTTAATTTCCCTTCGGGGATGAATCAAGTAATCTATCTATCTATCTTAAGTTATTAATCGATGATGTCAGAACATGAAGCAGAATCGTTCCAGTCACTTTAATCCTCAATTTCCAACAGCAAGTCTTTGCACAGGAAAGATACTGACTGTTCCATATTAGGTGTGTCAACAGTCAGTACTGACATGAGCACTGACCAGTGAAAGACTTCCTATTACCTTCAGAGCTCAATCACACATTTGAAAGCCCAGGAGTAATTCACTTGACTTGTATCGATCAAATTTTCAATCAAATTTTATTTGTATAGCCCATATTCACAAATCACAATTTGTCTCACAGGGTGTGACATCCTCTGCCCTTAACCCTCAACACCCTTTTAACAGGGTAAAAAGAACGTAGAAACCTCAGAGAGAGCCACATGTGAGGGATTCCTCTCCCAGGATGGACAGAAGTGCAATAGCTGTCAAGTGTAAAGGAGAAAGTCAGAAAGATAAGGGTTTTAGCAGCATTGATAATAATATACATTTTGAAGCGGAACTGAAGGTCAATGAATTGATGGATTACTGTCAGTAATGGTCGAGTATCTGAGGAGAAATATTATATATTAAGCAGTCCTGCTGCAATCATAGTCTATGGTCAGCATCAGCAGTGTAAGGGAAGTGTAACATGTGGTATAGTTTGATTGATCATGATTGAATCGCTAACAAATGTAACTTTGATGTTGCCATTTCCTGTTGAACTGAATGAGTGTTAGCCTGAATACTCCAGTCACAGTAATCTAATTAGTCTGGATGTAAACAACTACTTTGATGTCTAGAAAGATGAGCATATGCATCCCTGAGAAGTCAGGGTGTTGCTCTGATATCATGTGACTTTCTCACCCACAAATTCACCTAACAAAGACTTTACAGCACGGGGGATTTATGGTGGTAGTAAACATTAAGACAGATGTTACACTCCAGGGGTCTGAGATAGAGCAGATGGACAGGATATCCTTTCACCTATTTCCTTAATATCAAAGAGGCTGATCGATAAGTTTGTTCCTCTCTAGGAGGAGCTGTAAGATGTTTGAAGTGCTGCCTTTCTTGCATGTCATTAACTGTTTAACCACCCCCTCCCGAATGGGTGGGTTAGCCAAATGTATAAATACCAACCACTGTCTTCTGTCAAGTCCATATTACAAACTCAACTCTGTCGTATGCATCATGCTCTGAGCATTAAATTGTGACAATACTGTAAGAGAATTGTATCTCGTTTCCTCCTGGCTAAGGTGGGATTGTAGAAATTGCCACGACAGCAGCCATCAAGATCACGATCCACAATCAAGTTCGGATGCCACTATAGTCCACAGTCATTGTGCACTGCTGCCATTAGATTCCACCATTAGCTACAACCTCAGTCGTGGTCCACCACCATTATCAGATGCCAGCACGATAAAGAAACCGCCATACTGGATCCACCATTACAATCTCTGATACGCGATCCATATATTACAATCCACGATGCGGCCGCAGCCGCGTCCCTAGATCTGCAGACAATAAGGCAAAGGGACTCCGGGGAAGAGGTCAAGTCAGTTATATGTATTGATGAAATATTAATTTCTTTGATGTGATAAGGATTGAGAAGAGGTGGGATAAGCTGGAAAGACAAGCTCTGTGTATCATGTGTTCCCCGACATTATAGACCTATAGCAGCATAACTAAGAGCAGGTCTAAGACAAGCCTGGACCGGCACTAACTATAAGCTTTATTGAAAAGGAATGTTTTAAACCTACTCTTAAACGTACAGTATTACTGTAGAAAACCAGTTATATCTGCTATCATCAGTACATTTAATCAATCAATCAAATTTTATTTGTATAGCCCATATTCACAAATTACAATTCGTCTCATAGGGCTTTAACAGGGTGTGACATCCTCTGTCCTTAACCCTCAGCAAGAGTGAGGAAAAACAAAAAAAAACATAGAAACCTCAGTAGAGCCACATGTGAGGGATCCCTCTCCCAGGACAGACAGAAGTGCAATAGATGCCACGTGTAGGAAAACATCATCCAGATTAAAATTATTTAGCAGCATTGATGAAAAAAGAGAGTCATTTCCTGTTACGGTAAGCGTGCTGCGTCATTTCCTGTTTTCTTGCCACTGGTGGTGGTCGCTCTGCGAATTAGCTCCGCTGCTAAACACAACTGTTTCCCTGTAGCACTACGGCTAAAATCACCGGTCTGTAGTTAAACACTCGCACATACCAACGCTTATTCTATCGTGCTTAGTGATTCTGTGTTCTGTCTGAGCTCACCTTCGTAGCTATATAGCAGCGATGTCTTCTCTCTCTCCCTGTTGCTCTACTGCTCTCTCTTGCTCCGAGTGTCTAATGTTTACCTACTCCTCTGCCTCCCTTAACAGTAGTGGTACATGTAATAAATGTAGTGTGTTGATAGCGATGGAGGCGAGGCTTAGCGACTTAGAAGCTCGGCTCAGCAGCTTAGAAACTCCGTTAGCTGTAGTTAGCCGGCTCCCGCTAGCCGCGGAGCCACCTAGCTTAGCACGTAGCTTAGCCTTAACGAGCAGTCCCCAGACTAGTCCCGTGCAGCCGGGAGCCCAGGGCAGATGGGTGACGTTCCAGAGGGGGCATAGTGCTAGACTTAGAAAGCCCTTGATTAAAGAGCCACCAGCTCACGTTTCAAATAGATTCTCTCCACTCAGCGAGGCACCCGCTGATAAACAAACTCTGATTATTGGCGACTCGGTTCTGAGAAACGTCAGGTTAGCGACACCAGCGACCATAGTTAATTGTATCCCAGGGGCCAGAGCCGGCGACATCGAATCTAAACTTAAGTTAATGGCTAAATCTAAAAAAGGTAAATACAATAAAATCGTAATTCACGTCGGCAGCAACGACTCCCGGCTTCGTATGTCGGAGGTCACTAAATTGAATGTTGAGTCGGTGTGTGCTTTTGCTAAAACGATGTCGGACACAGTAGTTTTCTCTGGCCCGCTCCCTAACACAACAGGTGATGACATGTTTAGCCGCATGTTGTCTTTTAACCGCTGGCTGTCGAGGTGGTGTCCTGTAAACGGCGTGGGCTTTATAGATAATTGGCTAACTTTTTTGAGAAAACCTGGTCTTGTTAGGAGAGACGGCGTTCATCCCACTTGGGATGGAGCAGCTCTCTTATCTATGAATATTACTAAGTCTATAACATGACAACCCATAGTTGGGACCAGGAAGCAGAGCTGCAGTGCTAAACACTTCTCTGCGCTCCCTCTGGATCAGTCACAAAACCCCATAGAGATTGTGTCTGTTCACCGTCCGATTAAATTATTGAAATTAAACAATAATAGAACGAGAACTCCACACAAAAATTTAATACAAATTAAAACAACCTCTGAAACAATACAGGAAACCCAGACTTTTAAATGTGGTCTTTTAAACATTAGATCACTGGAAAAAAAGGCTCTTTTAGTTAATGAAATAGTCTCTGATTACAACATAGATTTATTGTCCCTCACTGAGACGTGGCTGCATCCTGAAGAGTATGTCAGTCTAAATGAATCTACTCCCCCCAGTCATATCAATTCACAGGTTCCTAGAGAAATTGGGCGAGGAGGTGGAGTTGCTGCTATTTTTAACTCCAGTCTATCAATTAATCCTAAACCTAAACTCAGCTACAAGTCATTTGAATGTCTGGTTCTTAGTCTTCCACGCCAATCAAGGAACCACCAACAGCCAATCATATTTGCCGTAGTTTACCGTGCTCCCAGGGCTTATACTGAATTTTTAAAGGAATTCCCTGAGTTTTTATCAAACTTAGTCCTAAAGACCGATAAAATTATTATTGTTGGTGACTTTAATATTCATGTTGATAATAATAAAGATTGCCTTAGCGTAGCATTTATTTCAATACTAGACTCTATTGGTTTCAGTCAGTGTGTGCACAAACCTACTCATTGTGGTAACCACACACTTGACCTTGTATTATCGTACGGTGTCGCAATTGAAAATTTAACAGTACTTCCGCGCAATCCAGTTCTATCAGACCATAATTTAATAACCTTTGATTTTTCAATAACTGAATATATGCCACTAATAAAAAATTCATTTTCTAGATGTCTACCTGATAGTGCTGTAGCTAAATTTAAGGAAATAATCCCAATTACATTTAAACCCGTATTAGCAGTAGATATAAACAACAAATTCTTTAAAACCCTGAGCTCCATTGAGATCGACCACCTCGTCGATAGCTCTGCAGACTCATTACGATTAACATTAGACTCAATAGCGCCTCTAAAAAAGAAAAATGTCAAACATAGTAAATTAGCTCCGTGGTATAATTCCCAGACAAATGAGTTAAAACAATTATCAAGAAAACTAGAAAGGAAGTGGCGCTCCAGCAACAATGTTGAAAACCTCATAGACTGGAAGAATAGTGTTAAAGAATATAAAAAGGCTCTCCACAAAGTAAGAGCCGCCTACTATTCAAAACTAATAGAAGAGAATAAAAATAACCCCAGGTTTCTCTTCTGCACTGTAGCCAGGCTGACAGAGAGTCACACCTCCACCGAACCCAGTATTCCTCCATCCCTAAATAGCAATATCTTTATGACCTTTTTTAATGATAAAATTCAAACTATTAGAAATAAAATCAACCATCTCCTGCCCTCAATTGGCACTAATACCCTCCCAACAACAGAGATCTCAGAAACGGCTGAGAATCCTACCCATTACTTAGACAGCTTCTCTCTGATCACCCGTGATCAGTTTACCAAATTAATCTCAGGTTCTAAACCAACAACCTGTATCTTAGATCCCATTCCTACCAACTTACTTAAAGACATTCTGCCCCTAATTGATAGTTCGTTACTTAACATTATCAATCTGTCATTATCATCAGGTTATGTACCACAGTCTTTTAAAATAGCTGTCATCAAACCCCTACTCAAAAAACCCACCCTAGACCCAGAGGTTTTAGCCAATTACAGACCAATATCTAACCTCTCCTTCATTTCTAAAATCTTAGAAAAAGTGGTAGCCAATCAGCTGTGTGAGTTTCTCCAGGAAAATAATATATATGAAGACTTTCAATCGGGGTTTAGAGCCAATCACAGTACAGAGACAGCCTTGGCAAAAGTCACTAATGACCTTTTAATAGCCTCAGATCAGGGACTTGTGTCTGTCCTCGTTCTGTTAGATCTCAGTGCAGCATTCGACACAATTGACCATCAAATTTTATTACAAAGACTAAAACAGTTAATTAACATTAATGGAACCGCCCTTAACTGGTTTAAATCGTATTTTTCTGATCGCTCCCAATTTGTGCAAATTAATGATGAGTCATCTGTGCGCACCAAAGTTAATCATGGTGTTCCACAGGGCTCTGTGCTTGGCCCAATTTTATTCTCATTATATATGCTTCCACTAGGAAACATTATCAGGACACACTCGGTAAATTTCCACTGCTATGCGGATGACACCCAGTTATATTTGTCAATAAAACCTGAACAAAGTAATCAATTAACTAAACTTCGAACATGTCTCAAGGACATAAAAACCTGGATGACCCGCAATTTTCTCTTATTAAACTCAGACAAAACAGAGGTTATAATACTTGGCCCCAAACACCTTAGAGATGCATTATCTAATGATATAGCTGCGCTAGACGACATTGCCCTTGCTTCCAATGAAACAGTCAGGAACTTGGGAGTGATCTTCGATCCTGATTTATCCTTTAATAGTCACTTAAAACAAATTTCTAGGACCGCTTTTTTCCACTTGCGTAATATTTCAAAAATTAGACATGTCCTTTCACAAAAAGATGCAGAAAAACTAGTCCACGCCTTTGTTACATCGAGACTGGACTATTGTAATTCATTATTATCAGGCTCCAGCAGGAAGTCGTTAAAGACTCTACAGCTTGTCCAAAATGCTGCAGCACGTGTCCTGACGAGAACAAAGAGAAGAGAGCACATTTCTCCAATATTAGCATCGCTACACTGGCTTCCAGTTAAATCTAGAATAGAATTTAAAATTCTCCTCCTCACCTTCAAGGCCCTTAATAATATAGCGCCTTTATACCTTAAAGAGCTGTTAATACCTTATAAACCCACTAGAGCACTCCGCTCCCAGAATTCAAGCCTACTTGTCGTCCCTAAATTCTCTAAAAGTAGAGTAGGAGCCAGAGCTTTTAGCCATCAAGCCCCTCGGCTGTGGAATAATCTACCACTTTCAGTTCGGGAGGCAGTCACCATCTGTTCGTTTAAAAGTAGGCTCAAAACCTTTCTTTTTGATAAAGCTTATAGTTAGAGCTAATTAGTGCGCCAGAACGTTACTTGTTCTATTTTATGACACATGACACACGGAGCTTCTCTTTCCAGCTTCTCCTTCCTCTTCTCCATCCCTATCCCCCTTCCCCGGAATCCCTTTGCTTTATCACCCGCAGATCCAGGGCCTCTGTGGCCGCACCATGGATTACGGTTTGTGGATCGCGCACCGGGGGTCGCGGTGTTGGATCCAGTGTGGCGGATTCTGAGTCATTTGGGCTGATCGTGGTGCTGGTGGCGGACCCTGTGTCGCGTTGGCATTGGGCACGGGCGGTGGACCAGGACCGCAGTGGTGGCTTGTGATGGGTCCTCCTGGTGGGCGGCGGTGGACGGTGACTGAGGACTGAAGTGGCGTCTGGTCTGGATGGTGGATCGTGGTCTAGATGGTTGCTGAGCATGGACTGTGCTTCATCAATGCTGCTAGAGACTTTGATTATTGATGATGTTCTCCTGCACGTGGCATCTATTGCACTTCTGTCCGTCCTGGGAGAGGGATCCCTCACATGTGGCTCTCTCTGAGGTTTCTACATATTTTTACCCTGTTAAAAAGGTTTTTTTGTAGTTTTTCCTTACTCTTGCTGAGGGTTAAGGACAGAGGATGTCACACCCTGTTAAAGCCCTATGAGATGAATTGTAATTTGTGAATATGGGCTATACAAATAAAATTTGATTGATTGATTGATTGATTGATGAGGGTAAACCTCCCGAAGGATAACCCCAACATGACATGCCAAGCAGTCTCGCTGCAATCACAGTCCATGGTCAGCAACCAGCAGGACCACGATCCACCATCTAGTCCTGACGCCATTTAAGGGTGGATGTTAATTTTATTTATAATTCAGCTAGCATGAGTGTTTCTTACAGCAACTGAGCAAATATGGGGCTGCACCAGTCTGGTTCTTTATGACACTGCACGCTTCTTTACCACCTTTCTTCAGAAATCGTCTACCTCAGAATCCACTCTTAAGATATCCAGTCAGCTAACCATCCTGGGTCACGACAGTCCTGTGAACTGTGGCTGGTTCATATGCTGTAACTAAAATGTAACAGATTATAGAACTGTTGTGACTCTAGGAAGCTGATGTGGCAGCTATCATCTCTTATTTTATGAACTGAAATGACCCTTTTGTATGAGTTGTTTTTACTTGATTTCTTCAAACTAGACATTTATCATACATCATGCAGCCCTAATTGAACCATTTATGACAAGCTACCTCTTCAACATGATATTTAGCTTAGAGTGTGTGTGTGTGTGTGTGTGTTTTATCCAGTGAGTAATACTTTATCATGTACTGTTTCTTGTGTCCAATCCCAGTGGGCTTCAATGACTGCACCCACTACACACGATTTCCATTCATCAGTAATGACAGACGTTTCATCGTACATCCAGATGGGATATTGATGGTGAGCAGACTTTGACAGACTCGATGCCGAAAAAATGCTTTCTGATGCTTCAACCTATATGAGTTAAAATAAATGCCACAGTTGGTTAGAAATATACTTAAATATACTTAAAAATATACATTTTTAAGTATATTTTTTTTAAGGGGCTGTAATTCCTGCATGTAAAATAAATGCATGTTTAATTCTCAGGGCTTTCTATTTGGGAAACTGTCAGGCGTGTTGGTTTATCCTAAATATGAGAAGATGAGCCGAACTCGGTTTGTTCAATCAAGTATTTATTTAGAAAGCAATGAAAGGTATCAATCAGCAAAGCAATGGGAATCCAACAAGTCGCATCAGAACACGAGACCCATCAGAACGCATCAAGCTGGCGCCTGTCTATTTTATAACAGTAGATCTTGGTTCTTCCTCCTCGAAAGTGCGCAGGCGTAGGCCATCCTCTTGGTATTGGACTACGGAAGTGACAAGGAGCCACTCCCAAGGCCTTGACACAGCTGATGGCATGTGGGCCAATGGTGTTGACAATTGGAGAAAAGATTATTGTGTTCTCGCTATATCAAAACAATATTCTGTTTGTACAGACATTCAAAACAATTTAACCAAACAACGAAACAGAACTGTAACGCAGACACATTCTTATTTTCAAGATTACACACTAGGAAGGAAAAGGTTATTTATTAATCATTTGTATAGAAGGCATTATATCTGGCTCAAACTGCTTCTATTTTTATTCATTTAGAGTTGAGTCAGACAGAGAATATAGGTAAAATATTGAAATCCTAACAAAACCAAACGGACTGAAATACAATTATTATTCAACATCAGTTGCCAAGATCACTTGTCAATCTACTCCAGGCGTTGAAAAACATCAAACTATCCCAGTTTACTTTATTTGTCATGTACAGTTCTTTCAAGTCAAAATGTTAAAGCGTGCCCAACTTCTCTGATGATGTTTTTTCCATCCAGGTAAAGAGAATGGTTGCTCTTTTGAAAGGACACCAGGACTTCTTTATCCACTCCTGGAACTTGCACGGCCAAAAAGTGACTGTTCCAGTCACAGTCGTGCACTATGGGCATCTCCATTGACAAAAAGATGGGCATCACCATGGACATCTCCAGCAAAATGTTGAGCATCACATCAGAGAGCACAGTCACCACAACAATCAGCTCCACTTGAATGAAGTGGACTCTGCTAACGAAACAGAGGTATGATTAGAGGCCCTGTTGGAGGGGAATAAAGCAAACCGGAAACACATGTTGTCAAAATAAAATTAATTTCAAAATGACAAGTTTAGTAGGAAATATTGTTTTCAATTCCAACATGCACTAAGGAAAAAGGGCTCAGTGCTTTTTCCTGAACAAACACTGCCCCTCTGTGGCCACATTAGATTGAGAACAAATAGCATGCTCATAGGATCTCAATGTAAAAATATCCTTCATTTTCCACACAGCATCATTATTTCAGTATAATGAGTAACCTAGATAACATGTACTTATATATTTGTTTAATCTAGTGCCTGAATTGTATTACCTATTGTCAAAACCCTGGAGTAGTAACAGGTTCATGATGATCTGAGTTAAATCTTTTAAGCTAATGTGGATGCTGGCTCTAGGATTCAAGCATTTCTTTAGAGAATGTCTATTTAGACTCTTGTTAGACTTATAAACCCTATAGTAATTAAATTGTATGCACATTTTCATAGAATGCAACCACTCCAGTGGTGACTGTTCTTAAATTTCCCAACTCTGGTGATGGATTGAAGAGGAAGAAGAGAGACTGTGTTATTCCTCCCATCAATGTTCCTGAATATCACAGAGGACACTATCCCCATAAAGTAGCTTTGGTAAGAGGAACAGCAGCCCTTGTCACTGCGAATTTATTACTGCTTGCATTCAACTATTTGATTGTGCAAATGGCCCATGATTATTTCCGCTGTGGAATCTCACTCCTCCCACATTAAAGCCATATCTACAATCATTAATCAACCCTGATATAGATGAATGAATGAACAGGGTTAAGGATTATGACCTTGTTTATCACGACAGCTAAATTAATTTGTTATGACAATGGTAAAATAACTTCATCCAGAGAAATCCATAAAGGGGTCTCCTTGTTATAATTACAGCTAAGTTATTGGGTGCACCATGGCTGATATGTTTAAACAATGTTATTAACAAGAGATCACAAAGTTACTTACTTGATCAGAATGTATAATATGGTAGCTAAGCCAGTCTTTGTTTTTCTAGCCCAGAAATTTTAAAGCAGCACATCTCAAAGAACTTAGCACTTCTTCTTTACTAAATGTAAATGGTTTTGCAATATATTAACTATGGTTACAGTCAGTGAAAAGTATATAATGCACACCTTTTGTGTTTTTACCAGATCCGTTCTAGGGAAGATAAAGTGAAGACGATATAATACAGCATCACTGGTCCAGGAGCTGATGAGCGTCCCTACGGCCTTTTCACAATGGACAGGATCACTGATACTATGTATGTGACAGAGTCTCTTGATAGAGAGGAGGTGGACAGGTACACGGTAAGCACCCTCTGTGAAGTTAGTTATATATGTACAGATTTTGTCAAACATTGTGTTTTTCTTTTCCATTTCATTTCATGCTGAAGTCCAAGTACAGTAAAGTGCATTCATCTACAGTCAATAGCCCTTACTAGAACATGGACAAGTGAACCAAAAATCCATTATAGACCTTTTGTGATAAATTTGTGTCAATCAGGACATTGTTATGAAACCATTTCTAAAGATGAGTCTTCCCAGGAGCATAGGGATCTCATTAGTCGAGAGGCAGAAGAGGTTTGGAACCAAAGGTCTCTTCTAGAGCTGGATGTCCAGTCAAGTTGACTAACCAAGGTGGGCTGAGACAGGGAGGTTTGTCAGGCCGGGCGAAGGACAGGACTCAGACGCAGAGCAGATGTGTTCGGAGAAAGTTTATTTAATCCTCCAAACAGAGTAAGCTATGGTACAAAAAAACAAAACGCTCCAAAGGGAGGAAAAACCAGGCTAATGGTACAAAAAAACAAAGCGCTCCAAAGGGAGGAAAAACCAGGCTAATGGTACAAAAAACAAAGCGCTCCAAAGGGAGGAAAAACCAGGCTTCATTCAAAAAGACCTAACTAAGACTAAACACCGCAACTAAAAAAAGCTACAAAGAATAATCACTCTACTGAGGAATACTATAAGCACGAGGCTAAGCAAAACGTAAACTATGGTTCTGGTAACTAGGCTTGGGCTTGAATGACGACTAAAGACGACACACTGGCACAAGACAAAGGGAGACACAGACTATATGAACACATGGGGGGAAAAGGGAACAGGTGGACACAATCAGTAATCAGGGGAGACGATCAGACCGGTGACACATGAGGAAGGGCAAGTGACCTGAAACGAGAGGAGAGTTACCTTTTCAAAATAAAACTGGAAATGACGAGACAAAAAACAAGACATGATCTCACCGCGGTGTGACAAGGTTATGATCCACCAGAAAACAAGAGGAGGAGAAGGAAGACAAAATACTTGTATGGTTCCTTCTGACCGTGTAAAATATACTTTTGAAAGCAGAGGGATGCACCTTGAAGATGTTTCTTGAAGAAAACCTGCTTCAGAGTGAACACAATCTAAGATTGGCATGACTGTTAAACTCCCAGTGGGACAATGACTTGAATCATAATGCCAAGACAAAGCTTGAGTGTCTTCAGGACAAGGCTGACCTTCCTTTAGTGGTCCAGACAAAGTAAATTGTATCTGGACTGTATTTAGATTACACTTTTTCAGTACAACAACAACTACAAGCGCTTGACAGTTTGTGTGGCACACAAACACACATTATACAGTGTCATCCAGACTTAAATCCAATAGAAACTGTGTATAGATTTGAAGCTCAGATACCAAACAAGAAGACTTGAAGCTGTAACTGCTGCTAAAGGATTATCTACAAAGTATTGAACTCTGGTCTGAATACTTCTGTAAAAGAGAGGTTGTTTCTGAAACCAAGTCAGTTTGTGTTATTAATTGTAGACTGATGGAAAAAACGGGAACTTTGTCCATTTTTTTTTAATTATATATATTATACAATGTGTAAAACAATAATTCTGAATACTCAGATCCCTATGTGCAATCGAGTAGTCAACAGGCAGTACAGCCTTCCTGCATTTGGGTTGACAAATCCACTACTTTTCAAAAAAATGACCAATAATCAAAATGCCTTCTGGAGATGTCCTATAAACAAAGTAATGACTACCATTCTTTGTTTATTTCATTTATGTTCTCCCTCTTAATGCATTTGAAAAGTTTTCTTTTAAAAGATTTGACTGTGGCGTCAAGTTTATCTCTGTTTACTTGCCAGAAGTATTTTTTCAAGACGTACTGTGTAAAACTCATGGCTGGAATATACCTCACATCCCCTGAATGAAATCATCTACATGAATTATTTTTCCATGTGATACAAATGTGTTTCTGTTCACAGTTTCATGCACATGCTGTGGTAGAGGGGTCAGGAAATGCTGAGGAGCCGATGGATATTATAGTGAATGTAATAGACCAGAATGACAACAAACCTGCTTTTGTTCAAGATACATTTCTGGGAGAAGTTCCTGAATCCTCATCAACATGTACAGTGAGATACTTTAATTTATGATTTGATAAATAAGCTACATTTAACAGAGAAGAGCTGGCAGTAATACTCTGTTCCTGCACTGACATTTTTGTTGTCTTCTCACTTCAATTATTCACTTATTTAGGTTTCTTATAGTCATACATTGTATTTAAAATGGGAGAATGAAAAGTTGGCAAATGGAATATCTCCAATAATTTGAAATGAAGCATACATGCTAAAAATTAGCAGATGAGTGTTTGTGGGATGAGGTAGGTGTTGAGTAGAGTCCAAAAAATGGTGATGAATGATTCTGCAGAATATAGAAGATGTAAAATTGTTCACGTTGTGACACCTCTGTACTTAAATTCACATTTGTGTAAATTCCTTTTTGCAGGTTTTGAGGTGTTAACGGTTGTGGCCACAGATATTGACGAGCCAGATCAAGCCAATTCAGATGTTCGCTACCGTATTCTGAGCCAGGATCCAGAGTTCCCCAGTGGCTGTTTGCGATCAACCCAATCACTGGAGCAATCAGAGTCAATGCTCGTGGGCTAGACAGAGAGGTGAGGATTTTAAAATGTACTGTATTAGCATTTTACTTCAACTGTGCAACCATTCATAATTTTAGATATGTTAGATTAGTATGAAGCCCCTATTGATCTTTTACTCACTTTACCAATTATAGGAGCTGTGTTTCATTGGCTGCCGGGTAGGGCTGTAAAGATGAACTGATCCATATTTGGGAATCAATATTTAAGATGCATATGATTCCGCTGATGAAACTGCAGATTCTGGGTTTCCAGGAGAAGTTGTTTAACAAGGGTCTGATTTGCAGGTATTTGGACTAAGGACACAATTAGTATTACCTTTTCATCACTATGTCAGGCCTGGTATTGATTTAGTGTTTTGAGATGTCCATTTGATGAGTTACATTAATTGTATGTCTCCTCAACAGAAATACCCAATGCACACTCTGGTCATAGGCAGCAGACATGGAGGGAGACGGGTTTACTGGAAATGCCAAAGTGATCATCACTGTAACAGACAGCATGGGGAAGGGAATGTTTGAGGAATGAAATAATATATAACCAAAGCAAAATCCAGGTAGCCAGCTAACTGTTGTCAATGAGTTTGACCACAGTGAAGTTGTTGAAAAATGATTGTTAAGTATCTGCTCAATAGAAAACCTGATTAAATTGCAATGTCACAACACTTTTTATAGTTTACTCCAAAGGTAATTTATTACAAACTGTGTTTTAAAATTTTATTAAATTTCTTAATACTTAGATACATTTGTTAATGGTCTTTATTTAAACAAGAACTGGCTGACCGGTGCATAAGCAGAGCAGACATGTGAAGTAGAAACCCACACACTGTTATCAAGTAGTGTAGACAGTGTGCCGATGATGCTCATTTGTATCCTGTTTCACGCTATGTGGAAATTGAACCACTGTGTAAAACAACAGTTCCTTTTCTGAAATTCCCCAAAAGTTCAAATTGGCAGCCGTTGAGGATGATAAAAGCTATGTTTTTTTTTATAGTCAGCTTTTTAACTGTTCTGAGTTCACCATCCAGACAGGTGTAGTACACCTCATGTTGCCATTCTCAGTGTGAACATACTTTCACATTTAAAATAACCGAGTATGAAAGTACTCAAACTGAGACAACACATGCATTTACAGCTGCTTTTCATTAGCAATAATAGCTGCATGTGGGATCCACTTGAGCTAAACTGGGAACAGGTTCAACACCAATGTTCCTATCCCCTTGGTGCTATGTGTTGCACAACATACAGCAGTGTACGGCAAGTTTTCTGTTAAGGGTCATAACCCAGAGATGTTCTGCTGTTCCATGTGAAAATGTGTCTGGCAGATCACTGCTTTTAGTTATAAAACGGAATCACTTTCAGCCATGGATCCTGCAATGGACAAGGGTAAGACCTGGACATGGTTTCAAGATCACTGAGGTAGACCCCCACTCTGTGCTTGCAAAGGGATACAACGTGCCCAACATACACTCGCATTCCTTGTTTCTTTTGAACATTGTGCATGCTTCTCTGTTGAGGCATTTTCCTGCCCTAGCTTTTCAAGATAAAGGTCCAACTCCTCAATGTACTTGCAGACTTGAAAGGCATCGATGCTCTGTTTCTGAATGAATAGAGAAAGACAGAGGGACTCACTCACACACTTAGATGATTTTTTAGGACGGACAACATAAAGGATCCCTAAAGAGTCTCTGGACCTGTTTCAAAAATGTTGCTCTGATGCTCATTGTAGCCAATTGTGAGTCAGTCTCAGCTGTCAATCATGATGTTTCACCTTGTTTTAAACCAAATGTATCCTAGTTGAGGACTACTGACAAAAACATTTTTGTTGCTGATGGTTATCATTGTGAAATCATCCTAAAAGCGTTTCTCACCTTAAGAGTGTGAGACAAGCCGGAAAACCACCTTGTGGCTTGAACTGAACTGAAAAAAGTTTCAGTTCCCCATTCCCTTCTTAAAATGTCATGTCTAAGAGAACAGACATTCTCACTTCAGCATGTAAATGTCCATGCCACCATAGCAACTCAGATTTAGTTTAGATAGTGTTTTTTTCTCCTTTTTGCACGATTACTCTGAGGTATATGCCCTCATTGGTCGATATATCTGTATTGCTATCTTTCTTCTTTTCAAAGTTGCTCTACATAGATGAGAAGCTCAGGTCCTAAGAGAAACTTAAAGATGGTTAACCTAAAGAAAAGATACAAAACAAATAAGTCAGTGGCCAAGAGGAAGCAGGTAAATAACAACATGAAATGTAGAGAGGTCCAGAAAAAAAACGACCAAGAGAGGTAGTGAGAGAACATCCGATAGCAGGAAGTAACAACATTAATGCATCCTCTTTTAAGCCTTTTCCTTCATCAAGATGATATGTCTACTGTTATAATGGGATATATGGAGAAATTCTGAGGAAGTGTCAGATATTCTGTGAAAGAGCCCTATATAGAGACAAATATTCCTAGAAGATTCTGAGAATCTCAGGTACACTTTTTCCAAGGTGGCTCAATTATTAGAAATTTTGTATATGCCAGCAAAGTTAAGGACAGTGAAACCTGTGCTTGCAAAAGTGCATTAAACATTTTCCTTAAAGATAAAGAAGCTGCACCAGCTTGGGTAATAGAAACCTCATCTAGGAAGGGCAATGTCAAGGCAAGTGAGTGCTGTGAGTATACGTCCTGCATGTACAGAACAAGTGGTAAACTATATTGTTTGTAGTCTCTCTTTCTTCATAAAGGCATCACACTGTACACCATAATGAGCTCTGAGAATCTTAGCTGTGACATAGTTTGGGTTTCGATGAGTCATACTACCAATGTGTGTGTCGGAGTTAAATTTCACTTGCTATTCTTTTACCATCACGTCAACAAAGACAGGCTTTATCCACAATCAAGACATGTTTCAATATGGTCAAATTTTCCCCTCCCATACAATGAACTGTAAATTGGTTGATAAAACTGTTTTGCGATGACGACAAGCAAAAAAGCATGCCTTCCAAAATAGTCACTAGGAAACTGTTATCGATTAAGGAATTACGGTGAAGTGTCGCTCATATATTGTTTCTGGCAGCTCTGCATGGGGTTTGTCCTATATCCCTTTTCCACCATGCCAACCAAGTTCCAGTTCCAGGCTGGGGCTACTGCTGGTTTGCAGTTGCATTTCCACAGGCCAGTGCCGTTTAAAGAGCCACGTCATGACTTAACTGTATACGTCTTGTGGCATCACAAGAGGGCGTGTTATAGAGGGGCATTATGTTCCTCACCCTGGCAGTGGCTACCTCACCACAAGATGGCTGCCAGGAGGACTGCATCTCCCAGAAGGCTATAGCGGAAAGCGGGGTAATGTGAGACATCAGGTGTCATGTGACCATTATGTTTTCAAGCCCCTCCCATTCCCCCCTTGCCCTGAAGGAGAAGTTGGTGTTGGTGCTGTGGTATGTTTTAAGTATGTACAAAAATGTGTTTTTTGCATGTAAAAGTAAAATGTTTTGCTTTGAACTTTATGAACTGTTGTGTCAAAACAAGTTGATTCAGGTAGAAAAACTGATATCATACATGTTGATGAACTTCCAACATATAAAACCATGTGATTGATGCTAACTGAAGATTAGCCTGAATTGCTAATGGTAAATGTTTTTTTATTTATATTGCGCTTTTCTAGTCTTTATGACCACTCAAAGCGCTTTACAGTACAGTTTTACATTCACCCATCACACACACATTCATACAATGAATCTATTCACAGCACGTTGTTATTCTTTGGGGGCCATTCAAGGTTCAGCATCTTGCCCAAGGACACTTCGGCATGCAGATGGGTCAGACTGGGGATCGAACTGCCGACCTTCATGTTGGAGGACGACAACTCTACCCCTCAGCCACAGCCGCTAGGAGATGTTGTTTTTTTCTAAAATGTTGGCTGTGGGGTAAAGTGAGACAAATGCTGTGGGGTAAAGTGAGACATGAAGCACAAGTTAAGTTAAAGTCTTAAACATATAAAGTGTAATATTACATTACATATGTTTTATTTTTAATGACATAAACATTGTAGAAAAGCCATCATGCCAAGAAAGATCACCAGGAAGACAACCTGGGGCAAAACACCCCTTGCAGAGATGGAGAGTGCAGCCGCTGAGGTCATGCAAGGAAGGAAGTCCTTAAGAAAAGCTTGAAGGGATAGAAATATTGACAAGACAGCCCTCAAAAGATTCATAAAGAAAAAAGAGAAAGGGGAAGTAAAATCAGTAGCCTGGGGTGCAGTAGCTGAGGCAAAGAGAATATTCACAGATGAGATGGAGGAGGAGCTTGCAAAACACTTGAAACAACTAGCTTACCAGTTCCATGGCCTTGCTCCAGTTAAGTGCTGTTAACTGGCATTTTAATCCACAGAGAAAAACAATATCCCTGTCCCTGCCAATTAGACAAGAGATCAGATGCATCATAATAATCATAAATGTGCTTAATTGACCAATCCCCATGATTCTCAAGTATTAGCATCGCAACACTGGCTTCCAGTTAAATCTAGAATAGAATTTAAAATTCTCCTCCTCACCTTCAAGGCCCTTAATAATAAAGCGCCTTTTTATCTTAAAGAGATGTTAGTACCTTATAAACCCACTAGAGCACTCCACTCCCAGAATTCCGGCCTACTTGTCGTCCCTAAAGTCTCTAAAAGTAGAGTAGGAGCCAGAGCTTTTAGCCATCAAGCCCCTCTGCTGTGGAATAATCTACTACTTTCAGTTCGGGAGGCAGACACCATCTGTTCGTTTTAGAGTAGGCTCAAAACCTCCCTTTTTGATAAAGCTTATAGTTAGAGCTAATTAGTGCGGCAGAACGTAACTTGTTCTATTTTATGACACATGAGAGGACACGGAGCATCTTTCCAGCTACTCCTTCCTCTTCTCCATCCCTATCCCCCTTCCCCGGAATCTCTTTGCTTTATCACCCGCAGATCCAGGGCCTCTGTGGCCGCACCATGGATTGCGTTTTTTTGGATCGCGCAGCGGGGGTCGCGGTGGTTGATCCAGTATTGCGGATTCTGTGTCATGTGGGCTGATCGTGGTGCTGGTGGCGGACCCTGTGTCGCGTTGGCATTGGGTACGGGCAATGGACCAGGACCGGCAGTGGACGGTGACTGAGGACTGGAATGGCGTCTGTTCTGGATGGTGGATCGTGGTCCTGCTGGTTGCTGACCATGGACTGTGATTGCAGTGGGACTGCTTGGCATGTCATGTTGGGGTTATCCTTTGGGATGTTCATCCTCATCAATGCTGCTAAAAACTTTAATCTGGATGATGTTTTCCTACACGTGGCCTCTATTGCACTTCTGTCCGTCCTGGGAGAGGGATCTCTCACATGTGGCTCACTCTGAGGTTTCTATGTATTTTTACCCTGTTAAAAGGGTTTTTAGTAGTTTTTCCTTACTCTTGCTGAGGGTTAAGGACAGAGGATGTCACACCCAATTAAAGCCCTATGAGACAAATTGTAATTTGTAAATATGGGCTGTACAAATAAAATTTGATTGATTGATTGATTGATTCTGTTACTAGTCCGATATTAGTTTGGAATGTGTGGTTGTCAATTTAGCTGTCAGGATTTGAACTATTACAACATGTGTTGTTATGGTAGTTTTAAAGTGGAAAAAGTAAGTGGATCACTTTACTCCCTTGATTTCTCTTTACCCCAGCCAAGGGTGGAGACAGACACGAAGATGGCAGCCTGAGACGTGGAAGAAACTACTTTGGGAAGGATCCCCGTGAGGAACCAGTTGATGGAGGATATATTTACCATTTGATGAACTTTTATGTTTTGATTCTCAAGAGACTTTGGATAACTAAATAAACCGGACCTTTTGTTTGAAAACCCTTTTGACTACTCTTTACTTCTGTGACGCACTGCCCTACACCCTGCTTGGTGTTTAAACCCTCTGGTGATACCACAGTCTGTATACAGCTCCGCTTTCCCAGCTTAAGCTAGCTGTAACTTTAAGCACAACAACAAAACAGAGGCGGATATATCGTATTTTGTGTGTTGCTTGTGGCTTTGCTTTCCTGTTTTCAAGCATACACAGAGATTCAAACACATTGTGGGCTCTAATGTGTTTGCTGTCTTATGTCTTAGGTCAAAGGTATTCATGCTAATTCAAATATATATATGTATATTTTATATAATTTGATATACTTATGCAATTGTATTTTAAAAATGCTTTATGTACAGTGCTGTGCAAAAGTTTTAGACTGGTGTGAAAAAATGCTGTAGACTAAGAATGCTTTGAAAAACCTAAATTATAATTGTTTATTTCTATCAATTTACAAAATGCAATGTGAGCGAACAAAAGACAAATCTAAATCAAATCAATATTTGGTGTTACTACCCTCTGCCTTCAAACAAGCATCAATTCTTATAGGTAGACTTGCACAAAGTCAGGGATTTTGTAGGATTATAGTCAGGTGTATGATCAACCAATTATATCAAACAGGTGCTAATGATCATCAATTTCAAATGTAGGTTGAAACATAGTCATTAACTGAAACAGAAACAGCAGTGTAGGAGGCTTAGAACTGCGTGAGGAACATAGACTGTATAGATAAGGTGAGGAACATAGCCAAACTCTGCTACCAATGTGAGGTTGTGAAAGACAGTTTGATGTCACAGGTCATACACCATGGCAAGACTGACCACAGCAACACAACACACAAACGCCCGCTACTGGTATTTAATGAGGGCCTGAAATGATGATGATTAAAAAAAGTAACGTGACGTTCAGTCACGTTCACGTTAATAATATGAAAAGTGATTCGTTAAGTTCAGAGATCGCGAAACATATGCACAACACTGTACAGTACAGCCACTGCAGAGGGCTGAAGAGCCGCGTTCGGCTCCGGAGCTGCGGGTTGCCAACCCCTGTGCGGAACCGAAATTGTATGGTGTAGTGGATGTCTTAGTGTCTCCTGTGTCCATCCCTTTTAGCTGTCCTCTGGAAACACTTCCGTTGTATTGTCGCCTCTATTTGCTGTGCGTTTGTCTATTTGCTGTACGTTCGTCTATTTGCAGCGCGTGTGTCTATTTGCTGCGCGTGTGTCTATTTGCAGCACGTATGACTATTTGCTGCGCGTTTCTGTAATGTGTTGTGTTGTGTTGTGAAATTGATGGAGATGTTTTCTTACTTTGCATGTGTTTTGTCAACTTGCATGTGTTTTGTCAACTTGCATGTGTTTTCTTAAGTTGCTGTTCGCTGAGCTCTCAGGGCCACCGTAGGTTAGTGCATAAGGAGATTTTGGTCCCCTCCCAATCTTCATGACTTCAGCCTTGGGTCAAACACTTTGAGTTGTGCTGGATTAAGAAACATTTTTCTTTCCATCTGTCAGATTTGAAGGTTCTACTTTGATGACATCAAAGCAATCCTCCCAGAGCCACAACCTGCCCCATCCTCACCTTGACACTTCTTTGTGCCCAGGTAAAGTACAGATGTGTGTAAAAGAGATGGTAGCAGAGGGCATTGAGATGTTGATAGGACTAGACTGTGATGGCTACCACCATCAGAGAGAATAACCATTAATCCCCTGCGCAAAAGGTGCTGCCTAATCTTCGCGGTGTGCCCCTGCACAGCGAGAGCCTTTTCCGCCGTCTCGCCGAATTCAAAGTCATATTTCAAGAAAGATGACCGCAGGCTTTTTCTGTAGGTGCCGTCTTCGATCTGTATCAGATAAGGGGTCGGCAAATGGAACTCCACGTCAGATTTGGAAGTTCCGCGTCACGGTGGTCGTGGCCTGGCAGGTAAATGAGCCATGCGGACCCACGGGCCGGATGTAAACACTCTGCATCCCTCTCGTGGCGAGGTTAGAAACAGCATAAACAAAGAAATAAATGGAAGGAGATTATGAAGCCCTTATGTTCACCTCTGTGATGGGCGTTAATATGCAGCTTTTACACATGATATATATATATATTGTTATAGTTGTTACATGACATAAAGCTCCATTCCTTTCACAAAGAAATACAGGAAGGAGATATATATGAAGCCCTTATGTTCACCTCTGTGATGGGCGTTAATATGAAGCTGTAAACATTATATTGTATGTATATTTATTTATAGTAGTGTCAATAAATAAAGCTCATCTCCATCCTCATCACATTTAACACAGTCACCGATTCGATATGATGACAAATGCAACAAGACATGGGCAAGATGTGAAAGGAGCAGTCTGACAAGAGTGTAAAGAAATAAGTACTTTTATTTGTGAAACCAAAAACACACACACACACACACACACACACACACACACACACACACACACAGACACACAGACACACAGACACACAGGGCAGCTCCCTTGTCATTCTGTGTCCTCCTGAATAACAAGAAAAAAAGACATTCGGGTGTGAGAAACATGACGAAAACACACAGGCACGCAAAGTAAAAAGGACAACACTTTAACGTACCTCTTTGAACTCCCTCCCTCCCGCTGCTGCTCCTTCTCCTTCTCCTTCTCCCTCTCCTCGCAGCCTTCCCTCCCTCTGCTCCTTCTTTGTCTCCTGCGTAATGAGTGACAGTCAGTCACAGGACATGAAGAAAACACAGAAAGGGAAAAAGGCAAATACACACCTCCTTCTCCCTGGCCCGTTGACGCGCCAGCCAGAGGTCCACGCTTATGCCGTCCTGCATAGCGCAGTAGGACACCTTTCCTCGACGCAGGTTCAGCTGGCTGTGGCCGTAGTCTTTGAGAGGAGAATGCCCGCAGCGCTGGCAGGTCCGCACTTTATGCTGCTTACGCGGCTTTCTCTGTCCCTCCTCCTCCTCCTTCGGCCGCTCCATTGCCTTCTTCATCCTCCACAGGGTGGTGCGCGGGAGGGGCACATCGCCCCGTGAGTCCAGCCACTCCTGTGGAGTCTTCCCGCCAGGCCCTTCATTGCCAGCGCAGAAGAACTCCCCCCTGTAAAAAGCGTGGCCCGTGTCCAGGTGGCGGGATAGGCTGCAGGTGTCGCATTTATCAAGCTGCTGCTCCGGCTTGACGGTGACCCCGCTCAGGACCTTCCGGTCTTTCTTGGACCTCATCCTCCTCCTGTACACGGTGCAGCGAGTGGGAGGATTGCCTGTCTTTGCGGATGTCGAGGGCTCAGGGCTGGATGAAGACGAGGGGTTGTGGATGGAGGAAGTCGAGGGCTCAGGGCTGGATGAGGACGACGAGTCCGCCTCGGTCTTTATCAGCGCAGTGGGGAGCGTGTCGGGCGCCGTGCGTGGCATCGGGTCACTGACCTGTTGTCTCTTGGCCACCTCCTCTGCCCTTTTCTCCTCCAGCCACTCCTGAACCGAGCGGCCCTCCGCACGGGAGCAGAAATGCTGGGCTCTGTAGCGACTGTGGCCGTTTTCCCGGGTCTTTGGCCGGCCACAGCGCTTGCAGATAAACTGCGGCCGTGTTTTGCGGGTTTTTGTTGGAAGGCCCATCTCCTCTGCCCGCCGCTGCTTTTCATCTTGTTTTTTCCTGTACCAGGCGGTGGAACTGGGCACGGCAGCGGCGGCGGAGACGTGGCCGGCAGAGGTGGACGGCTCCGATGCCGCAGAGGGTGAAGACGGTGACCTTTCCATGCTGCATGGGAAGGACGAAGCAAAAGCAAAGTCAATTGAGTCTTTTTGTGCCCATTTCGCCTGAGACAAAGAAGCTGACTAATAATTGTAAACACACAATGTATACAGCGAGACGGACGGACAGAGAGACACTCACCTCGCGATCACAAGTTGTCGAATGCACTTTTTTGTTCCGTCGACCTGCTGTCTTTTATAGCTGTGCCGGCCCGCAGAGGTCACGCAGCTTCCTCTGGCCAATCGCAGCCTTCTTGGGTTGTGCTTTGATCGGCGAGAGCGTTTCCTCTCAGGAACTGCCCCCTGCGGTTAGCACCGACACCTGTGCCCAGGTTCTTTGGATCTGCAGCCCGTGGTTGGCTGGCTGGCTGGCGATCTGATAGGCCAGACAGTGTGTCTCATGTTGGAAACGGGGCCCCTGCGGTGAGCACTGACACCTACGGCCAGGTCGTTTGGACCAGCGGCTTGTGGTTGGCTGGCTGGCTGGCGATCTGATTGGCCAGACAGTGTGTCTCATGTTGGAAACGGGGCCCCTGCGGTGAGCACTGACACCTACGGCCAGGTCGTTTGGACCAGCGGCTTGTGGTTGGCTGGCTGGCTGGCGATCTGATTGGCCAGACAGTGTGTCTCATGTTGGAAACGGGGCCCCTGCGGTGAGCACTGACACCTACGGCCAGGTCGTTTGGACCAGCGGCTTGTGGTTGGTTGGTTGGTTGGTTGGTTGGTTGGCTGGGTGGGTGGGTGTCTTTCTGAGAGAGGAATAGACAAAGACAGACATTTGCATTTCAATGGGCTGACCTTTCCAAAGGTAATCACCAACTGCCTGTCCTTTGTGCTGCAATCGAGTGTATTTTTTGAAATAGCGACAGTGGCAATCTATGTACACTCTCTATTATTGCATTGATATTTCATACTCACAAACTGCACGCATTTTACCGCCCTCCCTGCTGGCCGGAGGGGGTCTGAGAAGCCAGGGCAGCTTCGGCGGCCTGCAGACACCAAGACGATCGACACGGTTAACAAGTGACAATGATGTGGGAAGAGTGTCGGGCACAGTGCATGCTATCGGGTCACTGACCTGTTGTCTCTGTGCCACCTCCTCTGCCCTTTTCTCCTCCAGCCAGTCCTCTACTGAGCGGCCCTCCGCACGGGAGCAGAAATGCTGGGATCTGTAGCGACTGTGGCCGTACTCCCGGGTCTTTGGCTGGCCACAGCGCTTACAGATAAAATGTTCCCTTTTCTTCCAGCTCTTCGTGGGAAGGCCCATCGCAGCTCGCCGCCGCTCCTGTTCCTCCCGGACCTTCCTCTGCCAGGCAGTGGTTTTGGGCACGGCAGAGGAGGTGGAGGCAACTGCGGTGTCTGCAGAGGTGGAGGGGATGGCGTGGGCTGTCGAAGTGGAGGCGATGGCGTGGGCCGCAGACGTGGAGGCGATGGCGTGGGCCGCAGACGTGGAGGCGATGGCGTGGGCCGCAGACGTGGAGGCGATGGCGTGGGCCGCAGACGTGGAGGCGATGGCGTGGGCCGCAGACGTGGAGGCGATGGCGTGGGCCGCAGACGTGGAGGCGATGGCGTGGGCCGCAGACGTGGAGGCGATGGCGTGGGCCGCAGACGTGGAGGCGATGGCGTGGGCCGCAGACGTGGAGGCGATGGCGTGGGCCGCAGACGTGGAGGCGATGGCGTGGGCCGCAGACGTGGAGGCGATGGCGTGGGCCGCAGACATGGAGGCGATGGCGTGGGCCGCAGACGTGGAGGCGACTGTGGAGGTGTGGGCTACAGAGGCCTGGGCTGTAACGGCGCGGATGCTGAACAGCGCCGGTTCCAGGGGCCCTCTGCGCGTGGCAGCCAGGCCAGAGGCGTCCTCTGTCTCAGAGACTGCCAGAGGCTGCACAGGCCTCAGAGGCTCCTGCAGAGGAGCCCTGGTCGGAGGAAGCCGCTCCGCCGCTGACAGCTGAGCAATGGGCCCCGGCACCACCTGGCGCACTTCTTCCGCCATCCTCTGCTTGGTCCTCTTGTGGTGCCTAATGGAAGTGAATTCAATGATATTGATTATGAGCATCTTCCTTCCAGTAGGCACATTCTACACGTCGCACGCAAATGGCACTCTCTCTCACCACCGCATAAGGGTCCGCTGGTTAACCTCCAGGAGTTGGACCGGGGCAGCTTTTGACAGCCCCCGAGTGTTGAAAAAGTTGTCCTTGATCTGCCTGTAGTCATTCCTGACGGCCGCCCAGCGGTTCACCCGGACCCCGGCGATGATATGGCCCTCCTGGTGAATGCCACACAGCTCCAGGAAGACAGCCTCCAGCAACCTGCTGGCATCAGGAGACTGTGCAGCACCCGCGCCCAGCCCGACATACAAACTGCACACGCAGATAGATAGATAGATAGATAGATAGATAGAGAGACAGAGACCATGGTCACATAATCCAAAACACGACGAAAATGCATATGAATATGATCCAAACAGTAGAAAGACAATGTACCGAGTCATGCTGTCCACGCCGGGCGTGATGCTTTTTGCCGCCCTGCGGCTTCTGAAGCGGCCCTTGGTCAGCCGCTGCTGGTGCCGCGGGGGGAAGGAGATAGGGGCCTTGTCCCTGTCTGACAGCTTCTGCCAGAGAGCCCCTATCTGCCTCACCTGCGCCGGCCTGACGTACGGGCGGTCACGCAGCGCAACCAAGGCCTGGGCCAGACGTACGGCGTGCTGGTACCCGCCGTGTCCGTCTGGACCGGGTACATCCTGCAACAGACAGAGGAAAGCAAGCGCAGAGGTTAAGCATTTAATAGCCGCGGCAAAAGGCCCCTCCCTCCCTCCCTCCCTCCCTCCCTCCCTCCCTCCCTCCGCCGCACAACTCAACGAGGCTTACCTCCTCCTCCTCCGCGGGCGGAAGATGGCGCAAAAGGGCCTTAATCCCGGGCAGCTCCTCCTCAAAGCCCTCATCCTCCGGCTCCTCCTCCTCCTCCTCGTCGTCCCACTCCTCTTCCATCCCGTCGCCCTCCTCGTGATCGCGGGCCATTTCCCGCTGCAGAGCGCCGTTGCCTGTCTGGGAGTAGAGGTACTCCACCCCGATGAGCTCCCCTGAGTTAAAGAGGACAAAGAGATATATGGTTAGTACCCCGCAAATAAGCATCAGAGCATTACACCCATGTTATGTACGCAGGTGTTTACCTGTGTACTCCCCAGGCTGCGTGTAGTTCTCCACCAGCGTCTGCCCCATGTATTTTTGGCTCAGCCTGTTGACGCTTCTCAGCAGCTGAGCACTGTAGCAGCGCTTGTTAGAGAGCTTGGCACCGCCGACCACCGCAGCTCGGGCGCGGTCCTCGTTCCACCTCACCAGGCCCTCCAGCAGGTACACCTGGAAGTGGAGGGCGTTGGCAGACGTGCCTGCGAGGGGAGAGACAGAGGAGGGAGAAGGACGTGACGTCAGTCAGTCAGTCAGTCAGTCTGTCTGTATGAACACACTGGCTCATCCTGACACAGGCACACACAGAGTCACACACACTCACCCGGAATGAACTGGCACAGGTGGAGGTGGAAGGACTCGAGGGAAGTGGAGCCTCGGGCGCAGCGGTAGACGGGCAGCACCACGCCGCCCCTGGTCACCTCCCCCCTCTTTGCGTAGAGCAGAACTCCCGGCGGATCCTGGATGCAGCGGAGATGGCGACGCTGCGTGCTCCAGATGTCCTCCATCATCGGGCGGTCGATGAGGGGGACACCCATGCCGTCAGTGACGTCCCACATGGTGTCCAGGAGCTCCTGGATGAGCCGCTCCGTCTCCTCCGCGCCCCTGGTGCGTCGGCGGCAGTGACGGGCCAGCTCTCTGGACGTGGGATCCAGGGGGGACTGCCTGGCCTCTTGCAGGCGTGTCACGTCCTCGGCGTCCCACTCAAAAATGGCAAACGACAGACGTGACATGAACAGCCCATACAGCGGGTGGCTGTCGGTGGTGACGCCCCTGGCGAAGCGACGCATCAGGTGCCAGATGTCCAGCCTCACCACCAGCTGATCCCACTCGCCGAACATCTGCGCCGTCTGAAGAGGAGGAGGAAGAAGAAGACGACATTAGTTTCGCTCGGATAAATCAAGCGGCCCGTCTGTGTGGTGGTTGATGTTGTCATCTTTACCTTGCAGCGTCCGGCGACGGAACAGCAGTCCCGGTCAACATACAGCACATGAGGTGGCTCCTTTCCAGACGCACTGTAGCGCCGCATCAGCCCGTCCGCCATGGCCAACAGCCCGTCCCCCTCGGACTCGGTGAGGACCGACATGAGCACCTGCCCGTGCTCGTTGCCCACGTTGGTGACCCATGCCGCCGTCCCGGCAGCGTCGCCAGCGAGCTTCTTGGTCATCTGAAAATGAGAACCGGAGAACGTCACGTCAAGTCTGTGTGTTTGCCACGTAAAATACTTATTTATTTCTTGATTTATTGCGCTTGCCTTCTTCGTGGAGTCCATCTTCAGGATGTCCCCAAAGATTGACGTGACCCTGGCTTTCGTCTCATCCAGGCGGCCGAGGGCCTCCTTGGCGTAGACAGATATCAGCCAGGGCACGCTGGGGACTGCTCTCAGGGGCGGCACCGTCACCTGCTGCGGAGCCACGCCGGGCAGCTGGAGCTGGTCCAGCACCGAAAGGTAGCGCAGGGTCCGCAGCAACCAGTCGCCGGTGTGCTGCTCCAGCAGCGCGGCACGGAGGCGGGAGGCGCTGTTGCCCAAAGTCCGGGCCTTCATCATGCCCACCACCCTCTTATCGCAAGACAACCTGCAAAGTCAGAAGGAGACTAGTGTCAGCTGACTGACACACACACACACACACACACACACACACATTAACATTGCAGCTTACTTGTATGTAAGCACAGCCGGAAACTGTGCCTGGTGAGCCAGGTCCAGCTGACTCATGATGCCTTGGCCCCAAGCTGCATACTTCCTCTTACAGCCGCCGCATTCCAGGTACTCCGTGCCCATGTGGTACCAGCCACCGAAGTCCAGAACGCGGCGGACCGTTTTGTAAAGGCCAGCGCCGGTCAGCTGCCGCTTGCAGTTTGGGCAGGACAGCTTGTAGGCCCACATCCTGTAGGGCGCCCACAGGAAAAACCGGTGCTGGAAGAAGGCCTGGGCAGAGGGGATCTGGGTGTACAGGCGCCGGGCTCCCGGTGGAGTCCACCAGAGGCGCAGCTCGCTGGTCAGGACAGGATGCTTGCCAGTGCCAGTGGTAAACAGAGCCCGGCCCAACCACTCATGCTGTTCCTCCGGCAGCGTCTTCCTCCAGCCCTTGGGCAGGAGCTGCGTGGACAAGCGCATGGCATATACAGATTAAACTCGAGCAGATGATATTGACAAATACACACAAGTCGTTCCCGCACTTTTACCTGTGCACCGGTGAGCAGCAGCGGGGGCTGATGAGGTGCATCGCCCGTGGGCTGGTGAACAGCAGGCACCTGTGGTCTTGCCAGGGTGGGTCCAGCTTGGGAAGCTGTCAAATACACACTCAAGTTGTCACACTGATATACATACATGCGCATATATATATATATATATATATAGTCAACATCAGGGTTGTCACAATAGTAACAATGAGGTTTAAGTCAAATACACTCACGCAGTGTGTCCACCTCCATGGCAGCCGCAAAGAGCTCATCATCGTCCGACAGCTCTATTATGTCATCCGCTGATGGCACGCCTTTGTTTCAGAGGAGGACAAAAGAATGTGATTATTAACATTTGAACACACTACGCATTAGCTATTGCGGGCAGGCAGGCAGCCAAGCAAGCAAGCAAGCAAAAAGGCAGGCAGGCAGGCAGGCAGGTAGGCAGGCAGCCAGGCAGGCAGGCAGGCAGGCAGGCAGGCAGGCAGGCAGGCAGGCAGCCAGGCAGCCAGGCAGGCAGGCAGGCAGGCAGGCAGGCAGGCAGGCAGGCAGGCAGGCAGGCAGGCAGGCAGCCAGGCCTTACTCGATGCAGGCTGCGACGCTCTCTGCTGAGCCGGGGGAGCAGCTGGAGGAGGGGCAGCAGCCGACGGCCCTGCTGCTGACCCTTCTTTTTCCCGGCCCAGTATGTACACCTGTACAGTGTGCATCCGCGACCCCATGCCGCACCGCTGGGTTTTAATCCACCGCTTGTAGCTGCAGGCGGGAAAAAAAAACAAAGTATCGTGTCAACACGCGTCAGCTAGCATCCTCAACTGCACCTGTGGCCGAAATACTTACGTTTTACACTCTGTGCTGGTGGACTCGTACAGGGCTTGGAGCGACATGCCGGCATGCGCACCGAACCCCACCAGCGTCCGGTCCATGGCCCTCACCGACACCAAGCCCTCGCGCATCCGACGAGACTCGATCAGCTGCACCATCTGTGGGAGCAGCCGGGCGTAGGAGGCGAGGGCGTCCTTGTTGGCAGCAAGAGGCGACTGGGAGCTGTCCCCGGCTTCCCTCTCCTGCATGTGGGACACAAGGATCCCACACGCGTAGCCCACATCATGGCTGAGGAGCCACTTGAAGGTTTGACCCCGGTACTGGCCAAACTGGAGCTGGCTCTCACTGAGCACCAGCTGCCAGCACTCAGGGTCTCCTTCAGCCTGGAGGATGCGGGCCTTGGCCTCCTCCCTCACCGCCTCTGGTCCCTTCACGGTGAAAGACGTGGTGGGCCTACGGCTCTGTTGGGCCACCTTAACAGCATCGTTTGAGGCCTTGAGCATCAGTGTGGTGGATGACGGCAGGAACCTGAAAACTGGACGGAAATCCATTCTGCAAAGACATTTAGCAGACAACCTGCAACGTTAGATGTGACAAAACAGTGACACACATAAAAGAATATGAATACAACCAGTCCATGGAGATAATATAGATATTTACAGTAGAAGGCGATTAATACGTAATTTGTGACAAGATACTTAAGAGCAGAGTACTTTTGTATTTAAAATAGTCTGTGAAGATTTGATTTAATCTTGACCCTTGACCTTTATTCATTTTTCTGTGCAGAACTTGATGTACAGTCATTTATTTAGGCTCTTTACCTGTGTATATACATCTTTTGCTGTTATAGTATACATAGGCCTAATGTGTGATGCTATTCACATGTGATGCATATTTTCTTGTTTTAATGGGGGGGGTTTGGTTTGTTTTTTAATGTTAAAAGTTCATCCAAATCGAGAAAAAGTATTTCCCTTTTTTTAAATACATGTATTATATTGTATTACATTTTCTGGCACCAGTGTTTTGTATTTTATTTGAATACATTTATTTGGCGGGGTATTTTGTGTCTTGTATGAAAAACATTTTGATGTATTTTTGCCCATTTCTGGATACAACACATATACTCCTGTACAGTTAGCAGAATTTACATGAGGCCGGGTTGATGTGAGCGTAGTGTACGGAGAGTTTTGACCGTGAAACACAACCCTTTCCCGGCGTAAAAGTACAGGGAGCCCGCGATCAAGCTAGCGGTCTGTACGGACATTTTTCACCGTGAAACACTCCCTCTACCTGGCGTAAAAGTACATGGAGCCCGCGATCAAGCTAGCGGTCTGTACGGACATTATTGCCCGTGAAAACCTCCCTCTACCCGGCGTAAAAGCACATGGAGCCCGCGATTAAGCTAGCGGTCTGTAAGGACATTATTGACCGTGGAAAAAATGACTTTTCGCGGTGAATTACGCCGGAATAAGGCGCCGACATTACAATGACCTTACTGTACATGCATTGTTTAACCGTGACACTCGACAGAAACAAGCAAACAGCAGAAAAAGAACACTAAACATGCACATTAGATGCTCACATCTCGCTTGGTAGTGTTGATCTTTATTCTCCCGTTTGATGTGTGTTTCTTGCGAAGTTCACCGGCAGAATGAACAGAGCCTTCGCGCTGACCCCATTCAACCTGAGCAGCAAGCCAATCAGCGTGCCGTTCTACAGTCACCGGCCAATCGGGCAAAACAAGAATTTGGCCATCTTCTGATTGGCTTACAAGTGTAGAACCCGAAAGGTGGGGGCTTGGAGGAGGTTTAGAATCGGAGCAGAGACCATCTGCCCCCACCAGGCGCAAAAGGTGCTGCCTAATCTTCGCGGTGTGCCCCTGCACAGCGAGAGCCTTTTCCGCCGTCTCGCCGAATTCAAAGTCATATTTCAAGAAAGATGACCGCAGGCTTTTTCTGTAGGTGCCGTCTTCGATCTGTATCAGATAAGGGGTCGGCAAATGGAACTCCACGTCAGATTTGGAAGTTCCGCGTCACGGTGGTCGTGGCCTGGCAGGTAAATGAGCCATGCGGACCCACGGGCCGGATGTAAACACTCTGCATCCCTCTCGTGGCGAGGTTAGAAACAGCATAAACAAAGAAATAAATGGAAGGAGATTATGAAGCCCTTATGTTCACCTCTGTGATGGGCGTTAATATGCAGCTTTTACACATGATATATATATATATTGTTATAGTTGTTACATGACATAAAGCTCCATTCCTTTCACAAAGAAATACAGGAAGGAGATATATATGAAGCCCTTATGTTCACCTCTGTGATGGGCGTTAATATGAAGCTGTAAACATTATATTGTATGTATATTTATTTATAGTAGTGTCAATAAATAAAGCTCATCTCCATCCTCATCACATTTAACACAGTCACCGATTCGATATGATGACAAATGCAACAAGACATGGGCAAGATGTGAAAGGAGCAGTCTGACAAGAGTGTAAAGAAATAAGTACTTTTATTTGTGAAACCAAAAACACACACACACACACACACACACACACACACACACACACACACACAGACACACAGACACACAGACACACAGGGCAGCTCCCTTGTCATTCTGTGTCCTCCTGAATAACAAGAAAAAAAGACATTCGGGTGTGAGAAACATGACGAAAACACACAGGCACGCAAAGTAAAAAGGACAACACTTTAACGTACCTCTTTGAACTCCCTCCCTCCCGCTGCTGCTCCTTCTCCTTCTCCTTCTCCCTCTCCTCGCAGCCTTCCCTCCCTCTGCTCCTTCTTTGTCTCCTGCGTAATGAGTGACAGTCAGTCACAGGACATGAAGAAAACACAGAAAGGGAAAAAGGCAAATACACACCTCCTTCTCCCTGGCCCGTTGACGCGCCAGCCAGAGGTCCACGCTTATGCCGTCCTGCATAGCGCAGTAGGACACCTTTCCTCGACGCAGGTTCAGCTGGCTGTGGCCGTAGTCTTTGAGAGGAGAATGCCCGCAGCGCTGGCAGGTCCGCACTTTATGCTGCTTACGCGGCTTTCTCTGTCCCTCCTCCTCCTCCTTCGGCCGCTCCATTGCCTTCTTCATCCTCCACAGGGTGGTGCGCGGGAGGGGCACATCGCCCCGTGAGTCCAGCCACTCCTGTGGAGTCTTCCCGCCAGGCCCTTCATTGCCAGCGCAGAAGAACTCCCCCCTGTAAAAAGCGTGGCCCGTGTCCAGGTGGCGGGATAGGCTGCAGGTGTCGCATTTATCAAGCTGCTGCTCCGGCTTGACGGTGACCCCGCTCAGGACCTTCCGGTCTTTCTTGGACCTCATCCTCCTCCTGTACACGGTGCAGCGAGTGGGAGGATTGCCTGTCTTTGCGGATGTCGAGGGCTCAGGGCTGGATGAAGACGAGGGGTTGTGGATGGAGGAAGTCGAGGGCTCAGGGCTGGATGAGGACGACGAGTCCGCCTCGGTCTTTATCAGCGCAGTGGGGAGCGTGTCGGGCGCCGTGCGTGGCATCGGGTCACTGACCTGTTGTCTCTTGGCCACCTCCTCTGCCCTTTTCTCCTCCAGCCACTCCTGAACCGAGCGGCCCTCCGCACGGGAGCAGAAATGCTGGGCTCTGTAGCGACTGTGGCCGTTTTCCCGGGTCTTTGGCCGGCCACAGCGCTTGCAGATAAACTGCGGCCGTGTTTTGCGGGTTTTTGTTGGAAGGCCCATCTCCTCTGCCCGCCGCTGCTTTTCATCTTGTTTTTTCCTGTACCAGGCGGTGGAACTGGGCACGGCAGCGGCGGCGGAGACGTGGCCGGCAGAGGTGGACGGCTCCGATGCCGCAGAGGGTGAAGACGGTGACCTTTCCATGCTGCATGGGAAGGACGAAGCAAAAGCAAAGTCAATTGAGTCTTTTTGTGCCCATTTCGCCTGAGACAAAGAAGCTGACTAATAATTGTAAACACACAATGTATACAGCGAGACGGACGGACAGAGAGACACTCACCTCGCGATCACAAGTTGTCGAATGCACTTTTTTGTTCCGTCGACCTGCTGTCTTTTATAGCTGTGCCGGCCCGCAGAGGTCACGCAGCTTCCTCTGGCCAATCGCAGCCTTCTTGGGTTGTGCTTTGATCGGCGAGAGCGTTTCCTCTCAGGAACTGCCCCCTGCGGTTAGCACCGACACCTGTGCCCAGGTTCTTTGGATCTGCAGCCCGTGGTTGGCTGGCTGGCTGGCGATCTGATAGGCCAGACAGTGTGTCTCATGTTGGAAACGGGGCCCCTGCGGTGAGCACTGACACCTACGGCCAGGTCGTTTGGACCAGCGGCTTGTGGTTGGCTGGCTGGCTGGCGATCTGATTGGCCAGACAGTGTGTCTCATGTTGGAAACGGGGCCCCTGCGGTGAGCACTGACACCTACGGCCAGGTCGTTTGGACCAGCGGCTTGTGGTTGGCTGGCTGGCTGGCGATCTGATTGGCCAGACAGTGTGTCTCATGTTGGAAACGGGGCCCCTGCGGTGAGCACTGACACCTACGGCCAGGTCGTTTGGACCAGCGGCTTGTGGTTGGTTGGTTGGTTGGTTGGTTGGTTGGCTGGGTGGGTGGGTGTCTTTCTGAGAGAGGAATAGACAAAGACAGACATTTGCATTTCAATGGGCTGACCTTTCCAAAGGTAATCACCAACTGCCTGTCCTTTGTGCTGCAATCGAGTGTATTTTTTGAAATAGCGACAGTGGCAATCTATGTACACTCTCTATTATTGCATTGATATTTCATACTCACAAACTGCACGCATTTTACCGCCCTCCCTGCTGGCCGGAGGGGGTCTGAGAAGCCAGGGCAGCTTCGGCGGCCTGCAGACACCAAGACGATCGACACGGTTAACAAGTGACAATGATGTGGGAAGAGTGTCGGGCACAGTGCATGCTATCGGGTCACTGACCTGTTGTCTCTGTGCCACCTCCTCTGCCCTTTTCTCCTCCAGCCAGTCCTCTACTGAGCGGCCCTCCGCACGGGAGCAGAAATGCTGGGATCTGTAGCGACTGTGGCCGTACTCCCGGGTCTTTGGCTGGCCACAGCGCTTACAGATAAAATGTTCCCTTTTCTTCCAGCTCTTCGTGGGAAGGCCCATCGCAGCTCGCCGCCGCTCCTGTTCCTCCCGGACCTTCCTCTGCCAGGCAGTGGTTTTGGGCACGGCAGAGGAGGTGGAGGCAACTGCGGTGTCTGCAGAGGTGGAGGGGATGGCGTGGGCTGTCGAAGTGGAGGCGATGGCGTGGGCCGCAGACGTGGAGGCGATGGCGTGGGCCGCAGACGTGGAGGCGATGGCGTGGGCCGCAGACGTGGAGGCGATGGCGTGGGCCGCAGACGTGGAGGCGATGGCGTGGGCCGCAGACGTGGAGGCGATGGCGTGGGCCGCAGACGTGGAGGCGATGGCGTGGGCCGCAGACGTGGAGGCGATGGCGTGGGCCGCAGACGTGGAGGCGATGGCGTGGGCCGCAGACGTGGAGGCGATGGCGTGGGCCGCAGACGTGGAGGCGATGGCGTGGGCCGCAGACGTGGAGGCGATGGCGTGGGCCGCAGACATGGAGGCGATGGCGTGGGCCGCAGACGTGGAGGCGACTGTGGAGGTGTGGGCTACAGAGGCCTGGGCTGTAACGGCGCGGATGCTGAACAGCGCCGGTTCCAGGGGCCCTCTGCGCGTGGCAGCCAGGCCAGAGGCGTCCTCTGTCTCAGAGACTGCCAGAGGCTGCACAGGCCTCAGAGGCTCCTGCAGAGGAGCCCTGGTCGGAGGAAGCCGCTCCGCCGCTGACAGCTGAGCAATGGGCCCCGGCACCACCTGGCGCACTTCTTCCGCCATCCTCTGCTTGGTCCTCTTGTGGTGCCTAATGGAAGTGAATTCAATGATATTGATTATGAGCATCTTCCTTCCAGTAGGCACATTCTACACGTCGCACGCAAATGGCACTCTCTCTCACCACCGCATAAGGGTCCGCTGGTTAACCTCCAGGAGTTGGACCGGGGCAGCTTTTGACAGCCCCCGAGTGTTGAAAAAGTTGTCCTTGATCTGCCTGTAGTCATTCCTGACGGCCGCCCAGCGGTTCACCCGGACCCCGGCGATGATATGGCCCTCCTGGTGAATGCCACACAGCTCCAGGAAGACAGCCTCCAGCAACCTGCTGGCATCAGGAGACTGTGCAGCACCCGCGCCCAGCCCGACATACAAACTGCACACGCAGATAGATAGATAGATAGATAGATAGATAGAGAGACAGAGACCATGGTCACATAATCCAAAACACGACGAAAATGCATATGAATATGATCCAAACAGTAGAAAGACAATGTACCGAGTCATGCTGTCCACGCCGGGCGTGATGCTTTTTGCCGCCCTGCGGCTTCTGAAGCGGCCCTTGGTCAGCCGCTGCTGGTGCCGCGGGGGGAAGGAGATAGGGGCCTTGTCCCTGTCTGACAGCTTCTGCCAGAGAGCCCCTATCTGCCTCACCTGCGCCGGCCTGACGTACGGGCGGTCACGCAGCGCAACCAAGGCCTGGGCCAGACGTACGGCGTGCTGGTACCCGCCGTGTCCGTCTGGACCGGGTACATCCTGCAACAGACAGAGGAAAGCAAGCGCAGAGGTTAAGCATTTAATAGCCGCGGCAAAAGGCCCCTCCCTCCCTCCCTCCCTCCCTCCCTCCCTCCCTCCCTCCGCCGCACAACTCAACGAGGCTTACCTCCTCCTCCTCCGCGGGCGGAAGATGGCGCAAAAGGGCCTTAATCCCGGGCAGCTCCTCCTCAAAGCCCTCATCCTCCGGCTCCTCCTCCTCCTCCTCGTCGTCCCACTCCTCTTCCATCCCGTCGCCCTCCTCGTGATCGCGGGCCATTTCCCGCTGCAGAGCGCCGTTGCCTGTCTGGGAGTAGAGGTACTCCACCCCGATGAGCTCCCCTGAGTTAAAGAGGACAAAGAGATATATGGTTAGTACCCCGCAAATAAGCATCAGAGCATTACACCCATGTTATGTACGCAGGTGTTTACCTGTGTACTCCCCAGGCTGCGTGTAGTTCTCCACCAGCGTCTGCCCCATGTATTTTTGGCTCAGCCTGTTGACGCTTCTCAGCAGCTGAGCACTGTAGCAGCGCTTGTTAGAGAGCTTGGCACCGCCGACCACCGCAGCTCGGGCGCGGTCCTCGTTCCACCTCACCAGGCCCTCCAGCAGGTACACCTGGAAGTGGAGGGCGTTGGCAGACGTGCCTGCGAGGGGAGAGACAGAGGAGGGAGAAGGACGTGACGTCAGTCAGTCAGTCAGTCAGTCTGTCTGTATGAACACACTGGCTCATCCTGACACAGGCACACACAGAGTCACACACACTCACCCGGAATGAACTGGCACAGGTGGAGGTGGAAGGACTCGAGGGAAGTGGAGCCTCGGGCGCAGCGGTAGACGGGCAGCACCACGCCGCCCCTGGTCACCTCCCCCCTCTTTGCGTAGAGCAGAACTCCCGGCGGATCCTGGATGCAGCGGAGATGGCGACGCTGCGTGCTCCAGATGTCCTCCATCATCGGGCGGTCGATGAGGGGGACACCCATGCCGTCAGTGACGTCCCACATGGTGTCCAGGAGCTCCTGGATGAGCCGCTCCGTCTCCTCCGCGCCCCTGGTGCGTCGGCGGCAGTGACGGGCCAGCTCTCTGGACGTGGGATCCAGGGGGGACTGCCTGGCCTCTTGCAGGCGTGTCACGTCCTCGGCGTCCCACTCAAAAATGGCAAACGACAGACGTGACATGAACAGCCCATACAGCGGGTGGCTGTCGGTGGTGACGCCCCTGGCGAAGCGACGCATCAGGTGCCAGATGTCCAGCCTCACCACCAGCTGATCCCACTCGCCGAACATCTGCGCCGTCTGAAGAGGAGGAGGAAGAAGAAGACGACATTAGTTTCGCTCGGATAAATCAAGCGGCCCGTCTGTGTGGTGGTTGATGTTGTCATCTTTACCTTGCAGCGTCCGGCGACGGAACAGCAGTCCCGGTCAACATACAGCACATGAGGTGGCTCCTTTCCAGACGCACTGTAGCGCCGCATCAGCCCGTCCGCCATGGCCAACAGCCCGTCCCCCTCGGACTCGGTGAGGACCGACATGAGCACCTGCCCGTGCTCGTTGCCCACGTTGGTGACCCATGCCGCCGTCCCGGCAGCGTCGCCAGCGAGCTTCTTGGTCATCTGAAAATGAGAACCGGAGAACGTCACGTCAAGTCTGTGTGTTTGCCACGTAAAATACTTATTTATTTCTTGATTTATTGCGCTTGCCTTCTTCGTGGAGTCCATCTTCAGGATGTCCCCAAAGATTGACGTGACCCTGGCTTTCGTCTCATCCAGGCGGCCGAGGGCCTCCTTGGCGTAGACAGATATCAGCCAGGGCACGCTGGGGACTGCTCTCAGGGGCGGCACCGTCACCTGCTGCGGAGCCACGCCGGGCAGCTGGAGCTGGTCCAGCACCGAAAGGTAGCGCAGGGTCCGCAGCAACCAGTCGCCGGTGTGCTGCTCCAGCAGCGCGGCACGGAGGCGGGAGGCGCTGTTGCCCAAAGTCCGGGCCTTCATCATGCCCACCACCCTCTTATCGCAAGACAACCTGCAAAGTCAGAAGGAGACTAGTGTCAGCTGACTGACACACACACACACACACACACACACACACATTAACATTGCAGCTTACTTGTATGTAAGCACAGCCGGAAACTGTGCCTGGTGAGCCAGGTCCAGCTGACTCATGATGCCTTGGCCCCAAGCTGCATACTTCCTCTTACAGCCGCCGCATTCCAGGTACTCCGTGCCCATGTGGTACCAGCCACCGAAGTCCAGAACGCGGCGGACCGTTTTGTAAAGGCCAGCGCCGGTCAGCTGCCGCTTGCAGTTTGGGCAGGACAGCTTGTAGGCCCACATCCTGTAGGGCGCCCACAGGAAAAACCGGTGCTGGAAGAAGGCCTGGGCAGAGGGGATCTGGGTGTACAGGCGCCGGGCTCCCGGTGGAGTCCACCAGAGGCGCAGCTCGCTGGTCAGGACAGGATGCTTGCCAGTGCCAGTGGTAAACAGAGCCCGGCCCAACCACTCATGCTGTTCCTCCGGCAGCGTCTTCCTCCAGCCCTTGGGCAGGAGCTGCGTGGACAAGCGCATGGCATATACAGATTAAACTCGAGCAGATGATATTGACAAATACACACAAGTCGTTCCCGCACTTTTACCTGTGCACCGGTGAGCAGCAGCGGGGGCTGATGAGGTGCATCGCCCGTGGGCTGGTGAACAGCAGGCACCTGTGGTCTTGCCAGGGTGGGTCCAGCTTGGGAAGCTGTCAAATACACACTCAAGTTGTCACACTGATATACATACATGCGCATATATATATATATATATATATAGTCAACATCAGGGTTGTCACAATAGTAACAATGAGGTTTAAGTCAAATACACTCACGCAGTGTGTCCACCTCCATGGCAGCCGCAAAGAGCTCATCATCGTCCGACAGCTCTATTATGTCATCCGCTGATGGCACGCCTTTGTTTCAGAGGAGGACAAAAGAATGTGATTATTAACATTTGAACACACTACGCATTAGCTATTGCGGGCAGGCAGGCAGCCAAGCAAGCAAGCAAGCAAAAAGGCAGGCAGGCAGGCAGGCAGGTAGGCAGGCAGCCAGGCAGGCAGGCAGGCAGGCAGGCAGGCAGGCAGGCAGGCAGGCAGCCAGGCAGCCAGGCAGGCAGGCAGGCAGGCAGGCAGGCAGGCAGGCAGGCAGGCAGGCAGGCAGGCAGGCAGCCAGGCCTTACTCGATGCAGGCTGCGACGCTCTCTGCTGAGCCGGGGGAGCAGCTGGAGGAGGGGCAGCAGCCGACGGCCCTGCTGCTGACCCTTCTTTTTCCCGGCCCAGTATGTACACCTGTACAGTGTGCATCCGCGACCCCATGCCGCACCGCTGGGTTTTAATCCACCGCTTGTAGCTGCAGGCGGGAAAAAAAAACAAAGTATCGTGTCAACACGCGTCAGCTAGCATCCTCAACTGCACCTGTGGCCGAAATACTTACGTTTTACACTCTGTGCTGGTGGACTCGTACAGGGCTTGGAGCGACATGCCGGCATGCGCACCGAACCCCACCAGCGTCCGGTCCATGGCCCTCACCGACACCAAGCCCTCGCGCATCCGACGAGACTCGATCAGCTGCACCATCTGTGGGAGCAGCCGGGCGTAGGAGGCGAGGGCGTCCTTGTTGGCAGCAAGAGGCGACTGGGAGCTGTCCCCGGCTTCCCTCTCCTGCATGTGGGACACAAGGATCCCACACGCGTAGCCCACATCATGGCTGAGGAGCCACTTGAAGGTTTGACCCCGGTACTGGCCAAACTGGAGCTGGCTCTCACTGAGCACCAGCTGCCAGCACTCAGGGTCTCCTTCAGCCTGGAGGATGCGGGCCTTGGCCTCCTCCCTCACCGCCTCTGGTCCCTTCACGGTGAAAGACGTGGTGGGCCTACGGCTCTGTTGGGCCACCTTAACAGCATCGTTTGAGGCCTTGAGCATCAGTGTGGTGGATGACGGCAGGAACCTGAAAACTGGACGGAAATCCATTCTGCAAAGACATTTAGCAGACAACCTGCAACGTTAGATGTGACAAAACAGTGACACACATAAAAGAATATGAATACAACCAGTCCATGGAGATAATATAGATATTTACAGTAGAAGGCGATTAATACGTAATTTGTGACAAGATACTTAAGAGCAGAGTACTTTTGTATTTAAAATAGTCTGTGAAGATTTGATTTAATCTTGACCCTTGACCTTTATTCATTTTTCTGTGCAGAACTTGATGTACAGTCATTTATTTAGGCTCTTTACCTGTGTATATACATCTTTTGCTGTTATAGTATACATAGGCCTAATGTGTGATGCTATTCACATGTGATGCATATTTTCTTGTTTTAATGGGGGGGGTTTGGTTTGTTTTTTAATGTTAAAAGTTCATCCAAATCGAGAAAAAGTATTTCCCTTTTTTTAAATACATGTATTATATTGTATTACATTTTCTGGCACCAGTGTTTTGTATTTTATTTGAATACATTTATTTGGCGGGGTATTTTGTGTCTTGTATGAAAAACATTTTGATGTATTTTTGCCCATTTCTGGATACAACACATATACTCCTGTACAGTTAGCAGAATTTACATGAGGCCGGGTTGATGTGAGCGTAGTGTACGGAGAGTTTTGACCGTGAAACACAACCCTTTCCCGGCGTAAAAGTACAGGGAGCCCGCGATCAAGCTAGCGGTCTGTACGGACATTTTTCACCGTGAAACACTCCCTCTACCTGGCGTAAAAGTACATGGAGCCCGCGATCAAGCTAGCGGTCTGTACGGACATTATTGCCCGTGAAAACCTCCCTCTACCCGGCGTAAAAGCACATGGAGCCCGCGATTAAGCTAGCGGTCTGTAAGGACATTATTGACCGTGGAAAAAATGACTTTTCGCGGTGAATTACGCCGGAATAAGGCGCCGACATTACAATGACCTTACTGTACATGCATTGTTTAACCGTGACACTCGACAGAAACAAGCAAACAGCAGAAAAAGAACACTAAACATGCACATTAGATGCTCACATCTCGCTTGGTAGTGTTGATCTTTATTCTCCCGTTTGATGTGTGTTTCTTGCGAAGTTCACCGGCAGAATGAACAGAGCCTTCGCGCTGACCCCATTCAACCTGAGCAGCAAGCCAATCAGCGTGCCGTTCTACAGTCACCGGCCAATCGGGCAAAACAAGAATTTGGCCATCTTCTGATTGGCTTACAAGTGTAGAACCCGAAAGGTGGGGGCTTGGAGGAGGTTTAGAATCGGAGCAGAGACCATCTGCCCCCACCAGGCGCAAAAGGTGCTGCCTAATCTTCGCGGTGTGCCCCTGCACAGCGAGAGCCTTTTCCGCCGTCTCGCCGAATTCAAAGTCATATTTCAAGAAAGATGACCGCAGGCTTTTTCTGTAGGTGCCGTCTTCGATCTGTATCAGATAAGGGGTCGGCAAATGGAACTCCACGTCAGATTTGGAAGTTCCGCGTCACGGTGGTCGTGGCCTGGCAGGTAAATGAGCCATGCGGACCCACGGGCCGGATGTAAACACTCTGCATCCCTCTCGTGGCGAGGTTAGAAACAGCATAAACAAAGAAATAAATGGAAGGAGATTATGAAGCCCTTATGTTCACCTCTGTGATGGGCGTTAATATGCAGCTTTTACACATGATATATATATATATTGTTATAGTTGTTACATGACATAAAGCTCCATTCCTTTCACAAAGAAATACAGGAAGGAGATATATATGAAGCCCTTATGTTCACCTCTGTGATGGGCGTTAATATGAAGCTGTAAACATTATATTGTATGTATATTTATTTATAGTAGTGTCAATAAATAAAGCTCATCTCCATCCTCATCACATTTAACACAGTCACCGATTCGATATGATGACAAATGCAACAAGACATGGGCAAGATGTGAAAGGAGCAGTCTGACAAGAGTGTAAAGAAATAAGTACTTTTATTTGTGAAACCAAAAACACACACACACACACACACACACACACACACACACACACACACACAGACACACAGACACACAGACACACAGGGCAGCTCCCTTGTCATTCTGTGTCCTCCTGAATAACAAGAAAAAAAGACATTCGGGTGTGAGAAACATGACGAAAACACACAGGCACGCAAAGTAAAAAGGACAACACTTTAACGTACCTCTTTGAACTCCCTCCCTCCCGCTGCTGCTCCTTCTCCTTCTCCTTCTCCCTCTCCTCGCAGCCTTCCCTCCCTCTGCTCCTTCTTTGTCTCCTGCGTAATGAGTGACAGTCAGTCACAGGACATGAAGAAAACACAGAAAGGGAAAAAGGCAAATACACACCTCCTTCTCCCTGGCCCGTTGACGCGCCAGCCAGAGGTCCACGCTTATGCCGTCCTGCATAGCGCAGTAGGACACCTTTCCTCGACGCAGGTTCAGCTGGCTGTGGCCGTAGTCTTTGAGAGGAGAATGCCCGCAGCGCTGGCAGGTCCGCACTTTATGCTGCTTACGCGGCTTTCTCTGTCCCTCCTCCTCCTCCTTCGGCCGCTCCATTGCCTTCTTCATCCTCCACAGGGTGGTGCGCGGGAGGGGCACATCGCCCCGTGAGTCCAGCCACTCCTGTGGAGTCTTCCCGCCAGGCCCTTCATTGCCAGCGCAGAAGAACTCCCCCCTGTAAAAAGCGTGGCCCGTGTCCAGGTGGCGGGATAGGCTGCAGGTGTCGCATTTATCAAGCTGCTGCTCCGGCTTGACGGTGACCCCGCTCAGGACCTTCCGGTCTTTCTTGGACCTCATCCTCCTCCTGTACACGGTGCAGCGAGTGGGAGGATTGCCTGTCTTTGCGGATGTCGAGGGCTCAGGGCTGGATGAAGACGAGGGGTTGTGGATGGAGGAAGTCGAGGGCTCAGGGCTGGATGAGGACGACGAGTCCGCCTCGGTCTTTATCAGCGCAGTGGGGAGCGTGTCGGGCGCCGTGCGTGGCATCGGGTCACTGACCTGTTGTCTCTTGGCCACCTCCTCTGCCCTTTTCTCCTCCAGCCACTCCTGAACCGAGCGGCCCTCCGCACGGGAGCAGAAATGCTGGGCTCTGTAGCGACTGTGGCCGTTTTCCCGGGTCTTTGGCCGGCCACAGCGCTTGCAGATAAACTGCGGCCGTGTTTTGCGGGTTTTTGTTGGAAGGCCCATCTCCTCTGCCCGCCGCTGCTTTTCATCTTGTTTTTTCCTGTACCAGGCGGTGGAACTGGGCACGGCAGCGGCGGCGGAGACGTGGCCGGCAGAGGTGGACGGCTCCGATGCCGCAGAGGGTGAAGACGGTGACCTTTCCATGCTGCATGGGAAGGACGAAGCAAAAGCAAAGTCAATTGAGTCTTTTTGTGCCCATTTCGCCTGAGACAAAGAAGCTGACTAATAATTGTAAACACACAATGTATACAGCGAGACGGACGGACAGAGAGACACTCACCTCGCGATCACAAGTTGTCGAATGCACTTTTTTGTTCCGTCGACCTGCTGTCTTTTATAGCTGTGCCGGCCCGCAGAGGTCACGCAGCTTCCTCTGGCCAATCGCAGCCTTCTTGGGTTGTGCTTTGATCGGCGAGAGCGTTTCCTCTCAGGAACTGCCCCCTGCGGTTAGCACCGACACCTGTGCCCAGGTTCTTTGGATCTGCAGCCCGTGGTTGGCTGGCTGGCTGGCGATCTGATAGGCCAGACAGTGTGTCTCATGTTGGAAACGGGGCCCCTGCGGTGAGCACTGACACCTACGGCCAGGTCGTTTGGACCAGCGGCTTGTGGTTGGCTGGCTGGCTGGCGATCTGATTGGCCAGACAGTGTGTCTCATGTTGGAAACGGGGCCCCTGCGGTGAGCACTGACACCTACGGCCAGGTCGTTTGGACCAGCGGCTTGTGGTTGGCTGGCTGGCTGGCGATCTGATTGGCCAGACAGTGTGTCTCATGTTGGAAACGGGGCCCCTGCGGTGAGCACTGACACCTACGGCCAGGTCGTTTGGACCAGCGGCTTGTGGTTGGTTGGTTGGTTGGTTGGTTGGTTGGCTGGGTGGGTGGGTGTCTTTCTGAGAGAGGAATAGACAAAGACAGACATTTGCATTTCAATGGGCTGACCTTTCCAAAGGTAATCACCAACTGCCTGTCCTTTGTGCTGCAATCGAGTGTATTTTTTGAAATAGCGACAGTGGCAATCTATGTACACTCTCTATTATTGCATTGATATTTCATACTCACAAACTGCACGCATTTTACCGCCCTCCCTGCTGGCCGGAGGGGGTCTGAGAAGCCAGGGCAGCTTCGGCGGCCTGCAGACACCAAGACGATCGACACGGTTAACAAGTGACAATGATGTGGGAAGAGTGTCGGGCACAGTGCATGCTATCGGGTCACTGACCTGTTGTCTCTGTGCCACCTCCTCTGCCCTTTTCTCCTCCAGCCAGTCCTCTACTGAGCGGCCCTCCGCACGGGAGCAGAAATGCTGGGATCTGTAGCGACTGTGGCCGTACTCCCGGGTCTTTGGCTGGCCACAGCGCTTACAGATAAAATGTTCCCTTTTCTTCCAGCTCTTCGTGGGAAGGCCCATCGCAGCTCGCCGCCGCTCCTGTTCCTCCCGGACCTTCCTCTGCCAGGCAGTGGTTTTGGGCACGGCAGAGGAGGTGGAGGCAACTGCGGTGTCTGCAGAGGTGGAGGGGATGGCGTGGGCTGTCGAAGTGGAGGCGATGGCGTGGGCCGCAGACGTGGAGGCGATGGCGTGGGCCGCAGACGTGGAGGCGATGGCGTGGGCCGCAGACGTGGAGGCGATGGCGTGGGCCGCAGACGTGGAGGCGATGGCGTGGGCCGCAGACGTGGAGGCGATGGCGTGGGCCGCAGACGTGGAGGCGATGGCGTGGGCCGCAGACGTGGAGGCGATGGCGTGGGCCGCAGACGTGGAGGCGATGGCGTGGGCCGCAGACGTGGAGGCGATGGCGTGGGCCGCAGACGTGGAGGCGATGGCGTGGGCCGCAGACGTGGAGGCGATGGCGTGGGCCGCAGACATGGAGGCGATGGCGTGGGCCGCAGACGTGGAGGCGACTGTGGAGGTGTGGGCTACAGAGGCCTGGGCTGTAACGGCGCGGATGCTGAACAGCGCCGGTTCCAGGGGCCCTCTGCGCGTGGCAGCCAGGCCAGAGGCGTCCTCTGTCTCAGAGACTGCCAGAGGCTGCACAGGCCTCAGAGGCTCCTGCAGAGGAGCCCTGGTCGGAGGAAGCCGCTCCGCCGCTGACAGCTGAGCAATGGGCCCCGGCACCACCTGGCGCACTTCTTCCGCCATCCTCTGCTTGGTCCTCTTGTGGTGCCTAATGGAAGTGAATTCAATGATATTGATTATGAGCATCTTCCTTCCAGTAGGCACATTCTACACGTCGCACGCAAATGGCACTCTCTCTCACCACCGCATAAGGGTCCGCTGGTTAACCTCCAGGAGTTGGACCGGGGCAGCTTTTGACAGCCCCCGAGTGTTGAAAAAGTTGTCCTTGATCTGCCTGTAGTCATTCCTGACGGCCGCCCAGCGGTTCACCCGGACCCCGGCGATGATATGGCCCTCCTGGTGAATGCCACACAGCTCCAGGAAGACAGCCTCCAGCAACCTGCTGGCATCAGGAGACTGTGCAGCACCCGCGCCCAGCCCGACATACAAACTGCACACGCAGATAGATAGATAGATAGATAGATAGATAGAGAGACAGAGACCATGGTCACATAATCCAAAACACGACGAAAATGCATATGAATATGATCCAAACAGTAGAAAGACAATGTACCGAGTCATGCTGTCCACGCCGGGCGTGATGCTTTTTGCCGCCCTGCGGCTTCTGAAGCGGCCCTTGGTCAGCCGCTGCTGGTGCCGCGGGGGGAAGGAGATAGGGGCCTTGTCCCTGTCTGACAGCTTCTGCCAGAGAGCCCCTATCTGCCTCACCTGCGCCGGCCTGACGTACGGGCGGTCACGCAGCGCAACCAAGGCCTGGGCCAGACGTACGGCGTGCTGGTACCCGCCGTGTCCGTCTGGACCGGGTACATCCTGCAACAGACAGAGGAAAGCAAGCGCAGAGGTTAAGCATTTAATAGCCGCGGCAAAAGGCCCCTCCCTCCCTCCCTCCCTCCCTCCCTCCCTCCCTCCCTCCGCCGCACAACTCAACGAGGCTTACCTCCTCCTCCTCCGCGGGCGGAAGATGGCGCAAAAGGGCCTTAATCCCGGGCAGCTCCTCCTCAAAGCCCTCATCCTCCGGCTCCTCCTCCTCCTCCTCGTCGTCCCACTCCTCTTCCATCCCGTCGCCCTCCTCGTGATCGCGGGCCATTTCCCGCTGCAGAGCGCCGTTGCCTGTCTGGGAGTAGAGGTACTCCACCCCGATGAGCTCCCCTGAGTTAAAGAGGACAAAGAGATATATGGTTAGTACCCCGCAAATAAGCATCAGAGCATTACACCCATGTTATGTACGCAGGTGTTTACCTGTGTACTCCCCAGGCTGCGTGTAGTTCTCCACCAGCGTCTGCCCCATGTATTTTTGGCTCAGCCTGTTGACGCTTCTCAGCAGCTGAGCACTGTAGCAGCGCTTGTTAGAGAGCTTGGCACCGCCGACCACCGCAGCTCGGGCGCGGTCCTCGTTCCACCTCACCAGGCCCTCCAGCAGGTACACCTGGAAGTGGAGGGCGTTGGCAGACGTGCCTGCGAGGGGAGAGACAGAGGAGGGAGAAGGACGTGACGTCAGTCAGTCAGTCAGTCAGTCTGTCTGTATGAACACACTGGCTCATCCTGACACAGGCACACACAGAGTCACACACACTCACCCGGAATGAACTGGCACAGGTGGAGGTGGAAGGACTCGAGGGAAGTGGAGCCTCGGGCGCAGCGGTAGACGGGCAGCACCACGCCGCCCCTGGTCACCTCCCCCCTCTTTGCGTAGAGCAGAACTCCCGGCGGATCCTGGATGCAGCGGAGATGGCGACGCTGCGTGCTCCAGATGTCCTCCATCATCGGGCGGTCGATGAGGGGGACACCCATGCCGTCAGTGACGTCCCACATGGTGTCCAGGAGCTCCTGGATGAGCCGCTCCGTCTCCTCCGCGCCCCTGGTGCGTCGGCGGCAGTGACGGGCCAGCTCTCTGGACGTGGGATCCAGGGGGGACTGCCTGGCCTCTTGCAGGCGTGTCACGTCCTCGGCGTCCCACTCAAAAATGGCAAACGACAGACGTGACATGAACAGCCCATACAGCGGGTGGCTGTCGGTGGTGACGCCCCTGGCGAAGCGACGCATCAGGTGCCAGATGTCCAGCCTCACCACCAGCTGATCCCACTCGCCGAACATCTGCGCCGTCTGAAGAGGAGGAGGAAGAAGAAGACGACATTAGTTTCGCTCGGATAAATCAAGCGGCCCGTCTGTGTGGTGGTTGATGTTGTCATCTTTACCTTGCAGCGTCCGGCGACGGAACAGCAGTCCCGGTCAACATACAGCACATGAGGTGGCTCCTTTCCAGACGCACTGTAGCGCCGCATCAGCCCGTCCGCCATGGCCAACAGCCCGTCCCCCTCGGACTCGGTGAGGACCGACATGAGCACCTGCCCGTGCTCGTTGCCCACGTTGGTGACCCATGCCGCCGTCCCGGCAGCGTCGCCAGCGAGCTTCTTGGTCATCTGAAAATGAGAACCGGAGAACGTCACGTCAAGTCTGTGTGTTTGCCACGTAAAATACTTATTTATTTCTTGATTTATTGCGCTTGCCTTCTTCGTGGAGTCCATCTTCAGGATGTCCCCAAAGATTGACGTGACCCTGGCTTTCGTCTCATCCAGGCGGCCGAGGGCCTCCTTGGCGTAGACAGATATCAGCCAGGGCACGCTGGGGACTGCTCTCAGGGGCGGCACCGTCACCTGCTGCGGAGCCACGCCGGGCAGCTGGAGCTGGTCCAGCACCGAAAGGTAGCGCAGGGTCCGCAGCAACCAGTCGCCGGTGTGCTGCTCCAGCAGCGCGGCACGGAGGCGGGAGGCGCTGTTGCCCAAAGTCCGGGCCTTCATCATGCCCACCACCCTCTTATCGCAAGACAACCTGCAAAGTCAGAAGGAGACTAGTGTCAGCTGACTGACACACACACACACACACACACACACACACATTAACATTGCAGCTTACTTGTATGTAAGCACAGCCGGAAACTGTGCCTGGTGAGCCAGGTCCAGCTGACTCATGATGCCTTGGCCCCAAGCTGCATACTTCCTCTTACAGCCGCCGCATTCCAGGTACTCCGTGCCCATGTGGTACCAGCCACCGAAGTCCAGAACGCGGCGGACCGTTTTGTAAAGGCCAGCGCCGGTCAGCTGCCGCTTGCAGTTTGGGCAGGACAGCTTGTAGGCCCACATCCTGTAGGGCGCCCACAGGAAAAACCGGTGCTGGAAGAAGGCCTGGGCAGAGGGGATCTGGGTGTACAGGCGCCGGGCTCCCGGTGGAGTCCACCAGAGGCGCAGCTCGCTGGTCAGGACAGGATGCTTGCCAGTGCCAGTGGTAAACAGAGCCCGGCCCAACCACTCATGCTGTTCCTCCGGCAGCGTCTTCCTCCAGCCCTTGGGCAGGAGCTGCGTGGACAAGCGCATGGCATATACAGATTAAACTCGAGCAGATGATATTGACAAATACACACAAGTCGTTCCCGCACTTTTACCTGTGCACCGGTGAGCAGCAGCGGGGGCTGATGAGGTGCATCGCCCGTGGGCTGGTGAACAGCAGGCACCTGTGGTCTTGCCAGGGTGGGTCCAGCTTGGGAAGCTGTCAAATACACACTCAAGTTGTCACACTGATATACATACATGCGCATATATATATATATATATATATAGTCAACATCAGGGTTGTCACAATAGTAACAATGAGGTTTAAGTCAAATACACTCACGCAGTGTGTCCACCTCCATGGCAGCCGCAAAGAGCTCATCATCGTCCGACAGCTCTATTATGTCATCCGCTGATGGCACGCCTTTGTTTCAGAGGAGGACAAAAGAATGTGATTATTAACATTTGAACACACTACGCATTAGCTATTGCGGGCAGGCAGGCAGCCAAGCAAGCAAGCAAGCAAAAAGGCAGGCAGGCAGGCAGGCAGGTAGGCAGGCAGCCAGGCAGGCAGGCAGGCAGGCAGGCAGGCAGGCAGGCAGGCAGGCAGCCAGGCAGCCAGGCAGGCAGGCAGGCAGGCAGGCAGGCAGGCAGGCAGGCAGGCAGGCAGGCAGGCAGGCAGCCAGGCCTTACTCGATGCAGGCTGCGACGCTCTCTGCTGAGCCGGGGGAGCAGCTGGAGGAGGGGCAGCAGCCGACGGCCCTGCTGCTGACCCTTCTTTTTCCCGGCCCAGTATGTACACCTGTACAGTGTGCATCCGCGACCCCATGCCGCACCGCTGGGTTTTAATCCACCGCTTGTAGCTGCAGGCGGGAAAAAAAAACAAAGTATCGTGTCAACACGCGTCAGCTAGCATCCTCAACTGCACCTGTGGCCGAAATACTTACGTTTTACACTCTGTGCTGGTGGACTCGTACAGGGCTTGGAGCGACATGCCGGCATGCGCACCGAACCCCACCAGCGTCCGGTCCATGGCCCTCACCGACACCAAGCCCTCGCGCATCCGACGAGACTCGATCAGCTGCACCATCTGTGGGAGCAGCCGGGCGTAGGAGGCGAGGGCGTCCTTGTTGGCAGCAAGAGGCGACTGGGAGCTGTCCCCGGCTTCCCTCTCCTGCATGTGGGACACAAGGATCCCACACGCGTAGCCCACATCATGGCTGAGGAGCCACTTGAAGGTTTGACCCCGGTACTGGCCAAACTGGAGCTGGCTCTCACTGAGCACCAGCTGCCAGCACTCAGGGTCTCCTTCAGCCTGGAGGATGCGGGCCTTGGCCTCCTCCCTCACCGCCTCTGGTCCCTTCACGGTGAAAGACGTGGTGGGCCTACGGCTCTGTTGGGCCACCTTAACAGCATCGTTTGAGGCCTTGAGCATCAGTGTGGTGGATGACGGCAGGAACCTGAAAACTGGACGGAAATCCATTCTGCAAAGACATTTAGCAGACAACCTGCAACGTTAGATGTGACAAAACAGTGACACACATAAAAGAATATGAATACAACCAGTCCATGGAGATAATATAGATATTTACAGTAGAAGGCGATTAATACGTAATTTGTGACAAGATACTTAAGAGCAGAGTACTTTTGTATTTAAAATAGTCTGTGAAGATTTGATTTAATCTTGACCCTTGACCTTTATTCATTTTTCTGTGCAGAACTTGATGTACAGTCATTTATTTAGGCTCTTTACCTGTGTATATACATCTTTTGCTGTTATAGTATACATAGGCCTAATGTGTGATGCTATTCACATGTGATGCATATTTTCTTGTTTTAATGGGGGGGGTTTGGTTTGTTTTTTAATGTTAAAAGTTCATCCAAATCGAGAAAAAGTATTTCCCTTTTTTTAAATACATGTATTATATTGTATTACATTTTCTGGCACCAGTGTTTTGTATTTTATTTGAATACATTTATTTGGCGGGGTATTTTGTGTCTTGTATGAAAAACATTTTGATGTATTTTTGCCCATTTCTGGATACAACACATATACTCCTGTACAGTTAGCAGAATTTACATGAGGCCGGGTTGATGTGAGCGTAGTGTACGGAGAGTTTTGACCGTGAAACACAACCCTTTCCCGGCGTAAAAGTACAGGGAGCCCGCGATCAAGCTAGCGGTCTGTACGGACATTTTTCACCGTGAAACACTCCCTCTACCTGGCGTAAAAGTACATGGAGCCCGCGATCAAGCTAGCGGTCTGTACGGACATTATTGCCCGTGAAAACCTCCCTCTACCCGGCGTAAAAGCACATGGAGCCCGCGATTAAGCTAGCGGTCTGTAAGGACATTATTGACCGTGGAAAAAATGACTTTTCGCGGTGAATTACGCCGGAATAAGGCGCCGACATTACAATGACCTTACTGTACATGCATTGTTTAACCGTGACACTCGACAGAAACAAGCAAACAGCAGAAAAAGAACACTAAACATGCACATTAGATGCTCACATCTCGCTTGGTAGTGTTGATCTTTATTCTCCCGTTTGATGTGTGTTTCTTGCGAAGTTCACCGGCAGAATGAACAGAGCCTTCGCGCTGACCCCATTCAACCTGAGCAGCAAGCCAATCAGCGTGCCGTTCTACAGTCACCGGCCAATCGGGCAAAACAAGAATTTGGCCATCTTCTGATTGGCTTACAAGTGTAGAACCCGAAAGGTGGGGGCTTGGAGGAGGTTTAGAATCGGAGCAGAGACCATCTGCCCCCACCAGGCGCAATTGATTTTTTTTTAATTGATAATCCAATTTATACCACAGCTACCTTGCCAAATTACTCATTTTAAGACTTAAAATTATCTTTTTTTTTAAATGTTTTTAAAATATTTGACCTCTTCACAAATTCTACAAATTTAGTATCGGCATGGTCTGTAGGCATATGTCCTCACCACTCCCCCATTATATTATTGAAATCTTGTGATGAAGTCAGAGCCTAGTAGCCAAACTAATTTATGATCTGTTGCTGTAATAGATATTTCAAATGTTTTTAGCACTATGTCTTTAACACGCTGAACATGCTTTTGAAGCTAAATAAAATTCAGTGAGCTTGATCCGCAATGATGATCCGGATGGCTGGTGATTGTCATCAAGCAGCTCACTCAGCTCAGAAACATTATTTCCTGCTGGACTCACTCTCTCTGAAACCAGCTTCAAGAAGCAAGACAATGGAGCCACAACAATTTAAGGGCCATATTTATAAGGACAATCACTCATTTTTGTTAGTTTCATTGTGAGGAATGAAGACAAATGATTTATGAGCAGATGGCGCCCACTTGGTTCATGGCTGTGGGCATTTTATTAATCGTATTTCAGGTAAGATTTCCAGTTGCGGCTGGGATTGTTTCTTTTGATGTCCACCCATTTCCGTTTTTATGTAAAACAAATGAACTGTATAGATAGATGGACGACAAGAGTGCAGTTCAGAAGTGAAGCCAAAGCATCTTCATTAAGTGGCCATGAAGCCGCAGACTGCCTTAAGTCTTAATCACATGTTAAATAAATAGTTTCGAGTGTTTTTCTGATGTCTTTGGCGTTAATATATAAATATATTAGGTGACTGATTACACATTTTCCATGATTGGACTGACACTATGGTTTTCCCTTCTAGGCCTCAGCTTTAGAGAGCACAGAGGAGCCAAAATGTGTACCTGGATTCAAGTCAGATGTGTTGATCTTCAGAGTGACCAGAAAGCACCTGGGGCCGGGTACAAGGCTAGGCAGAGGTGAGAACCATCCAGGAAGCTGCTCTCACACAAGGGGCTCTGAATGAAACTTGAGTGTTTATTTCTTTCCTAAATTCATTGTCCATATGTTTGGATATCATTTTTTGTCTGTGCATTTAAGGAAGAAGATTTTATTTCAGAGAATTCAGATAAACATTCCAAGTAAGGGGCAGGCGGATGATATATGATAACTAGATTAACTGGTTTATGTGATTTCAGGCTTGGTTGTACGGGGATGATCATGAGATTTTCCAACGAGTTGTAACTACCTTTAGGTCAAGGGTTCATAGATATATCAGATTTAGAGGTTGCTCTAACCCCTCCACCTCTGCATTCGCTTTGAGAAATATGAGTCATAATATGGGTGGGGGGCGCTGCTTCATTTAAATCTACATTTTCACCATTTTGCCAAAATATTTCAGTTAGACATATTAAATCAATCTGATGGTCAATAATCACATCATTAATATGTAGGGATTTTGGATTGAGTGGCCTGATATTTAATAAAATGTTCTTCTTCTTTTTTTTTATTGATTTTAGCCTTTGAATTAATTCATTTATGTGGTCTGGGGGCAGTCACAGTTTCTATAGGATAGTGTGAGGGATATTGTGAGGGTGACTGCTCTAATAGACGTGCAGAGAAGCGTGTAAGACTGCAACTCTGCCTCCTGGTCTCAACTCTGTATTGTCACAGTGTGGACTACTGGACTGTCACTAAAAACCAACCCCCCATACATTTTTTTGTCATATTTCTAGATATGAGAGCCGCTCCAACCAAAGTTGGATGAATGTAATCTCTCCTAGTCAGACCAGGTTTTCCCTGAAACTTGTGTGGCTATACATGTCATCCCTGGTCATATAAGGCGGGGGTCCAGAGTTTAAAATCACGGAGTCAGACATCGTCTTTGCATTTGTAATCACCGATTCAATATAGATTTTTATAACTTTCGACTGACATAGTCAGTCTTTTTCAGCCTCTCCCTCTTGTAAAAGCAACCTCGGAATCCACTCTTAAGATTTCAAGTCAGCTAACCATCCTGGGTCACGACAGTCCTGTGAACTATGGCTGGTTCATATCCTGTAACTGAAAATGTAACAGATTATAGAACTGTTATGACTCTAGGAGGCTGATGTGGCAGCTATCATCTCTTATTTTATGAACTGAAATTACCCTTTTGTACAAGTTGTTTTTCAATCAATCAATCAAATTTTATTTGTATAGCCCATATTCACAAATTACAATTCATCTCATAGGGCTTTAACAGGGTGTGACATCCTCTGTCCTTAACCTTCAGCAAGAGTAAGGAAAAACTACAAAAAAAACCTTTTAACAGGGTAAAAATATGTAGAAACCTCAGAGAGAGCCACATGTGAGGGATCCCTCTCCCAGGACAGACAGAAGTGCAATAGATGCCACGTGCAGGAAAACATCATCAATAATCAAAGTCTCTAGCAGCATTGATGAGGGTAGACATCCCGAAGGACAACCCCAACATTACATGCCAAGCAGTCCCGCTGCAAGCACAGTCCATGCTCAGCAACCATCTAGACCACGATCCACCATCCAGACCAGACGCCACTCCAGTCCTCAATCACCGTCCACCGCCGCCCACCAGGAGGACCCATCACAAGCCACCACCGCGGTCCTGGTCCACCGCCCATGCCCAATGCCAACGCGACACAGGGTCTGCCACCAGCACCACGATCAGCCCACATGACTCAGAATCCGCCACACTGGATCCAACACAGCGACCCCCCGATCCACAAACCGCAATCCATGGTGCGGCCACAGAGGCCCTGGATCTGCGGATGATAAAGCAAAGGGATTCCGGGGAAGGGGGATAGGGATGGAGAAGAGGAAGGAGAAGCTGGAAAGAGAAGCTCCGTGTGTCATGTGTCATAAAATAGAACAACTTACGTTCTGCCGCACTAATTAGCTCTAACTACAAGCTTTATCAAAAAGGAAGGTTTTGAGCCTACTCTTAAACGAACAGATGGTGACTGCCTCCCAAACTGAAAGTGGTAGATTATTCCACAGCCGAGGGGCTTGATGGCTAAAAGCTCTGGCTCCTACTCTACTTTTAGAGAATTTAGGGATGACAAGTAGGCTTGAATTCTGGGAGCGGAGTGCTCTAGTGGGTTTATAAGGTATTAACAGCTCTTTAAGGTATAAAGACGCTATATTATTAAGGGCCTTGAAGGTCAGGAGGAGAATTTTAAATTCTATTCTAGATTTAACTGTTGGTGGTTCCTGGATTGGCGTGGAAGACTAAGAACCAGACATTCAAATGACTTGTAGCTGAGTTTAGGTTTAGGATTAATTGATAGACTGGAGTTAAAAATAGCAGCAACTCCACCTCCTCGCCCAATTTCTCTAGGAACCTGTGAATTGATATGACTGGGGGGAGTAGATTCATTTAGACTGACATAATCATCAGGATGCAGCCACGTCTCAGTGAGGGACAATAAATCTATGTTGTAATCTGAGACTAGTTCATTAACTAAAAGAGCCTTTTTTGCCAGTGATCTAATGTTTAAAAGACCACATTTAAAAGTCTGGGTTTCCTGTATTGTTTCAGAGGTTGTTTTAATTTGTATCGAATTTTTGTGTGGAGTTCTTGCTCTGTTATTGTTTAATTTCAATAATTTAATCGGACGGTGAACAGACACAATCTCTATGGGGTTTTGTGACTGATCCAGAGGGAGCGCAGAGAAGTGTTTAGCACTGCAGCTCTGCTTCCTGGTCCCAACTATGGGTTGTCTGTTATAGACTTAGTAATATTCCTAGATAAGAGAGCTGCTCCATCCCAGGTGGGATGATCGCGTCTCTCCTAACAAGACCAGGTTTTCTCAAAAAAGTTAGCCAATTATCTATAAAGCCCACGCCGTTTACAGGACACCACCTCGACAGCCAGCTTTTAAAAGACAACATGCGGCTAAACATGTCATCACCTGTTGTATTAGGGAGCGGGCCAGAGAAAACTACTGTGTCCGACATCGTTTTAGCAAAAGCACACACTGACTCAACATTCAATTTAGTGACCTCCGACATACGAAGCCGGGAGTCGTTGCTGCCAACGTGAATTACGATTTTATTGTATTTACCTTTTTTAGTTTTAGCCATTAACTTAAGTTTAGATTCGATGTCGCCGGCTCTGGCCCCTGGGATACAATTAACTATGGTCGCTGGTGTCGCTAACCTGACGTTTCTCAGAACCGAGTCGCCAATAATCAGAGTTTGTTTATCAGCGGGTGCCTCGCTGAGTGGAGAGAATCTATTTGAAACGTGAGCTGGTGGCTCTTTAATCGTGGGCTTTTTAAGTCTAGCACTATGCCCCCTCCGGGTTGTCACCCAGCTGCCCTGGGCTCCCGGCTGCACGGGACTAGTCTGGGGACTGCTCGTTAAGGCTAAGCTACGTGCTAAGCTAGGTGGCTCCCAAGGGGCAACATCCTGGGCTGAGCGATGAGGCCGATACGGAAGTGTAAAAAGCTGCAGTTTACTGGGTGGCCACTAGAGGCTGGCTCCAAGAAACAGAAAGTCCCATTGACTCCAATGTTAAAATGCCCAACTTTAGAGCAGAATTAAACCTGTTTACAGCATGGTTCAACCTTTGGTTTTAGTCTCAATCGCGAGGTTATTTATTCATGACAACTCTGAGGGGGGTGAATTTTTTTCTAACTCTCCCGTTTAAGCGATATTGAGGTTTAAAATTACGCATAATTAGGGGCGTGGTCTATTGATTGACACCTGGGCACAGGCTCCGATGCGGGCACAGCTTGTCACTAGCCTCGTTAGCTCCCCTCAAGTCACCTGCAAGCTGCTCGGTCCACTCGTAGCTTCATGTCGGCGGATCCCCGTCGATTCACTCGACACAAACCATGGCTGGCTGTGCAGTTCATTGAACTAACAGACCGTCTCACAGCTCTGTTGTCAAGTTCTTCCGGTGAGTGAAAATCGATTTTTATTTAATTCATATATTAGAAGCGTAGCAATGATTAGCAGGTAGTGTTGCTCACGATGCATGGCTTGTTAGCTTATGTCGAGATTAAGCTAATGTTGTTTAAGCTTGTGTTCACCGCATAGCCTGTAGGTTCCTCTCTGAGCAGCACAGCCCGATGCGGTCCTCATGCTACATTATGGAGCGTCAATGCTAGTGACAGTAAACCGGTGCGCACTTTAGACATAGTGGAGAAGTGTTTCAATGTAGACATGGGGATTATTAGTTACAGCGATCAATGTTGGTGCGTCATATAAAACTACTGCGCAAATATGTAAGCCTGGTCACAGGAATGAAAGCTTAAATGATGTTATATTATCTCTTTAGCATGAGTTTTATCATCGAGACTAACCCTATTTGTTAATGTTAAGGCTATATACATCTGGCAAGGGTAGTTGATAATAATAATAGTTATTATATTTATACATATTTGTTTCACTAGATGTCATCTGTGGTTACAGTGAATACTAAGTTTGTGTTCCATAAATGTTCACTTTCAAACTCTATTAAACTTATCTCCCTTGTTTGTTAGAAACGTGAACATGGCATGAAATAGTAACTATATGAATATGAAATAACACAAAGAGGTAATGCAACAGATGGATTATGTGAACTGGGATATCTAAAAAGACTGAAGTTATTGACATTTTATTGTTTGCATATACATAAGTATGAAGATGGTAACCTGACAGATGTTTTTTACGTATTTTTTATTCGTTTAGTTTTCCTCTAGGTGATCCTGAGAGGCTAGACCTGTGGGTGATCAACATGAAGAGACAGAACTGGATTCCGAGCCTCTGCAGTCAACACTTGAGAGACAACACTTGAGCAATGACAAAAGGGTACACAGAAATGTTTTAATAACTTCTGAGAAATCAAGCAACTTGATTGTTACATAGCAACTACAATTTTAGCATGAACTGTGTACTGTACATTTCTACTCTATTTACAATGAATTTTGTAAAATCAGCGTATCACATATCGGTGTGTTTTCGAGTTTTCCTCCAGGTGACTCAGACAGCCTGCACCAGTGGATGTCCAACATGAGGAGACAGAACAGGACTCCAACAAGACTGAACACTAAGTTTCATCACCTATGCACTGACTCCAGGAGCAGACCTGTTTTCATACCTTACAAACAATCAAAGCAAAGATAATGTGGAAGAACTCCATACTGCATTGTCTTGGTAGTGCACTGTTTAATTCAAATACAGAGTTGAATATCCACAGAATTTTTTGGACAGAAACTTTGTTCATAAGTTACACTTCCTATACAATAATGCCATTCTTTTATGTCTCCTGTCATTTTATTAGGGACGGACGAGCCTGAAGAACGGTGTTCTGTCTCTTATGGGGAATTAGAAAAATAAAGCACTGGGTTTTTATCTTAAGTGTATCAGATTGTAAAAGATAATAATTTTTTTAACCAACCATAATGAATATAGAAATTAAATCTATTATCCATGATACATAGCAATGATTGCCAACTCTAGACAGTTGCAGGCCATCTTTAGTTGAGGGAGAAACGTGAAGTGTTGGGCCGATGAAGCTTGTGCAGGTCGTCCTCGTGATGACCAGCCTGAAGCTGCCGATCTCCACCATGTTGCTGCTGAGGACAGATCCGGTGCTGCAGTGCTTCATCTAAGGAAAAGAAGAAACTCATTATAAAATAATGTCTTATGTTGTGTATGTTCCAGCAAAGACTGGTTCTTACAGTTTATTCTGTGTTCAGCACCACAGATTTCAGACAGAACCGATGTACTGGGCTCTGGGTTTGTACCCTCATAGTTGAACCACATATTGTAAGTAAGTTTGGATCAAAGTGTCAGCCAAATGAAATGTAATGTACTGACAGAAATAAAACATAGTACAAATAGATAAAATGTATTTCTACCTCATCTGTAATATTCAAGGTGATAATCTCCCACAGAGTTGTTGAAAACAGTCCACATAAAGTCTCTCCACTTCCCTCTGTGGAAAAATAATTATATAATTAATGAGAACTGTTTACAACACTGGTGTGTGGAGATTATTATCTAATAATCTAATCTGTCCAATTCACTCTAAAATTCCATAAAAGGCTAAATAAACGAGGTGGGAATGGAGGATATACCAGCCTGTATCAGCACATTTGTGAAACAGTTACTATCACATGCAGCTTACACATGTAGTGTGTAGGGGCCAAAATGCATATTTGGTCTGTTTGTTTATTGTTTATTTTGAAAGGTTAGTCACACTGTTTTGGATCATGTCACTTCCGTTTGATTGACACATGGGTGTGGCTTAATCTATATACCGGGGCAGTCAGATCAGCGGAGGGGGAGAAAGGGGGTTAGTGGCGCACCTGATTATATTTTCTGTTTACCGTCGTCGTCGTCATCGTCAAACAACCATGTTTGCATTCATCAATTGTCATTCGGTCTACAGCAATAAAATTCTCAAACTATATTCATCAACGGACTTGGATTCATTGTACGACGCGTAGCAGCCTGGAGCCCACTTAAGCCTCTTAGCGGCCTTTTATAGGAAAACGGACGCTATATTTAGTAAACAGAAATAATCCCAAAACACCACGCGATTCAACGTTGCTCTTATCGTTTGGATCTCGATGTTTTGGACGGAACGAACTATGCAACAGGGGACTCTTCTGCGGACGCCTGGGATCAGAGACACATAATTGACTGCAGCAGCGGTGTAACGCGGAAGTGACAGCAGCGCATCACAGCCATCTGAATCGGTATGTTTGTTAATCCTTCTGTGTAGTTGTTTGAAGTTGAACACAGTTTGGAAAGGCTGCCGTTTTGTCCATTGGGGACTGTTTGGGCTTGTGTTGCGCGTGCTTGGTTTGTCGCGATCGGCAATTGTTTGGGCTGATTGGAGGACTGCGTGATGAGCAGTGGCCGCCGTTTGCTGTGCTGTGCTGTTGTGTTGAAAATCGCATTGTGACTGAATCAATGTCATTGCGGATTGCATTGTGTGTGTTGCTCTGTGCTTTGGTGAATTGTGCACGTTGAAAGTTCACATAATGAGTGACTCAAATGAAATGGAAATTACGGAGAAGAGAACGGTCAAGCTTACAGCCAAAGCGCTGGCTTGCAAAATGGAAACTCTTCAAAAGCAATGTCAATTTAATGTGAAAAAAATGAAAGAGCTCTCACGTGAAATTAAAGGGCTCATGAAAAATGATGAAAATGCAAAGAAAGTGCAATTCAAACTGAATGAACTCAAACAACTGTATGAAAATGCAAATGCAGCACATGAGTCAGTGATTGTTTTACTTCCCAAAGAGGAAAAGGTAACACAAAAGGAGTGGTTTGGACGCATAATAAAACACAACACAGACTTCAGTGATGATGTAAAGACATGGCTCTCTGAGATTGAAAGACACTTTCAACAAGCAAGAAAGGTGACTGAAGATGTGTTTGCTGCACAATCAGTCATCTCTCCCATTCCACCTGAAGAGGGAGCACCTGTTGCACCTGTTGAATTAAAGGAAAATATACCACACTCTGATGTTCCAGCTGCCATTCCTTCCCAACAGAATAAAGCAATATCTGACATGCAGGATGAAATAAAGCCAAGTGACAGTGTGTCAAATATTACCAACAGGAGTCACAAATCACATTCTTCATGCTCAAGATTTTCCACCACCTCATCTGCATGCATCAAGGCTGAGGCTGAAATGGCTGCTCTTATTGTAATACAACAAATGCTAAAAGATAAACATGCCATAGAAGCACAAGAGGAGGAGCTAAGGAGGAAAAAAGAGCAACTGGAGCTGGATGGAAATCTTGCTGCTACAATGGCAAAAATGAAGATTCTTGGAGCCTCAAGTAGATCTGGTGTGCGTAGCCACAGATCAAGAGTGTCAGATGGTATGAACTCGTATATGGAGAAAAAACAACGTGAAAAGAAAACACAAATGATTGCCACTGCTGACGGAGACATTAATCAAACCCACAGTGCCAGTGACAATTCAGTCAAATACATTAACTATGGATGCACATGTTACAATACCAACAACATTGCCTGCTCCAAGCAATGGTGAACAGAGCAACATGCTTAACATCATGGAAAAGCAAAATGACATCACTGCATTAATGGTTCAACAACAGTCTCTCTCTTTAATGCCCAAGAAGGAGATTCGTCGTTTTGATGGTGACCCACTTCAATTTCAAACATTCATAAAATCCTTTGAACACAACATCGAAAGCAAGAAACCAAACCCCACAGATTGTCTTTATTATCTGGAACAATATACCGAAGCACAACCAAGAGAAATGGTGAGGAGCTGCCTTCATATGACCGCAGATAGAGGATTCAGGAAGGCAAAATCCTTACTGCAGGAGCACTTTGGCAACGAGCATAAAATTGCTACAGCCTACATGGAGAAGGCTCTTTCACGGTCGTCAATTAAACCAGATGACACAAAAACACTACAAGCATACACTCTGTTTCTAAGAGGATGTTGCAATGCCATGGAAGATGTCAACAACATGCAAGAGCTCAACATGTCTGCTAACCTGCTAATTATAATTAGCAGGGATAAATGGAGATCTGTGGCATGTGATTTTCAGGAAAGGTACAACCAAAGAGCTACCTTCAGGGATCTGGTAAATTACCTTGAAAAACAGGTGAGGATTGCAACTGATCCAGTATTTGGAGACATCAGAGACACTCCCACACCAAGCAAGGATGGAAGAGGTTTTATGTCAAAACCACCTCATCCAAAAATCAAAGGAAGTACATTTGCAACCACTGTGACAGTTGCACATGAGAAAAATGGAAATGGACCTAGGAAAATGGAGAGTTGGCCGGCTGTAAAAAGGTGTTTGTTCTGTGGAGGTGGACATGCTTTGGAGGTGTGTTTCCTATTGGAAAAGAAAGCACATCATGAGAAAATCGCTTTCCTTAAAGAAAATGGAGCCTGCTTTGGTTGTCTGCAGAAAGGACACATGAGCAAGGACTGCAGGAAGCGACTCAGCTGCAACATATGCAATTTGAAGCATCCTCAGATGCTGCATATCCACCAAAGAAGATTTGAAATGGACAAACATCAAGCTCAAACAAAGGAAGAAGCTGACATCAGAGCCATAGCCTCGGTACAGACAAGTGGTCTTACTGGGGCCGGTGAAGACAATTGCAAACTCTCCATAGTGCCTGTGAAAGTAAAGGCCAAGAAGGGGAATACAACAGTGCATACATATGCATTCCTTGACCCGGGAAGCACTGCGTCATTTTGCACATTGGGGCTAATGAATAAGCTCAATCTCCAGGGAAGAAAATCAAATATTCTTCTGAGAACAATGGGTCAAAGGAAGGTCGTTGAAACCAGCATTGTTTCAGGCCTAGAGGTTACAGGACTTCATGGCACTGATTTCTGTGATCTCCCATGTGTGTACACTCAGAAGACTATGCCTGTGCACAAAGGGAACATCCCACATCAAAATGACATCAATCAGTGGCATCATTTAAAGAATATTCACGTACCTGAACTTGACTGTGAGATTGATTGGCGCCGATGTACCAAAGGCTCTGGAACCACTTCAAGTCATCAGGAGTGTGGGAGATGGACCATATGCCGTCAAAACAATGCTCGGCTGGACAGTTAACGGACCTCTGGGAGGAAAAAGTGATTATGCTCAGGAGCAGTCAGAAATCAGTGTTAACAGGATATCAGTTGTTACACTTGATGAGCAATGGGAGCAGCAGTTCAAGATTGACTTTCCTGAGTGTGTCAAAGATGACCAAGAACCTTCAAAAGAAGATCAGCAGTTCTTGGATTTGGTATCAACATCTGCAAAGCTAGTTAATGGACATTACTGCTTTGGTTTACCATTGAAGGACAGGGAAATCTGCTTGCCTGACAATAAGAACTGCGCTGAACAGAGGACACTAAACTTAAAAGGGCGTTTCCAGAGAGATCCATGCTATCACTTGGAGTACACCAACTTCATGTTTGACATGATATCCAAGGGCTATGCAGAGGAAGTACCAGAAGGAATCTTGGAACGTAGGGATGGCAGAAAATGGTATCTACCACACCATGGAGTTTTGCATCCACAAAAGAAAAAACTTAGAGTGGTGTTCGACTGTGGAGCAACATATCAGGGAGTTTCACTGAACTCTCAGCTCTTACAGGGACCAGACCTCACCAGCACCTTGATTGGAGTCATAGCTAGATTCCGTAAAGAACCTGTTGTCATCGCTGCGGATATCGAAGCAATGTTCCTCCAAGTACAAGTACCAAATGAAGATCGGGACCTGCTACGGTTCGTCTGGTGGCCTGATGGAGATTACAGTCAGAACATGGTGGAATACAGAATGACGGTGCATTTATTTGGAGCAACATCATCTCCAAGTTGTGCAAATTTTGCCCTGAGAAAATGTGCTGAAGACAACACTGGCCAGTTCAGCCCACAAGCTATCAACACCATCTTGAACAAAGATGTGTTAAGAGTTGGTGGTCGCCTAAGCAGAGCAGCAATGCCAGAAGAAATGAAACATCCTGTCATTCTGGCCAAAGACTTTCACATTGCTGACCTCCTTTTACGACATATTCATGGGGAGGTGGGACATGGTGGTCGCAACCATATGCTATCTAGACTGCGTCAGAAATATTGGATTCCTGGCGCCACAGTATTGATCAGGAAAATCCTGTCTAAATGTGTTGTCTGTCGGCGTATAAATGCTATTCCTGGACAACAGCAGATGGCTGATCTACCCCTGGATAGAGTCTCTCCAGATGAACCACCATTCACAAACGTTGGAGTCGATTACTTTGGACCCTTTGGAGTGAAGCGTGGCAGAAGTGTCGTGAAGCGATATGGTGTTATTTTCACCTGTTTGGCTACAAGAGCAATTCACCTTGAAATGGCCTCATCGCTTGACACAGACTCTTTCATCCATGCCCTTCGGCGCTTCATAGCCAGACGAGGCCAAGTAAAGGAAATACGATCAGACAATGGAACCAATTTTGTGGGAGCACAGCGCGAGTTGAAGGAAGCTATTGAAGGATGGAATCAAGGTGAGATCCATGACATACTGCTTCAAAAGGGAATAAACTGGATATTCAATCCCCCTGCTGGCTCACACCATGGAGGTGTGTGGGAAAGATTAATCAGATCAGTGCGGAAGGTTCTCAACTCAACACTAAATGTGCAAAGTCTGGATGAGGAGGGACTCCACACAGTCTTATGTGAAGCCGAAGCTATTCTCAACAGTCGTCCAATCACAAAGGCTTCTACAGATCCCAACGACCTTGAAGCACTCACACCAAATCACCTTCTGCTTCTCAAAAGCACGCCATCCCTGCCACCAGGACAGTTTCAGAAGGAAGACCTATATGCTCGCCGCAGGTGGAGGAACGACAGAAATGGTCCAACATAAGACGCAACTTCACACCAGGAGACATCGTCATCATTGTGGATGATTCAGCGCCTCGCAACTCCTGGTTGACTGGAAGGATTGTGGAGACCATTATGGACAAAAAGGGACTTGTACGTCAGCTTCGGATCAAGTCAAAGACCGGATTTCTGACCAGGCCCATCACCAAAGTCTGCCTACTACTGGAGGCAGCGGATCATTGACTGACGCAAACTGACTTTTGACCCCTTGACTTTGTTCCTGAACACTTGACTTTGATTAATCACTCTTTCCTTGGACAACGTATATCGGATTACAAATAATGAAGAAAGAAAATATATTTACATACTATGTTGATTGTTATGTCAAATTTGTAATTATTATTTGAAACATAATAATTAGGGGCCGGAATTGTAGGGGCCAAAATGCATATTTGGTCTGTTTGTTTATTGTTTATTTTGAAAGGTTAGTCACACTGTTTTGGATCATGTCACTTCCGTTTGATTGACACATGGGTGTGGCTTAATCTATATACCGGGGCAGTCAGATCAGCGGAGGGGGAGAAAGGGGGTTAGTGGCGCACCTGATTATAGTTTCTGTTTACCGTCGTCGTCGTCGTCGTCGTCATCATCGTCAAACAACCATGTTTGCATTCATCAATTGTCATTCGGTCTACAGCAATAAAATTCTCAAACTATATTCATCAACGGACTTGGATTCATTGTACGACGCGTAGCAGCCTGGAGCCCACTTAAGCCTCTTAGCGGCCTTTTATAGGAAAACGGACGCTATATAGTGTATTGATATTAACTTATTAAAATCAAGTCACAACTAAACACAACTCTCTAGTTAACTTGCTTCAATCTTTTCATTAGATGTTAAATAAACGGTAATTTGTGTAACAATAACATTAAAAACCACTTGAGGCATGTAAGCATATGATTATGATGATAGATAAAGCATAGGTTTTGTTGTTGTAGTTTCAAGGTTACTTACCTCTAGTGAGTTCGTAAAGATCGCGACCAGCTACAGCACAGCGCTAACCGGTTAGCAGCGTCGGGTAGCATGTAGCCTAGCTCCTTAGCTCTGAGCTAACCTGGACACGCTGAGCTCCGCGAGCATCGTTAGGCTGTCAGTCTTGACTCGCGCTCCTCCTCCTTGCCCATTGATTCGTTAACCAGAACCGAGGAGGAGTAAGCACCAGCAAGATGGCGCCGGGGGAACGCCTCCTACTAGCCTCATTCTCACTATGCAGAAACCAATGGGTGACGTCACGGACCCTCCGTCCATCTATATATACAGTCTATGGTGGCTCCGCAGCTAACGGAGTTTCTAAGCTGCTGAGCCGAGCTTCTAAGTCATTAAGCCGAGCCTCCATCGCTACCAACACACTACATTTATTACATGTACCACTACTGTTAAGGGAGGCAGAGGAGTAAGTAAACATTAGACACTCGGAGCAAGAGAGAGCAGTGGAGCAACAGGGAGAGAGCGAAGACATCGCTGTTATAGAGCTACGAGGGTGAGCTCAGACAGAACACAGAATCACTAAGCACGATAGAATAAGGGTTGGTATGTGCGAGTGTTTAACTACAGACCGGTGATTTTAGCCGTAGTAGTACAGAGAAACAATTGTGTTTAGCAGCGGAGCTAATTCGCAGAGCGACCACCACCAGTGGCAAGAAAACAGGAAATGACGCAGCACGCTTACCGTAATGACGTCAGCCTGTCTGTTGTCTCTTACAGGTTTTTACATGATTTCTTCAAAGTAGACATTTATCATACATATTGCAGCCCTAATTGAACCATTTATGACAAGCTACCTCTTCCACATGATATTTAGCTTAGTGTGTGTGAGTATTTTTAATCCATTGAATAATACTTTGTCATGAACTGAAAATTTGCAGATTTATTTCTCTGCATGCGCTAATTGTTTCTTGTGTTCAATCCCAGTGGGCTTCAATGACTGCACAAGATTTCCTTTCATCAGTAATGACAGACGTTTCATCGTACATCCAGATGGGATATTGATGGTGAGAAGACTTTGACAGACTCAATGCCAAAAAATGCTTTCTAATGCTTCAACCTATATGAGTTAAAATAAATGCCACAGTTGGTTAGGTAGTAAAATAGAGTATAAGAAGGTGTTGACATTTTAAGTATATATTTTTTAAGGGGCTGTAATTCCTGCATGTAAAATAAATGCTTGTTTTAATCCCAGGGCTTTCTATTTGGGAAACCAAACGGACTGAAATACAATTATTGGGTTTCAGCCAGATCTTCAAAATGAAAAGCAGCTTTGACTCTTAGACAGTTAAATTATGAGGGATATCATACAGAATATGACTGACGTGAACTCCAGGATCCACATCTATCCGCTTTGTTTAAATATCCAGCATTTCTAAATATTTGGTCCTTTTCTATACCCTCAGTAAATATTGACTTGATCCAATCAAAAATTTACCACAGATTTAGTTAAACAACAACAGTTGCCGCGATCCCTTGTCAATCTACTCCAGCGTTGAATATCACCAAACTGTCCCAGTATGCCTTATTTGTCATGTACAGTTTTTACAAGTAAAAAAGTTAAAGCTTGCCCAACTTCTCTGAGAATTTTTTTTCCATCCAGGTAAAGAGAATGGTTGCTCTTCTTGAAGGACACCAGGACTTCTTTATCCACTCCTGGAACTTGCACGGCCAAAAAATTACTGTTCCAGTCACAGTCGTGCACAATGGGCATCTCCATGGACAAAATGATGGGCATCATCATGGACATCACCAGCAAAATGTTGAGCATCACAATGGAGAGCACAGTCACCACAGCAATCAGCACCACTTGAATTAAGTAGACTCTGCTAATGAAACAGAGGTATGATTAGAGGCCCTGTTGGAGGGGAATAAAGAAAACCGGAAACTCATTTTTGTAAAAATTAAATTAATGTCAAAATAAAAAATTTGATAGAATATATTGTTTTCAATTCCAACATGCACTAAGAAAAAAGGCTCTGCACTTTTTTCCTCAAAAAACACTGCCCCTTCTGTGGCCACATTAGATTGAGAACAATCTATGTGCTCATAGGATCTCAATGTAAAATATCCTTCATTTGCCACACAGCATCAGTATTTCAGTAAAATCTGTAATATAAATTTTATGGCATGTACTTAATTATTTGTTTAATGTAGTGCCTACATTTTAATACCTATTGTCAAAACCCTAGACTGGGGTACACTTTGGACAGTAACAGGTTCATGATGATCTGAGCTAAAGCTTTTAAGCTAATGTGGATGCCGGCTCTCGGATTCAAGCATTTCTTTAGAGAATGTCTATTTAGACTCTTGTTAGACTTATAAACCCTGCACTTATTAAAATGTATGCACATTTTTATAGAATGCAACCACCCCAGAGGTGCCTGTTCTGAAATTCCCCAAGTCTGGTGATGGATTGAAGAGGAGGAAGAGAGACTGGGTTACTCCTGCCATCAATGTTCCTGAAAATCACAAAGGACCCTATCCCCTTAAAGTATCTCAGGTAAGGTGAACAACTTGCACAATCAAATCTAAAATGCAAAAAAATTCTAATCTAATCTAGGGGCGGCTGTGGCTGAGGGGTAGAGTGGTCGTCCTCCAACCTGAAGGTCAGCGGTTTGATCCCCAGTCTGAACCATCTGCATGCCATTGGGGGTTCAGCAGTGAAAAATGCTGAACCCCCAATGGCCCCCCATAGAATAACAGAAGTGCTGCAAGTAGATGCACTGTGTGAATTGGTGAATGTGAAACTGTAATAAAGGCGCTTTGAGTGGTCATCAAGACTAGAAAAGCGCTTTACAAATCCATTTACCATCCATTTAATAACAGTGGTTGCAGAAAATAGATGTTTCGTTGTAATAATGACAACTACGTTCTTTGGTGCACCATGGCTGATGTGATTTAACAAGGTTGAGATCACAAGGTAACTTACTTGATCAGAATGTAGAATATGGTAGCCAAGCCAGTCTTGTTTTTCTAGCCTAGACATTTTAAAGCAGCAAACTTCAAAGAACTTAGCGCTTTTTCTTTGCTAAATGTAAATGGTTTTGCAATGTATTAACTATGGTTACATTTAGTGACAATTGTATAACTGACACCTGTTGTGTTTTGACCAGATCCGTTCTGGTGAAGATAGAGTGAAGACGATATATTACAGCATCACTGTTCAAGGAGCTAATGAGCCTCCCTACGGCCTTTTCACAATGGACAGGATCACTGGTAGTTTGTATCTGACACAGCCTCTAGACAGAGAGAAGGTGCAGACGTACACGGTAAGCACCCTCTTTGATGTTAGTTTTGTATCTACACTTTTTGTCTAACGTTTTGTTTTTCTTTTCACTTTCATTTTATGCTGACTTCCAAGTACAGTGAAGTGCAATCATCTACACTCAATAGCCCTTAATAGAACATGTACAAGTGAACCAAAAACTCATTATAGACCTTTTGTGATCAATTTGTGGTGAGGTTAAGATCATTGTTATGAAACCATTTCTAAATCTGACTCTACCCAGGACCGTAGGGATCTGTGAGACAGAAGAGGTTTGGAACCAAAGGTCTCTTCTAGAGCTGCATGTCCAGTCAAGTTGACTAACCAAGGTGGGCTGAGACAGGGAGGTGGAAAACCAATGTATATATTTCAGTGGCTCATTTTGGTGCCTGAGCTATGTACTGAAATAGTTATCCTGCTTAAAGGTAACATTAACATCACTCCACGTGCCTTCGGTGCCAGCACACTCTACATGGCTTTGGCAGCACTTAATGTTAACCTACAGTTATCTAGTAGCTACCTCAAACTGAAGAAGACAAAACCACAAATACCTGAAGATAAACTGTCTAAAACATGTTTATATTTTATGTGAAAGGATTCTGACACTAGGACATGCAGCAAATGTGTGAATAAGCTGGAGAGCCAAGAGCAACTGTTGTCCCAGGACAGGAGCAACAGCTTATAGAGTTGGTGGTATGTTTTTTATGATCCACCAGAAAATGAGAGGAGAAGAAGGAAGACAAAATAATTGTCTGGTTCCTCATGACCGTGAACAAGATACTTTTGAAAGCAGAGGGTTGCACCTTGAAGACGTTCCTTGAAGAAAACCTGCTTCAGAGTGAACACAACCCAAGATTGACATGACTGTTAAACTCCCAGTGGGACAATGATTTTAATCATGATGCTGGAGAGTCTTCAGGACAGTCCGTGTTGCATTTAAACACACATTATACAGTGTCATCCAGACTTAAACCCCATTGAAACTGTGTATAGGCTTGAAGCTCAGATACCAAACAAGAAGACTTGAAGCTGTAACTGCTGCTAAAGAAACCTCTACAAAGTACTGAACTCGGTGTCTGAATACTTCGGTAAAAGTGAGGTTGATTCTGTAAAAAAAAAGACATTATGGGTTATTAATTGTAGACAATGGAAAAAAATGGGAACATGGTCCATTATTGAAAATAATATCTTTTATACAATGTGTGGTAAAACAATTCTGAATACTCAGATCACTATGTGCAATCGAGTAGTAAACAGGCAGTAAAGCCTACCCGCATTTGGGTTGACACATCAACTGCTTTTCTTAAAAAAATGTCATAAATTACCAATTATCAAAATGCCTTCTGGAGATGTCTTGTAAACAAAGTTACTTACGTTCTCCCTCTTAATGCAATTGAAAATTCTTCTTTTAAATGTATTTTACAGTAGTGTCAAGTTTACTTGCTAGTAGTATTTTTCACAGCCTACTGAGTGTAAAACACTCATGGCTGGAATATACCTAACATCCCCTATGTGAGGTATATCTGTTATATCTGCTATATATATATATATATATATATATATATATATATATATATGTCTCCCCAACAGAAAAACCCAAAGCATACTCTGGTGATAGAGGCAGCAGACATGGAGGGAGAAGGGGTGACTGTAAATGCCACAGTAATCATCACTGTATCATACAGCAATGACAACCCTCCGGCTTTCACTCAGTCCATACAAACAGTTCAATCACAGTTCTGCATGGATGTCCACTTGTCACCAAGCAGTGTGCTCTTTTTATTTTTACTTCTGTCTGAAATACAGTTCAGTGTTTTTAAAATTATTAGGAAATTAATTGTAAATCTGCAACCATCATGCAGACATGTAGTAAAAGTACAAACATCTTTACAATCACAGCAAGTCACCTTGGCTCGATGCACATTGTCTTCAAACATGGTCAACTGAAAGGCTACTGCTGGAGAACAGAGCTGATCATAATCATTTTTAGTGATGAGCAACAAACAATAATTTTTTTTCATTTTATTGGTTTTCAGTTTAGGTTCGGAATGTCTAGGACATTTACATTTACACTTTTCACATGTGACAACAAATCAAACTTAAACTCAGATATTGATGTAGGAGGGTATCTTTAAGAAATAAACCTTTATGTCAGGGAACTATACTTTTGTCAACATATCTCTTGCTTTCTCACAGTATGATGCAACGGTACCAGAAAGTAGAGTGGACGCTCTGGTCATTACGATGGCAGTAACAGATGCTGATGAGCCACATTCACCAGCCTGGAACGCCAAATTTACGATTGTTGATGGTGATCCTGGAGGCCTGTTCACAGTCACAACAGGAAGTAACAAACAGGAAGGGATCATTACTACTGCCAAGGTAGGACCTAAAGCATGAATTCTCAAACAAGCCACAATATCAAAGATTAGAGATATCAGTGAAAATTTGTATTCAGAACACTACACCTATACTAGGTAGTTCCTCCTTCAACTCCTCAAGATTATAGAAACTTTCCATAGAGATTCTTTTGAGTCTTTATGCTCAGTGTGGATCACGGTTGGGTTGATCCCTGGCTCCTCCAGTACGCATGCCTATTTTGGGGAGACACTCTACCCTAAATGACCCTGATGGAGTGTGAATGCTATGTGATAGTGTGTAGCTAGTTTGCATGAAGACGCACTAAATGAACGTGTGAGAATTTGGTGAATTTGTATGATTTATAGTATAAAGCCCTTTGAGTGGTCGTTAAGACTAAAAAAGCATCAAAAAGCATATAAATATACATGTACTGTTCTGTGACCTGTTGCTGTAATGAAGTAGCAGTGTTCAAGTGGCTTACTCTTTTAGAACCAGTTTGTGTAGTATAGCAGAACAAGATGTAAGATCGTTATCTGATAAATTAATGAACTGTTTGTTTCCTCCATCCAACCAGGGTCCTGACTTTGAAATGCTCCGCAACCACATTCTGTTGGTTGCAGTGGAGAATGACATCCCATTTGCTACTCCACTGCCCACTGCCACAGCCACAGTGGTGGTGAACGTGCAGGATGTCAATGAAGCTCCAGTCTTTGAACCAGTGGAAAAGTTTGTGTCCAAAAGGGAGAACCTTCCTGTTGACAGTGACGTGGTGCAGTACACTGCTTCTGACCGGACATTGCACCCAAACAGAAAGTCATGTAAGAGAAAACTGTTGAAAATAACATCATGTTACTTTGAACATTCCTCAAAACACATTAATCCCTGTTGCAGAAAATTAGACTGTAAAGTTTAATACGCTGTTCACACACTAATTTCATGTTGGAGTGAAATATACAATGTGAGAAGTCCAGCTTGAGAAATAGATTTGTATTTAAAAGAGTAAGGCACTAAAAGACAGCACAGTGATTTGTGATACTCAGAGACAGGATTAAGGCTGCGACAACTAATTAATTTAATTAATCATGAAAATAGTTGGCAACTAATTTCATAATCGATAAATAGGTTCTGCTCTAATGCCCTGCACACACTGCAGCAATGTTTCCACAGGTGGGGGCAGCACTGCCTTGTGTAGCTCATGTGACAACGCTGTTTCTTCTCTGGACTTAGCTTTTTAAAAGTGGCAGAGACAAACACTGCTAACAATACAGCAGAGACAAGTGTACTTTCCAAGTTGTCAAAAGTGTTGAAACAATTCATAATAATGCCTTCAAAGAAGACTGTTTGCTGCTAAGCTGATCTTGTATGGCTCAGCAGCAAAATATCTGTGGTATGAACATGAGGAGAGAACATGTTGGTTTACCAGGGGATCGTAAATAGCTTCAAGGATCATACCACTGTGATATGCTGCTATGTCCTTTGACAGTTTTATTTTTGTCTTTCATGTAAAATATTCTCACACTTTAAATGACTGACGCTTTCCTGGTTCATCAAGGAGAGAGAGAAGGCAGCTGTGGTCTAGAGAAGATACATTTTAGATGTTAAATTATGACTATTTGGAATTAAATTGTCGATTAATCGATTATCGAAAATAGTTGTTGGTTGCAGCCCTTGACTGGATACTGGTGTACAGCAATTACAGCATGACCTGTAGAAAACCCATCGCATGTACATCTCATCATTGTCCCGCAGTCCCAGTTCACCTCTGTGACACTGGCATGTCTGACAGAGTTCCTGTTCAGACTTATTCAATCTTGTGGCTGTTGATATCAAGTACATCATCTTTACGTGATGTACATGCAAAGAAGACTCTCCTATACTGTGATGAATTGATTATTGTTTAATTGACAAGTTATTTGAATGTCCCATTGTGAAGCTTGTTTTTGAGATAAGCTTGTTTGCATTGACCTCACATCATTTCTTTGATTGTCCAGGTATAAAATAATTAGCGACCCTGCAGGGTGGCTGAACGTGGCCAAAGACACAGGCCTGATTAAGGTGAAAGGCATCATGGACAGAGAGTCGCAAATACACAGCACTCATTGGTGCATACGACAATGGTAGGTGTGACAATAAGCATGATAATCACTTCAGAAGAAGTCAAGATCAAGATCAAGATTTTTATTTGTCAAATGCAAAACAATAACATTAAGCAGTCGCTGGCAGTGAAATGCTTGAGTCTCAGGCTCTCTTCTAACAATGCTCAAGTAATTACACACTATACAATAAAATAAGAGAAATAGTATAAAATAGAATATCAAAATAGGAAATAATGTATATATATCTAAATATATATGCATTGCTGAGGAGAAAATAAAACAACAGAAGTGCAAATATGCAAATATGTCACGGTGCTAATTTGATGGAGTTATTGCAGTTCAGAGGAGTTTAAAAGTCTTATGGCCTGGGGGATGAAACTGTCTCTGAGCCTGGTGGTGCGGGCCCGGATGCTGCGGTACCGTCGGCCAGATGGCAGCAGGCAAAAATGTTTATGGCTGGGGTGAAAGGGGTCTTTAATAATCCGGCTGCTCTTCTTCCTGCACCGCTGGGTGTAGAGGTCCTCTATGGATGGTAGCGCTGTCCTGCTGATGTGCTGGGCAGACTTCATATGATTTATGACATGTCTGCCTTATGGCTCAGGGCGGTGCAGCTGCCATACCAGGCGGTGATGCAGCCAGTCAGGATGCTCTCTATGGTGCATCTGTAGAAGTTGCAGAGAATCCTGGAGTCCATGTGGAGCTTGCGGAGGAAGAAGAGCCGCTGTCTGGCCGTCTTTCTGATGGAGTCTGTGTGATGGGTCCAGGTCAGGTCATCAGTGATGTGGACCCCGAGGAACTTGAAGCTGCTGACTCGCTCCACCGTGGCCCCGTTGATGGAGAGGGGGGCGTGTTCTTCTCCTCGTCTCTTTCTGTAGTCCACGATCAGCTCCTTCGTTTTGCTGACGTTGAGATGGAGGTTGTTGTCCTGGCACCAAGATGTCAGGGCTCTGACCTCCTCTCTGTAGGCCTTCTCATCGTCGCCGGTGATCAGGCCTATGACAGTGGTGTCATCAGCAAACTTAACGATGGTGTTGGAGCTGTGGTTGGCCACGCAGTCATGCGTGAACAGGGAGTACAGAAGAGGACTGAGAACGCAGCCCTAGGGGGCCCCGGTGTTGAGAGTCAGGGTGGAGGATGTGGTGCTGCCGATCCGCACCGCCTGTGGTCTGCCCGTCAGGAAGTTCAGGATCCAATCACGGAGGGCGATGTTGAGCCCAAGGTCTCTGAGCTTGGTGACGAGCTTCAGGGGCACGATGGTGTTGAATGCTGAACTGTAGTCAATGAACAGCATTCTCACATATGTGTCCCTCTGGTCCAGGTGGGAGAGGGCAGTGTGGAGGGTGAGGGAGATGGCATCTGCAGTCGACCTATTTGACCTGTAGGCAAACTGAAGAGGGTCCAGAGAGTCAGGGAGGTAAGAGGTGATGAATGGTTGGACCAGCCGCTCGAAGCACTTCATGATGATGGAAGTGAGTGCTACTGGGCGGTAGTCGTTCAGGCAGAGGATTTTTGTTTTTTTGGGAACAGGAACAATGATGGTCTTCTTGAAGCATGCAGGGACTACAGACTGGAGCAGTAACAGGTTGAAGATGTCTGTGAACACATCTGCCAGCTGATCTGCATACACCTTGAGAGCTCGGCCGGGGATCCCATCAGGTCCAGGTGCCTTGCGTTGTGTTAACTGTAAACTTATGAATACATTTTATTCTGCTCACTGCGTGTGTGTGTGTGTGTGTGTGTGTTGGGTGTGTGTGGGTGTGTGTGTGTGTGTGTGTGTCTGTTATGATATCATATGATATGATATCATATCCCACCAGATGAAGTCTTGGCCACAGGAACTGGTACTCTGATTATACAGCTTGAAGACGTCAATGAAAATGCACCCATAATTGAGGAACGTACAATAAAGGTGCGTTTCATTTCCAAGATGCTGAACAGTTGTCATGTGTTTGAGCACTTTTAATGCTGATGTAACTTAACATGGAGGAGTTAAGTTGTCTGGTGGAGGGCTTCTATTGATATAAAATAAATAATTAAATGTCACTTTTCTGAAAGCAGTCAAACATAACTGGTGTCCATTAATTGATCAGCAAATTCAAATGTTTCAATATGATATTTTGTGTTTCCTCAGGTGTGTAACAAGGAATCGGCTCCTCAGCTGCTCTCAGTAACAGATAAAGATGGACCTGGCTTTGCTGCTCCATACAGTGTCTCTTTACAGGGCATGTCCAAGAACAACTGGACCGCTCGTAGGAATGATTCCAGTATGTGAACTACGATACAGGCTTGTTGTTTTACATTAAAAAAAAATCCCACAAATTTATCTTTTCTAACATGTGTCAGTGCTTTTGGTGCTGTTCTATTTCAGTTAACCAAAAAGTAAAAACTGTATAGAAATCTTCCTCCCTGTCTGTGGAGGCTGAAGCGATGCCGAAGCGACGCTTCAGCGCAGCGCCAAGCCTTAAATAACAGCTGGCTCCCATCCACTCCCATGTTAAAACTTTGTGCGGGTCACACCGGATGCTGAAGCACCGCGCTGCGCCAAGGCTACCTCTATCGTTTCGGCGTCGAGTCTATTTTTTGCGCTTGACCCACTGAAAAACGATCTTAAACTACATTGATGACATATTTTATATGATATAAATGATCAAATATGCATCCCATACTTTGAAGTCCCCTTCTGTTGTCCTGGAGTTTTAATATGACCAATGACATTATTAAATGTCCCCCTCTGCCCATCCACTACAGCCACGCAAGCAGTGATACAGATAAAAAGAGAGAGAGAGGGGGCTACGTATTCTCCACATAGGCTTGAGTGGAGAATACGTAATTTACACCCGACATTTAACGGAGCAAACAGCGAAGTTCTTCAACATGGATGACATTAAATTAATAATTGAAGTGGAGAAGTACAGTGAGTTGTATGATCCTCGGAACATGTTGTATAAAGACAACACCAGGAAAGACAAATATTGGGACGCTGTTGCTTAATGTTGGAGCAACAAGTAAGTATATGCTTTTAATCTACTGGATCAACGGGTGATATTATTAGCACTGCCCGGCGGTTCAGCGTCACTTCAGTGTCCGGTGTGAACAGCCAAGCGCCGCCGCGATAGGGATTAGCGCGGTGCTTTGGCGTCGCCTCGACGTTCTCTGTTCCTCTTTCAAAATGAATGCGCTGTCGATGTCTTCTAAAACAGACTCAATGGCAGCATCTACACATCTCAGCTCTCCAGCGGCAGGCATGTTTGTTGAAAACGAATTCAACCCAAGGGCACTTTGATGACGTGGTTGATTACGTTACCGTTGATCATCTCTCCATCATCGTATAAAGCCCGCCCTGACAATCTGATTGGACCTCAAATGTTGTGGGCGGGGCTAAGTTCGTCTGGCATCCAGGCTAGTGTACCACCAATGTAAGCTCCTAAATTTGCAATGTAGCATGTTTGTTATGGTCAATGTGTACCTTAAAGCAATGGTCTGAACAAAATGAGTGCTGCTTGGGGAATTATTCTGGAATTAGATTAAATTATAGATTCCTGAGATAATGCAGGGGCATTAAACAACACTTTCTTCTCATTTCTTCTTTGTTGCAGAAACGGGCATCGTACTTAATTTAGTCACTGAGCTGGAAAGTGGAGAATACACTGTGGTCCTGAGGCTTAGAGACAACGATGGCATGGAGCAGGACAACACCGTCCAGGCCACAGTGTGTGACTGCACAGGAAAAGTTGTGTCCTGTTCAGGGCAAATTGCCATTGGAACAAGCCTGCCCATGATTTTGGGAACACTGGGAGGCGTCCTGTGGCTGCTCAGTGAGTCTTTGATTGTAGTTCAATTTGAAAAGATTCATGTAGCTTTTCATTTCAACCTGCAGCTGTTTGATTACGGTGCAGATAATTAGTTTTTTATGACACAGGAGAAGCTCTGCCTGTTTCAGTAATCTGAAAACTGCTGGAGAGTTTTAGCATGAATTAAATTTCTGTATAAAGATTACGTAACGTTTGCTTTTAATTTGGGCATCGAAACAATTTTTTAAATTTAGCCAGGTAGAACTAACTTGACGGCCTCACTGACGAATGGACAAAGCTGATGAAAATGTGCTTTTGCTGAGGAATATCGTGAGTGGTGGATTAATCCACATTTGATTCAGTCTCAGTCGGAATGAGCAAAGTGAGTAAGTGTGAAGATATAATTCATTGTGGGTTAGGATGTCCCTACATTGAAACCTGTGTAACTATGCACTAGAAAGTTGGGGGGAAAAAATGTGTCAAACATGACTGAGGTATTCCTTTTTCCCCAAAAGGTAGACATACTAGTAGCAGAGCCAAGAAGGTTCAGTTCCAACATCCGCTTGTTAAACTCTTCTAATGACTCTAATGACAAATTTACTCATTACTGTGCATACGTTGGTGAGATAAATAACCAAAAGATATGAATCTGTTCTTTACCAACAAGACGTGTGGAACCAAACATGTTGGATGAGAGATGAAATGTTTCACTGAATCACTCGATGAAACCTCCATAATAGGCTTTAGTTTGACACACAATGTCTGCATTGACTCTGATGACACAATATTTACTGAAAAAATATGGACCTATTTCTGTGTGTAATGGCACACAGAACATGATTGGCGCATGTTGAAACAGGAGGAGATTGAGATGTACTGGGTGTGTTGGCAATGAGGATTGAATTAACCAACCAGACATTGTTTTAAACTTCCCTTATCCTACCTTTTAAGGAGAGTGCACACTGCGCAACAGACTGGGGTCTGTCAAATGGTACATCTGTAAACTATCTATCCCCCATTCCAAATAAATATTTAATGTCACAGGATTAATCTACTTAAATGGACAGTCTGGTTATCCCGCCCTATATCCCGCCCAGTACATCAATATCAGTAACTGCTAAAAGTAAAGAAACGAAGAGCGATGCAGTCCATGCTACTATGAGCACATTGCTCCTACGTGTCTGGTTGGTTCTGTTCAGCTCCAGCAGCTGACAAAGGTTTTATTATTCCATCTATGCAGTAGTGCTCTCACCAATTTATATACACTTTCCTTTCTCAGCTCACAAGTGGATACCTAATTCTGTAGGTGTGCTGGATTAACCTGTGTGCTCTGTGTTCAGTGCTGCTGATGCTGCAAGTGTTGCTGCTGCGGCTGATGTTTGCGAGACGGAGAGGATAGAAGCTTCTCATGAATCTTATGTAAGTTCATTCATACTCTCCCTGCCGTTTCTAATCACTTGAGTGTGGGTGTTTTCAGTAATCCAATAAGATTTTGTCATCATCTTAATCAGCCAGTAATGATGTTGCTGTCAAGCTTTAGATGATCACCTTTCAAATGGTACTTGCTGTCATTTCAGTGATTTGCTGTGATTGTCCTCCTCCCCAATTGTCTGCAGTCTTCATATTGAGCAGCTGAGTCTACTTTTCATCTCATTCAAATCTTCTACCCATCTCCAGTCTCTTCCAACCATCCACCACCACCAGTGTCTATACTGAGTATACTATGCTCAGCTTCACACACTTTCTATCATGATGAAATCCTGAGTTTCCTGACATCACTTCCCCTTTTTTTGGGCACAGCAATACAATTTTATATTCTAGTTCTTTACAGTACAGTTTTACATTCACCCATTCACACACACATTCGAACAGAGCATCTATTAGCAGCACTTTGTTGCTCTATGAGGGGCCATTCGGGGTTCAGCATCTTGCCCAAGGACACTTTAGCATGCAGATGAGGAAGACTGGGGATTGAACTGCCGACCTTTAGGTTGGAGGACGCGCTCACCTACGTGAGGTTGTCCTTTAAACTAAAGGCAGCACATCAAAAGGTGAGGATCGATTTCTAAATTGCAAATCTATAATTCAACTTTGTCCCTTTTATCATCACTGAAATTCCCAAGTCTAAGCATTTACAGTTGCTAATTGTGTCCTGCAATATCCACAAATGATGCCATTTGATTCAGCATGTTGGGTCTGAAGACTAGTAAAGAACTCAAAGGGTATGGAGTTAACAAGAAGTGAGTTTCTAAACTCTATAAGCAGCATAACCCACCATCATCGCTGACCTTATGTTTCAGTGTCTGTACAAAACAACAGTTCGGAGAGGTGGTCCATATGCACCAGCAAAATAGTGCAGGATGTAGAACATCAGGAACTGTGGACAGTAAAGAGATATGAAACAGAGCTGTGGTTTAGCTATATTGATTTTTAAGTCTGACAATGTACAGTGCTGAATCTTAAAAGTAAACAAGCTGGATCGTGTCACAATAGAGATTCCCCCTTCCTTCCTGGGTTGTATAGGCAGTAGCTCCTGGAAGGTACTGTAAATGTGAACAGTAAAGCTTCTAGTACTGCTTGTTAAGTCTTCAGGTTGTGTAACGCCACTCGAGGGAGTGACGGTGGTGGACAGTGCTTTCATCAGTCCAAAGCCTGATGACTCATATCATTTTTCTCATCAACCCATTCAGTGGCAATGAATGCAATCCCAATTACAGTGAGTCATGTGAATTTTGTTTCAATACTCATTTATTCAGGGTTTTCAAGTTTGAAGATATCATCTTAAGCTATGGGTAGCTAAGCTATTGTTAAACTTCTCTAACATTTGATAGGCACAAATTCCACATGTAACAAAACTGAACGGATTAAGAGGACAGCAGCTTCAGCAGTCAACAGATGTATTGTGATGGCCCAGCCTGTCAGCCGTGCCACACATGGCTGAGGACAGCCAGGCAGAGGCAATCCAGAGGCGTGGTGTTGGAGGGGCGGTACTACCCCAGGGGATCCTCCTGGAGAGCTCCTCCCCTCCCAGGTGTCTCTTGTTGTCTCTCACAGGTGGACTGAGTCAAGAGGCAATCAGGAGCCCTTTAAAAACCAGAGGAAATGGGACCGGAGTCTCTTGAGCCACTGAGGGAGTAGGAACCAGACGCTTTCAAAAGGAGTCTCAGGGTAAGAGGCCAACGGCCTGCCTGTTTATCAGATGAAGAGGATTAACTGCTGTCTTTCTCTCTCGTTGCCATCAGGAAGAGCCCGCTGGAGCCCCAGACCCCAACTGCCAGGCCGGCAAAACTATTTGATTTATCTTTATGCGCCCTCCTCCCTTTTCCCGATCAGTTGTAAATAAACGCCTAATTTCGATTTACCACACACCCCCGTGTCTGACTGCTCTGTTTCCAGTTTGCATACCCACTGTTCTCCTCTTGCAAGGCCGGGCTCCCACATATGGTGGAGAATGTGGGCAGATTGAGTCTTCGCTATCAGTGGGTATACAGAGTTGGAATAGAGCACGTCTGATCGGAAGAGAAGGTCAACCATGGAAGAGATCCTGAGAGCCATTCTGGACTCCCAAGCCACTCTGCAGACAGCTGTGGTAGAGCTGTGTAGAGCAACAGGAAAAACGGAAGAGCGGAAACCAAGAGAGGTGCTGACTAAACTGACGCAAGATGATGACGTCGAGACCTATCTTACGCTGTTTGAAAGGACAGCAACGAGAGAGAAATGGCCAAAAGCAGAATGGGCGAACATCCTTATGCCTTTCCTGACCGGCGAAGCTCAGAAAGCCTGTCGAGATCTTTCAGCTGCAGAGGCTGTGAGTTATGATAAGGTAAAGACTGCCATCCTAGGCCAATATGGACTTAGCCTCCCCGCCAAAGCACAGCGAGTGCATGACTGGAGCTACGACCCTGCTCTCCCCGTCCGGGCACAGGTGATGGGGCTAGTCCGTCACACCAGGAGCTGGCTGGAAGAAGCAGAAGGGCCGCCCATAGTGGACAGAGTGGTGATTGACCGGTGTACAAGAGGCTTGCCAAATGACATCAAGAGGTATGTCGCCCAGCAGGGGCCTCCCAATGTGAACACATTAATAGCCTTAATAGAAAATCACCGAGTGATGGCTAATCTGATGCGGTCAGAAAACAGGCCAAACAATTATAAAGCCAAGACAGAGAGAGAGATGGTAGGCAAAGCTGTCAGTTCCCCACCAGCCCGAACGCCCCCTGGCTGGACCGGACCAGCTGCGAGACAAACCCAGTGGCCTCCTCCAATCCCACGATGTTTTTCCTGTGGCAGAGAGGGACACCTAGCCAGAGAGTGTCCGGATCGGGATGAGCCGATGCCGACAGCTGGGTCTACCGACAACAAGGGTCTCTACTGCCACCACCTCACTACCTGTTGGGCCCATGAGGGAGCACCAGCCCCAAGGTTTCCGGTGAAGATTGCAGGGAGAGACACAGAGGCCCTCTTGGACTCCGGAAGTATGGTTTCTCTCGTTCGACCACAATTCGCCAGTGCCCCCTGGGGTGAAGAGATGGCCGTGTCCTGCATCCATGGGGATACCCGGAAGTATCCAACCTCCAAAATCCAAGTAATCACTCCTCGAGGACGATTCACTCTGCAGGTTGGGGTAGTCGAGCAACTGCCGGTGCCTGTGCTTTTCGGCCGGGACAGCCCCCTCTTCTCCCGCTACTGGCCCGCGGAGGCAATGGACCCAAAATGGCAAACCAGAAGACGACCGGAGAAGAAGAGAAAGTCTTCCGTAGCTCGCCCCGCCTGGGCAGCAGTATCCCCCGATGGCAGCCCAGCAGAAACTACTAATGACGACAGGGAGGAAGCCGTCCACACCCAGACCACAGCAACAGACCCCGAACGGACAGCGGAGATGGAGCCCCTGGAAGACATACAATCAGACGAGGTGTTCTCTCAATTCCCGGAAGTTGAAATGGAGGGAGGACTCAGGCCAGGACAATTCGGCTCGGCCCAGCTGCAGGATCCCAACCTAACCCAAGCCTGGAGAGACGTCCAAGTAATAGAGGGTCAAAAGCAGGCTGGGGTGAGTCAAGTGTCTTTTCCACATTTCATGATCAAGAATAAGCTGTTATACCGAGTAACCAAAAAGAACTCTGATATCGGTGAACAGTTGCTTATCCCCAAAGAGTATGCTTCCAAAGTGTTGTACCTAGCCCACTCCCACTTACTAGGGGCACATTTGGGGAGGGAGAAGACGTATGAACGTGTTCTCAGCCGTTTCTACTGGCCGGGAGTCAAAAGGGCCGTGGAGGACTACTGCAGACATTGTGCCGAGTGTCAAATCAACTCCCCAAAGGTAGAGTACCGAAACCCTCTGATACCCCTCCCCATTATTGAAACACCCTTTAGCAGGATTGCCATGGACATAGTTGGGCCCTTACCGAAGTCTAGCCGTGGCCACCGCTATATTCTAGTTATACTGGACTACGCAACCCGTTACCCGGAGGCCATTCCTCTACGGTCTGCTACGGGGAAGGTGGTCGCCAGAGAGATGTTTCTGCTCTTCAGTAGAGTAGGCCTGCCGGATGGGATCCTTACAGACCAAGGGTCCTGCTTTATGTCCAAAGTGATGAAATGTCTGTGCCAAAGTCTAAAGGTGAGACAAATCAGAACCTCCGTCTATCACCCTCAGACAGATGGACTTGTAGAGAGGTTTAACAAAACTCTAAAACACATGCTGCGCAAGGTGATCGATATTGATGGGAAGAACTGGGACCAACTCCTGCCATATATTCTGTTCTCTATACGGGAAGTACCCCAGGGTTCGACTGGTTTCTCACCGTTTGAGCTTCTGTACGGTCGGAGACCCCGGGGTTTGCTGGATGTTGCCAAGGAAGCCTGGGAGCAGCAGCCGTCCACCCAGCGCAGCATCGTGGAGCACGTGGAGCAAATGCACCACCGAATGACCCAAGTCTGGCCATTAGTCCGGGAGCACATGCAGCAAGCCCAAGCGCAACAAGCAAAGGTATACAACCGGGGAGCCCAGGTGAGAGAGTTCAAACCTGGAGACAAGGTAATGGTTTTACTTCCAACAAATGATTGCAAGTTTTTAGCCAAGTGGCAAGGGCCTTATGAAATACTGGAACGGGTGGGGCCTGTGAATTATCGTGTACGGCAGACAGGCCGTAGGAAAGCCAAACAACTTTACCATGTAAATTTGCTGAAGCCATGGCATGAGCCTCTCCCTGTCCCCTCTAATGTCCTGCTAGCTAACCTGCCTCCCCAGGTCCTCCCGCCAGTGAACATGAGTGACCAGCTGTCATCCAGGCAAGGACAAGATCTCCGAGAACTGCTCGATAGAAACAGAGATGTCTTCTCCGAGGCCCCGGGTCGAACAACAGCCATCGCCCATGACATCAGAACAGAGCTGGGAAAGATAGTAAGGCTACGACCATACCGAATCCCAGAGGCCAGACGGGAGGCCATCAGAAAGGAGGTGAGGAAAATGCTTGACCTTGGGGTGGTGGAGGAGTCACACAGTGCCTGGTCCAGTCCGATAGTCCTTGTTGGGAAGCCGGATGGCAGCATTAGGTTCTGCAATGACTATAGAAAGTTAAATGAGATTTCTCTGTTTGACACCTACCCTATGCCCCGGGTAGATGAGCTGGTCGAGAGGTTAGGACCTGCCCGGTTCATCTCCACGCTAGATTTAACCAAAGGATATTGGCAGGTTCCACTCACCCCACAAGCAAGGGAGAAGACAGCTTTCTCAACACCAGACGGCGCCTTCCACTATCGAGTCCTCCCGTTTGGTCTTCATGGAGCCCCGGCAACGTTCCAGAGGCTCATGGATAAAGTGCTCCGGCCACACCAGGCCTACGCTGCGGCGTATCTGGACGACATTGTAATCCACAGCACGTCATGGGAGAACCATCTGCAGCACCTGGCAGCTGTTCTCCAGGCCTTACGAGAGGCGGGACTGACAGCCAACCCTGCAAAGTGCTGCCTCGCCCTGGAGGAGGCGAATTACCTTGGGTACACTGTCGGACGAGGAAATGTGAAACCCCAGGTAAAGAAGGTGGATGCCATAACAACCTGGCCCCAACCCCAGACAAAACGTCAGGTGAGAACCTTTCTAGGGCTATTGGGGTATTACAGACAATTCATCCCTAACTTTGCCTCTTTAGCGGCCCCCTTACATGAACTGACAAACAAAAGTGCATCCAACCGGGTGAAGTGGACGGAACAGACACAGCTGGCCTTCCATGCCTTGAAGAAAGCCCTCTGCAGCGAAACCATGCTACACACCCCCGACTTCAGCAAGAGGTTTGTACTTCAAACAGACGCGTCAGAGGTAGGCCTTGGTGCAGTCCTGTCCCAAGTACATGATGGATGTGAATACCCCATAACCTTTGTAAGCCGCAAACTGCTTCCCCATGAGAAGAATTATGCAACAATAGAAAAGGAATGTCTAGCTGTTAAATGGGCAATAGACAAACTAAGATATCACCTACTGGGTCGAGAGTTTACATTGGTCACTGACCACGCCCCACTGAAATGGATGGCCTTCAACAAAGACAGGAATGCCAGAATAACCCGTTGGTTTCTACACCTACAGGACTTTAAGTTTACAGTGGAACACAGAGCCGGAAAGCTGCATGGGAACGCTGATGCCATGTCGAGAAGGGACGACTGCCTGTGGTCGGCCGCTCCCCACCGTGGATCGGAGCTGAGGGGGGGGGTATGTGATGGCCCAGCCTGTCAGCCGTGCCACACATGGCTGAGGACAGCCAGGCAGAGGCAATCCAGAGGCGTGGTGTTGGAGGGGCGGTACTACCCCAGGGGATCCCCCTGGAGAGCTCCTCCCCTCCCAGGTGTCTCTTGTTGTCTCTCACAGGTGGACTGAGTCAAGAGGCAATCAGGAGCCCTTTAAAAACCAGGGGAAATGGGACCAGAGTCTCTTGAGCCACTGAGGGAGTAGGAACCAGACGCTTGCAAAAGGAGTCTCAGGGTAAGAGGCCAACGGCCTGCCTGTTTATCAGATGAAGAGGATTAACTGCTGTCTTTCTCTCTCGTTGCCATCAGGAAGAGCCCGCTGGAGCCCCAGACCCCAACTGCCGGACCGGCAAAACTATTTGATTTATCTTTATGCGCCCTCCTCCCTTTTTCCCGATCAGTTGTAAATAAACGCCTAATTTCGATTTACCACACACCCCCGTGTCTGACTGCTCTGTTTCCAGTTTGCATACCCACTGTTCTCCTCTTGCAAGGCCGGGCTCCCACAGTATCATCAGAATTTCAAGTTCACAACAAAGAAGCAATACACAGGACCATATCTATTTCTGCTTTCAGTAGTGAGTATAGGCATATATATGGCATATATACACACGCATTTCTCAATCAACATAGAGTATATCCACTTCTAAATTGGCTGTGGTTCATTAGTGTCCTGCAATATATATTTTTCCTAGCACAGCGAAAACATCACCTTCTTTACTCTGCCTCTGATTTGTAAGCTGGCCTGCATTTGTTTTTTCGCAAATGTAAAGTACATACAGAGTATTCTCACCTTGAGTCTTCAATCCACATATCTGCCATACTAATCCCAGTATACAGACAAATTCTGGAGTTTTGTACATAAATTCTTGCCAGGGGAGGCTGTCTTAGCAGAAGGCTGGAGCTGGAGGAGCACATACGCTGCATCCAGAAGCATAACTCAAAGTATTAGGAAATAATCTGTCACTTCAGAATTATTCACCGAGAATAACTGTCTTCAAAGACAGCAGATGCTTATGGAAGAGTATCCAGGTCATCACAAACTATTGAGTACAAACATAATATCACACTGTTCAGTCTCCATGAAACAAAATGATCTGTGCAAGAATGAACTGGTTCATTTGAGCTGATATAAGTATGTACATGTTGATTAGTTGAGTCATGAGCATTGTGTGTTTCTGGCTAATTCAGGCTCCATAAATCCTCTTCCTCTTTAAAGCACTTCTTTGACACATTTGACCGAGGGTAAAACACCAGCTTGTAGTTTCCACCTGTTATCCCCTCCCTCCATGCCAGAGCCTTCTGCTGTCAACAGCCTCATCACGTCACATTCACCTGACCGAGGCCTCAGAAATGTTTTTATTAATTGACTTTTGACATTGCACAAATGCATTATTGCTTGTGACATTAGTGACTACTTGTTTATTTTTATCCAGTGCAGAGTTCTAGTAACTGAAAACTTATTATTTTCTTTTAAATATTACAGTTAGTTTATATCTAGATGGTAAAAGGATAAATTAGATACATTAAACAAAATAAAGGAGAGTATGTAAATATAAAGTAAATTTAAATGTTTTAATGCTCCTTTAACTATTTTCTTTCCTATTACTCAGAATCATAAGAGCAAAACACAATTTTTTTAAATATTAAATAAGTAATTATGAAATGAATAATGACATTTATAAAGTAAATATTAGGCGAGAGAAGACTGAGGAGGCTGCAGCGAAGCTTTGGGAGAGAATCACCAAGGAAGATACAAAGCATTTGCTGAGGTCTGTGAGTCAAAGACTTCACACAGTCACTGACTGTAAAGGAGCTTCCACTAAATATTGAAATTAATGATTTTTTTTAAACTGTGTGTAGATCTATTCCTTAAAAATACTTTAAACACCAGAAGAGCTGATGATAGAAAAGTTGTAAGTCGTATGAAGTTCTTTCTACAATGATTTCAACCTACTGGGACTTCCCACTAGCATCATTTTATTTCATATGCTGAAGCAAAAAATGTGTAACTGTCCAAACACTTGGCTGTCATTGTAAAATAAGTTAATAGAAATACAACATTTATAGTAAATAAATGCATTTTGCCGTATTTAGGGAGGTAGAGTTATTTATTGGTCTTTTAAATCTGTGTGTGAACTGGGCAAGAACTCGTTACAGTGTGATTAACTCACAACATTTACCTTTTCTAAAACTTCAAATGTATGTCGCCAGATAGCAGGTTACGCCTACCAGGTCTCTTACAACTATATACAGTATACACCCCAAAACTACATCCCTTTACACTATCACTTTGATGACAATTTATAAGTGATTCAATCATAATATATTTCAATCAATCAACCAGGAAGAACACATTTTCCATGCCACTCATCGGATCACACAAAGGGGTGTTTTGTATTTCAGTATTGTCCACAAGAGGACAGCACACAATTGTCCTGATGAGTTTTCGTGAGGTGAGAGGGAGCTTCTTCCTTCTTCGAGAAAAAGTCACGTCATCAGTCTCAGTGACAATCTACTTTCATATTGCGAGGCCCATGGGTTGGCTTCTCGAAAGCAAGTGATAACAGCGGATCATCCTTCACATTGTTTTCGGTTGACACTTTGGTTGTGCATCTGTTAATTACTCTGGTATGAATGTGAATGTAAATGGTTGCTTGTCTGTGTGTGTTGGTCTTGTGATTGACTGCTGTCTTTTCAATAAATATCAGCTGGTTTGAAAAAAACCATAACTCCAGTCCCCCTGCGACCTTAAGACATACTGGACGTATGAATATATCGATTGTGACAATTAGAGTTAAGTCAAAATAAAGTAAAAATAAAGTTTATGTTAAAAACAAATACAAATGTATGCTTTGCGTAATCGTCCATTCCCAGGGTCCCATCTGATTGTTGGTTGGTTGCCCTTAACCTTCACTTTCAACTTGACTTTCCCTTTATTTACTGCCCCACATACAAATATCTACTCAGTCTCTGACATGAACCGTGCTTTCTCTCATCAGTCCAACTTGGAAAGTGACCACTAAGAACTTTCTTTTTGCTATCCTCAGATCAAGCAGGATTTGACTTTAACATAGTGAACCCAAGCTGGGGTTTAAACCTAACTGTTATGCGCCACTACACTGAACCAGATCTGCACCTCTGTAAGGAATAAAATATGCTTCTTCTTATTCTTCTTCTCACGTTTTCCAGTGCAGATTATATGTACATTCTGGACCAATACCATAACTAAGTTACATCTTAGCATTCCACGTAATTCACAGTGGGTGTTGGTCAGTTATCCACTGAGCTACCCTCCCTGATGAGCTACACAGTCTCCTACTCTAGCTCGGTCTGTGCTGTAGTCTAGAGAGGCCATGAGAACTTCACGTCACTGAAGGGGGACCTCAGGCAGCCCAGCACCTCCCCAACAGAAAGGAGCTTCCTCGTTCCTGCTGCCAAGGGCTTTCTGGTCCTTCGGGATTTGCCCTCACCAAGTCAGCTGTCCTGAAGGGAGGAGGACACATATTTGTTCATTTGTATCTAGATATATGGCTGCATTTTTGTACTAAACCACATTTACTAAACCATGACTCTTACATGTCTTTCATTGTAATCTGGATTTCATTTTGTTTAGTTAATGTCCGACATAATTCTGTAATAATGTCCTGTGTAGTACATACAGGATGCTCAACATGTTTATATCATATATATATATATATATATATAGTAAATGGTTTTGTATTATATAGCGATTTTCTAGTCTTGTTGACCACTCATAGCTCTTTACAGTACAGTTTTACATTCACCCATTCACACACACATTCATACAATGCATCTATTAGCAGCACTTTTATGTTCTATGAGGGTTTCAGCATCTTGCCCAAGGACACTTCAGCATGCAGATGGGGAAGACTGGGGATCAAACTGCTGAACTTCAGGTTGGAGGACAACGGCTCTACCCCTCAGCTACATATACATATGTATATACATATATATTGTCTTATCAACCACTCAAAGTGCTTTACAGTACAAGAACCATTCATAAACATTCATACAGTATTTCCACATGCACATTTAGCTGTGTGAGAAAGTCAGCACTTTATATAAATGCTCCAAACAGGCAGCCAAGTCGCACAGTAATTCAAAATCATCAAAGCAAGGTAAGGCAGTTTAAGATGGCCACCATGAAGTGCAGCAACAACAGCTGAATTTTAAATGTGGACCTACAGTATTGGAGCTTGTATCCTCCATCTCTCTCGTCTTCATTTAATCAACTGCTGACACCCATAAAAGTTATAAAATGGCCTCCAACACTAAAAATCTGTAGAAGGGAATATCAAAGATATATATTTTAATTTAGACATGATGATTGGGTCCCACTTGCTATATAAGCCTATTTCAGTTTTTTTTTAGTTTATGGTACATTGAACCACCAAATCTAGTTATAAGACTTTTTTGTTTTTTTTTGCTAATGGAAAATAAATGGACTTCCATGCTCAAGTAATTCTACCTCCACAGTTTTGATTTCGCCATATGCCATATTTAGGTTGTCTCAAGAAGAATATATATATATATAGTGATGTTATTATTTATGTTAAAAGATTAAACATCTAAATGAAACTTTGCAGCCATTTATTGCATTACCTTCCCTCTGAGTGTAAAGCTGTTCCTTATAAGCTCCCCTAAGCTGTCCAGCTTCTCCTGAGACTCCAGACTGCACTGTGTGGACTCCGCCTGGTGCTGCCCACCATTTTGGTTTTCCCAGGAGGCAAAACCTTTATTTTTAGATGTCTTCCTGTGAGTCCTGTATTTCATTTTAGGAAAGGTATGGGAGCCACCATCTGTGGCCCCCCAGTTGTGATCAGGCCACAGGGGTTCAGTCTGGGTGGCCTGGCTGGTGGTGGCCCTCTGCAGGCGCACAGATATTCTCTGTGCTGAACCGGTCATCAGGGTGATGGTCTGAGTGTCCGGAGCTGCCCCTGCTGATGTGACAGCTGGAAACTCAAACACCTCATCCTCATCTGAAGGAGGAAACACAGAAGATAATGAAGTCATGAATTTGAATATGGTGAGCAAAATGTATCTGCAGTGTATGAGGTGATAACAGTAATCACTTCATACACTGCACAAGGTAACATGTAATAACAATATAAAGAAGATGAAAAACTTTCAAATAGCTTTGGTTCTGCCTGGGAGACAGTGACTTGGTGTAAAAAAAGTTGTATCTTATTGAAGTGTGAAAATATTCTGCACTTTTTCTCTCTTCTTTGATACTTCATAAACCACATCTCAAGTATTTGCTGCCTTCAAAAAGAACTCATTAGCTAGTGGTTATGTGGGAAGTTGGGCACACTCTGTATTGACGCTGTGATGGTTAAGTCACAAGAACACTGCTGCTAGTCAACAGCAATATAGACGCTAATGTTGGCATCTGAAAGCGACAGAGGCTAACCCTTCAGCAAACTGGCGGTCAGGTAAGATAATGCAGGAAATTAAAAAGCATAATGAAATATGGACAGAAAAAAGACGCTCTAATTGTGATGAAAAACTCAATATCCCTAAGTGTTGTCAGGAGCGGATGTGTGGACTTGGGCATGGCCAAGTGCCCCAAAACCAGCAATGGCAGCACATAATCTGAGCCATTCTCAAAGCCGCAACATTTTTCATCCTGGGACATGTGAATATGGGCTAAACAAATAAAATGTGATTAATTGATTGATTTGCAGTTATTAGAGCCATTGTTTTGATTTCAAATATTGTATCCAAATAAACAATTTGATGTGATGTTCAGATCCCTAATATAACCAGCAGGTCATTAACAGGTTGTAAAATGGTCTAAATTAGTTCTTTGTAATCAGGTCAAAAGGTATCCATAACATGTGGCAGCATAATTTCCCGTGTTCAGTTTCACAACATATGATCCTTATAAAAATGCATTACAGCATGTTTGTATGTTTGAAACAGACCTTCACAGGTGGGCAGTAAAGGGCTGCTGGGCAGTGAGCTGTGGGTCAGTCTGGAAGGGGAAACACTGCCCACAGAGCCGGACCGGATCAGCTTCCTACAGGCCAGAACCAGCAGCTCCCGACATTGTTTATGACAGTTAACCCCACAGTCTGCAAAGTGAATGGAGACAGGTCACATAAGGGCGAAAAGTGTTAGTGAGCTTCAAAATCGACTGATGACCTTGGAAACGGTCTAAATATAATGTTTAATAAGTCTCTTAAACATCTTGAACTGTCAAGATAAGCCAGTAAGCCACAATGGATGAGACATCCCAGATGATCTGAATGATGCTCAGAATGATTTCCGATGAAGACTCTGTGATAGCGTTAGAAGCTCCAGAACAAATTAGTAGATTTTGTGTTGACTGAACTGTTTACTTACAAACTGCACATTATAAGTTGGGAATGAGCTGAGTTTGGAGTGAAGAAACACTTTTCAAAGGAACAATATTTGCTTGACCTTTCATGGAATAGGTGTGCTTTTAAGGATTCTGTGAGGGTGTGCGTTGTATCATCTTCCTACAGTGTATGATTACCCCAGATCAGTGGTTCTCAAAGTGGGCACTCTCCAGGGGGGCGTCAAAAAAAAAAGTTTTATAAAAAAATTTAAATAAATAACACACACATTCATACAGTGCATTTACTCGCAGCACTTTGTTAATCTATGGGGGGCCATTCAGGGTTCAGCATCTTGCCCAAGGACACTTCGGCATGCAGATGGGTCAGACTACTGCCGACCACTCAGCCACAGCCACCCTAAAGACTCACTCCTTCCTTAGTAAAACCTTTCTGCACTTGCAGCAGGCCTTTTCGTAGCCTAATCTAAGGAGTAATTTGCTCCACAGTCTTTTTTAGAAAGCTCATAGCCCCAAAAGCTAGCCTTCTAGCTAGCTAACTTCTTCCAACTGCAGCTAGCCCTTTTCTCCTTAACACCTATCTTTACATCTTCAATCATCCACCGTGTTGCAACAAATAAAACACCAGCACTTGAATACTATTCTGTGCTGTCCCTGTCTACATAGTGTACTGTTCGTTTTGCTAGGAACCATTGCCTAGCACAGCCTTATTCATTATTCGTGTATGCAATTCGCTCACAGCTACACATTAGAACTTTATTAACATCACACACACTGTCAGCAAACAAATTCAACTATGGAAAAGTTTCTGATTCGTAAAAGTCAGGCAACCGATGCGCCGGTTGCAAAGAAGCCAAAGCTTCGGAAATATGACGAGAGCTATTTTCAGTTTGGTTTCACCGTAACTGGCACAACTGAGCAGCGTCCTCAGTGTGTTTTGTGAGCTGGTTAGGGGCCCCAAATACCCCTAACCAGCTTTGGAGGGGCCCAGCTTGCAAAAAACCCTGGCCCAGATGATCCTCTAATCGCTCGCTCTCCTTGATGCAGTGACGGGCTGGAACCGAGTGACGCTGCCACTGAAACACCATGCTGTCTGATTTACATTTAGGACAATTCCTTTTTATTTACATTTGAGTCTTTTGACAATACAAGTTTATAAAGGAAAGGCAGGCTCTTGTTTGTGTTGGGTAGCCTACCATGACTGGAGACCTGCTACAGATTTATAAGATGTTGTTAAAAACTAATAAATAGGTTGAAGTGTAAACCTTACCTTTGCATTTATAGCCTTGTTTGATGATTCCCCAGAGCTGCAGGTCCAGAAATATGTGGAAGTGCAGAAGGTTGAAACACAAAAAGAAAAAAAAGAAAAAAATATATTAGATTATGAAGAAGAGCAACATTTGCTAAAGACAAACACGACTCGGTAATAAACAGGATGTAATCCTTCACTATATGTCGTGTAATCATCTGACTTCCTGTGTCTTTATTCAGGACATTATCATACATGCTGGGGAGGGGGCATGCAGTCAGGTCAGTTACATTACAGGAGACGTAAATAGTGCAGTGACAGGATGTTAGAAATACACACAAATCCAGCACAATGTTCACAGAAAGTGGGCTTCAGGTATGTCATCTCCTGGTAGTTGTGGATGAATCCTGGTCCCATCTTACACTGGAGCAGTGGGTTAGCCCGAAGAAAATAGGCTATCATTTCATCCTTACTGATCAGTCCATCTCTGAGAGAAAGACAGAGAGTGAGTAAGATGAAAGAAAGACAGAGAGGAGACAGTCGATAACATTTTTCTATTAATTCCTAAGATTAAAAAATGACAACCTAGCAAAGTAATAGATCGCCCCAGGTTTTCCCTCATGCTGCTTTATCACAATGCTTCTCTACCTGTGATCACACCTGCATCTTACATGGGACCAAAAAAAAACTTACCTTTAATGCAAACTACAATGTATTAAAAACACAGGCACACACATTTGGTGCAGGTCATATGTGCAGCGTCATTGAACAAGAAAAAAGCAAACTATAGAAGAAATACCTTCACAAACCATTAGTTCATTCTGAGCCAACATCGTCTGTTTTGAACAACCCCAATTAAAGTCTGTGATGATTTGTCACTGCAGTGAACTCTGCCTATTTAGATAAAGGTGTTTAGTCTGTGTAAGACAATGTGCGTTCCTTTCTCTCACACGGTAAAGTGAGAGACCGCAAGCAACAGTTTTGTGATGATGTTTTAACATCATGTGACGCAAATAAACACAATCTGCGAGTATTTGCCTGTTCTCCTCTAGAAATAAGGAGGAGACTAAAGCCTGAAACATGCTTCTGCGTTTTCACGGGCCCGTAAGCGCAAGAGCCCTTCCGGGTCCCTAAAGCCTGAAACATGCTTCTGCGACTGCGTCTGCGTCTTTTCACGCCGCTGTGGCGCACGTAAGGAGGGATACATAAGCACGTAAGGGACCCGGAAGGGCTCTTGCGCTTACGGGCCCGTGAAAACGCAGAAGCATGTTTCAGGCTTTACGTGCTTATGTATCCCTCCTTACGTGCTGACGGGTGTCGACCCCCTTTTCTAAAATTTACGGCAAAGCTCCGCAAGCTCACTCAGCCCGCAAGGCTGTGATTGGTCTGCTCTACATCCCTTCTGGAGCTGCATTTCTGGTTTCATGCCCCATAATACCGGCAGAAATCACGGAAGATTTAGAAGAACGAATATGGACCAAATAGAAGAGCACTTGGCAGAAGATATCCGATAGTATGATCACTTGTATAACCTGTCACTGACTGGCGGATTTGTCCGCCAGAAAAAGGCTACGAGGAGCCGCAGTGGCTATGTAAATAAACAATCGACGAAGAATAAAGAAGGCGTCTCTAAGGTCGTCTCGACAAAAAGCATTACTCCGCCTAGTGTTCTGGCGCGGAATTGCTTTGTAAGACGCGCAACAGTTGGGGAAGCATGAATGAAAACGAGTCTTGCGCCACAGCGGCGTGAAAAGACGCAGACGCAGTCGCAGAAGCATGTTTCAGGCTTAATGGCTGAAGTGACTACATTTGCTGTGTTGTAGGTGCTGTGGAACCACCGAAGTAAGCAAGTACCATTGTATGGGCCCATAAGCTCAGGGACTTTCACCGGCTTCTCTAGGCGCTATGACTAAGTGCCTTCATTTCAAATGCTACCTGAAGGCGACCAATGGTTGGTTTGTTCACCCTTTATTCCAGGTCTGTGCCAGGACCTAAGTCCCCTGAATTTTATTCTCAGCACTGATTAGCTTTCCCAACACAAATGTCTTGCCTAAGTTCAAATAGTTTAGATCGAGCTATGAATAGAAATGGACGGAAAATGTGATTTATCGTTAATTTACCAATTTTGAAATTGTTTTGCATTTTTTTTGGACACAGCATTAGTAAGCTACATGCTAATTTTAGTAGTTGAGCAATGACAGCCCAGTAATTTGTATCAAAAATAATAAAATACATTGAATGGTACTTCAAGGGACCTGTACTGTTAAGTAAAATCAGCAACAACTTCACTCTTTATTCTGCTGTGTAGGTTAAAACACAACAAAGGAAAGTAACTTCGTTACAAGTGTAAATGTAACATGATTTTGGAAGTAGCTGGAAAGCCATAACGAAATCTGGCTAAACTAGGAGTGTTTCTACATTTGGCATTGCAGACCATATACTGAAAACTAAGGCACACCAGGTGGAAGTCAGTGAAATATCACAGCTAAGAGGTACAGTTAGTGTGTATAATTATTTTTCAGACTCACTGATCTTTGTCCAAAACGCAGAAAGAGTCCAGGAAGGGAAAATTAGCAGCGATGCTCTCAAAGTCCTCTTGAGAAATATATCCATCATGGTCATGGTCATAATTCCTGAAGACAGACTTCCAAAAACCAGAAAAGAAACACATTACTCCAGAAACATTTCATACACATCTAGGTTGTTGCTTTTCTGTGCATATTTTGAAAATGGATGATGTCTACTCACATCCACCACCTTCCTGATGTGTTTATTTACTAGAGAGGGGTCTGGTTTGGTGGTGATACCTGAGGCCCAGTCAAGTGGGGCCAGGGGCTTATTGGGAGTCGTTGGAGAAGACAGCTATGAAAATAATTCACATACACAGGACTTGAAGCACAGAGAAACTGAAATATAACGTGACAAAAGGTAATGAATTCAGATGCTTTGCCATGACACAAGGTTAGGGTCAGTCACCTCCTATTTCTTTTGATCATCTTTCAGATTGTATTTCGGTCATCAGTTCAGTTGACTGGACATTATTTGGAAAGACACACAACATCTGCCTATATAAGGTCTGCCAGCTGACAACACACAAAAGAGCAAAAACCAAGCTGTGAGTTTGAAGGAGCTGCTGGCAGAGCTCAGAAAAAGAACTGTGGCACAGATCTAAGGAGGGCTGATAGTGGCATTGGATCATCATGATGGATTGAGGATCATGGTGGCATCTGATCATGGACTATGATTAAAACAAGACCGCTTGAAATACAATATGCCTACTCACATATTCTGCCATTACTGACATAAACTCTTCCATTTCAGTTGTCATTGCTTCTCCCTTCATCTCTATCAGATATTTTCTTATGTGTAAATTCTATAAACATTGAAACACTTTCCATTACGTTACAAACTGTTTTCTCTAATCAACGTTGTAAATTCTGGTATTTTGTTGATGTCCATTTCTCATCTATTGCACTTCTGTCCATACTGGGAGAGGGACCCCTAACATGTGGCTCTCTCTGAGGTTTATACAATGCTTTTTTTTCCTTTTTTTCTGACTCTTGTTGAGGGTTAAGGACAGAAGGTGTCGCACTTTGTCAAGCTCTATGAGATGAATTGTGATTTGTAAATATGGGCTATACAAATAAAATGTTATAGGGTTATTTATTGATTAAAAATGTCCTACATAAAGGGGAAGATGTTTGGTTGGAGATTCTTCTCACATGCAACAGACACAAATATGAAAAAACCATACCAAAAATAAAATATATCTCCTGATGAAAAAGCAGTGACACACACAAATAAGACACAGACAAAAGGGTGTGTAGTTTGTCCGCAGCAGAATTGATAAGTTCCATCCTGCTTCTCCCTAATGCACAACCCCTCGCCTGAAATCTTTGGGAGAGTTTGTTGCTTTTGTGAATAGGTCAGAGTAGAGAATCTCACACTGCTTCGGTCATGTGTGAAAGACAAGCTGCGGAGAAAGTCCAGACCCATGCTATTGTCATGTCTGAAAATAGCTTAAGAGAGGTGACCGAGAACCTCCTTGTCACTTTTTTACTAAGCTCCATAAATTCTGTGTGGAGATTTGAGAAACTTGTAGAAGGCAACTATCACTGCAGCACTTCATTGATCTAGGCTTTATGAAAGAGTGGCCAAGTGAAAGCATCTCTTCAGTTAATTAGACATGGAAGCATCTAAAAGAGTTAAAGGACTCTGAAACTGTGAGAATGAAGATTCTCTGATCTGATGAAACCAATATTTAACTGTTCAACCACAGCTCTATGCATCACGTCTGGAGTAAACCAGGCACCACCATCATTAAGCATGTTTGTGGTATCTTCATCTGTTCTGTGTATTTCAGCTGCAGGGATGGGGAGACACGAATCAGCATAAATATCAAATTCGTTGAAAATGGTCTCAATCAGTGTGGAAAAACCTGCGCACAAAATATAAAAAAAACCATGGCAATTGACACTTACCAATGATTTGGGGTTACGTGGTTCCCTGAGCAATGACAGCTCATAAATCTCATCTTCTGTGTAATAAAGGTCGAGAGAAAGCTTAAAAAACACAAGATCATGGATTTGATTAGTTCAACAATCATTCTACAGATGGTAGCAGTTTTGTAAATGTTCTTAAAATAGACTAGAACTTTCTGATAGATCACCTTGTATGTTTCCATTATTTCAAAGTTGAATTTCTCCTCAACTTACTAATTGCAATCTACAAAGAACTTTAAAGAAGTTTTCAACCTAGAGTTTCTCAATAACATTTTAGAAAAACAGCTCTAAGAAGTTCTTCTTTTCCCCCCAGCGTGATAACACCATTTTGGCTGAAAGGTTGTTGCAAGAGAGCGGATTCCCAAGAACAGAATCTAACAGGTTCTTTTGATATCACAAATAAAATTTTCAACTGGTTTGAAGTCTCTTGCTCTTTAAGACTGCCTCAAATTTTGTATAATGAACAGCTTCAAGCAACAGTCACAAATTAACTATAGGGACATTTATCCAAATGAAATTGGCCATGACATTTCATCCCAGAAATTCTAATCTTGAATCACTGATGATGTAATTTGGTTCAGTTTAGGGCAAAGATATATTTTCTAAGATGTCTGCAAATAAAAAAACAATCCAAAGCTTCCATTAAAATTACATACAATTTGAGCCCAAAAAGAAAATTTCTGATTGAACAAGAACTCATGTTGACACTGGCTCACACCAGGTGGGACACCCACCAAAATGTTGTTATGTCTATGAGCACTCATTCATATTTCCTGCATTATTACTGAGCAGTCATTATAACATTATTACACACATAGTCAGTAGACATTACTGAGTAGTTATAGCATATTTGTTATTTACCTACTGTCGTAAATTCAGCTAATGGAACTTTCTAACATGGTCATATACCATGACGGTATGCTACGATTTTGAGTTACTTGTTTCTGACGTTTTCAGGCTTTGTAAATGTTATTTAGCGGGTGACTTCAACTTGAAGTTACTAAAAACATGTCCAAATTTAGGCATAGACCCTATGTGCTACGTCATTTGATCTATAGCTTTGTTTGCAACACCTCCTCTTTAAAAGGTATTGCCTGGCAGAGGCGAGCCGGATTTTCACCATTTGGCTGTGTGATTTCTCTGGGCATTCCATGGAGCCCGTCTGACCTGTGAAACTTCTGTGTAATAAATTCTGTTATGCTGCAAGTTCTGGGTCCGCGTCTCCTCTCTTCAAACACCGACTTCGACAAGACACTGCGGCTTGAAAGATACGACACTACTTTAAAATGTTTGACCCATTACTTCCTGATTTCTATCTTACAGCTGTTTTCAGTGGAATGGTAATCCCTCACCGTTAGCAGATAGATGAGGTCCATGTTGGGCTCCACTTGAGCTGCTGCATTTTGCAATGACACCAGCTCATTGAAGGTCATGTAGAGCTGATTCATCTTCACCAGGTTCACTTTATTACTGTCGTCAATCCAGTCAGGAAAGACCACATGCACTGCAATGAGGTCTTTGAGGTGCACACCCAAGATGGGGATTTTAAAGCCCTGACTCTCGATGAAGGCCTTGCGATAGCAGGAGTAGTTGTTGCTGGAAGATACCAAATCTGTCATCTCACTCCAGATCTGAAGTGGGGGGGATTAAGTGAGCATCATGGCTAAAACCAAGACTTGATCAGGAAATGCAATACAGATATTGAATTACATTTAAAGCCATACCTTCACAACCTCTGGAGTCAGATAAGAGTGAGTCTCCTTAAGTCGAGATATGGAGCTGTGGCTAAGTCCCCCCACCACAGCCATCAGAGTGTTGAAGTTCTGCAGCTGCAGAAGTTTCTGATTAGAGCGCGAGAGAGAGAGAGAGAGAGAGAGAAGGATGTGGATTTTTATACATTCTCTATACTGCTGATCAACCCACTGAATTAATGACATCTGTTAACATGATACAATATTACAGCAGATAATAATATGGTTTGTAATTGTGGAAATACGTACCGTATAAGGTATTTGTACTAGGTATTTGCCATTTTATACCTTTACTCCACTCTTTATATAAATAAATAATAACTGTCCTTCTCATTCCATTTGGTTTGTTTAACAGCTGTAGTTACTTTTTCTTTACACAGACAGTGAACCCTTACCTCCATTTTAGTGCTTCCAAAGAGACATAACTCTAAAAACAGTCAGGAATGTAGACACGATTTAAAAAAGTTATGAGTTATTTAAACTTCTATATTTCATGTATTTAAATTAAAATTGTTATCATCGGTTGGTCATTTGCTTAAATTGTAAATTCTCAGCCAAAACAAATCTAGATAAATGGTATACAGAATTATTATTTACCCTATGTTAGTATTATTTTCTCATATTAGAATTGGGTAACTATATCCATACAACAAGCTCAGGTTTTAACTTGAAACTGATTAAAAATTTTATAAAATGAAATAAAATTATGTTTTCTTTTAAGATTATGAAGTTAAAAGCCATAATATATTAATGACTGGAGGACATGAACATGGTGTTCCTAGTGGTGCTGGTTTTTGTCATGTTAATTATCTGAATAACAGACACCCGTTTTTAGGATGTAGGAGAATCTATGGTGACCTTCATTTAACATTAAATTGTGAAATGCCTTCTCTCTCGAGCTTTTGTATGGATTTGGTAAACTACTATGTAACTTGGTGGATTCAGACGAGGAAATGTTGATGTGGATAAAAAGGGCTCATTTTAAGTTCACAACGATTTTAAGTCATTACGCACTAATGAAAACATCCTATTAACATAACTTTCACTTGAAAAGGAACATTTTTAAAGCACAGTATTACCCTTTTCAATTAACTGAAGTAGCTGTGTATTTCTTTCACATTGGCAGTTGGATTTGGTGACCAAGTACATGTTCTCTTAGTGAACTCTCTCTAATCCTTCAAACCCATAATGATGGAGAATTTAAGCCAGATGTAAGGTAGTGTCTCTGCATGTATTAAGGCTAATATTATGCTACAATAGACTGATTATTGAGAGAAACAGACCAGCAACAAATGCTCTAATTTCAGCATTGAGAAATGGTTGTTAAATTTTCATCATTGAGCCCATCTGCACACAGAGACAGGATCACTGAGCTCGGAAACTGATCCATTTCTTTCAAGGCTGATGGAGGAATATTGGATAAGCTCTTTCGCCCCCACATTGGAAGGAGATACCCATCACAATTACCAGTAACCTTCAGAATGAATATTAATGAGACAGCTTTATGATGGAAGGATAAGTCAACTGCATCTATATGTAAAAGAAAGAATAATGGCATGAAGAATCCATGTCCCGGCATTCAAAGTGGTTTGAATATAAAGGCCTTTATTTAAATAGGCTTGACCCTGAAGGCCAATATGGTGGATTTTAAAGTGTCAAAGCCCATTCAAATAAAGGGATTTTAAATTTTTCAAAAGACTTTGAGTGCCTTAACCTGGATTCTCCATGCCATTATTCTTTGGACACAAGTTTTGCAATTATTTTTTTCTGCATCTATCATAATATTAATGAATGTTACATCTGCAACTTTTTCTTGAAAGACTGTTACTGAAGATAGAAACTGTCATCAAGTTAAATGTATCGAGTCGAAACATATGTATTCACATATAAGGGTTGAACCTTTTGACAGTAAGCTGAATTGGGTTTAAAGGTTCAGTGTGCAGAATTTATTGTCCTTTAGAGGTGAAGTTGCATGTTGTAGTTGGATCTGTGCAAATGAGAGGAGCCTTTAACATGAGCCGGACAAAATGAAGTCAATAGAATCTCAGACGCATCAGGTTAAATCTTGATATAACTTGGATATTAAATATATTTTATCTGCAGGTTTTTAGGGTTAGGGTTAGAGTGGTCTTCCTCCAACCTGAAGGTCGGCGGTTCGATCCCCAATCTGACCCATCTGCATGCCGAAGTGTCCTTGGGCAAGATGCTGAACCCTGAATGGCCCCCCCATAGAATAAAAAAGTGCTGCGATTAGATGAACTGTATGAATGTATGGGTGATTGTAAAACTGTACTGTAATGCGCTTTGAGTGGTCATCAAGACTAGAAAAGTGCTATATAAATACAGAGCCATTGACCGTTTATATAGAGTTAAGTGGGTTTTAGTTTCAGCTTTCCGCCACCTCCTCTAAATGTCAAATTGGCCTAATCCTATTTCACCCCTTAGCCCTAACCCTACCCCTTGTTTTCGAGGGTTATCTTGCCCCTTGAAATGAGTCATAAGTGGCAGTGGTTGGAATCTTCCCTAACGAATTGGGACAGGCTTTCAACCTGGCACACTCGCAATTTTTTCTTTTTACGGTTGTTGTGAAAAACTGACCATAATACGTAAAAATTATATCAAACTAAGATATTACAATCATTATTGTAATTTATTATCCTTATTAATGGAGAAAATACTACATTTGTGGGTCTATTTCACAGCTTGCCAGTGATGAACAAGCATTCTGGGTATCCCTCCGTTTGAAGTGAGGGTCTGAAAAATTTCAGTTCAGAGGGGTATAGCATCCCACCCCTTGGCTCTAGCCCTCTGCCCCCAACAGGTATTGGGACACCTACCCCTACACGAAGGAGAAGGGCTAAGGGGTAAAGCCTGGTGTATGCTTCTGCAACTGCATCTGCGGCTTTTCACGCCGCTGTACTTGTTGTCATTCATGCTTCCTCAACCATTGCGCGTGATCACCGCCAGAACACAAGGCGGAGTAACGTGTTTTGTAGAAGACGACTTATTTCTTCTTCGTCGAATTCTTTCTTCTTCTTTCTTCTCCGCCAGTCAGTGACGGGTTATACAAGTGGTCATACTTTCAGATCTCTTCTGCCAACCGCTCTTCTATTTGGGCCATATTCGTTCTTCTAAATATTCCGTTGTTTCTGCCGGTATTATGGGGACATGAAACCGGAAATGCGACTCCGAAAAGGATGTAGTTAGCAGTCCAATCACAGCCTTGCGGGCTGGCGGAGGCTTGCAGAGCTTTGTCTGTAGTTAGAAAAATTGGGCGACGCCCGTAAGCACGTAAGAAGGGATACATAAGCACGTAAGGGGCCCGAAAGGGCTCTTGCGCTTACGGGCCCGTGAAAACGCAGAAGCATGCATCAGCCTTTAGGCCTAGGGGGGAAATGGGATAGGGCCTTTAGTTTTCTTGAGCAAGAGATTGATGCCCTATTAATCCTGATGGGCAGGTCAGTGTCTTGCATGGCACCACCATCAGTATGAATGTATGTATAGAGGGGAACTAGTGGAGCAATTCACCAATTTAAAAAAGCTATATAAATGAAATCCAATTGCAATTTACCGCGTGGAAGCCAATCAGCCTCAGAACAGGATTTTAGTCACTTAAAGCCATCTTACCTGAGCCACATGGATGTATTTGGTGATGACTTCTGCACGGGTCTGAGGTGTCAGCTTGCTGAGCACCATGAGCTGGACCCACTGAGACACGCCGTTAAACAGCGCAATGGAGCGCTCCAGAGTTGGGTTGTCTACAAGGCAGCCGTGAGTCACATAGCTCTGGTAATCAGTGAACTGGGGACAAAAAAGGTTTACAAATGAGCAGTTAATTTTCAGTAGTTTCTGCACACTGTCACCGTTGTAAGGTTATACTTCAGCCTTTAAAAAATCCTGGGTGTAACATAACATCAAGAAATCCATGCGCCATCTCCCCTTCCTTTTAAATCAATTGAGCTTGTACCCTGGTGGATGGATATCATAAGGATAGATATTACAGAAAGAAAGAGAAACCACATTGTGCACCCGCCTAAGTGGGTGCATGATACTAACACTGTGGCCTATAATAACAGTGAAATATTATCATTGACTTATTATGAGGTATTTGTCATTTTCTTCCTGCTGCCTCAAGATAAGATACGCTAGAGCTGTACCTGACCACAACTCATTTAAGACCAAAATGCCTAAGGGTGCTCAGATGAGAGCAAGGGCATATAGGATTAAAAAAAATGGGCACTGAACAGAAAAATGACATCTGCATCATTCATGGTTGAATGCACTTATTGTAAGTTGCTTTGGATAAAAGCGTCAGCTATATGTAATGTAATGTAATGTAATGTATCTGAAAATCACAAAAACTTGCATTGCGCTTGGTGCTGCTTTGCTTCAGGTTTTAGATAGGTCCCAAGGTGTTACCTTCAAATGTTTATGTTTCTATTCAAATTCCAATAATGACTTAAATACCCACTTTAAACTGTGTTGATGATGTTAAAAACCTTGATATATTAGTCAGTAGCTACAATAACCTCTAGCAACCAAACACCAAGTTTTCTAAGCTGAACAAGCGTATATCATCTTTCAAATAAATTCATCTTGTGTGAATATGCTATTTACATAGCACCAATATAAGCTTTGCATTGTTGTAACCTTTAGGAACGTTCCTTTTAATATCCTTTGCATACACTGTAAACAGCATTGCTTTGAACAAAATGCTTATAAGCTGGTGCTGTTTTGTTTGCTAACATCTACTAAAAGTACAGCAGAGGCGGATGGTACTGCATTTTACAGGTATGTTGGAGCTGAATGACAAGTCATAGAATCACAATAACTTTTACAGGTCTGTGACAAGTTCAAATATCTGTTCTTCTGCATGCTACTAATGTGTGCCAAAATAGAGGGGATCTAGGGGGTCCCTGTGTTTTAACTTCACTGTTGCAGAATAAGCGACGCCCTGTTTATCCGGAAACTATTTCAGAAGGTTATTATAAAGATCAGTTCTACGTGTGACTGATTAGAAAAGAGCAGAAAAGCAGAGACACTCTCATTGTAGTGTGGCAAAAATAATTGAACAATTAAACTATAGCTGTTTACCGATATCCTCCTGATAGACTTGAACTCTAGGAAGGTGAGATGTTCAGCCAGCTCCATTGGCTCCAGGTGGTCAAACAGTAGTGAGGCCTTGCCTTTCTTGGCCTGCTTCTTCCGCTGGGTCAGCTTACGCATCCAATCGTATGATGGACTACAAGGAGAACAAAATATCCAGTGTAACAGCTGCAAAATAAGAGACTAAAGACAAGCAAATGTCCCATTTCAATATGTGATGTAGGGTTAGTGCTCATCTAACCACTGCTATTCAGGCCCCCCTTAAAAATGAAGGGAGAGACAGAAAATTCCTGAGTGGTTTATGAACAGATGAAGAGAATCAACATGGCAACCACTGCGAGTAAATCTCTTATAATTGTAAGTCTAAAATCGTAACAAAGAAACAGGAAAAAAATATTTTAGTTTAGAGTGTCCAGAGGCAAATGAAAATGCAATTGAATTCCTGTGACGAATGTTTCAGGAAAACCTCTATTCACTCCGCTAAAAGAAGCAGTTCAGTTTTCAGTGCGGGGCAGAGTTTCTATGGACAGAACTCATGTTACATTGAAATAACCAATGTAAACACACTGACTGACTGTGTTTTGATCAATAGATCAATCTGTCCCATCTGTCCAGCAACTATCAGATGTGTTACTTTTATAATGTCTGTTGTTAATATAATAGCGATGGTTGATATTGTTGTCACTATAATATATTTGGTTGGCTGCTGATGACTTAGCGAGTGGTGCATCCCCCCCGTAGCTCTTTTTGGAGGAGGACACTACCAGCAAAGGGCAAATCATATCTAGGAGTAGGGACAAGAGGGGGAGGAATTGGAATAGGGCCTAAGTTCAAGCCACAATTAACATGCATCTCGATAATGTCAATAGTTATTAAAAGTGAGTCTGCATGCATTTGAAATCTTACATGGTTGAGATGTCTATGAGTTTGAAATGATCCTCACAGCCGAGCTGAGCAGCCACGTCCCTAAACTCCTCTGTTATCCTGATCAGACCCAAGTCCAGGTTAAACTCTGCAGGGAATGTCACGATCCAGTACCTGAATACACACACTCACATTTATAAACGTTAAGCAAACATTTGGACTCTGATAAGACATGTGGTAGAGTGGAAAATGTATTCAAATGAAATTTCCACTGAACTAGATAATGACCTTGTGACATGCAACTCATGTAGTTCAGTACTGCTTGTTTTGTCAGCCTTTTTGGCCTCCTTTTATAAATCTCAGGGTTAAAAAAATAACTGTGACCTTGATATTCAAAGTGTGAAAGCTTGAAACTGTAAAAACAGAACGTTGCCATATCTAGACAAGGGTTTAAATTGCTCTGGGTCTGAGAGGTCCAGTGAGAAAAGTCTTAATGTGTTGGGATGAATGAATATGTGTGCAGCACCTTACCTCATTAAATGACAAATCTTCAGTCTGGTGTCCTGGCAGCTGTCGTCACTGCAGTCCTGGTACGTGGGCTTAAGTTAAGGTTTTTATTCACAAGATTTGACAATTGATTACTGACACTTATATATGTTATTGTCTGTAGATAACAAATGGGAGGCTATCCTCTCCACACCATTCAGGTGCATCTCAGCCACAACTACATCGTCTACCAGCGTCTATGCAGCATGTGTTACTGCTAATTTGATATGGTCCTGACATCACTCATCTGCTCAGATGGCGAACTGATGTGTAGCAATGTCCTCAAGCAGAGAGACAGTTATTTTGACCAAAACCTGTTCTTATCATACCATCCCAACCACACAATCAATCACTCCTGGCGTCCTCACACATCGGCTGGACTGGGGTTTGTAAGTGAGAGTAAACAGATTATCAACATCTCTCACAAGTCACAACATTTGTCTTTTCACACAAATGAAGCTAGCGTAAGTTCAGTCAGGTAGACTTAACCTGCAGACGATCAGCTGATCAGGGGCGTTCCTATACATAGGAACGCCCAATGGAGGTCTTAACCTGCCTAGTGATCAGCTGATTGGGGGGCGTGCATTATCATCCAATCAGGTCGGGCGCGGGCTCTGTCAGCCAGTCATTTAGCAGCTGTCAAACTTTAAAAGTCCCTTTCCTCTCTCCCTCAGCCTGCCATCATTCAGCGTCTCACGAAACCGTCAGCGTCTCTCAGTGACGCGCGTAGTGGATCATCTAGTTTATTCACATCGTTTATCTCGACGTCGGATCCTGACACGGATTACTCCCGAAGAAGTTCGGATCCATCAGCCAAAAGATCGTTCAATTCTACTGTTCGTGGCTCTATCACCAGCCTGGAAGAGTCTTAATAAAGCAAACTATCGCTGTACTCTACTCAGCTCACGCAGTTAGGATATTAGTGCTACTCTTCAGCCAGCCAAGATGTTCTTTTGTTCCGCCAGAGCAATTGGGAGATTATGTTTTCTGCCTTCACTTCCTATAACGTCTTCAAACAAACGCACACTCCTTCTGTCTCAAATTTTCAAACCCTGATATCGGTAAGTCATGCATATAACTGGTGGTGGTTTGTATGTTCTGCTCACTCCGTGCGAGTTATGCTAGCTATACAGATAACTATTCATGTAACACACCCGGGCAATCGCTATGCTCATTGCTACTCGCTCTTGCTGGCCCTGCTAGGTCGGAAGGACCCCACATATGGAGCAACGGTCGCATGCACTCTATTTACTTTCGGTCCAGCGGACCCTGCACTCACCATGGCATTAACTTGGTCCGGCGACCTTTAGTGAAGTTTGCCATGCAATTTAATTTACTTTGTGGTTGCTACACCATTTTAATTTCTGTTGGTCCTGCGACTTAAAATTTTCTGTTATCGTTCTCATTTCCGTTGTCATTTTATATTATTTGGTCCTCGGACCTTAATTTCCTTTCGGTCAATAGACCTTTCATTTAAGTTCGGTCCCCGCTACCTTTTACTAAGTTCCACATCTAGGCCCTGCTCTCACCATGGCTCAACTTGGTCCGGCGACCTTTAGTTTAGTTGGCCATGCAATTTAATTTACTTTGTTGGCTGCTACACCAATTTTAATTTCTGTTGGTCCTGCGACTTAAATTTCTGTTATCGTTCTCATTTCTGTTGTCATTTTATTTTATTTGGTTCTCGGACCTTAATTTCTTTTCGGTCAATAGACCTTTCATTTAAGTTCGGTCCCTGCGACCTTTTACTAAGTTCCACATCTAGGCCTTGGTCCGGCGACCTTTAGTGAAGTTTGCCATGCATTTTAATTTACTTTGTGGTTACTACACCAATTTTAATTTCTGTTGGTCCTGCGACTCAAATTTCGTTATCACTCATTTCCGTCGTCATTTCAATATTATCGTTTCTCGGACCTTTAATTTCTTTCGGTCAATTGACCTTCTACTTAAGTCTAGTCTCCACTGACCTTTGCTTAGTTCTACATGCTCTCACCATGGCTTAACTTGGTCCGGCGACCTTCACATAAGCCTGCCATGCAATATAAATTCTTTGTGGTTGCTACACCTATGTTAATTTTCTTGAATCTCTTGTGTGTGATCAGTTAAAAGAGTTTCTAACTTTTAATGATCTTCTCTCAAAACTGCAATCAGGCTTCAGGAAAAAACACAGTACCATCACTGCAGCTACAAAAGTGATCAATGATATATTAGTTGCTCTTGATAAGAAGCAGCACTGTGCTTCACTTTTTATTGATCTGTCAAAGGCTTTTGACACTGTGGACCATGCTGTTTTAAAGCATAGGCTTTTTTGCTTGGGTTTGTCAAATCATGTAGTTTCCTGGTTCACAGATTATTTGAGTGACAGGACTCAGTGTATTAAATATGATGGTCTGTGTTCTGAATTTGTGAGTGTCCACAAGGGCGTGCCACAGGGTTCAATATTAGGACCCCTGTTGTTCATTATGTACATTAATGATTTGGGAACAAATGTGTCAGATGCTAAACATGCATTTTTATGCAGATGACACAATTATTTACAGTTTTGGATCAACTCCTGCTAGAGCTGTTGAATCTCTGCAGAAAGCTTTTGATGCAGTCCAGCACACACTCCTGCAACTAAAATTAGTCCTCAACACTGAAAAAACTAAACAAATGTTGTTTTCAAACTCTAAGAAAGTACCTCAAACTGTCCCCACAGTGTCCACTCTTGAGGGAAATGTCATAGAGGTGGTTCATATCTATAAATATCTTGGTGTCTTGATTGATGATTCCCTTTCCTTCAAACCCCACATTGACAATCTTGTGAAGAAATTGAAACTTAAATTGGGCTTCTTCTTCAGGCACAAATTTTGTTTCTCTTTTGAGGTGAAAAAGCGGCTTGTCACTGCAACGTTTTTATCCAGTTTAGATTATGGAGATTTGATTTATATGAATGCCTCAGCTAAATGTCTATGTAAGATTGATGCTGTTTACCATGCTTCTCTGAGGTTTATCACTAACTGTAGAGCCCTGACCCATCACTGTGAATTGTATTCTCGAGTGGGTTGGCCCTCTTTGTCCACCAGGAGGCTGGGACATTGGTGCACTTTTATTTATAAGGCCATGCTTGGGCTACTGCCATCATATATTTGTAATTTAATCACAGAGAAAAGTGCTTCTTACAGTCTGCGCTCAAACAATCAGATGCTTTTGTTAGTTCCATTGGTCCGCACTGAATCAGGAAAAAGGGCATTTGTCCACTCTGCTCCCACCACATGGAACTGGCTGCAAAAAGATTTTAAATTAACCGAAATGATTTCTTTGAACGCTTTTAAATCTACGATGAGAGCATTTCAGACCACTTCTTTTACTTGTAGATGTTTTTTATGAATTTTAATTTACTTGTAATTGTTTTTTTATCATTTTAATTTCTGTTTATATGTTGTGAGTGTAATATTGTGAGTGTACATATGTTATTTGTTGCTGCCTCTTGGCCAGGACTCCCTCGAAAAAGAGGTTTTTAATCTCAATGGGACTTTCCTGGTTAAATAAAGGTCAAATAAAAAAAAAAATAATTCCATTTTGCACTTCATCATCCATTCTGGCACTTTAACTTCTTTATGTGCGTCTACATTTTAGATCCCGGGTCATCTCTATATTCTATCTGATAAATGTTATAATTGTCTGTTTTCAAACATGTTATTTGCTTAGGATGCCACTTACGAGGTAAGACTCATCATTAACTCACTCTCCTGTTCCCTTCTTCGTCTTATTTCTTTTTGGGGGTATTCCTGTTCGATGCTCTGCTACACCCCCTTCTAAATCCTGATGACATCTCACAGGGGTCTAAAATGCCAAAGACTGTTTAACATTCGCATTTCTGTGCGTGTAAAAAAGAGAATTAATAAAATCTGTTAATTGGAAATCAAGTCTCTCCTGATTGAAATGAAGCTAGCGTAAGTTCAGTCAGGTAGACTTAACCTGCAGACGATCAGCTGATCAGGGGCGTTCCTATACATAGGAACGCCCAATGGAGGTCTTAACCTGCCTAGTGATCAGCTGATTGGGGGGCGTGCATTATCATCCAATCAGGTCGGGCGCGGGCTCTGTCAGCCAGTCATTTAGCAGCTGTCAAACTTTAAAAGTCCCTTTCCTCTCTCCCTCAGCCTGCCATCATTCAGCGTCTCACGAAACCCCTCCTCCACCCCATTCTCCTCCCGGCTCGAGGACATTCACCTCATCCGGACCCCGACCTCAACGGATCGCGGATTACGCCAATGGATCAAGGATCATAGCAGCGCCCAATCATGGTGGCAGCTAATCGCGGACAAAGAATTTTCAAAACTGCCTATCAAGATACGATTACTAGTGGCATTCATTGCACTTCTGTCCATCCTGGAAGAGGGATCCCTTGCATGCGTCTCTTCCTGAGGTTTCTACTTTTTTCCTGTCAAGGTTTTTGTAGTTTTTCCTTACCCTTGTGAGGGTTGAGGGCAGAGGATGCCACACTAGCGAGTTCAATAGGACTACGAGCATTAGATTTGCCTTCCAAACTTACATTAGACGATAAACCACCACCAGTGTCTAGACCCCGGGGGGTATTCCTGTTCGATGCTCTGCTACACCCCCTTCTAAATCCTGATGACATCTCACAGGGGTCTAAAATGCCAAAGACTGTTTAACATTCGCATTTCTGTGCGTGTAAAAAAGAGAATGAATAAAATCTGTTAATTGGAAATCAAGTCTCTCCTGATTGAACTACATTTGTCAACTTAAAATGTGATTTAGTTGCATGACATATCAAAACTATTTTACTAGAACAGTACAGAAAACGATCAACATTGACAAATGAATAGCAATGAATACAGTAATAATATATGAATATTTATGGATATGCAACCATCATATTGAATACAGATTGTTAAATTGTATTCAATTTGGCACAAGTCTAGATGTATGTGTCTTGATCCACTAGTCTAATGGCACAGACTTTTTTCGAAGTGCATTGTTGGAGAGGCAAGTATTGAGTCTGTCATTGGGTGTATTTTGAGTGTAATATATATATATATAATCGACAAAAAATGACAAGAGCTGCTTTGGTTATGAGATAGAGCCATCAGACTCCTGATTGTATCTTTGCAAACCATTTCAGGATCCTGACATCACGTTTTTTGTATTCTCTCCTGGAGGTTTTCTGATTGTCTTACACCTTCAGTTCTTCATGTACTCCAAGGAATCCTGAACAATCTCCTGTCGTTCAGGGTTTATGTTTTATGGAAATGAGTCAAATCTGACAACTGCTGCAAACTGTTCATTTCACTTCGTTTTGCATTGAAAACATTGAGCCTTAGCTCTTATCTTCAAATTCATGCAAAATAATTGCGATGTGCTGAAATAAAAAGCCAAAATTACAAAGCTGTTATTATTTTCTCAAACTACATTAGAAATGAAGAATCTGTAATTTTTTATCCTGACCTCAGTTTTCACAAACAAGAGTCATACGTTTAGCTTTTATTCCTGCAACAAAACACCAGTTACTTGTCCTTTGTACTGTACTGCATAGCAGATCACTCCGATGGTCTCTCTGGCTTCCCATTTACACAAGAAGAATTACGTGTGGATTCAAGGTTCTCTCTATCTATTTTAGTAAACTTTTGAAGGCTTCATTTAATGATTCACCAATGATTCTGTTATTCCTGCTGTGAAATACAGTTCTAAATTGGAGACTTCAGGAAGGTAGAGGCACAGGAAGCTACCATGACATCTGACAGCTCAACAGACCACATAGTGAGCCGAGCCAAGGAGATCCGCCCTGGACAGGATCAATATTGCTCATTTTTTACATTACAATAGTAGTAACACAAGCACCAAGAAGAGAGCTGAGCGACTGAGGCGAAGTAAAACATGAAGAGCATTACTAATCATCCCACTTCCACTATCAAAATAACATATTTAGATTGGATTTCCTGTAAAGCAGCATTCTACACTAGGTAAATTAGCTTGCAATATTATAACATATTGTAAAAGGAATGGGGTTGCATAAAAAAGTGCAGTATTTTACCAGATGGGATATATCATCAGTAGTTTCCCTGCCAGCTCTGACGATGTCACATACCATCGATGCATCAGCAGTAGGGTTCGAGGAAGCAGGTTCTCCTGCAGCTCCCCATTGTCATCTGTGAAGAGAGCACAAAATGTCACAGGATTTTAACTGTGACAGTCACTATGTTAATGACCATGAGGGAAGTCATTGTATTATTTTCCGACTTAATCTTATAGGATAAGATCTGTGATATTTCTTTTTCTTTTCACCAATTAATACCTTTCCCTCCTTTCGTGTGTTTAATCTTTTAGTTTTGTGCCATAGAAATCCCCTGTAAAATGAAATAATTCTCCTCTTCTCCAACAAACTCTTCAATGATATGACACTATGATAACTTAAAGAGCTCATAGTACCATCTCACCCCACTAGAGCACTGCGCTTCCGGAATTCAGGATTACTTGTCGTCCCTAAATTCTAAAAGTAGAGTACGACCCAGAGCTTTCAGCTATCAAGCTCCTCTCCTGCGGAGTCATCTCCCAGTTTCAGTTTAGGTGGCAGACACCCTCTATATGTTTAGGGTTAGAGTAGTAAACTTTTCTTGTTGATAAAGCTTATAGTTCGGGCTTGCTCTGATCTGTCTTGGACCAGCTGTTAGTAATGTAGCTCTAGGCCTTGATGGGGGATAATAGATGAAACATGGATCTTCTCTTTCCCCCCTTCCCTCCTCATCACATTAGTTGTCATCAATGCATATTATTGATTGATTTATTGATGTGGTACTCACCAAATGTTTGAATGCATTCATTTAAAAGAGCATTAAGAGATGCTGCCTTTCCCAATGTGGATGATCCCATAGCACCAAGCTGAAAGTAGGACAGAGGTCAGCACTTCTTCGCCACGGTTCTGTACTAGTCAGGATTGTCTTTGGAGCAGGAGAGAGACAATCATCAGTCAGAGTAAGAGAACATTTTATGAAACAAGAGGGTAACAAATTATCTGAAGAAGCAATGAAGCATTTCTTCTTATTATGTAGCGGATTTTAGCCAATGAGTAGCAGTAACAATCTGTTTGGAATCTTTATATGTCCATTTTAAATAGAAACAATGGAGGCACTAAAAAATGTTGTACACTCGCCTAATACCCTTTCAATGGGTTATACATTACACTATAAGTTAGAGATCTTATAAGTTATTATAAACAAAATGTAAACAATATCAAAGTGTGTCGGGACAAATGAAACATACCTACATTGTGGCAGATGGCAGATTGCCACAATGTAGGTAATTAATAGGAAACACTGCAACACGAGCAGGGGTTCCCAAACTTTTCAGCCCGCCACCCACAAAATAACGGTGCAAGAGACTGGCGACCCCCCCGACCCTGGATGTGTTATATAATATTGCACACAGCCACGCACATGCACTATTAGGCTTATGCAAACACGGGCATTAATACAACACAAAAGAACAACAGCCTTACAGCCATGATATTGTTTTATAGCAATTTAAGAAATAGAATATAACCAGAATACAGGGAAACTCCATGTAGAAAAACAGCAGGGCTGGGTGAGCATATAAGTAAGTATAAAAAAGTGCGCAGGTGATGTCTGTGCACGTTTGTATGCATAACGAGCAGCAGACACCTTACTGCTGCCATGTGCAAAAACATTAGGTTATTTATTTTAGCCTAAACATTACTTTCATTTTTTAAACTCACTAATGAGATATGTGGGCAATATGCATTGGGCAGAGCAAGTCCATTCTCGGCTTTATTTTGGAGACGGTTACTCTGAGATCATTCCCCAACTTTAACTGCGCTCTGTATTTATTCTTTAAGTATGTCAGGGCTGAGGAAGTCTTTTCGCACAAGTCTGCCAGCCATTGTTAAACAGTCAGGGTCAGTGAGGTGGTCAGCGAGCTGGGATCCATGCTCCATCATATGCCCACCTCATCCTGCAGCTCATACAGGTGGCTCAGCACATTTCCCCGCAAGAGCAAGTCCGATATTGAGTGGGCGTGTTTTTATGTAGTTGACCATTTTTATCGCAATGTCAAGAATATGTTTAAGCTCTGGTTCAAGTGTTTTGCTTGCAAAAGATTCTCTGTGAATAATACAGTGTGTGGAATTTAAGTGTGGCGCCACTTGTAAGACTCTTACTTTCAGTCCTGCCTTTTCCCCAGCATCACTCCAGCCCTGTTCTGAGTTAATATGGTGTTGAGTCTAGTTTAGAGTCTAAATGCTTAAAAGTCTCTCCTGACTCAACAGCAATCAAAGACTTGGCCAAAATAGTATTTTGAGTTTTGCCAATGCAGCGCTTGCTTCATGACCCCTCACTACATAGTAAACTACACAGTGTTCATTATGAAGACAAAGGTGAATGGGAGATCAAGGAAGTGTTTCTTAACACAAAGATCTAATTGAAACTTCTTCTTAATTTATAGGACAATCGTATGATTTTTATGAGTAAGGGTTAGATGTAGTCTTAAACAAACATGAACAGTACACACACTCATGTTTCTGCTATTACACTGGTTGTCTGCATGGACATTTGTCACTACATATTTATCCAGATTCATGTTAAGCTCCACAAAGACGACCCATGATGAGGCCTGTCACATGGACTATCATTGCCACATTATATTAGAGGAGTAATATCAAAGAGTGTAATGGTAAAATTACATGGATTAATCACAGTAATTTTGTTACTGCAAAATCATCAATCTTTTGATGAAACTTTATGGCTGATTATTTAACGAAGAAAAATCATATCTTCCTCCATGATATAGTGTTTCTTCACATTTTGAGAGATGTGGAAAGGCTTTTAAAATGAACCCCATTTCCCTCATGATAAATAAGTTTCCCTGCTCAGAAGTTTGCTATGAAATGTGGCTATTATAATTGGAAAAGTTGGGTTATGTGTTTAAAAATGTGAATCTGTTATGAGGAACTTTCAAAGCTAAAACCTGGTCAAGAAGATGCACACATATATTCTCTTCTCCATTCATTGCTTCTTGTTTAGTTTTAGTTTTTCAGAAAAGGGTTGATGACCAAGGGGGTTTTGCATCAAAGTGGCTTTTTTGGTCTTTGATACGGAGGAGAAGATGCCTTTTATAGCCATTTCACAACATAATAAGGTCAAGACCTTAAGTTTGTAGAGAAAACCCAACAGTTCTCACTGTAGCTGCAGGTAAAGTCATACTTGTCTGTCTTCCTAAAAAAAGAACAGTGTATTTGGGGGGGGGAAAATTACATTTAGGTTTATTAGGTCAGCTGGTCAGAGAGGTTTACACATACCTCATCACCTTACTAAGTAAAATTACATGTGTTGTAGTAATGTCAGTTGCCTTCACCATCATTTCAAACATATCCGAAATTATCTAGCTTAATATCCAGAGTCTAACTGTATCTCGTGATTTGACAAATTATTTATTAAAACATACATATTTGAACGATGTAGGCTGTGGAGAGATATTACGATCACATTTGAAACTGTTTAGTTTGTAATAAAATGATCTTCCAGGATAAACACCCAGGACCTGGATGTCTCAGGCTCTGCTCTCTCTCTGCTCTCATCGTACCTCAATGAATGCATTTACTGGGTAACTTGGAGAGGATCTGTGTCTGAACCTTGTCCCCTCACTACTGGGGTCCCTCAAGGTTCCGTCCTGGGTCCCCTCCTCTTCTCTCTGTAAACCAACTCTCTCAGCTCTGTCATTCACTCACATGGATTTTCCTACCACAGCTCTTTTTTCCCCAGTCTGAAACACAGGTAGCAGCCCGAATCTCTGCCTCTATGAGCTCCCCAATGACATCAGGACAATAGAAAGAATACATCGTCCGCCTCATACCATACTGCTCTGGGTTTGCACCCTCATGGTTGAATGCACTTATTCTAATTCGCTTTGGATAAAAGTATCAGCTAAATGACATGTTATAATAGTAACCACTTCCTCCTCAGAATTTCTTTCCACATGTAGCATTATAATCCTAATCTGTTGTTGAAAACTTTCACATTCAATATGTCAGATATTTTCTTACATGACGTCTCCCTAGCCTAGTTGATAAAGATATTTCCTTTCTATGTGACTATGAGTGAATTCTTCATAGAGGTCAATGATCATCTGTTGCACTGCTGCAGAAAAACAAACCACACATGTTTTTGTGTCTTTCAGGGATATTGTATGCTCTTTTCTACAATTGTTTATACTGGGCTGCATGCACATGCCAGACACAATGCTTATTAAACCCTGGCTAGAATGGCCTTGATTAAACCAAGCAGAATTGTGGTAGTGGAAAGGCTTAAGCCTCAAGTTGAAGTTGAAGCTCATTCAAGCTGGAGCTTTCTACTGTGATAGAAATTTTACTATTAGGGCAATGATTAATATGAGGAACAACTTTGATCTTTAGACAGACAAATTTCTCCCTCAGAAATCAGGGTGTTGATCCACCATATGATGTTGTGTTACTTTCTCACCCTCAAATTCACCTAACAGAGACTTTACAGCACAGGGGATTTGTTGTGGTTGTAGACATTAAGACAGATGTTACACTCCAGGGGTCTGAGATACAGCAGGGCACAGGATATCTGTCAAAGAGGTTGATGTACAGTGTTGTGCAAGTTCACACCTCTCATGAACTAGTTCAAAGTTCAGTTCATACAAGTAAACATGAATAATTCACGTTCATAGTTCACCATTTAAATTCTGAACTAGTTCATAGTTCAGTTCATTTCATAGTTTTAAGGTGGAAACTGAGAATGAAAGACTTGTTAAAGAAAACCTTATCCATCACTACCCCTTGCCTTTACTGTCGGAATTTTTATCAGACAGTGTGTAAAAATCCCTCAGATAATAACAAGGTGCATCGGATCTCGGATGTAGTTGCTGAGTCTGCGTCTCTGCTTTCTCTTGCTATCTGTATATAAGACCGAGAGCTGTTGTGTTGCAGGTATGGCCTGCCCCTTTAAGGAAAGTTTGTAGTCTGTGACGTAGTGCACCTGGGCATTGTGCGAAAATAATCTAAAAGTGTGAGTATAACGATAAGTGACGGACCACCTAGAGGGGATGCGAGTGTTGCTCCTGCTGTAGATCCGAGAAATGAAGTGGCCGCATTCCAAGTAAAGAAACATCTCCTCCTCCTTATTCACGGAGCGGTCCGGACGGCTGGTTACCTGCCAGACAGCGAGCCAAGATAACCAGTGACTGGTGACCGGCTCCTGGTACAGGCGACATAGGAGACTGATTTATCATGACGTGACACATGCAATGTAAAACAATACATTAACGTCACACCATCATCCTCTAACCCGGGGACGCACCGGATCTAGAAGCGCTGCGAAAAGCGGTCCGCCTCCTTTCCTCACCCATGTTAAATACTTTGGCTGTTCGCACCAGGAAGAACCAGGAAACGCCGCGGCCACACACACAGGCACATTATCTCCTGTGGGGGGGTGGTGGCTACAGGCTTGCGTAGGTCAGTCACCTGTGAAGACCAGTATCATTTACCCCTGAACCAGCGCGGAGAAATAATGATGATGAAATGTAAAATAAAAAATGTAAATATAAAATTAAATATAAAATGTTTTATGAAATGAAATATATATTTTTTAAATTAAATGAAATGGGGGGAAAAAAAAAACACATCCTGCGCAGAAGCCCACTGCGCACATTCTGTGCAGTAGCCCATTGCGCACATTCTGCGCAAAAGGCCACTGCGCACATTCTGCGCAGAAGCCCATTGCGCAGATCCTGCGCAGGATCTGCGCAGTAGGCTCCTGTGCAGGATGGCAGAAGCCTACTGCGCACATTCTGCGCAGAAGCCCATTGCGCAGTAATTTTTTTTTTTTTTTTATTAAATTTTTTCCCTGTTTTTATATTTAATTAATTTAAATTAACATAGTGTTATATATTTTGCAATTAATTGGAGAAGTCCTGCCAATATTAAGAGTTGAACATATTGCCAGCTTGAAAATGGGAAGGAGTGGGATTCGAACCCAGGTCACTCTCTTTAGAGACCAAACGCTTCACCAACTAGGCCACTTCAGCTGATTGTATCCCCAATGAACTAAGCACCATAAGACGATGGACAAAATATCGTGTGTGTGTTGGTGCCATTTTGTGCTGCTTTTGATAAACACTTACTACATACATTTGACAGTCTTACTTAAAAGTTACTTTTATAGTTTTGGCTTTTAGATACTGGATGAAACCTATTGTTAGAGAATAGCCCAGTGGGTGGGGGAATATTTTTTGAGAGAAGATTTCGAGATTCATTTACTATACGGCTCAACAGATCTCTGATCGGAGCCGTGGTTCGGAGCCGAGACACTGGCACTGAGAAGAAAACACTTGGAATACGTTGCTTGTTTGTTCTGCATATGTGTGCCATGAGTGATGGGTAACGTAGTGCGAAGTCGAGTTCGTTGGTTTCGGTTAGGCTAAATCGCGGACATTTTACGGGCACTGAGCAACGACATGGTGAAAGCATTCGATTTAGACAGCGTCTCTCCTGAGGATGAAAGTATTGAAATGTCCCGAGGGTCAGTGAACAGGTAGGGGTGGGGCACATGACAGTTCTAGGCCAATGGCTGTAGGGTTTTGTGGGATGCAAGGCTCTCATTGGCTGATGAGTTGGCGTATCAAGGGTGAATGAGGAAGGGGAGTGAAGAATACAGTGGTGGATGATAGGAGTGTCTGAGTTACGAACAACAAGTGTGTCGTGTTCGCTGGACTTTAATAAAGTTAAACATCAAGAGAGGTTTCCTGTTGTCTGTACGCGAGGACGCTACAATATGAACGTGTTCACCGTTCAAATTCATTATTTAGCATTGAGTTTCGTTCAGTTCATCATTCTCATAAAAGTGAACGTGTTCAATGAGCGCGTTCTTTTGCGTTCGTTCATGCACAACACTGTTGATGTATAACATTTGTTTCCTCAATAGGAGGGGCTTGGAGGTGTATAAAGTGTTGCTTTTTCTTGTATGTCATTGCTCATTGTATGAAATCTATTCCATGGTCTTGTACATTGATGCCCATCTGCAGATGTAGAATAAACTTCCAGAAAGACATTGTAATGACTTGTGCTTGACTATTGAGAAATTCCCATGACACTACTTACGCCTGGAATAGTTTAGCCATAGGTATTTAACCGCGTTATCAGGGCCATTCATTTGAATTTTTTGAATCATGTGAGATAAAGGGAATGAAGGGATGAAAGGATTGTGTTGTGGGTGCTGGGTAAGTGGTATTTTAGACCTCTTGTTGAGAGATTATTTTTTTTGCTATGTTTACTCCTGGCTTCCATATTAATCCAGTTTTTCCAAACCCCTAAAAGAGAGACTTTTAGAAAAGCCATCAGTCATGTTCAGGTCTAAAAACTCTTGGGATGCATTTTAGTTTAAAGAAAAATAGATAATGTCATACCGACACAAACTGTGGTGAAAAATCATTTTCACTGTCCATTTTTCTGCCCCTTTGTCCCTGTTCTGCTGTTATTTGTGTATGCATATGTTACATGTTTATATATTTTAGAATTTCTTTTTTCTTTAGACTCTGGAGTTCAAAGATAATCTCCTCAGATCTGGTACCCAGACTTGTATACCATCGTCATTGAACCCTGTTAAATCTTTCTTGTCTCTGCTCATTCATTCAAACAGAGTCCAGACAAAAAGCTGAAACTTGACATGTTATCTCCGATAATTGCCATTTTAAACTTAGATTTTATGACTTTGTTCTACTTTTGAATAATTTACCTTGTGAAGAACTCTTATTTGGTTAAAATAGTGCTCTATAAATACATTAGTATTATTATTAATCATTATTATTATAAGGGCATAATATGGGCTATACAAATAAAAGGTTATTGATTTATATGTGTTGATATGCAACTTTTCCATACTGTAAACTAAAGTATATTAACCCATATTTTTATGATATATTTGTATTTGTCTCTTTTATATAAACTGAATGATAAAGATAAAGTTATAGCTAATTATTCTAGGGTTAGGGTTAGGGTTAGTACTAACATCTTAAACAAGTTTTAAAGCAGATGCAGGATTTCAACAAAAATACTCTTTATATAGATAATCTTGTGAATTAATCCTAAGTAATTACTAATCAAGACAATGACCGAAACCTCTATGCTCCTAATAATCAGCGGTTTCTCTTCCCAAACACATGTCTTACATAATCAGTTGAAAACGCAAATTTAGTTGACAATGAATCTTCACCAGAACAGGATTTAATCTAGTCAGGTGTCAACAAAAGTCATATCGATCCCACACGTATTGTGGTTTTTTTAACATGCTGGGCCGTTTGGAATATCTGTATTGTAGCAGCCAACCACATCATCCAGGCAGCTGGATGAAGACAAGCAGTGTATTGTGCGAGCTGGGACCTTGGACCTATAAGGGCTCAGTTTCTAATCAGAGGCTAAAAAGACGTCACAGGCCAGTATCTAGCTCATTCTGTAATACTTGAAATAACATTAACAATCATTGTGTCTGTGTGTCTGTGTGTACACGCTGAAAGAATGAGGGCACTGTATAAAAGAAATGTTTAAATGGATAACATCTTGAACAGGAGTAATCTTAGATGTGGTAATTCTTAGTGTGTCTGGTGATTTCAACACTAACATCACCACAAAGTTCTTATTGATAAGGAATTGGAGCACAGTGACACATGAACCGCGGACACACTGCATCAGGAAACACATGAGAGTTTGTAGATTATGCTACTGATGGAAAATTACTATATGCACCATAAGCATCAATGCTATATTGTTGGATAAAGGCCACTATGATTACTGACTATAATTGGGTAACTGGCATTTGTGCTCTCAGAGAGAGCCTAGCTCAAAACTGTTGCAGATAATTAGACACAAATGTACGTGATTTGGTTTATGATTTGAAAATGTGGTATAATGACATAGTGGTGGCATAGTAGTGCCATGCATTTGACCTGCAGTCTAATTTTTATAATACTGCTTAAGATCAGTTATTGATTTGTAATGTCTTTGTGACTCCAGCAATCATAGATATACATGACAAAAGCATTAAACTGACCTGCTGTCAGTTACCAGAATTCCATTTACCAATGCGGGTCTAAATGATGTGCAGGATGACATCACCAAAACTGTCCAATCAGTGAGTTACCAGAACTTATATGGAACAATGTTCTGTTTTTTGTTTTCCCAAATGAACTAAGCTACAGGTTGAAGGACCCATGACACAAATCTTGTGTCTATTTATATTTAATCTTTATTCATCTATTTATCAAATCTCTGTCTTTTCTTTTCCTGTAAAATGGTTTTAATTGTTGATGATACAAAATGACGCATCCTGCAGTGATTCTGTGTCAATTATTCAAAAATTTCTGGCATTTTTTACCTCCCTGCTCTGGGATAATTTATACTTAGTTAGCGACAGGCACACAGGGACCTAATCTGCTCAACTCATTGGTTACATCTACAGGAAAGTGTATGATTCTGAGGCTATCCACTGCACCTCCAATTTAAAAGTTGTAAAATCTATAAAAAACTCATTTAAAATAAGAACCTTTGTCTCGCTGAAGATCCACCATTTCCTCAGCTTCAGCCAAACACATCTCATATCAGCGTACAGCTTGCAAACCAAAATAGAAGGCAGAAAGAACTGGTACTGACGTACTTTCCAGGGCAACTTGTTGACCCTCCCAGCAAATGAACCAGTTTCTGTTACACAATCACACACTTTTGAATGATCTCTTTCTGTATTTATTGAAACTGGGGAAATAATTCAGATTCGTTGATTCTTCATCAAATCAACAGCAATTCAACAATCTAAAAAGGCTCCTACATTTACATTTACATTTTTCATTTAGCTGACTCTTTTTTTCTAAGCGACTTAGATTAAGCGCATTCAACCATGAGGGTACAAACCCAGGACAACAAGAATCAAGAAGTTACCATTTCTACAAAGTGCTATAAGTTAGTACCATATTTGTGCTACTAAATTGGTAGTTTAAACTTCTAGTTTTTATATCAAATGCATTTACAAGTAGTGTAATGTTAGACCACGAAGAGATATTTGTATGTAAAGCCATTCATCATTTTGATAATCAAGCACAAATAATAGGTACATGCTATGGATCACAGTAGCTGTAATGCCCCTAAGTATTTTGACATTGTGACCCATGAGTATTCCGTAGTCATTACTACATTCTGATGCAAGACATTTATCTTCTTCATGACCAAATAAAAGCCCTTTACAGCAGAGTTTTACACACATACATTCGTACAGTGCATCTATGGGGAGAGTTTTTTCTATGAAAAGGCGATGCCTTCAAGGGCAATTTGCAGTTCAGCTTCTTGCCCAAGGACGTTTGTGGAATGTGGAAGACTGGGATCAAACAGCTAACCCTGGTTAGAGGATGACTCGCTCTACCCCCTCAGACACAGCTGTCTTGTGTGATTGTTATTTTCACTATTTTCAGATGCTCAGTAAAATCAAAATCAACGTGGGGAAAAAAAGACTCGTAATCCAGCCCTCAAACAGTTCATTCATAGGACAGGATAATCTATGATTTTTAGGATGGTCTAACCCAAGAGACTGGAGTGTCCTTTACAAAATGAATAAGAAGAAAATGTATTAATGCCATTTAAAAGAATTAGCAAGAGAAGCTCAGAGTCGAAGACTTTGGATCTCTACTATTATTTTTCACATACACCAGAAAGACAAAAAATTAATACATTTTAACCCTTGGTGCAGCATCTGTCAGGTATGACACATGTATCACCAATACACAGAAGTTTAGAAATACAAGAGCTTTAATACAACATGCAACCAGAATGAGTATGTGTTAATTCACTGCACACACACAAGACCAAGTTACTGTTACACTCATCAAAAACAATGTCTTGCAGTCAAAACAACCAATGCAAAGCCATGTCTACAGCCACAATCGCAGCGACAGCAGAAGCTACACATGCTTTAAGACAACCACAGTAGTAAACAGTTTATATAATGGATAGATAGATGCTCAACAACTAAATTGGAATGTATTGAAGGATTCACAATTTTTGACGTCGGTCTTAAATCAGTGAATCCCCATATGAATACTGCAAAACGATTTCTGTTCCTCCAACAATTCCTCTCAATCTTGCAGGGCGTGAAAAGAGGGGGGACAAAATTTGTACCCCTCATTCTGTGCAAAATAGAGTTAAAATATGTAGCTTATTTAAAGTTCGAATTAAGAAGCCTAACGTCAGCTACTCAAACAGTAGTGCTTTAGTAGTAGTAGTGTTTTAGTACAAAGGTTGTTACTGGTCTGCAGTGAAGGGTAAAAAACACAAAGATATGTTTTTAAGATAAAGGCTGAAGAAAAACCTGCTGTAGTGTTCATATGGGAACTCAGACCGAGTTACAAAATTCTAAGAAACATATATTACTGATTAATTGAAGCCTTGAACAGCTCTGAGAACATTCAGGCAGATCAGCTGAGGACATCCCAGCTGACATTCAGAGAGATATAAAATCATTGCAGTCGTACAATCCCTGCAGGGAATTACTCACATTCCCCAAAGTCTGGCACACTCATTTGATTTAATATAAGTGACTGCTTTTATGTAGCCTGACGTTGTATTACTCATAATTGTAGTCAGAATGTGAGTCTGATACCGCTCCATTGGGCTGTGATTATGGGGCGTGTTTCAACCGAACCAGGGATAAAAACGGCTCTTCGCTCAATTGGATAGACCTACAACCAATCAGAGCAACGTAGTACGTGACGTGTGTTAAGCAGAGAATAGTTGTTGTCAACATTACTCAAGCGAACTTACATCAACGCCTATGATACTATGTTTACAACATTTGATTCATATCACGACATTGTGAGTTATTTACTAAGTCAGACAGTCTTTCTCTTACCATTTGTAAGTTAGATGAACTTCATCCACAACGATAACGCCGGGTTCACACCGGACGGAGAAGCGACACTGAACCGCCGGGCAACGCTAATAATATATCACCCGTTGATCTAGTAGTATTCAAGCATAAACTTACTTGTTGCTCATACATTAAGCAACAGCGTCCCAACATTTGTCTTTTTTTGTGTTGTCTTTATACAACATGTTCCGAGGATCATACAACTCACTGTACTTCTCCACTTCAATTATTCATTTAATGTCATCCGTGTTGAAGAACTTCACCGCTGTTTGCTCCGTTAAATGTCGGGTGTCGAGGGTAAGTAACGTCTTCTCCACTCAAGCCTATGTGGAAAATACCTAGCCCCCCTCTCTCTCTCTTTTTATCTTTATCACTGCTTGTGTGGCTGTAGTGGATAGGCAGAGGGGGCGATTTAATAATTGGGTTGGTAAAACGAATTCAACCCAAGCGCTCTTTGGTGACGTGGTTGATTACGTTACTGTTGATCATCTGTCCATCATCGTATAAAGCCCGCCCTGACCATTTGATTGGTCCGAACAGCTTGTGTTCGGGCATAATTTCTCCCGAACGGAGCAATGCCAGACCGAGCTTCCCGACCTCAAATGTGGTGGGCGGGGCTAAGTTCGTCTGGCATCCAGGCTTGCTTTTATGTCCTTCCTGTTAAAATATATTATATGTACTGTTCATTTATAGACAGTTCAAGACACTCAAGAGACTTACATAAAAACACCAGATAATAAAAGTTGTCTTTATGACTGGCCTTGCTAAATGCTTTTCCAGGATTTGCAGCCTTTTCTGACATGTGTCATTGTTTCAATGTAATGTAATTTACTTGACCTCAGAAGAGTTTAGGCAGCCAGCACACATGGCCTACAAGCTTACGTAAAATTAGAATCTGCACAGCAGTGAAGTTTGGCATCCAGTTTCTGATCTCATTGTTCCCCACAAGGAAACATGGAGTTTAATTATGCGTGTGGAGCGATGATGCTTACTCAGGGTCCAGGTAAACAATGAGGTGGTGGGGTTTGGGAATCGATGGTTCTTTCCCCTGTTAATACTCACTCTTTGTGAGGGTTAAGGGCCGAGGACGTCGCACCTTGTTAGGCCCTATTAGAAAACCTGTGATGTGTTAATATGGGCTATACAAATAAAATGTCATTGAGTGATTGGCAGCAGCAGATGTAGCAAAACGATTGGTTTGAACAACCATATGGAAAAAAAGTGGGCAGAGCAATGATGGTTTAAGTCCTACAAGATAGTGGAACAGAGGATTCAAGTTGGGCCCCTGAATTACCCTCCAGGCTTTGCCTCATTTGTTGTGTGATTTGGATCATTTCTCCAAGCACATGCTGAAGGATTGATTGCCCTTCCATCCATTAGTTACTCCTGCTTATCTTAGGGTCCCAGGGGGCTAGAAGTTGTCTGTGCCTTACACATGGAACAATAGGAAAGGTTGCTGAAAAATTGTAAAACTTGTCAAACCCATCCGTGCCAAAGCATTCACAGGTCTATTCGCAGATCCACCCTAGCAACCAACAGACAAGGTGAAACATCCTCATGTCAATGTTCGAGAAAACAATTGAAAAATTGTCAAATACTTATTTTTGTGACTTAAAACCTAAATAAATAAAGACATTTGTATTTGTAACAAGCAGTTCTAGTCACCTTTATGCTTTGCACTCTACCTTTTACACAAGTGACAATACACATCATTTCAGCCTTTTTATTTTCCAGTAACCCAACACTGTCTCCACCAATGCAAACACCAACCCTAATAACTGGTTTACGTTTGTTGACACTTATGTCCTAAAGATATTTGCTAAATTGATTTATCATTAAATCTTCATAAATAATTGATTTGTTCTGTGAGTTTTGCAGAGTGAAAGGGAATTGTATAATCATAGAAACACTTCCAAAGCGGATCCAATTTGAGTAAACCCCTCTGGTCCATTTCTTTTTAGCCATGACTATCCCACTTGGGATGGAGCAGCTCTCTTATCTAGGAATATTACTAAGTCTATAACATGACAACCCATAGTTGGGACCAGGAAGCAGAGCTGCAGTGCTAAACACTTCTCTGCGCTCCCTCTGGATCAGTCACAAAACCCCATAGAGATTGTGTCTGTTCACTGTCCGATTAAATTATTGAAATTAAACAATAACAGAGCGAGAACTCCACACAAAAATTTTATACAAATTAAAACAACCTCGGAAACAATACAGGAAACCCAGACTTTTAAATGTGGTCTTTTAAACATTAGATCACTGGAAAAAAAGGCTCTTTTAGTGAATGAAATAGTCTCTGATTACAACATAGATTTATTGTCCCTCACTGAGACGTGGCTGCATCCTGATGAATGTGTCAGTCTAAATGAATCTACTCCCCCCAGTCATATCAATTCACAGGTTCCTAGAGGAATTGGGCGACGAGGTGGAGTTGCTGCTATTTTTAACTCCAATCTATCAATTAATCCTAAACCTAAACTCAGCTACAAGTCATTTGAATGTCATGTTCTTAGTCTTCCACGCCAATCCAGGAACCACCAACAGCCAATCATATTTGCCGTAGTTTACCGTGCTCCCAGGGCTTATACTGAATTTTTAAAGGAATTCCCTGAGTTTTTATCAAACTTAGTCCTAAAGACCGATAAAATTATTATTGTTGGTGACTTTAATATTCATGTTGATAATAATAAAGATTGCCTTAGCGTAGCATTTATTTCAATACTAGACGCTATTGGTTTCAGTCAGTGTGTGCACAAACCTACTCATTGTGGTAACCACACACTTGACCTTGTATTATCGTACGGTGTCGGAATTGAAAATTGAACAGTACTTCCGCGCAATCCAGTTCTATCAGACCATAATTTAATAACCTTTGATTTTTCAATAACTGAATATATGCCACTAATAAAAAATTAATTTTCTAGATGTCTACCTGATAGTGCTGTAGCTAAATTTAAGGAAATAATCCCAATTACATTTAAACCCGTATTAGCAGTAGATATAAACAACAAATTCTTTAAAACCCTGAGCTCCATTGAGATCGACCACCTCGTCGATAGCTCATTACGATTAACATTAGACTCAATAGCGCCTCTAAAAAAGAAAAATGTCAAACATAGTAAATTAGCTCCATGGTATAATTCCCAGACAAATGAGTTAAAACAATTATCAAGAAAACTAGAAAGGAAGTGGCGCTCCAGCAACAATGTTGAAAATCTAATAGACTGGAAGAATAGTGTTAAAGAATATAAAATGGCTCTCCACAAAGCAGGAGCCGCCTACTATTCAAAACTAATAGAAGAGAATAAAAACAACCCCAGGTTTCTCTTCAGCACTGTAGCCAGGCTGACAGAGAGTCACACCTCCACCGAACCCAGTATTCCTCGATCCCTAAATAGCAATATCTTTATGACCTTTTTTAATGATAAAATTCAAACTATTAGAAATAAAATCAACCATCTCCTGCCCTCAATTGGCACTAATACCCTCCCAACAACAGAGATCTCAGAAACGGCTGAGAATCCTACCCATTACTTAGACAGCTTCTCTCTGATCACCCGTGATCAGTTTACCAAATTAATCTCAGGTTCTAAACCAACAACCTGTATCTTATATCCCATTCCTACCAAATTACTTAAAGAAATTCTGCCCCTAATTGATAGTTCGTTACTTAACATTATCAATCTGTCATTATTATCAGGTTATGTACCACAGTCTTTTAAAATAGCTGTCATCAAACCCCTACTCAAAAAACCCACCCTAGACTCAGAGGTTTTAGCCAATTACAGGCCAATATCTAATCTCCCCTTCATTTCTAAAATCTTAGAAAAAGTTGTTGCCAATCAGCTGTGTGAGTTTCTCCAGGAAAATAATTTATATGAAGACTTTCAATCGGGGTTTAGAGCCAATCACAGTACAGAGACAGCCTTGGCAAAAGTCACTAATGACCTTTTAATAGCCTCAGATCAGGGACTTGTGTCTGTCCTCGTTCTGTTAGATCTCAGTGCAGCATTCGACACAATTGACCATCAAATTTTATTACAAAGACTCAAACAGTTAATTAACATTAATGGAACCGCCCTTAACTGGTTTAAATCGTATTTTTCTGATCGCTCCCAATTTGTGCAAATTAATGATGAGTCATCTGTGCGCACCAAAGTTAACCATGGTGTTCCACAGGGCTCTGTGCTCGGCCCAATTTTATTCTCATTATATATGCTTCCACTAGGAAACATTATCAGGACACACTCGGTAAATTTCCACTGCTATGCGGATGACACCCAGTTATATTTGTCAATAAAACCTGAACAAAGTTATCAATAAACTAAACTTCGAACATGTCTCAAGGACATAAAAACCTGGATGACCCGCAATTTTCTCTTATTAAACTCAGACAAAACAGAGGTTATAATACTTGGCCTCAAACACCTTAGAGATGCATTATCTAATGATATAGCTGCGCTAGACGACATTGCCCTTGCTTCCAATGAAACAGTCAGGAACTTGGGAGTGATCTTCGATCCTGATTTATCCTTTAATAGTCACTTAAAACTAATTTCTAGGACCGCTTTTTTCCACTTGCTTAATATTTCAAAAATTAGACATGTCCTTTCACAAAAAGATGCAAAAAAACTAGTCCACGCCTTTGTTACATCGAGACTGGACTATTGTAATTCATTATTATCAGGCTCCAGCAGTAAGTCGTTAAAGACTCTACAGCTTGTCCAAAATGCCGCAGCACGTGTCCTGACGAGAACAAAGAAAAGAGAGCACATTTCTCCAATATTAGCATCGCTACACTGGCTTCCAGTTAAATCTAGAATAGAATTTAAAATTCTCCTCCTCACCTTCAAGGCCCTTAATAATATAGCGCCTTTTTACCTTAAAGAGCTGTTAGTACCTTATAAACCCACTAGAGCACTCCGCTCCCAGAATTCAAGCCTACTTGTCGTCCCTAAATTCTCTAAAAGTAGAGTAGGAGCCAGAGCTTTTAGCCATCAAGCCCCTCGGCTGTGGAATAATCTACCACTTTCAGTTCGGGAGGCAGTCACCATCTTTTCGTTTAAAAGTAGGCTCAAAACCTTCCTTTTTGATAAAGCTTATAGTTAGAGCTAATTAGTGCGCCAGAACGTTACTTGTTCTATTTTATGACACATGACACACGGAGCTTCTCTTTCCAGCTTCTCCTTCCTCTTCTCCATCCCTATCCCCCTTCCCCGGAATCCCTTTGCTTTATCACCCGCAGATCCAGGGCCTCTGTGGCCGCACCTTGGATTGCGGTTTGTGGTTCGCGCATCGGGGGTCGCGGTGTTGGATCCAGTGTAGCGGATTCTGAGTCATGTGGGCTGATTGTGGTGCTGGTGGCGGACCCTGTGTCGCGTTGGCATTGGGCACAGGTGGTGGACCAGGACCACGGTGGTGGCTTGTTATGGGTCCTCCTGGTGGGCGGCGGTGGACGATGACTGTGGACTGGAGTGGCGTCTGGTCTGGATGGTGGATCGTGGTCTAGATGGTTGCTGAGCATGGACTGTGATTGCAGCGGGACTGCTTGGCATGTCATGTTGGGGTTGTCCTTCGGGATGTCTACTCTCATCAAATGCTGCTAGAGACTTTGATTATTGATGATGTTTTCCTGCACGTGACATCTATTGCACTTCTGTCCGTCCTGGGAGAGGGATCCCTCACATGTGGCTCTCTCTGAGGTTTCTACATATTTTTACCCTGTTAAAAGGGTTTTTTGTAGTTTTTCCTTACTCTTGCTGAGGGTTAAGGACAGAGGATGTCACACCCTGTTAAAGCCCTATGAGACGAATTGTAATTTGTGAATATGGGCTATACAAATAAAATTTGATTGATTGATTGATTGACTATGCTTTGATAATTTTGAAACAGAGTATTTTAAGCTGATGACACAAAAGATGTTGCTCACGGTATCTGCCCTGTACTTATGCCATTTAGTATGTTCCTCACAAAAATTATAAAAAAATCCTTTCTATTTCCTCCTCATTAGATACCATCTGCACTTAAAGTCACATTTAGGATAATGCCACGATATATATAGTGAGCAAACCTTTGAGCATCATAAAGACGTGGAGAGAATAACATAACCTTGTCCATTCTAAAGAAGGAAAGTTGAGCTGCTCTTCTGAAGAGACATTTTCTCTTTGTAAGTGGCTGTGATGCTAGAAGCCATGTGCTGCCTGCTCTCAATGTTTGTTCCTAGAGAGTTAAACATTACTTAACCAAATTTCAGCCAGCCTCTTGTCTCTGTTAGACAGATCCTAACCAGGTCGCCAGTCGCTCAAAAGACGAACTTAACACACAGTATTCACTTTCCGATTCACACCTTAGGCTTGTTTACAGTCTCTCAACCGGGGATGTATTTTGTGTGTAGGAGGAAATTAGAGCCCCAAGTGCAAACCCACACAGATCTCGTCACAGAAAGCCCCCCCACCCCCAGTCACAGTACTTCACAACAGTACTATAATTGGAGACTGAACAGTGCCTGGTTTCAAACTAGTCCTGGCTATCACATAAAAGGCTTCTGGAGTGAATTGGATTTCAATGTAGTTCACTACACAAATCAAGTGTTTACCAAATGCACTCGGAGAAATCAAGTCAAGCCATTGCATTAAATGCTACTCACAGTCTGGTGCAGACATGCGTCACAAGCAACCAATGGACAATTATGAAACTGGTGTGTGAATTCTCTTTCATTTTGTGTGTGGACGTCATGCTGCTCCATGTGTCAAACATTAATACATTATATGTCAGTGGCACAAGGATACACATACTAAGACATTGCTATGTTTACTTCCCTTTGATTTCACAGCTCGGCTGTGCATGTTACAGTCAGCTGTGCCCTTTAGCATGACTTGTGCTTTTCTGCTTCCACAATGGGTCTCTTTGTCTCTACCTCTGGTTTGTGGATGCGTCATTGTAATCTTTTGCACAGTCCAGTGACATACACTGCTTGTAGGTACATACACACACACAAACACACACACACCCACACAAACCCACACACACTTCAAACCAAGTCTCAACCTTCAAACCAACTTTTCAATTTGTGTGGTCCAGCCTAAATGTGCTCACAAAGTCATAAAGTCCTCATGATGGTATTCAACAAAAATTATCCCTCATAACTATTAAAAGACAAGCACACACACATTCAAACATAAAGTATATTTACAATAATACAAAGACATAGAACAGAACACAGGTTCAGTAGATTGTTATTAAAAGTGTGGGCTCACATTGAAGTCTGTTTAACTTTCTTTTCAAAAAACAATTACAAAATCCTCAGACACAACTGTAATGTAGTGTTGTTTACATGTGCTTCTTATCAGGCATACAAACACACATACACACGCGCACACACGCACACACTAAGCGTGATCTGTAATATTGTTTCTCTCTCCTGCAAATAACATCTTAAATACTGTCACAGAAATTCGCAAATATAAATGTCAACCCAAACTACACAAACAGTCAGATCTTACCGCCAATACAGCAGCGTGTCAGCAACCATCCAAGTTAAAGATCAGTCCTTTCAATGAGATAACTGTTACTGCTGCCGCATGCTGCAGGCTGCAGGCTGCTATTGGCTGGGAAGCAGAGAGACTCCCATGATGGATACTACACTATGACCTCCTCCTCTTGTTGGTAAACACAGCAGCCTGGAGCGGCAGCGGCCCTGACAGTCCTGCCATGTGACGTGCACACACACACACACACACACACACACACACACACACACACACACACACACACACACACACACACACACACACACACACACACACACACACACACACACACACACACACACACACACACACACACACACACACACATTTTTGTGCGTCTATCTTAGTGAGTTATTTCAGTTTCACACAAACACAGTCAAATGCTCGTAAGCTCAACGCTAACATCAGCACAGCTTGTGTATTGTAAGAGGCAAATAAACATGTTTAACTAATCCAATAGATTCAGAAATGTTACATGAATGGAATGGTAGTTGTCATGGTTATCTGTTAGTTCAGTGTTTCCTGTTTATTTTGTAGTTCTGATCTCCCTCATGTGTCTCAGTTCACTTTACTTCCTGCCTTTGTGTTTCCCTCCAGTGTTGTTTGTCCCTCCTTGGTTTGTTTAACCTGCTCGCTCTGTGCCACCTGTTTGTTTTTCATGAGTTTGGTTTGTATGTAAGTTCACTCCTCAGTTCTGTCTTTGTCCAGTTGCATGCTTTGTTCCTGTCCGCTTGTTCCCCCTGAACAGTTTGAGCAGTCTCTCCTGCTGTGCTTGCCCCTTAGTCTATTTAATTTATTTTTCAATAAATTCAGTTTTGGAATGAATCCACCTCTCCTCTGCACTTGGGTCCACCGGCTTACCAAATGGCAACAGTAATAATGTGAAAACAACCTAAAAGGTGTGAATAATATGTGTAGAGCTGAGGGGAACTTGGGAGTTGTGTCGATCTATGAACTGTCGTGATTGGCCCCCCCTTATGAACTTCCTGTCTTTAGCAGGTTTGGTGTTTCCTGTAAAATTTTTGAAATTATTATACCTGTTTTATTTGGCATCAGTGCAAATGTCCACAAACTGTCTTGCGATGTTGAAGATAGTGATTAAGAAAAGATCCAGGCCAAAAATGAATCAGTTCCTCCCAATTTATGAAAACCTTCTTGGTGTTGGTAATTATACATTATACCTTTCTTATGACATTAGTATTATTATAATTATGATGTTTTCTTATAAGAGCCATTCGTTGATTGAGTGATTGATTGATTGATTGATTGATTGATCATGGTGCCTTCACTCTCTGTTTTAGGGTTTATTTGTTTTGGCTCTGGTCTAATGCTTCTCGGGTCTGGCTCTTTTCTTATTCAGAGATTTCCCACAAACTCTGTGTTTGGTGAATCTTTCATTTAAAGGAAAAAGATGGCTTAATTAGTTTCAACCTTTTTTACCCAGCCTGCATCTCTCTCATGCAGGTCAAATGCAATCAAATGCATTCAATACTTTCACCCATTTAGCATTTTGAGAAGGCTGCATCCTTTTTAATAAAAATGCTCTGATTCATACTGTCACATACATTTCCCCAAAACGTACAACAGCCTTTTTACAATGTAAGACAAAATATAGGGCTAATGTTTTCTACCCTTTTTCCTTCTTTCTTTTCTTTCAAGGCCCGACTGACACTCCTAATTATGTGAACTCTTTATGCAATGCTATGGCATAATGGCACAAACTGAAAGCACCTACTATTGATGGTAATGTATGGATATACCCATAAATCTGTATTTTCTTACAATTCATTAATAGTGTGCATATTATTTGAATGGAAAGCTAAGCTCCAGTGTTCCTGTAGCAGTGAGGGTTATTCATTAAACCCGTAGTCGCACTGTGGTCAAACTGCAGCCTGGTAAATGGGATTCTGAATAAATGGATAATGTTCTATGAATTTAAAGGAGTAAGAGTCAAATTACCATGTTCTCAGGTAACAACCAATGGAAAAATTATCCTAACTAGAGTTTGAATGTGTCAGCCGTACTGCTGCTCCTTATGAATGTATGCAAGTCCTGTGGATAGTGTTGAATGAGATCCTGTTGGTACAAATGTCTGTCCACATGTTCAGATGTACATGTAGTTGAACTAGAAAATACTGCAGTGTCACACACATGTCCATCACCCTACTCTACCACCAGTAACTGCTTTGCTGTTTATGTGTCAGTGTGAGACACGGTTGGAGTAAAAGTGCATACTGAAGGATTGTCTTTTTTAGTTTGGCGATTTATTACAGAGTCCATTGGTTGAACATTGAAATTGAATGCAAATATTTAAGTGTAATAGAGTGCTGTAAATGCTACAACCACAAAGACAGAGCATGAATCAGCTGTAATAGAACAAACAGAAGAGTTCAGTTATTTGCTACCTATTTATGGTCACCTTTTAAGTAGTGTCCATTGATAAAGTGGCTCTCTAGTGCGTCAACCACTCAAGTATTTTTCAGTCACACTCATGCATGTTGTATAAGGAGCAGATAGGGGCCAGTGTCTTGCTCAAAGACACTTCAACACATTCTGGATGAACTAGGTATTTAAACCTCTGATCACCATGTGTCCCTGACAGCCTCCTCTCTGATTGTAGCAGCCTGCTAGTGGTTTTAGCTGAATCCCAACAGTAAAGTTAATCTCCAGGGGTCATGAATGTACCCAGAAGATGGCAATCTGCTAATGAGACCATGGGAAATTGTCTACAAATGTGAAATCTGGTCATTAAGGTCTAGTGGAAAGTCATGATGTGTCTCAGAGGGAAACAGTTCAATATGAGCAATCTGTTGATTTGATGTGAAAACAAGTATGAAAACAAGAAAGCAAATCAACAGCACCTCAGGACAAACACCTATTAAGAAACATGGTGTCAGAAGACATCTTCAGGCCACAGTAAGAAGTAGTAAAAGACAGACATTTGTGGCAAATTACAAAATGCAATTCTTTCAAATCTCTAAACAACACAACTGAACTATACAGAAACCTAACTGTATTTGGTCACCATAGTCTGACATGAATAGAGTACTTACTGAAGTCAAATGTTTAAAGGTGAAACAATTTAGTTTTGTTCTTGAATTCTGAAAGACCACAGCGGCAATATTTCAAAAATTAAAGCAAAGATTTCCATCTGCTAATCCACTCGCATGTTGAGTCGACAAAAGACTGAGTCTTGGGGGGAAGTTTGCATCTATAAGAAAACCCTAACCCGGTGAAGATATAAATAATCAAAAGCAAACATAATGCATCCCTCTGTCCAAACTAATACCACAATTAAAGGTGAAAGAAGATAATTGTGTAATTAGTTAACAGAAGAAAAAGGAGTGTGTTAATGTCTGAATAAATTACTGGTAATACAATCGAGGGAATTAGGTGATGTTACGTTTATCTCCTCCTCTTGGACACAATAATTACACTCATAATGAAGACAGCAGGACACACAATCGAGAGCAGCACACGATATACACATCATCATTTAGAGGAGTGTGTAGAAGGAGTATTTCTTTCATGTAATGGAACACATGTACAGTACCATATGACATTCCGTTGGGCGGTAACACTCTGTGTTTGATACACATAGATTTTTACTGGCCCACTAAATGTCTGACACAGAGGAAACACTCTCCATCCCAATCAGCTATATAATTACTTAATATGCTGCATATTAGAGTTAAGCACAAATCAGAATATATGTTTCAGGTTCTAATTTTACAAGGTAGTAATGTACCCCCCAGCAGGGTTTTTTTTAAATTAAAACCAATTGCATTTTTTCATCGAGGCAACTGCATGTGCATCTTACCTGATTTGTGACATTCAATATGTTGGGATCTATCGGTTGCGACCACTCAAATCCACCTTCTAAACAGGTTCACGTCTAGATCCAAGCTGTCTGTTTAAACCCACAACCAAAGGCAAGACTAGCTGGATCCACAAGGACTAGCATAGCTATCCAGTCAGCGCTCAAGCAAATATTTCCCAAGTCTTTCTTCTAATGCTCCTGTGTCCCTCTGAACTTTGTCTGTCTCAGCCATAAACAGCACTGCTGCTGCGTGTTCAGCCAGAACTGATCCCAGTGTGTGAGCTTTTTGTCTAAACGGCCACTAGACTTCCTTCAATTCTTTCCAAACTTAGTTTTCCTGCCTGTGTTGGTTGGTTTCCCTGGACTGAGCTAAATATAGGGACCACACAAGGTAAAGTGGAACAGAGCAGAGCAGGAAATGTATCACAATATGCGTGTGCGCACATTCATGTTTGTTTCTGTGTGTCTTCCTTTCTCAGCAACAACAACAGTCATGATGAATGAGTCCAATGACATGTGGTTAAATGTTAAGTTTATCAAGGCCTGAGTTTACATGACTTTATTTTTGTTGTATTCATACTAGTATTAGTATTGGTATTAGTATTAGTATTATTATAGTATAATTATAAGTTTAAGTAGCCACTTCAGTCAGCAGAGTGGAGTGAGTGTGTGCGTGTGTTCATCGATTGTTGTGTGAGAGGCTGAACCATCCCGTGTTCCACTCTAATGACGTTGTGCACATTGTTTTGTCTCTGGGTTTTGTCTAAAAATGTGTGCCTAAACAAAAACACTGACGGCACATCCTGCTGCTTGCCTGGACAAAAAGAACTCACACTTTTCCAGCAAGGGGCAGCTTCTGTAAGGACACTCCAATGTAACCATTTCTACTAAATTTGACCCTCTGCTATTGATTCCTTGATTCCCAAGGATGTTTCTTAAAAAACACATTAGCTGTTGCACGCACACACGTCAAGCTTTACAGAATGTTATTAAATGGGACCAGTTGGGGTTTATAATGAAGATGTGTTGTTAGTTAATATATTTAACAAGTATCAAATGATACAAAATGTACCAAACAACATGTTTGTTTTCCACCAGTAACTGGTTTCACTGTACAGTCTGCACCTGTTGTGACTCCAGCATTATCAAAGTGCTTCATGATTCTGTTCAGACTCTCAGAGCTCTCTGTTTAGTGGAAAATCCTGGTCTGGTTTAAACATGAGCCTGATCTTTGCCTGCACTGCAGCCTCTCCACAGAATGAATGTTTCTACTGCAGAGCTCAATGAGCTCAATGAGCTCATTAACCCATTTTGCCTACTTTGTCACACTTATTATAACCCACTACACTCATGGTATCACCTTTTACTACTGAGCCGTCTCTGACTGCTGCATAATATTATGAAACGCTGATCATGTGCTCAGTTATAGTTGTCTAATGTACACTAATGTTAACTTGACTCCATTAAAACACAGAAACATACATTACAATGTGATCGGTGACTGCAGGTTAAAAAACATGATTACCTCCTGAATAAATACTCCTCTCATCCTGGACACAGATCTGTGTTAAAGGAAACACTTACCTCACTGTGATCCAGACAAACAGAACTGCCAGGTTAGTCCCAGCTCATCAGGACCACAACTGACACACACAATGACTTCAATTGCTGCAGGTTAACTGTCTCTGCAATAACTCAAAACACTCTCTCGCCCCTTATCTCTCCCTCTCTCTCTTTCTCTCTCTCGCTCACACATACATGCACATGCACACACACACGCTCACACACGCTCACAGTCTATAAATAGATTTTGAGTTTACTGGAAACTAAGGATGGTGTTCAGGACAGCTATGCAAATATCAGTTACAGCTAGAGATAGAGTCACAGGATCTAATCCAGAGGAACAATGAACATATGAACATGTTCTTATAAAGCGGAGGACAAAGATGAAGAAATAAAACACGGGATGGGTCTGTAGTAGTGTAATAGTTTCACACAAATTCTGCCTTTCATTACAAGATTCACAATTCAGATGTCAACAAGAGGTTTGAGTCAGGTGGACTGTAAGTATCCTTTATTCAGGAAACTGGAGTTGACAAAATGAGTTCCATTTAGCAGCTTCCCGGGAGCTTTAATTTTTTTTTTTATCACTTGATCTTCCATTACAAACAGAGTTTAAACCAACATGGGTCCATAAAGTGGAGATTTCCACGGCACTTCCATGGCAACTGGGAAACCCCCACCAGCTGAGGGAGAACATGTGATATGATTGAGAGCTCCAGAACTGGACCTTGTGGCTTAGGGTAAAAGATATTGTCGGCCAGTCAGTTGGATAGATTGTTGTGGAAGTTAGTGCAGACATGATGAATCCTGGTGACAGCAGTGATGCCCCTAACTTTGTCTAGAATACGACCAGCTGGTTGACACTTTTTATTTCTATCTTTCGGAGGGATCGCCATCGCTACGACGCAGCTCGTGAGAGGAAAGGGAAGCAATACAAATTTAGAATACTCATCCTCAGATTCTTAACAATTTATTTGGATCTGATATTACTTATTATTGTAGAGCTGGACAAGGTTCCACTGCCATCAGATTCATGGCGTAGGCAGCGAGTGGCCACACCTCCAGCTGTTGTATTCAGGGATGCTCACATCCCAATTGGCATAGACCCCAAAATACTATGAGAAAGGGTTAGAACACTTGAAGAGGGGCATCACTAAGCTTCCTCCAATGTTTTTATAACTTGAAACACTAGGTGGGCCTGCAATGTATTTTCATTTAATAAATTAACATTCTATTAATAGCATGTAGAGTGAGCAGTGATGATAAGGCTACAATGTGACCTTGTGAATAGTGCATCTGTCTGCAAATACACCAGCACCTTCAACCAAAAACTTACTTAACAGTTATGTCTTCTTTTTCGACAAGCCCCATTCCTTTCATCTCTTCCTACTCGCTTTATTCCATGAACTAAAACGCTGATGTGAAACATCTGTTCAGGTTCAATACTTTCAACATTTGCCTCTTACTCTCATTTGAAAGGACAGGGCAAAGGAATTTGCAATTTAGCTTGTTTGTGCTCCTGTGTACATCAGAGCCTGAATGATGACAGATGACTTTCTAAAGATGTTTGGCGTTTGTTGTGTTCTGTTGACATCACTGTAAACTCAAGCTTCACTTACGCTGCTGCCAACAAAGGAACAAGCTGCTTTGAAATCAACCTTTCAGCCCGGATTAAAAAAAAAGTCAGCTTTGTTTTTATTGGCTCGACTTTTTAAGACGTTCTACCTGTTGTCACGCTCTGTCGTCATGGCTGTTTTGCTGATTGCATTCTTCCCTTATACAGGAATAATACATACATTTATTCATTTACTTACCTTAACCGGATTTAGTGAGAAAACTAAGACCAAGTCTTTACCCTTAACCAGCTCTATAAAAGTGAATCAGAACGTAAGAAACAGCTTGATTTATAGTTTCCATTATTAGTTAACTGTTTCCTCATAAAGTACAAGTACTCCTCTCTATCTCTGCCTGCTCTGTCAATGTCTCTGCAGCTTCTTTAATTCTTACAGTCGAACAAAACATTGTGACCAGAGAAGGAGATTCTTCTTTCATTCTCCATAGGTAATCATAGGTTAATGTTTCCAAATGTGTGACCTTGAGTTGATGGTCTTTGTTTTGGTTTTTTGGCTTAACTAAAAGCCACTGACAATGAAAACAGAAGCACTGGGCTCAGTGAAGCCACAGTGGCACCGTCCTAAAGGTTTTGAAAAGGTCACACACGCAGCTACACAGTGACATTCTGAGGTAAAACACAACATATGACATGAGTGTATCTGTCACTGAGGACAACAGGGTCATGTCCCAAATAAATGTATGTTTAGAGGATTTTAAATGTCATTTTTCAATTTACACTCGGTTAGGTTTTCTAACATTCAGTTAAGGTAGTATTCTGAAACTCACAGTAACTTGACCTGCAGTAACTTATTTCTTGGTCACTTGGAACCACTGAAAATAGGGTGTGAACATACCATTGATATTTAACCACCTTCTAAGCTGTTATGGTGAACTTGTTCTTGAACAGTTGCTTATCCAGCAGTATTCAGCTCCTTTCATTCTTTACCGTCTCTATCAACTCAGACAAATATTTGCTTCATTAGCTGCTAAATGTTCCTGTTTTGTCAGCTGATAACTGAGTCTGAATCCATCTTAGCTTTTGTATCAGGTTATAAAGGAACACAGTTTAATCCACTGTAATAGCAGCCTCTGAATTTATATGATGTATCTCTGGTGCGTGAACTAGGCCAGCTCAGCTGTGATCCTCTCCTGAGAGATCATTTGAATTAAGTTATATCGATGAATACAAAATATGCTTACGGGATTTTTAAACTGAGTTATGCTATTCGTACCCTAACCTGAGCGAATTAACTCTTATTACTAAAAAAGCATTTAAAACTGAACCAGTCAGCTATCAGACCTGCAGCCCTGAACCGATTGGATCATTTGGGCTGCTCAATTCTAGTCCACAGCTTTAAATTCCCAAGATGCAATTCTTCATCTTTAATGTAACAGACTCATGTTTGATATGGTAAAAACTAACAGGCCAACCGGTTAAATATCACAATTTGTGGTTTAATACCAAGGGGTTTAATATACATTGTATTACGTATTCATAGAAAAAGATATTTATCCATGTACAAATTAAAAATACATAGCTATGTTTTCCACTCTTTTGTTTAAATGTACACAAGTTCTTCTTTCCCATAGCAGCTTTGCCACCTGGCAAGATTTAGCAGTGAAATGTAGTAAAGAGAAGTATGGAAAATAAAACATTTCAGTCATCTCAACACATAGACACAAGGAGGAAGGAATACCAGGTTACAAAAAGTCTTTAAGCCCTTTGTAAGAAACAGGAAACAACAAGTAGATTTAGGATTGCATTTTACAAAAGTAGTGTAGCGTGGTAACAGGCTTTTCTTAATGGCAGACAGAGGGATGGCGAAGGTGGAAGAGGAGGAGCAACAGCTGACCTCTTCACAGAATTAAATATCCACAATCAGTTAGACTGGGTGCAACATAAAACTGGATCCCCCAGCTCAAGTCCAAAGGGTTTGTCAATTTGTTAAAAGAGCAATACGGCCTTGTGTAACACGTAAATCTCCACTTACAAAATAAGAAATAGCAACATACATTTTATACAGTTCTGTGTTTCTACCACCAAAATACGATGACACCAAAGAGTAGATTAAGTTGAATCTTCACCTCAAGTAAATTACTATTTGTTTCATTTAGTGTGTATTTTATACAGTGCAGAATATATGGGCTTTGATTAAGTAAGTGTGTCTGTGTTTTGTGTGTGTGTGAGTTTGTTGTATTTCTATACTTTTAAGGAACCACAGTCTCCTCAAGGATCTATGTCAATGTTTCCCAGCTTCATCTCAGCATTTACATCCCAGTTTTAAACACATACACCATTATTATACATGATAATAAATGGCTTGTCAGCGACTCCATCAAATGTTGAACTAAGTGAAAAAATACATGTGGAGGGAAGTGGAAGGGGAAGGTTAGTTACTCAGGCAGCATAATAGTCTGTAAAGTAGCGGTTCCCAAGCTTATTATCCACACTGGTGGTGTGGCCTTAAGAATGACAGTGTAAATAAATCCACCGTTTTGGTCCAACATACTTTCGAATTTGGGTAACAACTCAGAAATATGCTGTATTACTATCAAGTGCTATCGAAGTAATGCCCTGGTCAGGATGAACTACAGCAACTGTTTGATCCTCCAACTTTTCCTTATTATGATTTCAAAATTAGAATGTGTCCATTACTCTTTGGTTTTTCCATCAGCCTCAGCTGTGATTTGCTATTTGGCAGATGATTGCAAGCTAACACAATAAAAAAAGATGTTTAACATGTTGAACATTTAATTAGCCTGGTTGCCAGACAAAGCCCCGCCCACAACATTTGAGGTCGGGAAGTTCGGTCTGGAGTCGCTCCGTTGGGGAGAAATTATGCCCGGTTCGAAATCATCCGGACCAATCAGATTGTCAGGGCGGCTTTATACGATGATGGACAGATGATCAACGGTAACGTAGTCAACCACGTCATCAAAGTGCCCTTGGGTTGGGTCGTTTTCAACAAACATGCCTGCCGCTGGGGAGCTGAGATGTGTAGATGCTGCCATTGAGTCTGTTTTAGAAGACATCGACAGCGCATTCATTTTGAAAGAGGAACAGAGAACATGGATGCGACGCCAAAGCACCTCGCTAATCCCTATCGCGCAGGCGCTTGGCTGTTCACACCGGACACTGAAGCGAAGCTGAACCGCCGGGCAGCGCTAATAAGATCACCCGTTGATCCAGTAGATTAAAAGCATATACTTACTTGTTGCTCCAACATTAAGCAACAGCGTCCCAACATTTGTCTTTCTTGGTGTTGTCTTTATACGACATGTTCCGAGGATCATACAACTCACTGTACTTCTCCTTCAATTATTAATTTAATGTCATCCATGTTGAAGAACTTCACTGTTTGCTCCGTTAAATGTCGGGTGTCGGGGGTAAATTACGTATTCTCCAATCAAGCCTATGTGGAGAATACGTAGCCCCCTCTCTCTCTCTTTTTATCTGTATCACTGCTTGTGTGGCTGTAGTGGATGGGCAGAGGGGGACATTTAATAATGTCATTGGTCAAATTAAAACTCCAGGACAACAGAAGGGGACTTCAAAGTATGGGATGCATATTTGATCATTTATATCATATAAAATATGTCATCAATATAGTTTAAGATCGTTTTTCAGTGTGTTTCCTGGAGCGATACACTCGCGTCAAGTGCAAAAAATAGACTCGACGCCGAAACGATCGCTGCACGGCGCGAGGCAGCCTTGGCGCAGCGCGGTGCTTCAGCCTCCGGTGTGACCCGCACAAAGTTTTAACATGGGAGTGGATGGGAGCCAGCTGTTATTTAAGGCTTGACGCTGCGCTGAAGGGTCGCTTCGGCATCGCTTCAGCGTCCGGTGTGAACCCGGCGTTAGTAAATAACTCACAATGCGTTGCTTAACATACGTCACATACTACGTTGCTCTGATTGGTTGTAGGTCTATCCAATTGAGCGAAGAGGAATTGTATTTCCTGGTCAGTTGAAACACGCCCCATAATCACAGCCCAATGGAGCGGTCTCAGACTCACATTCTGACTAGAATTGTGAGTCTGACAACGTCAGACTAACATTTAATAGGTCAAACATTAGCATAAAGCAGTAGAACGAATAACCTTGTTACTGCCTAGAGAACAAAAAATTGCATTCGAATGAGAAATACTGTAAATTGCATGTACGGTACTTTAGCTGAATGATGCCACCTTCAAATGGGACTGTGTATATCCTGTTTACCTTTTTGGGGTATTCACGCTTTGGAGGTTCATTTCTCATTAGATGATGAGATAATGTACAGTAATTTAAGTCACCACTATGCCGATGGAGGGGTGGGGTGAAGTGTTTGAGTCCACAAAACACTTCTGGAGTCTCAGGTGTAAACAGTGTTGCAGCAGAATCCAATACATTTTAAATCAATGGTGACCTAACTTCAGATGTAGTAAAACAACAGAAAAAACACAACATGCCTTCATGCAGCTCAAGTTGCGTCATCCAAGTGTCCGCAAGCCCTGAAAAACCAGGTAATATACATCAAGTTTTAAGCCTAAATGTCCCCTGAAATCTTCATACCAGGTGCATTACTGACCCTCGGACACATCATCAAGTAGCTACGGCCGCTAGTTTAGCCATTTTTTGTCCACAACACTTTTATCTTCCATTAATAAATAAAGAAAAATTAATTAAAACCTGTGTTTATTCCTTGGTATGTTCCAGGCAAAGCCACATCACCCAATATGTGTGATGTACTCATGGCTGTTATCATAGACACAGAAGCAGTATGGTGGCATGTTGTGTTTTTTTCATGATGCAGAAATGAGTATGTTCCCCCATTTACACAGAGGATATCAGCTGAGTAGGCTGTCCTTCAACATGGCCAAGGACACATTTGTGTTTACACTGCTTAGAGACTGTATCAACATGCGTCCCAGACCAACTCTTAACGTGGTCTGAGTGGTTGGAGCTCAATGGCCCTCGCTGGCATTTAAAACTGTTATGACAGCTGCCCTAACAAGATCAGAGCACCTGAGACACATGTTAGTGGCGGTTATTAACAGCTTGTGTTTCACTATACACCGGTAAATGTCACTCTGAGCACCTACACTATACACTGTGCCTGAACACATTCTGTACAGACACATGCCAAGCTTTGCAGCTGCTGCTCTCACAATACAAGTCCTGTCAGGACATATCGTTCTACATGTATTTCAGCAGTTTGTTCTCTACACTGACTGTTAAAAAAATGTAAAGGTTCTGTCCTATGTCAATCACAACTCATCATTAAGGAAGACATTTTTTTTCTAAAAATGTTGTCATAAAGACGGTATGCCAGGTGTTTCCTCAAAGCGCATATATGAAATCCTATCATCTATCTCTCTGGAGTAGTAAACATATCCCTAAATGCCATATATTTCCTGAAACAAGGTAGACATAAAAGATAAAGCTAGTTACCTTATTACCGTGCATTCACTGAAAATCTATAGAAAAATTATACTTTCAGGCTTTTTACAAAATTAGGCCTTAACATTGGAAGTGCTTATATAATATTTGGATTTATTTTATTGGAAAACTACTAAATGAAAAAGTATAATAAATATATTACAATAAAGGTAGACTAAAAAACAGTGATGGAGAACGGATGGGAAAGGCAGGGAGTGAGTGAAAATAGTGAAAACGACATGGGTAAACGGCAGATCTGGATTTAGATAATCTTTAAATTTGGAATATGATTTGAAGTTGATTCAATGGACAAGGTTTACATTTCGAAGGTTTGATTTAGATGATGGACAGAAATTATAAATACATTTGAACAGTTAAAGGCTCTCTCTCTAATTTGGGTATATGACCCCCACATCTCAAATACTCCTCCCGGTAACTGCTGAGGATGAGCTATGACGTGTTTTGGGAGCGCTGCTGGACACTGACCAAACCAGGGAGTTGAACTATGAGGTTACTGTTTGGATGATTTGGCACTGACCGGATGTATTGGACGTCCTCACCAGTATAGTAATACAAGCTTGTGCGTGTGTTTTGTGTCTCTTGCACCTGTCCATGCTCACTGTGTGTGTGTTGATGTGTGGTGTGTTGGAATCTCCACACAGTAGTTGGGTTTGTCAGAAGCAGTGAACCCTGGCAGACAGACACACTGATAGGAGCCCACTATGTTGATGCACTTTGCGTTTTTACACAGCGACATCCGATTGTTCAGTTCTGAACACTCGTTCACATCTGTTGACAGAGGGGGAAACATTATGACAGATATTTCAAAGGTGTTTTCCTTTTTCTTTCGTTTTGTTGTGTGTGGCTGCTCTCTTACCAATGCAGGTCATATGAGACAGGTCCAAGGTGTACCCATCGAAGCAGTCACAGGTGTATCCCTCCTGAACCCGCACACAACGGCCATTCTCACAGCCATTTAGTATCCCACACTCCTCTGCTCGCAAACCCTCAAATGCTTTGAATGGATCTATAACAAAAACAGACAAAATTCAGTATTCAATAGATAGCACTTTTGTTTGTTTGATTAACAAGAAAGATAGTTTAAACCATCAGTAAAACAGCGGTTGATTACCACGGTGTTTAGCTCACGGTAAAATTGTCCACCATCAAGCAAAATTTGCCAAAGTTTCCCACACACAGGTGTGCTGGCACAGCATGAACTAATTGTTTAATCCATGTATGCCTTACCCTAACCATCCTGAGATATATCGCATTGACAGAGCCAATAAAGCCAATAAAGAGAACCGTCTTTTGGACGGTTCTCTTTATTGGCTCTGATCTGAACGTGTTGTTAGTTGATTTTCACAAGATGGCAGCAGAGTGCTGTACAATAAGACCTGGTTGCTTTCTGAAGGCCTGAACCTGTTTAATTATAATATAAAACCAAACAATTAAAGAAAGCTGAAACTGTATATTTATAATATTAAACCAAATTATAGTGGCAGGTAAAGGTTATGATAGGAGCATTCTAACTGCTCCAAAAAGGTGTTGATTCATCTTTATGATTGTTTTTAGGGCTGTTGTCTGAAACAGTTAGTTTATGCTGCTTAACAGCTGTATAATGTAATAAAGAGATGGCTGTCTAGTCTTTTGTCCAAACCAGTTCCCTGATGTTAATATAAAAGAAACATAAAATGCAAATACTTACTCTCCTGGTTCTCATAGAAGGGCAAGACAGACTCCTGCTCAGGTGATGGAGAGTAGTCTGGTCTCACTTCATATTCATGGTCTGGGCCAGCAGTGAGGGCATCATGGCCATATGGCCGTCGCCCACCACCCAGAGGTATGTTACACATGGATGCATAATCCTCTGAGAGAGAGTGAAAACATGAATCAAGAATATTTCTGATTTAAAAATTTAAATCAGAAATACAACAAACTGACAGGGTCACAAATCACATCGTTTGACCTGGTGTGGTGTGTGTGTACACACTATTACAGAAATGAAGTCTAACCAACATCCGGACGGCTACTTATTCCATGAAGGTCGATGATTCGATCACTGCCTCATCCAGTCTGTATGCTAAAAGTGTCCTTGGGCAAGATATTGAACACGTAATTACCCCAATGATAAACCATTAGAGTGTGTGTGTGTATGGGTGTGTGTGTGTCCGTATGAGAAGGGATAGAGTAAGTTGTACTGTATGAAAGCATGTGTGAATGTGACCTGTTCTAAGAACTGCTTAGAGTGGTCAATAAACTAGAAAAGTGTTACATAAATGCAATATAACGAAACATATCAATTCAGTCCATTAACCATGTGTATTGGTATAATGTAATATCACTTGTCCTGATTCTGATGGATGATATGGACAGATTTTACATCTTAAATCTGTATGCATGCTGTAACACAAGCTGCTATCAAACATCTGAGCAAGTGAAATAGTGCACTAATAGGTTGGGTAAATGTAAAGATCAACACTAGGTCTTATGCTTGCTGCAAATTATCTGACCTGTAAATAATCTGTATTTATATAGCGCTTTTCTAGTGTTGATCACTGAACCAAGTGGAATGGGCTAGACTGGGATCAAACCACCAACCATTTATCAGTGGACGACCTACTCTACCTCTTGAGCCACAGCTGCCCACTGGTGCTTTTTCCATTATGAACTTCATTAACAAACCGGGTGTTTAGGAAGATGGATGTCATAATTACTCTCCTAAAGTGAACCGAAAGCCTGGTGGCTGGCTCCTCAATGTTAATGGATGGGACACGGACCAAACTATGTCAAAATACATTTCGAATTATCTTTTCTGTAAGATCGTTTCTTTCATTCATTTGTAACATGACGTTATACAATGTCATTACTGACAGCTTAGGCTGACTCTCGGTTAGTCGAGCACGTGTAGATGGCGGCATTTAAATCCTGGATATTTGGGCTTTATTTTTTAATAGTAGAAGGAAGTGGAGAATGGTTGTCCTCCATCTTCTTATACCAAACCAATTCATATTCAGCTTGTATCAACACTAATGATACATGCACAATGTAAATCAAGTACATTTTGGTGAACTTGAACCGGCCCTGATAGTGTTTATGTGTGAATGTGTGTGCACGTTGTTGTATAGTTTGTACCGGTGTTTCTCGGGGGGCAGAGGGCACAGTCCATGCCCCAGGCTTCTCCGTACAGACAGCAGCACTCTGTGTATGTGGTCTTCCTGTTGCGACCCAGTGGCTGTGTGCACGTCATGGTCTCTGTTACCGTCTGCCAGCAGATCCCCTGGTAGTCGATCTGCGCTGTCTCATGTTGCTCTGTAAACATATACACAACAGGAAGAGATGATGTCAGCTTGTGACGGATTTCTTTAAAGGATAATCTGTTCCAAGCACAGCTCAATCTCCCATTACAGTCTACGGTAAACATGTATTATAGTCTTTTAATGTATTCAAATAAAATAAATGCATAAAATTAACTGACAGTGCAGGTTAACTATGCAGTCATTTAGCGACAGCTAATGATATAGTATAATTTATTCTATAATTCACAAATAATGACTGAAAGATTGAATCCACTTTGTTGCACAATAAGCAGGTAAAGGATGTAATATGCCCTGAGTTGAGACAGTGTCCTGTAATCTTTGTTTCTTTAATTTTGTTCACTCACATTCTGGATCAGATTCAGCCTCGAACATGCACACATGGTTTCGAGAAGTTTTAATTTCAATCAGTTATTTTCTGTCACTAAGTTTCAGAAATTTTTTTTGGCAGATTTTGACAAAAAATGCCTAGAGCTTGACCTTTTCTAGCATATCATTTGCTGTGCATACATTTGAGTGGATGTCAGGCCAATCTGAGGAGAGTGGCTTTTAAGGAGGCTTGAGTGCACTTCACCTGTTTTAGTCTGAGGCTAAACTTCTCTAGTGTCCCAGAAAAAAAACGGTAGAGTGATGTCAGTGTAGTCCATCAGAATTTGACAAGAAATTTTTTCTGTTGGGTAGGGGTTCGAAGCTGTGCTCTCAGTAAGCTTCAAAAATAATATTGATGGTTTGAAGAGTCTGAGGTTGAGCATGGCTGTCTTTACTGAGATTTAAATTTGTGAAACTTGTTATAAAGTTGTTGGCATTTTTAGTCTAGAATTTTCTTGCTTGTCTAGTGTGACTAATTTTACGGACACTCTGTTGGGATAAGAAGAATATGCAGGTTTCTTACCGGCCACCTCTGGAATGAAGACACATTGGTTACTGTTGGGGTCCAACACCATTGGATGTGTACAGAAACACATAAATGAGCCATCTGTGTTCATACACTGTCCACCGACACACACAGAGTCATCAAGACACTCATTGATGTCTACAGAAAAGAAAAAACAGAGAAAATTCTGAGAAAACCAACTCAACAAAACCAAATTATCATACCATCTGCATTATCTCAAGCTGTATTACATGGACATACATAATCATACACATGAATGCATATTGACAGGATTAACTATTTTGCTATAAGTGACAAAATCAAGCTAACTGAGCCAGCTTTCTTTGATTGTTTTCCGCGTTAATGTGTTCCAATGCAAAAGGCATGTGAGTAAAAAAGACACAGCTTGAGTTACAGTACAGCAAAAGACAGTTTGAGACAGTTCTGCCTTCACTGCCAGTGCATAATGTGATAATGCACAGACATTATCATATAAACAAACCCTGACCTCTGCACTCCAGCTTGGAAGGGTCATAGTCCTGTCCAGTCTTGCAGTAACACTCATAGCTTCCCACAGTATCCAGACAGAAGCCTCCTTTACACACCTCCTGGCCAAACAGTGTACATTCATCTGCATCTACAGGCAGAGAGAAGGCAGCACATGTTACTATTCTACTATTCTACTAGAGCAGTCATGTGGATCTGAATTCTCAGACTCTCTATCTGAATTTGTGCTTAGCAAAATAATAATGTTTTATAGAGGGTGACAAATACAGTCAATATAGTTTTGGTGATTTCATGCAGGGTAAATATAGTGTGCGTAATACAATAGGACCCTCCTCTCCAATAGCACACAGGAGAACACTGACAGTTTTTGAAACCAGTTTTGTAAGTCACGTGCCGTTCCTCTCCTATCTTCCAGGAGGTGTGAACCTACCTGACAAACGAGCAGTTATGTGCTGCATGTGTGAAAGTGCAAATCCAGACAATGGAGTTATTATGTGAATATAACTAACTAGAACAGGGTCCGCTATGTACCCTACATGTGAGGTCTTGTCTTACCTTTGTAAGTGTCAGCAGTGGGTACTCCATACAGCAAGTCAGCACTGGGAAAAAAACCTCTTCCATATGGACACATCTGGTTAAATTGGTCTGAAAGGGAACAGAAATTGAAGTATTAAGGTTGGCATGTTTGTATGTCTCAGGTATATACTGTAAGGGCAATTTATCAGGTATACCTCACTGTAGGCTAACAGAAGAGATTAGTTCCTGCTTAACTGTTTAAATACACAGATTCAAGCCACTGTTAATGTGGGCCTAGTTGTGATTGGACCATGTACAACATATCATATCACAGGCTCGAGTAAAATACTCGATGAAATTCATTTACCCACATTCAAAGATCAGGGACATGGTATATGCAGTGGATGAGTCTGTCTGTGGTGGTACACCTCATTAAACCAACTACACAGTATTTTTTTTTTAAATGATAATTAATAAAATTCGATTCTAAAAATCTTATGGTATATAATTCTACTGATATATATCCCAATACTGAGTGTATCAATGTGGTATGATTGTGTTTCCTCCTCCCCTAACTCACCTGTGCCATTGACAGGGCAGGGATGTACCTCACAGTTGTCACCCCAGCCAGCTCCCAGCGTGCAGCAGCACTCCTGCAGGGTGACGTGGCTGGTCAGCACACTCTCACACAGGTTCTCATCATTCAGATGATAGTAGCACTCCTTACGCTCCACCGACGACGCTGAAGCAATAAGGAGAGAGGAACACACGTGCGCGCGCGCACACACACACACAACGACACACACACAACGACACACACACAACGACACACACACACACACACACACACTCACACACTCACACACACTCACACACACACACACACACACACACACACACACACACACACACACACACACACACACACACACACACACACACACACACACACACACACACACACACACACACACACACACACACACACACACACACACACACACACACACACACACAGGAAGTGCCAAGGATCAGATGGGAGATATACAATGTATTCAGCTCAGTGGTTGTCAATGATGTGAAATCAAGACAGTTGTTTCTGCAGCACAACTGAATACCAGTACCCCTCCAGAAAATGTTATACTGTACTGTATACTATATGTCATACGTAATGAAAAAAATTTAAAAAAATTATTCCGTTGTAAGGACCACATAATACAGATTGCAAACCATCTATCTATATATATATATATATATATATATATATATATATATAATTAATTGGTATTCTGAGCTGATAGACATCAGATGAAGAGACCAATGCAAACAGAACATACAACATTTAACAACAACGGATTTGAACACAAACCTTTTGTGAATTATTTAATAAAAATCTCCATTTGCTCGAAACTCAGATTGAGGATTATAACTTACAAACGTCACTTATATGTCTATTTGGGATGTCACTTTAAACACATCTCAGTTGGCCCTGGAACTCAGTCTTTAACTGGTAATATGTTCAACTGCTACCTTCCTTCTTTACCACGTTGAATATAAGGGTTGAATGCTTGATGGGAGAACTGTGCTAATGGAGTTCTTGTGTATGAATATACATTCTTTAAATTTCCCATTACAGGATTTGGTCGTATCATCATAACACTGGCTTCATTCATCAACCATTTTTTATTAAGATATTGCTGATAAATAAAGGATTATTTTGTTTATATAAACCATCAAACAGTCCACATTCATGTCTGGATTTAATTTTTTAATCATGTAATCCTTTCATGAGTGTACTGTTACGTAATGTGATTGGCTAAAGGAGACTCATCGTTGTTTACATCGTCTGGCTTCCAGGTATTCTGTAGTAGTAACAAGAGAATTGTCTTGTCTTGTGCCTATTCACTGTATAATGTGTAAGTAGCTCCGTTAAACAACTTGTATGGAGAATTGGTAGTGAGAGGAAACAAGCAGTACACCCTGATGTCCTCGGGTTGCTCACCTGTCGGAACAGGCTCACACTTGGCGATCATGACGTTATAGTCCTGGCCGCTGGGACACATGCAGCTGAAGGAACCATCCATGTTCACACACTGAGCTTCTCCACACACACTGCTCAGCAGCTCGCACTCATTCAAATCTGTGGAGAAGGAACACAACATAAAGTTATTGGTCAGACGGATTAAAGAATTAAAGACTATATAAATCCTGTCTATCTGCCTGTCTTTGGATGGAGCATCTGTGAATTTGGGTAATCTGAGATATAAAGGGATAACAAATATACCTTGGGTGGTGATTATGCATGTAAAGCTAAAGTGAAACGAAAAATGTTGTTTGTGGGGGGAGGGGGGGGGGGGGGGGGCACCAGTAGCTGCATTGGGCTATAATAAATCTCCTTATTCAGTTTAACCCCTTTAGCCATCTGAAAGTAGCGGGAAGGATTTGTTGATTAATGTGGCGCCTCTAATTTCAGATATGCCATATAACAGTCCAATTGTGTGTGGTTATTCATTGAGTTAAAAGTTTGTTGAATCACATGGGCACTCGGCTGCTCCCCAAAAACCACATACTGCAAACATCACACTGGTTAATTATATCTCTGTATTTTCTGTCTATATAAATAGCAGATGCTGGATTATGGAAGATCATTCATTCTTAGCATCATGACTTTGTATCGTAAATTTCAGTTGTGCCATGTTTTAAAGGTGAAATGCATTAAAAATCCATCTTGCTGTATCATATCAATAAACAGGTCAATCTGAGGAGGGCTGTTTAGACGGGGTAAAAAGGGTGCTGTTTTAAATTATCCTTGTGGTATTTTTACCAATTTTTTTACAGACATTTCATTAAGACCCCAAGGAACCATATCAACTGTGCTGAAATGGTCATAATATGTCCCCATTAAATGTTACAAAGGTCAGTGGTACACTGCCAAGGGTAAAAAAGAAGACGAGGTTTCCAAAATCCATGTAAATTTCATAGGAAAGTATTTTTCTGGGCAAAGGGATATTGGAACAAGCGTTGTTACTACAACCTCTGATGCATTATTAGGACAAAACTATTCTGCAGGAAGTAAACTGTATGTTTCTCAGAGTGGTGAGAAAAGAGCAGGAAAGATGAAGACTGATGGTTGATCAGAGCTTCATCCTACAGCAACATAATGAAAGACGAAGAGAAGCAGACAGAGGCTTCACATGATGAAGAGCAGCTCAGTCTCCAGACTACAACCTCATTGAGCAGCTTCTATGAAGTGGACACTAGATGAAAACAAAGGGCACCAACACACACACACACACACACACACACACACACACACACACACACACACACACACACACACACACACACACACACACACACACACACACACACACACACACACACACACACACACACACACACACACACACACACACACACACACACACACACACACACACACACACACACACACACACGTCTCTCTGACCCCCGCTACATGTTGTAAACATACTAGGGGGAATGGTTTATTGCCTTCATAGGGGCCAGCTGCCATTTTGAAAGCAGACTCGCTCCCACAGACACACAGACACACAGAAACTCATACTCATATTCACATATTTATATAGTAAGTACATCTTTAGTAATTTGTGTTGTTATACTTTATTATCTTGATAATAAATGTTTTTCTTTCCCAAGTGTTCAAGAACTCTATATCCTTCAACTTTGCCAACTATCAATGTGGTAATTTTTTTGTACTTGTAGATTTAATGGCAGTATGTACCTTGTCGATCAGTGAACTTAAAGAAAAGGAAGGGAGGAACATGACAGATTCAATGAAGCACCTGGTGACGTACAGGATACATTAAAAGCTTGACCTGAGACAAACCAGACCCTCGCCTTTCTACTGATACCTGACCAGCAGAGGTGGGAAGTAAAAATACTTTGAGACTGTCCTTAAGGAGATATTTCATGTTTCTGTACTTTACTTGAGTGTGTATTTTCCTGTCAAATTTTTACTTTTACTACCTACTTTTAAACACAAATATCTGTACTTTCTGCGCCTTACATTGTCAAAACTGGCTCGTTACTTGTTTCAACCTCCACAGATGACGACATCATGTAAAAGACATAACAACACAGAGAGGGAAAGTCAACCACGGACAGAGGGAGTTGAGTGAGTGTACAGTTTGTGATACAGAGAAAAATACCAGCAGCTACATGGATAAAGAAAGTGAACCAGGAAAAATTGCAGAGACCCTAAGCATCTGGAGGTTAACCGAGATCGAGCGCCTGTTTCGGTAATGTACATTCCTGAGGTTCATCTACCAACCCCACAAGTATCTCTACTTCCATTAAAGTAAACAATGTGAGTACTTTGCAACCACTGCTGACATGCATAGGCATCGGATTTGGGCTTTCACAGCCCATGACAGCCCTAGCTGCATTTTATTTCTCCACTGGCTTGTTACTCTATATTCTTGGGTAAAGCCAGGCAGACATCAACTATACTGTAGATATCATATATCGACAAATGAAGATGTCCTTACGTATGCAAAGCTTGGGCAGATTGTGTCATGTTGTGTGAAATAATGTTGTATTCTTCTGTTAATTCATCGTTTTTTTACATTTCTATACCATTGGCATAAATCATACGATTTCTGTCACTTGCAAGCACTTACAGCAAGCTAGGACTGGACAGTAAGCATATTATTTGAGCTCAATACAGAAATTAAGCTGTGGAGATGTTAAAAAAATAAATGCATTATAATATAATACATCCAACTTAATATGTAATGCAACAAAACTGCAACACTTACCCACACAGCCTTGGCCATCTTCGGTCTCCCGGTAGCCCTGGTCACAGAAGCATCGGAAAGAGCCCAGTCTGTTCTCACAGAAGCCGTGAGGACCACATTGTGTCTCATTGAGACCACACTCATCAATATCTGGAGAACAAACACACAAATACCACAAAGAGTAATTTGTTCCATACTTTGTTTATAACATCGTATTTATTGTTGAGGGTTACACACAGACAGACACATACACACACACCTAGCCGCTGCTCTTTAAATATTGCATTTTCAGTGATGTTGAAGAAAAAACCATTTAGTATAGACTCTCTCTTCATTTCAGCCATATCTGGCAGGGAGCATTGGCAGGGTTACAAGTTTGATGCTTGATACTCTGATTGTTGATCATTCACAGCCAACTTGCATTAAGTTCTTCAGGATTCCATCACCCTTCATCCTACCATACTAACTAGTCAGACTACAAATACATTTATAATACTCAGTATATAGCTCAGCTCTAATATTCTGACTCTTTCCTGTAGACAGGGACATGGCTATTGACGAGTTTGTAGTTGTATGTTAACTAGTAAAGTCGACTTTGTTTCCTGTCTCTAACATCATTAAAATTACTTGAAGCCCATCTCTATATGTCAACAGGTTTCAAATGTCTTATAAGTCAGTTCATCCACAACAGTCAGTTCTCACACAGGCGAGGAACTGATCAACCAATAACTGATATCGTGAGTGTCTCAGGCTTTAAAGTCATAGTTTTTGCAGATCAGGCTACAAGAATCCTTTCTTTGAAGATAATTAAAACAAACATAAAAAGGCAATGTCCCACATTGCCCTATTGTATGGCCTATAATGGCTAGGTCTTCATATAGTCATAGCTCTGGACTCTTAACACCCACTAACTTTATAATAATGTGGATTCCTTTTGACTTGCATAATTTCTACACAGTCACAGCAACATCCATGGATTCTGGGGAGAACTGTCAGGGCAGCTGGAAAGTATATGGCCTTTTCAGTTTTCTGTCCCATCCTGCTTGATTTGGCTAAATATGGCATTACCATGTCTTTGTTTTGTTTTTGTGCATAGTGAGGCCACCTTCAGCAGTTATATCCTATATTCAGCTCCAGTCCTGTTGAAAATGACCACATCTAATTAAATGTGCATTACAAAAGGCTGAGCATCTTCAACCCTAGATTCATACAGTCCTGTACTCACATCTAAAGCAGTGTACACAACTTCCCACAATGTAACTACGAGAAATAATGCATTTTCACTCTTTTACACTGCAATGGAGCCACCAAATAAATGAATGATTTGGCAACATTTTGATTAGTTTTTTCTCCAAACTATATGCATAAAAGTATTTTTTATTAAAATACATTTTTTTCAAGGGCTTCACCACCACTTCCACAATGTTCACCACCACTATCTAGACGCTGGAGGATCTTCTTGTCCTCATTGGGTCTTTTATTTAATGAAGATGCTTCTCACTGTCAGGATCAAATCTCCAAAACTTTCCTCTGCTTGAACCTCTGATCTCTCCTTATTCCACTGGTTTCATAAAAGTGTGACACTCAGACACACACATACACTCAAGTCTGAGCCCCCTACATAAATCATGAGGCAGAGAGCAACAAATATCCCGCCTTGTCTAGACAGCCAGATCAAAGGCTTCCATCTGTTTCTTTTGCTCTTATTTATCTTTTCTCTGTTTTTTTTCTCTTAGGCAGGAGGGGGCATTAAAAACAGCACTACCACAGAGGCCAACACGCCAGCCAAGGTTTAGAAAACAGGATTAGCATATGTCAAGGAAGCTGAAGACTTTTTCTTCATCCATCTTTCTAGCTCAGACAAAGTGGTAAAGAGGGTAGGAGTTAAGGAAAGTAGCAATCATACAAGTGAACAGGATGAAAGTAAACACAGCACTATGTGTTTCTGCTTATGAGGTTGTGAACAATGCTTATATTTTTATAAGGGAAATTATATGCAGGCTACTAACATTAAATATAGCATTAATCTTGGATAAAGTTAAAATACATCAAATACAAGCCTGACTAATTTAAAAAGTGGGTAGGACATTCTGTGACTTCTAAATGATTTAAAATCATATTTACAAAATAAGGAACACTTTGTATCAATTGGTAATTATGAATTAGACAAAACAAACATCACATGGAGTCCCTTAAAGATCAATTGAGCTTCTTTTATAGCTACATGTTCCACTTTGATGCTCACAGTAAAATGAATATTACAAAATCTCTCATCATATATATGTGGATGACACACAACTTTATGCAACAATGTCACCAAGTGAATACCTTCCTTCACATTTATTATCACTTATACTTACTTATCTATTTAAATGTGCACCTTACTGAATCATAAATTGTGAACGGACACATGATTACTCACATTGTGGCCCTAAATATGTTCCCAATTTTTTTTTAATGCTATTAGATTGATTATAACACAAACGTGTGTGTGTGTGTGTGTTTTTCCTTTGTATGACATTGCATCCTACCATCACAGGAGGGTGTGTCGAGGTTGACAGTAAATCCACTCTCACAAACACACAAATAGGATCCTTCTGTGTTGAGACACTCGCCATTGGGGGAACAGAGTTCTGGCTCATCCATACACTCATCAACATCTGGGAAGAAACAGAAAGAGACATACTTAGAGGTTTGTGTGTGTTTGCTAAGTAAGTAAGTCCATCTGTGCATGCCACAGTGCAGTGATGGTTTGGCACTACACCGCTCCTTGAGGAGGAAATTTGACAAGATGGGAGCTACAGGGGGAGAGTTAACCCAAGGAAACCACCAGCACACATCTGCACAGACTCATTCCAAATCAAACTTGAGGAAAACCCCTGATTTTCATGTATTGCTACGATGTGTCAACAATACTTGGCAATTCAGATAATATTAACTAAACAGAAAAGGCCAAAGGTAACAGGAGCGTAATACCAACATGTGTGCAATATGTGTGTGTTAATTGTTCAAGCAGAGCAACACAATCACGTGGTGGTGGAAGGATGTTTCCTTCTGTCCGAGCTCCAGTGCTCACCTCTGCAGCTGGTACCATCGATCTGCTGGTATCCCCGTGGGCAGGTACAGGTGTAGGAGCCCATGTTGTTCACACACTCCCCTACAGCCTCACAGGGCCTGGCTTCCTCCACACACTCATCCACATCTAAAATATACACACGTCAGACCCATTAGAAGAGTTTCTTCAGATTGAAACGGACATTTAGAGACACAATCATATACTGCTCTAGTCTTCACTATTTTAAATGACATTTTAAGACTTGGTTTTATGGTTAGAATAAAGGATTTGTGTGTGTGTGTGTGTTGGTTCCTGTACTAATATCTTCGTGAGGACCATTTTAAGCATACACCATGCAGAGTTAGAACATTTTTGGAAAGTGAGGACATTTGACTTGTCAAGTCTATCTGTAGTTATGAGGGCCAATTTCAGTTCAATACTATAACTGTGTGCCTATTTTGATGCACATTTTGCCTGGTCCTCACAAATTCAATGGGCTGTTTGAGGGTTAAAACTTGATTTTAGGGTTAGGTTTAGAAAAAGGTTAGACATTAAGTTGTAATGGTTAAAGTATGGGTAAGCGGCTAGGGAATGTATTATGTCAATGAGTGTCCTCACAAATATAGAAACCCAATAATCAAAATATACATGAATTGAAAATATGAATGGTCCAATCTGCACTGTGCTGGTTTGTGTGTGTTCACGCTTATTAATATAAAACCCAGATAGCGAAAGGAATAAATGTTGTTGTTTTTTTATTTATTATGAGATGCAAAACACAACATGTGTTGTGTGAATAGCTAAATTAAACTCTCAAGTTCCATCTTGTATGAACCATATCATATGTTGTCTTAAGGCCAAGAAATCCTGCAGTCATCCCTTTTTAGTGTACATATAAAATACATATGTGCCTGAAAGGATCAACACTCATAGACTGTATCCAGGGCAAGAGATGTCTGCGGAGAGTGCGCAGCATTGTCAAGGACAGCTCTCACCCCAGCCACAGACTGTTTGCCCTCCTCTCTTCTAGGAGGCGCTACAGGGTCCTCCGTTCCCGGACTAGCAGGTTCAGGAACAGCTTCATCCCTGCAGCTGTCACCCTGCTGAAGCAACCCCCCGGCCACACACCCTCCTCCAACCACTGAACACTTGAACACTTGCACTACACTGTTACTTTTCTTTACTGCTGTATTATCCTGCCTATAGTATATTCATAGTTATATATTTTTATATATTTATCTTGCTTAAAGTTATTATATCATACAATACCTGTTAATACTGTACTACTTCAGATATATTACTTACTGCTCATAGTTCTTATATCATACAAAAGCTGTTAATACTGTACTATTTCCTTTATTACTGCTCATAGTTCTTATATCATACAATACCTGTCAATACTATATTATTCCATACATATTTGCTACTGTACATATCTTATTTATTTACATTGCATATACGCACAATACTCTGCACCTTAACTCCTTTTTTTGCACTTCTGGTTAGACGCTAAACTGCATTTCGTACTTGTACTGTGCAATGACAATAAAGTTGCTGATGTATGTTCAAGTTTTAATTAATCTTCTGTAAGTCTGGCTTTGTTTAGTTATTATGATGCTACACAAACAGGGTGCAAGACTGACTCATGAATGGACGGGTGCATATATTGACATGCACCACAAACACTATTGTAAAGACTAGGAAAAAGTGCATGCTAGCACGCGTATACTTGATATATAATATTAAGACGCACCATTCATCTTAACACCAAAGCCTAGAATTCTCTTTCCTTACGTCTAGCTGGTGAATAGTAGTGATCATGATAGTAGGCAATGAGTGTGGTTAAAAGAAGAAGGCCAAACTTGAATCACAGCACAATATAGCCCAACCACAAACTCCAGACTCAAAAATAACATAGTTAAATCAATGCACTGACGATTAATTGCAGGGCTTTTGTATTTGGGGATTTCAATGTTCCTCCCTGTCAATAGTTAAAAGCACTTTTTAGTCTCAGTGTGTACTGCTCAGTAAAAGACCAACCTGGCTTGACACATCTTCATATTTTGTGTTTATAAAACGTGTTTGTAAATTATGCTGCCTTGTATCTCCACTGTGATGCCAGCGGAGAAATCGCTCAAGCCTGTGATGGTGAGGTTTGTTATGTGGTTTGCTACAACCCATCATACAGTTATCAGTTACGTGTTATTTAGCTGACACTTTTATCCAAATAAATGTATTCAAAATCTGTGAGGGGCCAATTGGGACTCATCATCTTGCCCAAGGACACTTCGGCACGTGTTGGGATTTGAGCCGCCTGCTGGTTGGAGGCTGACCGCTCTACCCATCATTCACAGCCACCCGGCAGTCAGTCCATATTATTCATTATACAAGTTAATTCATGAGTCAACTGAACTTAATTTTTCTCCCAGCCCAGGGGAGAGAGAGCAATTCCTGGTCACCACTGACAGTTCTGCGGTTCTATCCTCCTCTACATCTCCCCCTCACCTCTAACCCCTTTCTTTTCCTGTCAGAGGATCATCAATGATATCGCTGTTGGCTATTATTTTGCATAACACAGGACATTAGGGGTAAACCAGCACTGTGTTATGGTTCCAGATTTTCATGTTAATTATTGTACAGATACATTCCACTATCACCATGACAAGCTCTTACGCCGGTATTACACAGGCCACAGAAGCGTAGCACCAAGGGCGCCTTGCGCCCTTCATCGATGGTTTCCGCAACGAGTCTATTTTTTTCACTTGCCGCGAGTGTATCGTGCCAGGAAACACACAGAAAAATGATTTTAAACTATATAAAATATCAAATATGCATCATACTTTGTATTCCCCTTCTGTTGTCCTGTAGTTTTAATTTTCCCAATTTCCCCAATCACATAATTAAATGTCCCCCTCTGCCCATCCACTACAAGCACACCAGCAGATAGACAGAGAGAGAAAGAGAGGGGTTGGGGTGGCTATGAAGACCATCATCATTTATCCCAAACCCCTACATTGATCGGGATCACGGGGTGACCGACGCGTCCCGTGTGAACAGCCTGCACTTTAGACATTAATACAATTCTCCATTTATTTTAGACACTTTCTTTTCTCACATATATAGTAAAGATTATTATTTTATTGACATGTTCTGTTACACATGGCATCTACATATATTGCATCTATTACATCTCATCCCTGCTAAAAGTTTTTTTGGGGTCATTTTCCTCAATCTTTTTCAGGGTTAAGGGCGGAGGATATTTAGCCCTATGAAGCAAATTGTGATCTTTGAATATGGGCTATACAAATAAAATGTGATTTATTGATATTCAGATCACAAAATCAGTTGAGTTTGTTTGTTAAATATCTCACATACCAACTAGGTAATTGACTGTTGAATTGGATGAAACTATTAAGACAACAGGATCCAAATAAGCTTTTAATTGGCCGTCGAAATTGCTATGGGTGAACTCGTCGAAGATGTGATACAAGGCGCTAAATAAAGAAGAAAACAGCATCACAAAGAAGAGCGAGAGCATCAGGCAGACTTCGTGTATGTTTTCAAATGTAGGCTGGAAGATTGTGTAGTGTCTTCTTATATCCTCTTATGAGAGAGTTATGTTATATAAGTGAATCTGACAGCAGTCGACCACCACCACCACACCTGCCCAGTTCCCCACCAACCCTCTTCACATGGCTGTTATTCCTTCATTTCTCATGATCACTGTCTGCTCCAGCTCTCCTGGGCACCTGAGAGGCTCATAATAACAAGGCTGTGATCCCTTGATGAATTTCCAATCAACATCTTTGTTCAGCACTAGCATTCTGATATATATTTCCCTTTAATAGAGATGAGAGCTTTGTGTGAAGCCAAATCCAAGTTCTCTATTAAAAAGCTGATAACAGATGCTACAGGGCTGAACGATTTGGGGAAATAATCTAATTGTGATTTAATATGCAATTTTTTTATTTTATCCTCTTTCCTCCCAAAAAGCTCTAGCTCGCTCTGTATGTCCGGCACGGCGGAAAAATACTTTAGGACCCTGTAGGTGATGCAGGCCTGCTCCGCTATCTTCTGGATCAGAGGAGTTTTCTGGTCCTGCGGCATTCTTGCTTCGCGTGAGGACAGCAGCCCAGAGCCCTACTCTCTTTCGCACGTTTTAATCGCGCATGTTGCGTTTAGAAAATCGCGTTTTATCATGTCAAGATTTTACCGCAAATGCAATTAATCGTTCAGCCCTAACTGATGGTGTTCCATATCATACCGTCACACTCGTCTCCAGTCGCTGACACTCTGAAGCCTGGCCCACACTGACAGATAAAGGAGCCTTCAGTGTTCAGACAGTGGCCTCTGGTACAGACCCGCTGATCCTGGCACTCATCTATATCTAAAACAACACATAAGGAGAAAGCAATTGACTTTTATAACATTTTTGAGCTGTTGTTTCATTGTTTAACAGCAGTGAATGTAGTGAAGCTTTGATTTATACAGTCTGAGTGACACTGCGTTGAGAGCTGATCTAATTACATGTCTGAGACTGAATTACCTACAGCGACAGGTTTACAAGGTAAAATACTGTCATTGGATGCTCCACTGCCTGAGTCTTCTTTCTCTTCAATTTTTTTGACCTTGACCGTTGACTGATCATATCGAAAAACTTATTCAAGTATTATTGTACTATTATAATGACACCACAGTCTTATAAAAATTTGTCTTTAGTGATTTTGTCCAGCAGTAAATGTTGTGAGTGCAAAGGAAAGTTATCTTAACTGATAGGACCTGGAAGCTTGAGGGATGAAAATTCAACTTTACTAAATAGAGTTGAAAAGTTAGTTTGGCAAAACAGAAAATGAAAACCTTCATTACATCGTGGATTTTCAAAGGGTACTCTAACTTTATTAAGAGTCTGTAGAAAATGTTCAGAATTGTTGAATGAGGTACAAATACCAGCATTTAAAAATAAGCTACTAGATGTGGAATTACTCTTCAGACACACACATCCACACAGTTCTAGAGGATGAGACATATTTGGCGCTATCACATAAACATCTGCGAGCTTTGTAATTAACTTTTATAAAGGACTCTGTTGCATGGCCTTATTATTTCCTCTCTCTGCCATCATCATCCACTGCCACCCCACTGTGGCTTGGCCTGGCATGCATGATGTGGTAGCATGCAGTCAAAACCTCACAGCTAATGCTGTGTCAAGTGGGATAAAAGCAGCAGTAAACTACTGAAAAGGAGAAATGGGAACACCTTTGGTTTCTGGTAGAAATAACATCACTTCCAGGAATATGTAGGCCCATACTGTGTGTTCTTTGGAATGAATCAGTGGTTTGACTGCTTCATTTGTGATTTTTTATTATGCCTGTGTTTCCTGACCTAATTTCTGTATGTGTTGTTGGCAAAAAAAATCATACACCATGTGGATACGATGTAATCTAATTATTCCAAGAATGGTACATTCAGTTTAAGGTGCAAGTAACATATTGGACATTCAGTGGCTTCAGAAAGTGTCCTAGCTAACTCCAGTTGATTTAGTTTACCAAAAGGGTAATTTCAACAACAGGATGTGGCTGACCAGTTATAGTCAGCCACACCCTGTTATTATAGTTTTAAATCTTATATAATTTTTTGTCTTTTATTGCTATCTCTTTGTCATCATATTGGTTTTGTATAGACAAAAAATTGTAGTTTGCCCACTCAAAAGTAAATCATTACATTTTATTACAAGTGTAGACAGTTAATGTGACTGAAACTTGTGTCTGAATGTCTCTGAAACCACTGTACACATACACACATACTGCAAGGTGCTTACAAAGTGTTAGACCTACCTGCACACTGACCTCCCTGTGCCATGAAACCATCAGGACAAGAGCCACAGTTGTAACTCCCTGGCACATTGAAACAGATGCCAGAGGGGCATACAGTTGTGTCTATGCATTCATCGATATCTGAAAAAAATACATGATATCATTCAAAAAGAAATCTTTCACACATAGCCAGGAATGAGAGACGTGGAAATCTTTCAAATACTAAGATTAATCAACGTAAGCGAAATCCACACAAATAAATAATAATAAAAAAAACAACTAAAGATAAAATAAACTGGATATGAATCATTAGGAACAATTCAGGTTGAATTAAATGCTAGATAATGAAAGGGTAACATTCTAAATTAGATTTAAGGCTGTTTCAGAGCTTGGGGGGAGATACCGATACATTTTTCGGTTTTAAGACTGAAAGTTATTGAGAGAATAACCTCAGTTGCGTGGGGCAGAATATGAGATCAGGTGATCAGTGAATCAGAGCATATTGTAGAGAAAGAGTTTATTTTTGTAATTAATCCTGGTTTTGGAAACTAAAGGACAATTTGTAATCAGAAAAAGATGGAGTGGATTAAACCCATATTCAGATAGTTGCAGAAATCAAGATATCCTTATAAATAAACATGACTTTAACTTTGATGTAGTTATTAATTTAGCTATGATTCTAATCTGATAAATGCTGACCTTCACAACACCTGTTTATCAAAATTAAGACTGACACCTCTAGGAAGACCCCAGTTTAAGAGCTTCTTAATCAAGCAACAGCTGTCAATTGTACTGCTAATTTAATCTGTTTGTAGTCTGCATACCAGGGATTAAGATGAAGATAAAATAACCCAGAAATAGTGTCATAGAACTGGTTCAGAGCAGATGACTTGAATAAAGTTACAAGAAACTGAAAAACTGAAGAGAACAGCCGAAAAATGTCCTTGGACAAAGCAGACAAACAAGCAGCATCAAACTAGACATGTTTTTAACATGCATATCACTATCAGAGGTGAGGATTTGCTTTAGCAAGTTGTTTTGGCTAAAACAAGCCTAGCTGTATCCTTGTTTTCATAAGACATCAGACACCTTGCTAAACTCTTCCTGCCATTGCATTAGAAAAGTATAAAAAAAAGGAAAGTAAGTTGTGTTGTTTTATCTTAAATATCAGTGGTTTACATGAATTATAAATACAATATAAAAAATTGCAATTGACATATTGACACAACAACAACATGTAGAGATTATTAACTGATGGCCTGTGAAGGATGTTGTAAACATTTAAAGGACCCTTAAGCATAACCAACAACAATTCCTCTCATAGTACCTCATCACAGCAAAAAGCTATTAGTGATGTAATGGAAATATCACAACAGGGACAAAACACAACAACAGTCCCTTCCCTTCATATGTTGCTACCATAGGGGTGGCAACACACATGAAAACAAAAATGTCTGAGTTGAAACCTGTTTACACTCTGTTCCATTGCAAATGCAATTGGTTGAACATGAGGACTTGAGAAAATTTGTAAATATCATGACTGTAGTTAACTACAGCTCTTATACTGTTATGTTTCTATTATGTTTTTACTCTTCGATGCATCTGGCATATTCTATTTTATGTTCTCATTAAAAACAACATGTATCTTTTTGCAAATATTTTCTTTGTTTCAAAATTAAATTTTTTACACAGCCCCCCCTGGTATCTAGCCTGGATGCCAGACGAACTTAGCCCCCCCCACAACATTTGAGGTCGGGAAGTTTGGTCTGGAGTCGCTCTGTTGGGGAGAAATTATGCCCGGTTGCAAAATCATCCGGACCAATCAGATTGTCAGGGCTGGCTTTATACGATGAAGGACAGATGATCAACGGTAACGTAATCAACAACGTCATCAAAGTGCCCTTGGGTTCAACAAACATGCCTGCCGCTGGAGAGCTGAGATGTGTAGATGCTGCCATTGAGTCTGTTTTAGAAGACATCGACAGCGCATTCATTTTGAAAGATGAACACAGAACGTGGAGGCGACGCCAAAGCACCGCGCTAATCCCTATCACGCCGGTGCTTGGCTGTTCACACCGGACTACAATTAAATTAAAACTACAGGACAACAGAAGGGGACTTCTAAGTATGGGATGCATATTTGATTATTTATATCATATAAGATAGATCATCAATATAGTTTAAAATCGTTTTTCAGTGTGTTTCCTGGTGCGATACACTCGCGTCAAGCGCAAAAAATAGACTCGACGCCGAAACGATCTCTGCATGGCGCCAGGCAGCCTTGGCGCAGCGCGGTGCTTCAGCCTCCGGTGCGACCCGCACAAAGTTTTAACATGGGAGTGGATGGGAGCCAGCTGTTATTTAAGGCTTGGCGCTGCGCTGAAGCGTCGCTTCGGCATCACTTCAGCGTCCGGTGTGAACCCGGCGTTAGTAAATAACTCACAATGCGTTGCTTAACATATGTCACATACTACGTTGCTCTGATTGGTTGTAGGTCTATCCAATTGAGCGAAGAGGAATTTTATTTCCTGGTCAGTTGAAACACGCCCCATAATCACAGCCCAATGGAGCAGTCTCAGACTCACATTTTGACTAGAATTGTGAGTCTGACAACGTCAGGCTACCTGGTATCAGGTGAAGAAAAATAAATCTGTTCCCTCAGTTTAACAGACACAACGTTTCTCGGTTAAACATGTGACACAACACAATATGGGTTAATTCTGACCTTAAGTGGATAAACTGGATTTAGTTAACATTACGTGGCTGGAGCCACGCCTGTAAGGAAGTCCCCCTTCTGCATGCAGAGGGTCTTCATGGCTAAACTGAGGGCACAGATTATTAAACTAAGGGCACGGATTAGTTAAACCGAGGGCATGGATTAGTTAAATCGAGGGCATCGCTTAGTTAAACCTGAGGGAACAGTCTGTTAAACTGAGGGTACTGATTTTTTCTTCACCTGATACCAGGGGGGCTCCATGCATTTTCCTTTACAATGTGTGTAATTTTGTGGTCCAATCCCAGGTACAAACTTTTAACATTAATATGGTATCACCATCTCTACAAAAGTACAGTATTATAATTTAATCATTTTGAAAATAAAACACATTTGGTATCAAATTGAATTGGTTATCCTTGATAGAAAAAAGGTTATCTGCCCCTGAATGCAGTATATCTAAGCTTTCTTTGGAAATATAACCTTAAGACTGAAGTGAATACTTAAACTTTACAGTACTATAACTCTAAATGATAACAGCACCAGTGCAAGCAGGTTCAGAAGTTAATATATATGGTAGGACAATCTGCTTGGTTGAGTTTGACCCACAGTGTAATAACTCTTTTTAAGAATTCAAAAATATGTCTAAAAAAAAAATAATCCTGCTCTTTAGCCTGTTTTTGAATTAAACTATTTTGGTTGCATTTCAGAATGCATTTGACTCACAGAAAATCCATGATCCCTCCACAGCTGAGGGGAGGAGAGTTCAGAGGAAATTACCATCAGGCCTGTTTGCCCTCACAGTCCTAATTCAGTATCATTTTGATGGGTGGGGAAAAACTGCGTTGAAATCTCAGGAAACCACGTAATGACAGACTGCCTCATATTTATATCCCAATACGGGGGCGAAGTAGGGAGGAGGTTGGTGCAGATGCTGTTTAACAGTGTGGTGGCTGGTGTCTTCCAAAATTCCATAGATTTCTCTAATTCTATTAGTTTGCACTTGGTGTGCTGAGCTGATCTTTGCCTAAGTATTTGACAGAATACTGACCAGCGTCAGAGGCTGCGGCTGTACATACCATACAGTGTCCTTATCAATCTGTCCATATCCATTGAACACATTCGTATCTTGACCGCTTGATCGGCAGAAAATATGGTCAGGAAATTTGTTTTTTTTACCCTTGGGGGATGATTTATAAAGATTTTTAATGGAGAAAGATATCAATGGTCGAAGAAGAAATTCTAATATTTTCAGTTAGAACTTTCATGTGAAACTCGCAAGTCTATACTTGTTCTTAGAAATGAAGGCTATTCAATGCGAGAAATTGCGAAGAAACTGAACATTTTCTACAACGGTGTGTACTACAGAGAACAGCACAAACGGGATCTAACCAGAGTAGAAAGAGAAATGGGAGGCCCCGGTGCACAACTCAGCAAAACGACAAGTATATTAGGGTCTCTAGTCGGAGAAATTCACACCTCACAGGTCCTCAACTGGCAGCTTCTTTAAATGGTACCCGCGAAACGCCAGTGTCAACATCTACATTGAAGAGGCGACTCCGGGATGCTGGCCTTCTAGGCAGAGTGGCAAAGAATAAGCCATATCTGAGACTGGCCAATAAAAATAAAAGATTGATATGGTCAAGGAACACAGACATAGACAGAGGAAGATTGGAAAAAAGTGTTATGGACAGAAAAATCAAAGTTTGAGGGGTTCGGATCACACAGAAGAACATTTGTGAGATGCAGAACAGGTGAAAAGATGCTGGAAGAGTGCCTGACGCCATCTGTCAAGCATGGTGGAGGTAATGTGATGGTTAGGGGCTGCTTTGGTGCTGGTAAAGTGAGAGATTTGTACAAGGTATAAGGGATTTTAAATAAGGAAGGCTATCACTCCATTTTGCAACGCCATGCCATACCCTGTGGACAGCGCTTGATTGGAGCCAATTTCCTCCTACAACAGGACAATGACCCAGCGGACACCTCCAAATTATGCAAGAACTATTTAGGGAAGAAGCAGGCAGCTGTATTCGTTCTTTAATGGAGTGGCCAGCGCAGTCACCAGATCTCAACCCCATTGAGCTGTTGTGGGAGCAGCTTGACCGTATGGTATGCAAGAAGTGCCCATCAAACCAATCCAACTTGTGGGAGCTGCTTCAGGAAGCGTGGGGTGAAATTTCTACAGATTACGTCAACAAATGAACAGCTAGCATGCCAAAGGTCTGCAATGCGGTAATCGCTGCAAATGGAGCATTCTTTGACAATTTGAAGAAAAAAATTAATATTTCAAATAAAAATCATTATTTCTAACCTTGTCAATGTCTTGACTATATTTTCTATTCATTTTGCAACTCAACTTTTCGAGGAAAACACAAAATTGTCTGGGTGACCCCAATCTTTTGAACGGTAGTGTACATGTGTAAAAAATTCATGAACCAGTCGAACTGAAATCTTTAAGTTTAGTTGAGTTAATTTTTCATGTGTTAATCAGGGAATATTTTGGATCCCAGAATTTTAGCTGCAGACTGAGCATTCCTCACTTTCTTGCCTCTTTTCTTCAAGGGTAAAATTATTTGACTCATCAAGTCACCCAGTCCTTTTGACCTGGACCAAGACCGAGTCTGAGTGAGATGGTGGTAGGTTATCTGCAAGCTCCGAGGTCATTGTACCTCCTGCTGAGAAGTGGTGAATATACAGGCCATACAGGCTGCTCGCTTATGGAAAAAATCATAATCACTATTATTTTTGACAATATCAAAATCACGATTATTCAAACGATTATTAATATGTGACCTTATTCTGAAGTCTATGCTTTATTTTTTTAATCACTTCCGGTTCCGGTAAACACCGGGGACGGCTGCTTGTGTTATTCCTCCGTTAAACCAGAATATCGGGGCCCGGTTATTCAAACCCTTAATGATGGCAACCCTAACACTCTTTGACCGACTTACCGGTGCGGAGAAATGCGGGTCCGGTCTGACCGGTCTGAACAGCCAGGCAGAAAGCGCCTGAGAATAGCGGGGTGCGGCACTCGCGCTATTTTTCACCACCGGTCACCACACACACAACTCACCTCCTTCACTTTACAGCTGCTTGAGAGTGAGTGCCAGTCAGCTGGGCCGCTGAATGCTTTGGGGGAAGGACTGAATTCTTTCAAAAAAAATGCCTAATAATCGTTTCAACTCGATTATAGTAGTTTGGAGATCGTTTGACCCCATAATCGAAATCATGATTACATTTCGATTAATCAAGGAGCCCTAGGCCACACCCTCTTGGGGCTGCTTCAAACTAGAAGATCTTCAACTTTAGCCAAATTGAACAAATTTAGGAGACCACCGACGAAAAAAAAATATTTATATTTAAAAGACTTGAAATCTCCCAGAAACTCTTCTTCATTTTTTTCGGCAGTTGGCAACAACTTTTAGGCACATTACCGCCACCTTCTGAACTAAAGTGTGATTAAATGCTCTCTGTTGGAGCTGATTAATGTAAATATCAAACATTTTCTATATTTCCAATTATTATTATTCGGACAGATAATCAGTACCGTGTGACCTCCAGCCAGGAACGCCCCTGCGATTATCGTAAGTGAAAAATCGGGCCTAAAATCAACCTGATTATCCTCTAGTGCAGTGCAGCCTTTAACATGATTAAGTTGTACAAACTCTCACTCTTATATCATATCTAACATTCCTGGCCTGTCCTCAGGCATCACTGAGCGAGGATGTGGACACATAGACCCTGTGACATGCAGGCAGACCTACACTGAATGAATCTTCATATCATAAAACATCAATTTCTAAATGGATTCAAAAACAAGGATTGCTGTTCTTCCAAACAAACTGCTTCTAATGACAAAAATGTGTAGCACTGCCAATTATTCAGATGGAACTGACTGAAGGGGTCACTATGCAATGCCGCCTGGCACCCATGCTCAACTCATTATCTTTACTTCCTCCCTTCCCCATCTCAGAGAGGTGCTTACCTTCAGTAATTATCAGACTGAGGCCATAATTCCACTCTGAACTGAAAAACATCAAATTGTATTAAATGTCTGAAGCAAAATGAGAGTATTGCAATACTTTGTGCTACTGTATTGATATAATTGCGTGCGCAAAATATTGTGATACTGAACAGAAACCAGCACTATGAATGATACCTTCAAATACAACACAGTCAAATTCACTTAGAGCTTTACAAGTTTTATTTCAAATATAAACATTAACTTAATTGTATAGTCCCTGTCAACTGCGCAGAAACTGACAGATTAAGAAATGTATGCCACTTAGGCTACTTCTAAACAATACATAAAAGGTAAATTAAATAGAATGAATAAAAGTTTACTTAAAATATAGACTTTGAAATAAACAAAAAGTAGGCTATGCTTCACTGTTGTTTGCATGTAGGCTTTGCAAAGCTAGTGCTTGGATATGTTTAGTTTCTTGTGCAAAAACAAGAGCTGGTCAACATGCTCTGGGGTGAGGTTGGTCCTCCCCCCCATATATCGCCCCCATGTATAAAACCAATAAAAATATGTTTAAAAAAAAAAAAAAAATTGTCATTCATAAGATACGCGATTCGTAACTGAATCGATTTCCCCCCCATCCCTACTAAAAGCTAAACCGTACAGACCAGCGCTCCCGAGTCTTTTCCTCGTCAACTCTAGGTCTCTTACAAGATGAGATCAGAATGAGAATTTTCCTCCTAGAATATATTAGTCTATAAATCTTGTATTTAAAATAAAAAGATAATAAAAAAATACTACAAATAAAAATGTTTGATGTACCAGGTTGTTACCTTTGTGTTCTTTTGAAGTAGAGAACGGAAAGTAGAGAATGCCTGGCTTCTGAATTATTAGTGATTAAATAATTACATTATCTGAATTTGTTTTGATACGAGCTGGAGAACCTACATAACATGTACAAATTCATCATAACACTACACTATTGTGTGAGCATCACAGTCACACTGAACCCTGTTCAAAACTTGTCTAGTTCAAAAGAGTCTGTCTTAATAGCCCATAGAAAAAAAAGAATGAATAGTGAATGACAACAGGATTAGTCAGCTAAAGCCCTAGATTGCATAGATGTGGAACCACACATATGTACATTTTCTCTCTAAGACAAAAATTAATGAAAAGATTTTGAATCATTCATACTTAATTATATCTGACTAAATTTTTCATGAAAACATCAAAGAAAAAAAAATGGAAAAAAATGTTTTGCCCAAAACTGGTAAGGCTCAGAGAAAAAGAAAATTACTAAGTCTGGTTAATTTCCAGTTGAAGGAAGGGTATATTGAATAACTCTCTTACATTTAAATTAGTTTTTTTTTTCAAAATAAACCTCAAAAGAGTGACATCGATCAGACTTTGACTGATCGATCAAATAAAAAACACTTTAAAAATACTTATCAATCTCTTCTACAGCTGTTGGGTACCCGCTGCATATGTGTCTATATATAAGGGTTTATGTAAGAGAAAATACACAAGTTAGCAGAAGTTTTGAATATTTACCAACACAACTGGTTCCCTCTTTATCAACCAGGAATCCCCATGGACACACACACAGGAAACTGCCCTCTGTGTTCTTGCAGTCACCGCCAACGCACAAAGATGGGCTTTCCAAACACTCATCTAAATCTGGACGGCACACAGCATGCAACATTAGTTAGAACTGAAATGAAGAACATATGTAATTAGCTGTGGCTACTAATATCAGCATATATCATTTGTAATAAGACATTTAAAGTATATAAAAGAAAGGTCCACAGTTAAATAATTTGTCATACAAAGATACAAAATAACAGCCTCTGTGTCTCATTGGTTGTGTTATGTGAAGTTCAGTTCACCAATCAGAAGGTACTTTAACTATCATGGAAGTATTTCTCATCAGATGTGCTATTCTAAAGGCTGGACACTTACAAGGTCAATAATAAGAATGTTATTAAACTGTGCTCTGCCTACCTGCTGAGGATGGTTAAAACTTGGATTGGTTGGAAGTCCTGTAACTACTTATGATCAGTGGGTGAGAGAGGGTCAGTTTGAGGTTTTTATGTTGTCATGAATATTACCCAACTGTTCTGGGACAAATTGACAATGGCAGATGGTAAATGGTGAACTGTGCTTGCCTGTTGCTCTATTAACAGCAGCTGCAGATATGTGGTGAGATGTAGATCCTCACGTTGTACTGTTTATGCTAAGGTTTGCGCCTTTTTTTTTTTAAGTGCAACTTGTCCACTCTGTTACCAGCTAATTGTAAGTTAACATGTGTCAGTTATTAGTGAGAAAAAAATGTCAAGATGAGGATCCCTAATTGTTGTTGGACACAAAAACATTGACGCTTTGTGTCTTTTAAGCCCAGATAACATTTTAATTTGATTTATGTATAACACAAACCTATCTTAGCAGACAAGCAGATACTATGAGTCTGAAACAAAAAACTGTGGAAGCTTCAAAATCCCTGCAAACATAGCTTGGTATAAATTAAGCCAGCCAGCGGCAGCATATGACCTTTGACCTCAACTGACTGTGACCAATGGACACCTCACCGACACAGGTGGTCTGGGCATCATCCAGGCGGTATCCTTCATCACAGTGGCAGATGTAGCCCTCAGCGGTGTTGTAACAAATCCCCTGGCCACATATGTAAGGGTTGATCTGGCACTCATCCACCTCTGTGACCGATAAGAGAGAGAGAAAAGTATGAATGCAGCAGCAGTTTAAGAAATAAAATGGGTCACAAAAAATATTTTCAAAAGATGAATTAAGCACAACATAAAATGAATGTACCACAAGTAACTGTTCTATATAAAAGAAACACAAGTTCACAACATGCACCACAATGTAGCCTCAAGCAGGGAGAATGCAATTAAATATACAGAAGTGAAGTCATAGTCTTTAACATTTCACCAAAAAAAGTAATTTGCCATGTTTCCTTCAAATCAAGCTCTTTATGTAACTGTGATGACATTCTCACTAATGCCTATGAAATACTTTATTTGTCTCATTATTTCAGGCACAAATCCTTTTTTTACTTTAACAGGTCATGCTCTCTGTCAGACACTGCTTTAGATAGATATGTTCCCCCTAACTAACTATCCTTGTGTTCTGTCTTACCCACAGTCTAAAAGACCATGTCACAACATTTCATGACTACAATCAATGAATGTCAGTAGAATAATTATAATCACACAATCCACTAGAGGTAGTAGAGAAAATACCTTTTTTCAGTTCAAATAATCAAGTCCGATACATGAATCTGAGCTGCTTGACACAATGAAAGATTATTGACAGTATGACCTTTAAAGTAATGAAGAGCCAGGGAACATTTCTAGTTTTCAAAATATCAACCTCTTCCTTTGACTTATTTTCTAGTCTCCAATGAAGTTACAATTAGTTTTCCAATTGACATTTTAGTAGCAAGCCAGCCAATCCAATTTAACAAAAAGCTGGGGCAACTTTAACTAAGTAAACTAGAAGGAAAAAGAACATTTTAAAACTGTGAAGTAAGAAACTAAAATAAAGAGTAAGGAATGTTTTATTTTTACCAGTTGACTGGGTGGGGGCGATGTCCTGGCCTGCGTTAGATGGGAGGATCTCCACTGGTGCAGGTGGAGAACTCCTCTCGACCACCTCTACCAGAGCAAAAACACACAGTTACAGATATTTAGTCCATCATATTTGTATTTTACTAAAGAGAAAAAACACTTTCTTTGTCAAATATAACACATTGACTTTTGAATACATCTGCGTCATTATTCTTAGCAGACACACACTATATTTGGCTTAAATACATTTGTATTGTTATGGAGAAGATACCCTGCTGTATGTACCACTGCATCATTATGACACTGGCAGCTCAGCACCTCAAAAAATGGCCTTGACAACATTTAAGGTTTACTTTAACATTCAACATTTTAGGAAAATATGCTTATTAACTTTCTTGCTGAAAGAAGATGACTCTTGGCCTACGAGCTGGAGCCCAGAGGCTCACAAATTAATGCTCACAAATTAAGGTAGAAAGTAGAAAAGGATGACTGTTCTCCTCCAGCAGATGTGCTTTCCATACAAAGAACCTCCTTTTGACGTTTGGATGGGTGTACTCTGCATTTTGAATTGCAATTTATGCTACTTTCCATCGTCACGGGCCAATTTGCTGTAAGTGATCTACAGATCTGGTCTTGCTTCCTCTCCATTCATATTCAGTGTGGCACAGTACTGCAGTGCATTTATTTTGGCAGCCAGGGGAGGTGGTATTAATAGATGAAGTCTGTGCAGCAGATTTTATAAACACCAATAGTGAGGCAAAACCTCAGAGTCTGCAGCAGATTTGGATTAAAACACACTGATCATAATGAGAGCAGAGGAGCGTTCTTAACCATGGCTACAGCTATGTAAAGGACACAATACAATACAACGGCTTTGGTTGGGTTGTAATAGTAGAATGTTTTTCTTCAGCATTCACCCAAACTGGACGACTGAGGAAAATAGGAACATGGAGTGAATGTGAGTGAAGCTGCTGAGCCTGATAACATTCTTATGTATTGATAACATGCACCTCACATATGCCAGTATACCACTGTAATAACACTGTTTCACCATCCTTAAGTCCATTTGTACGTATGCGTTTAAGTGTGTGCACATTCATGGTTTATGGTTGTATTGACATTTTTTTGTTTGCAACCATCATTGTTGGGCATTTTTCTATTCCAATTTCAACAAGCTTTGTAATGAGTTAACACTTTATTAGTGGGTTACATTTATAAAACACTACATATTTTACACAAAATAAAACGTCTAATGCCACTGTTAAAATATCACACATCCTCACACTGAGCTGAGACTTGTTTTCCTAACAGGCTAACCTAAAACTACACGGCTCATGTTAGGATTCTAATAAACTATAAAGAAACTTGAGTACACGTGAGACGGACAGCCTAAATCTGTCCGCTTTAGCACAAAATAAAAAGCGTAAAGAAACAGACACCTGGGTAGGCTGCCTCCATCTTCACAGTGGACACACCTGGAGATAGCTGGGGCTGGATAGGTTCAACTACTGGCCTAACACTAAACACAGGAACTATCAGCTCCTTCAATGAAAAGACAAACAATAATACCAGAGGGACAAGGTCAACAAAGCACTGTATGCATATGTTGCAGTCCAAAAGTAATAATTTAAGCTTTGCACACTGTCTGACATGCAAAACAGATGTTGTGCCTGGAAGCAGATTAGCATTTAGTTTGCATGGCAACTCGACTGGAGTTTAATAACAAAGCAAGAATGAACAGCTCAGAGACCAAAGCCAGGAAGCAAAGACTGCCTGCTGCTTCTACACAGACCTCTTTCTGGAGTTCTTTGGAACGGAGTCCAGGATTTCAGGCCATCTATTACTGCTGATTGCGTAAACACATGCATATCAAAGGTACACATACTCTGACTCTCTGCCCTGCGCTGACCAGCCAAATTCATGCAGCAGTGGCACTGACTTCATGCAAAGGTGATTCTGCAACCCCTCCGTGGCTGGGGGGAGTGGGTCTGTGCATGCACACTTTCTACAGTTTGGCTCTCGAAAGCACCCAACCTACCTGATCTGTTGCAGTTGTTGCTACTGACCGAAGGGAAAAAAGAAGCAAACATGTGGGTTTGTAACATAATATGCCATACATCGCATCTATTGATCATGGGAAATTTGAATTAATGTTTTTAGTAACAGTTTAAACTGTTATTCCAAGTATAAGAAACTAGATATTTTACATGTTTTTCCCAACATATTAGTTGTCTTTTATTACCCCCTGTGTAATAGTTTCATTCTATAAAATGGGTAGATTTTTTCCAAAACCCTTTGGACACTGCAGTTTTTAGCTTTGGTGTAGCTGAAGATTTGTTGACAACTATAAACATGTTGGAGTACTTCAAAGTTAGAAGAAGTAGAATGGTGTATGTGGAATCGAGTCAAAATCGATACACGGCCTTTGTTCCTCATAATGTAGACCTACATGTCAGACAATAGGTTAGCTCACCAATATATTTAAAGGGGTAAGTTCACCAAAAACTACAAAATGACTCTTTATCCTCCAAACTGAATTTCGATGGAGGGGTGGGTAAAGCGTTTCAGTCCACAAAACCACTTTAGAGTTGCAGGGTTAAACAGTGTTGCAGCAAAATCCAATACAATTCAAGTAACTGGTGACCACGTCATTAAACGTAAAATAACATAAAATGCCCCCATACTGCTCGTGTAGTGTCATCAAGTTTCCGTAGGCCCTGACGTTCAAATTCGACTTGAAACGGCATCATTTACAACCTAAATGTCCTCTGATACCCCCTGGAGCCACGTTCACGTTTGCAAGCACACACCGCACACTCAGCCGAAATACTTCTTCTGGTAGCAGACATTTAGGCTAAAAACATGCTTTAAGTGACGCTGTTTCAAGTCTAATTCGAATGTCGGGTCTTACAGACACTTGGATGACAATTAATGACATAGAAGCTTTTTTTTACGTTTGAAGAAGGAGTTACCATTTACTTCAATTGTATTGGATTCGGCTCCAATGCTGTTTACCCATGAAACAAGTGTTTGGTGGACTCAAACACGTCACCCACCCCTCCATCAGAATAGTGGTTAGTAGATAATGAGTTAATTAGAATTTTTCTGTGAACTATCCCTTTAAGTCACATTAGCTTTAACACAATAGCTAACATGACTATTTTCAACTTTTACTAAATTGATTGATTCAATTCTACTGTAATGACAAGAATAAAAATGGTCCTCTGTGATCCATATTAAGCATGATCTATAAATATCAACTATGAGAATTACCTTTATTGCGTAGATACCTGTTGCTAAACAGGCCCATATTTCATGTTGTGAAAAGGTCATAAACATTGCAGAGGATAATATAAATCTGCATTTAATCTGCAACTTAAAAAAACACATGCAAGTTGACAAAACACATGCAAGTTGACAAAATACAAGCATAGTAAGAAAACATCTTCATCAATTTCACAACACAACACATTACAGAAACGCGCTGCAAATAGACACGCACGCTGCAAATAGACACACGCGCTGCAAATAGACACACGCGCTGCAAATAGACACATGCGCAGCAAATAGAGGCGACAACACAATGGAAGTGTTTCCAGCTAAAAGGGATGGACACCGCTGCCACAGCAGACACTAAAACGTCCAATACACCATACAATTTCGGTACCGCACAGGGGTTGTCATCCCGCGGCTCTGGAGCCGAACGCGGCTCTTCAGCCCTTCTGCAGTGGCTGTACTGTACAGTGTTGTGCATATGTTTCGCGAACGCTGAACTTAACGAATCAGTTTTCATATTATTTACGTGAACGTAACGATGAACGTGATTGAACGTCACGTTACTTTTTTTAATCATCATCGTATCAGGCCCTCATGAAATACCAGGAGCGGGCGTTTGTGTGTTGTGTGTGTGTGTGTGTGTATGTGTGTGTGTGTGTGTATGTGTGTGTGTCGAGCGGGCTGACCGGTCTCGGGGCACCGACCCCGCCCACTAGCTCAGAAGAGGGGGCAAAATGTCTCTTCAGATAGTAAAGGTTTCACAAACAGGGTCTTGCGTGTTAGCACTGTTTATTCAGTTTAACAGGAGAAGACGGCAAGTCTCCAGATCGGACCATCTTCAGAGCTCAGAGCTCACTGTGGCTCTCTCCGAGCGAGTGGGCGGGGTCGGAGCCCCGGTGCGCTGGCCACACGCACACACACACACACACACACTAATGCCCGCTCCTGGTATTTCATGAGGGCCTGATACGATGATGATTTAAAAATGAACGTGACGTTCAATCACGTTCATCGTAACATTCACGTTAATAATATGAAAACTGATTTGTTAAGTTAAGCGTTCATGAAACATATGAACAACACTGTACATTACAGCCACTGCAGAGGGGCTGAAGAGCGCGTTCGGCTCCAGAGCCGCGGGATGACAACCCCTGTGCGGAACCGAAATTGTATGGTGTATTGGACGTTTTAGTGTCTCCTGTGGCAGCGGTGTCCATCCCTTTTAGCTGTCCTCTGGAAACACTTCCGTTGTGTTGTCGCCTCTATTTGCTGCGCGTTCGTCTATTTGCAGCGCGTGTCTATTTGCAGCGCGTGTGTCTATTTGCAGTGCTTTTCTGTAATGTGTTGTGTTGTGAAATTGATGAAGATGTTTTCTTACTTTGCTTGTGTTTTGTCAACTTGCATGTGTTTTGTCAACTTGCATGGGTTTTCTTAAGTTGCTGTTCGTTGAGCTCTCAGGGCCACCGTACAAAGGACTTAAATCCTTGTCGTCTACAAACAAATGTCAAAATTGGGACGAATGCTTTAATGGGTTCCTAATCACAGGCAGGAGGGATCATAAATCAGGACTTCTCGCATTTTTCTTTCAAAGCTGTAATTTGCAGAAGTGAGATTCAGGTATCGGATATTGGCATTGTGACACTGATAAATTTAAAAAACAGGTTTATTCATTATGGAACAAGAAGCATGACTAATGTCTCCCGCTTTGACAGTGAGTCAGTGTTTGGACACTGAGAAGTTAGATGTACAGCTGAAGAACAATCATTTGTTATATTAGTCCATAATTAACAGAGTTAGACTGTAGTTTCCTGCCCTGGTAGGAGTCTAACAAACAAAAACAAGTCTGTCTCCCTCAAATGCAATAAATCGACTTAAAAACATAACTGATTAATAAAATTACCGAAAAAAAGATAGTTATTAGGTTGTTATTTCCACATCAACTTTGAACTTGTATGTGTGAAATAGTCACAAAAGATGAGATGGCTTTCTTCTGAAATGATGAGGTAAGGAAATTTGCATTTGACGAAATAATCAATAAAAAGATGATTATTAACCCATAGCTCAGTAAAACTTGCTGTACCTAGATTTGTTTTTCTTTTGTCAAGAGGCAGTTCAAGGGTTTCATCTTGGACAAAATGATTTACAACGTATTAAGAATTTCAACTTTGAAACAGTGGTTTAGCCCTTTATAGTCAGTCATTCAGAAAAAAGATTTAACTTTTTCTTGATTCAGGACACAGGTTTTTTTCAGTAATGTGAGGAAGAGAGGTCCCCAGAATAATAGCAAGTGTAATCTTATCCATTCAGTCAAAATGTGTCAAATACGGTCAGCTACTATGATGATATTTTCTCTCTGTTCAATCCTTAGCACTGACAGGACCCAATAGATGTAGTTTGGGTAACTGTTTAATGTCCTGGCAACCTTCCTCTATAAGTGCTCTATAAGGGCATGACAGACTTGTGGGAGAGACCTTGGTGGACACTAGAGGTACTAAATTCCCCAGCTGCACCAATAATTCCTGGGGACACCTAGGAGAGCTGGAGGAAAATCCTTGGTAAAAAGATGATGGGCTGTCTGACTCACACTGCTGCCATCGCAATCCTGACAAGGCCAGGAATCAGTTTTATTCATTTGAACCATGCTTATAAGGCAATTTAAACCTAAAAACCTTTACCCCAACACAAAAAATTTGGCAAACATCGATTTTGTACTAAACCACAGCGCTTAACATGTGATGTTCACCCAATCCGCAAATTATTTGACTCTGCTGGAGGCACGAGTGGTTTTGTTTCAAGACTTTATTGGTTTGTTCTGCAACACTCTTACAGACCTCTGGCATTAGATAAAATATGGAGAAAAGATATTCCAAATCTGAAGACTACATTTGACTGGGGTAGAGTATGGGTTGATGTGAGGTTAGCATCCAGAAATCCTGACCATCAACAAATTCACTATAATTATATACATAGAGTATATTTTACTCCTAGAAGGCTTCATCTGATGAAAGTTATAAATGATTCTACATGTACGTTATGTTCCTCCAAAGCGATCGGCAGCTTTTTTCATATGTTTTGGGAGTGTACACCTGTGGCAGAATTTTGGAAAATGATCTCCTTGAATCTATCTAAGTTGTTTAATATTAAGTTGCCTTGTTTGCCTGCTACATTCATTTTAAATGATTTATCAGGACTGGGGTTGACCCTGGACAAGAGGAAAGCGTTGTTGGCGGGATTCACTGCTGCAAAAAAACTTGTTGCTACACGCTGGAAACCTCCACACTCACTTTCTTTCCGAGCATGGATTTTAACATACTTGGACATTGTCTATTTAGAACTGTCAACAGCTCGGGTACATGGAGCCAAAGAATCCGCTATAAAGGCCTGGGAATCGCTCCTAACTGTCCTCCGTGCGCTTCAACTGTAATATGTGATTAAGGTTTCTTTAGGAAGCTGGATCCGGGATGTGGGTGGTTTATGTTTGGGGTAGTTTTATAATTATTTTATTCATTTATGTTATTTTATTTTATTTCCCTGTGTTTTATTACATACATATGTTATTGTTTTTGTATTAATGACCTATTGTATATTTGTGTTTGTTTATTTAATATTTTCATATATATATATTTTTTCTATTTTATTATTTGACTTATTCCTAGTTATTATTTTTCCTTTATTGTTTACCTTTGTGTGTCTATACACATTGACAGGTATGAGTACATGTGAATATATATGTTGTTATTGATTACAGTAACATTGATCTGTACCTTGCTACATTTCTCAGTAAAATAAAAAGTTGATCACGAAAAAAAAAAACATGTGATGTTAAACTAACAATGTTCAACATTCACTGGTACAATGACACAACAAATGCTCACCTGGTATCATCTCCTCTGGTTTCCCAAAAGCCTCCACCGGCCTCTCTGGCGTTGGCAGGGGCTGGGGGGGTTGCAGGTCAATGGGCTGCTGGTAAACAGTGACCGGCTTATTGACAGGTGGATTTGGTAGAACAGTGTAGCCCATTCCACCAGGACAGATCTCTTTGAACTTTGCTGGATAAAAAAAAAATACCACTGGTTATCATTGTTATGATGACAATGGGAAAATTGAAATGTCAACAAATGTGCGTTAAAGTGAGTAAGTTCTCCATCAAAACCTGAGAAATGATCAGGTTTCAGGGACGATTCAGGCCGATTTGTTTTACAGAGCTTCAGGGTAGGTGGGACTAGATCTTGGTAATATATGTAATAAAAGAACAAAATATTGATTTCTATTTCAAACTTATTTTTACCAAATCTAACTAATAATTTGTTGTGCATAAACGCCATTCGTTTCTTGACATTCAAATCAGCAGATCAGCCAACACAAATCTGGCTATGTAGTATCTGTTTGCAGAGTTCAAGCCACTAAAAAGACTGAGCAAACCAGACATATTGCACGTGCCATGCACACACACAGAACAGAGAATGGTGAACTACAAAAAAGCCACCAGCCTACAAGGGACTGGAGGACGCATTGCTGAACCACTAAAATGCACTTTTGACAGTGTCTTATATGTATGTATGTATGTATTGATGAATATGTGTGTGTGTGTCTGTGTGTGTATGTGTGTGTGTGTGTGTGTGTCTGTGTGTGTGTGCGTGCATGTATGCATGTTTGTTTGTATGTAGTGACACACCTCTTGCACACATAACAGTCCCTAACCCTGCCGAAAAATATCAGAATAGAAACCCTAACTAGCATAGCAAAGGTCATCTCCTCAGCTAGAAATTATGTCTATGAAACTATTCCCTTGGAACATTTGATGTTTCAGCTCTACTGCTAAAAGATGCAGAGAACTTAACTTCAACAAACATATATCTACCTTAAAAAATATGGCTGCAACCGAATCTTTGACACTGTGTAGCACCATGTGTACTATAACTCATAGGGAAGGGGAGTCAGTATTCAAGCTCAGTGCTCTCTCATGAACAGAATGTCTATAGTAGATATAAAAGGAAGATTTACCATAATCAAAAAAATTGGGTGAGACAATGTAGCTCCGAACAGACTCTCCCAGCATGATCTATACAGTTTTTAGAGAAAGCAAGCGACCAGGTCACCTATTATCAAAGCAGGTGAACTGAGTCCTCATCACTCCACAAATCCTAATCACCTAGTTTCCCTGCATTCTACACTCACTTTGTCTGCCATTAATTATATTGCCATCTACAACCCGACACACCAGGGAGCACAACACTATGTATTTACAAACCTTCCTTTGGCTTGCACCTGATCTAAAAAATTGCTCCTAGATAACTTACAGCAAGAATGGACATTCTTCTTAATAGACAATGACCAAACAAACATACACGCATATAACCTGCCAAAGCTTAGTCAGCCTTGAAAAAGAAACAGAAGTTGAAGAGATAGAGACACCACTGAAAGAATCAATAATTCTAAGGAGCGTCCTTTAGTACCAAGCTGGTACAACACAAGATCATATATAAATTAGCCAACTCCTTAGTACCTACAACTATCCACACCCTGATTGCAACCCAAACACAGATTACAATGTTCTTTCTGAATGAATGGCAGTGAGTAACTTTCACAACCATTGGCTTTACTATAGTGTATCATAGCTACAGTATCTTACACCAGTCTCTCTTCTTTCTCTCACTTTTTCTTTCCTATAGCAACCATGTCTCATCAGATAACGTGTAGTGGCAACGTTGGTCCACTTTGAAAGACGTTCCCATCTCACAATCTGGCCTCTCATATTGTGAGATGGGAACGTCTCTGTCTGCCCATTTTTTGCATTGGCATTTTCATTTTATAAAACAATTGCTATGTTCTGTTTTTTAATCAAGGAGGATCCAAGTGAAGCTACAGGAGTTTCAGCAACGTCAAAAACTTGGACCGAACAGTTTGTTTTGCTTGATGAGGAACAGGAAGGGAAGACTGGAGAGAAGGAGAAGCCTAGTTGAGGCCACTCCACCATCCACATATATCGAGGAAGATGAGGGAGAGAAATGATCCTACCATTAAAAAGGTACTTTTAAGTTACATACCAGAAACACCATTTTATATACCAAATGGAAAATTTTATTAAATCCCCAAAGTACACTGGGTGAAATACAAGTTAATATCAAACTGAAAGAATTTTTATCAATCTTGCTTCCCTGCTGTGATTGTTCAAAATAACTTTTTCTACTAAAGTACATTTGATTGGAAGGAATCTAAATGTTGTTTGGGAAAAACATGTATGCAGTATTATCATTTAAGATTGCTTGTGCATTGAAATAATTGCTTTTTGTCTTTGAATTTCAGGGTGATACAATCATATACTTTTTCAGTGGACATTGCTGATCTAGTTGAAAACCTTGTAAGCTGTGGTTTGGTTCACTATATATGAGGATCTCAAGACTGCGGCTCCGGGAATATCACATCAAGCTTTTGTTAGCATGCCTGAACATCGCACAAAAGTCTTAGGCCGGTGAGTATAAAATGGAAGTAATTACCCACTGCTTGCAATATGTTTCCCATATATTTACTGTAATAAAGTGTTTAATTTTTGTCTTTTTCTAGCAGATTGCTAAGATATGCGGGGATACCATGCTAAATGCATTACTGGAATAGACCCATGCTAAATTTGAAGTTGAGGGGCTGTTTCAGGTGAAGCATTCAGTGTCCTGCGTGCACACCCTCCCTGTTGGCTTTTGCAGTGGATGGGATCCGTAAACTATACGGCTTTCTGATCCAACGCACCTGTCGCCTGTCTCACGAAATACATGTGCAAAGTTTTCCTCTGTTATGTATAATGATGACCCCCATCAAACATAATGTTAGCAATATTTACACCTTTTAATTTATACTGTTTATTTCTGTCAGCCTTGAGCTCATGGAAATGAGCATATGAGCACAGTGGTACAGCTTCACTTGAGAAGAACTGAAGGACACAAACAAACCATAGTGTTAAATTATGAAGATGGTTCCCTCTAATTTTTTTTTTTTAAAAAACAAACGTCAGACAGGCCGCTAAAAAACTTAATATGCTAAAGCTAACAGCTACCCAACACCAAGCTAATGCCTTCCAAAGAAACCATGCACTCTCTCAGTCCTCAACCTCTGTTTTTAGTGCCTGCCTCTCAGGGGGCAGCCTGATGCATGTCACAGTCCTCTCACAGCAAAGCTGTCTGCCATTGAATCAAATAATTACTGAATATCAATAACATTGTCATCACTGCATTTCGCTGCAAGCAAATGTGCTCAGACTGACCAGCAGATCCCAAGAAACCACAACAATTGAGCAAATAGTTTGTCATAACTTCAGTCTATATCAAGGACATTCAAAAAACATTAAATGGTTTCTGACAGTGGGAAATTTGAAATTCCCCGATACTACTGAACTACCACTTGAACGACATCACATTCCCTTTCTAGGTGACCTCATTTTAATTAACTGATGTAATAACTAATGTAATATTGTTGCTTTACATCTTCCCTACAAACAACACAGCTAAAGCCAATAGGTATTATGTATATTCCGCATAAATCTCTGACATTGCATTGCAACACATACAAACAATGTAAATTCCATGTAATTGCATTTGCATTGATGCATTTTTAAAATACACCAAACTGCAATGCCTAAAATGAACAACCGTCAGACTATTTAAAACGATGAGTTGTGTGGGAATAAAGATATGTAGTACAATCAGTCTGGAAAAAAAGCTACTATAAAGGCTTTGCTAATTTTCTAAAAGCAACTACTTAGCAAGCTGATAAACCCATGCAGGTAAAAAGCATCAGGATATAAGAATGAGTGATTTTTTCCTTCTTTCAAGCAGTATTTTAGTTTTAGTCACATTTAGTAATTTTTATCCTTCTTAGTTTTAGTCTAGTTTTAGTCCACTAAAACAAATTCCATTTTAGTCTAGTTTTAGTCGACGAAAACGAATTAAATTTTAGTCTAGTTTTAGTCACATTTAATAGCCACATTAAACTCCTTTTCTATAAAAACATATAGCTGGTCTGATCAAGAAGCTGAGGTGCTGATCTCTGATCAGCTGAGACCAGAGAAACTCTGTGTTTTCATTGTTTCCATAGTTAAGAAGCAGTGAGTCACTGTGAGGCTTCCTCACGTGTTCTAGCTCTGATCTTGTGTCTCTGAGCGAGTGCGTGGGGCGGGGGGGAGGAGCCTCGGGACCGAATAAAGATATGTAGTACAATCAGTCGGGAAAAAAAGCTACTATAAAGGCTTTGCTAATTTTCTAAAAGCAACTACTTAGCAAGCTGATAAACCCATGCAGGTAAAAAGCATCAGGATATAAGAATGAGAGATTTTTTCCTTCTTTCAAACAGTGTTAATTTTGGCAGCTATTTTTGATTTAGTCTTAGTCTTAGTCTTTTGACGAAAATGCATTTTAGTTTTAGTCACATTTAGTCATTTTTATCCTTCTTAGTTTTAGTCTAGTTTTAGTCACATTTAATAGCCACATTAAACTCCTTTTCTATAAAAACATATAGCTGGTCTGATCAAGAAGCTGAGGTGCTGATCTCTGATCAGCTGAGACCAGAGAAACTCTGTGTTTTCACTGTTTCCATAGTTAAGAAGCAGTGAGTCACTGTGAGGCTTCCTCACGTGTTCTAGCTCTGATCTCTCTGGGAGCGCACAGACACACACACACACACACACACACACACAGACACACAGACTCACTCGCCCGCTCCTGACACTTCATGACGGCCTGATACGATGATGTTAAAAAAATGATTGTGACTTAGTCAATCACCAACATTTTCGTCTCGTCTCGTCAATGAAAGTTAAAAATAGATTTAGTCATAGTTTTTATTTTCAAAGATCCGTTTTTGTTACGTCTTCGTCTCGTCTTTGTCATGGAAAAAGGGTCGTTAACGAATATTTTTCGTCATCGTTTTCGTCAACGAAATTAACACTGCTTTCAAGTCTATGACTTGTTTCAAAGTCACAGATTTGAAATGCTGTTATACCAGCATCAACCTCAAACATGAACACTGAACTTGACCTGATTATGGTTCTAGATGAAAAGTAAAAGGATAACCATATTATTTAAATTACTCCTGAGGGGGAAACCATTCAAGGATTGTTGAGACATTCCAGTCAAAAGCAGGATGAATGTCTGATGTGGCTGGAGACCTTACCTGTTCCTGGAGGGGGGCATTTGTCACAGTGAGGGCCCCAGGCTTTGCCCACACTGCAGCAGCAGAGCTGTTTACTCAGCTGGGCAGAAACTGGGTGCAAACACTGTCTGCCTGAGCTGACCAAACGGAAGCAAGCCCCTTTCTCTTCTTGGATGGCAGGAGTGTCGGCTGAAGAGGAGCGCAGAAGGTGGACAGAAGGAGGAGGGGGAGGTGTAGGAAGTGGAGCACCAGAGTGTAGGAGACATACATGGGAGAAAGAGAGGACAGAGTGGAGAAATAAAGGGGTCCCTTTCACCAAAAATGTTCCCTTCTCACCTGTACAGAATTGTGCCATTAACACTACAGTCAAAACTTTATTTCTAAATCACCAGACTACATAAAGCAAAACATACTTGTTACAGTGAGAAGCGGGGGAACTAAATATTGTGCTGGCAAAAACTACGACAATGATACAGTTTAAGATTTTACACAGACTACAGACATAGAAAGCACATACAATATGTTGCAGGAAAGAAGCACATACAAAAACATGGCAAAACTTCATGCACTATGAAGGTAAGGCGTTGGCTCAGAGTTAGGCATGCAGGAGGGTTTGGCTTGGTCTGTGTTTTCCGAATCTTTGAGTTTTCCATTTTGTCAGAAACTAGTTTTCTGTGGGACCCTACCTAATCTAACCAGTGAGGACATGCTAAGTGCACATCATTGAAATGAAACAGTAAGGAGCTTGGGAGTGATCTTTGATCCTGATTTGTACTTTAATTCACACCTACAACTAATTTCTAGGACATCCTTTTTCCACCTGCGTAAAATTCTTCTTCTCACCTTCAAGGCTCTGGTGCCATTTTACCTTAAAGAGCTGTTAATACCCTATAAACCCACTAAAGAACTCCACTCCCAGAATTCAGGCTTACTTATCGTCCCTAAAGTCTCTAAAAGTAGAGTAGGAGCCAGAGCTTTTAGCCATCAAGCCCCTCTCCTGTGGAATAATCTACCACTTTCAGTTCGGGAGGCAGACACCATCTTTTTGTTTAAGAGTAGGCTTAAACCCTTCTTTTTTGATAAAGCTTATAGTTAGAGCTGGTCTAGTCTTATACCTGCTGTTAGGTATGCTGCTAGAAGGTGGATAACATCAACTGGTGCTATGCATTAATAAGTGCGGCAGAAATTAACTTATCTTATGTTCTAAAATAGGAGGCATTTAGTTTAAAAAGGCATAAAGGTATTGATGTCTGATCTACTGATTGGGCCACATGGTTTTCATCGTACTACCATACAAACCAGTAGCCAGTCAGATTTACCTTGAGCCTCAGTGTACCCGCAAGTTCGGCATGTATCATTGTATCATTGATTACAAGGCAAAAACACCTAATGGTGCAGAGGGAATTTAAGAAACATGTGTTGGGACATGGTTTTTGTGCAAACCACAGGCCTCCTCTAAGTCAAACTTGCCGCATGTGCTGGAGTGGACTCAATCCCCCAAGATGCAACAGGTTCCATTGATCTTTGAAAGTCAAGGAACTCAGTCTCCCAGAGGATGTAATAGGATGCTGCATGTCCTGGGGTCAGGGCAATATCACACAAAGGTGTCAAGAGCCACCAGGGTCAACTCCTATTGGTCACTCTGGTCCAAGACCTGTGAGGTCACCGGGGCCAATATAAGGAGAGGTCTCCCCAAGATCTTTCTCTTTCTACAATCCTTCGAAGGCCAGCAGGCTGTCAAGCCTCTCTTCTCCTACATCGCCAAGGGGGGGGCCTGGCTGATCCAGCTTCCTTCTCTATCCAACCCACAACTGGAGGTCAGAGGTGCAGCTCCCCTGCCCACACTCTTCAAGGAAATCTCCTCGCCCTTCAAGCTCTACCAAACTCCTCGTAGCGACGCGATGTCCTGCAGGAAAACTTCAACCAGCATCTTAGCACACGGCTCGACAGAATCGCGAATGCAGAAATCTACGACCACAAAGCCAGGAGATGTCACAGAACTGCAAACTGAACAGCAACTTCTTTTCCTCTTTCCCTCGGACTGGTAACATAATCTGGGCTTAATAATTATACTACGCTAAGCAAGACTGTTTATTTGATCGGTGTGTGCTTATAAGTTTGATATATGCTCTGACGTTGTAGGCATAAGTTAAAGGAAGGTTAATAGTTAGGCTCGCAACAGGCTTTGTCCCTGACAATCATTATCTGATTAACATCTTCACAGACACACGCATAGTCTCCACCTAGTTAAACCTTCCCCCATGAAGCAACCTCAGAAGAACGGGGGGGGGGGGGGGGGGGGGGGGGGGGGGGAGCATTCTTTAAAGCATGCTAATTTACATTCACACACACACTCACACACCTCCTAGTTAGTTAGTTTGATTGTTTAGTAACTTGTGTTTTTATACTTTATTATGTTAATAATAAATGTTCTTCTTTCAAAAATGTTCTGTCATTAATATTGCATAAGTGAATCTTGCCAAATGAGACTGAACTAGATCTAAATGAGACTGATCTTAATCAATAAATTGGCCATCTTTTCCCTTCTATGAAGGGTGGTGCCCCGCGAGAACTTTAACCAATTAAAGTTATGATTTAATATTAATATTTTAAATATTAATGTTTTACATTTTATTTTGATAACCAAATTTATTGAGTGCCTAAAGGCACACCATTCTATGGTAACTCTTTTCAAGCACTATTGCACAACACATGACACACGGAGCTTCTCTTTCCAGCTTCTCCTTCCTCTTCTCTATCCTTATCACATCAAAGTAGTTCATATCACATCAATACACACATCTGACTTGACCCCTCCAAACAGAAAGTCCAAGTCAGGCGCACTAGCTGCTTTCTGAGTATGTACTTATAGACACAGCCGTGCTTAGCTAAGTTTTATGTCCGATTGCTGTTTTATGTCCAATGCACCAACCACACCAAGTCAATTTCCTGTATGGAATTCTGATCCTGATTATGAAGAAAACACCTTCATAATAACAGTACTGATATGCTGATGTATACTAGTTTGTTTAGCAGCCCTTGGAACAAAAGCAAATATGTTTGTTTTTATGTTTGAGTTGTTTGATGAGACAAAAAATACTTCAGAATACTGTGCAGAACATTTGCAAAAATGGATAGCAGCTAATAGGTTATTTAGTTTCCTAAATGTTCTTATTTTTTAGCTCTTTATTCTCTCAGATTTGTCAAGGCCATACTTTTGATCAACATCAAAAACTGCTGTCAAACCTCACCAAGGTTGAACTCGAGAAAAAATATGCACATGTTTATAATAGTCAAATCTTTTGTTTTAGCTTTTGCTGTAATTTACCTACATTTTCGATCATAATTAAGCTATGTGCTTAGTGATGGTGATTGCACAACTGTTTAAGAAAGCTGGTAACAATGACACTCCTTTGCTGAACCTTTTTTATCAATACTAGCTGTGGTGATGGATGGACACTTGGCTTTCCTTGGCCATGAGATATAAAGAGAACCAAGACACATACACAGTACGAGTGCTGTATTACTCAATTCCAGAGCCCAAGCCCAACTGACTCGACTCAACTCAGACTTGAGGTTTAGTGACTCAGTGACAACACTGTATAGTATGCAGACAAACACATGTACATTACAAAACCAGGAAAACACATGCTCAAAACATGTCAACGTATTAAGAAAACAACAATGAGTACAGCTGATTAATCATCAAAAGGAGCAGCTTTACTTCAAAATACATCTCCCTACTGTTTCTTCTTCTCTACCCCCTCATATTATGCTTGGTTTTTGTTCTGTGATACATGCTAGAGACAGCATCTGATTATTAAAGAAACACCATGCGTTTATCCATGCACTGCATTCAAATGTATATTAACGAGCACATTTGCCTTAGCAGCATTCCTAGCAGCCTTTACTATCTAGCTAGTACTTTGGAGAAATTGACCAGGAAAATCAATGGAATATCCTCTGTCATAATATGATCACAAAGGTGCAACTCTTATATGAACATTTTCCAAATATAAATCTGCACATTAAAGAAAAACATGCAAATGATCAATTTTGATGATCAATGATAAATGCAATGATGAGACAAAGAAAATGTGATAGAAAATATTTGGTGTTTGGAGTGTATTTCTTACGTATGCAAGTGGTTAGTGTTGGGTCCGGGACATAGCCCGGTTTACACATACACCTGTAGCTGCCCACAGTGTTCAGACAGTTTCCATTGGGACACGCACCCTGTAGCTGGCACTCATCCAAATCTGTGAATCATAAAAATAAAAAAGACACAATAAAACCAGGGATTTTAGTAGGGATTTCCTAAAAGTGTGAGACAGAAAATATCACCACAGTCTCAATTACTACACAAATGTATGCCAGAAGTGTTTTACAGTCCATATTTTAACAATAATTTCAGTCAGCTATCTTTCATGTTGCCGTTTGAAGGATTGGGTTTGAGGATTAATGTCAACTGTCAAAATATGCCTCATGATGCTTACTGAAGATATATCACCAAATTATCTGATAATCAAGCTTCTCCTCACAAGGTCAACAGAGACACACCACAGTATTTCAGTGAGCAAGCAAAACAATCCAGCATCTGAATAATATAGGTGACAGCTGTAATGCCAGGTTGACATAAGAGTTTGGATTTATCAAGAACAATAAATCAGCTGTGCTATTGAAGAGCACACTTACGATGTGAATAAGTTGGCAATAGACACCTGAATCAAGGCTCATCTGCCTGAAACCTACAACTTTAAAGACTGAAAACATAACATTTACTACACAAGGCTGACCATTTCAAATGCCCCTCCCTCCTCTAGAGACATTTTGTCCCCAACCTTAACAGTAACCCTTCTTTTACTCAGATTAGGAGAAAATGTCTCCTAATCGGAGTCTCAAACAAGTACTTTATGTTTGAGACATTTAAGATTTCTTGTCTACAACCGTCAGAAGAAACAGAGAGCTGTCAACTGCTGTTTCATAAGGGTCAAGAACAAACTCAATTTCAATGCAAGCTTTGACAAGAAAGCAGTGGGCACTTTTATATTGCAAGTATGGATCAGAACAGAATAGACACCCTTTGTGTGGGCTTTTCAAGGTGCAACATCGTCTGTTCTTGACCCTCAAAGGTGAGAAAAAACTACCACATCATAAAAAATGTTTACAGCTACAGGATCGTGACCCAGAACAACAGCATGTTTGTGTCCAGCGACAGCTCTCTGTCATCTCAGCTCTCCCTCTACTGCATTTTAAACAGGGGTGGAAAAATTAAGCACATTTAGGTAACTTATTTATGATCTGAGATATGCGTTGTACTGAGTGCCTTCTCGTCTAAAATTTGACAATATATTTGTGATCAGAATCTGAACGTATATAATAACTACAATCAGAACCAATGGGCTGGTTGCTACAGGTCAGACAGTATTGAAAGTAAGACTGACGCATTGAAGGTTTTGTCCCTTAGTCTTCCTGGGATTTGCTAACAATGAGGAAATATACACTATGATCTTCTGAGGTTTTAAAAGCTTTTCATAATGCACAACACACTAAAACTTCAGATGAATGATCAACAACAGCAGAGATCGCATCAGGTTTCACTCCTGTCAGGAACAGAAATGTGAGGCTGCAGTGACACAGACTCACCAACACTGGACATTTGAAGACAAAAAAATGTAGCCTGCTCTGAAGAATCTGGATTTTTCAGAATCTGGATGCTGAGGCTGCAGATGTAGAGTCACAATCTGGAGTCAACAACATGAATCAATGAAGGCAACGTGCCTTGTGTCAACAGTTCAGACTAGTGTGATGGTGTGAGGGAAGTTTTCATTACACACTTTGGGACCTGAATACCGATATTTTTTAACGTCACAGTCTATCTGACCATGTTTGTCCCTCTATGGCCACAGTTTACCATCGTCTAGTGGCTACTTCCAGCAGGATAAGTGTCAATATGGTTTCATGAACATGGCAGTCAGTTCAGTGAACTTCGGTGACCTTTACAAGCCCCAGACATAAATCCAGGTAGAACCGGAAATTAGCAGCATGAATATGCAGCTGATGAATCTGCAAAAATGGTGTGATGCGGAAAATGTGAACATGGAGAAGAATCTTTTGGAAAAGTTTACAAAATCTTGTGGAAGTAATGACTTGAAAAACTGAGATTGTTTAAGACACAGTATTATTATGGTTATTATATATTTCTTCTGCACAACTAGCATAAACCTTTTGTTAATGAAGTCATTAGGATTTATTATTTGAAAATGATGGCAGTCAATTCAAGAGTTGATGGCAATCCATCCAATTGTTTCGAGCAATATCAGTCTGAACCAAACATGTTTATTGTTTGCAGAGAAATCCAATGTCAAATGTTGCAGATTAACTTTTTTTTCTATCCCCAAATACTAATGATGTTTCAAAACTCATCTGTGAAATGTGTAGACTTCGAGAAAGTCAAATTCCTTCAGTGAGAACACACTTGGCCCATATCACAGACTGTGACTCATGTCTGCATCCCAATATATTCAGTTTACAGGTGAAACGGAGTGCAAACCTTTCAGCTGGTATGTTTAAAAAGGGCTGTTATTAGCCGCCTTGGCCTGTTTACTTACTTACTTACTTTTTAAATATAATGATTCTAATTGGTGTCCTAATAAAGGAGCATATGGGAGCTCAGAGTGAGGCTGATGATGATGTCCTTTTCAAGAGGATGACCAATGTTATAATGATTAATTCGTGTATCTTTTGCATTCTGTTTTCTGGCACTCCAATTACCATATAACCAGAAAACTGATGTGTTGATTTATATGTGTCTTATGAGGGATGGGCCATGATAAGGCATGACACTGAAATAACATTCAATTCCATTCATAACAATAAAAAAACTTTAAAAACTAACACAAACGTAAAACACAGAGGAATCTGAGCCAAACCAAGTGCACATACTGTGTGTCCAAGAGTAGAAGAGAGGAGGGGCTATTGGAAAATGATAATTATTATAAATGAGAAGCAAAGGATGTGGTGGTTTTGAGTGAGTTCCAGCTCCTCTTAAGTGTAGGTCAACACACAGTCACACACCCACAGACACACACACTGTGTATGGTCCGACAGCAGTCTGAAACGGCAGCGGCCCTTCTTGCTCCTGTCAGAGTCCTTTTGCTTCCAGCCACAGAGCTGGCCAACACTGTGGTTAACATGGCACTGTCCCACTTGACTTGGGCTTATTGTGAATCCAGCACCCTCTATTGTTGAAATAAGAAATAACATATGACTTTAGGAAATGGCCTCAACATAAAATGCTTATTTCACAGGCCATTGTTGATATTTGAAGAAGGGTTAATTTAGTAATGAATTGTACTACTATACAGCCATTTCACATGATCTTCACTGGCGGACGGCTTCTCTCTAACTCTTCTGATATTCAAGGATAGATTCAATAGATACAATTTTTCTTTCATTAATGGTAAATGGTTTTGTATTTATATAGCGCTTTTCTAGTCTTGTTGATCACTCAAAGCACTTTACAGTACAGTTTTACATTTACCCATTCACACACACACACAATGCATCTAATCGCAGCACTTTGTTATTCTATGGCGGGGGCATTCAGGGTTCAGAATCTTGCCCAAGGACACTTCTGTATGCAGATGGGTCAGACTGGGGATTGAACCGCCGACCTTCAGGTTGGAGGACGACCACTCTACCCCTCAGCCACAGCAGCCCAATATTTAGCTACTTTAGCTATAAACTTGATAGTGTCTTTTCACTGAAACTGTTCTGGTCAGCTGTTTAAGTCACCAATTTTGGAGCTGGTGGAGAAAAATTGGGGGGGAATTGATGACAGAGAGAGTAATTTGTATTATTAAATATTGATGAATGAAGAAAAAATTGGGCTCAAGCAGAAGAACACTTTTCTCATCCAGAGCAAAAGGGCCAGTGCTTGAGCACCATTAGGGGTCTATCTGTGCACGTGCCTGCTGACATAGCTGACATGCAATGTATGAACAAATAACAGCAGTCCATTAATTCATTCAAACTTACATAAGCCACATGTGAACACTAGTAAAGCTAATTCTTATGAAAACATGATAAATCAGGCAGGATAAACACAAAGTTTTCTGACTTTACTCTGCACCATAGTTAATGAAAGCTCTGCACACAACATTCAGCACACAAACAAAAAAAGTCCCAGTGTTAGTCCTGTTTAAAGAAGACTCAAAAACGACAAGGAAGAGTTTTGATGTATGCCGTGGAACATTAGCACAAACCAAGCAAATAAGCCCTTTTAGAGCAGGCACTGCACTAGTTTCACTAAGAAACACAAAATTCAAAGCTGTGGTGGTAACAGAGGAAAAGTCAGGGGATCAACAAAGTCAGTAGCATTCAACACCTGGGGACCATAAATATCTCAACCACAATCCATCAAGTAGATTCATATTTCACAAAGTAAGTTAAAACTTCAACCTGCCACAATGAACAACATTACACATATAAAAATAACTCTTACCTTGGCAATGAGAGCTGTTGATTCTCTTGTAGCCCTGAGGACAATCTATCAGAGGGATAGCTAATGCAGTGAAAAAAAGAAAGTAAAGTGTGAAAACACGTTAGTCATTCAAAAAGTTTTTGAATGATTCAGAAATATTAAACAAATACATGACATAGTATTAAATCCCAATTTCTCATCATTCAAACACTATCACCAGTGATCATCGCTTTCATTGGGGCAGGTGTTCAGGTATTGAGTCACAGCCCTCCCAAGCAAGCTGTATCATAGACTGTATGAAAAGATGAATGACATGGTCCATAAACCCCAACTCCTCCATGTTTATAGAAGAGACATGGAACAAACTCAAGGGTCAAAAAGAGTCAAATGAGATTTTCCCAAGATAGTTTAATATTTGAGCTAACTGTGATGAAATTGGTGTATTTTATTCACATTTGGTTTTGTACTTATATAGCGCTTTTCTAGTCTTGATGACGACTCAAAGCTCTTTAAAGAACAGTTTTACATTCACCCATTCACATACACATTCATACAGTGCATCTGTTAGCAGGACTTTGTTGTTCTATGAGGGGCAATTCAGGGTTCAGCATCTTGCCCAAGGACACTTCGGCATGCAGAAGGGGAAGACTAGGGATCGATCTGCCGACCTTCAGGTTAGAGGACGAACGCTCTACCCTTCAGCCACAGCCGCGTTTCTGAAAAGTTGGTTTTAAATTAATCATTTGATGCTATTAAAACCTGGTGAAACATCATGATTGACAGCTGAGAATGTGTTTGGCTGTGCATGTGTATTGGTGGAACCTTGATACAACGACTCCATCCTATCTTTAAACGATGCAGACTCGGACATCAAATGATCTCTGTCAGTTACGCACTATGCCTGCTGTTTTGTTCATAGATTGTTGCCTAATTATATGTGTGATTAATTGAATGTCATTATATTCTGTATGTTATATGATCCATTTTTTATTTTAATATTTTTCAGATGTAGGCATGTCTGTTATAACAAAATGTTTTTTCTAATAAGGGTTATTGAGTATTGAGTATTTTTTATTAATAATATCACTGTAAATAATATTAAGTAATAGTATAATTTAACATTAGTTCATAACAGACTTACCAGTGTTTATATTGCAACAGAATTATTGGTAGCAGGCAAAAAAAAAAGGATACAATTTTTAATTATGTAAAGAAAATGACTATGAAGAAAGAATGAGATGTCCTGACAAATTAACATGAGACAGTGGGCAGAAATAGGGGGAGCTGAAGGCTGATTGGCTGGAAGCTGTTTGGAAAGCCAGTAGCTCAGAATAAACCGCATATTGTTTAAATCTTTGCTGCAGGTTGGAGACCAGGCCCTGCTTTAAACATGGACAAAGGTAACACTGGGTAGGTGGTAGCCAAGCACCTGATAGCAGATTGACGTTTGACTCAACAGGAAAAACAAGGCTTTGTTTGTTCAAGCGGTAAGGCCAATTTATTTACCAGCTACCAGTTGCTCCATGGCACAATGTGTTTTTTCACTCTTTAGTTTAAATGGGAAAAGGTCTCATGCCACTGCCATTCCTGTGGATAATTGAGGGAAGGACAAATCTTTAACTTCGGAGTGACTCCTGCTGAAATATGTGAAAAGTAAGACTGAAATGCAGTGTGGTGTTTATGAGCCAAGTGGGCTAAAAGCTGATGTGACTGATCAGTGATACACAATGTCCAACACATTTCAATGCAAAACAAGATCGAAGATGCTAAATTGACTGCATTTACATTGCACTTTCACACATTTATGGTGAGATTATATATGCAGCATTTTTTTTTATTACACATCATTCGCACTCAACAATTTGGGGTTCCTTAGGAAACTTCAGCCTATATATTAAAGGACCTGGTAATCGCATGGCCTGCTTGAGCAAGATGTAGGAATGAAGAGCAAATTAGTTAAAATCTTCTTCAAATAGAATGACAGTCTTCAATTTAAAATTCCTTAAGAATTGAAGGGCACTGGAATTTTCCAAAAGAACTGACGATGGTCGAGTTGTAATGTTGGTGCCAAGATTATGCACCGAACAAGCACACGTCTCTATGGTCTCGCCCAAGGGGCAGGTGATAACACATGCAGTACTCAGCAGTAACTGCAGCTGTGCAGCTATGCAGCAATTCTACCAGAACTAACGATGCTACCGCACACCCTGGACGCACACCCCGAGCACACCCTTGGGCGAGAGCTTGTGGGCAGTATGTGTGCACGAACAGGAATTTGGCTCCAGGCAGGAGTATAACAGAGACATTTAGACAAAAACATGGTATAAATGACTCTGTCTCGAGTCAAAGTTAGATGTCGGGGCTCATGGGCACTTGGAACACACAACATGAGTAGTATGGAGGTATTTCATGTATTTTTTCTGTGTTTTTTAATTTTATTTGGTCCCCCAGTTACTTTAATTGTATTGGATTTGGAACGCTTTTTCCCAGTGTTTTTTGGACACACAGCCTTCATCCGACCCTTCATCGACATAGTGGTGAGTAGATAATGAGTGAATTTACATTTTTCAGTGACCTATACCGCTAAGGCCACTTTTAGATATTTGGAAGGGGAGGGCCGGGGTCACAGGAATTTAATCAGTTGCAATCTGAAACCTCATCACTAGACTAAATTCACTTAATCTGTGTTGGCACAAACAAGACCAAACTGGATCATTTGAGTAATACATTTTTTGGGTTATATACAGGTGTACGTAATGGCCTATTTATTGATTTATTCACATTAAAGTACCACCTGTCTACTAGGGGAACTGGAGGATTGTATTCTAGCTCTTACACCATGACAGGCTTATCTTGCCCTACATGGAGAGGCGGTGGTCTAGTGGCAGAAACTTGGACCATGGGCAGAGAAGGTCTCTGGTTCGTCTCTGGTTCGACTCCAAGGAGAGACAACAAAAAGACGAACCTGGATTGATCTGTCCAAAAATCCAAGAGTCTCCCTACCCTGTCTAGTGTCCCTGAGCAAGGCACCTTACTCCCCCAACATCTGCTCCCCGAGCCCCATACATGGTCGCTCACTGCTCTGTGTGTCCTGCACCAGATGGGTCAAAAGCAGAGGTTAAATTTCCCTACCTGCATGAGTGTGCCTTTGCATGTCTGTGCATGTGTTTGGGACTGATAAATGCATCTTAATCTTAATCTTAAAATGCAATACCTAAGTTCTATAGATTTATAAAGTATTGAAGTATCATGAGTATTGAATTTTGCCAAAAGTAATGAAATTCTGTTTGTACCAAATTTGATTTCATAGCTGATCTTAAAAAATATCCCCACTGGGACCTTGACCTCTGGCTACCAAAATCAAGTGTGTTTCAGTGAATGTAAATGCCCGATGTGAAAGGATGCACATTTTTATTTAAGAGGTCCTTATTGGATTCTGACCTTTGACCTCCAGAAACCAAAATTAAATCAAATTTCAATCAATTTTGAGTTCAAGTGAATACAATCATAGTTCGTCGGTGCAGACAGAGCAAAGAGGTATAAAAAAAACTAAGGAAAGCAGTTGCACTTACATGGTTTATTTGGACACTTCTGGCATTTGTGGAAGCCCCAGGATGTTCCAATGGTTCCACAGCACTGCTCCTGCTTAGTGAGACCTGGCAGAGCCTTCCCACACTGTTAATTGTGATACATTTGATACACGTGATACATGTAACACAGTGGGAGAGGAAGACAGGGATGGAAGAGGATCAATTATTATTAATATATGATAGAAGGACACTTGCAGAGCACATACACCCCTTCATCTCCATCCTTCCCTCCCTGACAGAGCCATATCTTTATGGCAACATTTGCTCTGTAAAATGTGACTTGGTGATTGTGACCATGTGATTCGTGACCTTTTCTGAAACTCATTAATAAATCAGCTTTTCATTTTAAACCCCTCATATGCAGTGCTTGATATCAAACGACATTGCTTTTTGCACCATTTGTCAATTTTAAACGCCTTTTTTGGTCTGGGTGCTTTAAATTTTTGTGTTAGTCTAGACTGGATCGGTCTTAGATATTTTCTTTTTACCGGATGCACTACGTTATTTTATTTTATTTGGTCCCCCAGTTACTTTAATTGTATTGGATTTGGAACGCTTTTTCCCAGTGTTTTTTGGACACACAGCCTTCATCCGGCTGTGTGTCCAAAATCTTATTTCATTTTATATGAAATAAGATGTCAGAGCCTCTCAAATTCGGACACTGGCAGGCAGGAAACATGTTGTCTTGTATCTTGCATGAAATGCAATTTTTTCACTTTATCACATATTTTCCTAGAAAGAAGAATATCTATTTGCCAGGGTTCTTGATGCTAGATGGCAGAATCACTACAGGACCTCAGCATGAGGCAAAACACTGTAACTGTCCCCTTATCATTGTAAATGACAGCTTAATTGTTTTGTATTACATACTATGTCATGGAACCTGTCTCAACCTAGTTTTAATTGTATTGGCTGAATTTAAATTTTGCAGCAAGTTCATTAATAGCGAGTCTTACTTGTTCCCTGAGATGTTCTGGACTTACACAGAGCTAACATACAGTCGGAATGTCTGACAGTGTACCTGACTGCCTGTAGTCTCCTGGAAGCAGCGGCCTAGTGTGTTCTTGGAGGTAACAGGCGGGTACTGAGGGACCTGGTAGCCGTGCTGGCCCGGATAAACTATGTTATATCCGTGGTGCTGGATCTTCTGGCTGCTGTCTGTGAGGTGGTAATTGTAGCTGGTAGATGAAGAGGAGCCTGACTGGGAACCTTTCAGCTGGTGGCCGTTGTTGTGGAAATTGTCCAGCTGGGACACCTGGTGAACCTGGACAGAGGCTTCTGGAGGATGTTTGATATGGATGTTGACGACACTGGGATTGAACACTGGAGACACAAGTCAACATGAGTGTCCATACATTTCTTAGAAAAAAAGCTGCAAAAAAGATGCAAAGTGCAGCACTTTTGATAGGACACACAACTTATCGTAGTTATTATTAAAGATGTACTTAATCGGGAACACTTGCTCTTTGCTGTCAACCAACACACTCTGATAATGGAGGGAGTTACGGTGTTTAAAAACTGTGCACACTACAGTTTTGACTAGAAGGCAGATGGGAGGGGCTGGGATGTATTGGTTGCATTTTTTTAATGCGTAGTATAATCTTGCTAGCTTTTCAAGTATTAACAACCCTAGCTTTAATATCTGTACCTCCATTCTTCTTTGGAGATTCATCTGTTAATGGCCAAAGTTTGTGCTTGTGTTCCTGAATGTGCTTCTAATCCTTATGTTAACCTCACATGAATAAAATTGAGTTAAACTGAATTACTATATTACTTATAAATCAACTAATTGTTCCATAACTACAAAACTATGTGTACACACAGTAGCGTGTGTACACCTGCTTTAGCCCATTTACCATGATTGCTGACCACCCTCCAGGTCTGCAGCAGTTTACATTAGTCACAGTGTTCCATTAAGCCTTTGAAAAGCATTACGAAAAGTAACTGAGCTAAAACATGCTTCCTTTCGAGGCAGCTGAGCGATAAGGGACAGGAAAGAATTACTTTTTCCAGCGACATCTTCCATACAGCTCACAGCTGTCACTCTGCCCCTGGTATCACAGTCTTTGCCTTACACTCACCGTTACTCTGGCTGTTGCTGTAGGTCAGTGGCAGCGTGTGTGTTGAGTGGACCTGAGTTTGGCTGTAGCCGCCTGCCAGCTGCTGCTGTCGTCCATTCTGAACCGGCATCTGGCAGAACTTTCCAGTAAAGTTGGGAGGACACTGACACTTGTCCCTAGAGCTGCACTTTCCACCATTTATACATGGAAGGTGACAAACCACTGAAAATAGAACAAGAACACACACACTAAGAAAAATAACTTTTTCAAACTTTACTTGTGTGTGTGTTTGGATTCACATGTGTGGGACTTTTTAACACAGGTGTCAATAATTATCCTTCTGAACATGAGGAGCAGACTGGGTAGCGTATGTGAAATGTTTTTTATGATGCATTTGATGCACATAAAAAGCTCAGGAAATCCAAGAAGTCACATGCATGTTAACTGCCTCTGTACATTAAGATTAAAAATTTGCTGTCAGGGAACGAGCGCTGAAAATGAACAGTGAAATCAATATTTTTAAAACAGTTATTGTCTGTTAGTAACTGCACAGTTTCACCAGACATCTATGACATGGTAAATGGTCAGTATTTGTATAGAGCTTTTCTACTCTTGATGACAACTCAAAGCAGTTTACAGTACAGTTTTTTGTCACTCATCCATTTACACAATCATCCGTACAGTGCATCTACTGTATATGCAGCACTTTCACTATGAGAATGGCACAGCCGTCGCGGGCAATTAGGGGCTCAGTATCTTATCTAAGAACACTTCACCATGCAGAATGGGGAACACAGGGATCGAACCACTGACGAGTACTGTACTGTACTGATTAGTAGCCTCCTAGACAAGCCTCACCAACAGAGGCTGACCAAGGCAACTGCTTGTGTTCTAATTCTTCTCCAGCTTTCTCAAGGTTTTATGTCAGATGACAGACAACCTGTTTGGTTTCTGATTCAAGATCTCTACTTAAACTCTATTGGAGCCTCTACCATCACCTTCACTTTAATTTGACAGTTAAAGTGTCTGTGACAGTGGGAGAGAGGCTTGCTGACTTTGTGCAGTACAAAATGCTTAGGATTGAAGATTTAAGAGTAAATAAATATCCACAATTTTATTCTGGCTTGATATAGTGTTTTATAATTGTGTTACTTATATCTATACTTTATGATCTACATTGTTTTACTGAAACTTATTTATTTATTTGAACTTTCTTTTATTGTTGTATTTTCTGTTGTTTTGCTTTGCATTAGTCTCTCAATGTGAATGTTGTAAAGAAATGTTTAATTTATTTATATAATCGTAGGTCTTGTCAGTGACTTTAATTTGTATTTGAAGTGATTATATTGTGCGATCTAAATTCAGTTTATTGATTGCAGTAATTAGGTTTTAATAATGTTGTCTATTGGAATGCAGTGCTACAGATTTTCTATGCTTCTTATGAAGCTTATCTTTCTCGCCTATTTGGGAATAAAAAAGCATGAATTCAGAGGCTCAGTAGCAATATTTCATGAAGCTAGAAAAAGAAAACCATGAACACATAGTCACTGTTGACAACTGATATTGTGGCAGCTGGCCACCGTCTCCAAGTAGATTATACTTGGTGACAGCCCATCCTGGTGCTGAAGAGGGCTCATTCCTCCTCCTCTTAACACCATTTTGTCTTTTGTTGGAGTTTTGATTTCTGTATTGTTAATTTAGCATCTCACTTTATTAGTCTGCTACTAGTTGTTGAAATATGTTTTGCTGAAAGCTACTTTCCTTTAAAGGGGACATATTATGAAAATTCCACTTTTGTAGTGCTTCTACACGTTAGTTTGGGTATCTGGCATGTCTACCGGCATAGACCCCCCCCCCCCCCCCCCCCCCCTTTAAAGGACCCAACGTATGCCCATTTTACCACAGTTGATATGGTTCCTTGGGGTCTCAATGAAATGTCTGTAACATATTTTGATCAAAATACCACAAGGATCATTTAAAACAGCACACTTTTTACCCTTTCTAAAACAGCCTTACTCAGATTGACCTGTTTTGGTCTGTGATAAAAGAAGCAATGCCTGTTTATCCAGGAACATGAATAAGATTTCAGCAGATTTTTATAAAGATCAGTTCTAAGTGTGAGTGATTAGAAAAGAGCAGAAGTGAAGAATCTCTTGTTGACCGGCGGAGAAATGCAGCTCAATACCGACAAGGGGGCAGGCAGGTTAACCCTGATAAAGGATAAAGATGAAGGTACCCCCTAATATACAGTGTATATACGTATATATATATATATATATATATATATATATATATATATATACATACATATATACATCTAATATTAACAGGGTAAATTTGGTTAATCATTTCTTGCAATTTTGACTTCTGTGACTTCCGATATCTGTTTTACACATTGGATCAACATACTATAACTTTCTGTAATCCTTAAGAAGTTTTGTAATCACAATAGAAGAAAGAATTGAGATATCATATTCAGAGGCGACACAGCAAAGCTTTTAGTTTTCTTTATGCCAATAAGGAAAATTCTGCCTGAGTTTGATCATCTGGGACAGGTCACTCTGTAATCTGGGACACTTTAATTAGGCAAAGAAAGCCTGAATCACCTTGCTTTATGCATGTCAAGGTCAATAGAACCAATTTTTTTAAAGAATTATGAAAACATTTATAAGAAAATAAATAAGAAACTTTGCTTAAATAAAGAAACTATGACATGTATTTAAACTAGGGGAGAGTGGGGTAATGTGGGACATTTGCTCCCCTCTAGGCAAGCTAAAAATGATAAATCAGTAAAATGTACCTATTACATTATTTCTAGCAATGGAAATGATCAGAATGTCTTCAGGACAAAGGGCAGTGAAATATGATTGTTTTAAAAAAAAGTGGGGTAAAGTGGTCCACTTACTTTTTCCACTTTAAAAATACCATAACAACACATGTTGTAAATGTTAAAATTCCGACAGCTAGATTGACAACCACTAATTTCGGACTAGTAACAGAATCATGGGGATTGGTCAATAAAGCACATTTATGATTATTATGATTCATGTGATCTCTTGCACACCCTGGCTTACCTGCACATTGTTTCTCTGTCCAATTGGCAGGGACAGGGATGTTGTTTTTCTCTGCGGATTCAAATGCCAGTTCACGGCACTTAACTGGAGCAAGGCCATGGAACTGGTCAGCAAGTTGTTTCAAGTGTTTGGCAAGCTCCTCCTCCATCTCATCTGTGAATATTCTCTTTACCTCAGCTACTCCACCCCAGGCAACTGATTTTATTTTCCCTTTCTCTTTTTTCTTTATGAATCTTTTGAGGGTTGTCTTATCAATATTTCTATTCCTTCCAGCTTTTCTTAAGGACTTCTTTCCTTGCATGACCTCAGCAGCTACACTCTCCATCTCTGCAAGGGGTGTTTGGCCCCAGGTTGTCTTCCTGGTGTATAGTTTCTTGGCACGATGGCTTTTCTACAATGTTTATGACATTAAAAATAAAACATATATAATGTAATATAACATTAAAATATGTTTAAGACTAAACTTAACTTGTGCTTCACAGCATTTGTCCCACTTTACCCCACAGCCACCATTTTAGAAAAAACAACATCTCTTAGCAATTCAGGCTAATCTTCAGCTAGCATCAATCACATAGTTTTATATGTTGGAAGTTCATCAAGATGTATGATATAAGTTTTTCTACCTGATTCAATTTGTTTTGACACAACAGTTGATTAAGTTCAAAGCAAGAAAATGTACTTTTACATGCAAAAAACACCTGATGTCCCACATTACCCCGCTCTCCCCTATTCTATTATAAAGATGTATCAAATTGAACAGATTATTCATTCAGTAACTCACCATTCATTTGAGGCTACTTAGGAAACAAACAATACACACAGGTGAGAGACCATTATCATCATCGATCAGCAAATTGTGTTCTCCACATGTTTCATGAAACCAGTGGCTGGAGACCACAGACCAGACTCTTCTATGCTTTTTGGATAATCGCTGTCCTAAAGAGCTCAATTTAAAAGGTTAAACCACCCAAACCCTGTTAAATACATTTCCCAAGCCTTATATTATCAATTTTTTTATCAATGTGAAGGCCTTCATGTCTATATCATGGTATGTGAGCATGTTGAAACAGATCCAAACTTTCCTTCTACTAATTCATAAATCAACACTCTTCCCTCTCCCCCGCTCTCATCAGGTAAGTGTAATAAACAAGACAGGGGCGATTTAGTATGCCTTGTCTCTTAAACTTAATCTTATCGGCAAAAAAACTTTTATCTGTCCAGGTCTGCACCCTGTCACAGGGACGAGGAAGACAGAGTAAGAAAGGAAGGAAAGAAAGACTGAGGGCCTAGGAGGAACGAAGCAAGCCTGGACAGGCTCTCGAGTCTCAAGCTCTATTTATCTACCTCCCATCAGATCCAGGTGCAATGTGAAGAAACTGTTTTGCAGGTTCAGCAGCATTCGCTTCTGCAACAGGATCACAATGTCAACAGCTGCTTAGAAAATAATGAAACATATGCCTAATTTACAGTTTTTCTATTTCTGACTGACAGAACCTATAGCATTTTACATATGCTGATATATTGAGTGCTTTGGTTTACGGTGGTTTACTTAAATTCTTCTCTAACACTGAGCCACTACAGTAAAGAGTGACATTAAATTCCAAGGAAAACCCACCTGAGTACTGACTGCAGCAACTGATGAAATCTCTGGATATTTCAGTAGGCTACATCATAACTGAGTTACAAAGTGAAATAGGTTTAAACTATAATGAACAATCTACAGGAGTTGTATAATGTACACCACCATACAATAACAGCAGGATAATATTTTACAAGAAACTTTTCATCTCCTAACAGGAAAGTTTTCCGCTTTAAATGTCATAGCTCATTTTCCACAAATACAAATTTGGAGGCTTATTTCTGTAACGTACAGATTTTGATCGAAGGATTACATCTGAAATGTTGCAAAAAAATCAGGAAATGGACGTAGTATTCGCTGAGCAGAGATGTCCTGCTAAAATCTTTTTTTTTGTGGATGTCAGTTTTGTTCACTCTTCCATCCTGGGATCAGATTCAGGCTCAAACACATGCAGATGGATTTGAGTAGTATCCATTTCCAATAAATTATAACTTAGGTTTACAGTTTGCTTTCACAAGAGCAGTAAGAGGCTGATGCATTTCTAAGGTGTTAGGGCAGGGGTAGGCAACCTTTACTATCGAAAGAGCCATTTCGCCCCCTCATCCCCCAAAATGAAATCTGTCTGGAACCGCACAACATATTTGATAACACAGGTTATAGAGTTATATATATATATTTAGTTATACAATATATATAAAAACTATAGTTTGTTGCATTTATTAAATAAAAGAACGACAATAAAAAAACTGTTGACATTTAACTGCTTTTTTACCTGTTACAAAATAGGAAAACACCAAACTCTTATGAATTGGAGAACAAAATACATGTGTGGGCCTACTTTGGAATATATTAAACACAGAACTCAGCTTTTTTTGCTCATCTCCAGCTTGATACTTTTCAGCAGATGCTCTGGAAATATCTTTCAACATTACATTTCTTATTGTTTGCTAATTCCTCGTCACATATCAAGCATACATGTAAGACAGCATCGGTGGCAGTGTAAGCAAATTAATCTGGCCAAGCAGAATTAAAATCTATTTTCCTCCCAGACTTTTCTTTTCTGGGATTTATCCATGATTAGTTTACAGAGGCCTGGGGGTCAGAACTATAGATTAGCGACCTGCAGGGAAGAGCGCCGGGACGTAATAGGATGTGACGCATATTTTAGTTGCTGAAACATTAAAACAAAACGAAAGAGCAGCTCAGACTCGAGGCCGACACAGAAACTGCAGATTGGTACAAACCACCTGCAGCTTCTGCTCTGATCAAGAAGCTTAGGCGCTGATCTCTGATCAGCTGAGACCAGAGTGAGCGGGGCTCAGGGCAGGGGGGCGGAGCCCCGGCTCTATGTGTGTGTTGGCTATCTGGGAGCGCCTACAGCCGCACACGCACACACACACACATTCACCCGCTCCTGGTATTTCATGATGGCCTGATACGATGATTATTTAAAAAATGAACGTGAACGTGACGTTCACTCACGTTCATCATATGAAAGAACTGATTCGTTAAGTTCACAGTTCGCGAAAAATATGAAACATGCACTGTACAGGGAGCCACTGCAGAGGGGCTGAAGAGCCGCATGCGGCTCCGGAGCCGCAGGTTGCCGACCGCTGTGTTAGGGTGTTTGGTGTGCTACCCTTCAGCAGGTTTCTGGATGTTCAGCAAATCAGAAGGGCTCTTAAAGAGGCCTGAGCTATATCACCTGTTTCATTCAGAGGCTCAAGTGAGCCGCTGCATAAAAGGTAGTCTGAGAGTTTGTAAACTGTGAATCCGACAAAGCTGTTTTGGTGGAGTCCTAAAATAAATAATAATACATGTAGAACTATTAATTAGCATACACAAACACGCACACACACACACACTAGTGGCATGAGCTCAAATGAATCATAATACATCACAATACAGGTCATAATACATCCTTGTTATAGCAGAGGACAAAATAGCACTCAATTCTGTTTTATGACTGATGGTAAACCATAGAAAATGATCATTCACTCTGTCTGAATAGAAGTCGATAAAATAAAGGTAATCAAAAAGCAAGTTTTGCACATTTTGGACTGTTGTATGACCACCTTCTCAGAGGTCAAAGCAGGATGAAGACGTTTGATCATCGGTCATTGGGTCAGATTCACAGGTCAAAGTTAGCACAAATATCGACTTATATGCTAAAGCACTAAAATAATTTTAATATCTGCCATTAGTTAATCTTGACATCATTGCAAATCATTTCTGTACACAGAAGAAATCATTCCTCCAGGCCATGTTAACAAAGGTATCGTTTTTTTTTTCTCTTTCTGGGTCGATGTTACTCCAGTTATACTAATTTGTGAAGCTGAGTCACACAGGAATTAATCTTGTTCTGCTCCTCCCAGGTTCTTGCATATGTCAGGGCCAGAGACGCCAATCAAAGGACTGAGGCAGGTTCAGATATGCTAGGGTTGTGCGTCACATTAAAGAAACACCCATGAGCTCCATTACACAGGAGCTTCCTCATGATTGCCCCAGAAAGCTACATTATTGTATACATTCAGTCAGAAAACATTTACTCCCAGTTTAATCATGCTACACATGTCACCCTAGCATTATAGACAATGGATCTGGTGTTCCAAAAATAACTATAACCTTTAAATGAATCAGGTAGAAATACAGATATATTGGTTATCCAAAGTGGGAACATTCTATCTTACACTCTAACTCCACTGAATGACTGACATACAGGGTTATTTGATTTATATAAATTATTTGAGCCTTTATTTGAAATGCACAGATGTCAAGACACTACTCAGAAACAGTGCTTCAAAATGGCTGAATACATCACCTGTCATTATTAGGGTTCCTACATCTTTCTAAAAGTTAAATTCCAGGGCTGGCCCAATTCCCTCAAAATCTGGAACCCAACACAGCGCAGTTAACATTTACATTTTATAAAATATTCATAATGTCCTCAGTATTACATAAGCTTGCAGACAACAAAGAAAAAGTGATGCAGACTATGTGCTCTCCTGCCTTCAAACCAACGCAAAATAATATACAGTATGTTGTCAGTCTGACTATCATGACACAAGTGAAACAAATTGGCCTTATCATATAGAAGGCGGTGGTCTAGTGGCAGAAACTTGGACTATGGGCAGAAAAGGTCTCTGGTTCGTCTCTGGTTCGACTCCAAGGAGAGACAACAAAAGACGAACCTGGATTGATCTGTCCAAAAATCCAAGAGTCTCCCTACCCTGTCTAGTGCCCCTGAGTAAGGCACCTTACTCCCCCAACATCTGCTCCCCGAGAGCCGTACATGGTCAGACACAAGTGCCCTGATGGCTCATCTGGTAGAGCATGGTACTGCAGCAGCCTAAGTACAAATCCAGCCCAGGCCTTGCTGCATAATTTCTCTCTCCCCTGCCATACCTGTTACTTTCTACTGTCTCCATAAAATAATGCGACAGGAAATCTGGGCGACAGCAGGATGCAGGAGGCAGCTAAAACTTGTCTGAACATTTAATCACTACAACTGCCTCCTTTATTATTACACTTAATCATTAGATCATGGGTTCATATTAAAATACTGACTCATGTAGTTTTATGAACTTACTAAGCAGCCCAGGCTGAAGGTCATATTTTGTAAGTGCAGTCTGCAGGACTTTGAATAAGATCACAACTGGTATGTGTATAACCCTGTACACCATATATCATGGGTCATGGCAAACTTGGTTTAAATCCGCAGCCAGACGCTGTCCTATCCAAACCCAGACAAATTGTTCAGTTTTGACTGGCACTTCTTTCCTATCCCACAAAACTCATAGAACAATTGCATATGTTCTAAACCATATAATGTGAAGCCACTTTAGAATTCATAGATTCAAATCTATGAATTCTGATGACCATTTGGTCCAACCGGAGTCGGTGACATACCAGGGAAAGATGAGAGATTTGACATGACAGATGAGTTATGTGAGTCAGAGAGAAGTAAGAAAAGTAACTTCAAATTAAACTTTGTAAAAAAACAAATACCATTTCGGGTTCACCAATTAAACCCACACATGTGTATGAGAATGGCCCTGATACATTTCCAGCCCAGATTTAAAATAATTATAAAACAAAATATCTGGACCTCTCTAATTTGAACTGAATACCCCAGGCATATAGGACATGTGTGTTTGTGTAATCCTCTTGTAGGGACCTAAATCTGTTCACAAAGTCAGAGAATGAAAACGTGTCTGACTTATGTCAACAGAAAGCCAGTCCCTATGACGTGAATTATTACACTTTAGGGTTACGACATGCTTAAGACATGGGTATGGTTAGGATCAGGTTTGGGTCAGGATGAGTGTCCAGGACATGATAGTAAGTCAATGTAATGCCCTCCGAAGTGACATGTGGCAGGAAAGTCAGTGCAGATTTTTCCTTTAAGCAAAATATATATAAATTATATAGTATAAAAGGTATAACAGGTAAGTAAAAAAGATTTCTTACCTACTCTGAAGTTGGGTGCTGTCAGGGTGTCTGTGGCATGGCCATTCTCACTGATGATGGTAGTGGTGTTTCCCAGCTCACAGTTGTTGTGACACCTGCCTCCAATGCAGGTTAACTTGCAGATGGTGGGTGTGAAGACCACCTTGATCCTTCCCGTATGGTTGCCCACTGTTGCCGAAAATATGGCGCACACCATGACAAGGAGGGGTAGGAAGAGCAGACGAGATTTGATTATTCTTTGATCCATCGGAAAATGTTAGCTCACTTTCAAGTTAGAGCTTCTTACAGATCAGCAGGGGAGGCTCCAGTCAAAGCAACAACAAATAATCAACAAATGTTCAATTCGTAAAAAAAAAACTATGACAAAATCTGCTCCTGGCACTCGTATACTATCTGTTTCTCCTCCTCCTCCACTGATCATAAGTCCAGTGGCGCCTGGGAAGCGTGAGCAGCAAAAAAAAAAGAAAAAAGAAAAAAGAAAAAAGAAAAAAGAAAAAAGAAAAAAGAAAAGAAAAAATCTGGAAGAGACAGAAAGACAGCAAACAAAACTCTGGGATGCCTTCCAGTTCTTCACCCTGTAAGACTCTGAGAGGTCGATATTGGGATATTATGCTTGCCAAGCTTTCTTCCAAAACAGACAGCAAGCATGCCACCTTTAGCCCATGCCTCTGCGTTCCTCTCTTTTCAATTCATTCTTCCTCCTTCCTTTTTAGTCTTGAGGTTTGTGAACATTTGCACTTCAAATAAAAAAAAGATCTGAAATTATGTTTCTTTGAGTCAAGACAGAGATCAAGACATAATCGCCCTAGCCCTTAGAAGCAGTGTAAGACAAAAGCTTATCTACTCGTCTCCCCGTGTGCTGTGTCTTCCCCCCCGCCCACATCAAACCAAGCCCTGCGAGCAGATTCAAAAGAAGTAGAGAAGAGTGAAGAGTACTGTGTTCTTTCTCAAAGTACTTTGAAAGGATTATGAAAATTGTAAAAGTTTGAAGCTGCTCACTGCAGATTATTAAATTGCATTTCCTATGCATTAATGAAAATACCGATATTATATACCTAATATATGTGATGTATGTATTTTGTTAATTAATCAATCAATCCAATTTTAAATGTAAAGCCCATATTCAAAAATCACAATTTGTATATTAAGGCTTAACAACAAAACAATTCAACTTAATCTTAGCTTTGGATATATAGAAATGCCATTGAGAGTTTCATTTTTGAAATTGGTTTCTGTTTTCTATACTTTCTTAGAACTGGGAATTTTTAGACCCATTGTTGCACTTCTGTCAGTGGTCAAATCACAGACTCAACCTTTAAGAACCATGTTTAAGAAATTATGTCTAGGTCTCTGACCATTTTTGACTGTTCATTTAAACAAAAAAAGTAACTTTTTGGCAATGTCTTACTGGTTTCAGTTTATCCCCAGCAATAAAACATGAGAGACAGGTTTAATCAAATCCAAATATTTTTGGAAATATATCTGTCAGGGCCCTGACAAAACAAACTTGTGCTGAGAACAACTTATGGATGTTTGACCTAAAATATGAGTTTGACTCACTGCCCAGACATTCAGAGCTTCTGTGACATCAGACTAATAAGACTATGCATAGTGTGTACTGTGAGGAAACACCTTATCTTTCAATAACAGACCAGTAGGTTTGCAGCTATCTTCCAAAATATCTACTATTTCTGCTGAAATTAGCGTTTTCTGATGGACCATATACTGTATATGTGGTTAAGGGTTAGTTACTAAGACCTCTTCGAAAGTTTGAATTTATCCTTGATCAAGCAAAGAAGCTACCCAGTTGCACTGTTGCTGCAATGTAGAATGTATTTCCCCCAACTTTATGGAGGTGATAAATAGGAAAACAATCTTTCTCATAAATTACAGAAACCACACATTGTCTGTTGTTTGAACAGTCATAATTCACACAGTCACAAAGGTTCACTTTTTACGTTAACAGTTCAAAGTGTTTAATTTGTCATATTTACAGTCCACTACAATGGGAAGAGAAGGATCTGTGTGTTTGGGTGTATACCAGGGTGGTGTCATGGCGAGTTTGCGTTATACAGTCTGAGGCCGATGTATAAAATCTGTTCCTCAGGCTTGACGTCCTACATTTCACACTTCTGTACCTTCTAACAGGAGGGAAGAGGTGTGAACAGACTGTGTTGGGGCTGGGTGTGGCCTTAACAATGGTGCATGCTCTTCTGAGGACTCTACTGTGGTAGATCTCCTGCAGACATTGGGTAATGTGAGACACCCCCTGTATCTAGGCAACAAAACACATTTGTGGCCATGTGACCATTTTGTTTCCAAGCCCCTCCCATTCCCCCCTTGCCGTGGCTTGTAATGTGGAAAGTATGTTTTTACACAAAAATATGTTTATTGCATGTAAAAGTAAATTTTCTTGCTTTGGACTTAATCAACTGTTGTCTCAAAACCAATTGATCAGGTAGAAAAATTTACATCATACATGTTGGTGAACTTCCAACAAATAAAACCATGTGATTGATGCTAGCTGAACATTAGCCTGAATTGCAAAGAGATGTTGTTTTTTCTAAAATGGTGGCTGTGGGGTTTAAGTTAGACAAATGCTGTGGGGTAAAGTGAGAAATGAAACACAAGTTAAGTTTAGTCTTAAACATATTGTAGTGTAATATTATATTACATATATTTTATTTTTAATGTCATAAACATTGCAGAAAAGCCATCATGCCAAGAAACTACACCAGGAAGACAACCTGGGGCCAAACACCCTCGCAGAGATGGAGAGTGCAGCCGCTGAGTTCATGCAAGGAAAGAAGTCCTTAAGATAAGCTGGAAGGGATAGAAATGATAAGACAACCCTCAAAAGATTCATAAAGAAAATAGAGAAAGGGGAAGTAAAATCAGCAGCCTGGGGTGCAGTAGCTGAAGCAAAGAGAATATTTACAGATAAGATGGAGGAGGAGCTTGCCAAACACTTGAAACAACTAGCGGACCAGTTCGATGGCCTTGCTCCAGCTAAGTGCTGTGAACTGGCATTTGAATAAGCAGAGAAAAACAATATCCCTGTCCCTGCCAATTGGACAGAGAAACAATGTGCAGGTAAGCTACGGTGTGCAAGAGATCACATGAATCATAATAATCATAAATGTGCTTAATTGACCAATCCCCATGATTCTGTTACTAGTCCGATATTAGTTTTGGAATGTGTGGTTGTCAATCAAGCTGTCAGGATTTTAACTAATACAACATGTGTTGTTAGGGTAGTTCTAAAGTGGAAAAAGTAGGTGGATCACTTTACCCCCTTGATTTATCTGGTCTGTCTCACTTTACCCCTAAGCTGGGGTAAAGTGAGACACTAGACCAATTTTTTTTTTTTATTTTTTTTTTTTAATATTTTTGTTTATTGGAAGTAGTTTCACAAGATACAACAATATAACAGGGAATACTTCCATCTTACATTTTTTCCCATCTTTTTATCCCTCCCACATTCCCATCCCCAGCACCAATAACAAACCTATAAACACGAAAAAACAACCAAATATAAAAATAAATAAATAAATAAATAAAATAAAATAAATAATTAAAGGGGAAGGGTGAATTGTTATTAAAAATAAAATAAATGGGGGGGAGGGGGAGGCTCAGTCATCACCATAACTCAGAGATGTCAAAGACTCAATATGACTTAAGAGAGGTCTCCAAGTCTTTTCAAATGAATTTAAGGAACCATTCAGGGAAAATCTAAGCTTTTCAAGACTCATGAACAGTAAAACTTCTTCAACCCACCTACTGTGAGATGGGGGTTGAGGGTGTTTCCATTTAAAGAGTATAAGGCGTCTGGCCAACAGGGTTGTAAAGGCAAGGACATTCTGTATAACTCTAGAGGCAAAAGGCTGTAGGGGGGCCCCAAACAAAGCCAAGAGAGGTTGAGGAGAGATGGTAGTGTTATATGCTGTGCGAGAAGAGTTTTAAAGATTTCAGACCAGAATGTGGCAAGCCCGGGACAGGACCAGAACATATAAGAATGATCTGCTGGGGATTGTTTGCACCTGTTACAGGAGTCAGTTATATTGGGATAAATTCGAGATAGCCTCAAGTTAGTGTAGTGAACTTTGTGCACTACTTTACATTGTAGGAGGCCATGCCTTGCACAGATTGCAGAGGAATGAACCAACCGTAATACTTGTTCCCAATAATCATCAGGTAGTGTGACTCCAAGTTCTTGCTCCCAAGAATACTTGGGGCCTGATGCTGGGCTATCGAGAGAAGAGTTGATAAGGCTGTAAATGCTAGAAATTAGTCGCTTTTGTCCGGGATCAAGAGCCAGTATTGCATCAATCAATGTTTCTGGGGGACGACTGGGGAATTTGGGGTTCTGATTCTGAACAAAATGCCTTGTCTGAAAAAAACGAAATAGATGGGAATTAGGCAGGTCAAATTTTCTTGAGAGCTCTAAAAACGACATAAAAGTCCCTTGGTTGTAAAACAAGACCAATTTTTAAAAACAATCATATATTCAATGCCCTTTGTCCTGAAGATCTGACCATTTCCATTGCTAGGAAACATCCTGAATTAATGGGAAATGTGTACATTTTACTGATATATCATTTTAGCTCAGCTAGAGCTACACTGTTTGTGGACGTCTCCACACCACGAGTTGTTGACAAACACTTTGGCTATCAGATGAGTCTCTGTGAAAATTAAAGCACAGCAGTACCTAACTTCCCGTTGTGTTATGATCATTGCTTTCAGCTCATCAAGTTTGTTCGCCAGTGACTGGACATTAGCTAGCAGGAGGCTTGGTAGCGGTGGTCGGCTCGCACAAACTTTTAGCCTGGCATGGAGTCCCCCCTCTTGCCTCGCTTGCGTCTCCGCGAAGTCACCTTTGGTCACTAATTCACCGGAGCGTGGTGCAGGGGGCCTTCACGGTGGCGGCGTTGGTCTAGTGTTGGACAAACAATGAGGTGAAGTTCCAGAGGTATACAACCAGTATAAGCAGAGTCGTACTGCTACCGTGCTATCTTATAGAGTGTGCTTGTTGTAAGTCCAATAAAAAACACATGGCGTTCAGGAGGGAAGCAAGCAAACACATCTGCTAAGGTGGGCGCCATGATCATTGAAAAAAAGAAGTGCTGTCAGTTTAACGCGTTATGAACGGCGTTAACGCAAACCCATTTTAACGCCGTTAATTTTTTTATCGCGAGATTAACGCAGAGCTGCCAACTCTCACGCTTTCGCCGTATGACACAGGCTTTTGCATGTTGGTGGTTGACAACAGTCACTATAATTGTGTGTGTGCGTGTGTGTGTCTGTTTGTGTGTGGTTCCAGATAGCGCACCGTAGCCCCGCCCCCTGCCCCCGCGCACTCGCTCAGAGAGACACAGTGAGATCAGAGCTCAGTGACTGACTGCTTCTTAACTATGGAAACAGTGAGTTTCTCTGGTCTCAGCTGATCAGAGATCAGCGCAGAAGCTTCTTGATCAGAGCAGACGCTGCAGTTGGTTTCTACCGAGCTTCAGTTTCTGTGTTCGCCTCCAGTCTGACCTGCTCTCGCTTTTTGTTTTCACATTTCTCCAACTAAAATATATATTTTTAAGCTATTAGGCTGCAGCTCTATGTTTTTATTTATTTAAAAACAGGATACTTCTTATTCTTGTTCTTTGTCTGTTAATTTGTTGCTTGTCTGTTTGAGAGGCCTGACTGCTATGTTCACAGCAAACTTGAAAAAAAGAAAATATTAAGCCATGGTTTAGCTGCACTATAGGCCTTGTTTACTTGAAATGTGCACTTTATAATTTTATTTTGTAGCGCCCTGTAGCAATGTTGTTTTCAATAAAATAAAACATTTGCATAAAGCAAGCCAATCCACTTGTCCATGTTGATAGAGCATTAAAAAAAAAAAATTATCGGGAAAAAATAAATGAAGGGACATTTAGAATAGATACAAATTCGCGATTAATCGCGATTAATTTTAAGTTAATTATGACATAAATGCGATTAATCACGATTAAATATTTTAATCTTTTGATAGCACTAAAAAAAAGTAAACACAGGTAATTTTATCTGGGGATAATTTCAATTGAGTTTAAGTATTTGACTTTAAGTTGGAACTGGCTCTCTAAGGATTTGGTTATGTCCCTCAATGTTCAGCACATTCATATAACATTCATACAAATCTTTGCAATGTCAAAACTAAATTAACATGGTTCTGAGCAGCAGGTGCAAAGCTACACTAACAAGATTATTTATCTGAATCCTGAAAAAGCTCTGCTACTTCCCATAACTTCAATTCTAGGCCTCTATGCACATGTTGTTGGCAGAGGTCCTTGATTATGTCGAGCATATGGAAAGGGAGTCAAACGAGCATCCCAGCCACAAAACAGCCATCAATCAACTTGAAAGAAGAAAATGTTCAGGCTGAGACTTTCGAGAGGCTGGAGAGTGTTGTGGGTAGGGATGGAAACATATAACTACTGAAGTGAGGGGGGCATTTTTTTTCTTTCTTTCTTTCTGGCAGCTGATCCAACAAGACTCCCTGATATAAAATATCCTTAGTCAGATATACTCTACTGACATAAATACTCAATTCATTAACTTTCCATTATTTTACAAACTGTTTATTCTAATCAATGTTACACGTGGCATCTATTGCACTTTTACATTTTTTGTCACAAAAAATTTAGTAGTACTTAAATGGCACTCACTATAGCACTTTGTGGTTTTGCTTCATTTTTGAAGAAATTGTACTTTCTTGCTTGATGTTCTGGGTTTGTACCCTCAGGGTTGAATGAACTTGTTGTAAGTCGCTTTGGATAAAAAAAGCTAAATTAAATTTGAACGGGAGTGTGGTGTATAGGGCTCGAAAGGGCACATGATCTCCATTCTGTAAAATTAGCGGATCAAGGAAACGAAAAGTGGACAATGAGTGCAGAGTGTTTAACACGGAGTGGACAACAAAATACTTTTTCACTGAGGTCCAATCGAAGGCTGTATGCCTGATATGCTGAGAAACTATCGCAGTTTTCAAGGAGTACAACATCAGCCGCAGTGTTAATTTCGTTGGCGAAAACTATGACGAAAAATATTCGTTAACGATCTAACGATCTGATGACTAAGACGAGACGAAGACATAACGAAACGGGATCTTTGAAAATAAAAACTACGACTAAATCTATTTAACTTTCGTTGACGGGCTGAGACGAGACGAAAATGTTGAGTCTGAATACAAATGCTTAAACATCATCGTATCAGGCCGTCATAAAGTACCAGGAGCGGGCGAGTGTGTGTGTCTGTGTCTGTGTGTGGGTCTGTGAGTGCTCCCAGATAGCGCACACAGAGCCGGGGCTCCGCCCCCGCTCACTTGCTCAGAGACACAGTGAGATCAGAGCTTGTTCACGTGAAGCAACCGCTCACTGACTGACCGGCTGCTTCTGATCAGTGGAATCAGTGAAAACACAGAGTTTCTCTGGTCTCAGCTGTCAGAGATCAGCGCAGAAGCTTCTTGATCAGAGCAGAAGCTGCAGGTGGTTTCTACCCAGCTTCAGTATCTGTGTTTGCCTCCAGTCTGAACTGCTCTCACTTTTTGTTTTCACATTTCGCCAACTAAAATATATCTTTTTAAGCTACTAGACTGCAGCTATATGTGTTTATTAATTTCAAAATAGGGTACTTCTTATTTCATACATTTCCCACTAAAATATTGGAAGGACTCAAATAGCCCTACATAGTTCTGTGTTTAATTTATTTCAAACTAGGCAGACATTTTCCTGTGTATTTTCTTCTCCTCTTCATAAGCATTTGGTGTTTTTCTTTGTTGTAACAGGTAAAAAAAGAAATAATAATACCATAGTTCGGTATAGTATAACTTTATATAAAACTTTATTCGCTTTGTGTTGCGGCTTCAGACACATTTTATTTGGGGGAAAAATGGCTCTTTTGATAGTAAAGGTTGCCGACCCCTGCTATAGACCTATGCTGGTAGGGATATCTAATGGACAATCTAAGTACTGCAAGCTAGACTATTATGCAGTTGTAGACACAACACAGGGGGTCCCTGGGCCTGAGAAGGGAAGAAAAGGAGTTTAATGTGGCTATTAAATGTGACTTAAACTAGACTAAAATGTAATTAGTTTTCGTCGACTAATACTAGACTAACATTTTCTGAGTTTTCGTCGACGAAAGCTAGACTAAAACTAAGAAGGATAAAAATGACTGAATGTGACTAAAACTAATATGCATTATCGTCTAAAGACTAAGGCTAAATCGTAAAATAGCTGCCAAAATTAACACTGATCAGCCATCACTTTGCTATGAAGCATCATAACTACGCTAGCAAGCAGGCAGCGCAAGAACGGACGTCTACAGCTCAGAGGTTTGCGGCTAATTTACAGACTCAGGAAAAAAAATTCACTGACAAACTGCGATTCAAGAGTCAACTACCAAGGCAAGTTTTTTGGTGGCATTGGAAATAGCAAAGGCTAGCAAACATTTCTCCTGAGGCGAGTTTTTTTAAATTGCCTCGATAATAAATGCTTCGCTACTTGTTAAAGGCCAAATCCTTTCATGTAATGATTTGTCCATGTCATTTATATTAGTTCACAAAATCACTGCATCCATCTGGTCATGGCCCGGCCCCTCTGTCAAATTTTAGAACCCATTTTGGCCCGCGAGTCAAAAAGTTTGCCCACCCCTGGTCTAGACCCCGGGGGGGAATTCATGTACTATGTTCTGCTTCACCCCCTCTTAACCCCGATGACATCAATGTGGGAGATCCTGAGGGATAGCTGCGGGAAACGGGGAACAACTTTCCAAGATGTGGCGCCAAAGCAAGTTGGAGACAGACTGTTTGACACATGGGACAGGGCTGACAAAAAGGCTCTTGGCTTCTTGTTTCAGAAGCACAAACAGGTCTGGTACTTTCACAAAGTGTAGCACTGAATGCCTGATGGGCAAAAATCATCCATGGTATTTCTATTAATGTAGCCTCATACGCTTTAATTGCTAATTCTATTTACACAACTTGCTGATATTGTTTGGCTGTTTTTGTCACGGATATGGTGAGGACCCAAAAGCAGCACAGGCAGACTAGCTGGTAGACAGGTCCAGTGGGGGGCTGTGGAGCCACAGAGCCGAGCAGGAGCGTAACCAGGAGGGAAAAGGCGAAACTTGTGGTCGAAGGCAGAAGGCTGAGGTAATGTCCAGGGCAGAGACGAGGTAGGAAGGTCAGGGATCGACAACAGGTGATCAGTCCGGAGAAAATACGCTGGAAGTCAGGCATAACGAACAAGACAATCTGGCACGGAAGCAGAGACAGGAGCGGGCTTAAATGCAGCCAGGGCTGTCACAGGTGTGGAGAGTTGGCCTGATGAGGAGGTGTGGCTGACTGGCAGAGTGGAGCAGAGACAGGTGAGTGGAAAAATACTGGCAGACAGGAGATGAGCAGACTGTGACAGTTTTACAATGAAGTAACAATGTCTGATTTTCTTTGACATGACACACTTAGATTGACAAAGTTAATGCGATGTCCATAGGATTAAAGATTGGAAAGGCAAAAATGAAATACTGTTTTAAGATTGAAATCAAAGTTCATATTATTCTGCTTTAACAATGAAACCAGTAAAAGCAGATCTCCAGTTTGGCAAGGGTAACGTCTGTTTATAACAGTGTTAATTATGAGGTTTACAGAATGGTTGTATTTGAGGGGTATGAGGAATGTTGGTGCACCAACAGTTTCCGTGCAGGACTTCTCACGTATAGTGAAAGGGAGTTCATACGGCCACTTTATTAGGAGAACCCTCACACCTATCCATTAATTAAATTCCAGCCAGTCAATCAAACATGTGGCTGCAGTGCAATGTGTAAAATCGTACATTATACATTTTAGGCGGCTTCAACCGCCTAAAATGATTTTAATCACTTTGACCATGACATGATTATTGGTATGATAAACTCCTGAGCTTCTGAGATTTTCAGTACAGTCTCAATTAACAACAGAGAGAGAAACAAATAACATCCAATGAGCAGTAGTTCAAAAGCTGGAAAGAACTTGATGATGAGAGAGGTAAAAGGGGAATGGTCAGACTACAGTAACTCAGATGGCCACAACTGTTGTGAACAGAGAAGCATCAGAATGAATAATACCTTTTATCATCTACCAGAGCAGAGATCACATTAGGGCTGCAACTAACAACTATTCGGATAGTCGATTTATCATTGATTATTGAAACGATTCATCGACTTATTAGATTATGAATGACACAAATTCTCAATTGGTCTTATTTAGTCAACAGCTTTTAAATTTAGCTTGAGGTTGTTCGAGGCATGTGATGACTGAAAATAAAGGCACTAAAGATCAATACCTTGCTGCATATAAGAGTACTGTTGACACAAAAGCAAAGAAAAATCAAGTTTTTCTCCATTTAAAACCAAGGACAGCTGATTGAAAAAAAAAAAAAATCAAAATCAAGTATCCATTTTTTCCTGTGAGCGAAAAGGACAGGGAAAGAATCAGCAATAAAAACAAAAACAAACAAAACTACAGTCTTCTTCCGACAGCATAATGGTAATTAAAAAAGACGTTGTCAGGCAATAGGATAACATTACCCTTAAACTTGTTGCAAACAGGCATGTATGGGTTTATATAGCAAGCTAGCTAACAGGCTATCTTACCAAGGAGAGTCTGCATCGTTTACGTTACGATGTCAAACGTGCCTCCTCCTCAAATGCGCATATCCGGCTTCCATGGAGAGCAAGTCCGCCCTACAGATATTGCACGTAGTTTTTTTTCTCCCGAACTATTAACTTCCTGGTACGCGATGCTGTTGAAGCAGACCTCGCCATTGGTCCCTGTTTTGTTGCTTTTGGATATGCGCGACTTTCAGAGATAGGATGGGAGCGAGATGGCTCGAGATGGAAGCTACTTCCATCAGCACATCCGGTGAAACAGCGTTTAGTTCAGCTGCACAGAACGAAAAGAACGCGCCATGACGTAACCAACGAGTTACGTCATAGCGCGTTCTTTTTGTGCCGTGCAACACGAAAAGATGTTTGTCGATGATGTTGATTAATCGTTGCACCCCTATATCACATCAGGTTTCACTACTGCCAAGAACAGGAATGATGGTAAGATGAGGGTTTAGTATATCTGCCAAACTAGAGGTCTTCACCGATAGACCTGTGCGGGTTTGGATCAACATTATACAATCAGTCGTGCCTGGGTCGGGTCATGTTTAATTAGCATGTGTGTAGACAGACTTATAATTGTAAAAGGGTCCACAGTCCTAGCTATCTTTATAATACTGCAACAAAACTGCCAGACAGGAATAAAGACTGTTTCTTGTGAATCTCTGAAACACATCATGTTTTTTTTTTTGACATTTGGCACAAACATTTACTTGAGCTTGGAGGTCAAATGTCAAGGTCACTGTGGCCTTTTGAATGGGATTTCTGAAGTTGTCACTTGGACTCAAAGATAAAGTGATTATGTTTCAAAAGTCAAAAGTAAACGTAACAGTCACCTCAATATGAATCTGTTAGAAAGTATATGTAGAAATATGTACACAGAAACTGCACTGTTAGGCGAAGGCATAAAACTGCAGTGCATTCCATTAATGTTCAACAATATCGAACTTTTCAGGTGCCACCTTTATGAAAAATCGTGGAGTAATGCATCCTGTTTTGGTTGTGATGTTTCCTGCTGTAACCTGATCAGCTGACTAGCAACCATCTGTTCATCTCTTTCGCCCTTCATTCTGCAATAGCATCACCATTGCTTGAAATTATGTGATGAAGTCATGTAACATATGGAGCAGGATATCAGAGGAAAGTTTCCAACATCTTGTTGAATGTATGACACCTACAACTGAGATTGTTTGATAATCAAAGGAAGGACCACCTAGTGTTAGTTAAGGGTTCCTGATTAAGTGTTTAAATAGGATATTTATGGTTTCCACATGCTGTTTCCAATTTGGACCCAGATCAACACTAAAACAAATATTTAAACTTTTCTTACTTTCAAAATATAAGCCAATGACAAAATGCAATGTATTCAGGTGTCACTGTCATATTTTCAAATATTTAGTATTTGAACCACCAGTTAAACAAGTATAAGCCTGCGTCTTTTAACGGTTGTTTTTGAGTTAAAGGATCACTTCGACAGTTAGTATGTCAGAGTTAAACATTCAAATAATATTGTGGGCTAGACTTAAGTTACACATTCATGTTGAAGCTGAACTTAAGACCCCATTTACACAGGCGGGTCAGACAGCTATCTGATCTCATTAAAGCAAAGTGTGCATTCATCCAAGAAGTTTACAAGAGGGATTGTCTGAATCACCTCTTAAATTGTTGATTGCATTCTAGCAAGACATTCAAAAGGTGTAAATGCAGCTGTCTCTCTGTGATACAGATACAATATTTATTCCGCAATAGTGTAACTATGTCTGTGAGTGGAAATATATACTCATTGTCAGATTTTCTTACAACATGCATTGTCAGAGTTCTATGGCAGCTAAAGTTTCACTAAAATGACACTGAAATAAGCTGTTGTTCTGTGTCTCATTTAAGCAACACAGTCTCTATATACATCAAATACAAGACTAGGGTTGCAAAATTCCGGGAATATTGAAAGCCGAACATTTTCCATGGGAATTAACGGGAATATACAGGAATTAACGGGAATTGACAAGAATTGACAGGAATAAACTGGAAATTTTTAATTTCCCAAATTCCCGAGCTGAATATTCCCATGAAAAGTGTCCGAAAATTTCCCGAAACTTTTTCGCCCCTTTGCAACCCTATACAAGAAACACTGAGCTGCTGGATTGTTTGTACGGTCCCTGATCAATCACTGAATAATCTGTGTGAGAGAAGGAGGGGCATTGAAAAAAAATCTTCTCTCTTATTGTTCTTTAACATGATGCATTTAAGGATTTGTGCTAGATATTTACAGTTTTATGCACACTAAACTGTTAATGTATTTAAAGCGACTCTCACTTAGCATGAAGCCCGACAAAATAAAGATCTGTGGTGTAAATGTACAGTATGTGCTTTAAATCTCATCTGGACACGAGGCACTGGACATCATATTTGTAAATGTGAATGAATCTGATACTTAATTCTGAGGTTTTTTTTATTTGATGTATACGCATGTTTACATTGATGTTGACTTTTCTTTCACTGACTGAAAAAATTTAACCTGGAAAAACCACTGTCAACCTTTCAAGGCAAGCAATTATATAATTTGAACAGATCCTGTTCATGTGAAAACTATAAATTTGTAGTTACACTTGGTAGATATTTGATACAATGTAGACAACCAGTACAGGCCTGGACAGTAATTTATAAAAAACACTTGCGATTTCAAATCAAAATATTGGTCAGACAATTGTACACTATGGTGAATTCTGTGGTCTCTCATTTGGAATGGAGTACTGCTTCAGTATAAACACCCATGGAGTATCGAAGGCCCCACTCTGGTGAGATGGCACTGTACACGTTGAACATGTACAGTGCTTCAAATAATGCAAGTCTTGAAATAAGACAAGCGTTGCTATATATTTATTTCGAAGCCATATATAAAACCATTAATTTCTGTCTGGTTTCCCTACAAATGTACTGAATGTGAATGATTTGGAAATTTTGGTGGCTGCCCTCTCCCCGCTGTGTATGCATCTGTGTCCCATTTCCCTCTCTAACTTTGATGTCTCACCATTTCATTGGCATTTACATACTGTTAGCTGAAATTAAACTGAGCCAGAAGTTATTTTGACGTGTGGCCAGGTCTGGGTCTCCTCGCCCTCCCCATTAATAACCCTCAGATGGTCTGTCTGGCTGTGGCCAGAGGCATAACCACTCAAACTACAGTCTACAGATTCTTTGAAAAATATTGACTTATTCATAGATGCATACAGGAGTCTGTTGCTCGATTTTGGCCTTGAATTTATGAAAAGCCGCAACAACAAACCACAAGCTTGTGAAATATGACTGATATGTAAGAGTTGCAGAAGTTGGTCAATTCTTTTTTACTTTTCTGTTTAAATGGTTTGTATAGCTAACATATGAAAAGTGTCTCACAAAAATGTGAGTGCATGAAAACAATGGGATCTGCCTTAAGAACCTATGGTTCTGTTCATGCTGACAGACGCGCACACACTGCTTATGGTTTCTCAGCAAAAGCTAACTTGGAGTCCAACATGATGGTTCTGTATCTCTTTGCACTTTCATCCATTTTGACACCCAATTCTCAGGCTACCTGGACCAACAACCAATCTCTCTCCCACAGCAGAACCTCTAAAAATATTTCATTACTTCAGTTCATCTTTGGAGTATGTATGTTAATAAATTACTCGACCTTAAAGTGGCAGTGTGTAAAATTTAGTGACATCTAATGTTGAAGGTGCATGTTGCAGCTGAAAACCCCTCACGTCATCCTCCCCTTCCAAACATGAAAGAGAACCTGTTGCAACCTACAGCTGTCATGAATACTCAAAAGGGTGTTTAGTTTGTCCAGTCTAGGCTACAACAAGAAACATGGCGGCCTCCTTAGGGAGGACCCCCCCCCCCAAAAAACAACAATTTGTATAATTTATATGAAACAAACTCGTGAAAACATCACTAGGATTACTTTATATTACATTTCTGTCAAAAGATCCCTTTCACCTATATCTTACACTGAACCTTTAAGTTTCAGCAGCAAAATGTAAAGTTAAAGTCCCGGTTAAGTTCCTATGACTGATAGAGTATTCTATAATGCCAGAGGAAAGAAAAAAAAACAACAGTTCTGATAAAAATCTTTTTCAGTTTTCAGACAATTCCTCTAAACTGTTGGTGTTGGTGAGATATTAGGTCATTTGAACATTTATTGAAATGAAACCATGTGAGGAGTTTAGAGGGGAAAATCACGACTTGGTGGAGCTAGAGACTGCATTGTTTTCAACAGCAGGCAATGCTTAAGTCTTTATGTCATTACTGCTTGAGCTGCAATTTGAACAAATCCTGTTATTACCCAACTGCAAGCTCCATAGTCTTCCCATTTTGTCAGTGTCAGAGCAGATGGGATGAGTTGTGTGTACGTGTGTGGTGTAAGCATTTGTGGACAACCTCAGGTTGAAGGTTTTCCTGCAATTTCAATGATTGCTTCCCAAGAATATACAACTGTTTACCAGGGATTCCCATGATTTCTCACTTGGCCAGTTCTCTCAGCTTGATGCTTGCCTTGCTGAGCAGCACTCTGCGCTACTGCTCTGACTCTAGATGGAGAAGTGTATCTCTGGTTGAGGCACTTACTAAACTTTTTCCAAGTATATTTGCAGATGTTGCTTTTCTAAACTACTTAATATGGACTAGAAATGTAAACTGTTGTTTTGTCATGAAAATGTATTAGATGAAACATTAAGTTTAAAATCAAACAAGCACAACTAGACTTGGTAGAAAAAGATTTTTCCTCTCTCATCCATGAGTCTTCTTCAGTTCTGACTGACTGCTCGACCTCGGTATTCAACCTTATTAAGGCCAGACATGCAAACAGACTCATCAGAACCCCCAACTACTAGAAGGAAGGAGTAGAAAGCAGAGCCCTGAACTCCTTCAGAGGAACAGAACTGAGCCACTGATTTGAATATGTGGACAACACATTAGTTAAAATTTAAACCGAGCAAGTGCAAGTCTATGCAGAAAACACTAACTCTTTTGGTCACCAAGATCATATTCACACAGTAGGGTATCAGCGACAATGACATTTTGGACTCTGCTATACACAATGAATGAGACAGGAATTCAAATCATATCTCCTTTAGTATTGTTTAAGTTCTGCAGTAAGTCAACTCAAGTAAAAGCAAGAAAACTAATATTTGACAATGACACAAGCATTTGTGGCTATCTTGGATTATTTATCTCAAGCTTGAAAAATAGTATGAGAGAATCACAGGGAATTGCAGACTAACGGGAGAAAACCCATTTGAAAATAACTTTCCAAACCCATTATGTCGAATTTTCCAATTGTTACTCACCGTGGTAGGGGTTGTGTCCGACTCTTAGGGGGATTGGCCTCTCTGGTTGGGACTGAACATGTGTCTGTCTGTGTGTAGTGTGTGTGTGGTAGTATTTGGGCTTTATAACATACTGCTGGCTCTGAACTTGGTGCATGGGCATGGACCGGATGCTGTAAGGAAAGAATCATAAAATTAAAATAAATACAGAGTTCTGAAAATGAAATTGCAAACAATGCAGTTATACATAGACAGCACAGTTACTTTGACAAAACAATAATGACCAACTCTTGGCTTTTATTTGAGTAGGTTAATATCAATATAGAAAGGACGAGTATTAGAGACATATCCCTTTTAGTGCACACTGTCAAATTGCAGGGCTTTAACAGTCCAAGAGTCTCTTGGGCAGCAGTGTGTTTTTTCTGTATTAATTCATTCACAAAACTCACATGTGGCTCAGGGTTGACTAAGAGTTAAGAGCAAAAAGCCAAAGCTTCATTAGAGCTATCAAAGGAAGCTGGTTTGCCCAAATCACTTGTGCACTTTCTAAAAAAAGTGAGCCTAGTAAACTAGAAAATAGTGTTGTAGAACAACGCTCTGTCTGTGGACTGATACAAAATAAATCAATCTCTGTTAAAAGAATGTAAAGGAAAAGGGTATGGAGAAAAGAGTAGGAGCGTGGGACCCAACCACCTCATCTATCAAATATGGTATTTCAGAGAATGTGTCCTCTAAGTACAGAGCAAAGTAGAGGACAGACATTTATCACCTTGACAGCACTAACAAATGTAGTATTATGGCAAAAACTAACAGAAAACCTAGGGCAGTAGTAACCCCTGTCCACATGTGATTTATGTTTTAGGCTAGCCTCCACTATTGAGTGGTAAATGAGTGGAGAAGGGAGTGATTTCCGACATAGCCTTTGTCTGGTTTATACATTTAGCAGTAACGTTTTCAAAGGTATTTTCTTGATCTCACATATGTTTGCTGTCTGTCTGCAAGGATAAATGTTTGCCCAAGTGAAATCAAACCTAGCGCAGCAGACTTAACATTGGTCCAGTGAAAAAGAGGAGCAGAGTGCAGCACAAAGTCTGTGGACATGTTGGATTTAAATGCTGAAGTCAACTTGTTATCATTTGTTAGTTCATGAAAATTCCTTTCAAGGTGTAACTGCTAAATGTTTAAACCAAACTAAACTGACATTTTTATGTCAGCAAATAAAACATTTAAACAATATTATACTGAGGGTTGCGTAGTGAATATGAGGTGAGTGAATCATGAAGCACAATTCAGTGGATTGCTGAGCTACCACAAAAATCAGATACTATTTCAGAGACACTAATGTTACTCAAGGGGCATTAATGAGCAAGTGGTCAAGTAGGTAATGTAGGTGATAGTGATGGGAAGTTCGGATCTTTTTACTGTATCGGTTCTTTGAATCTCGTTCAGTAAAATGAACGAATCTCTTTTTGAGTCATGCGTTCGTTTCAACTGGGGGGGGTGCAAACGATCCAAAGACTCGTATCCGGCAGATGAACGAATCGTTCAACTCCCAACTGTGTTTTCCGATCAATGATTCGGTCATCTGCCCACAGAGTCTTCGGGCGACGTGTCGGCCACACAGAGCGAGTTCATCTCGCCGGTGACCGCGGTGCGGGCGGCGGACGGGGAAATCGCTCCCCGGAAAAGCAAGCCGAGTTCCGGGGCAGCAGGGCTCCAAGCCCCCCGGTCACCTACATGCACATCTGCGAGACGGATGTGTTCAGCATGGGGGTGTTCCTGCTGGGGACCGGAGCCTCCATACCGCTGCACGTCCACCCGGACATGAACGGGAATCTACGGAGCTCCTGATCCCCACGCTGCCAGCACATCCAGCTGGCCCGCCGCATCCGCGGACACAGAGCTTAAACTGCTGCTGAAACACTGACTATAACAACGCCGCATTCCTACACTTATAAAATGCAATTCAATGTGGAAGTAATCCAAGTATTCAGAATACGTTACTCAGATTATTTAATGTAACGGAATACGTTACAGATTAAATTTTTGGGCATGTATTCTGCATTCTGTAACAGAATACGTTTTGAAGTATCCTTCCCAACACTGGAAATGTTAGACTTGAGAAAAGTAAGACACCTATATTTAAAAAAAAAAAATTCTCAAGATGGTTAATTTGCACACAGGTTTTAAAAAGTGCATGCCTTGTGTTTATACTTACAATGACTAATCGCAATAAGATTATTTCCCCAAATCGTTCAGCCGTATTCACAAGTCATAATGACTGGTTTTGTTATTTTCACTTTACATTTACACTTACAGTAAATGCCAGTGTGACAATAAATGACAATTTAAAACCATACAAACTGTCATGTTTTACTGTATATAATATAGGAGGTTTTCTTAAAAAAAATATGATCTGCCACACAAAAGCTGTCAGTCATGGCTGCTTTTTAACACGCGAAAGGGAATGAGGTAACTGTTTCCTCTTCTGAGCCTACGGAGGTCATGTGGAAAAGGATCCAAAGACTCGTACCCGGCAGATGAACGAATCTTCACCTCCCGACCGTGTCTTCAGATCAGTGTTTCGTTCTTCTGCCAACAGAGTCTTCGGATCAGTGAATCGTTCATCTGCCGGATACGAATCTTTGGATCCTTTTCCATGTGACCTGCATCAGCCTATACAACAGTCCCGATGCTCGGCCACGAGAAAATGAACGAATCTCTCTTTGAGAGGACTCGTTACTCCCGAGTCCTTGTAAGGATTCGTTCAAAACGAACAAATCGTTCACGACCGACACATCACTAGTAGGTGACCTAAAACGTGATATGGGCTTGTCATAACTGCAAGCAAATTCTCCAACTCTCACACTTTCGCCGTGTGACACACACTTTTGCTTGGATGGTTTACTAAGTCAAAATAATTTTTCAAAAAATCATCGTATCGGGCCGTCATGAAGTACCAGGAGCAGAAGAGTCTGTGTGTGTGTGTGTGTCCTTCCAGATAGCGCATGTCCTCCGCCCCCTGCCCCCGCTCACTCGCTCAAAGAGACACAGTGAGATCAGAGCTTGTTCACATGAAGCAGCCGCTCAGTGACTGACTGATTGTTCTTAACTATGGAAACAGTGAAAACACAAGAGTTTCTCTGGTCTCAGCTGCTCAAAGATCAGCGCCTCAGCTTCTTGATCAGAGCAGAAAATGCAGTTGTTTTTTACCGAGCTTCAGTATCTGTTAATATTTCCCCAACTAAAATATATGTTTTTAAGCTATTAGGCTTCAGATATATGTTTTTATTTATTTAAAAATAGGGTACTTCTTATTTCACACATTTTCCACAAATATGTTGAGGACTCAAATAGCCCTACAAAGTTCTGTGTTTAATTTATTTCAAAGTAGCCCGACACTTGCCTGTGTATTTTGTTTGTTTGTTATTTTGTTGCTTGTCTGTTTGAGTAGCTGGCTGAAAGCAAAGAAGAAGTAGGCTTACCTTTTATTGGTAAACTGCTACAGTTTATTGTTTCTGAAATAAAAAGCCTGACTGTTATGTTCACAGCAAACTTTAAAAAAAGAAAATATTAAGCCATGGTTTAACTGCACTATAGGCTGAGTCCTAGTTTACCTGAAATTTGCACTTTATAATTTTATTTTGTACCGCCCTGTTTGGAAATGTTGTTTTTCAATAAAATGAAACATTTGCATAAAGCAATCCAATCCACTTTTCCATGTTGATAAGAGCATTAAAGGGACATTTAGAATAATTTTGAGTTAACTATGACGTAAATGCGATAAATCGCAATTAAATAGTTTAATCGTTTGACAGCACTAATATATATATATAAACGCTATTAGTACACTTCTGTGATGATTCACATTACGCGGGGCTGTGGTCTAAATGTTGTGTTCTCAGTTGCACACGCTGCTGTGGCAGCAGGTGAGGTTGGGCAGGGAGACCCGTCATGGTTCTGTCATCACGTATCTTGAACCAAAACCATGGGTGTCTGGACTGCGATTTTGGATTTGGTTCGAGAATCATTACAGCCCTGTTCAGTATTATTCAAAATTGTAATGGACAATTTCTGAAGAAACAGATTCAGACAGGTTAACTCAACCCCAAAGGTTGAGTGGTGTTTCATTGACAAAAAGTCAAACAAAGACAAAGAAACCAGTGGTTTGAGTCATTCAATAACTCAAAACGGAGAAACACTGAATTTGAATCCTATGAAATGTGGTCTTCTTTACTTTCCAGAAAGTGTATGATAAATCTTTCTCTCTTTGCTCGATTAGAGAGATGGCAGGCATGAGAGAGTGAAGCCACGGTTGCTTTTAAACCCTGGATTTAGTGGGCTGAGGATTTGTGTTGACCCTTTCTGAGACAAGCCAGAATGCTGCCCTGGTGGTGCTCATTTTAAGGAAATCAGTAAGGAAAGGTTTTTTTTATCTTCGCAGATGGAAAATCTCTGATATTACTCCTGGTCAGCAGGCAATGAGTCATTGATTCTACACTTAAGCACCAAATGTAGCCTGAGCGGATCCTAACATGCTACAAAGCAAAGCAAACATATGGTATTAAGGACAGCTAAACACTGACCCTATACTTCTACTTGGTCCTATGAGAAAACTTTTGTCTTTTGAATAAGGGCTATTTCAACAATATAGTGTCAACTTTGACACACTTGTTTTGATTTTGATTAGAATTGTATATTGGGTTTGGTCTTTTTGGTCATTTTTTTTCTTCCCCTCTCTCCCCTCTCTCCTGAACTTTGTTTCAGAGTTTTTTGTTTCGTTAACAGACAAATTACAAATGTAGATGTCATTTCGAAACTTTTCCGATAGAGCTTCACTCTCTCTGTTTTCTCTCGTAATGCTACAGAGTCCTAGGCTAGAATTACCATAGCTAACTGAGTTTCTTCAATTCTATTCAACTTTATTAACCTGAAACAGGGTAATTCAACATAATATGCAACAGAGCTCACACAATTAAAAACACACATCTTGCTGCCTGACATATTCGAACACGCTGTTTGGTTTTAAAACACACCCAGATTGAGTCATGATCTTCTTAATCATAATGCAGAGTTAGCCCCAACAATGTGAAGTTAAAATCTTATAACATGAAAAAGAAGCTTAGGTCATCAACACAATGACCACCAACAGTTAAACTTTGAGACATTGTTTGACATAAAGCCAGATGGGACTGCTTGTGTTCTACTTTAGCATAGCAAAAATAGTGAGTCTATTTGAGCCCCCAGATCCTGGCATGGGCTTGTGGTAAAAAGAAAAAGGTCAGCATGATTATGTTGAATACTATGTGTGCTCATCCCTGTTAGTGATCGGAACCTCCAAGCATCTTCTATATCCTCAAATTAAAAGTAAATGGTGTGGATCCCTATATACTGCTTAGAAATATACTGTTTCACCTCCTTTAACTTCGATTAAGTCAAATGAACGAAATAACTACACATTTATTTCAGAATTTCACAACAATTTATCAATTGTGTTGATTGAGGTTCTAAAAAAAGTAGAATACATAGAACATAACATGTTCATATTGAAGATTAAACACTGAGTGTTAAATTACATGGCCTTCCTCAGGTTCCCATGTAGGATACAAGGAGAGTGCAGGGCCACAGAGAGGCAATAATGAACCCAGAGGAAGATTAATTTCTCAAATGGACATATTTTCATCCCATTCATATGACAGCTTAGCCTGGATGCCAGACGAACCACAACATTTGAGGTCGGAAAGTTCGGTCTGGAGTCGCTCCGTTGGGGAGAAATTATGCCCGGTTCGAAATCATCCGGACCAATCAGATTGTCAGGGCGGGCTTTATACGATGATGGACAGATGATCAACGGTAACGTAATCAACCACGTCACCAAAGTGCCCTTGGGTTGAATTCGTTTTCAACAAACATGCCTGCCGCTGGAGAGCTGAGATGTGTAGATGCTGCCATTGAGTCTGTTTTAGAAGACATCGACAGCGCATTCATTTTGAAAGATGAACACAGAACGTGGAGGCGACGCCAAAGCACCGCGCTAATCCCTATCACGCCGGTGCTTGGCTGTTCACACCGGACACTGAAGCGACGTTGAACCGCCGGCAGTGCTAATAATATCACCCGTTGATCCAGTAGATTAAAAGCATATACTTACTTGTTGCTCCAACATTAAGCAACAGCGTCCCAACATTTGTCTTTCTTGGTGTTGTCTTTATACAACATATTCCGAGGATCATACAACTCACTGTACTTCTCCACTTCAATTATAATTTAATGTCATCCATGTTGAAGAACTTCTCCGCTGTTTGCTCCGTTAAATGTCGGGTGTCAAGGCTAAATTACTTATTCTCCACTCAAGCCTATGTGGAGAATACGTAGTCCCCCCCTCTCTCTCTTTTTATCTGTATCACTGCTTGTGTGGCTGTAGTGGATGGGCAGAGGGGGACATTTAATAATGTCATTGGTCAAATTAAAACTCCAGGACAACAGAAGGGGACTTCAAAGTATGGGATGCATATTTGAACATTTATATCATATAAAATATGTCATCAATATAGTTTAAGATCGTTTTTCAGTGTGTTTCCTGGAGCGATACACTCGCGTCAAGCGCAAAAAATAGACTCGACGCCGAAACGATCGCTGCACAGCGCGAGGCAGCCTTGGCGCAGGGCGGCGTTTCAGCCTCCGGTGTGACCCGCACAAAGTTTTAACATGGGAGTGGATGGGAGCCAGCTGTTATTTAAGGCTTGACGCTGCGCTGAAGGGTCGCTTCGGCATCGCTTCAGCGTCCGGTGTAAATAACTCACAATGCGTTGCTTAACATACGTCACATACTACGTTGTTCTGATTGGTTGTAGGTCTATCCAATTGAGCGAAGAGGAATTTTATTTCCTGGTCAGTTGAAACACGCCCAATAATCACAGCCCAATGGAGCTGTCTCAGACTCACATTCTGACTAGAATTGTGAGTCTGACAACATCAGGCTAATGACAGCTCCCATGCGACACTATAAATAGACACAAAGTGATACCCTTGTTAATAGCTCTGCTATGACCCTGTTCTTTCATACACAGCCCTTTTGTTTGGGTTATGTAGCCATGTATAGGATATATGAATCTCCTTCATTAGATCAAGTTATGTGTTGACAGGTGTTAAAGCGTGTATGAAATGTTCACTTTTACTATATAGTCGTAAAAACGTTCTTGGGTAAAACCCTCTGGACAGTCTCATGAGAATTTTTAATGAATGTGTGCTCATCTTTTCAATATGTGGGTAATTGTATGTGATAACATGCTCCTGCATATGCAAGTACAGTATGTACACACTGGCGTCTGAAGTTAAGTGGATGTGAGAGGTGGCAGTATCTATATTCAGACAGACAAATAGATTGTGTTTTTAATTAGCCTTGTCAATGAGGTCACAGCTGATTGCTCACTTATCCAAGCAATCCACCCAAAAGTAAGCTTCAGTTAACCATTTAAGAAGTCATTAATTTGAATGTGTATTTGCTATATGGTGAAAAACTAAAAACATTCCAGATTTTCATCTCATAGAACTAGAACATATTTGTTCAAGACTTTGTCAAATTTTTTAATACCATAAGTTGCAGTGTGTGGAAATGTTTTCTTGAATGGCTCCCTGCTTTGTTTTATGCAGTGTGTCCTCCGTGAAAACCGCTAGGTTGGGTATTGTTTACATTTTATCGATTCCAATTCTGATTCTGCTTATCATACTGGTTCTTATCGATTCCCAATTTTGATTCAAAAATGGTAAAAAAAAAAAGGTAAAATGTTTAGATAACAAAAATAACTTTATTGGTAACGCCTTGTGGTGAACAGGCAGCATTACAAAAGAAAACCCAAACAACTCATTTCAGAGCCAAAAAAAGTATTATTCAACCATACAATGGTTAAGAAGCCCGACTTTCACTTCCTGATTGGTTGTTATCAGTCACAGGTGACTTCTGTATCTGCTAGCATTAAAAAAAGAGTTCCGCCTCGGTGTTTCTCCAAGAAAAAGGAAATCCCTGCTTACACTTTTTGCCATGCATTTCATTCAGTGTTTTCTGCACCTTAGCAACCAACTACAAACGGAGATCTCCCTCCTGTTTACACTAACACACACATCCAGTGTACAGTTTCACGTACAGTATGTTAGTAGGATGGAGGCTACTTCTGATATGGCGCCTAAACACTTTTCTGGCCAGGGATTGTTTCGTTTTTGCTGGCTTAAAACTTCAACTTAGTATGAATGATGCCTCTGTCTGGCTTACCTCACTTGTTTTTTTATTTACCTTAACATTTAATGTCTGCCCACATCTTCTACAGGCCAACCTACACAAATTTTACATCTTGTATTTAACTTCACCTTGTTTCATTTCAGTGTAAGTGTAGTGGGAAAAACCTGTAGATACTGTGAGGCTGCTTTAGTCAGATATGCAGAATTGTGCAAGTCTGTGGTGTCTTGATATTTTTGATTTTTAGCAAAAAGCCAAAGTAGTCAGGGATTATAGTATCATTTTTTTATATATGTGCACAAAATATTATGGCATTAGATTAACAAATAGATCTACAGCGGCTTGATCCTAAATCTGGCAAAGAGACTCAAGCTTGAACGAGAGCTGTGAGACATAGAGTGACGGCAAGAGAGAAGGTATAAACATAAGATCTCACTCCAGTCTCAACAAAATATCTGGCATGACTGTGTGCACTGGCAGTGACTGCACCCTTAAATGAAAGAAGTCAGATGGGTTTAGAGAGTGTCCAAGGATGGTTACAAGAGCCTGCTAGGGTTAAATATCAGAAAAGAGATTTTACTCATTTCTACATAAACACATTGGTCAGTTAGGGTTGAGGGAGGGAGAGGTGTATATATGTGTGTGTGAGGGCGGTTGAATCTGTTCAGTCTCTGTTTTAACTGCTCTGGCCGCAATCACAATCCACAACCGACCTCTACGTTCTAGTCGTCCAAGTGTTCTTCCCCCCGAGAGCTGACATACTCTGGTGTACCGAACCCACTGAACCTCACCAGAGCACTCTCATATATTAGCAAAATTGCAACTGAGGGCAGACAGACTTTATCGAGGGAAAGGAAGACACTTTATGCCAAAGCTCTGTTCCCAGTAACTGGGTGTCTGACTGCTTGAATGAAGGGATCAGAGAAACATGGCTCTCATTGAAACCATGACACAGTTTCGAAAGGATCTGTCATTGTTTGATGTACTCTATGTGATCATTATTATTAGTAGTAGTAGTATTACTACAAAGATGAACACATATTTGAAAGTTTAGTAGAGCAAAAAACAAAAGCAGTATTGCACTGGTCACAAAGGGCTAAATGTTTCAAAAGAAGAAAGGTCTGCTCCTTCCTTCTTGTAGACCTCTGTGTTGTGCTCACAGTCCAGTCAAATGTCAAGTTGGAGAGTCATAAGTTTGCAGAGGAATTTTGTGAGATTTTTTGCTTAAGGAACTACATTCAATAGACAGATGCCACAATATCACTGGTTATCTACATGTAATTTAAACTGGATTTGCCAAGCTTACCATACAAGTCAATAACCACCTCATCTCCACTGGATGCCCCTGCCTCTCTAGTCTGTCCCCAGCTCACTGCTCTGACTGCTGGCCGTCATCCAGCTCCACTCACATCTAAGTTTTCTTTGGCTCCATCCTGCAAACTGCCATTCCTTGTTTGCCCCCAGCATTCGGCGGCCAGAACCCTCATCTCCCCAATAAATCTTCACTTTATCACTGTGTTCTGCATTTAGGTTCACACATCCAAATATGACAGATTCTGGGCTTACATCACAAGTACTTCCTCTTTGTTGAATCGATTTGCAAAGTATACTAATTTGATAAGGTTAACCGCTGCAGGTGGTGTGGTGAGTTATAGTTTTTTTTTAGTAAATTTGTGATTTTATAATCTCAGAGAATATCCAATTTGTTCCCCCATTAATTCACTATTCTGATGTTGGAAATTTCTTGCAATTTTATCGGGTTTCCCAGGTCACGATCCTAATACACCATTCCTGAAAACCTTGATATTCAAAATAGAGCATACACATTCACTTTACATCCATTATAACAATTTGAATACTCAAAATCTGATGTTCAAATTAACAACCAGCTGGCACAAAGGTTTGCCTATACATTATGTGTACTGTAAATGTAAATTGAAAGTGTACTGTTAAGCCCTGTTAATGAGGAATTTTTGTCTCTTACAGACAAAAAACAATCTATCTATCTAAACTTTCATTCCCTGACCTTGGGTAGCATACTTGGCATATTACATAAAGTGCAGCTCAAAGAGTTCTAGCCATTCATTGCATTATACAGTTGTATTTCTGAGATCATCAACACTGCAGAACACCTACACTTAGATGAGGGGTTCTCCAGGGTCAGAGACTGAATCTTGTGCAGAGAGAATGGACATTCTCCTCCTGTAATTCCATATCAAACCTAAGGTGTACATTTTGATTCTTGATGAAAATTGCATTAAATTACTCTCTTTTTCCCCAGGTGTCACACCTTAAAGGGTTCAGGTGTAGCATTTTTACTTTGCAGTTGAACCACAGTGACAGCCATTACAATAACATTACACTGTCAGCTGTGATTTATGAGATGGACTGCGATGATGTGTAAAGGACTCTTCATCACTTCCTATAGCTTTATAAGCAAACACAAACCAAATGGGAATTTCAGTGCCACTGATATCTCAAGGCAATTGGTCATCCTACTGCTGACACAGACAACGTTTTTTCCTGGACATTTGTGTTTCCCCTTTTGTGTGCACCTTTTCTTCTTCAAGTACTGGCCAAGTAGTTCACGATTCATCAAGATTCATCACAGTGTAACTGTTATGTTACAGGTTTCACATGAGCTTGTGGTTTAGTCACTATTTTTCCATAGGTTGATAGCCCCAAAAATCATATCCTGTTTTGCGGTACCCAGATTCTTACCCCTTGTTTAAACATGCAGTATCAAGCACCAATGGCTTGACTGCCTGCCTGAAAATAAATCCTACATCAGAAACCCAGATACCATTGCAAAAGTTGACATTAACATATTGGCTCCACTGGCAGAGGCACAAAATAAACTTGGGAATGGAAAAAAATAAAAGCTGTGTTGCAGAGGAAGTCAGTTCATTTCAGTGAAGAACATCAATTTCCTTATGGAAAGTCTTTTCACTCAGGCCCCTCCAGCTGCTGGAGGAATGGTGAATTCCGGTAAGCCAAACACTACCACTTGTTTTTGACCCGCTCAAATGTGGATACAATTTGTCAATTACAGATTTACACAGAATTACTGACTCAGGTTGAAACTATTACTGGTTTTACGGTCTACCATGGTAAAATTCACTATTGTTATATGTACCGTTTAATCTTTAATGACAATTAAGACTTGGTTGATATTCTCAAACTGATCATTGTTCCCGACTCTTACATTTGAGGTAGATGTCTGCACTAAACATAAAAGTTTCAATCTTCAATAAATTATAAAAATATTGTCATACCATACACAAAAATACTATACTTTGTGTGTAAGTAATTTTCGAACATTTCCAGCACATTTGAACAATACCGCGATAATACTGATAATTGTGATATTTTTGGTCAGTATAATTGTGATTCAAACTTTCGCACCATTTCATCTACAACTTCTACTCAGCATCTATACACATCTTTACAAAATATTTTTGTTTAGATTTTACCCAATTCTATAGAGTATGGATCGATGGGCATATATTAAATTACAACACACTCAAGCAACAAAAGTGAAGAGGTCTGAATAAAATGTTATCGATCAACATTCAACTTCACTATCTCTTTGGCACTTACTCAGCAGTATATTCTGATTAGAGTGCCCTAACCTTTGGATTAATTTCCTATTTATTAATCCTATCAGATAACAAAACTGCTTTGTTGCTGGGACCAATTGGAGAATAGATCCTTTGAGAGATAAATACCTTCTACAAATTGAGAGCAGCTTTCAAGCTGCTTTCGAGGACACAGATCTGAGAGCAATTACTTTTACCTGGGCAGCACATTAAAAAAATATCTTGACATTTACAGAATACATGTAAAACACAAAATATATATCCATTAATATAATAGCCTTCATTACTGTCACAAATCTTGTCTGATGTGTCCCAACATTAACTACACAGTAATTTTTACTGTGTCTGATATTCTATAGCTGTCTGCTATAATTGTCTAGTCTAGTGCCGTGAAAGATTAACCAATAGTTAACCCCAGCAGGAGTTACTTTCAATTCCACTTATAAAACCGTCAGGAGAAACTAATCTAGCCATTATAACACTGGTATGAGTATTGGCAAGGTTAACATCCAGAAAACAGCCTTCACAGGAGGAAATTGAAACTCCAACAGAAAACCATGGCTAGGTGTGAAGTAGGGCTGCTCGATTATGGAAAAAATCATAATCACGATTATTTTGGACAATATCGAAATCACGATTATTCAAACGATTATTATGCCCTTCTTCTGAAGTCTATGCTTTATTCTTTAAATGACTGTAACCGGATGTGTCCCTCACATCCGGTTCAGGTAAACACAAAAGACAGCTGCGTCATTAAGCCTGGTTATTCAAACCCTTAATGATGGCAACCCTAACACTCTCCAAAAAAACACTTTCATTATTAAATGTCCTCATCTGCAAAAAGTGGGAGGCAACAATGTTATACACACTGTATAGGTATGTAGCTGAAAGGGTCAATTGTTTTCACATTGAGCTGGTTAAGCACACACATCTGGATTCTCTCGTTGATATGAACCTGAAGTGGGCAGACAATAAGAGTACTGCAGGTGCAATCTATGTTCTTATCTTCAGGACATTTAAAGTCCTTTGAGGCAGTGTTTTCCAAATCAGTACATGGCCCTTTAACATTTGTTACCAGGCTTAAGGGAAACTATATGATGCAAAAAAATGATAATAAGAATAAGTAACTTCATAAGCAAGTATTGACTATTTGTGTAGTAATATACCCTTGGACGGTATGGTTTGTTAGTCTTACAGCTCTCCTTGTCTTTTCCCGTCAAGACCACAACACAAGACTCATGCTTCTAAACTAGGTCATTGCTATTAAGAATACCAGCTCTCTTGTTTTCCCAAATCTGCATACCTAGAATTCATTGGATTCATTTAATGGAAGATAACATGGGACCAGGGAATACTTTAACATTGAAATAAGGTCAGTCATCAGCAGTGACAGAGGGAATCTAACTGACAGCTGCAAACATGTTGAAAAGCAAGAAGACTATCTGAGATAGCTTCCCATTCATCTTACTCCATGGTTCCTAAAAAAGCTCACCATTCATCTCAGACAGGATACCATTCATAAGAAAATGTTGGAATGAAAATGGTTTGCAATGAAAAGGAAACAAGGTCAGATCATCAGAACATCATGCTCAGTAGCAGCTTTATGCTTTAATATCCTGCAGAAACAGTTTTAGAGTTAATAAAAAAAATATGATTAAGAATCTGATTCAGAGGGCTGGTATTATACCTGGCACTGCTACTAATTTGCTAGAAATACCCCTTAAGTGAAGATCCAAAAGAAAGGTTCAGTTCTTTGACATGATGCTACATTCTGTTAAACAAGCAAAGATGCTTCAAAGAAACATGGAGAGCCTTTTGTGCTGGCAGCTGTGTTTATTTATATATTACGGTTGGCTGCATTTATACATTGATGGGTCCATATTGTTCTTTATATATTAATGATTTGGTGAGAATGTTTTTGTTGGGAGGGCTGATAGCTGGTATCTTTATAAATGTATTGCCTTTGTAGTGAATTGTATTGTATTAGCTGACTATGGTGCTTGGTTTTTAATAATGGTTTATTTGTGATGGGCCTCATTCGTGAAACATTGATACACACAAATGTAATCCTAACAACACTCACAGTTGTTCCAGTGGAGTTTCTCAAGAACTATCGATTGGAGAATGAATAAGCAGATAATGGATGACTTGAATGGTTCTAAAGGTTTCTCCCAGAGTCGTTTAGGGAAATTTTATAGATTTTAATTGGAAGACAGCATTGGGGTGAATCTTTTTAACAAAAAAAAGAATTGAATCAAAACGGAGTACTTACTGCTGTTGGATGTGTTGTTGCACATAATGTGGTCGCGGAAGCTGAGGGTAGGGCTTGACGGTTAGTTTCATCTGAGCCATGTTGGTAGCTGGTGGGGGGGCAGAAGCATACCCACTGGGAGGCACTTGCTGAGGTATGGGCCGCTGGGGTATTACACTGTGTCCATTAGTGTGACCGGTGGTGTGTCCATTTGTGTGACCAGTGTTGTGCCCATTCGTAGGTTCATTCCCAGACGGTGCTGGAAAAGGGTGTGTGGACACCGTCTTCTGTTCACATGCCTTCCCTTTCGAGCCAGGCTTACAGACACAGAGCTGAGGCCTGAGGCACATTCCTCCATTCTGGCACGTAGGGAAGCAGTTGGCTATAACAAAAAACCCAGACATAGAAGAAAGAGAAGAGGAAAAGAGAAAAGAGAAATGGATGGATAATTAAAATATGTGTGATAGTTATATAATGACATAGATGCAAGCATATGGATAAGCTGGACTTGAATTTTCAAAATTGCAAATGCACACTGATACACATTGTACCTTATTCATTTACTCATTGCATGGTATTCCCAACTACATCATATGTAGAGGGTTCTCATTATAAAGTTATTGAAACATTACAACCACACAGTAAATATTCAAGAACCATGTCTCTTTTTTGTCTACATTCTCAGCATTATTTCTGACATATTTGGCAGATTTATGGTAATAGTAAATGTTCTGTATTTGTATAGTTCTTTTTTAGTCTTGATGACCACTCAAATGGTTATGAGATTCAACCATTCACACATACATTTAACCATCTATGGAGCATCTTTTTTCTGTGAGGTAGCCAGCCAGTGGCTTGGTAATTGGTAAGTGTAAATGGGAGACAGTTGGTGAACAGAGTTGACATATCCCATTTAACTATTGATGTTATTGTTTTAAGTATATATTAGGAGCTTTGGATTTTCGATCCAGGAGGTAAATATTAACTTTAGCAACTAAGAGTTTTAGCAGTGAAAAGTTATAGTTCAGGATCATCAGTCCTGTGTCAGAGGTGAGGACAAAGAGCTCCTAATATATGAACCAAACAAGAGAGGAAAACAGTGCTCAAGAGACGGGATGCTAATGGGCGGCTGTGGCTGAGGGGTAGAGTGGTCGTCCTCCAACCTGAAGGTCGGCGGTTCGATCCCCAGTCTGAACAATCTGCATGCCGAAGTGTCCTTGGGCAAGATGCTGAACCCTGAATGGCCCCCATAGAATAACAAAGTGCTGGGATAGATGCACTGTATGAATGTGTGTGTGATTGGGTGAATGTGAAACTGTAGTGTAAAGCGCTTTGAGTGGTCATCAAGACTAGAAAAGCGCTATATAAATACAAATCCATTTACCATTTACCATAATACAGGGCAATTACATTACATTACATATCATTTAACTGATTTGTTTAACGGTTTTAATTGGCCTTGGTAACAGGTATTTTAAATTGAATGGACAGGAATCCCTCACTTATGTGTACGTCTGTTTATTTATTTGTTTAAAGTCAGTGTAAATACAAAAGCAATAAACAATATTTTTTTGACATTGCTCTAGACCAGTGATTCTCAAATGGGGGTACGCGTACCCCTGGGGGTACTTGAAGGTACTCCAGGGGGTACTTGAGATTTCTTTTTAATATGTTTAAAATTGGCATCCATTCAAAAATCCTTGAAAAATTGTTATTTAACAAATATTCAATAAAATATAAGTGTAAGTTCATGAACTAAATTTTATATTCAGTAGGCTTTTCAATTTTATTATCCTAAAAAAACAGAGTCTCCCCTATACCGATGGTTTGACCCAACCTGGCACATGCCACCTGTCATCACCTCTCATCACTGCCGCCTTGAAAACTTCAAGGCAGCATCGAGAGGGACAAGTACCAAAGAAGGCGAAACCAGAGCAGAGAGCCTTCCCTAAACAACACCGTAAGAGCTTGTGCCTCTTCGGAGGGGCGAATTCAGGTCATCTCAAGACACGATGCGAAAAGCCTCCCCAAAGCAAACGGAAACAAGCTACCTGTCAGTATTCGTTTCGATCCTTAAAGAAGATATTTTAAGATGATAAATATTAAAAAAATATGTTTTGAGCTAATCTTTCATTTAAAACTAAGTTAATGATTTATTCTTTGGGAAGAAGTGGACATTGATGGAGTTTTAAATTTGAATGTGTCTAGTTACAAGGCTTAATAAATCACATTACATCTTTCTTTCAACCAAAAATGCTTTGCGCTGGTTAGGGGGTACTCGGCAGAATTTTTTCTTCGAAGGGGGTACGTCAAAAAGGTTGAGAACCACTGCTCTAGACCACGGGTGTCCAAACTTTTTGTCCTGAAGGCCACATACCAAGGGACAACATCCTGGGCTGAGCGATGAGGCCGATACGGGAGTGTAAAAAGCTGCAGTTCACTGGGTGGCCACTTGAGGCTGGTTCCAAGAAGCAGATGGTTCCCATTGACTACCATGTTAAAAAGCCCGACCTTAGAGCAGAATTAAACCTGTTTACAGCATGGTTAAAAGATTTGTTTTAGTCTCAATCGTGAGGTTCTTCCTTCATGACAACTCTGAGGGGGGTGAATTTGTTTCTTACTCCCTCGTTTGAAAGATATAGAGCTTTGAAATTCATGTGGCGTAACAGTGAGCGCAACGATGGTTAGCATGTCGATGGTAGCCGGTTAGCCATAGCCTGAGCTAACCAGGCAAATAGAGCTCTGCTGGTGTCGCTCAGCTGTAAGTCTTCACCCGCGCTCCTTGTCCTTGCCCATTGATTGGTTAGCCAGGAACTAGGACGAGACAGCACCGTTAAGATGGCGCCGGGGGAACGCCTTTTAGTAGCCTCATTCTTACTCTGCAGAAACCAATGGGGGACGTCACGGACCCTCCGTCCATTTATATATACAGTCTATGCCACATACACAAAAAAATACAAAGGTCTGGGCCACTCACGCCGCCTAGCCCGCCTGCCCTGTAGCGGACTGTTGATAGTGCACCTTAATCGCGTCGCTCAGGGCGGGGGGGCGTGGCGGCGTTCTGAGGGACAGCTGGCCGGTCAGGGGTGAGTTCGGCGCAAGCTCTTGTGTAAACTGAGAAGTGCAATACAGTGGGGTATAGTCCATTACATTTCATTTAGCTGATGCTTTTATCCAAAGCAACTTACAATAAGTGCATTCAAACCTGAGGGTACAAACCCAGAACAACATGAATCAAGAAAGTACAATTTCCTCAAAAATAAACCAAAACTACAAAGTGCTATCAGTAAGTGCCATTTAAGTGCTACTAAATTGTAAAAAAGTTTTTGATGCAGGCCAATTAAAAATGGATGGCTGGCAGCAGTTGGCCCGCGGTTGGACACCCCTGCTCTAGACCTACTAAACCCTAAACAATTAATTTTATAAAACCCTGTGAGAAATCATCCCTTTCTGATATTTCTGTGTATATACATTACCCCTAGATCAACCTCTTGAGTTCCTATTTAAGGGATTTTTTCCCCATATTTCTCATTATTTCTTTTAACAATCTAAAGATGAGGTCCAACTAGGAAAATTTGCTTGATGGCTGACTGCCCATGTTGTCGTTCCTTACATCTTTTTTCCTTTGCCGATACAGTTTACACATTAACACAAGACAACAGCAGTGAACAATTAATAAGAATACATCTCAACAATTAAAACAATTAAAAAATTAAGTTATTTGTGCTATTTTCACTGGAATGGAAAGCACAAGATTTAAAGTTTGTATACATATGGGAAAGAATTTCTATAGAATAAATTAGCAACTAAAGATTGTGATTTCTATGCTTTCCATATACAATTGCATATATAAAGTGTAACCACCTCTGATTGTAACACCACCCACTGTTGAAAAATACAAAAAACTGGGGAGGGGGTTGAGGGCCGAGGGAGGTGTGGCTGGATGTGAGAGTAACAGTTTCCCAAGACAACTATGCCACATAGGATGTTTCCCCTACAGAATCTACTGAAGTGGGCATTAGTTTGGTGGAGGACCCTGGTGGTCCCAGGCCGTATTAGTTTGAGCCGTTGGTTTAGAAAGAAGCTAAGCTGGAGCTCTCTGTTTGAGGGAATGGAAGAGGGTGAAGGCAGTCTCTGAGCAGTAATATAATATTAGTTAATGCTAAAGTCAGTAAATGTTGAATAAATTGTCAAGCAAGGTAAACAGATTACAAATTATTCTATTACATGACATTTCGAGGACTGACACAAATATTGAGGAGAAACACTGTCATCCAAATCAATAATGCCCTTACGCCAGGTGTGTATCCAGCCACTACAGTAGCCTGTCTCCCTTAGAGAATGTGTGTTATAGGTATGTGCCAAAGCTATATGGAGGACCATACATAACTTAAGTATAAATAAATAATTAAAAAATACAGAAATAAATACAGAAATATATAAATAAATGTCTTAAATATATTTCCACATTTCTGAGTCTGTATGCTAAGGAGAAAGGCGGGCTAACCGCAGTCTCATGCAGGATTGGTCACAGGAGTGTAATGATCCAGCCCTACTACTTCTGCCTCTCAATGATGACTAATGTCCAGATGACTGGAGCCAGTTCACACTTAAAATGAACTAGTTCAAGTTCAGAGGGTTAGTTAAGGTTATTTTTTGTTGGGATGAATTAGGTCAGTGGTCCTGACTGTGAGTGTCACGTCTCGGTTTGTACTGAGCACAGGGAGCGAGCCGAGAGCAGGAGGAGGAAACAGAAACTCCAGCTCGGTACAAACTAGGGATGGGCGTTCGATTAAATAGTCTTCATCGATCGTCGGGAGAATTACTGACGAATTTTTGATTAATCATTAATATTTCAAGTTCAAAAATTCACTGTTTATATGCTATATTAAAATGAAGTGAAAAAACAAAGCGTGTTTCCTCATTGAGATCTTTATTACAAGATGAAAAAAATATGCGCTTCCGTAATCTTAAGCAGCGGAGCCGACAGCTAGAAGCCGGTGCTAAAAAAACACAACTGACCCTCGTTTTTTTTTTCTCAAAATAATATACTAATAATAATAATAATAATATAAAAAACATCATGTTAAACAACAACTTAACCACATCTATATAATACTTAGGTCTAACAGTTTTTGCCAGATGTAACTCAAAACTATCAGACAAGGCACCGAGTCGAGAAAGCTTCATAAAAATATCCAGTAACTTACATACAACCTCAGCACCAGCCTACGGGTTTGTGTTCAAAAAGATGAGCATGTTAACATTCCCCGAGGTCAGACGCGAACGCAGCCTGGTGACCGTCCAGCCGCCGAAAAAACTCGCTTTGAGGGGACTGACGTCCCCGTGATACACAGGTAGCTCCGTGCTAACTTGGCTAGCCTGGCCGCGGCTCCGGTTTTTGCGCTCCCCTCGTCCGTGTCAGACAAGGCAGTCTCCCCCAGTCTCGGGGATGGCTTTGCAGTATTGGCAGTGAACCAAGTCATTTTTTAACTCAAAATGGTCCCACTCTACACTTTGCTGTGACCTCTTCATGTTTACTTTGGAAATGGAAATACACGGTAACTCGCAGCCTTTCGCAGGTAACTGAGTAGGACTGTGGAATTTTTTTCAAACACTGCCCCCGTGGTCAAATGTGTAATTAGTGAATTTCTCGATGAAAAAATAATTTTCTCGACGAAATTCTTAATGATCAATTAATCGATCGTCGATTAAATATGCCCATCCCTAGTACAAACCACCTGTAGCTTCTGCTCTGATCATGAAGCCCTGATCACTGAGCAGATGTGACCAGAGAAGCTCTGTTTCCACTGTTTCCACTGTTCTACAGAGTCACTGAGCGGCTGCTTCACGGTGACAAGCTCAGATCTCAGTCATTCATTTTAATGTAAACGTCATGACGTAAGAAGGTCTCAAATGGCTGACAATATATGTCAGTATTGGCCTTGCAAGGTCTAAAACAATTTGAATGACATGACGTGCAGATCCTTTTTGGTAAATTCTGTGAGAAATGTAACTACCATTAATGTTATTTTCATATCATTGAGTTTAAATTAAAAACACTGATCTAAATGTGCTGGTTAATTTATAATTGACAAATTAACGAGTCCTGTGAACCAATAATTATTTAGTAGATTTAAGTATAAAATAGGTTTGTGTGTGTGTGTGTATCTGCCCAGTAGAGCAGCAAAAAGCCTGTAATTACAATAAGCCCAACTGTCCCCAGGCAGCTGATGATAGGGGCTTTCATTCATCAACTACAAAGGCTCCCTTACAGACAGCATACAGCAGTTTACATACTCAACTCCAACACACACATGTACATGCATGTACAGATATGTTGGTAAAACCAAACAAAGGAGGGTGATGGGAGATAACACAACCACATCTGGAATTTCCTCTGACTGCATCCATTCCTCAGCCCAAATACACACTGATCTTAACTATTATCTAACTTCTTGCACACACACACACACACACACACACACACACACACACACACACACACACACACACACACACACACACACACACACACACACACACACACACACACACACACACACACACACACACACACACACACACACACACACACACACACACACACACACACACACACACACACATTTAAATAATTTATTTGAATCCACCAATCATATTCATACAAAAAGGATTCAAACATTTCTCAGGGGTTCAATACAGCTTAGTGACTCATGGGTACAAGAAACATCTCCTACGCCAAACAGCAAGACTACCTATAGCAGCTGATACAGAGCAGAACTTTGCTAGTTGTTTAGACCTTGTCTTACTAAGTCCTGCCAGTCGTAGTCCACTGACCGAAAGCTTATGGACATGCCCCAGACTTCCAAATATCAATATTACCAGCTTACATGTAAAGCCTAGATCTCTCATTTTAGCAACAATGGGCTGGTATTTGGTCAACTTGTCAAGGAAGGCTATGTCCATATAGAGGTAATAGACACAGGCTACCTCAAGGACTACTACCTCCCTTTTAACCTTGTCCAAGAAAACAACATCAGGGGTGTTAGGGATGTTACAGAACACATCATCAGAACTGTTAAACCAATCTGGCATTAGTCGAGAGTGTTTGTACATTGACACATGTGGGGGGAATACTCCCTTAACAGTACAGGAAATGAGATCGACGATGCGGTCATGGCGTTCAACATAGAGTCCTTTGTACTTATTACAGCCATTAACAATATGAGCAATGGATTCTAAATGTTGATTGGGATTAGAATGCATTATACAGTGTGGGTGATGATTATTAGGGTACCACAATGCAAGATTGTATTTAGTTGGCAGCACCTGTAGTCTGGCTTTAACAGTGAAGCAGAGGATGTCCTCTCCTACAGAGGCGTTCCTGTACATTGAATGAGAGACAGAGTGGTCAGCAAAGTCAAGGCAGGCCACCTTTCCCTGCAGTCTCAGTCCAGTCCAGTGTAGTTTTGTCTCTGCCTGTTTAATGTTCAGGAGGGACTTTCTTGCTGTTGTGTTTTGAAGTGTGTGTTGTGTCCCATTGTGGTAGACAGTAGCCTCCACATTGACCGCTGGGTCTGTGACAACTGCATCAGATGCGTCTGGTGTAGTGGGTGAATTTCCTTTCACCCACTTCAGTCGAACTGCCGCTCTGTTGCACAGGTCATTGAGGTCCGGCCAGTCTGACCGACAACCGTAGCCTGCAGCTTGGGTATCCAGCTTGCCATTGCCTTTTCTCCTGAAGCCCAGGAAGTTCTCCTGGCCAGCATTTGCCAAAGGGACCTTTCTCCTCCTGAGGTCCAGTAGGAGGGAGGCTCTGGCTAGCTCTCGAACGGCAGCATCGTCATTATTAAGCATCCTGATGAGGTGTGTCAGCCTTGTAGTGGTGTAGGTCCACTCCACATTAGGGACACCGAGCCCCCCCTCTTTGTATGAGAGGAAGAGTATATCCCGAGTGGAGTGAGTGTTCAGTCCCAGCCATCTCCTGACAGCTTCCACTGTTTATTGTTCATGTCTAGTAGGACATTCTGTGGGATGTGGACATTCGCAAAGAGATGTTGTATCTTTGCCAGGGCCACTTCTCTGACGGCCTCCAGTTTCATGACTACAGGGAGGGGTGAGGAATCAATTAGATCAATTCTGTTCTTATAGTCACAGGATAGCTTCTGTATTTGCTCACCCCACTCGCCTGAAATGTTGAACTTATGGCCCAGATAGGTGTAAGTCTCGTGACGAGAGTAGACCCTGATTGGTTGTCCCATTAGTGTGAAAGTGGGAGGTTTGTCCGATTTCGCTTTGTACCAGCGGTTTCCACCGCTGCGTCGTTCATAGAGTGCTGCACATTTGGTATGTTTTACCTCCAGCTTTGACCAGACCAGAAACTCATCTGTTCTGCCCAACATGTTGGTAATAACACTCTCATCCCTAGAGGACATCTCCACATCATCAGCGTACCCCTGGACAGGGTTTGGGGATCTGATTTGTGGTGGTGCACACTGACAGAGCCATTTCAGCCACTGGTTGATGGCAAGAATGAAGTTAACAGCACTCCAGGGGCAGCCTGTTTTAATCCCTACTTGGAGGGGTACAGGCTCTGTGAGCTGGTCTCCACAGATGACCTGCAGAAAAGATCCCTTGTACACGTCTGTGATGATGTCCACAAAGGGTTGAGGTAGATGGATTTCTTCTAGTGTGCGGAGCATCATATTGTGAGACAGTGTCCCAAAGGCATCTCTAAAATCCAGGAATACAGTGTAGAATTTACATGATTCATGTTTGAAGTCATCAATTCCAGTTTTAAGGCAAAACACATGTTCATGCATGCCTTGTCTGTCTATGTAGGCTTTTTGTTTAGGTGAGAGAGTCCCTGTGTCTACAAGCCATGGGAGTATGCGGGCAAGAAGACATTTCATGAGGACTTTGTAAAAAGTGGGGAGTAGAGAAATGTCTCTGTAGATGGATCATTTGGAATATTGTCTTTTCCACACACACACACACACACACACACACACACACACACACACACACACACACACACACACACACACACACACACACACACACACACACACACACACACACACACACACACACACACACACACACACACACACACACACACACACTGTTCATGTGTATGTGAATGACTCAGAAAGGGACTGGTCCCTCTCATTCCCGCAGGGGTCCCCGAGGGTGTGTCACCTCTCTATTTTGCTTATTAGTCTAATTAGTGGCTTTGACATTTGTGAAAATAATTACTGAGGGAAAACCTAAGCCACTAAGACATCTTCTGTCAAACTCACCCCATCTGAGTCTGTTCACAACATATTGTACAACATCTTTAAGTGAGTGATTTGAGTGAGTGAGTGATAGAGTGAGTGAGTGAGTGAGTAGTTCCTATTATGTCATCAGGAAGTGCAACAAATTTGTTCTGGCCACTGTAACTCTCTCAGCTCCGGTGTCATGTGTTTGCCCAGCTCTGCCTCCTTGTTGGGAACTGCACACCCATCACTGAAATGCACACAACCAAAGTGGAGACTAGAGTGGTATTGCAAGTTAAGACTGGCTAATGATACTGTCAGCAGCCCAGCAGAGGAGAAATACCAAGATGTCGTAGGATTTCATTACTGAATTATGACCAAGTCTATATGGTACAAAAGGAATGAACACTTGAATCTTTAACTTAGCATGGCACGCCCATACATGCTCCAGAAGGATTTTACCTAGTTTAGTTTCAGCCACTCCCCAAAAAAAGTTCAGTAACAATAGTAAACTTATGGCATCACCACGGTGGCTATAGTAGCTACTACAATAGCTGTCAGGTGTGTATTTTAACTAATGCATTTCCACTCTGATATCCATAAATCTGCATTTTACACTGCTTCAAAAAGCATTCTTAACAGATCTTGAAGTACCGTGTTTTCAACATGACTGTCTCATTACGGGCTGCAAACTCTAACGTACATGAATGTGATTGAGACAGTTTATAATTTGCACAATTGTTGGCTTGCGTGAGCAAGTTTTCATTCTATATATGATATTGCTGGCAACTAATTTCCATATGCCAAGGAACCATGAAACTAAAATATTAAGTGTGCAAAAAAAACCTTCTTAAATACATCTGAAGTGTGAGTGTTAAGGTTAACACACTTTAACAGTATGGAATTTCCTCAGTCCAGAAACTAGTATTGACTTTCTACTTTCATCATTTATTACCAGTTGAATTAAAACCCTTCTCAATAGAGTAATTACCTCAAAGGTGACATCATTGTTGTATTGCCCCCCCTGGAGCTAAGTTACTTGCACATTTTGAAACAACCTCACGGCTAATTTTCCACTTTGGTCATAGCTTTTTAGCTTTTTTCCCCAACAAGTGCAAATAGTTTTCATCTCCCCCGCCCCACCCCCAAACCTCTCTGGTCTGGAACAGAGGCGGCCATTTGTTCGACGAATAGTTTTCACTCTCCCTCTCTCAGACTGAGGTCAGCAACATAAGAGCTCTGTTCTGTGACGAGGGTGACAGACTAAGTGATTGTAATTTACTTGTTAGCTGGGGACAGGAAAGATATCAGTCATGCTGATGCCCTTGCCCTTTTGATCAAACTCTGCTGAGTCTGGCACTCGGCCCCCACCCCACACCCAACACTAGGTCTGCTAGTGGTCTGAAAGAGTTAAAAATAATTTTGGGTGTGTGAGTGATCATGTGGTGGAGAGGTATAATGATTTTCTTTGTGTCACTGTATTAATGCCTCAAAATTCCAAATTGAAGAGAAGAAAATTGCTCAGGCTTTATAGGTAACTGCAAAAATGTGTTTATCCTTGCATGTGGCTGGGACAGATGTTCACTGAATTCAGATGCAGGTAGCGATGGAAAGATATGACATCGCTATATGAGGTATTGAATTCCACATTATCTGAGTCCCTGCTGGGCCTCAGATAATGAGGCACTCAAGAGGGCAGTGGGGTTTCATGACTGAGTTATGACCAAGAAACCAACATTGACTATCTCTGACTGTGTAGTTTACACATCCATAATAATGAACACAGACACTAAAACAGTTTTAGTTGAAACATTAGTCATATACAGGAATATGGTGTGGTGCAACTGCAGCTGAGTTGAACTGACAGCACATGAGCAGAATGAATAATGTATTTCTCCTATTGATAGATATCTCGTAGCATCCAGGTGTATGTATATCTCTGGCTCAGCTATCACACATGCATTCTTTGCATCCTCTTCTCTCTTTCACACCTTCTACCTAATTATCACTGCAAAAGAAAAGCAAGGAAAGCAATTAAAATGAGACTGAGGGAAGAAAAGTCTAGATCGTATCAAAGAAGTGCACAACCAATTGTGGTCTACAACCAGTGGTGATTTTAGCCTGAAATTTCTGGTGGGGCAATATTGTATGACGTCATGTCACCGTCACAAATATAGAGGTAGCTGATTATTATAAGCAGTAGGCCTATATAGACCAGTAAGATATACTATGGGCTTCATTTTGAGTGCTAGCAGGGAGCAGAAATCCTATTTCAAATACAATTCACATGCTTTAGCGCTCAGCACGACACAATGATGTTGCCTATAATACAGCATTAGAGTAAAATGATTGCAACAGAGTAAAATGATTAGACACACACATAGCTTCACATCAACGTAGACCTCAATACTCTGAATAAAGAGCTTTAGGAGACGTCAGGCTACTTAAAACAGCTGCTCTTAAAATGCAGATGTGACTTTAAATGTGCCAAAGAAACCGGCTCCATCCTGCTTCAATGACTATCGCCCTGTGGCACTGACCCCCATCGTTATGAAGTGCTTTGAACGGCTAGTCATGTCTCAAATCAAGTCCATCCTCCCCCCCACCCTGGACCCCTTTCAGTTCGCATATCGGGCTAAACGTTCCACAGAGGACGCAATCTGCTCTGCTCTCCGCCCAGCCCTCACCAACCTGAAAAATGCAGACTCACATGTGAGAATGCTTTTTATAGACTTTAGTTCAGCGTTTAACACCATAATCCCACAACAACTCATCTGTAAACTGGACCAGCTGGGGCTCAACACCTCCCTTTGCAATTGGATTCTGGACTTCCTCAGTGAGAGGCCACAAGCAGTACGGGTCGGCAACAACACCTCGAGCAGCATCACACTCAGCACAGGGGCCCCACAAGGATGTGTGCTCAGTCCCCTGCTCTTCACCCTGCTGACTCACGACTGTCAGCAAGACAAAGGAGATGGTGGTCGACTTCAGGAAAAGCCTCACTGAGCCCCCCCCACTGACCATCGATGGTGCTGCTGTGGAGCGAGTTAGCAGCACCAAATTCCTGGGGGTGCACATCAGCGAGGACCTCTCCTGGGCCACCAACTCTGCATCACTGGTGAAGAAAGCCCAGCGGCGCCTCTACTTCCTCCGCAAACTCAAGAAAGCGAGAGCTCTCATACCCATCCTGAAAACATTCTACCGGGGCACCATTGAAAGCATCCTGTCCAGCTGCATCACTGTGTGGGGCAGTAGCTGCACTGCACACAGCAGGAAAAGACTGCAACGCATAGTCAACACAGCTGGTAAGATCATTGGTGCCCCACTCCCTTCCGTGCAAGACACTAACACCACCCGCCTCACCCAGAAAGCCACCTCCATCGTGAGTGACACCAGCCACCCCGCACACGGTCTGTTCAGCCTCCTACCCTCTGGAAGAAGGTACAGGAGCCAGACTCGGAAATAGTTTCATATACCAAGCTGTCAGGAAGCTAAATTCTCTCCCCTCACTCCCCCCAGCCATATCCTCTAGTCTGACTGGAGGCTTAAATCCCCCCCAAAAAAACTAAAAACAATCAGGACTCTGCAACAAACTATCTCTTGTACTTCTTGTACTGTTTTCACTTTATCACTTAATCACTACGTTTAAACGTTAGAGAACCTTATGCTGCTGTACTTAAAAAATTCTGTATGTTTACTTTTGCAACAAACTGTCTCTTGTACTGTTTGCACTTTATCACTTTAATCACTACGTTTACACTTTTAGAGAACCTTATGCTGCTGTACTTAAAAAAATCTGTATGTTTACTTAGTATTAGGAAATGTCTTGTGTTATCTGTTGTGCCTGTGCACTTTATATGTTTCACTGTGGGAGAGTGGGAAACGTCGTATCGAGTACTTGTATGTTCTGAACATGTTAAGAAATTGACAATAAAGCTACTTTAACTTTAACTTAACTAAATACTCACGTTTCAGTTTATCACAGTAAATCTGTTTCTGCAGAATGATAATCTGTGTAACGTAGTTAAGTCAAATGGGTTGGTGAGTGAAACAACTTTACATACCATTAGATATTTTACGTGGTGGAGCTAACACACTCATCCTCAACTCCATCAACTCTAACACTTTCCCCCGCTGGGTGGACCGGATCATGTCGGTCAGTCGGGTCAATAACTCTGTACGGTCCCATTAGCATCGCATGCAGGCTAGCAGAGCTAAACTGACAAGCCGTATGTACAGGTACCTGCTCATCACTAACACAAAAATACAATACTAAACTTGACTCACCGCAGAAACGGGAGCGCAGACGTCTCTAGCTTCTCTGTCAGGAGAACAAACCGAAGATCAAACCGTGATATTCATCCGATCTGTGAGTGAAACCTCTCCACAGACTCGGGGAGTGTTCACTGGGATTAGCCTGTTAGCCTGTTAGCTCATGTGGAGCCGAGCAGGCAGCAGGCTCGGAGATGGAGTCGAGTTGCTAGGCAGATTTCGTTTGGGGAGTTGTGCCCCAACTTCGCTCATCTCCCAATGTTAACTTTGGCCTGTGTGGTTCAAGCTCATTGGTGTTTCCATGGCAACTGTCTTAAGCTTGGGCCGTTGCCCCAGAGCAGAGACGGACGGCAAGAGAGAAGCGTTTCACAGAGCAAGCACACAGACAGAAACACAAACAAATCAAATGACTCAAAAACAAGACTATAATGCTTGTGAGTCAAGTTTATTCACACATACATTCACGCTACTTTGCATATAAAATAAAATATATTTTGCCACAAAGTACAGATGTATTGAGCTTTCTGCACGACAGCGCCATCTGGTGGGGCACTAGAAACGCCACTATCTACAACAACAATTGGTAGTGCTCTAGTTATAATGATGAGATAGGGAGAGTAACATGAATTTTGTTTTAAGATAAGTAAATTGGAAACTGCCTCAGGGCACAACATTCCTGGACGAGTTACTGCATTTCAATTTGTTGTAGGGGAGAGCGTGGTAATTAGCCTGACGTTGTCAGACTCACAGTTCTAGTCAGAATGTGAGTCTGAGACCGCTCCATTGGGCTGTGATTATGGGGCGTGTTTCAACCGAACCAGGAAATAAAATTCCTCTCCACTCAATTGGATAGACCTACAACCAATCAGAGCAACGTAGTATGTGACGTATGTTAAGCAACGCATTGTGAGTTATTTACTAACGCCGGGTTCACACCGGACGCTGAAGCGATGCCGAAGCGACGCTTCAGCGCAGCGCCAAGCCTTAAATAACAGCTGGCTCCCATCCATTCCCATGTTAAAACTTTGTGCGGGTCACACCGGAGGCTGAACCGGAGTGCTGCGCCAAGGCTGCCTCGCGCCGTGCAGCGATCGTTTGGACGTCGATTCTATTTTTTGCGCTTGACGCGAGTGTATCGCTCCAGGAAACACACTGAAAAACGATCTTAAACTATATTGATGACATATTTTATATGATATAAATGATCAAATATGCATCCCATACTTTGAAGTCCCCTTCTGTTGTCCTGGAGTTTTAATTTGACCAATGACATTATTAAATGTCCCCCTCTGCCCATCCACTACAGCCACACAAGCAGTGATACAGATAAAAAGAGAGAGAGAGAGGGGGCTACGTATTCTCCACATAGGCTTGAGTGGAGAATACGTAATTTACCCTCGACACCCGACATTTAACGGAGCAAACAGTGAAGTTCTTCAACATGGATGACATTAAATTAATAATTGAAGTGGAGAAGTGCAGTGAGTTGTATGATCCTCAGAACATGTTGTATAAAGACAACACCAAGAAAGACAAATGTTGGGATGCTGTTGCTTAATGTTGGAGCAACAAGTAAGTATATGCTTTTAATCTACTGGATCAACGGGTGATATTATCAGCGCTGCCCGGCAGTTCAGCATCGTTTCAGTGTCCGGTGTGAACAGCCAAGCACCGGCGTGATAGGGATTAGCGCGGTGCTTTGGCGTCGCCTCCACGTTCTGTGTTCCTCTTTCAAAATGAATGCGCTGTCGATGTCTTCTAAAACAGACTTAATGGCAGCATCTACACATCTCAGCTCAGGCATGTTTGTTGAAAACGAATTCAACCTAAGGGCACTTTGATGACGTGGTTGATTACATTACCGTTGATCATCTGTCCATCATCGTATAAAGCCCGCCCTGACAATCTGATTGGCCCGGTCGGGCATAATTTCTCCCCAACGGAGCGACTCCAGACCGAACTTCCTGACCTCAAATGTTGTGGGCGGGGCTAAGTTCATCTGGCATCCAGGCTACGTGGTAATGGGAGACATCAGGTAACGTGAGACACCCTCTGTATCTAGGCAACGGTACACATTTGTGGTCATGTGACCACTGTGTTGTCAAGCCTCTCCCATTCCCCCCTTGCCATGAAGGAGAAGCTGGTGCTAGTGCTGTGGTAATTATGTTTTTCACAAAAATGTGTATTTGCATGTAAAAGTAAATTTGTTTGCTTTGAACTTAATCAACTGTTGTGTCAAAATAAATTTAATCAGGTAGAAAAACTTATTTCATACCTGTTGATGAACTTCCAGCATATAAAACCATGTGATTAATGCTAGCTGAAGATTAGCCTGAATTGCTAAAATATGGTGTTTTTTCTAAAATGTTTGCTGTGGGGTAAAGTGAGACATATGCTGGTGGGTAAAGTGAGACATGAAGCACAAGTTAAGTTTAGTCTTTAACATATTTTAGTGTTATATTAAATTACATATGTTTTATTTTTAATGTCATAAACATTGTAGAAAAGCCATCATGCCAAGAAACTACACCAGGAAGACAAGCTGGGGCCAAACACCCCTCGCAGAGATGAAGAGTGCAGCCGCTAAGGTCATGCAAGGAAAGAAGTCCTTAAGAAAAGCTGGAAGGGATAGAAATATTTATAAGACAACCCTCAAAAGATTCATAAAGAAAAAAGAGAAAGGGACAGTAAAATCAGTAGCCTGGGGTGCAGTAGCTGAGGCAAAGAGAATATTCACAGATGAGATGGAGGAAGAGCTTGCCAAACACTTGAAACAACTAGCTGACCAGTTCCATGGCCTTGCTCCAGCTAAGTGCAGTGAACTGGCATTTGAATACACAGAGAAAAACAATATCCCTGTCCCTGCCAAATGGACAGAGAAACACTGTGCAGCTAAGCAAGGGTGTGCAAGAGATCACATGAATCATAATAATCATAAATGTGCTTAATTGACCAATCCCCATGATTCTGTTACTAGTCCGATATTAGTTTTGGAATGTGTGGTTGTCAATCTAGCTGTCAGGATTTTAACTAATACAACATGTGTTGTTATGGTAGTTAGTAAGTGGATCACTTTACCCCACTTTTTAAAAAATCATATTTTCCCTGCCCTTTGTCCTTAAGACATTCTGATCATTTCCATTGCTAGGAAACATCCTGAATTAATGGGAATTTTAATGATATATCATTTAAGCTCGCCTAGAGGGGAGCAAATGTAAAAAATGTCTCACATTATCCCGCTATCCCCTGTACAGGAACCAATGTATAGTTGGTTGTGTTGATGAGATTAATGTAAAATTGTATGTAAAATCCAATGGAAAAACTTATTGTAAGTCGCTTTGGAGAAAAGCGTCAGCTAAATGAATTGTAATGTAATGTAACGCAATGTAATGTAATGTAAAAAAAGTTTTACAATCTCAACCTCAGGATCCTCACATAGGATTCTGGATGGCAAGCAGGCATTAGCCAGAGGAAAAGTGAAACAAATATATTCACTGATGACGTGATTGATATCCCCAGTGAGTGTTCACATTGTGCAAAAATAAATATTTGTCAAAACGACAAAAGCCTTACAGTTGTCAGCTAAGTCATAACGTTGAAAGCGCTGAATCACAAACACTTTTAGGGTGGTGGCTTAAATGGGGCCGACAAAGTTCTTTGAAAGTTTAAGTCCCTGCAGTACCTACATAGGTATATATCCAGTGCTTACATAGCAGCAGAAGAGGAAGAATGCTATGGTGATCATGACAGCTATGACCACTTATGTTCTTAGCTTACACCCTAAGTTTTCGTGTGTGTGTGTGTGTGTGAGAGAGAGAGAGAGAGAGAGCGAGCGAGAGAGAGAGAGAGCGAGAGAGAGAGAGGCGAAGTTCTGAAATTCTCTAAGTGAACATTTAATATAACTACAGGCTTTGTGATCTTTATGGTATAACTACTGTATTTCCTTACTTAAAGTAGTCCTAGGTTCTCTAGTGAATACCAGTATTATACAGTATGAAGCCATGCATCTTCCTCTCTATCGCTCTCTCTCTTTCTCTCACTCACACAAACAAACACACACACACTCAGTCATTTGAGGTAATAATTTTCAAGGCAACACCTATGTGTAAATAGCAGCAACTCCGCTGCTGAAATGCAGCAGACACACTGCCAGTGTGAACAACAGACATTCGGGACATGCAGCCGTTTGGCAGGGCAACTACAGCCAGTGTGTCATAACATAATGAGAGCTCAACAAGGTGGAGCTGTGGCGATGTGACGGTTCCGTATAATGGCATCACGTCACAGAACCGAAGGTCGGTAGGTCGATCCCCAGTCTGACCCGTCTGCATGCCGAAGTGTCCTTGGGCAAGATGCTGAAACCTGAATGGCCCCCCATAGAATAACAAAGTGCTGCGAATAGATGCACTGTATGAATGTGTGTGTGAATGGGTGAATGTAAAGTTGTACTGTAAAGCGCTGTCAGTGGTCATTAAGACTAGAAAAGTGCTATATAAATACAAAACCATTTACCATATACATACACTCCATTCTTCATATAGTGACTTCTATCTATATAGAGCACTATATAGTGAGCTCATTGGGTAAAGAAATTGTTTTTTTTCAAATGCTACTCTTCACACTTTCTCTGGGCTAGTAGTGACGTCCTTCTCACAGGATTATGACGTCCAACTGAGGCCATTGGAAAATCCAACAGCTAATTTAAAATGTTTATTTAACACTTACTATTTATTGTTTAATGTAAAAAAAAAAGTTTCAGTTTGACCCGATATCGGATTACTCACAGAGTAAGTTTTTAGGTAGCTCTTTAGGTAGAGCAGGGATGTTACACCAGCATTGGCATTAGTTCAGGTTTACTTTAGCTGATTAAAATAGGCCCAGATGAGTCAACCAAATGATTTACTCAGAACTTCCCTGTAAAATAATGCTGGTCCTCAATTGTTAACGTACGGATAATATGACTATGTCTTGTAGAGCAACCCTGCGTCAATTTCAATACTAAGTTTATTTTTACTGTGTTTTAAAAGAGGCAGCAGTCAATATTTTGGCTGCTTTCTTTCAGGGAGGCAAACTGTCCAATTCTGATTGACAAAGATGTTTTGTCTGAGACATAGACATGATGTGTTCTCTTTGGGCTGATTTGACAAAGCACGATTCTACACCGCAATTCAATAATCTGCCAACATCTGACTTCATTCAGTCTGGGGGAGAAACTGGAATGTCTCCTGGTCATTTCTCCTGATTCAGATGGGTTTAGAGTAGGTGAATCACAAGTTGACTTCTTTGGCTGCCAAGAGAAGAAACAAACAAAAAAACTGTGTGCTCTATGCCCTTATTTTCTAAAACTGCCTCAGGTCTTTGTGTTACCCTAGCACTAACCATATTCCACAGGAGTTGTAAATGTTGGAAAGATTATACTCCATGTTCACAATACTGCATCACATCATCTCTGCTGATTTGTCAGCTGCACATTCATACTGACAATCTTTTGTTCTACCACATTACAAAGGTTCAACTGGATTCCAAACTGGCGACCAGTTTGACTGTGGCCATAGAGAGATGAACATAGTTAGAAACAATATACATATAGACTGTGAAATTCATGGTTGATTTGGGCCTCAAATGTGTCCAAAAATCACACCAGCCGCAGCGGTCTGAACTGTTGACACAAGGCTGAGGACTCCATGTAATCATGTTGTTGACTCCAGATTGTGACTACATCTGGAGCCTCGGCAGAAATCCACAGTCATCAGACCAGGCTACATTTTACTGCCTCACATTTCTGTTCCTGGCTTACAGGAGTGAAACCTGATGTGGTCTATGATGTTGTAGATCATCCACCTCAAGGTTGTTGGTCATTCTGATGCTTCTCTAATCACCACAGTTGTAAAAAGTGGTTATCTGAGTTCAGTGGTGGGAGGTAACGAAGTACAAATACTTCTTTCCTGTACTTAAGTAGATTTTACACATTTCTGTACTTTACTTGAGTATTTATTTTCCTGACGACTTTTTATTTTTACTCGCTACATTTGAACACAGATATCTCTACTTTCTACTTCTTACATTCTCAAAACTGTCTCGTTACTTGAGCAGCGGAGGTTGGCGCAACGCGAGCCTGTATGCACGGCGCACCTCTCTCTCTCACTCGCGTGCCCGCTGCCTCGGGAGATGTGCAGGTCCGGCGGCATGGGGGGGGGGGCGAGACCCCACTCACGCGAGACCCCAGCGTCCGGAGGTTGGTCAATCTGCCTTGGTCGACCGGGGTCAAGCAGGCTGTACCAGTCATGATCCCTCCGCAGGTTCACCATCAGGAACCCTGTTACGAGTTTGACTTCCACTAGAATCCAGTTTTATCGTCTTCTCGGCGCTCTGACTCTGGCGGGGCCGATCCGATGACCTCACTAAACCATCCAATGAGGAATAGCGATGTGTGTACAAAGAGGAGGGACTTAATCAACACTAGCACATTCCCCATCCATTTATTCCCTTTATAATGATCCAGGTGCTCCTGCAGGAGCTCAGTTCAGTTCAGTCTTTATTATTCGTTCTGAAATTTGGCAGCAAAACAAGATTGTGTCCAGTGAGTTTTTCTTATTTGTACTAGCAAAGTGCAGCTGTTAACAAAAGAGAAACTATCTTATTTTGTGTGCCTAGAACTTGTTTCCAGTTACTGAGTTATCAGAAGGGGCATTGTGTATCACTCCTGCTACTGATGAAAGGTCCAGGTTTTGTGATATTTACAGAATGTTTTAGTGGTTATACTGTGGTTTATTAATGTTCTTAGGCAGACACAAGAGGCACTTGTTTATTCTGTTGTGTTGATTCTTTTTTTTCTCTAGAAGTTCAGATGCACTGGTCCATTACTATTTGAACCTCAGTATCTAGGGTTCAGAATTTGTAAAATTATAGATTATATGCATATTGTTATAATTTTTCAGTCAGTTGAAATACATCTTGAGGAGAAACATTTTTGGTAGTTTTCTGTCTGTATAGACTATAAATAGCACTTTAGATTTTTAATTTTGGTACTTGTACCTTTACTTTTGATACTTAAGTAAATTTCAACACCAGATACTGAGCTAATTTAAGACTTTTACTCAAGTCATTTTCTGACGGGTGACTTTTACTTTTACCGAAGTCACTTTCAAGTAGGATATCTGTACTTTTACTCAAGTATGGCTTTCAAGAACTTTATACACCACTGTCTGAGTTAATATAGCCTGTCGATTGTAAGTCTGACCATTTTCCTCTGACCTCTGAACCTACTCAACCATCAGCATCCAGTTTACACCACTTATCTGTGTATAGCTCACTGCAAGCTAGGCCAGATATACATAGTTGTGTACTACAGCTCTTCCTTGAGGATCCAAAGGCTTTCCCAGGCCAGATGATCATGTATTCCCTTCAACATGTTCTGGGTCTGCTCAGAGTACCTCCCGGGAGAAATTCTGGTAATATTGAATGAACTCTGCACCATGTTTTTAAGAATGAGCACAGCCACTCTGTGAGGAAAACTAATTCCATTCTCTTGCATCCATGATCCTATTACGTTGTCACTATCAAAAAACCATAGGCAAGGGTTGGAATGTAGTAAATCAATCAGTAAATTCATAGCTTTGTTTTCATGCTATGGTCTATTTTCTCAGTCTGTTAGATCATTTACATTACAGCCTAAATCGACCTTAAAATCATTATATAGGGTTATCAAGTTCAGGATGTCATATGTGTGTTAATTTCCAAGGAGCTCTTGACACTTGAAGGCCCAAGGAGGCCAAGACAACTGTAATAATAAATGTTGAAGGCTGACATCCCTCAATACAGAAAAATTACAATTAATGCAATTTCTAGATTTCTTCACTTATGAAAATTTAATAAAAACTTAACTTACAAGATAAGTGATTCATCAGTTTGATCTACATTTGTTCCTTTTTTAATTAGGCACCCCATATGATCAGGATATTAATAAAATATTTGTTTTACTTGTTAGCACAAGTTTTTTCAAGCAATATAGAAGATTCATGCTTCAATTGATTTTTTCAAATACAATTTTACATTTTAAAGCAGTAAAAGCACAGGGCTTGGCATGTTGACTTATTAATTTTCACATCATCTGTGCATATTATATTTTAATGTATTCTCACATTATGAGCATCACACATTAGCTAAATAAACTGTTTAGATGTATGTATGTATGTATTTAGATCTAACAATAATCCTAATTTTGCATATAAAGAATCAAGCTGTTTATTTGGCTTGTGCAAATGTTTAATTGCACAAATGTTTGAATAAAGAACACTTTGAAGTCTTGTGTGTTAATGGGGTTGCTGAAATTAACGTTAAAATGCATATCTATATTTAGCTTCTCAAAAGCAGTTTGAACAATATATTTATGTGCACTAAAAAAGGAAATATTCACCTTATTTATTTCCTGCTGAGATGGGTGTGTGTTTGTGTGTGTGTGGTAGGGCCTTGATTCTTTCACTCTAGCACCATTCAGCTTTGTGCAGTGTAGAAAATCCAAGTTACTAAGGATACGTTTTCTTGCCAATATCAGGGAACCATGCACCATTTCAGCAGAGGTTCTCATAATTCTTGATGCAGAAATACTGTCACTGATACACCCAACAGTCTGTATTCCATTTCACGCCCTCGTCACTCCTACCATAAGAAGACTGAAATTCTACAAACAAATCAAGTGATTTCAATGAAATCCATGGCAATCGAGTTGGTAACATTTGACACAAACATTTTCCCCATCAAACAATGAACAACTTTGTATTGCTGGCCTCTGGGGAAACGAAAAGCAAGAACATCAAAAACTATGGAAGCTATTTTAACCTATTAGCTTCAACATAATTTGTAATGCCACCTTGCAAGACTGGAGTGTCTGTTGATCCACAAATCACAGAGGGTCACTCACACACTGACAGAACAGCTGTCAGGGATATCGACAACAGAGAGGAATGTACTTGAAGATCCCAAACACAAAGAATTTTAATACGTTGATCCAGCTGACCAGTATTAGCGCCCAACATTTTAGCGCCAACCTATTCTTTCTTGGTGCAATTTCTTTTTAATGGTATATGTGTTTCAGTATCTTCTCCACAGTGGTTCTCTGTTGTGGAACACAAGGCATGCACTTTTTAAACACTGTGTGCAAAATTTACCATCTTAAGAAAATTTTTTTTTACAACTATAGGTGTCTTAATGCTCCAAAGTAGGGCTGAACGATTAATTGCATTTGCGATAAAATCGCGATTTGATAAAACGCGATTTTCTAATCGCGTTTTAAAAGCGATTTAAAAGCGTGCGATTAAAACGTGCGAACGAGAGTAGCGCTCTGGGCTGCTGTCCGCACCCGCGGGACCACAAAACTCCTCTGATCCAGAAGTTAACGAAGCAAGCCTGCGTCACCATCAGGGTTCTAAAGTCTTCGGCCGACGTGGCGGACTCACAGAGCGAGCTCATGCCGTTGCTGACCGCGGTGCGGGCGGCGGACCTGAAAATCACTCCGCGGAAAAGCAAGCCGTGCTCCGGGGCGGCGGGGCTCCAGAGCCCCCCGGTCACATACATGCACATCTTCGAGACGGAGGTGTACAGCATGGGGGTGTTCCTGTTGAGGCCCGGCGCCTCCATACCGCTGCACGACCACCCGGACATGAACGGGAATCTACGGAGCTGCTGTTCCGCAGCTTGATCAGCAGCTCCGTAGATTCCCGTTCCAGCTGGATGCGCTGGAAGGGCAGCTTAAGCTGGCCCGCCGCATCCGCGGACACAGAGCTTAAACTGCTTCTGCTCCACTGACTATAACAACGCCGCTTTCCAACACTTATAAAAATGTATTCAATGTGGAAGTAATCCAAGTATTCAGAATACGTTACTCAAATCGGTGGGCATGTATTCTGTAACGGAATACGTTTTCAAAGTATCCTTCCCAACACTGGAAATGTTACTGACTTGGGAGCAGTAAGACACCTACAATAAAAAAAAAAGTGCAATCCTTGTGTTTATACTTACAATGACTTTGATTAAATTACTTAAATGCACACTGATTTGTTTTTCTTGTTGCTGTAATGAGCAGTTAAATAAAAATGTGGGAAAGAATATTGTACAGTAAATGTATCTAATATTGGGTTGGTCATATTTAAATCATTCATTATGTTTTTTTTGGGAGAAAAAAATCGCATATTAAATCGCAATCGCAATTTTGGGGGGAAAAATCGCAATTAGATTATTTCCCCAAATCGTTCAGCCCTACTCCAAAGTCAGTAACATTTCAAAGTCTTAAATAAAAAACGGAAAAATGAAGAGGTCACGAAGTCAAACAGTACAACTGCATGTATGAACATTTTCTGAAGCTAATGAAATGGTCCCACTCCTCAGACTTTGTTTTTTTAACCCTTTCGAACACAAGTCCCTTTACAGACAGAGTGTGTGTGGAGACAAAACACAGCAGACATGAGGCGGTTTAAAGACCTTGAGCATCCCGTTCATGTCCGGGTGGTCGTGCAGCGGTACGGAGGCGCCGGGCCTCAGCATGAACACTCCCATGCTGAACACCTTCGTCACGCAGATGTGCATGTAGGTGACCGGGGGGCTCTGGAGCCCTGACGCCCCGTAGCCTCGGCTTGCTTTTCCAGGGAGCTATTTTCAGGTCCGCCGCCCGAACCGCGTCACCAGTGAGATGAGCTCGCTCTGAGAGTCCGCCAAGTCGGCCAAAGACTTGAGGCCCCTGTAGGTGAAGCAGACCTGCTTCGCTATCTTCTGGATCAGAGGAGTTTGGTTGTCCTGCGGCATTCTGTCTGCGGGTGAGGACAGCAGCCCAGAGCCGTACTCCTTTTCGCAAGTTGTAATCGCGTACGTTGCGGTTAAAATATCGTGTTTTATCATATCGCAATTTTAACGCAAATGCATTTAATCAGTCAGCCCTAGTTTGGGTGCCTGGTGCACTCTGGCTAGCATCCATTGTTGTGATATGTGGCTGGGAATTTCTGTATTAATATGAAGACGCTGTTGTATTGAAAGGACTTCTGTGTGCACTTACGCTTTGTGCACCGCTGCGACCCCTGAACCTGGCTCCATCCATGACAGCACTGCCCTCCACAGACGTTCACCCTGCAGAGAGAAATCCAGCACAGGTAGTTGAAACAAACAGACGCTAATGTCAAAATGTCAAACACAACAGCTACATAAAGAAACCCGAACTTCTCCTGCTACACATCAAAACTTAGAGTTGAGTTGTTTTCGAGTTATTTTCACATTGCTCTGGCTCTTTTAGCTTTGGAGACATGTTATTTCAATTAGACTGTACATTTTACTAACAGTTATCTCCTTTAGTCAGATGCCAACATCAACTACTTGTTCAGTTCACTGGAGGAATGCACGTCTCGCTGGGCTGTCATCAGACTTTACTTGTGATTTTTACACAGGGGGCTGTTTCTGAATATATTAAAAGGTAAGAAACAGGCCATGTCAACTTCAATTTTACGTCTGCAACATCAACAGCAGTTCACACTGTTGTGCAGAGAGTTCACGGGGTTTGAGACACGTCACGTCATCATGTAAATTTTCCACCAAAGTGATCTGATTTTTGGCACAAATCAGGCTCCACCAATTCTCACCGGATATTTTCCAGACTTGAATGGCCTACCAAACACAGATCTCATGATATGTGGTTTGGCCTTGTGACACTAAATGTGACAGTGAAGGCAAGAATTTTCTTGTTACTGAAAGTTACTGAGGTGTCGTGTTTATAGGAGTAGGTTTGTTGAAGCCAACCTGAATCTGGCCAACTTAGTTTTACTACAAAACCTTGGTTTGGCAAAAAGGTCTTGATTTAGACAAGCTGTTAGAAGCTGGTGAGTAGAAGCTGGGAACTCACGACTCAGATCATCATCATCATCAGAGACTGGGTCAAATAGACTCACCACCTCCTAAACCTCCTGAATGTGAGAGTTTAAGATACAGACTTATAAAAAAAAACTAGATGTATATTATGCAATTGTAGGCAAACGTAATGTAGAAAAATGTATTAATACAGGCACATTTGACTATGACATTTGACTATGACACACAAAATGTATAATGGAAAATGGTAGTGGGCCATAAAATACTAAGTAACACTGCTAATCTTACATGATGTATTGTGAACAACATTTTCTGCGTTTAAAAGGTAACTGGTGCAATAGAACAAAAAACAAATATCATGAAAACAAGACAGGATTTGACACACGCGCACACACACGCACACACACGCACACGCACACGCACACGCACACGCACACGCACACACACACACACACACACACACACACACACACACACACACACACACACACACACACACACACACACACACACACACACACACACACACACACACACCATCACCTGATCCTTTCAGCCTTGTGTAACCTGGTAATGAGTCTGACAAGAGCTTTGGGTAGCGGGACACCAGTACACAAGCCAAACTGTATTCACTAATCACACATCAAAACGTTCCACTGGGCCACAAACTGAGCAGCTGAGGTCAAGCTGCTGGACCACACACAGCCTGATGAAATTGTGTTCTTCTGCTGCATTTCTACTTTATCACAATCAAAACCGCCACTGCTTTGTGTTCACACAGAGCTGTTATCATTCTGAATGTCCGCTGAGACAGAAACCTCCCACATATTTAGATGTATCCCTCTGGTCAAAGGTCTGGATTTTATTAGGTGGGAAATGCTTATTAATGTGAGGAATAAATGCCCCATTTTAAAACTGGTGTTATATGTGAGAGAATCCTATTCAACCTACGGGTAAGACTGTTGTGAATACGTTTTTGTAGGGTATTCTACATTGAAGGGAGAAGCATCAGAGTCAGTGGGAAACTGGATATTCAGGCCACATTCTTCAACAATGGTCATGAACATAGAAACATAAAATTAAATGAATCCTACGCTTTGGTTTGAAGAGATATGGCAATGCAACCAGTCCATATGACACTATGATAAAAACAATTATTTCATTTTTTTTTCCGTTCTACTTGCTGCTTCAGGGTCCTGGTGTTGTTCATGATGATTATCTGTCAAGGCAGAATTAATAACTCTGATGGAATGTGTAGTTGAAGTAAAAGCTGTTCCATAAAGCCTGGGTTTGAAGCCAGTTAATAAACAGGAGTCCAAAATATACCTTTTGGACTTCTTAATTGTGTGAATTTGTTGTTCGATTGAGCAGTAAGCTAACCAGGATTGTTTATGAATCAGGAGGTGGGGTAACTAAACAGAAGTTGGTGGTCCGATCACTGGCTCCTTCAGTCTCAGGCCCATTTCCTTGGGCGAGACACTGAGCCCCCAAATTGCTCCTGATAGCTGTGTGTCTGGATCTTCCCCTGGAGCTAGCCAGTTGGCTAACACTGTTAGTGAGATTGTTAGCCAGAAGAGCTTTATTTTCTCTCTTACTACATCTCTATTTTGGCTGCCACCCATTTTATATGAACAAGTGAATGTGAGTTTGTGGTGTGAATATGGCGTTACACTGTCATGGACTAGAACATAGCAACTGTTAATGTTATTAGATTAAAAAGTATACATTCAGAGGAAATGAAGGTGCATTAGAGTATCAATCAGAGGATAGTCACTTTCAACCAAGACTTACATACTAGTTATCTAAGCCAAGGAGGTTAAGTTATGACCCCTGTCCTTTTGTTTGTTGTTTTTTTGTTTGTTTGTTTGTTAAAAAATATTACATAAAAATGGCTGAACAGATTTCCAATATGCTGCAGATTCAATAAAAAATCCAGGTCTGCCCGATTTAAATATGGTTTCATAGAGGGGTAAGCCTTCTTCCAGTGCCATTCTAGTTAATGACATGTTCTCTCCCTGGAACATGGCCACAACAATAACTTCCAGAGGGTGCATTCTAACATCTTTTCAATCACGTAGAAGGAACTGAAGAGTGAATGCAACAATTCCTGAAGCTCTTGGCAAGATACCATTATCACCACCACCCACTGCCAGTTGGCAACCACAATTGACAGCAAAGAAAAGAAAGTGAGAGAAATAGAAGCAAAACAAGAGTTAATATTGGCATTGCATCGCAATGCAGAAGATAACTTATAAGGAATAAAAGAATAATATAAGTAAAAGAAAGTAGACTACTTTTAATATAATGTTGTAACAGAAAAAAAGTACATATTGCACCTTTAAACTTCCACTCAGGATGAAGTCCGTTGTCTAATGCTATGTTCATATTAAAGGCCTTATTGCTAAATTCCAATTTGACAGATACAACCTTTAGTGTCACTAGTACTGTGCCCATTCTGGTTTGCTTGGCCTGTGTTAACGCTCCAGATCCTACTGAAGAGTTCATACTTGTCATTAGTAAATCCTCCGAAACATACTGTCACTTTCCTTGATTGTGTGCTGGGCACTGTGTATACAGCTTTTTATGTCTATGGATATCATTGCTGGAGGGGCCACGAGATTTCAAACACTGCCAGAGTTCATCCAAAGATGTAGATAAAGACATGTTCAACTTGGTGTGCAGACTGAATGAACACTTCCCCACTGACTGCAAGGAGCTGTTAGTCAAAATTCATCAATGTTGAACATCTCAAGGGTCCAAATTGCATCACGTTCGACACTGCATTTCCTAAAGCCCCCAACAATACTAGTATACTAATTATTTGGTCTGTTTACACATCAGTGTCAGGATTGTGTGACTTTAGGCCAAGGGAGATTGGATTAGGTCCATTTCACCATGGGATGTAATGTAACCTAATAGGGCTAGGAATGGGTCAATGAACAACAATCCACAGGAGAGGTCTAATTAAGCAAAATAGAAAGAACCTCAGTGGGTGTACCAAGAGTGCTATACACTATAGAGTTGCTCTACAAACTATAAACTAATTGCTTTGGATGAGATTTATGTGAGATTTTGCAGTATACCACATTCTGACTGCTACATGCGCTACATTGCAATGCAGTGCCTTACATGTTAAATCTACTCAAGACCTGAGAGGGACCAGGCCAGCCACCAACACGTTTGAGGGTTGTCTGCTCACTCAGGGATTCAATGGAGAGTTAACAGGACAAGTTTGGAACAGATTTGTCTATACATGGAGATTAAGCACAATTAGACAATATCAGATTTGATTTAATTCCAACAGCATAGTTCACATTTAACAGGTCGTTGAGCCCAGTGAGAGTGAAAAAAATAACATATCACCACTTTCAACTCCACACACGTGTCTGAAAACAGCTAAGTTCATGTCGGTGTCACTGAGAAGTCAGAGCCTGATGACACTGTGTTTGAGTTCAAATCCACCATGAAGAAAAGACCAACCCAAACAAGGTTATGTCCATCATGTCTTTGTCTTTAAGATAAGGTGAGAGTGCAACATGAGGCTACAGCCTAAAGGATACCACGGTCCAAATGTGCTTTTAAGATTAATTGTGGTGCCTGTTTAGTTTAAGATCAAAGCTGACAGGAAGTCATTAAGTTCATTCTCTTTCCCCTACATTCCTCCGTCCTGACATGTTTTTCTCAGATTTTCTTACCCGGGCAGCTTCATAACCTGCCGCTGCTGGCTCTGCTCCTGTCCGTTCTGCCGGACCACCGATGGCAGCTGCGGGCTGAACTGGGGCACCGGATCCGCCTGGTTCCCCATCCTGCGGGTCCGGACCTGGCGCCCGAAGTTGGCGGTGAGCTCCACGTTGTACGTGTGCGGTTGCCCCGCCGCGCTATGACGCGTCGAGATGGAGCTGACCCGCACTCCGCCGTCCCCTCCGGCCGAACCCGGCCCCGGCCCGGGCTGCAGTACGTACAGCCTCCTGTAGCCGCTCTGGCCCTGCTGCTGTTCCGCTGACACACAAAGCAACACACCGAAGGCAAATAAGAGGCCCCGGTTAATCCAAGACATATCGACTCCGAGCAGTGAGTGAAGTTTTGGAGGCAGGGAGTGAGGGAGGGGGCTATCCAGGTTAATTCCGGCTCCTTTAAAAAAACCTCTCACTTCTTAAAAGTAACAAAAGCCTGTGTAATCCTGAGCTATTCATGTAGGTATCGACCTCCAACCTAAATAAGCTAACTTTAACCAAAGAAAAACGTCGGCTCTTCTGTCAAAAATGTCAAATAAAAAAGGGCATGTCTCGTAAAATCGTTCCTCTCGGGGAGAAGTGAACGAGGCTTCGCTCTGTGTTCTCCTGTGGCTCGCAGGGTGTCCGAGCTGCCGCGGCTTCCTCCGGACAATGAGTGAGTCGCTCCGCGGTCAGAGGAGCCGAGAACTCCAGGAAAGTTTCTCTAGAGGTGAACGGTGTCAGCAACGCGAGCAGCCAGCCTCCAGACGTGACGTCAGGAGGGGGAGCCTGCACGCTGTGCACGCTACCCCGAGAACCGTTCTCCGAGTTTCCTGGGGCCCAAGGGGGAGAGGGGGGACCCAAAGCCACACCCCTACCCACACACAGGCTCACTGTCTGACCTACACACATACACACACTCATGTATGTACGTCGATCTTCGTGAGGAACAGGCCCAGATCTGGACTGCTCAGAACACGTCCCAATATTAAAAGAACGTCCATCCTTTTTATGAATCAATATTAGATCATTCAAATGAAGATCAACAATCAGAGAATAGTATGTTTGAAACCCCGCCCTATGTCCAATCAGCAATTCCGAAATCAGGAAATTATGACACATGAAATAAACGTCATTGGCTTTGGCTTTGTATTTATATAGCACTTTTCTAGTCTTGCTGACCACTCAAAGCGCTTTACAGTACAGTTTTACATTCACCAATACATTCATACGGTGCATCTATTCACAGCACTTTGTCATTCTATGGGGGGCCATTTGGGGTTCAGCATCTTGTCCAAGGACACTTGCATGCAGATGGATCAGACTGGGGATCGAACTGCCGACCTTCAGGTTGGAGGACGACCACTCTACCCCTCAGCCACAGCCACCCAAAAAACATGTTGTTGTTATTCGTGTCTCTGGAATTGGCAGATTTAAATGGCACGGAATAAAACTGACCATTGGGTTGGCATAATTAATCCCCTAGACCCTTACCATAAGCTTAACTATCACAACTCAATGTCTAACCCTAACCCTAAAAGCAAGTCTCACCCCTTTAAAAGTGTGTCCGAAAGTGAGGACCAGCCTAAATGTCCTCACTTTCCAAAAATGTCCTCACTCCATAAGTTCTATGGTCCTCACAAATAGTAATTACAAGTACACATACACACCACAGGTCTCTGTTACTAGCTAGCTTGTCAGTTAAAATTGTTTAAATGAGTAAATTGTACCATTAATGCATAGACATAGGTGATCCTCAAATAGGTACCTCTGCAGTTAGTTGTGATCACTACAGACACAGTAGGTCCACAGTATTTATTACTTATTAGTATTTAATCAGCCTGTTACCTCTGAAATAACAACTTCCTACTATTTTGACACATTAAAATGTTATCATGCTCCAAAGGTCACTGTCTTATTACTTTATAATCAAAAGTTATCTTTGGAAATAAAACATAACTTTCTTGTTATTACTTCTTTATTTTTTGTTTTAGGATAATGTGAGTCATCCAATCACAGGCTGTTGAATTACATTTGTCAGCAATGGAAAATCTAAAAGTTTTCACTTATTCCCTTTTAACGTTGATGAAGTAGTTTGCATTAAGTAAACGGTTTTCCTTTGCTTGGTCAAAATATTAAATTTCAACTAGGGCTGTGGAATGATTAAAATTTTTTATCAACTTAATCCCAGGTTTCTATGGATTAATCATGATTAATCACATTACCGATTTTCTCTGTATATTTTTGTGAAAACAAAAAGATTTATGACAAAAGGATATATACATTTAACATGTTTTCTTTTTCTATTCATAAATAAACAAAACAATGGTGCTGCAACTCAGCAGTTCTTTAGCAGTTATCTTTGCTATTCCATATGGAACATTATTATAATCTTCATCCTAAACAGAATTTGGGCTTCTTAGCCATTGTATGGTTTAATAAAACGTTTTTCTTTTCATTTAAAATCAAACAGAAATTATTTGAGCTTCTTAGCCATTCTTTTTATAGGATGGTTGAAATTTTATATATTTTGTCAAACAACCATGACACAATCGAATGCCTCTAAAGGCCCTCTTAGCTAGTCGTTCTTTAGCCAGTTGGTGAGGCAAACTAACTTGTTCACATTCTCTGACAGTAAAGCTGACCGCTTCTTTTGCACAATGTGTCCTGCGAGTGAGTCTGGTTTGGCGCATTCCACCTGAACGCCGCTCGCCGAGCGACGCATGCTTCGCGTTGCGGTGGTACTTTAGGCGGGTATTACTACTGTGAAACGATAACGTCTTCCCACAGAGTGTTCATATCTCCTTGGTTTTATGGAATGTTCCATCTTTGTTTTTTTGGAACACGATCTTCCCATCCAGAAGGTTCTCAGGTGCATCAGAATTATCCATGTTTATTTTTGTTTGTTTGAATAGAGGCTACCGCCTGACGGTATTTGAGCGGCGACTAGTCCAGAGTGGGCGGAATTGTGGGTATATTGGAAGGTCCTTCTGCGCATGCGTTAAATGCGTATAAAAAAAAAAACACAGCTCTAATTTTAACGAAAGACAAACTGACAGAAGATGTATTATAGACTATGGCTATGTGAACCGGACTAAGTTCACAAAACTTGATCCATGCTGAAATCAAGTATATATATATATATATATATATATATATATATACACACACATCTACCTATATCTACTTTTTTGCATTCCTTCAGCATACATCTCAAGTCAAGGACAATGTTGAGACATTCACACATTAGCACTTTATTTATAACACAATACTAACACTGGGTAGCTCCTCCCTTTAATTATGCTCATTGTTGACATGATTGTATCACACGATTTCTGTAGAATCATCTTCTGCAAATTCATACTGCCAATCATCTGTTCAACACACATTACAAAAGCTCTACTGGATTCACATCGGCGGCTATGGCTGAGGGGTAGAGCGGTCGTCCACCAACCTGAAGGGAGGCAGTTCGATCCCCAGTCTTCTCCATCTGCATGTCGAAGTGTCCTTGGGCAAGATGCTCAACCCAGAATTGCCCCTCATAGAACAACAAAGTGCTGCTAATAGATGGACTGTATGAATGTATCTGTGAATGGGTGAATGTAAAACTGTACTTTAAAGAGCTTGAGTGGTCATCAAGACTAGAAAAGCGCTATTTAAATACAAAACCATTACCATAACTCACTATCATTGTCATGCTCATGTTCAAACGCACACACAACACACAAGCTCTCACCCAAGGGCACACGCAGGATTCTAAGCCTAAAAGTCTGCTACCAGAAGTAGCCATGCTAGTGGATGTACAGAAGCTAAAACGCACGGGGCGAGAGCATGTTTCCGGTGTATGTGTGTGATTTATGTATTTTTTCTGGAATAGATCACGATTTACATCAATTGTTTTGGATTTGGCTGAAACACTGTTAAGCCCTGAGACTCCAGAAGTGTTTTGATGTGGAAAAATTAAAAATAATGGAACCTTCATTTTTTAAGATGTGGATGTAGTTCCATAAATGTGTCCTTACAGAACATGTTAGACACAAAATATGTTATAATGAATTAATCAAGTGACAAGTACAAATCATTCATACCCATCACCTCTAGTACGAAAATTTGAATGTTCCTCTAAAGCAAATTATCCGGGCTGCGGACATTTATTAGAAAACCTGTAATATTGAAAAATTCAATCTTTAGCACTTCTGTGTGACTTCTCATTTGATTCATTAACCTGCAATTCCAAAAGAGAGAGAACAATCTTTATACTTTCATTTTATCCACATGATAAAAATGCCGAGCTAATGTTGGAAAAGAAAATTGAGACATCAGAACTTGTGAAATAGTTTGGTTGTATAGCAAAGCTATGGAGAGAAGCTGGATCTGGAGCCCCCAGTGCTGCCACTTTTTCTCAATGGCCACTGGTTTGTTGTGATAAATAATCACTGTTTTTAAAATGTAGTTAAATCCAAAAGCTTTTATATTTGTAAGAGAAACAGGAATGTATATCTGCACTGGACCACATTAATCGAAAAGTCAATAGAAATGGAAAACCTATTTCCTTAAGCACCCTTTCATGAGTAGATATTTTTCAAATAACATTCAACATTAAAGAGAAACCACATTTTTCAGTGTTGGGCTTTATACATAAAGAGTTACATTGGCACTCAGAGTGGATAATCCACTATCAATCAATCAATCAAATTTTATTTGTATAGCCCATATTCACAAATCACAATTCGTCTCATAGGGCTTTAACAGGACGTTACATCCTCTGTCCTTAACCCTCGGCAAGAGTTAGGAAAAACTACTAAAAAACGTAGAAACCTCAGAGAGAGCCACATGTGAGGGATCCCTCTCCCAGGACAGACAGAAGTGCAATAGATGCCACGTGTAGGAAAACATCATCAAGATTAAAGTTTTTAGCAGCATTTGATGAGGGTAAACATCCCGAAGGACAACCCCTACATGACATGCCAAGCAGTCCCGCTGTAATCACAGTCCATGGTCAGCAACCAGCAGGACCACGATACACCATCCAGACCAGACGCCACTCCAGTCCTCAGTCACCGTCCACCGCCGCCCACCAAGACCCACCACGAGCCGACGCTGCGGTCCTGGTCCACCGCCCGTACACGATGCCAACGCGACAAAGGATCCGCCACACTGGATCCACAACCGCGACCCCCGATGCACAATCTACAAACCGCAATCCATGGTGCGGCCACAGAGGCCCTGGATCTGCGGGTGATAAAGCAAAGGGATTCCGGGGACAGGGGATAGGGATGGAGAAGAGGAAGGAGAAGCTGGAAAGAGAAGCTCCGTGTGTCATGTTTCATAAATTCCCTTTGCGTCTTAGAGTCATCAGGGTTTTTTGCCTTGTAATCAATGATACAGGCCGAACTTGAGGATACACTGAGGCTCAAGGTAAATCTGACTGGCTACTGGTTTGTATGATAGTACGATGAAAACCATGTGGCCTACTCAGTAGATCAGCCATCAATACCTCTATGCCTTTTTAGACTAAATGCTTCCTATGTGAGAACATAGAACAAGTTATACTCTTAAACGAACAGATGGTGTCTGCCTCTCGAACTGAAAGTGGTAGATTATTCCTCAGCAGAGGGGCATGATGGCTAAAAGCTCTGGCTCGTACTCTACTTTTAGAGACTTTAGGGACGACAAGTAAGCCTGAATTCTGGGAGCGGAGTGCTCTAGTGGGTTGATAAAGTACTAACAGCTCTTTAAGGTATAAAGGCCCCATATTATTAAGGGCCTTGAAGGTGAGGAGGAGAATTTTAAATTCTATTCTAGATTTAACTGGAAGCCAGTGTAGCGATGCTCATACTGGAGAAATGTGCTCTCTTCTCTTTGTTCTCGTCAGGACACGTGCTGCAGTATTTTGGACAAGTTGCAGAGTCTTTAACGATTTACTGCTGGAGCCTGATAATAATGAATTACAATAGTCCAGTCTCGATGTAACAAAGGCGTGGACTAGTATTTCTGCATCTTTTTGCGAAAGGACATGTCAGATTTTTGAGATAATACGCAAGTGGAAAAAGGCGGTCCTAGAAATTTGTTTTAAGTGACACTTAAAGGATAAATCAGGATCGAAGATCACTCCCAAGTTCCTGACTGTTTCATTGGAAGCAAGGGCAATGTCGTCTAGCGCAGCTATACCATTAGATAATGTATCTCTAGCTGGACTACTAGTAAACGGCCCAAGTGCATGAAGCACTTTCACTATGCCACCACACTGAGACCTGACATTGACCTGTGGTCAGCAACCGAAAAGCGTGTCCTGATAGTCGAGGTGACTATTCCCAGGGAAGGGTGCACCCAGGAAGCATGCGAGAGGAAAAAGCTGCCGTACACAGATCTGGTGGCAGAATACCAAGAGAATACTTGGAGAGCAACAACTTACCCAGTGGAAGTTGTCTGGCAGAGTTGTCACAGCCAGAAATGTTATGCAGTGATAACACCAATCTGTCTCTAAATGAAGCAAGAGAATATTAACTTTGAACAAGCAAGCCAGTGGAACCAGTAGCCGGGTGAGAATATGAAGTAATTTGTAACCCTGGTGCACACACTTACTGACCTTTGTGAATTTTGAGCCCTGAAAGAAGAGCTGTCTCAGGCTCGGCTCTCTCCCTGCTATCATCCTACCTCAATAACCACACTTAACGGGTAACATGGAGAGGATCTGTGTCTGAACTTTGTCCTCTCACTACTGGGGTCACTCAAGGTTCCGTCCTTGGTCCCATCCTCTTCTCTCTGTACACCAACTCTCTCGGCTCTGTCATTCAGTCACATGGCTTGTCCTACCATAGCTATGCTGATGACACCCAACTAATCCTCTCTTTTCCCCAATCTGGAACACAGGTAGCAGCACTAATCTGGGCCTGTCTGACTGACATCTCTCAGTGGATGTCTGCCCACCAGCTGTAAATTAACCTTGACAAGACCTTAAAGTCTTTTCCTTCCAGGGAAAGGCTCTCCCACCCACGAACTGACTAGTAACTTTGACAACTCCGTGTTAACCCCCACTCAGACTGCTAAGAACCTGGGTGTGACACTCGACTGCCAACATTACTGTAACAACACGTTCCTGTAGATTCATGCTGTACAACATCAGGAGAATATGTCCCTTTCTCACCCAGAATGCGGCGCAGGTTCTGCTCCAGGCCCTGGTCATGTCACGCCTAGACTTTTGTAATTCCCTCCTGGCAGGTCTACCTGCTAGTGCCATCCGACCTATGCAGCTCATCAAGAATGCAGCAGCTCGGCTGGTCTTTAACCTAAATTCACTCACAATACTCCGCTCATCCACTCCCTTCACTGGTTACCAGTGCCTGCTTGCCGCCGTTTAAATAAAAGTACTTGCGTACCGTGCTGAGAACGGATCGGGTCCAGTCTAGGGCATGGTCAAACATTACACCCCAGCCCGTCAACTCAGCTCTGCATCAGCCAATCTGTTTGTTGCTCTCTCACTGCGAGCTAACACTCATCAAAATCACGACTATTTGCTCAAAAATCACGACTGTTTGAAAGGTGCTCAAACCAAAAAAAAAGGGCACCCATCGCCAAAATTATGTATGACATTTTGAATAATAATAATAATTAAATAAATTAATAAAAAACACAGTAGGATATTTTCAACTTATATATTTATTTTTGTTGACAAACTAACTCAAATGATCAAATTGAATAAATAAATGAATAACAGGCAAAACCAGACAAAACAAGGCCAACTAACATAAGCAGCATTACACTAATAATATACCACAATATACCTCACCAGACTTTCATGTAGCTCAACTTAAGACCTACCTTTCATTTAAATAATTACGATTTTAAATGAAACAAAACTAGTGAACTTGTCTAATTTGTAGAACAGTAAAACTTTCTTTAAATGCTCTGCCTGTCTGCCTGTCTGCCTCCCTGCCTGCCTGTCTGTCTGTATCTCTCTCTCTTCATTAAACATGACAAACGTCATTAAACAGCTGGACAAGACTTTGAAATCACGGAATTCGTGAGTTTTTTGTTTGTATATTTTTTAGGAAACGTCGGACCAGTTGCAACGTAATATTTTTAGAGGCGCTAATGTTGTGGTTAATTTATCACCAAACAACGTCAGAGGATTGGACAAACACCGTCATTACCTGCTTGTCAGAGAAGAAGTAGGCTGGAGCCAATTGGTGCTCAGCGCTGAATGAGCACTAAGTGGGGGAGGCGGAGGGAGGGGCTGGGCGGGGGCTTGTGAACGCCGCGGAGCATGTCGGGGCGAAATTCTCACAAGAACTCAAATAAATGTCCGTCTGATATCAAAACACATTTGGGGTGAATTGATGACAGAGAGAGTAATTTTTATTTTTAAATATTGCTGAATCAAGAAAAAATTGGGCCAAGCAGAAGGGGCACTTTTCTCATCCAGGGCAAAAGGGCAGGTGGTCTATCTGTGCACGTCCCTGGCAGATGGGATGCATGGTGCTGTATGGACCAGGATATCACAAACTGAAAGTTGAGGGATAATTCAAAGGGATATTGAGCAGTGAAAAGAAAATAACAGAATGAGACATTTATTTAGTTTGGGGACTGTCAAAGCCGATACTGGGTTGTCCTGTAATTGAGGCTCTGACACGAATACATTGTGTCTAAATGCAGGCCCAGCAGGAGGATTTCAAACCCCAGTACCCTACAGCATTTTCTGGAAGAGGGAAATTGAGGGAGCCCTAAAAAACTGAGTTGGAGTGAGGTGCTGTCCCATATGCAGTGTTTTCTCATGCCGAGTGCCTGGCACCTTCCAATGAGCGACAAGAGATATTTTCGAAGTGACCCAGCCCACATCATGGTGTGCTGGCATGGTCATGGCATCACACAAGCCATGGTGATCAGGGTATCACACAGACTCACACAGAAAACGGACAATCTTGGACAGAATGACGAGGGCACAGGGTTTAAATACACAAGGGAGAGGAAACAATTGGATACAGAGGGAACACATTAGGTTGAAGCAGGTAATCACAGGAGTAGGAAACACAAGACGGCAGTATGAGGGTACCTGAAACGAGACAAGAGATGAGTACGACTAAATAAATCAGGAAGACAAAATGCAAGAAACATGAGGGAGAAAACAAAACATGACCTCAACTATCTTGGAGATGTGACAGTACTCCCCACTCCATTGCCGTGACCCGATGGCCCAGGCTTGTCTGGATGGCATTGGTGAAAGTGGTGGATGAGTTCTGGATCCAGGATGTTGCTTGCCATAGCCTACGACATCTCCTCAGGGTTATAGCCAGCTTACGTGTTACCCCTCGGAGGGGCAGATCCTGGGTGGATAGCTCTGCTGGTACTTGGGAGCTGAAGAACAAAGCAGGTCAGCTCCTGACTGCGGTGGAGGGCGCGTCAGGCCCGATTTCAGGTCATTCAACAACGGTGGTTCAGAAGGCACAAAAACCTCCTACTCCAATGCTGGGAACAGGGGGAGCTGGTAACCATATGCACATTGGAACGGCGACAGCCCACTAGAGTAGCAAGGCAGGGTATTATATTTATACTATACCTAAACCAGGTTTTTACTGCAGGAGGCAGGATTGTGGGAGGTGAGAATGCGCAGGCCGGTCTCCAGTTCCTGGTTGACCCACTCAGCCTGGCCTTTGGACTGAGGATGGTATCCAGAAGAGAGGCTTGCAGAGGCTCCGACTAACGAGCAGAAGGCTCTCGTAACCTGGACACAAACTGTACATATACATATTTGCTCACAACTTTTTCATGAAAATATGTTTATTTCAATTAAAAAGGAGGGAAAAGGCGGTGATTACCAAAACATTGACTGCAAACATCAACTTAAGGCGACTTTATGTGCCATGTTAAAATGTCCTTTTTTTAAGCTCATCGTGATGGTAGTGAAAAAAACAACACTACAGTCCAATGCTCTTACTCTGGACAAGACAGCAAAAGCACAGTTTTCCAAAATGTCGGTGTTCCTTTAATGAGATTAATTCCTTTATTAATTTATATTACAATATTTAGAACAAGAAGAAGTTTTAACATGTGAGGAGTTTAACATTGTGTTGTGGATGTGGCCAGCAGTACCACATTGTGGTAATCTTCAAATTATTCAACCTGAGCTGCTGCGTTTAGCTTCCGGTGAAAATGTTCACGTCTTTCCTATACAACATAAAATTGGCTCATTTGCAAGGTTTTGTGTCTAAAGTGGTTTATTTAACTAATCCCAGTTTCCTGTGTATACAAAATGATGATTAAATGGGACATTAATTTAGACTACTATGCTGTTATAGCATGAATAGCTGACTTTATTACACAGCTTGAAGGCTTCTCAATATGACCAATAGCCACTTCCTTAATTAAAATCCTTAAGGTGACCTTGCAAAGTCAAGGAATGTCTTTTTGTTCAGCAGTATCAACGCTGTCATGTCAGCACTTCAGGCTATATAATACCTTTCCAAAAACATAGAATGTTTGTGTGCGCATGTCTATCTATAGTTTTGGTTCAATACCATCATTGTGACGACATTTTGGCTGGTCCTCACAAATTAAATTGGCTTTTTGAGGATTAAGACTTGGAATTAGGATTAGAATTAGGTTTAGGTTAGGGTTAGTCATTTAGTTGTGATGGTTAAGGTTAGGAATGCATTATGTCAATGAGAGCCCTCTCAACTATTAAGACGTGTGTGTGTGTGTGTGTGTGTGTTTGTGTGCATGACTCTGGGAAAAACTAGTTTCAGATAGAAAATATGGAGTTCAGAGGGTTGTGCCAGTTGCATTTCATAGAGTGTGTTCCAGGGAAGAAAAGGGAATATCAGCAGACACATCTGTTTTGGAGAAATTCCTTGCACGTAGCTATCTGTCAGGTGCATAGTTGTAAGTCCAGATGTACTGTATGTCTGACTTCCAAAGTGTACATTTGAATATGAACTCTTTACATGCATATATGGTATCTCAATTCTGAATATGGTCTACTATCAGCACTTATGAGTCAGAAACATAGATTAGTAAGTGTTTGTTGTGTGTGTGTGTGTGTGTAATCTCTTACAAAGGACACAGGTTTATTAAAAGGTGTCAGTGACAATGAATAATGCTGTCACTCAGATTGATCGCACCAGATCTTTCCTCTGCTCTTTGAGTACACTGGTAAAACACAACTTATCTGTTCTCCACAGTAGAATTTAGTCGGAGCAACGCAGCTCTCTTCTTTCTCTCTATTCTCCTCATCATTATCTTCTTCCGGCAATGATTCACTGATGGAAAACCCCATCAATTATCAGAACGTCTTTCATAAATCATATATGGCAGCAGAGCTCCATCTGATCGGCCAAATATATTGTACATGCAGAGCGTGATTGCGTGGCGCATGGATCATCACTATCTCGATAACGTGAGCTCGCTAACCCTAACCCTAACCTTATTATCTTGGACAATATATATCGATAATATAAACCCCGAGATTCAGGTAAAAACATAGACTGAAGTCAAACTCCAAGGCTTTCAAAACATTACTGACTAATGGGGCAGGAATTTATTTTACAGCAGCCCTGTGAACGAAGCTCTGACTTCCCTGCCTGTCCAAATGAGGAATAGATGAGCCTATGATGCTCCAGCCGAGCTCAGTTCTCTGTGCACAGGGTTCATTGTCTTAGCCTATGACGGCTTCAAATGGGGCTAGTGCTAACAGAGAATCAGAACCAATTAGCAGTCCTACTTCACAATCTTGAAGCGATGGCAACATGTCTGCTAGATGTCTGAGGTGAGGCCAAGTTTGTGCCGTTTCTCTTGTTGGAATATATGACTTGTCCACTGGAATAAAACTACGAGTGAAGGCCTGCTTTACATGGATATGTTTATCTGAATTAAGACCTCAAACTCGTAGACCGCGGATACTCGTACTTGCCAAGATGGTGTCGACAGCTGTCATTGTGCTGAGTTTCAGCTTCACTGGTTGAGAGTCCACATCTAGGTCTTGAAGCAAGTATTCTAGAATGAATGTTGAATCACTCTGTCTATCGAGTAATGCATAGGTGTGGCTCTTTTACCGACGACACCAGGACTTGGACTATGCTTGAGGTAGCGAGGGCACGTTGAGTTGATGCATAGGACATGACTTTGACAGCCTCTTCACTCAGGCCATCGTCTGTTAGGGCAATGATGTTTTTTGTCGCGTCCCCTGGTCCTTTCATCCACTCCTCATGCTGTATTGAGGGATCTGGCTCCCTTCTCGACTGTGGGTTTAAAGTTCATCCAATGTGGGGAGGTGATAGGGTTACAAGATATCCGGGCTTCTTTGTTCAGGAAAGCTGTGAAACTTTTCAAATCGGGGTAATCCCCAGATTTATAAAGGTTATTGTTGACGATTCGGCCCAACTTTCGTACAATCCATTCAGGTAGTTTTTTAAGGAGCTTGTGGTTCTCTTCGCAATCGTTCAAGATGGTCAAACCTTTAACGTGTTGGATTGTCTCTGCGCAGCCTTGGAGAAAGTCTGTAAAATCTCTCAGTGCTAAAGGATCGGTCGCACTGATTTTTAGCTATCTGGCGAGCTTGTCTCTGAAGGTCCTCCGAGTTCCGATAGAAGAACCCTTCCACTGCTTTGCGGGCTTCTCCGACGAGGTAGATCTTTAGGTAAATCATCATCTCGCTTGACGAGAGCGGTTTCTGATTGATAAGGGTTGTAAAGTCATCTTCCAATCAGTGAACTTCAAAGGATCACCATTAAATGTTGCTGTCTCAGGTACTGGCAAGCGATTTATGCTGAGTGCGCTTGCTATTGCTTGGGCAAGAGAGACGGTATCTTGGGATGCAGTTGCTCTCAGAGGTGCTCGTTGAGGTTGAAATGATGACGCATTTGGATCCAGCTGACCTTCAATATCGGTCTCCTGGTGAGCAGCGTCCGATTCATGGTTCATCCCTTTTTGGCAGTCATCTTCGAAACTATTATAGGCTCTTACTCTAGCAGCTGCTACCTGGACTTTCTTCTCTGCCTTCAGGTGCTGCAGGTTCATCCTTTCCTCTTCTAGGTTGGATGGTCTCTCTGTCCTTTTACGCTCCACTTCAGATAACATGGCCACCTCTTTGAGTTTCCATTCGCTTTCCAGTGTTCTGAGCTTGGATTGCTGAGCTAGAATGTCTTTTGTCGCCTTTACCTCTTCTTGCTTGGCTGCGAGTTCTGCTTCTGCGTATTGTCGTTTACTAGAGCTTGCCGAGATTACAATTGACTGGTCTGAGATCCGAGATGCTTCTGAAAATCTCTCCTTCTCGACTCGTTCGTTATAGTTGCCATCGATGATGTCACTGCAATTACTCACAAGAGCAAGGATGTCTTCGGTCAGAGCAGAGCAGGTGTCCATTTTTCCAACGATATCTGGAGTGGAGGTTTGGCTGCGTGAGAGTGGCTCATAGTGATGATGCACCATATCATGTTTTGTGGTAATGTTGTGTTGAGTTTTGTCGAGGTCATCTGGGGAGCAGTAGTTTTTTAATTCAGTCCGAACTTCTCTTGCTGACAATTTCCAGGACTCATAGGCCTTATGAAAAGTATTTTTGTGCTTTAGGGCAGTCTCTTTGTGCAGTTCTTGGACCTTATCTGGTATTTTTCTTTGCCGTAAGCCTGGTGTGTCTTGATGTGTTGGAACTGATTTACTCGTTGCTGCTGCTTCGAGTGACATTTTATTTTACTTGCGTTGCTATTTTGACTATCAGACCTTAATCTTTAGGTGTAATATGCAGTTTGCCTGAATAGAAACTATCCTAGGCAATTTAAACAGTGTTTTCGCTCCTCAAAGAAAACAATAAACAATGTTGCAGCATGACACATATTTACCATTGGTCGTTATAATCATCATCATCATTATTTTGTGATCAGTTTTGACTTTAACACAGCAGGAACGTCCACAACATTTTGTATTTACATGTTAAAAGCTTCATGAAACTTGCATATCCATGTCTCTCAGTGCATCTATTGTGCGTGCACTTTTGATGCTGTATCCGGTCTTCCCTCACCGTCGATTTGTAAGTTTGTTTCTTAGGGTGACGACAAGGGTCAGGAAGACGTTTCAGTGTAGCATCGAGTTTTACTGTAACAGCCCCCCGCTTCCCCAAACATGACGCAGAGTTTCTCTACTGATGTCACACGGCTCTTTATTGTTCACTTCATCGTAGCCGTAAATACACCGTAAAACTTGAATGACATTAAGAACAGGATATTTTAATCCATAAAACCAAACACAAACGTTAAAATACAATAAATAATCAAATCACCACGAGACAAGTCTGATGGGTTAACCTGACATAGCGACTCCCGTTCCGCGCTACCTGCAGCAAAGTAAATGGGACCAGCTTCTATACCTCGTTATGCTGGCGAAGGGGTGTTAACTATAGTTGTTCGGTCCGTAAGGTTTTGATAAATGCCGCACAGCCGGCGTCCGGTCATTGTTCCTGTTCCTATCCTTGTTCCGGAGTTGTACAGCAGGTGTTATTGCACTGGTCAGCAAGCGAGGGATCTGTTGCGTCTATTAACATGGTCCGCTCCTTAAACTGCATGTATTTATGCGAGGGGAGACGCTTTGTGTAAAACAAAATAAGCCCAACCCAAAATAGCAGAATAAAACAGTATGCATAAAGTGGCAGGTGTAGCAGTCAGTTACAACAAATAACAAAACCTATTGATTTATCTATTATCATGATCATACTTATGCTACATGCGTCAAGTGGTTTGTAGCACTGAGTCAATGGACACCACCTGAAAATTAACCACGACAAGACTGAACTACTTTTCCTTCCAGGTAAAGGCTCTCCCACCCACGAACTGACTATTGACTTTGACATCTCAGTGTTAGCCCTCACCCAGACTGCTAGGAACCTGGGTGTGACACTCGACAGTCAACTCTCCCTTACTGCCAACATTACTGCAATAACACGTTCCTGTAAATTCAGATGCTGTACAACATCAGGAGAATATGCCCCCCTTCTTGCGCAGGTTCTGGTCCAGGCTCTTGTCATTTCACGCCTATACTATTGTAACTCCCTCCTGGCAGGTCTACCTGCTAGCGCCATCCGACCTCTGCTGCTCATTCAGCAGCTTGACTGGTTTTAACCTAAATTCACTCACAATACTATTACTTGTAAGTCGCTTTGGATAAAAGCATCAGTTAAATGAAATGTAATGTATAGAGGGAAGACACCATATCTGCACCACTAGTGATTGTTTGTGATGGGCGGTTTGCTTGGCCTGTGGTAATGCTGGTTGCGGCCTTCTTCCTGAATCTGTAACAGTGACCTGCAGTAATAGAGCTACAGCAAGAAAAGTTGTGCTGCAGGTCGCCTAATCCAGCCCTAAGTATTTGCTTCATTAAAGAGGAACATTTTAAAACTAACCTTTAATTTAGAAATGGTGTCTGCTTCCTGAACCTAAACTGAGAGCTGGTTACTCATGAGAGGAGCCTGCTTGCTGAAGGAACCAGGAACCACAAGTATGCCTGCAATCTTGTTGTGTAGTGTTATAGTCGGGTAGAACAGTAATATGAGCTCTTTAAGATGTGTTGGGACCTCTGACCATTAATGGCTCTGATTTAGATTTGCTATCTGTTATTGACTTCATGGAGAATCAAAGCAGAGAATCTGTTTTGGTAGAAATGTCTAGTTTTCTAGTTCCTGCCAGGCTCAAGCTGCAGCATTTGAGAACAAGACTTATTGAGGCCACCTGAAAAAAAGAATTGTGATAATCAAGCCTGACAATAACAAATCAATGGACTCGTTTTTTTTGCACCTTTTTTAACAGATTGTGCCGTATTTTTTCAATATGTGTACACTATTGAGATTTATAAATAAGTCAAAGCTGCCTTTCCAGAAAAGAAAAGTTATTACCAATCTACATGTGTCATCGTAAAGATAGTACGGGCAACATTGTGTAATATAAGATCAAGATATGTTTGTATTGCTTTGAGCTTTGTGCTTTGTGGCGCTGGGGATTAGTCCCACTTCAATCTGTAGCATATCGGTATAGGCTCACCCTTCTTTATGACTGGTGAAATCTACATAGCTGCATCTCTGGGTGACTGGAATGGCGAGGAACTTCCATATCTAAACCATCAGGTTACAGTGCCAAAACTCCCATATATAATTTGAATTAAATTGCACTAAAGTGCACATTTAAAACGAGTAACAAGGTTGTAAAATGGAAAGTTTCCCCTATAATTTTGTCTGGGCCCTGAGTATCTTTTGTGTGTCTAAACATACCGTGGCAAAACTCATTAAGTTGTTTCACTGTCAAATCTTTGGTTGAAGGTTGAAATACCAGTGCAGGCTTGTATTTATGAGACACATTTTGTTAACAATTAAAATAGAATTAAGCATGAAAATGCTCCAATTCTGCTTGGGCGCTAGTGGCTGCCATTATGTGTTCATTTTTTTTGCTGATTTTTTATGATAACTCAGCTCATTAGCGTCATATATTATCATGTTTGAAAGACACTAGAGGTTAAAATATTGTATTGCTGAGGCTGATAGAAATGTCATTAGTTTTTGAGTCATCAACAAAGCAACACACCTTAAAAGTTTGATTTGATGATGGTGCAAAATTTAATGTCAGGGAATTTACAGTTACTAGTATTCATCATCTGCAAACCATGAATGTATGTACAAAATGTCATTGTTATTCTACCAAAACAATAGACCAGTCATATTTGGCTATATGATATATCTTTTGACACATGGATTTTGTGTGTTTGAGCGAACTTTAGTTTGAATCACATAGTGAAATGTATTCAATTATAAATGTAATTATTGTATTTATTTATATTAAAACAAAAATGGAAATCACCCATTCCTAATTACCACAAAACACAGAGTTCAAAAAAAGTAAGTGTCGTGTATATTCGTTAGAGTAGCTCATGTTGGTACTTGCCATTATCACAGAGAGAGAACATTTATGATGCCTGCCCTCTGGACTCTTAAACATTCTTCGGAGAGCCCTCCAGATGTTTATTTTGTTTGCTCTCTATCTTTTTGGGATGATCTTTGACCTAGGGAGTTGTCTTGACCAGCTGGTGGATGGGATTTTCTTGACCAATGTGTCTACATGTTCGGACACAAAAACGTGCCCTTATTTAGTTAAACATTTCATAGGGGACGTCATTTACCTGAAGTCAAAGGCGGAACCAACATCCCTATATAAATGTGTGTAAGGCCGCCGCACTTCAGATTTTCACCATTTGGCTGTGTGATGTCTCCGAGTCTCTAGAGCTCGTCCTGACCTGTAATTTCTTGTAATAAACTTTGTTACACTGAAACTACTTGGTCCTCTGGGTCCTTCCTTCATCATTAACAACTTCGACAACACCCTGCTGCTTGTAAGATACAGCATAAGATTTCTTACTAAATGATTTTAAATGTTGGAACCACAAACCAAAATCTAGAGACCATCTTGCATCATTAAGATTAAGCTGTCATGGTTACAAAATCTGTCTGTCCACAGAGACAGACACCTGCCAAAGAACTAAAAACCTGTGGTAGTTCCTGCAACAGGAGCTGTCTCCAGAAATCTCTTACACACACACTTACACACACACAGACACACTTACACACACACACACAAGGGGAAAACAATACAAACCGCATGCTGTTTCAGCTGCTAAACAATGTTGTTACATTGTGATACTGCAGCTTCTCTGAGCATGCTGTGAAGGTTAAAGGTCCGAAGGCAGAGTGTAGTATCTGCATTTTATAAGGAATGAGTGGGTTCCATGTCAATGATTGTTTTCAATACAGTAATCAACCTAAAAGAACATAACATGAAAGCATCACAAATTACTTTCCATCTATTTCACTCTTTACTGTCCTGTCTGAACACACAATACTTCCTCAGCTTCACTACTTCTTCAGTTAATGATATCCGTCTTTGTGAGTTTTATGTAGGGGACCACACTTTTAGACTTTAAAGGTTCCAGGTCCAGACTAGTCCATGGACCGTACACACATTCTTCTATTCATTCTCCTCCTCAATGATAAGATGTTGTGCCCTGTTTAAGAGGTTGGGGTTCAGATTGAGATCAACTTTGGTCTATATACTCCTGTCAAGCAGCTGTTTCTAGTGCCAAGAATGGACCTTCAAGCCAACTTGGTTATTTTTGTCCGTGTTAGGAAAACCCTGACCTTAAACTTCATTGTATACGACACAGCTCTTTAAGCCTCACACACCTACAATTTGGTGGTCTTTCAAGCTGCAAATATATCTGACACCCCCTTTGCTTGTCAATAGCTCTACGTCAGTATCGATAGGGTGGTCAAAGATGCTCATTAGTGCCCAGTAATAATTTCTGGGAGTGATTAAGTCAGATTTTATGAAGGAAATACACTTGCCCATCTGAGCACCCATGGGTGTGTTGATGTTAATATGAGCCATAATGGTTTGTTGCTATCATGAAGCAGTGGTTTTAACTATTAAAGAACAGAAACCTGATCTGAAGTCAGTGATCAAGACTTTTACTGTTACTTGAGGCTCATTATCAAGATAGTGACATCAGTGGTTGAACAACACATAGAGGCTACACGCTTGTTACACACACAGATGATCTGTGCAGTGAAACTATTTTCTCTGACCTTTTCTCTTACAGCCTGTATGTAACAGAGCAGCTACGTCACTGACTGCTGGTGGTGCACACAAATTCACAAACGTGCGCATACATGGTCAGACAGAAATGCATACATACCAACCAGACTTGTCCCCTCTACATCCCGTTTAGCAAAATCTCCCAATGGCCTCACAGTGGCTTGACTGGACTGTCCCATTTCAAAGGCTTCTTCAAATGCATTAGGTAAAGGCATCCCTTCAACAGGATTGAAAACGTAGTGTTTGGAACGGTTGAAATTAACCCTGCAGCACTGCAGATCTGCCCTTTTGAAAAATAAACAAGCGATGGCAGTGATTAGTTTATTGCATGTTTCATTCAAAGCACACAAATGATTATTTTCAAGACTAAGTACAACACTTTTGAACCACGTACCTGGCACAGAGAGCTTGCAGACAAACAAAAGTGGATTTGGTCATGTTAAATTACTAAATGCAGGCGCTCCATTAGATTTAGACCACAAGCTCAGATCGTTAAAAAGAGCCCATATAGCCAAGCTTTACAGAGCCTTTAATTTATAATGGTGGATACCATTTTTTTTAACTGACAACCCATAGTTGGGACCAGGAATCAGAGCTGCAGTGCTAAACACTTCTCTGCGCTCCCTCTGGATCAGTCACAAAACCCCATAGAGATTGTGTCTGTTCACCGTCCGATTAAATTATTGAAATTAAACAATAATAGAGCGAGAACTCCACACAAAAATTTAATACAAATTAAAACAACCTCTGAAACAATACAGGAAACCCAGACTTTTAAATGTGGTCTTTTAAACATTAGATCACTGGAAAAAAAGGCTCTTTTAGTTAATGAAATAGTCTCTGATTACAACATAGATTTATTGTCCCTCACTGAGACGTGGCTGCATCCTGATGATTATGTCAGTCTAAATGAATCTACTCCCCCCAGTCATATCAATTCACAGGTTCCTAGAGAAATTGGGCGAGGAGGTGGAGTTGCTGCTATTTTTAACTCCAGTCTATCAATTAATCCTAAACCTAAACTCAGCTACAAGTCATTTGAATGTCTGGTTCTTAGTCTTCCACGCCAATCCAGGAACCACCAACAGCCAATCATATTTGCCGTAGTTTACCGTGCTCCCAGGGCTTATACTGAATTTTTAAAGGAATTCCCTGAGTTTTTATCAAACTTAGTCCTAAAGACCGATAAAATTATTATTGTTGGTGACTTTAATATTCATGTTGATAATAATAAAGATTGCCTTAGCGTAGCATTTATTTCAATACTAGACTCTATTGGTTTCAGTCAGTGTGTGCACAAACCTACTCATTGTGGTAACCACACACTTGACCTTGTATTATCGTACGGTGTCGCAATTGAAAATTTAACAGTACTTCCGCGCAATCCAGTTCTATCAGACCATAATTTAATAACCTTTGATTTTTCAATAACTGAATATATGCCACTAATAAAAAATTCATTTTCTAGATGTCTACCTGATAGTGCTGTAGCTAAATTTAAGGAAATAATCCCAATTACATTTAAACCCGTATTAGCAGTAGATATAAACAACAAATTCTTTAAAACCCTGAGCTCCATTGAGATCGACCACCTCGTCGATAGCTCTGCAGACTCATTACGATTAACATTAGACTCAATAGCGCCTCTAAAAAAGAAAAATGTCAAACATAGTAAATTAGCTCCGTGGTATAATTCCCAGACAAATGAGTTAAAACAATTATCAAGAAAACTAGAAAGGAAGTGGCGCTCCAGCAACAATGTTGAAAACCTCATAGACTGGAAGAATAGTGTTAAAGAATATAAAAAGGCTCTCCACAAAGTAAGAGCCGCCTACTATTCAAAACTAATAGAAGAGAATAAAAATAACCCCAGGTTTCTCTTCTGCAGTGTAGCCAGGCTGACAGAGAGTCACACCTCCACCGAACCCAGTATTCCTCCATCCCTAAATAGCAATATCTTTATGACCTTTTTTAATGATAAAATTCAAACTATTAGAAATAAAATCAACCATCTCCTGCCCTCAATTGGCACTAATACCCTCCCAACAACAGAGATCTCAGAAACGGCTGAGAATCCTACCCATTACTTAGACAGCTTCTCTCTGATCACCCGTGATCAGTTTACCAAATTAATCTCAGGTTCTAAACCAACAACCTGTATCTTAGATCCCATTCCTACCAACTTACTTAAAGACATTCTGCCCCTAATTGGTAGTTCGTTACTTAACATTATCAATCTGTCATTATCATCAGGTTATGTACCACAGTCTTTTAAAATAGCTGTCATCAAACCCCTACTCAAAAAACCCACCCTAGACCCAGAGGTTTTAGCCAATTACAGACCAATATATAACCTCTCCTTCATTTCTAAAATCTTACAAAAAGTGGTAGCCAATCAGCTGTATGAGTTTCTCCAGGAAAATAATATATATGAAGACTTTCAATCGGGGTTTAGAGCCAATCACAGTACAGAGACAGCCTTGGCAAAAGTCACTAATGACCTTTTAATAGCCTCAGATCAGGGACTTGTGTCTGTCCTCGTTCTGTTAGATCTCAGTGCAGCATTCGACACAATTGACCATCAAATTTTATTACAAAGACTAAAACAGTTAATTAACATTAATGGAACCGCCCTTTACTGGTTTAAATCGTATTTTTCTGATCGCTCCCAATTTGTGCAAATTAATGATGAGTCATCTGTGCGCACCAAAGTTAATCATGGTGTTCCACAGGGCTCTGTGCTCGGCCCAATTTTATTCTCATTATATATGCTTCCACTAGGAAACATTATCAGGACACACTCGGTAAATTTCCACTGCTATGCGGATGACACCCAGTTATATTTGTCAATAAAACCTGAACAAAGTAATCAATTAACTAAACTTCGAACATGTCTCAAGGACATAAAAACCTGGATGACCCGCAATTTTCTCTTATTAAACTCAGACAAAACAGAGGTTATAATACTTGGCCCAAAACACCTTAGAGATGCATTATCTAATGATATAGCTGCGCTAGACGACATTGCCCTTGCTTCCAATGAAACAGTCAGGAACTTGGGAGTGATCTTCGATCCTGATTTATCCTTTAATAGTCACTTAAAACAAATTTCTACGCCGCTTTTTTCCACTTGCGTAATATTTCAAAAATTAGACATGTCCTTTCACAAAAAGATGCAGAAAAACTAGTCCACGCCTTTGTTACATCGAGACTGGACTATTGTAATTCATTATTATCAGGCTCCAGCAGGAAGTCGTTAAAGACTCTACAGCTTGTCCAAAATGCTGCAGCACGTGTCCTGACGAGAACAAAGAGAAGAGAGCACATTTCTCCAATATTAGCATCGCTACACTGGCTTCCAGTTAAATCTAGAATAGAATTTAAAATTCTCCTCCTCACCTTCAAGGCCCTTAATAATATAGCGCCTTTATACCTTAAAGAGCTGTTAATACCTTATAAACCCACTAGAGCACTCCGCTCCCAGAATTCAAGCCTACTTGTCGTCCCTAAATTCTCTAAAAGTAGAGTAGGAGCCAGAGCTTTTAGCCATCAAGCCCCTCGGCTGTGGAATAATCTACCACTTTCAGTTCGGGAGGCAGTCACCATCTGTTCGTTTAAAAGTAGGCTCAAAACCTTCCTTTTTGATAAAGCTTATAGTTAGAGCTAATTAGTGCGCCAGAACGTTACTTGTTCTATTTTATGACACATGACACACAGAGCTTCTCTTTCCAGCTTCTCCTTCCTCTTCTCCATCCCTATCCCCCTTCCCCGGAATCCCTTTGCTTTATCACCCGCAGATCCAGGGCCTCTGTGGCCGCACCATGGATTACGGTTTGTGGATCGCGCACCGGGGGTCGCGGTGTTGGATCCAGTGTGGCGGATTCTGAGTCATGTGGGCTGATCGTGGTGCTGGTGGCGGACCCTGTGTCGCGTTGGCATTGGGCACGGGCGGTGGACCAGGACCGCAGTGGTGGCTTGTGATGGGTCCTCCTGGTGGGCGGCGGTGGACGGTGACTGAGGACTCAAGTGGCGTCTGGTCTGGATGGTGGATCGTGGTCTAGATGGTTGCTGAGCATGGACTGTGCTTCATCAATGCTGCTAGAGACTTTGATTATTGATGATGTTCTCCTGCACGTGGCATCTATTGCACTTCTGTCCGTCCTGGGAGAGGGATCCCTCACATGTGGCTCTCTCTGAGGTTTCTACATATTTTTACCCTGTTAAAAAGTTTTTTTTGTAGTTTTTCCTTACTCTTGCTGAGGGTTAAGGACAGAGGATGTCACACCCTGTTAAAGCCCTATGAGATGAATTGTAATTTGTGAATATGGGCTATACAAATAAAATTTGATTGATTGATTGATACAGGAATTGGTAGGACGAGGCAACACCCAGCTGAGGAGAGAGGGGGGAAGAGGAAATGACAGAGAGAGAGGAAGATTTAATTAGCTAACATTAAGTTGTATTGACTTTATTACCAACTGATACTGACTCCGAATGCTGGCAGACTATGAGTGTTTGCAATCCAAGTGACTGGCCATCAGGTATACAGGGACAACTGCTGGAGGGTCACTGCATCTGTGCACCATCAAAAAATCCATTAATCGTATAGTGGTCCCCTCTGGATGTTAGGAGGCTGTTGCATGTGTGTTCTGGGACTCAGCTCACTTCACCAAACTGACCAGATGCACCATTTGCTCTTAGAGACATTCATTTAATAATGCACGGGAAACCGTGCATGGATGGAATTTGTACATACACCTCCTTAATATATCTGTGGGCTGGAGTGTGTTTTTGACAGATCACATCTGCTTGCCACATGTTAACCCACCACACACTTCCTCTGCAACCAAACTGTCAATTTCTAATTCGTACATTTCTGCACCTTGGATCTTGCTATTTTCCACCACCACATGCCACCAAGCAGGCACAATTGTGGGTGTATCATGGCCTAAGAATTAACAGATTCCAGGTGAATCTCATTCTACCACTGTACTGATCCATTACATATGATTGCTGATGTCATGTGTGCTCATTTTGGTTGCATGAGAAAGCTTTACACATCTAACCAAAAGATTTTCTCTCACGGACACAGAATGGAAAGTGTGTGTGTGTGTGTGTGTGTGTGTGTGTGTGTGTGTGTTTTTGTTTGTTTGATGGTTACATACGTGTGAGACATGTGGGTGGTGGAACCGGCTGAAACTGGGCTCATCGGGGGTGATGACAAACAGAGGCCAGGGGCAGACTTTCAGCTGTAACAGCTTTCTTTGGTAAGAGGGTGGAGGCGTGGAGCCGTTTGCCAGACTTGTGGGGAAAGACATGGCACAGCCCTGAGGAGGGCTGCAGCCGCGATGTGTAATCACAAATGATGCAATGTTTGAAAATCCAGGCAGCGACTTGATTCACTCAGTGAGTCTGTGTCATCAGCACAGATACTGCTTTCATCAAGACGAGCATGTTTAAGGAATCGTAAAGAAACAGGCTGATATGATACACTGATGGATGGATTTACAGAGTTCAGCCACAACAGTAAAACACTTACTGATTAGTGTTTATGTGAAGTAATCAATTGTAACCTTATGTCGGACCTTGTTTGTGTGAATGACACCAGCAACAACATCATGATGATACGGGATGCTGAAATGAGATTCTTCATGGTCTGTCCAATGCAGCACCGCCTGGCTTCCCCCTGCTGTGAAGCAGTAGTGGTAATACATCATCACAGCTTGGCTCAGAATGAGGTATACCGACCCGTGGCCCTGAAAAAAACTACATAAGGAACTTATTTACATATAGGCTGTGGCTGAGGGGTAGAGGGGTCGTCCTCCAACCTGAAGGTTGGCAGTTCGATCCCCAGTTTGACCCATCTGCATGCCGAAGTGACCTTGGGCAAGATGCTGAACCCTGAATGGCCCCCCATAGAATAACAAAGTGCTGCGAATAGATGCACTGTATGAATGTGTGTGTGAATGTAAAACTGTACTGTAAAGAGCTTTGAGTGGTCATCAAGACGTTAAGTAAAATAAGATGAAATGGGAGTTTTGTGAGCGGTGACATCAGCTCCAGAGGTTCCCTGCTGAGGAATACCAGGAATACTGGGAGAGTGAGTCTGAGGCCGAACAAGCAAACGTGTGTTTGCTTCTATTAAAGCTGTCCACTGTGTGATGACAGAACAGCAGCAAATCACTCTTATATGGTTTGTCTCATAGCATGTGGGAAATGGACTGTGCCATTTAGAGGATGTCAAAACATTCAGTACCTGTGTTTCATATTATTGTAGCCTTCCACTCCCTCTTTTTATAACAGACATATCATCCATGGACAGTGGTTTTCATAAATGACATTCATGTATACCTCCATTCTTATCAGCCTGCTACAATAGGCTTTCACCTAAAAGCAGAGGTAGAGGATGTGTGCACTGTGATCAAAAAGGCACAGGCAAAACAAAACACAAGCTCCACAATAGTAAAACAATAAACAAGGGAGATGAAATCCCTGAGCAATGTCAAGGTAATTTTCCTGCTGGGTGAGAAAACAAATTGGAATGAAGATAGAGGGGTTCTCCTCATACTAACTGCAGGGCAGAGAAATGAGCCCGCCTCTGACTATTAGTGTGTGTGGGGTGTGTGTGGGGTGTGTGTAGGGGTGTGTATGCGTGTGCACACACCGCCTTTGGATGTGCCAGGCCAGGAGATGATCTCTCAGAGCATCAGGGGAGTCACTCTGGTTTTTAATAGCTTTTAGTATTTAATTAACCTGGAGAAAACACATCTCCTGCTTCATGCGCACATCTGTGCTTGCACCTACAGTCTATGGCTTGCACACATCCTGCGGCGCAGATGTGCGCCCATCTCCTGCAGCGCACATAAATAAAAAATATATTTTAATTTTATTTTTAATTTTTTTATCAAATTAATAAAAAAACTCTGTGCGCATGTTCTCTCCTGCTGCGCACATCTCCTGCTGCTTACATCCTGCGGCACAGATGTGCACACATAAATAAAAAATATATTTAAAATTAAAAAAATATATTTAAATCAAATTAATAGTGCTCACATTCTGGCGCACATCCTGCGGCGCAGATCTCCTGCAGCGCAGATGTGCGCACATCTCCTGCAGCGAACATCCTGCCGTGCAGATCTCCTGCAGCGCAGATGTGCGCACATCTCCTGCGGCGCACATCTCCTGCAGCGCACATCTTTTGCTGCGCAGATGTGTGCACATCTCCTGCAGCGCGCATCCTGCCCGCACATCTCCTGCAGCTCACATGCGCCCACATAAAAAAAAAACCTCCTGCCACGCACTTCTCCTGCTGCGCACATCATCCAACGGCGCACATCATCCTTCGGCACACATCATCCTGTGGCGCACATCATCCTGCATCGCACATCATCCTGCTTTTCTACTTTTAATTTCCTGTTGTGTTCCTAATTATTATTAATGTTAGTGACATTTCCTTTATAAATGTGTGGAGGTTTTATTACCTCTGCTAATGAGTTTATGCTTTCATCTCAGATTTGTCAGTCGACAGGTTTATGTAATAAACTACTGGACCAATAACCACAAACCTTGGTAGAGGGAAGCTGCATGGATCAGAGATTAACCTATACTGCTCTGTTGATCTCTACTGAATGCACGTCTATTAAATGAATCTGGAATCTTCTCTCAAAAAACCTTTCCCCCCAAAGGGGTTTGAAGTGTGAAGCTAATGAGGTGTTTTATAAAGATGTACGTCAGACCAAGTGAATCCACTTTATTTTAGCATGCACAAAAAAAGAAGAAGAGAGTTTCATTTCACCGTTAGCAGCAGGACAACCTATTGGATTTTTCTCTCATACGATGAAGGTTACTCTTTCTCTTCAGTTACTAATAAAGCTCTGTTCAGTTAGACACACACAGGGATATAAGAACTTGGGTTAATGAAAATGCAAGAGAATTCAAAACCAACACAAATTAGTCCTCCTTAAGTTTTACTCAACCTGCGTCCCTGAAGTTCAAGTACGTGTCCCTTCTGTATTTCCAAAAACACTTTTAACATTTTGACACAAAATACTGGGAATGAATTAAACATGGACACTACAGGGGTTTATCAGGCAGTCCATGCCCAACACACTATATTGCCATCTTTCTGCAGCACGAACCTGAGAAACGAGAATACATAACACATCAGTATCATTACTTAGTTTTCCATGGCTGTGACCAAACAGCTGCACTCAAACTGTTGTCCTGAATGAGCTTTGCTAATGAAAGAATACTGCATAGTCACATGCAGTATGCGTTGAGAGCACAGCATCCTGGTTTAAATGTTACTATCAAATTAATTACAGTGCATACAGTACAAGCGACACAAAGGTTTTGTACTAGCGGGAGAAAACTTCCTTCAAAGTCGTACCAATATGCTATCTATCTATCTATATATGGTGGGGTAGTTGAGGGCGGCGGTGGCGGGCGGCAGATGCTAACCAGCTTGCAGAAGTTTGAGAACCCCTGGTTTAGACTAAAACTTTTTTATTATCCATTACTAAAAGAGAAATTGCACCAAAGACAAACTAAATAAAGAGGTTAGGAACAAAACATAAACACAAACAACCGTCCACGCTCACATTTACACCTCTGGACAATATGAAAAGCTGAATGAATCTATTCAGAATATCTTAGATACTTACTGTCCCAGTACCTACAGTGATGCTGTGTGGACATACTGTTGAGCTGAAGAATCAAACTTCAGCCTGTCAAGGTTTGCTGGGACAAAGGATGTCCTCACAATCTGATCAAACAACTAAAACTACGATGAGCCTGCACAAACCTGATATTAACATCCGTCCGGAGGAGATTCGATCAACTGTGGTCAGTGCTCACTACGTATGTTCACACCTGCCGTTAAAATGCCTCCTGAGGGCGGCTCCCGGGTGCCACTTGCCATCGAATGTCACTTCCCCCCTTTACATGTAAATTATGTTGTTTTGATACATTCTGAGTTAACGGCTGTGTCCGAAGTCACTGTTTTTGTACATGGGCACATCATACTGCTAAAAGAATGTGGACACATGAACTAGTTCGCCTCTAAATCTGGTAAGGGGGGATCCAATCGCTATCCTATCGAAGTGCCTTCAAACCTGTACTAAGAGCTGTCCACTTGTGATCGGATCACAACAAAACAAAGGTTAGTACCAGGTGTGTACGGGTTCTATGTTTTCATTTACTGAACATTCTGCAAAACTATTCCTTTAAGCCAGATGATTTAAACTGTGTGTCCTGTGTTGACCAAACCAACTCTTAAGCAGCATGGAACTGGTGATACCAACTCCAATTGATTGAAGAGAAATAAATTAGTTTGCTATTAAAAAAAATATAGTCAGGTACTCAAATAGAACCCATACACTGTTTAAAAGATGAACATTGCACATTTGGAGCCAGAGTCTGTGCAGTAGTGATCAGGGGATAGAGCTGCAGTGGTGACATCTCGTTGATACATGCTTCAATCACAAGTCAGTCTGTCAATCATGGTGATTCACCTGATATATCAAATACCTAATTCTAAATTGACATGTGTATACATAAATCCCCCGGCCTTTTATTAAATACATGTTTGTGTTCTATTTATTGTTTCAAAGTGTACACGGAGGTACTGAAATTATTTAAATTTTTTGTTTTGTCCTCTATAATTGGGGATATATTTTTGTTTTAATGTGGTGGCTGGTTCATGGCTTACCGACATTATTATTTTGGGTATTATCTGAGTATATGTATTATTTTAGTGATGGATATATGTATATATTTTTTTTTTTGCTCTATTCCATGTCAATATGTGACATGCCAAAATGACAGAAAACATTGGAGGCTTCAACTGAAGTGCTCCTCATTCACTTAACTCAGGTTTTTCACTAAACTGTATTGTAGTTCCATTGCTTGGCTTTGCGTTCATTATGTGAGGTACAAGTTACAAAATAGTTCTAAGTGGAAGCACGGACAATAGCTAACTAGAAACATGTGACCCTATCCATAAGCCATAACACTTGCCTGAGCAGCAGAAATACTCTACTGCACCTTTCCTATCTGTATTCAAGGAGGTGGTCTTTCTGCTCTTTATGAGAACAACTGTGGCTCAAGGGAGAGAGCTGGTCCTCCTCTAACAAGAAGGTCGGCAGTTTGATCCCTGTTTCCCCAATTCCTCATGCTGAAATGTCCATGGTCAAAATACGGAACACGTAATGCCCCGGACGGCTGTGGAGTGTAAGAAAGATGTGTGATGAGAGAAAGAGCTGCACATAGACATACAGTAGGAGTGTGTGCATGTGAATTGGTGGAAGGCAAAACTGGAGTGTAAAACTCCTGAGTGGTCTATATAAATACAGACTATTTACTCTATTCACATTTTATATTATCCCTCAAATCCCTGCCCTCTCACATGCATATTTGTTCTGCTCCTGCTCAGAAGAGATTTTTCATCTGCTCAGATACACAGCTGCTGCAGGATAATAGACAAAAGATATTATTAACTCAAAGGTTGCACTTGGATCTACACAGTGATCATGGCTCAAAATGAGATCATAGGACAGTAGCATTTAACCTCAGAATGAAGACAGCAAGCCATTTTCCACATGCAACAATCACAGGTTGTCCCTGTGTTACAAAAAGATGCCAAAGCAAGTATAAAAATGTAATGTTTTACTGTTTAATGGCTAACAGTCATGTTTCCTTTCCAATGTGGACATAGAGGTACAAAAACATTTTGATTAACCGAGTGAGTCCTTCGTCTTTACATCCTAGATTCTGATTTAAAGGACTTCAAAAATTCTTTAGGTTGATCACTGTGATTGGTCACGCAGCTTCCCACTCAGGTCCTGTAGCACTGCGATGAGTCGCTCAAGAGCAGCAACGTCGTCCTGCAAATCGCCGTGGATCTGACCTGTGGCCACATCTGTGTGCATTTGCTGAAGAACAAAACAGAACGAAACGCTGAAACATTTAAGTACTTGACTGGAGGGTCAAGTCGTTACCGACATTATTATTTTACTTGTTTACAGCGGATGAAACACAATAGTGAAAACATAATACTGCTGTGTAAGAAATTCAGAGGTACTACTATGAATATATGTGTGGCGTAATCAGAGTGCTGCTTCTGCCGCTCTTCATTTATATTTTCTTCCATCTTGAGTGGAAACTGTGAAACTTTTGAGCTATTGAGACTATTCAAAGATAAAGTGTATTGAAATAAGAATTGATTATTTAAATTAGTATATTTTAGAAATGTGATCAAACAGGACATTTTATGGTAGTAAATAAGAAGCTCTCAGTGCTCTCTGCTGGACAAACCATGTAAAAGCAATATTTTCTAAATTACCTCAAACATATATTTTTTATGCAGAAGTTTGTGCAAACCTGGATAAATTGTAGTTTTGGGATTGTTAAAGCAAAAAGCATCAAAAAGACATTAAATTCTTCAAATGTAAACACTTAAGCTTTTTGTTTTTCGCCACAAGTGTTCACATTCTGGATTTAAGAATTTTCACAAACTCTTCCTTTCAGATCACTTCAGGATGAGATATTTTTAGACTGACCTGAACACACAGCAGTTAAGTTTTCTACGTAAATAATGTTGACGTTCAGAGGTTTGCGGGGCTGCTCAAAACGATTCATCTGGGCAGGTCTCTTTCTCGGCTGATTGTTACAGTTCACACGTCATGTTTATATTCATGCTTTCTGGTTTGTATCAAAGGAATGTAGTTACGATTACTACATGTGCTCCCTTGAGGCATTCCTCACCCTGATTGACTTGCCAGATGCTTGTGAGTTGTCATGTTTACCATATGTCTTCATGGACATGGAACCTTGTGTCAACATGCATTCTGACATCACCAGCTCTATTTGACCTTGTGCTGTTCCTGCTGACGCCACATTCCAGCTGCTGATAGCGTCTCACTGAGAGAAGATATCAAGTCTAGGAGGTTTTAAAACCAAGGAGCACCCACATGATTTATTTTCCATTTAATATTTGTCCAGAACAAAACAAAACTGCAGAGCCTCCACTCACACAGATGGATAAACTGATGCAAGAGACTGTTAGAGCCAGTTGAACAGAAAAGGAATATTAAAGTATTCTCAAATATACATCTTAAATTTCTCATCTATGGACCAAAAGGATGCACATTACATAAGTGACCATGCAAGTTCTGACATGCTACAAACAGCAATGTGCTGGAAAATGCTGGACTTGATCGAACTCAATTAACCCACGCTTCCAAAAAAGGTCTAAGAATATTTAAAATATGAAATAAAATGTTTGAAGTGTTCAGACTCAATCAGGAGGAAAGCAGCAGAAAAAAGCAGTGTTGTCTGCATGTGCCCTGCACTCTTTAGCAGCTGAATTATAGAGAGGACATTCTGGTTGATCAAACTGAACCTTAGCTTTGGTGGCCAAACTCCGCAGGCTCAGACGGGTGGAGGAGAGCATCGGAAGAGCTTCTGTTGGATTCGTCTTCGTCTTACTGCAGCTGATGGTCACTAAGACACCGGGAGATTCAGAAAAGGAACCTTTGTGATTTAATTTTAAACATTGCTTACAAATTAAAATAATTCTTACACTTAAATATATGAGCCATGCTGATCATGCATCAAACATACAGAAATGCTCTGAAAGGGTTTATTAAAATTTAAATTATTATTAATTGATTATACAGTAAAATATTTTGCAACCATTTTGAAAATCAATTAATCAAGAAAAATGTCAAACATTAATTTAATATAGTTAAAGTATGGGACCCGAGGTTGGTATACACTTTATATCATACACCATACACCATACACTATGCTGTGTTCTCTCCAAACAATTCAACCTTAGTTTCATCAGTTCACTAAACCTTTTCCAAGTAATACTGCAGAGCTCTGTGGTACTAACATGTGACTCCGCAAGATTCCAGAAACAATAATGATAGCTCTGTGTAGCAGGAGCTGTTCGGAGGTCATGTCCCTGCAGTGTTAGTCTCATCCATCTGACTGTTTCACAGGTCAGCTATCTCCCTGCCACATAGAAGGTGTTTCCGGTTTCCTCCCACTCCCTCCTCGCTGACAGTGCAGCCCGTTTCTGCAGTTGCTGTGACTGTAAAGGTCAACCTGCTGACATTGTTGAAGGCCCTCTTGCTCTGCTTTATCTATCCTTTGTTTTCTTTTCATTTGTTTGGGTACAGCACCCACACCCATTGTGGGGTCAGTGAAGCTGAGTAGAATGTGAAATCCAGAGTGGAGGTTGGGAAACTTACACATTTATCACTTTACACTTAAACATCGCTGTGGAATATTGACATAATACTAATAAATTAAGACTGGACCTGCTACGAGTGAGGTACAAGGAGTTTTTATCTGACATTGATGATGATCAATTTTCACGCCACCATGGGAGAGCATTTAGGGGATGGTAAACACGGCACAGAAACCCCAAATCATAGTAATTATAATAATATTACATCTTAATACATATAGTATTAATATTCTGTGTGTGTTGTCTTTATTGTGTGTCACACAGCTATAATGTTGTCTGCAAAAAAACACTGTTGCACTGGGTAACATATTCCTTCATTACCTTACATACACTTATATGCAAACCACACTAAATACACTTTCCTATTTCCCCAAATGTCACTAGAGCAATGAATGTGGGAAGATCTGCTGCTGTAAATGGATGCAGGTTGTGTGTACAGCAACATGGTTATTTCACCTTCTCCCATGTCAATGGCTCTTTTCATCAACTCCTTGAAGAGACAAGGATCTTTCTCCCAACCACAAGCCTGAACCTCACAGCGATGAGCCTTGGACAAGAACTGCAGAGCCTGTAAGATTACCACAGAAACACCAGAATCACTGTAACTGACAGATAGCTGCATTTGTCATTTCTGTGTGACTTTCCTCATTTTCACTCTGTGCTTTTGCCCCAGAGATGTAATTATTGGCTGGTGCAGCTGACATGATTTGATCAGCTCTGTGAAACTCATTGTATAATATTTAATTTATGTGATGGTGCAGGTCAAAATGTTTGCGAGTAAATAGATTTACTCACAAGAGCATCATCTAACATTTTTCATTGTCTTCAGAGAATTTGCAATTCACATCTACTTCCATCTCTTTATTGACTTTGTATGGCTTCCGTTATGATACTGGCTGCGGTACTGACCTTTTCGTTGTCCTCTGGTTTTGAGCTATGGCCGTTGCCATAAACTAGAGCATACTGCCTCCATATCTCAGCATCCTGGCTATGGCGGGAAGTGACCCGACCCAGGAGCTCCTTCAGTTTGGTCTGGTATGTTGCTGCCTCTACCCCTTGGTTGTCTGTCAGATTCTCAATTACTGCTCTTACCAATATCTGTAGGATCTGCCACACAGAAAAAGTAAAACAGAGAAAACATCAATATCAGATTTATATTGAAACATTAATTTGTTAAATGTGAGGTCAGGGGCTGGATTTCTTTACCAAATGCATCCTTCCCATTTATGGTAAATGTGGTTTAGACTATTGAGACTACCCAGTAAAAATATGTACATCATCCTGCAGGTGCAGGGAATGCAGCTTATATGCCAAGGACTCAACTGTATGCTAGTCACCAAAATGCACAAAGCTAAAGCGATATGAACCAATGTCCTGCTTTCTGCCTGCCTAGATGGTAAAACTTTATGGACGTTTTGATGGTGCACCAGCCCACCAATGTTGGGGGAGGGGGAGAGGGAGAGGGAAGGAGAGAGAGGGAAGGAGAGAGAGAGAGAGAGAGAGAGAGAGAGAGAGAGAGAGAGAGAGAGAGAGAGCCCTGCAATGAAGAAAAAAACAAATCTTTGTGTTTTTATTAAAGTAATGGTTCATTATGAAACTGTTTGTCTATGACTAGTTGCCATGGTATAGGTGATTCTTGGGAAACACTGCTATCAATTCTACAGCATCTTTGGTAGTCAGTGTTATTCTGAATTCTGAAAGCAATCAGTCAGATTCCTCTCTCAATCCTTCTCTTCATTTCTCAGTTTTAAACTTTGTCATGATTAAAAAACAATGGAAATAGGTTTAAGAGACAAGATTCTTGGAAATCACTGCAGTCACTTTGGATTTTGTTTTGCCAATAAAAATCATAGAATGTACAATCAAAATGATTATAAACGAGCTTGACTACTGATGAGCAGTTCAAATTGGATGCACCTTGATCAACCTTCATTTCCTTGAGCTTCAGTATTACCTCATGTTTGCTCACCTCTCTGCCTGCTACAGTATGCTCACCACATCGCAACCATCCATCACCAGTTCATCTCTACCAGTCTCCCACTTCACTCAGCCCGTTCCTCATCAGTCTGTCCCCAGCTCATTCCCCTGCCTACTGGCCGTCATCCACCCTCACTTTCAGCTCAGCCTTCTCCAAGTCCATCCTGCAAACTGCCATTCCCTCTTTGCCCTCAGAATGCCCCTGCCAGAACCCTGATCTCCCCAATAAATCTTCACTTTATCACAAAAGCCCCCATTTTGAACGGTTTGTTCTTTCTAAACTGTGTCAGAGTTGTATTGGATTAAGCTTAATGCAACAGAATATTACATTAAGAGCCACCAAGTGGTGAAAGAGCCAAAGGATATGGAGCAAGTTTACCACAGACTGTGAACTTCAGATCAGCATTATTTTGATTAACCACAGCAGAAATTGTAAAAAATACTAGTTTAATAATTAAGGAATATAAATAATTAAAGGAGGGTGGTTTTAAACACAACACAAACATGTTAAACCTAATTTGCAAATGACATTCAAATGTATCAACTTTAATCCAAAGCAACTTACAACTGAGGGGAAACACAGAGTACAATGTGCTGAATTTGTTCAATATAACGAAGTGCAGGAGATCAGTGCACAGTTAGTTAGACTTGTTAGGGTGTTAAAGGTGTTAAACGAAAAGTCCTGAGGACTTTTCAAGAGGGTACTGAAGATAGACAGAAATTCCAGGGTAAACATAAATGCAGTCTGGACTCTGGAGTGCAGTGATGGCAGTGCCACACTACGGCGGAACAAAGTGTCCGATGCCAAACAGCCTGTGTGATCAAGGTTGAATAGATGTTTGAAGCACCAGAAGTTCCTGTAGTCAAGAATAAAATATTTGAATTGGATTCTGAACCAGTAAGGCATTATGTTAGTCACGATGAAAGATTAACATGGCCTGTTCCAAGAGTTGAGTGGCATATTGGGTCTGTTAACTAAATTTGCTTAGATTGTATAGTAACACAAGACACCAGGGTTTCTCATGACCTTGGCTGGAGAGACAGATAAGGAGTTCATTTTGATGTTTATGTTGTGATGGAGAGTTCGCTTAGCTGGGATGAATTCAGTCTTGGAGATTTTTAGCTGAATAAGACATTTCCTTATCTTTGTGGATATATCAGAGACGAGCAGAGATATGTGCCGTGTGTCATCTGGTGAGTATGACAAAATGGCTGTTGTCTGTGTAGTAGTGATATGAGAAGCCATGTTAGTGGATAATTGGACTGAGGAAGTAGTGTATGTGAGTATATCTCAGGATGACCTACCTTGTCAGCCCATCACCTCCCCCCTTAGAAACATTATTTGCCCCTTTAATTGAGTTCTGGCTGAGATCAGCTATCTAGTTCTCCACCTCCCACAAGTAACTAATGAAACTTCTGTCTGGAATCTTTGGTGTGTACTGCAGTGACAATAAGATAAATCATCTGAATCTGTAACCTCACGGCAGACATCCTGAAAGATGCTGCACAGAAGTTTTGATATCACCACATCAGATAACACCTCAGCATACAGGAAGCCAGGGGTCTTATTTATAACCGTTGCGTACGCACAATACGGGGCCTGAAACGTGCGTACCCCACTTCTAATGCAAACGTTGGGATTTAGAAAAACAATCTTAACGGGAAAACCAGCGTATTTCTACGTAAACTCTGACCCATGCTCTGACCCATGCGTACGGACGTTTTGGAGACGGGAAAGTGGTGAAGCAGATGTGAGGTGGTGAACTGAAGCAGATTATTGATCCACTTCATAATTTACATTAAAACCAACATCTTAGTTTTGCGCGCGCAACTTTTATGCCCCACACAAGCCTTTTAATTAAAAAATATATAAAACAACTTAAAGCAAATTACGTTCAGATTCTTTTTATTAAAAAATATATAAAACAACTTAAAGCAAATTACGTTCAGATTCTTTTTAACGGCCGACTTACGGAGCCGACTCATTAATAGTTTATAATACACTGTGCGTTTATCATAAAAATCACTGCAGTGAACATGACTGAGCTATCAGCCGCACAGAGCGCACAGAGCACACAGGAGATCACTTACAAGAAATTAAGAAACTTTCCAAATAATATTCCAGAGAGGAGGTGAGCATCCACTGGTGTGAGGGAATCGGTCCGATGCTCTAAATAAATGAATACTGCCTTGACAGTGGTGCGGGGTTCTGTTTGATGTGTGCATGCGAATGGAAGGATGAGGAGGAAACAAGGTGTTAGCGATTTCTGATCTCGACACATCTGTGTTATCCACAGCAGCGGCAGAGTATCCGTGTATTTTTTTTTTTGTGACATCACTGCTGTCCCTGAAAGTCGTTCTCACGAACAAACACCTCGATGTCAGTGTCAGGAAGTTTCAATTCCTCTTCTCAACGCTTGATGCTTTGACTCCGTCAGGACTCACTGTGGTCACTGTGATTTATAAAGCGAACATTGTGTTCAGGTGTGCGTGCGCACGGTTTTAATAAATTGGAACTTTTGCGTACGCCATTTTCGGCTTTTGTACGTAAGTACACTTTTAGTATGAATCCTACGCACTCTTTTATAAATGAGACCCATGAACAGGCTTTTCATTGACGCTTCAGGCCATGGATTTTCTAAGCATTCGAGACCAAAGGCACTGTTACAAAGACCAACACACAAATTGATGTCATCATATGAACAATACCGGCCTCTGACGTCAGTCCATTGCAAAAGATACGGTTGGTTCACTGCCTATACAGAGTGGGAGTGAATTGTGCTAATACAATTCTTGTGAAGACACAAAGCTGAACCACGAGACCCTCAGCTCCTTTGAAATCCATCAGCCAGTCAAGTTAGTTTGGTAACCAGCCCTCTACACATTCCATCAGAGAGCAATTCATGGTGGTCCCTGCCACTATCCTTCCTTCACTGACTGTCACCACCATTGATGCAAAATACCATTTGAAGGTGTGAGATGAATATTCATATAAATAAAAGGATAAAAATGGAACAGTCACTTGAGAGACTTTACTTATGTGATGCCTTGAGGTGAAGTTTTGACAGATTAGTTTCAGTGAGAGAAGAAGAGATGTATTAAAAGTAGTAGAACAAACTTCTATCCCATTTAGACTGACATCATGGGTTAAACCTACATAGGTCTGCATGATTGGGTCAACCCAACCAAACAGCCTCTAAGACCTTCCTCTTGATCAGGTTTGAACACCACCTCAATGTTTATAATTACACTCCGCAGCAAATTAAAAATAGCCTGCATGGAAAAACGTCTTATCAAATATCATTCAACTGTAGGTCCAACGAACATGTCATTTAAAGAAAAAAATCGCAATTATGCAGAGGATGAATGAATAAATGTAATTAAATAGTGTTAATGACAAAACTTTTCATTAAGCACATTGCCCTGAGGGAAAAAAACAAAATTAGCTGCAAATGGCTGTAGAATTGGCTGAAACTCAGATAAAGCTAGTTAGTGGACCTGGATGTTGATATTATACTTTTTCTGTTTCACCTGTGTGTCTTCACAGTGCCAAAGCTTGGTCATCTGGTGAGTAGTTGGGTAAACTATTGCAACTTATGAACTAATGATAGATATGAATGTCATGCTTGGTCACAATGGCTTTCCTCAGATACACTAGCTTGCTTGCTAACTGCTTTTTAGCTTGCTAGGTTAAATGTCTGAAAGCAGGATTACGCAAAAACTACTCAACAGAGTTTCTTGAAATTGGTGGAAGGATTGGGCCAAACACAAACCCATTCACTCGTGAAGCGGATACAAATAAGGGGGGGTATCAATGCTTTGTTTTCTACTTTCTTCGATATTGCAACAATAATTATGACATATGAATAGAAGATTGCTGTTTTGTGCAGAAATCAAACAATTCCAGCTCCAAATTCTAGTGTGACAGGGCCCCTATTTGCAATAGTTTGTCTGAGTCACATTGTTGGTCCTGCTCCAAATGAGATGCTGTCTCACTTCACAAAAATGTGCAATCTTAGTGAGGGGGAGAATATCCTACTTGTGTTATCATAGCTAAAAGTTATGGTAATTTATGTTAACATACTCAAACTATGAAACCTGGGAATTCCTTTTTTGGTAAAAGGATGACCGTGTTTAAGGAAGACTTTATAGTCTAAAAGCTTAAAGCTACTGGACCTAAGGGGAAGATCTCTGTATTATGATGTCAGTGAAATACATCATACATGCATTTGCTTTGTTGGAGGAATTAAAGCAGTAGGGAGGTGGAAAACCGTCAAACTCCATTTTTTAAGATTTGTACTTTGAGCATTGGAGGCTGCTACTGATCTCTTCTACTTTAAATTTTGTAGCCTTGCAGACAAGATAAATTAACTTGCAAATGTAGAAATTTTGCCTGAAATAAAAATACAAGCAAAGGGTAGAAATGTAAATGTAAAATATTTAACAATAATCCTAAAAATAAATTCAAATTAAGGTTGGGTATTAAGCCAAATACTGCATGTCTCTCTGCATTAGAGATGCTACTATTCCACAAGGTTAGAAATTGGCTTTTTCAAGTGAAATGCTCAAAACTACAAGACTTAATAATTACAGGGCTGAAGGGGAGAATTAATTATCCGGAAAATCCCACTGTTGGCCGTTTTTCCTTATTTGGGCAGAGCTGATGGTAATCTTTTAATTTTGGTGAGTGTGCAATTACTGAGACATGACTGAGGGAGGAAAAAAACAAAATTAGCTGCAAATGGCTGTAGAATTGGCTGAAACTCAGATAAAGCTAGTTAGTGGACCTGGATGTTGATATTATACTTTTTCTGTTTCACCTGTGTGTCTTCACAGTGCCAAAGCTTGGTCATCTGGTGAGTAGTTGGGTAAACTATTGCAACTTATGAACTAATGATAGATATGAATGTCATGCTTGGTCACAATGGCTTTCCTCAGATACACTAGCTTGCTTGCTAACTGCTTTTTAGCTTGCTAGGTTAAATGTCTGAAAGCAGGATTACGCAAAAACTACTCAACAGAGTTTCTTGAAATTGGTGGAAGGATTGGGCCAAACACAAACCCATTCACTCGTGAAGCGGATACAAATAAGGGGGGGTATCAATGCTTTGTTTTCTACTTTCTTCGATATTGCAACAATAATTATGACATATGAATAGAAGATTGCTGTTTTGTGCAGAAATCAAACAATTCCAGCTCCAAATTCTAGTGTGACAGGGCCCCTATTTGCAATAGTTTGTCTGAGTCACATTGTTGGTCCTGCTCCAAATGAGATGCTGTCTCACTTCACAAAAATGTGCAATCTTAGTGAGGGGGAGAATATCCTACTTGTGTTATCATAGCTAAAAGTTATGGTAATTTATGTTAACATACTCAAACTATGAAACCTGGGAATTCCTTTTTTGGTAAAAGGATGACCGTGTTTAAGGAAGACTTTATAGTCTAAAAGCTTAAAGCTACTGGACCTAAGGGGAAGATCTCTGTATTATGATGTCAGTGAAATACATCATACATGCATTTGCTTTGTTGGAGGAATTAAAGCAGTAGGGAGGTGGAAAACCGTCAAACTCCATTTTTTAAGATTTGTACTTTGAGCATTGGAGGCTGCTACTGATCTCTTCTACTTTAAATTTTGTAGCCTTGCAGACAAGATAAATTAACTTGCAAATGTAGAAATTTTGCCTGAAATAAAAATACAAGCAAAGGGTAGAAATGTAAATGTAAAATATTTAACAATAATCCTAAAAATAAATTCAAATTAAGGTTGGGTATTAAGCCAAATACTGCATGTCTCTCTGCATTAGAGATGCTACTATTCCACAAGGTTAGAAATTGGCTTTTTCAAGTGAAATGCTCAAAACTACAAGACTTAATAATTACAGGGCTGAAGGGGAGAATTAATTATCCGGAAAATCCCACTGTTGGCCGTTTTTCCTTATTTGGGCAGAGCTGATGGTAATCTTTTAATTTTGGTGAGTGTGCAATTACTGAGACATGACTGAGGGAGGCTTCTCTTGCAGTCGTTGCAATGACTCTGCATTTGCGACCGCAATGAAAAAGTTGAATTGGCACAACAGGAAAATGTTGGTTTCTTTGTTTGGCTTAACATATAATAAAAAGTGACCTATTTTGCCTCTCAAAAAGCTGTAACATTAACCAAAAGCATCTTCACCAGTTTTATCTTTCCACACCCATAAGGAGGAGGAAAGCAGAAGGTGCTTCCAGCCTTTGTTTGAGGGTGATTTCCAAAAGAAGCTACAAATGTACCAGGTTTTAAAATTAAAATTCAAAGAAAGATTTAGAGCTTCCTCTACTAATTGTGTATGAAAATTACTCTCTAAATGTCTAATTAAAAACTGTAATTGAAAGTAGCTAAAACCAATTATACTCATATAGAGAACAAAAATGAATGAATATGAAATGAAGGAATATAGAAATGCGTAGATTTATACACAAACAGATCTATTTTTATTTCATGGGGCTTTCAAGTACAGTTCTTACTTGGATGTCCTTGTAGTTTTCCCTGAGTTCCATCAAACGGTGGTAGGCTTTGATGCCTTCTGCAAAATCCCCAATGTCAATGCACACAGCGATGAAGTTCTCCCAGATCTGCCAGTGTTCGTAGTTACACTTCAGGGATTCCTTCAGCGTACGAAAGGCTTTGTCTCTGCCGATGAGGGAGACAGGAAGGGACAATGAGGGAAAGAAAAATTGAAAGCCGATACTTAGCAGTAAAAGGAAACACTAAACCAAGTGATTTAATGTTCCAATCGGAGTAACAGTTTTAACTGTAATGAACAGTTATTGGGATTGGTTTGGTTGAAAAGATACAATGCTGCTGCTGCTTCTTCGATCACACACATGCATGCACTGATACAAACAAACACACACCCCTTTTCAGGTTTAAAAGTGCTAACCGGGTTTTAAGAAAAGCTTTCCTACTTTGCATTTTTAATTTCAGGCCTGAAAGCACACGAGTCTGATGTGAGAAAAGGCTCAGAGACACTCTGATGTTTTACTGGATACAACTTTACCACTGTAGCCTCTCCAGAGCATTCACTACAACAGCACGCCCCGTCTGAACATGACCTTCCACAGACCAAAGCCATTAAGAATGAAAATCGGTTTCAATAGGGAACAGTGCCAACAGTCTGAGCGGGTTGTGGTGGCGTAACAGTGTGGGGAATGCTCACTAGATCTAGCTAGTCCTGATGTCAGCGACCACATGCAGATATTGGTTTCATAATTTTTTTGTATACAACATTAATTAAATGTTCCATCCTAACTAGGGTGTATGGTCCTCCCATCTTCTAATGCAGTGGTTCTCAACCTTTTTTCAGTGATGTACCCCCTTTGAAAAAAAATAGTGCAAAGCATTTTTGGTTGAAAGAAAGATATAATACACAGTGCTGTGCCATTAGTGTCTGATTTATTAGTCTTTGTAACTAGACACTTTCAAATTTCAAACTCCATCAATGTCCATAACATTGCTAATTTGTAGTGTTTTATCCTTAACTAATGGAAATAAAAAATACATAAAAAAATACTAAAGAAAGCTCCTAAGTTCTCAAACTGAACTCATGAACTTTCTTTGGCAATTGTCCCTCCGTGTTTTCAGCAGCATTGCCGCATCAGACCGGACTGCATTGTTTGAGTTTTCAAGGCGGCAGTGATGACAGGTGATGACAGGTGGCGTGGGCCAGGTTGGTTCAAACCATCCTGGTAAGGGGGAGACTTTTTAGGATAATGAAATTGAATAGTCTACTGAATATAACATTTGTTCATGAACTTACACTTATATTTTATTGAATATTTTTTAAATAAAACATTTTAAAGGATTTTTTGAATGGATTCTAATTTTAAATATATTGTAAAAAAAATCTCACGTACCCCCTGGAGTGCCTTCACTCACCCCCAGGGGTACGCTTACCCCCATTTGAAAACCACTGGTCTAATGGATATTTCCAGCTGGATGATATATAAAAAACTGGCTCCACCAACATGACATTGAGTTAAAGGCCTATTCTGTTAAAGTTGCTAAAGGTGGGATCTCCATTTTTTGTGGAGACTGGTTTTCTCTATTGTTTAAAATGTGCAGGGCTCAAATTCTGATGTAAACTCACAATACAAAGGAATACATTGCTGTGATTTTATCTAATTTTAGGAAAACTGTCAATTGTCTGAAGATAGATTACGAACTGTTAAACAGAACACAGACACTGTTTACCACAATTCTTTCGATTCATCTCAATATACAAATGTATAGTATTTTCCTACATCACTTTTTTAATAATGCCATAATGTCCATGCACCAATTGTCACACCAACATAGTCCTCATGAAGTATATCACAGATTTTGAGTGATACATTTTCATTTTTAATTAATTATGCTTTTCTAATGGAGACAATTATCAATTTAGACTACACACACTTACTCCAAATACAAACAACTCAACACACGTCAAGCACATCTCATATGCATTCATACCGATACTCACTTCTTCTTGAGGCGAATGTACGCTGTAGAGAGGTTGCTCCACGCTTCTGCGTTCTGAGCGGGAGAAGGGGAAAAAAGAGGGAAAGAAAGAGAGGAGCAGGGGCAAGGAGATAGTAAAGAAGAGTTTTACATATTAATAATGACAGAGCTACTTATGACGAGTAAGGTAAATGCATTTTCAAGTAACCACACAATAATGAATGGAAGGTGACAAAAAGGGAAGGGGTGATGTGGATTCATGTGGTCTGTGTTTGTGTTCCTTGCTCTGAAAATAGGGTTAGGGTCCGGAAAATTGGGTCTGGACTTTAGCCACAGTTTTCTTTGCACACATACTCGACACAGTGGGAGGTTCTCTGCACAGACGCATTCAGGCAAGAGGTGGAGCAGCAGGTAGACGCAGGAAGTAGAGGATAGATTCTGCTACAGGCATCCCATGAATATCTTGACAATACAAAGTCACCAGTGTCAGGCCTTATCACCACAATCTCTCTAGACATCTTTGCCAGTGTCTTCTGTGTGTGGGTCAACAGCTTGTCTCAGAGAACTATTTTGTTGTTGTAGTTTCTAATTTTTGCATCTGTGGCGCGATAGAAGAGTCATCAACCCCTCCCACCCACTGTGAATCAGGCAGGGAATCCCCTGCTGTGTTTTTACCAGACTTTCTGCAGACTTAATACTAGGAGGCCAGGAGGCGGAGAAAGTCTGCAGATAATCCGGAGGCTGTCACTCAGACATTTGCCTTCAGACATGCACCTCCTCCGGACAAAGTAAAGAGAACTTCCGGTTCAAAGATATGAACTTGTTAATTTGTCTTGCTTGCACTTTTCAATGTTATGATGTTGTATGATGTGTGTGGGTACTTACATCTGGCTCCAGTCCTACACACCTTTGGAAAGCCCTGGCAGCTCCCTCATAGCCCTCCAGAGCAAAGTAGGCACAACCGAGGGAAAACCACACTCCAAGCTGTCCAAACACACATACACATATATAAAAGTGAATCCAAGTATTGAACCTATGCACGGTTTGTTGATTTGTTTCGGCTGTTAGAAAAATAAACATTGATTGAATTCTAACAAGACCCACACACATGCAAGACGATGTTAACATTTCACATTGAATTGGCCCAGGGATACCTCAGCATCCTCTACAAGGAGCTAGAGGATGTAGTCTGATATCAAAGCAATGTACACCAGAATAACAGTCATGTAAAAGAAGGAAGGTTGGGAGGAAAGAAGGGAGGGAGGGAGGCAGGAAGAGAGGGAGGATTGATTTCTCTGCCTTCACTCGAGTTTGATCATTTTGGTACAGAAGTATGCAGACCATTGAACCGAACATTTTGAGAGTTTAGACCCAGATCTCTACTCTCTTTTCATCTTTAGTTTACTTCAAGCGTTTAAGCAAACAGTAAACACACAGTAATCAGGGATTCCCAGCAGTGACAGCGCTTTACTTGTACCTGCATGCCGTTGATCTTCAGTGACTGCTCAAAGCAGTCGGCACACTGCTGGAACTCCTTGCTGCGGAGGTGAAGCAGGGCTTTGGATCGCATGGCTCTGGCACTGCGCTTGCCCGACAGCTCCCATGCACGATCATAGTACTGATGGTCCTTCAAGATGTCTCCCAGAAGGCAATACAGACTGGGCGTCTCCTTCTTCTCCAACTCCCTGCGAACGATATCCTCGGCCTGGCAAAATGTACGGCAGAGGAGAGCAGGATGGAGTTGAGGAGGAGACAACAGACCAGTGAACAAAAAAGACAGAACTAATCTCAACAAAAGTAATGGGAAGAAAATAAGGTGCAACACAAAAGATTTGGAACAAAGACAGAGAAAAGATTGTATTTCAAGTAAAGGATCAAATAATGTGGACATATCCATTTGTTGCACTTCACCATTCCACTTACTACTTCCTCTTGGATAATTTGAGACGCACACTTTCTAAATGGCTTTATATAACCCTAACCCCAGGGGTTGTTCCAGTCCAACCACTAACAAGCTGAGGTCCTCTGAGGAGAGCCTTAGGTTCACTTATAGTTTCCTTTGCTGAATCCCCTCTCAACTATAATTAACAAAAAGCTTATATCCTCCACTGTCTACTGAATATATTTACCCACACACTGCTCCATTGTTGCTGGCATTGCTGTCATATAGAGTTATACAAAAATATTAGAGTCATCACTTTCTTTTTGAGTTACAAACTACACTTAAAATTAAACATTTGTTTTGGTTACATTCAAAGTTCACAGTGTGTAATTACATCTAATTCTGACTGGATGTAGCCAAGATGACTAACTTGATAATGATTTCTGATGTGAGTCTGTGAAGCATATGAAGTAATGCTGTGGATTTCCTTCTACAAATTAAATACGGAGAGTAAGATGCAGACAGTATTGAGAAGGAGGAACGTTTAAGTTAACACATCAATGAGCTTCAACCATGGAAACATAGCAATAGAGGCATGATGTAGTGACATGGTTTACCGTGGTTCAAGATATTTTTAAGAGTGTTAATTTCTTAACCCACTAATTTAAAGAAAATTTGTTCATTTTAATGAAGATCCAGATTAAAAAAAAAATCCAATCATCTATGACTGATTTCTGTTAATTTACTAAAATAGTATTTTAATTTAAAATGTTGTGTTTCATTAAAAGATTCAAATCATCAGTTGGTGAAGCTTCAGAGGAAATTGGGATCGAACCACCGACTTTTTTTCGTGGATTACCCACTCTATCTCCTGATCCACCCAATTAAGCATTTTGATAGTACGCATAAATAAGAAAAGGAACAAATGGCCAAATTACACCTCCAAATCAGATCGGCACAGTCCCACTCTAATCATGGTCAGTCTTCTCTTGTATTTTGATTGGACATATTCTGAATAACTGAAATAAATAACAGAATAAAAGATGCATTTAATTCTGGCTAAATGAGAGAACCGATCAGAGTCAAAACAATCTAGATTTCAGGAGCTTTGAGTGTTTTTTACATTAATGCAATAATAATATAAAGTAATAATAATAAAGGTTTATTTAATCAAGTCCGAGAAGGATTTTATTTTTAGGGGATTTTGTCATATCAATATCATTAACAATAAGTTTACAACTTGTCCTATAGTTTAAAAAATTACTAATATAAGTGAAATAGTTGTATCCATGCATTATCTTGTATCTTATTTATAGGCCACGCCGCCTTAATGAGAAAATGTTACAGGGTCAGAGGAAAGCAGGAGAGGAGCAGTCTTGGCGAGAAAAGAAAAGCAGCATTGGACTGAGACCAAAGCACTTCAAATAAATGGATTGCCTGGGTACCTTGTTATTTTGGACCCCAATGACTACATAACATGGACTGTTGGCTGGGACTACTACACCAAATGGTTTAGGACAAGAGGGGAGCAGGAGACTTTTATCATTATCCAGAAGCACCTGGGCAATTGAATTGGACAGCACAAGCTGCAATCAACTAATATAGGCCTTTCATAACCTGCAGAACTATGTACCGAGCCTCCACTCACAAGTAATGTTGGTTGTGTGTTTGTATGCAGACCGAGGTAGCTGGTGAGCCGTATGTGTATTTAATTTGTAGCTCTAAAATTCAACATGTTGCTCTGACAGAGGAACTCCAGCAGAGAGACATAGTAATAAATTCATTCAAGAAACAGTGGCTTGTTTCCTTATATCACGTACACTATATCTATTCCAGTCAGTGTTTCATCTTATTTACCATTGCTTTTTTAATTCGGTATCGATAATTTGATTATTTAATTGTCTTTAAAAGCTTCATTGTGTAGAATTTAGTGACATAGTGTGGTGAAGTTGCATGTTGCAGCTGAACACCTAAATCTTAAACACTGGACCTTTAATATTGTATTTGCGCTTTGGTAACACATGTGAATGTTCTGTCAATAAAGCCGAGTATTGAAATTGGATACTGCCCTACATTAGTCCACAAACTTGCATTTGTGTGCATTTTGATTGCCTTATTGGCTATTGACTGTACCTATGAATGTTCAAAATATTTTTTTTATATTTGTGTAATACAAGGATGATGTGAGTGATAAAAGCTAAGTCATAGACTCTGATATCCACTTTTGTCCGGATGGTAATTTAGCCAGTCCCAATTTTTTCGGTCCGTGACTGGGAATGTGTGGATTTGAAAAGCAAATTACATCACTTTTTTTTTTTTTTGTAGTTTATTGTTCAAACTTTAAGCTTTAACTTAACCCATAGTGTGGATTATATATTTCCATTAGGAGGCAGGTACACTGCTGCCCTGAAAAAGGGGACACTAAGTGTACATTTCAAATAAGATTCACTGAATCCTTCACTACAGCACAGCAGCAGAGATGAGCTGCAACAGAGAGAATACTGCCACAACAAAACAAAAACTAAATGTTCAATGCAATGTCTTGTCCCTGTTGCAGTTGGTTACCAGCACAAAATCTGCTATATGCAGTTTGATTTAGCTTTTTACTGTTGTATATTATGTCACATGTGTGCAGGGGTTTCAGTAGGGATACATGGAGAAAATGGGGGTTCCACAAGATACATGATCACCTGTGGAGGTTAATGATTTTACACTTTCTGATTCCTGACCAAAAGAGTCTGCGTGGGTTTCTTCCCACAGTCCAAAGACCTACAGGTCGCCCCCCCCAACCCACAGGGATAAGTGGTTAACACAAGGATGGATCGATAGTAGTTAAAACTTAAGTAACATTATACAAATGTTATATTTATATCCCAAAGCACTCTAACAGATTCAGCAGTAACAACCGCAAATGTAGAAATGCAAAAATACCATCTAGACCATTGTGAAAACACTCGCTGAACAGATTTGAACAACAAATTGAGTAACCCCAACTTTCCCAGAATAAAACCTTAGTCTGAGGGTTTTAGTGAGCATTTCTCTGACTGACTTGACCGACCATTCGGTGAGAGACTGGTCCCTGGTCGCTCAAATACCAAGAGGACACACATTGATACAACAGATTCAAATTTTACTTCATAAATAAGTCACTGAATCACATAACAAACAAGGACATGGGTTGTTTTACTGTGGTGGACTTAATGTTCTCTTCCTACTCTGTTCTCTATAAAGCAGGAATGTTTATACTTGTGGAAAACAAAGAAGCAGAGAAAGTTAACTCCCACTGGCAGTGTCTTCAGACACATGAGCGACCAATAAACAATATACACCAAATATTGTTTAACAAAAACAGATTATCAAATAAATCTACAAGAGTAACATTTTCTTGTGCAATCACAGCATGAATTGAATTGTATTGTTGACATGATATAAAGCCTGTTCTCAGATGGTATTGGGCAACACCAAGGTTCTATCTTGTGCTGGGTCAGTTGTGTTTGTGATGGCGCCAATCTTTGTGCAGCCTGAGGATGGAGAGAGTCCAACATTGTGGCCCATGGATAGGGTTTGGGTATTTTTTTTGGAGTCAAGTCGGTCAGTAGAGGATTATCAATCCATTTTTAGACTGCCAAGATTGTGTGTCTGCATTGTAAATGTACTGCAGTGCTATTGATTGTGAGAATTCTGCTTATCCAATTATGCCCATGTCAAGTGCCAGATTAACTACACTGTGTGTACGTGTAGACAACATCACCTAGGTATTGAATGAACACTCAGCTTGAATGCAATCATGAAGAAATCAGCAAGAGCACTAACAAAATAGAGATAAATAGAGATTCAAGTATTTGTGCGCGACGTCTTCCAGGGTGGAGGGGCGTGGCAGGGCGGTAAAAAAAAAACGGGGGTGTACGAAGCTATTATGCTATGATTTTACTGGTCTGGCCCACTTGAGATCAAAGTGGGCAGTATCTGGCCCCATAACTAAAATGAGTTTGATGCCCCTGGTGTAAAGGTTTGGTTGTTTGCAGTTGACAGGTTGCTTACTGATTTAGAAAAGTGTTCAGTATAATGTTTAAATTCTCCCTGCATGACCACATACAGAAAGTAATATGCACCGACAATCTTCACTGAAAAACCAGGTTAAAAGACTAAATCCTGTAGAATCCTGTGAGTTTCTGAACGCAGCTTCTGAACAGTGGCAAGAATCGTTTGGGGAGCCACCAACTGAAGAGGGTTTGTAGTAAAGCAGATGTCTTTGTGTGTGGTATACCTTGCCATGTTGGCCCAGCCTCTCATAGCAGATAACGGTGTCCTCCCAGAGCTCCAGCTTTTCATACATAAGCAGAGCTGAACTGATGCAGCCGAGGTCCGTCAGCAGGCTGGCCAGCTGTTTCTGCAATGAAAGAGACCACAGAGGCTCACAATGAAAAGTCAAAGACCAAGGTCATTTGGATACATTGTAGAGGTACCGTGAAAATCTTTACTGAAGGCATTAAGACATCTCCACTTTTTATTTTGACCTAAATAAGAGAAAGACTAACCTGCTGATGCACTAGAATAACAGTCATGAGGATGTCACTAGATTCATTAGGTTTGTCCTCTGGGTGTCATGGGATGTCTGTAGACATTTTATAGCAATCCAGCCAATGTTTGTTGGGATATTTCAACTAACGATTGCTGTCCCTGGAGCCATGTCACTAGAACGGCTAAAGGGTTATGGTCAACTCTCTACAGTCTGACAGTTGGATTTCAGATTACTGTGAAATGAATGAAAAGTAAAGGATGCCTCAGGGTTGAAATTTGATCGTAAATTTACGACATGGTTTAGAAAATGGTCAGCAGTTAAGGAAAATTGAGTTTAGTTATGGGACAGAAATGCGCAAAATCAACAGTATGTATAAAACAAGTCTAAAAACACCCATTGGCATAATGCATTCCCCTGTCCCTTACCCTAATCTTAACTGTCACAACTAAATGCCTAACCCTTATTCTAAACCTAACCAAGTCTTAACCTTGAAAGAAGTTATTAAAAGTGGGTCAGAAAGTGAGGACCAGCCAAAATGTCCTCACTCTGTAGGTTGTAGGATGAAAATGGTCCTCGCAAAGACAGTACACACACACAGAGAGAGAGAGAAACACACTCCAGCCATAAAAAGGCCTTCAGTGCTTTGTTAATGCTGGGAATGGTTCTCCTGTGAGGAGGGAAATGTATCACGATGCTGCTGCAATCCTCCACCTCAACCCACTTTCAAGTCCCCAGGCAGAAATAGGTACTCTTCAATTCAAGCTTTATTGAGGTTATCAGTAATTACATGCTGCCTGGGTGAGGTCTCCTCCCCAGCTTTCCAGTACTCCCCCTCCTTCAATCTCTTGGACACATCAAAATATTTTTATTACTGCCTGTTCTACTACTGCTCTTTCCATTTTATTCTACACAAGATCCTGGGATTTGTTATAGATCTTATGATGCTTCGTGGTTCAGCTATTGTGTCACAATGTGTCCTAATGGTAGTATTTTTACAACCTCTGTGAGACATTTATATAGCTTATTTCCCCCACGTTGATCCAGGGTTGTAATCTTCTGCCCTAAAAACAATTTAGTATTACATCAAATTCTAAGGTGGACATTTTCTTACTGAAAGCAGCTCAGAATGAGACTGTGAATGGCCCAACAGTGATTGTCCAATCAAAGCTTACAGCCCATTACCTAGTCACAGCAGGTTTGTCACACAACTGTCTACACATTCAAATATTCTGCAGAACACAAATAGCGAGACAATAGTAACAGAGGCACTCCATATTTAAACAGTTTGGACAGCTTCGTCTTTTTTTACATTGACTCCCGAACTGCAAAATTACAAATGCCAAAGAATTAACAGGATTGAAGGAAGCACTTGCATAGTTTTACTGGAAAGAAAAATCTGTAATCTGTTTGACAGCCAAATATTTGACTGGAGATGGGGAGCCCTGCTCTACTGTGCAGTCACAACTGCAATAATAAGACTTTGAAAGAGCAGTCAACAGAACTAAAAAACCTGTCCTGCATCTTCACCACAAACCTCAGTGTAAGGCGTTTACAGAATAACATCTTAAAAAAAAGTTTCTGATGGTTTAGTGGAAAAAATGGTTTTCATTAAATACCAGAAAGTTTTGGGCACAAAAAATCTCACCACCTATAAAACCTGAACAAGATAATAATTTCTACAAAAGGATATTGTTCCGAAACACAACCCAAACTCCACAATATACTAGATATACTTACCACTCTGATTTATTCTATACATTCTATACAAAGAGTTAAAACCTTAAAGATATTTACAGCGATGTTAATGTGCTTGCTTAACAAAGTGCTGCAGGAGAAATGTGTTTTTGTCCTTTGGGTAGTGCTAAAATAAACAAAATCTTTATTTAAATTGTTTTAATTATTACATTTTATGTCCAGTGTTTTTGACATGTTGGCCAATAAGAAATATCGACCTGATGATTAGGTAAAGTAAGGGTGTTACTATAAATAACATAGTTTTTATAAAAAGGTAAGGCCTAAAGTGCCCAATGCTGCTACGTGAGTAAATGTTTTCACATCCATTTTGGTTTATAACCAACTACCTGTGAAGATAATATATACGTATTCATTCTACATATTGCTTGCACTCTCATTTGTAACCCGAGGTAAATAGACTGTGAATGATGTGTTGCGAGTGCTGCACCCCATCTTGAAAAATGTATTCCACCATATCTGATGACTATATATCCAGAGTGAAGTGAATCCAGTTCTCTTCATCGTGTTTGCCTCCATTTGGTTTATTAAAATGGAATTGAATGTGTGAAGATAAATGGTTTTATACCTGGACAGTCCATCTGGGTGGGGCTTGGCAGCAGTAGAAGATTTTGAGGCGCTCTGTCACGGGACAGCTCTTGTCTTCAAAGTGGTCGACCAAAGCCTGGAGAAGGAAAAGAGCAGATGAACGTCTACAGCTGTATCCATCACAAGATCTACTGTGATCTTCAAACTATCACTGCATTTCACCATATTGAGATTTTGTTTAACAGAATATTCTTTAATACTGGGTGACGTAAAGGCCTCCATCACAAAATGAAACAGGAGACACTGGGGTTATTCACTGGGATTAACAACTTTGTTTCAATGGTATAAGCATAAGTAAAACATAATGCCTCAGTGAAAGGGTGCAAGTAAGCCAGTAGTCAGTGTAAAAAGACCATGCAACACAATGGTGAAACTCCTATAAAATATTTTGACCAAATAATTTTCAAAACAGTATTTCCCACTGATTGTGGATTACATTTATATTCAAAATCAATAAATTACAGAAAAGACATTTTCAGAGACAATTGAAAAATATTTTAAAAGGTTCATACAGCAAAACGTTAACTACAAAACATTTTGGTAGTGTTCTCCCTCATCTTATTTGCAGACTCTAGCTACAGACACAGTGAATAAAATGCCTCCCAAAAGAGTTTTGAACACTTAACCTAACGTAAACCTAAACACATAATTTATAATTATTGTATTGTCTTAGTTAAGTCAGTTTGCATCTTAGGAAAATATATATTTTTTTAAGTCTGGGCTTAAACACTCACACAGATACAATGGCCTGAATTTATAAGAAAAGTCAAGGCATTTGATGCACAGCTATCAGTACTCTGAAATTTTTTCGCTTCTTCTGCAACAATGAAGTTAAAACACTGACCGCTTCATAATCTTCAGGAGGAACTTCTGTCTGCAGGCCTGTGTGTGTCTGTGTCTTTGTGAGTGTGTTTGCATGTGTCTGTTCGTCTCTGTCCCTTTTCACACACAAACTGATAACCACATGTATTAAGTTATTAATCAATGATGTTGGATCATGACCTGACTGCGTCACGTTATTGCTCGGTATGTGTAGCCAGTTTACACTTTTGTTTCACAAACTCTCGAGTGAATCAAACACACACAAAGTCAACATCAGTCCTATACGTGTCCTAATAACTTGTGATCAGTTATGGTGTTAAGTGTTAAAATGTAAAGTGAGAGAAGGTCAGAGGAGGAATGAGTAGGAAACAAAGTGACAGAGACCGGACCTTTAATGAGCATCTGTACTGAAGAAGCGCTGGTTATAATTATTCAGTGGTGGAAACCCGCTGAAACTATGAATGTAGTGTCAACACGCGTCAACCTAGCTTGATGTGGGCGTAACTCTTTCCAAGCCAAATGATTGGTTTGGCGCAGCACTATGCTCATTATCAATGGCTGTTCGTGTTGAGTCCCATCAATGTTATATCAACGTGCCTTCAATTTCTATAGAGGAGGTAAATATGGTGACCTGTAAACTGAGTCGGAAATGGTTCCACAATTATGTTTTTAATCTCTTTCATGAGAGCAGCCCCAAATGATCCCCTGGTGCCTGAGGATGATCTCCTTCCTGTATTAGACATGAAATGACATTGAGCATTGTATTACAACTTAAAGTTGACACCTCAGATCTCATTGCCATCTTGTATTTGTGACTCTAAAACTGCAACACTCAACTGTAATTGCTGGCATACTAAACGCAGATCCAAAATGCAATTCTCCAAGAGCGTTGACAAATTATTTCTCTGGACGGTAGGAGCTTATAAGCCAAAGCACTGTCTGCAGTGTTTGCAACTTTAGTTTTCCCTGAGTAGTAATAATAACGTTTTCCAGAAACTGAGTAGAAAAGGCAGATTGTGTAAAAAAAAGGTATGTGAAAAAGGTTTAAAGTTCTGTGAAGGCTTGTGCTCTTAATGAATCTATAAATACAGCATCCCCCCAACCCATAAACATGTGTCCTTACCTGAGTTTGCATCATGGCTCTCTCAACACAACGAGACCGTGCTTTTTCCAGTTTGGTCCTGAGGCAAAGCGCTGTGACTTCTACCGCCCAGAACTTGGGCTGGGACAGGATACACTGCAGAAGGGCATGGGGGTGAGAGGCAAAGTCAGATTATCGCTTACGTAGAATCAAATCATTCAGGATGAAAACTATAAACTGGAACTACAATTTGTCCGATTACAGTTAATTAAAAGCCATGGGTGACTTAAAAATAATTTAGGCAGTTATGTCATCACCAATGCAATGGTACGATTGTCCTGCCTTATATGATGCTCACCATTAATGTATAAATTAAAAAGACAGGATGTAAAAAACTGTTGTAATAAATTCAGTATTATGCTAACTCCCAGAGACTTGTTTAAACAACAACATGAAATAATTCCTTCTTTTTTTTATTGCTGTTAAGTGAATGAAAGACATTTTCACAGTAAAAAGTCTGAAAGGAAAAAAAAGGTGCCTGCACTTGGAGCTGGTAGAAGTCTTCATGTGAAACACTTGCAGGAAGATTCATGATGGCAGCAACTTGAGAATCATCATGCCCTTTTGATTCTGTAGCAATTCACTCTTTTTAATTTACTATATAAACAAGGAGGAAGCATTGAGCTTGCATTGAGCAGGGAACAAGAGAAGAAAAGGTTGTATCTGATATTGGAAAGATAAAAAAAAGAGGCCAGGTTCCAAATACACTTGAGGTAAATAAACCATGATTAGATCATCGACTCTGTGTCTCTTCACTCTGTAATCCAAAATTAAAATTAAAAAGTATCACAAGAGAGCTGTTAACACTCTTTCCCATTCCATGATTCCACATTTAAGCTTGATCACAATGGCTCTGGATGCGCATGTGATGATGCATTATGAATGTCCATTATTTTCTGAATGTATTCAGACTGATTGTCCTCAGGCAGCCTCAGGCGTTATCATTGAACATAAAAAGTTCACCCCAGCGAGATGTAGAACAGAGGGTCTCAGCTGCCAAGCAACAAATTCTACACAACTACCCATGAATCTCAACAGCTTCCTGGTAGTTCTCCTTCAGGAACTTCGAGGTAACAAACAGTGTTACTTAATCCAATTTCTTGTCTCTGTTTAGATGGAATAAAAACCCAAAGTAGTAACTGGTGGCCACTTCTTCAGACGTAATAAATCAACATTACAACCATAAAATGCCGTCATACTGCTTGTGTGGTTTCATCCAGGTGTCCAGAAGCCCTGTCATTCATAAGCGACTCGAAACAACCTCATTTACACAAAGGTTTTAGCCCAAATTGCTCAGATATCTTCCGACGATGTGCATTCAGGGACTGTCGGAAATGCTAACATCCACAAGCTTAGCCACTTCTGGGGGACATTTAGGCTTAAAACTTGGAGTATATGACCTTGTGTCGAGAATATGAATGTCGGGGATAAGTAGGTAATGAGTGAATTTAATTTTCTGGGTGAACCCTTCCATTAATTTCCATTAACCTATCTCCTTAGATTAGCAAATATTGGATTCTAAACTATTGTATTAGACAAATTGATAGTTTATATAAAGTTTCACAGCCGCATCCAACAAGTGCCAACAAATCTCACACTAATACTCAAATGTCAAACTCGTGTTGAAGTTAGGTATAGCATCAGGGGATCACCAAACTCAGAAGGATTCATGCACTGGTGACCATCATATGTCTCTAAAGAACCTCTCTGAACAAATCTCTCATAGTTGTTGAGAAATTCAAGTCTGCATCAAAAGAGATGGAACAACAAAACACCAACTGCCATCTTCAGAGCTTTGCTGCCAGCATTACAAAAATCCTTTCAGTGACATTTAGTCTTTGTCATGAAGATCACAGCAAGAAGCACGTAGAGAAGTCAGCAGAATAAGACCAACATCTTCAGTGTCTGCAAACACTCATTTGAGAGTAATTGAAGAGACGAGAAAGCGTTCTATATTCTGAGCACGTGTCTAAACCACATTGTGACTCAGTTTAGAGGAGACACAGTTTGTAAGGTAGCAGACTTGACAGGGTGAGGAATAATTTGTTTTGAGGTGTTGGGTATAGTGATCAAAACTGAGCAGACGTGAGCGACATCCAGACTGAACCCTCTGGGACAGGCAGCACAGTGTTCTCTGATTTGTGTAAACATTCAGATGTGACAGAAGAGACATGGCAAACTGTGTGAGGTGGAAGCATCACGGAATGATGTTGATAGGCTTAAAATCTTCAGTCATTAATTACAGAGTACCACAGACTGGGGCAGTTATTCACCTCAGCATCTATTTATGTTCACACATTTAAAATATTCCAGTGACTCAAAGTGACTAATACCTCATGATTTAGTCAAAATGTGAATTGACAGAAATTGCTTAGTGTAACCAAATGGAATTGATTACTGACTAGGGATGTCATTAGCATCATAATACATACAAAGATTTGGGCTGTACAATATTGTTTATAAAACTCTGCTAAAAATCACACTTGTTTGTGAGATATTGTGCTCACAAGAAGGGACGGATTGCTGGACAACCCAAAAATATATTGCCACGGGCCATTGATGGGGAGACGCATAAAGAGGATAACAATCCAGAAACCTGTACTTTGCAAAGAAGGACACAGACTGGTGATAACAGACTGAAAATACCAGTAACCTCTTACAACTGATGCAATTATCATGTCAAATAGCACAAAGTACAAAGAAGAATCAACAAAGTTACAGTTCAGAGACTCAAACACGAAGAAGCCTTTTCCCACAACACAACATATGACAAAGAAGCTAGAAGATGGTTTATTATTAATATCATTATTAACTGTGATGGAAACACCTCGTTCCAGGTGTGACATTTTCGTTGTATCGCACAGTCCTTAATAAGTTGCTTTATGGCATTCAGGTTAGGAAGCAAAGAAACCCGATTCATATTTTTAACACATCTTCAAGAATAATATCGACAGAGTGTTTTGAAAGTAAAATCAACAACTTCTGCCTAACCCAAAGGTTGGGTAATACCTCAGCACTACCTCCAGATGGTCCACCAGGAAGGCGATGCAGTAGTAGTATTGATGAAGACTGCAAGATATGTGACAACCATCTAACCAGCCTGCAGATTCCTGGATCTACATGTAGGCTGGGAAGATGCCTGCTCACAGAGCCAGCAGCTGCCTGTAGCTGTATGAAACAAAACAGCTAGCTCATTGGTCAAACTGGGTTCACACCTGGAAGGATCCATGATGAGCATAAACCCGAATTTTTGAGACAAGTGAAACATGAAGAATTACACATATATGTTGGATTTTCAGATCAAAATCGAGGACACAAAGATTAGAATAAGGCCTCGTCCACACTCCTGCAGATTTTTTTTTCAACCAAGATCTCCCCCTCCATTTATAATAAATCTCCATCCCAAATGCCCATGTATTATCAATGTGAGTGTCAGTTTGATTTATCCAGAGGAAGGTCAGCCCTGCTGGTATGACTTAGTTGGGTCACCCCCAAAACCAGTTTAAGAGGCTTGCCTGATAGAGGAACCACCAAGTCTTGCTTTTTGAGCTGGCACCAAAGCCTCTCTGGAGGGAGCCCATTCATCCCTTTTATCTACTCTACTTCTTTTGCAGGCTGTTGCCTAATTGATTGACTACTGTAATGAATGTTGATCCAAATACAAAATAAATATAATTTTTTCTGAGTACCATTTTGGGTTTGGCACTTCAGTAATTATATTCATCATTATACTCTGTCTGTGTGGGCATCTTGGGAATTGCAAGATGGATAATTAAGTTGTTTTCAAATGACTTTCCAATTTTCTTTAATATTAACCAATAATATAGGTGTATATAAATGTAATATTTATATGCATTATATTTATTATCAAAAGTTTAAATTAAAGTCCCTCTTCATTGTTAATGCCATTTAAGGTTTAAACATACTAACAGTAGTCACTGTGGGGGTGACAGTAGAGCCTGTAACGTGACTATAAATTATAGTTTTCAGCCTCACCCTCACCCACCTTACTCCTGTTTAATTGACCAGGATCCGTCAAAGAGAGGAGGCAGGCAAGAAATGGATGGATTATCATTTGACATAGATATTTCAACAAATCTGTTCCAAATAGCATAGACTTAGCTCAAACAGCAACTTAAAGTCTTCTCAGAGAGTGACGTCGATATGTTGGCGGGATAATGGCGGGAAACTAATTGATAGAAGTCTCAATGGGGTCATTAACAAGAAATCAACCAGTGATGAGAAATATGCAAAGATAAAGTGATGCACAAATATGAAAATTTTATGCTTCATTTCTCAACCAGACAAGAAATGCCAAGTCTTAACAACACAAAAGTTCCCCATCCCAAGCTGAAATCTGGTTCAGTCACCAGCCAGGATCACGTGTCTCTGATCAAACCCTGTTGTGATATCCTGACTGTTCTTGGGCCTCTCGCAGAAGAAGAGCGGCATTGGAATAAAAACTGAATGGTGGGGAGAGGAGAGGTCAAGTCATCAAGCCCCGTCTCCAGGATATTAGCAGTTTCAGTAATGGTTTCTGTGCATCAAGTGTTTTATGTTCAGTTACTCAGTTATTTTTATAGTAAATGCAATATTCTTGCCATCATCGTTCTGAATACATGCAGCCTGACTCCAGATGTCTGAATCGACAACCACATGAAGTTATGGAGTTGTGACTGTTAGCAGTTGAATTTTTTTCCTTTACTTGGGGAAGCACAAATTATTCTAACAAAAATAATAGCAAGCAGGATGAGATCAACAGTTGAACAGTTTGAGAGCGATGCTTCCAACCCGGCACAACATATACCTGCACCAAACTACTATATGTGCTAAGTCACCTAATAGATCATGAAATATTTCCCAATATAAGTGAAATCTTTGAACTGCTCATGATATAAAATGAAAAGATTCATCCTCCAAATATCTGACGCAGATTCAACCATCATTTGTCAACCATCAAAACATTTTATAAATACTAGAGAACTGAGAAAAACTGACCTCTTTCAAATTTCTGAATCAATGGTGGACATATACTGCAAATACAAAGGCAATCTGACAACATCCTTGTTGTCAGATTGCCTTTGTTTGTGCTGATATCTGAGAAGCAACAATTACATGTACACGTCAACTCTGCAATGGTTCTCACTGCAGACGCACTGCTAATCTAAATTTAGCCTTTTGAGAGCCTTAAAAAAAAACAGGCCCATTAATTATTTTGTTACCTCAGCTTAATTTTCTTGTCATGTATGATTCATAATTCAATTATAATCCTTATCCTATTAAGAATATGAGGACAAACTACCCCAAGGCATTACAATTCACTATGAGTTGGACATGTGTTTGAAATTTCATGCTAATATTTAAAATAGTCTAAATATTCGAGTTTATGAAATAATGTCTGACTAGCGCCCAACATTTTGTTTATAAATTACTTAGACCTTTTACTGTGGTGAATTTTTGTCAGTTACATCCAGTTTGCTTTGATTATCCTTGAGGTGCGTTTACAACTGTTTGGCAACCCCCTGTGGTAAACTGAGTGCAGCAGACATAGTTTAGAAAAGTTTGGTTTTCAGTTTACACTACATGTCAGATAAAAAACCAAGCCATGACATTGAAGGAGCTCTCTGTAGACCTGAATGATAAAGCTATGGTGAGGCATCTATCAGGCATGAGTATAAACATTTTCTTGACATGGAAAAGTTTGTAAACACCTAAACCCAAACCTAAGTTGACAGACCAATGGGAAAGCAGGGCATATGACTACTGGGTTAAATACAGAAAAACTAAACTGGAAATGTACGGAAATCTGTTGGTTTTATCACAGATTCAATGCAATCAAACACAACCTGGGCATCGGACTCACATTTGTGAAGGCTAGAAGTTGCTCTTCAGTCAGTCTGTGGACGGGGTTATTCTTCTGGAAGTCAGTGCTGTAAAACCACACAGGAAATACATTGTGAAAAACTGACCCCTGAAGAAAACATAGCTGCTCATTACTTTAGATTAGTGAGAAACACAAATTACTTCATGTGTGTATTTTTAATCAATGAAGACATCAATGTATAAATGTTATTGATATGTACATACTGTGCTAAATTTCATTGCAACCCATCCAATATTCCTTTATAATCTGTTCGTGAATCTTTGTTGAATAAAGAGCCGTGACAAATAGCTAAGAATTGTATATTGAGAATTAAGATCAAATCCAATAAGCTTTGGTTTATGGGGGCTGACTTCTTTCCAGAATTAAGGATTTGGATTTAATAGTGATTAGATAATAGTTAAAAACATAACTTTACTTTTACTTGCTCTTTTAAACAGTGTTAAAGATTCTACCTGGTTAGTATAATACAGGAAGTTGTCTGAGTCCTTTAATATATCTTACCAATTTACATTCAAACCTCCGTCCAATCAATTCATTAGCATAGAACGGATGCCAAAGGGGCCTACAGGTCCAGCTTTGGATGGAGGGCTCTCTTACAGAGGCAAGTATAGAGTGTTTCTACAGAGATTTGACAAATCTGAACAATGTTTGAAAAGGATACTTTCGGGAGGAGTCACGTGGGACCGCAGGGAAGATGGCAGCACAGTAGGAGAGCTCCCCATGACCGTCAGTTAATTAAGTAAATTTGGAGACACACACTTCGTTTTAAGTCTGGAAAGTGAGGGGTTGTGTTAAAGATAAGAAGTACTGGCAATTTCCGACCAAAAATCAGTTAGTTCTCCATCGAAATGGCAAACAACGGCAAAGCTAACTTTTTCAAAGGTGCGGCGACGAGAAGTAAGCTAACCTCAAAGACCAGCCCGACACCTGAACCCACCTCGCCGACAACGTCAGGTGACAGCGACCCTAAACCTGGAGTGTCTGACGATATACGTATGTTTGAGGAAATACAGAAAAAATGAGTGCCACTCTTCAGGTGGTGGCGACGGATGTTGTCTCAATCAAGGAGACAACGAAAGAGCTTAAAGACGCGGTGGAGAGCATACAGATGAGGCTGGGAGAGGCAGAACAGCGGATAGCGGAAGTGGAAGACGTAAATACACGGATGGAGGAAAACATGGAGAAGTGTGACAAACGACTGGAAACACTGTGGATAAGTGTGGAAGACCTGGAAAACCGCAGCAGGAGAAATAATGTAAGAGTGGTGGGACTGAAAGAGGGCAAGGAGGAGACCGGGAAAGTTATTCAGTATGTGGAAAAGATCCTATCTCAGGGGCTCGGCTATCTGGCAGCGAGTTTGAAATTGAACGTGCCCACCGCTCCATGGCACCCGTACCAGGCCCGAATCAACCGCCCAGGACCAAACTGATGCGCTTCCTACGTTCAGCGGCCCGAGACAAGGTGCTACAGGTGGCTAAGGAGAGACGTGGGATCGACTGGGAGGACTGTAAGCTGTCCTTTTATGAGGATGTGACCAGAGAGTTGGCAGAGAAAAGGAAGGCATTTACTCCAGTGAAGAGACGTCTGCACCAGCTAAATGTGAGACACAGGCTGGTCTACCCTGCAACGCTCATCTTCACATGGAAAGGGCAGAAGAAAAACTTTCGAGACAGCAAAGAAGCGGAGAAGTTTGTGCGTGATGCTGAATAGAGGACCGTGGGACTCTATGGAAACCAGACGAAGTGTGTGGGAATGAGGTAACTTTGATGATGGTTTGTGGGAGGCGGGAAGAACGGTGCTGTTACGAGCTGACAGGATGCGCCTCACGGACACGGTTAATTTAGATCAGGTTAAGCGGGGGTGGGGTGGGGGTTAGTTAGAAGCAGGGGCGCCGAAAAGGGGGGGTAAAGGAGACGGATTCTAGGGGCCCATGATGGAGGGGGGCCCAGAGAGGCCCCTAATGAAATTATAATACAGAAAAAATAATGACACTAAGTTATTAACTAACATATAATCACACATGTTTTATTTTCCATGTCCTGATAACAATTCCTTTATTTGTTTTGGAAGCATCAACCCCTGCAGGGCCCCCCCTTCCCCCCCTCTATTTACGTAAAATGGTTCAGTCCGACTGGATCAGCTGCAGCCGGTAGCGCACCGGCGATTTGTCACAGACAGCGCGCCACAGCGGGCAAAGCGGAGGAGACAGCAGTATGCCTCAAAAATCAGGCAGCCAAAAAAGAAAGGAAAATAAATTAAGAGAGGAGAAGGAGTTGAAGGGTCGACAATATGTCACCCAGTATTTCCAAAAAAAAGGTGGGTTTCTTGTGGTGGAAAGTTATGGATATTAACTTTGTCCCTGTCTGTGGTCTATAAGCTAGCTCACTTTTCTCACCATGTGAGCTCAAGAAAACTCTGGATTTTTACATTTTACTGCTATATTAGTTAAATAATCAATCCAGTCAAACATTTATCAAGCTGTTCTTATTCAATAATAGTTGATCTCCCCTCTGTCAAAATGATGCCTCATTCTGAACAGAGTCAAGTGCACCAGAAGCTGCAGCAGCTGTCTGTCAGCCCCCAACTCCCCCTGCCCCTGAAACAGCCCCAGTGCCCCCACAGGAGGAAGGAGGTGAGCAGCTGTGTGTGTTGAAATAATAATAATAATAATAATAATAATAATATAATACATTTTACTACAGTCTCAAAACAATACAAAGATGAAGGTAATTCATTAATTAAAATGAATTAAATAAAAGGCATTTTGAACAATTTTAATGGTTTAAAAAGCATAAACCCTTTTAAAAAATGAAATAGAAGACGTGCAGTAAGAACAGAGGAGAACATCTGTGGTGTGTGCAGCAGACTGGGGTGACTGCTCTCAGTCCAATCAGAGAAGTTTACATGTTGGTGACTATGCTATTACAAATAGTTATATTATAGGAAATCCTATATAATTAATGTATGTCATGTACACTCTACAGAGCCAGGTCCAGGACCCTCTTCTGGTTTGTCAGGGAGGGATGTGGAGGAAGTGGAGGAAGAGATGGAAGAGGGTACAGATGACAGTGAGAGTGCAGAAACACAGGCGACAGAGAGTGAGGGCGAAGAAGTTGAAAGGAATTCAGAGGAGGAAGGACTGAATACAGAAAGACAACAGAGAGGCAGGAAGAACACCAAGCTGATGTTCAGGTCTTTGAAAGGGAAGAAGATCATTTGACTGATGACCCTGGTTTCTGGCCAGCAGCTTTAACTGATCAGGATAGGGAGAAGATAGTAAGGAAATTGGCCATGAGAGAGAAAGAAGTAGAAATGCCATGTGATTCAAAGGGGAAGCCATTCCCTGATTACCTGAATTATACAAAGGCAGCAAATAAAAGAGAAAAGGTAAACAGAGACTGGCTGACTTTTAGTCAAAGTAATAATTCACTTTATTGCATACCATGTGTGCTTTTCTCCCATGTACAGAAAAAGCCTTCCACAAGTGCACTGACCAGTCAAAATGGGTATAAAATGTGTGATGTGAAGTGGCGTCGAATGTACAATAAATTCCCAGTCCATGAGAGGAGTGAGGCACATAGAGATTGCAACTTAAAATGGAAAAATCTGCAAGGATCTGTAATGAAAGATAGAGGTGTGGATTCTCTGTTAAATAAGGAGTTGCAAACAGAAATAGAGAAAAATAGAGCCATCTTGGAGAGACTCTTAGACGTAACCCTACACTTGGCCTCAAGAAACCTGCCTTTCAGGGGCAAAACCAAAGACCTAGATGACATTCATAATGGCAATTTCCTAGGCACACTGGAGCTCTTGTCACATTATGATCCTCTGCTGAAAGAGCACTTTCAAAAAATCAGGGACAACAAACAAAAACAAAAAGAAGGAAAAGGAACCAGGCTAACACATTATCTTAGCTCTGACAGTCAGAATGAGTTTATCAACTTATGTGGACGACGAGTTCTGAAAAGAATTCTGCAGGAACGGGAGGATGCCATATATTATGCTGTCATAATATTTCCCATACGGAGCAAAATGTGGTGCTACTACGGTATGTTAAATATGACAAAGAAAAAGATGAGTGGGAAATTACAGAGAGGTTCCTTGAATTCAGGGATTTTCTCAAAAAGACGGGGAGTGAGATCGCAGAGATGATTGATGCAGTTCTTCGTGACCATGGGATAGACATCGGTGATTGCAGAGGGCAGGGCTATGACAACGGGGCTAACATGTCAGGGAAAATAAAGGGAGTCTAAGCTCAAATACTGACGAAAAACAAGCTGGCTACTTATTCACCATGTGCCTCCCACACATTAAATCTTGTTGGTGTGCATGCTGCACAGTCAAGCCCAGAGGTATCCACATTTTTCGGCTGCATAAATCGCCTGTACACATTTGTAAGTGGCAGCCCAGAGCGTTGGGCCATCTATAAAGAGCAAACAGGTTGCTCATTGCATCGCCTATCTGATACCCGCTGGAGTGCAAGGATTGAGGCTGTTAACCCTGTGGCAAAGCACCTACCTTCTGTCCTCAAAACCCTTGATAGCATAGTTATGACATGCAGTCTCACCAGTGAAGCAAGATCAGAAGCTAATGGTTTGAGGAAATACTTCATGTCATTTGATGCTGTTGTTCTTCTCACTGTCTGGCTGAAGGTACTGCAAAGTATTGACAACAGGAATGTTATTCTCCAGTCAGGAAAAATATCACTTGACATAGAAGCAGCCAATATCAGAGACTTGACAGAAGAGATGCAGTCTCTAAGAGATGCATGGGACACTCTCCTAGCTGAGGCAAAGTTGATAGCTGGGGAAATTAATGTTAAACCTCAGTTAAGCAAGGAGTCCAGCCGACAGAAGAAAAGGCGGAGATTCCATGATGAAACCGCTGAAGAGGAGACAACTCAGGAGAGTTCAGAAACAGTGTTTCACTGTGTTTTATACAGCCATGGACAGTATCATCAGTGACTTGGACACTAGGTTTCGGGGCATTGCACATATTGTCAACGAGTTTTCTGCTGTTCTGAAAGTTGGGCAGATTAGTGAGGGCAAAATCTCTTCTGTGTGCCAACCACTGATCACAAAGTATTCTAGTGATCTTACTCCTGATTTTGAAAATCAAGTAAGACACCTAAACAGTGTATATGCAGCCAACTTCCCCCCTAACCTGTCCCCTCTTGAAATCCTGAATGCAATTTGTAAGCTGCAGCTGCAAAGCATCTTTGGAGAAGTGTGCATCGCCTTGCGCATATTTTGCACCCTGCCAGTTACTGTTGCTGGTGGTGAGAGAGTGTTCAGTAAACTAAAAATGATAAAAAACTATTTGAGGTCCACAATGTCTCAGGAAAGACTTTGCAGTCTTGCCATGCTGTCAATTGAGAGTCAGTTGGCTAGAAAGCTGGACTTCAAAGACCTGATAAGTGATTTTGCACATGAGAAGGCTCGGCGTTGGGCTTTTGGTGAGAAGAGTTGAGCAAGGACCAGTGATTGAAAGGTTGCAAAAGGAAGCTTGACTCAGTCTGCAACGTTATATTATATATATATTTGCCATTCTTTCATATATTAAGTTCTACTTAAATGATGAGAAATCATATATGGCCATTTTGTATTCTGATGGCGTTTTTGTTTTTGCTGAGATTTTTTTCTCTCCACTGATTATAATTGCTATTTTTTCATGGAAGAGATAATTTCCAATTTAAGAATCAGTGGTGCAGCAAATAAATGACTCAAAATGAATTCCATTGTATTCAGAGTGCTCAGTTCTTCCCCTACTGTACATGTCAACTGTCATGCTGTTCTTCTAATGATAGTCAAAAATACCATTAAAATGCATAATTGTATGTAAAATAGCATCAAAAAATGTTGCCGCTGTGTTGGGGGCCCTGTAAAGATTCTTTTCATGGGGCCCAAAATCCCTAGCGGCGCCCCTGGTTAGAAGCACCGAGTTCTGGGCTGCTTTAACCGGGTTTATGTTTGTGTTCTTCATGTTTTATCTTTGCACTAAGACAGAAGATTTAACAAGGCCTAACATTTTGAACAACCTATTGAATATGTGTTTGGCTGTTGTTGAAACCATGGTGAGAGAATTGAGGTCAAAGAGTATTTACAGGTCTAGAAATGACGGCTAACAGGTACATTAATATAGTATCATAGAACATAAATGGATGTGGGAATCCCATTAAAAGGAGGAAGGTTCTTACATATTTGAAATCCAAGAATACAGATGTAGCGTTTATTCAGGAGTCTCATATGATGGGGGACGAAGAGGCAGGGAAATTTAAAAGAGGCTGGGTAGGGAAGGTTTTCCATAGCTCATACTCTAGTTAGCAGAATGGGGTGATGATACTCATTAATAAAAATCTGAGTTTTGTTATGATAAAACAACACAATGATAAGGAGGGTAGGATTATTTGTATTGAAGCATTGATCAATGGAATCCGGACAGTGCTATGTAATATATACGCCCCAAACAAGGAGGAACCTGACTTCTTTCATGAGGTTAACAGAGTGATAGGAAACATGCAGGGCCGGGTGATACTGGCAGGGGATTTTAACCAGGTAATGGACGGGATAGTTGATAAGAGTAAGCCCAGTGCTAAATCTTCACCCAGGGACAGAGCTGCAATTCATATGCTGACAGAGGACTTGAGTTTGGTGGACATATGGAGATTGGTGAACCCACGTGAGAGGGAATACACCTTTTACTCCCACTGTCACAAATCTCATTCAAGAATTGATTTTTTTCTGGTATCTAACTCATTAATAGACTCAATAGTGGACTGTGAGATAGGAGCTATTGCCCTTAGTGACCACGCCACGGTGGAGTTACAGATTGACCTGAACACAGATAATGTGAAAAGAGGACGTTGGAGGCTTAACACTGTGTTGCTACAGGATGTGTCATTTAGTAATATGTTAGCAGAAGATCTTAAATCTTTTTTTGAAATTAATATTGGCTCAACAGAAACAATCTCCCCGGTTTGGGAAGCATCTAAGGCTTATATAAGGGGGAAAATTATTGCCCACACCTCAAAAATTAAGAAGGCGAATGCGAAGAAAGAAAACACATTAAACAAAGAGATCCGTAAGCTAGAGAAAGAACTTGCAAGTCACTATTCAGATGATTTATACAAAACAATTTGTAAAATGAAATATCAACTACATGATATATATAACAAAAAGGCTGAGTATGCCTTATTTAGGCTAAAGACTAGTTTCTATGAAGGGGCGAAAAAAATGGCAGACTGTTAGCGAGACAATTGAGACAACAGGATAATTCCAACAACATTCCAATGATTAAGAAGAATAATGGGGTTGTAACCTCATCAAAGGAAATTAATCAGGTTTTTAAATTTTTTTTATAAAAATCTTTACACATCCTCCTGCGCACCTAATCAAGAAGACACAGTCATTTTTCTCTGGTCTTAACCTGCCTACTGTATCTAATGAGCAAAAAGACATGCTAGAAGCCCCAATAACAGAGGAAGAGATTAGGGCTACTATCGCATCCATGAAAAATGGGAAGTCACCTGGTTTGGACGGCTTCCCGATTGAATATAACAAGAAATAAATTGATATTTTGGCCCCCAAATTGCATAAGGTGTACATGGAGGCATTTGAGAAGGGCTCACTGCCTGGCACATTTAATGATGCTTTAATCTCGCTCATACCTAAAAAGGACACAGATACCTCAGATCCGTCTAATTTCAGACCTGTGAGTCTTCTTGGGCTGGACTGTAAGATTTTGACAAAGACCTTGGCGTCACGTTTAGAGAAGACACTACCAGACATTATACATGGAGATCAAGTAGGTTTTATTAAAAAAAGGTCCTCAGCTGATAACATGCGAAGGCTCACACATCTGATGCATATGAACTGCTCTAATCCGGTACCAGTGGCGGCTTTTTCACTTGATGCTGAGAAAGCGTTTGACCGGGTGGAGTGGGGGTTCCTCATGTCGACTCTCTTGAAATTTGGGTTGGGTCCTGGTTTTTGTAACTGGGTGAAGATACTTTACTCTAACCCAAGAGCAGCTGTGCTAACAAATGGGCTGATATCTGATATTTTCTGTCTTTCCAGGGGGACAAGACAGGGATGAGCCCTTTCCCCATTGCTGTTTACTATGGTTCTTGAACCGTTAGCTGTAGCAATCAGAGCTGATGTGAGGATTAAAGGTGTGCAGGCGGGGGGTAGAGAGCACAAGCTATTTATGTATGCCGATGATATCTTAGCAGTGTTAGCGGACCCTGGGGACTCCCTGCCAGCGTTACTTGACTGTATCGAGTCATATTCTAGATTATCAGGTTATAAAATAAACTGGCATAAATCTGAATGTATGCCGATATCACATACATGTCATTCTGGGGTTATCACTCCATATGGCTTCAAGTTCCTGCCTTATGGTATGAAATATCTAGGAATTCAATTAAATCCAAATCTGGATGATATAATGCTCTCAAATATGGAACCGCTCCTCCAGAAAATAAAAATGAACCTGGATAAATGGGGAAAATTGAAGCTCACACTGTGGGGAAAAATGTATGTAATTAAAATGGTGGTTGCACCACAATTCAGTTATGTTTCCATGATACTATCAGTTAATATAGCGCCACAGCTGTTTAAACAATATGATAAAATTATTAAAGACTTTTTATGGGATAAAAAGAGACCAAAGATTAATATAAAGAAGATGTGGTCACCGAGGGAAATAGGAGGCATGGGTCTACCTAATGTAAGATTATATAATCTATCATTTGAAATGTCTAGATTGATAAAACATTGGAAGGGGATAGATCAGGAGCTGAGCTGGATCAAAATTGAACGGGAGCTAACTAGCCCATTTGAACCTCTGGATGTTCTCTCGCATGGTTCAACAACTTCTGGACATAATTGTTTTTCAAACCCAGTGCTGTCTTATTCCAGAACAGTCTGGAGGGAGATTCTTAAGATGTATGGTATGTCGCACTTAAGACAACCTTACGCCTCTGTATGGCACAACCCAGCTGTAGGTAATGGGAAGAAATCGGTTTGTTGGAATCAATGGCTTGTAAGAGGGATACGCAAAATAAGTGACCTATATGTGGATGGAGTGTTCATGTCGTTTGCTGATATTATGCAAAAATATAATCTGGAATATAAAAGCAATTTTTGGAAATATTTACAAATAAGAGACTGTATCACAAAGGGTAAATTTAGGCTCAACAAGAATACATTAATGGAAGTTCTGGACCTACCTAGGATAACACAGAGCAGCTACGTTCTACAAGACATTTAATGGTATAACAAGTGTAAAAATCTGAGGATCGTTTGGCAGAAAGACCTAGGGTGTGATCTGAGTGAGGAAGACTGGTTAAATATTTTATCAAATACAGGGAAACACATAAGAGAGGCCAGGGGGAAGTTTATTCAGTATAAGATAATTCATAGATTTTATTTCACCCCCTCAAAACTGCACAGAATGGGCTTAATAGGAAATAATTTATGTTGGAAATGTCAAAATGATATAGGGACCTTTTAACATGTGATCTGGGGATGTAAACTAGTGTACCCATTTTGGGAGAAAGTACTGGAACATGTGAGTAAATGGCTGGGTGTGGCGGTACCTGTATCACCAAGACTGTGTTTGTTAGGGGATCAAACAGAAATTCCAAATATATCTAAATATGATCGGGAAGTTTTAAAAGTCGGGATGGTCACAGCTGCTTGAACGAGTATGGAAAAGTACAGTTGCTCCAGATGTTAAAAAATGGATGGAAATGATGTCAGAGGTTGCATCTTATGAACGCATGTTGGCTACAAGGAACAATGAAGAGGAAGATTTTAGGAGGGCCTGGGACCATATTTTTTTGTAGATAAGGCATATGGAAAAATTTGTAGACATGGTGCTGGATGTACATTATGGTTGTTTCAAGAAAAAAAAAAAAAATATATAGATTTGCAGGAGGCCTTTGTATATATGGTTGTATGATGGGTATACTGTCTGTTGATGCTGTTGTAAATGTTGTTTTTTGAGTTTGATTGTATGTTTTTATATGAATGAATAAATAAAAAACTTTAATGACAAAAAAAAAGAAAAGGATACTTTCTGACTTCCTATCTTTGTAAAATTTTCTGAAACTGAGTTTATCATCCACTGCTGAGTTTCTCTTGGGGGCAGCTGTGGCTAAGGGTTAGAGCGTTTGTTTTCCAACCAGAAAGTCGGCAGTGTGATCCCAGTCTTCCTCATCTGCATGCCGAAGTGTCCTTTAGCATGATGCTGAACCCTGAATTGCCCCTCATAGAAAAACAAGGGCTGCAAATAGATTCACTGTATGAATGTGTGTGAATGGGTGAATGGAAAACTGTACTGTAGAGCACTTTGAGTGGTCATCAGAACTAAAAAAGCCTGAAAAAGTGCATTTCTACTTTAGCTAAGCTGGGAACTTAGGTTAGGGTATATGATTGAAACTAATTAAATCCCTGCAATACTCTGGCGACCTGTCAAGGGATGGGATGAGGGAGGAGTAGAAAAGCCAGTTGGTCATTATCATAAACGTCAATATAACAGAAGAACCCTTGGAGCAACTTGGGGTTTATTGTCTTACTCAAAGACAGTTCAGCGTATGGTTACCAGCCAATAAGACAAACTGCTCAATTCAAGTTCTAAACATAAACTTTCATAAGTACCTCTCAAGGCCTAATTATAGTCCTGCGACTGCAACCGCGGAAGGCCACGCAGCTGCATCGACGGACTTGTTTTGGTTTATACTTCTCTAACGTGCTGCGCGTGTTGCAACGCAATTCACCGCTAGAACCATAGGCGGAGTAACGTTTTTTTTCAAAGACAAAACACACAAAGAAGAGACGTCTTCTTCTTCGTCGACTGTTTATTTACATCGCCACTCCGGCTCCTCATAGCCTATTTCTGGCGGACAAATCGGCCAGTCAGTGACGGGTTATACAAGTGGTCATACTTTCGGATCTCTTCTGCCAAGTGCTCTTCTATTTGGTCCATATTCGTTCTTCTAAATCTTCCGTGATTTCCGCGTATTGTGGGGCATGAAACCGGAAACTAGACTCCGGACGGGATGTAGTCAGCCGACCAACATGGATTTCAGTTCTCAAACAATTTAGATATAATCTAGAAAGTGGACATTTAGTTGACTGTTTTGTCAACCTGCTTTTTGTAAAGTCATGAGTGAACTTTAAAGCTAAATTGATAAAATTTGATGTCAAATAGGAATTAGCAACAGTGTGAGCTTTAAAAGTATCTAAGTTTAAGGGTAAAAGTAGGAGCAGCCAAGAGCTCAGCATATCCACAGAGTGAGAAAAGACAATCCACACAAGGACACATTCTCAGATTTATAAAGAACCGTAGAGATCTCAAGTTTTGTTCGTCTAGACCAGTGGTGTCAATCTTAAATACACAGTGGGCCGAAATACAAAAAATTGCTACAGTTCAAGGGCCAGACGGGTTCAATGTTTATTATAAACCATAGTGCACATATTGAACCTGGAACTAACAAGGCCTATATAGAGTATTTCCGATAAAACAACATTAATTATGAAATAAATGAAATAGAAATAATAAATAATAAATAATACATAAATAAATATCAAAGTAATAAAATCTGTTTCATTTATTGCTTATGGCTCTATCTGCAGTATTTCCAGAATAAGTTCAAGTGAAAACATTTCCTACAGGCAAACAACAGCCAAAAATAATTTAGTTCAATGAAAAATCAAATGTCCTGTAGTAGCAAAAGAGAAAAAAATGCAAAAATGCAAAAATGAAACTGCATTAAAAACGGAAAATGCGTCAAAGCATTGTTTGTTGCTCTGTGAGCAGTCAAGGGCCGGAAGGGTTCAACGTTTATTGAAATCTTATTGAAAGAACCTTAGTGCACATATTGAACCTGGAACTATCAAGGCCTATAGAGTGATGACACGGCCCCGCCCCTGAAGCTGCAGGTTGAGCGCATTCAGGTGGCTCGTGATGTCACGCAGAAACGTTTTATTTCAGAGCTCTGTTGTACCTTTCCCTCTCTTTTCCATAAACTCACAGATCTCCTCACGCAACTGGAAAAATCTTTCCAGCACCTTTCCCTTGCTTAGCCATCGCACCTCTGTGTGATAGGGCAAGTCACCATATTCTGAACTTAACTCCTCCAGAAAATACTTGAACTGGCGGTGATTAAAACCTTTGGCTCTGATAAAGTTAACCGCTAATGTTATGATGCTCATCACATGTTCCATTTTCAAGGCTTTTTTCTGGAACACGGCATCGCAAACTTTAATCATGCAGTTTTTGAAAAACTCCCCGTCGATAAAGGGCCGGGGTGATTTTGCAACCTCTGCTGCCAAAATAAAACAGGCCTTAACAGCAACCTCGCTTTCTGATTTGGCTTTAGTGAACACAGCCTGCTGTGACACCCAACTTCTTTTTAACTCCTCTACCTTATGTAGCCTTTTTGTCGTGTCTAGATGCTTGTATCTGTCTTGGTGCTTTGTTTCATGTTGTCTTCTTATGTTATAATCTTACATTACAGCCACACCATGCCCGCACAAAAGACACACAGCTTTGCCCTTCACATCCGCAAACATATACTGTGCTTCCCCTCTGTCTTGAAAACACCTGTTTTCAAATTCCACCTTTCGTTTAGCCATTTTGGGGGGAGAGGGATAGCGTTCGCGGGTTGCGATTGACGTGCTGACACACGGGCGGTGCATTGTGGGATTTGTCATTCACCTTTGACCCGCCCACTCATCAGCCAATGGGAGCTGCCATCCCACACAACCCCCCAGCCATTGGTCTAGAAGTGTCACGTGCCCCATCCCAACCTGTTCACTGACCCTCAGGAATTCTCAATACTTTGTATTGAGATTTGATCATGCGGACCAAAGATAATTCATCTTTGAGTTTGACACATGTGCTCTACACGAGGGACTCTTTTTAACTTTTTAAGCCCTAAGCTAAATTTGAATAAAAGATAATGACATCATGGGATGTGTTGTCATTAATGCAAGAAGCATCGACAATGGAGAGGCAATAAAATACATTAAGCTGTGGTCAGACCATTTTTAGACAATAAAACTTAGCTACCACTAAGAGTCACTGATTACACTGACACCCTGTCCATATCGTTAACATTACATTTACATTTGTAAATGGTCAATGGTTTGTATTTGTATAGAGCTTTTCTAGTCCTGATTAAAACTCAAAGCACTTTACAGTACAGTCATGCTATTCAAAAAAAAAAACATACATACATTTATGTGCCGACATTTATATATTTTTTCTATGAGGGGCCATTAGAGGGACATCTTGCCCAAGGCCACTTTGGCATGCAGATGGAGAAGACATGGACCTGGTAATGACTCCAGTGAACTGGATAGCTCTGGTTTGTTAGCTTTATGAAATACTTAACAGGTACCAGATATTCATTTCTGATAAGTCTTGGAGCTACATGCAGGTGTGCTAATCTACCATTCATGTAGACAGACCTGGTACTCATCAATCATCACATAGCAATCTCCCTCACTGCTCCAATGACCTTCACTTGACTGTTCGGGTTCCAGCAGCAGCATGGCAATTAATCACCTACCCGCTGTGAAGCTTACTGGTATTGGGTTGAGTGTCTTATATTCACCCTTTTTTGGATTAAACCAAAAAGATTTAGATTACGTTAGCAACAAATCCAGAGCAAAGCCACAGGTCCTAAATATATAGTTGATATCTGCAAAAAACAACTATTCAAATATAAAGTTAATACCCACCAAAATCTATTAAGTATAATAAAAATGTCTAATTACAATGAAAAAATTTAGTCCGATACACAAAACTCATGGATTTCAGATTTAGATTTTTGTACAGAGTTTTGAAAATTGTAAATAACATAGGCGTAGTTGTTTTTATATATATGCCGTAAAATTCCCAGACTGACTGTGATGGGAAACACCAGTGCACTTCCTCTTTTACTCAGTTCTGTGTTGACCTTTTCTCTTGGCACTAATACGAGCTATGACTCAAAGGTTTAACAAAGTGTTTGTCTAGAGGTGAAGCTGCCAGACAGCTGGTTTTCTGTTGTGACGAGGGTTACAATAAGAAAGAACAAAAAAATCAAAAGAGCGAAACAAAATCTGAAAAATTCTGTAAGAAGCTTTTCAATTCTAGCTAAATAATGTGATAAGACAGCCAAAGTGACCCAGAAGGGAAAAGGAGTCACAAATAGGACTTATTTATGCTTAGGCAGATTGATCCAAATCGTAGGATGGTGTGAAATATTTTCAATCTTTAGGCTTTTGAGGAAATTTCTCTTGGCATGTGTTAGATAAACTAATAAACCCAGATTTCGGTAAAACCATCCAACATTTTATAGTCCAGGTGACTGGTAGATTAGTATGATACATACTTTCTTTAAGGCCGCTTTACTTGGTCAGTATTTATATAATGCTTTTTATAGTCTTGGTGACCCTTAAAAGCACTTTACATAACATTTTGCCATCCGCATTCTCAAATACACATTCATAAAGTGAATCTGTTTGGAGCACTTTCTTTATCATGCATCAATCATCCACTGCCAGCTTAGCCATCAGGGGAAATTTGGAGTTCAGTATCTTTCCCAAGGACACTTCAGCACACGGAATGGGGGGGCCAGGGAATTGCCTTACCAAACTGTGTTTGAAGAATAAAAAATCAAACATTTATTGAACAGCTCCAGAAACAGTTCTGAGCTCTCAGGTATAGTGGACTTACCAGATGCCCAGGATGACGGCCTGCTCTTCGGCACTGAGGTCAGGCATCTGGTGCTCATCTGGCTCCGCTAGGTTGATCCTTTCCAGCATGGTGTCGTCACCCAGAAGGGAGTCCTGGGAGCATAGAATCACATGTACAGTTAGATCAGTACACACATGAAGGAGCTGGAAACCACTGCACAATACACAGCCTGAGAAATTGCTTGTTGTAACTACCTTAAAAGGAACATTTATGACAGTGGGATATACAGCTTTAAGACTGAATCCCTCACACATGCTCAGTGGGACATTTCTAGACAAAAGATGAACTGAGCGGATGGCTCATACAATATCTCATCTAATATTCACTGAAAAGCTGACATTTTTTCACATTTACAGTCAACATTAGCTTTACAAAGATGCAAGATCAAGTAATATAACTTAGAAATTAATAAAATATACATTAACAAGTACGTGGCCAAAGCAAATATAGGTAACCATTCATTTGACAATACATGTCCATACTCTCCTGGTTCTGATCCCCAGGAAGTTAAGCACTACTAGAAGAAATACAGTACAGGATACTTTATTCAGAGCTGGACCAGTAAATATCTAGGTCCTCCACATGTACAAATCATTTCTTGGGTCTGGTTGAATGGTTCCTGGAGTGAGGACGTGACAACAACCAGACTGAGAGGTAGTGAACCGTCAAATCGAGCTAGCTCTCAGCGGCTAGCTGCTGCTCTCTCCGTCGGCTAGCTGCTCTCTCATCGGGGCTTAGGAGTACAGCAGCACATATTTTCAAGTGTAACCAGTGAAGGATCCCGTTTAACTGCCACAAGAGTTGTACATCTTGTAATCAAGATCTCAATGAGGAAATAGCTGTGTTTTTTCTATTTTCATTACATTTTAATATAGCCTATAAATATTGAATTTGAATATAAAAATATTAATGATTAATTGAAAATCGATCGTTAATTCTCCCGACGATCGATTAAGACAATTTAATCGAATGGCCATCCCTAGTCTGTATTAAATTATTCTACAGTTTGGTAGCCCCATGATCCAAAAGACCCTGTATCATAACTTCTAGAGGTCAAGTTCTGCCCAAACTTTCCATTTGTTCTCCGAATCCTTGATTCTATCCAGAACTCGAGTTTTGAGCATAAGTTAAATTTGACCCCAAAAATATTTTGGGGTCGAAGCAGGAAAGCTGCTGGAAGTCTATTGTTTTTGTTCTTGTAATTGTTCTTCTTCAAAAGGGTCAGACAGCAAAAGCCATGCAAGAAATATTGGGACAGCCACTGCTAAGGTTCTAAAAATAAATCCTATTGACCTATGAGCAAAGCTGTAATAACATTTTACATTTACTCAAGATCTATCTTGGCCTCGAGTCAAAACTGGACTTATTTTAATACACATGAATCTTCACTTTAAAGTTTTTATGCTAAAATTTTGACATAACTGACTAACTGTTATCAAAGGAGTTTTGATGTATCTTGCAGTTGGAAAACAATTTAATAGGTTGTATTCAAATTGCCCTTACTTAAGAATAGTGAGAATCACAATTTATATTATTAGTAAGTGTGAAATGAATTGTGTACTAACGTTACAGCAGCATAGGTTTATGTTTAAAAACTGAAGTATTTTTATAATTATAGATGCTTATTTTCATTTTGGCTGTCCCCTTGTTTATCATAAATAACTTGACGTTTGTCTTCATCAAATTAAGCATTTGAGTGGGACAATTGTAGAGCAAGATTTATGGCCAAATAAACACATTTATGGTTTATTCACAAAACAAATGACCAAAATGTTCCTCCTCTGCATTTTTGGGTTAAACTCTAAATACTGAGGTCTGCACCAACGATTCCAAAGTATGTTCGGTGATAACTCTCCTGATTGCCTAATATGATGAGGTTAAAATAGGTCAGATGTGAAAAGATTGTGAGGAAATATAATTAAAGGGGCCACACAACTTTCATGCCTGTGCACCTGCCACTTAGTACTTAGAGATATGGTCACTTAAAGACTAAGTTTTAAGCAAAATAAAGTCAGCCTTGTATCCAACAACCAACAGGTGGCTTTGTGTAAGTCACTAGGCTGCAGGTAAGTGCCTTCCTAGACTAACCCCAAAGAGAGAACCACCAACTGGCTTTAAAATGTCTCATATTTCCCATGTAAAGACACTTATTAGGGGGAGAGGGGTTCAGTGTCTTTCCCTTATCAACAGACATGAAGACAGGAGGAGCCAGGGATCAAAACGATTGCCAAAATGTGAGGCTTCAAATGTCGGCATTCAGAGCTTTCGGACTGAACAATGTAGGGCAGTCAAGTGGATTCCTCTGGTTGAATCTTGGCAAATGTATCGATGCAAAGAGACCAAACTCAATCCAAATCCTACTTTGTGACAATTTGGCTTGGCAACGGCAATAAGAACTTTGGATCATACTTGTTTTCATTAAAATAACCCAAGAATTCCAAGATTAGTCAAACCCACAGTGACAAAAATGGCCCAATTTCCCTGCTGGCCGTGGTTTTGATTGGCCACTGATGAAGAGTTCCCGTTTCGTCATTCTTTCTTTCCTTCCATCCATTCTAGATAGGAAGCCAGTGAGCTCTGGTTAATGGCAACCTTGATTGAAACCATTTACTCCCCCCTGCTCCATTAGTGAGGGCATTTGTGGTCTGAGCAGGGCACAAAGAACTGGAGCTGGGCCAAAGCCACAAGATTGAGAGCTGCAAGGAAACCCTTTTTTAACCTTCATTACACATTGTCAGCCTGGATACTGCCCAGTATATCTGCAGTCTTCAGTCTAATATGCCGCTGAGCAGTTTCACTGGAGCAGTTGGGGTTAAGAGCCTTGCTGAAGGGCATCACAGTGGTGGTGATGAAAAAAGCTTAGCATCATTCCTTATTCCATAAGCTTTAGGTTAAAGTCTATGAGTCACATGTTCCTCATTTGTTACTATGAAGGCAATGTTTTGTCTTTTCTGTATTTTAGTTTTGTATTATTTCCTTAATATTCCATGTTTAACACTATTGTATAAAGTTTGTGATATCATGATTAAATAACCATGGTGATAAACTCAAGTATGTGATCTTTCCTCCAGTCAATCTCCAGGGAGAGCCAAAGAGTTCCTGTTTAGATCAAAACCCTCCCCACTTCCTGAAACAAGGGAGTGGATGCTCATTGGAGGAGATTTGTAATTTTGGCACAAAGGGCCAGTACTCATTACGTACAGATAGAACTGCCAGGTGATAAAATACAAACAAAGAGCTGAGTGGGTGATCCTGCAACGTTATATCACATATAACCAAAACCCCATGATGACTTTATATAGCTATGACACTGACCATGATTGCGTCCAATTACATTTTTCATTACTGATCTGGGACAAAGCGCTGCTATTTTGGATCATCATTTAAAGACTTGGAGCCTCTTCTCCACTCATTTCAGAACCTTCCAATTTTTGAAGGGGTTCATGATGGATTCCCTCTTCGGTTCAATTGACTGATGGTGGGCATCCAGTCCTTTGTTAATATTTAGAGGAATCTATTCTTCCCCCTCTCAGCGTCCTCTGCAACTGATTGCAACTCAATCTCATAGTTAGTAAGGCGTTCAAATACAGTTATTTTTCTTCCTCTAACATTCTTTGGTAAATCTGGCCAAAGAGCACAGTGTTGATTTCAACAGTCAAATTTCTGACGTCGACTTTTGTGATGATTTTGCGGGTAAGGTTTCATTCAGGCAAGTCATTCACTCCTCTGTGTTGAACACTATGAGGGCCACTACCACTCTGACAGTTAAACCTTCCTGCAGTTCTATAGACGCCTGGCTTTCTTCCCAACATACTTGCAGTATAATCTCAGAGTTTTCTTGATCTTCCAGATCTTGCCCTTAATTTCTATTTCCAACAGGGGAAATTTCAAGCTTGAAAATCTTTATTAACTTTATTGTGTAGCAATCAGTTAGCTTCATTTTCAGCTCCTACGACGTGAGTAGAGAAGCCCTTTTGATGTGTTACTGCAAAGTTTAAAAGAGTCAGGATTTCCAGGGGCAGCAGGATAAGGTTATGTTTGGGTCCTGTATGATTTTGCAGGTTCAGTGGTGCGGATTGGCTCTCATATATGAGCAGATGACTGGGAGTTAAAAAAAAAAAGCATGTCTGCACTAGTATATATTTACATTGCTGTATAAATTTAATTATCCATAACGTACATAAGAAAATATGTTTAGATTCATTATCCGGTAAGTTTTTGGTCAATACTCTCTCTTCACGACATTGAGTTATTACTTTGTGGACTTTCAAGCACTGAATTACAGGTACGTTTTTAGTATTCATGATTAATACATAGTAAGTATTGAGCATGCAAATATTAAAATGTACGCATGCATGCATATATTAGGCGCATGAGACTGAATGATACATTCCATAGAAACAAAAAGGACTAAATACCTTTCAGCAAAAGTCAGTATGACACTTTGGCTTGGACGTTCATTTGTCTAAACTCATAAGGACATGAAAAGCTAAAGAATGGATCGAAGAATGCCTACGTTTTGAATAGTTTAATTACTTTAATTAATGCCAACTTGTTTCTGAACCTGAAAAACTTCAGGCTTTCACTCAACCACATCTTGAAGTTATGGTATTATTCCAAACCATAGGGAAGTGGAGATAAAGTTAAGTGTTATGCATTGGGATTCCATTAACAGTAGCATCAGGCTTCAGACTGTATCAAAGCTCAAGAGGCAGACATCTCCCTCTGCTGTTAATGCAGAGTATGAAAAACTCAACTGCACAGAAGGCTGAGGTGACCCCAACTGAATATGGGCAAGATCATATATTTTTTTGCCAAGTCATTCAATCAGAGGCCAAAAAATCATCATAATTAGAGATCTGAGTTGAGAATAAATGTTTTGGATCCATCTCCACAGTTTGAAAGTTAGATAATGTGTTGTCTAATAGATTGGCTTGTTAGTGATAATATATAACTTTTGAATGAAAAACAACAAATGGTTCAACATACCATTAAGTTGGAAAGAAGGCAACAGAAGCTCATACCTTAGGTAGGCAGTCCTGAGGTGTGGGCATGGGACTGGCCTCACCATCAATCTGTCCAGGCTTTGTTCTGACATCAAGGATGAGCTGAGCCAAGTCGTTCTGCTGGAAACGGGTCCGTTTACCAAGGGCACCTTGATAAAGCAATTACAACCAGTTGTTACTTTAAAGTCAGTTATCACTAAGGCTTGATCAGTATGTGTCTTACAGCATCAGTACTAACCATGACAGCCTCATGCCCAGGAGTAGGTGCTTCTGAGCTTTACATACCTGTCAAGTTGATATTCAGCCCTGAGAGCTCCTGTGCCTTGTTGATGTGCTCCTTGGCTGACTGATACTCGTAGTAGGTCAGATTCATGTAGACACACTCCAGATGGAACTGGATAGCCAGGTTTCCATGTTCCAACAACACAGACTGGCGTTTCAGCACTGTGAAAGAGGAGAGTAACAATCTAGTCTCCAAAAGTACTTTTTTTCTGATAGGATATGAAAACAGGCAACATGAGCAGATGGACAACAAACTTGATGACCTAGTTAAGCAGGGCTACATGTTTCTGGTAATTAGTATGAGAAAGCCACAATCATATTTTTTTGCAGGAGACTCTATAAGGTGTCTGAAAGGTACAAATATGTTTTGTATTTTTCAGCAGACATTTCATGGGCTGTATTTATAAAAGCTCTTTCATAAATGCAATCCAACACATTAATCAAGCAGCTGCAATATATACAAGCAGTAAACTTCTGAGCAGAACAAGGGGTCTTGAACATTAATAGTGTTGATTCAGAAAAGGAACGGCCATCCAAATACTCCCTTAAGCAGCATCAATTTAAACAAAGAGCTGATGCCTTGAGGTAACACATTAAAAATGTAAACAGAGCACCGAGGTGATGGCAAAGGAGGATGAAAGCTTTGTCTCCTTCTCTTTGCTGTGTAGCTCCTCTGCGTTCCTCCCATTTGATGCGATTATTAATTTGGCCTCAGAGAGGGCCCTGTCAAAGAGATTGTGCTCAGTGGCTATTGGTGCCCAGAGTGAGCAATAAGAGAGAGGAGAGATAACATGCAACTCATCTGTGTCACCTTTAGCTCAAATGATTTCACACTGTAGAAGACTGACTTTGTAGTGGCTTTGTGAGCGGCTAGGTAGGAGATCTTCCATTATGCTGCCTGCATTTGTTTAAAGTGAACAAAACAAAGCCAGCATGATGCCACCCTACTTGGTTGAATTTAAACAGCATGCTGGCGTTATGGAACCAGACGTGACGTGGACCACTACAGTGTAAGTGTCCTATCCATTGGACACACTTGTCCATTCGGATCAGACTGCCTCCATGGTTTGCTTAAAGGTGGAACAACAATGAACCCCGCACCTCCTTCATGTTTGTATATCTTACACAGGATGACAAGTTGTAGTAAGACGTACAACATCAACAGGCTTTGTTAACAGGGCTGCGAGCCACATATATTATTATATTTAATCATTTAACCTCTTTGCATGAGTGGGGAACTTTCAGCTTCCATGACATATGCAGACCACAAAACTATTTTGACATACAAAGAGCCACTCAGAGGAACCTTTTCATCACAGTAATTGATTTTGATTCTATGACAAAAGTAAATAACAAGATATAGTAGATGTGTCAATCGAGTGTTATTATTCTGACTACCAAACTACAAAAAACAGCTAAATTCCTGGCATCACCTCCCCAGAGCTGTGTAGCATGGGAAGAACTGATCTGTATGCATTTCACAGCAGCCTCCTCATAAACAACGGTGCGGCCAACTGCTCCTCCACAATATGGATCGGTCTATTTTGAAGCCAGCACATACTGCAAACCTTCACACACCGTTAGCCATCATACAGCAGATGCAAACCAATGAATGCCCACTGCCTTTAAACAGTTAACTCAAGCTCAAGAGATGAGAAGAAAAAAAAAACTATTATTCAATATCCTCTGATAACAGCCCTGCAGTGTTTCATCAAGGGGGATTAAAAGCGCATACTGAGCCAAAATACACTAAACTAATTAATCAAAGATAATTATTCTAATTGAATTAATTAAAGTAAACAATAGTCTGTGGAATAAAGGCATTTCTTCAATGTTTTCAAGTCCTATGCAACAGTTTCAATAAGAACACCAGTACACATTTCTCAAAGTTAAGTTGTTCAGTATGAAACTATCAATTAGTTTGTGCTTCACACATGACCCAACCGCTGTCATTAGTTCAAGGCCTCATGCAACAATCAAAGTTTAGGTTTAAGTTCTTCTTATTAGTTGGAATCAAAGCTCTAACGTGAATTTTCCTAAATCTAAAGTCGGTAACCGTACACATTCCTATGATTATGTCATTTAATCACAAAGCCATATGTGAAGAAATGCTGGGTCATGCTCCACCATACTCCTAAGGTTATACTATACTCTAACTAATAAGTCTAAGAAACATACCACATGTGTACCTAGAGCTGCAGTCTTTGGTTGATTGTTTTAATAATTGATCATTTTATTAAAACTGCTTTATATGCTGCTTTTCTTTAACATATCTGATTGTAAAGTATTTGGAGTTTTGACACTCAGTTCAATAAAGCAATTTCAATACACCATCCTGTGCTTTGGAAAATATATTTGACACCTTTCATTATTTTCTGATATTTAATAAATAGAGCTATTTATTTGCAGAAATAACAATGGCAACAAATATTTGTTTGTGACAACAATGTACAACAATATGGAGCAGGTTCTTAGTTACCTCCTATGCGTTCTTAAATTGCTCAAGCTTCTTTCAGACTCCACAGATACTCTGTATATTCTCAGGAGGAGGTGAATATGCGATTGCAAACCTCCAACTGAGAGGCTCTGCAGATTCTGCCGACTTTCTCCGCCTGGCCTCCTTCTAACATGCGACAGATGGAAAGATTTTCTCCTGATGTAAAAGCGTTGTCATACACTTAGACGATGTCAGGAGAGTTTGAGGTGATAAGAGCCGACACTGGTGTCTGTGTCTTGCCAAGAAAATCACATCTCCACAGCGGAGTTAATACGTCACTTCCTGCCTCTGACTGCTGCCAGACGATTTGTTGCCCTTGTGAATGTGTCTATTGAGAGAACCTCCTGCTGTGTTGTGCATGTGTGAAAGACAGACTATGGGTTAACTCTGTATCCAATTCTCCCGATTTAACCTGCAGGTCTTTTTTGAAAACGGCTTCAGTTTCAAGTGATAACAAACTTTCTAAAAAAGATGTTTTCTTTGTCACTAGGGGAAATGACTTAGATGAATGGATCTTTTTTTTTTTCATAAGGCTGCAACGTAACAAATACTACCTGATTACAGTGTATGGCAGTTGACCATGCCACCAGGCTCTCCCCACAGCAGCCAGAGACTAACTGCTCAATCCTCAACATTTTACCTTGCTTTATTACCGATCCAACATCAATTTCCAAACAAACATAAATTTCCAAACAAACATAAATTGTCCCAGACATAACCTTTTCAGGTTTCCTGGCTCTGCTCAGTCTCTGTGTCCACTCTTGTATCTCGGGCACTGATTGTTCTCACAGCTACCTCCACACAGCGATTTAGAGTCTATGCCTTTAAACGTATGGAAGTGTTGGTCAGTTGCATTTCCTGGAACATATTTCATGTATCACTGGAATCTGGAATCCTGCACAATTTGAACAACATTTTTATTGTGAACAGCTGCTCATGACATGTTCAGGGGTTATATATGACAATAAAAGACATTTTAACCAATCAGGCTTGTTTTGATTCTCTCAGTAACAGAAACACATCTGTTAGAAACTCCAACTCAACTCTGTTAAAGCACAAACAAATGTGAAAAACAGCTTTTCCATTCACTATGATCGAACTTTATTGACAAACCAGGACTTAAAAATGCTTGGGAAGACATCACTCTGGGAATAAACCATTTTTTAGTGTAACAGTAAAGTGGCAGTGGGTGAGAATAACGGTCCAACCAGAGCTGGGTCCAAATGGCCAACTGATGCATTATTTTTTTTAAACAGCATTTAACCATAAATGAAGCAGGCTACTGTTTATATGAGTGGACCATCTATGGTTTAATGCTCCAGTCTTGCAGTAGGACACAGAGCACACATTCAAAAAGGGTTAAGTCATGAGCTTCACAAGCTGAGGCCGTTGGGCCTGGTACACGCCATGGAAAACAAACCCAAAGAAAAGTCCCAAAATGTACAGACGTTCACATTATAGTGACCGACCTTTTTCCATGGAGCTCTGGGCCAATTTAAGGAGCTGTGGAGAACAAGCCTCCAGGATTTGCTGATGCAGGTTGATGTAGCGAAGGGTCCACCAGGGCAGCAGCTACACACGCATACGAAAAACAACAACAGAAGAGACAAATAAAAATAAGTAAGAATAAGCCAAAGGACATATACAACAAATGAAATATAACCAACAATATTTGTACAGTTCTGCTCATGCTGACATTGCTACAACCAAATCCAACAGCAAAAGAGACATAAGCAGTCAGAACATTTTATAGGTTGTAAAGAGGCCATGATGTGTGCGGAACCTGTAAACAGCTACCGTAGCAGGAACTAACAAAAAGGTGTGTGTCTCTGTATATGTGCAGTTGCTCATGTGCGTGTGGGACGGATTTCCCTATTATAGCATGAAAAAGGGTAAAATACAGTCAGGAAGCCATACATGTGCGTAGTTGAGATAAAAATGAAGACTGACAAATACAGTACATCTATGGTCTGACTATAGACATCACATGGAGCTCTGCAGTGGAATTAATATGTTACGTCCTGCCTCTGCATGCTGCAACACCCCTCACCTGAACACTCCGGGGATTCTGTGGTGTTGTGAACGCCTCTGAGCTGTTCATTTCAGGCCTTAAAGTAAAATATATGATACAGTGAAAGCATATTAATGATATTTCTAAATTGTTACTCTTATGATAAAGTATGTTATCATTTATAAATAATAGTTACAATAAATCATGTCTATATTAGGATACTATAATAGTAACATTGTAATGGCTTCTTAGAAGGAGATATTAAGAGTGCGCTTGCGTCTCCATCTTATCGAACATGCAAACATGAACTTGTCCAGCACTTTAGCTCTGTGAACAAGTCTCCAATCACTGAAGAGGGGTAAGAAAAGTGTACGGCTGATATAAATTTGATGGAGGGACAGCTTATCAGCTGGTCAGCTATAGCAGATGAAATACTTTGTTTAGTTGTGTATGTTAAGAAATGTAAGCCTTTCTGTCCTGTCCTGTCCAACTAACATCACACTGCTTACCAAAGACATGAGGCTCCAGCTCAAGCTTGTTTTCTCTGGCCCGTTACCTACGGTGTGACACTGTGGCCGCCTGCCAGTGACAGTTAAAAAAAAACATCAACAAGCCCCTCCTGCTCTCTGAGACATCAAGGAGCATCACTTTGGCATTCCTTTTAAAAGTCCTGCATGAATGTTTATGTGAATGGATGAATGTAAAACTGTATTGTAAAGTGCTTTGAGTGGTCATCAGGACTAGACGGGCTCTATATAAATACAGACCATTTAGTATTAAACAAAAAAAATGCACAGACATTATTTTTAAAGGGATGACTCAGTTTGACTGGGAATGCATTGGGTGCAGATAAGTGTTCCAGAGAACGCCTGTTCCAAATGAGGAAATTGATTTTCTCTGCCATTGAGCCAAATAAAAGAGCCACAAATAGACAATTTAGGAAAGACATGAAAACCAGCAGCTTGTTATTGTCAACATTCCTAAAAACTGAAGCAGTTATTTTGAATTTCAATGTCATTTTAGTCATAAAACACATGTGTAGGACTAACAAATGAAAAAATGCTGCTCTCAAGGTCCTTTAAGCAGAAATAACACACTAAGAACAGTCCAGGCGCTGCATGCTGACTTTAAGTGCTGACCACAAGCACACCCAGCCATCTCCTGTACTTTTTTCATCTCACCAAAGCACAAAGAGGCAGGGCAGAAAAATGTATGTCTTGCAGCCTTGTCAATGATATAATTACACCAGAGAGTCCCTGAACCTTCCTGTTCTTATTCAGCACTGGGCGAGTGTCAGTGAGCCACGTGAAAAGCTTATTTGGGTGTCAGGCAGGATAACTCGTGCCTCATTTCCAATGTAAGATGACTTTTCTTGCATGGTTACATGGAGATTTAAGTGACTTTCTTACTGAATCGATACCCTCCAACACACACATGCACTCTTAACTAAGCGTGTTCACACATGCATGTATATTTATCATGGCATTATACACGCATATCCTGTACATGTGTTCAAATCCTACCTGGAGAAACTGGTAGCGGGCTTGGTGGCATTAAATTAGCATTTAAAGAGAAAATTAACACTAAATCACTTTACAGCAGAAAAAGGGGTCAATACCATTGTTATACTTATGTGTACACGTCCCAACACGTGATATCAGAGAAGCTGTTTGACAGCTGATGCTCTTAGGAACCTGCAATTAGCACAACAATTACACTCTGTCTCATGTGAAGTAGTGTTTAAGAGGCGATGACTTATGGGAGCTGAGGCCAGAGAGTGATGGTCGATACTTATGATTTATTTTGCTTGTACTTATCTACATAAAGGTTCAGATAAGACTATTGGATTAAAAAAAAAAAAAAGAGAGTAAATGTGAAGAATGAACCACGAAACTGAGCTTATTAAATAAACAACATGCCTTCCAGCAACCAGTCTGCTTGACTTAGTAAGACACGATAATGCTATAATGCTCTATGGCTTCAGCTGCAACATCAGTGGGTGTGTCATCCCGCAACTTCTGTCCCAGTTCAGAGTGCAACGTCTTTCTTCAAGTTTGTTCTTTAGATTAGATTAGATTAGATTTCTTTATTTATCCACACAATGGGGAAATTCACTTGTTACAGCAGTAATAGAAAAACAGAATTAAAGTAACAGTGTCGAAGCACTGTAAAAAAAAAAGAAAGAGATCACAATAAGTACACTTCTAAAACTACACATAATAGGATTATGAAAACAAACAACCTGCAAAAACAGACACTGTACAAAAAGCAGGTGCTGGGGATAAAGTGGAATGATGTTAAGTGTTATTGTAATGAAAATAGAAAATATGAAACAGTAGTGACCATGATACAGAAAATAATTAAAAATAATTAGAAAGTAAGTGACCATAATATAAATAATACTACAAGATAGCATACTGGAAATATGAATATTGCAATGTAACCATTTTAAGTGACCATGATATAAATATAGATGTTAAGTGTTGAATATTATGATGTGAGAGGTTTAGTGGAGAAAAAGATAATAGACAGGGACTACAACATTATCAGGTGGTGCTGGTGTTGTAGAGCCTGACTGCAGCCGGGATGAAGGACCTGCGGAACCTCTCCTTCTTACACCGTGGGTGTAACAGTCTGCTGCTGAAGGAGCTGCTCTGGAACCCCACAATGTCATGCAGGGGGTGAGAGGTGTTGCCCATGATGGACGCCAGCTTGGCTAACATCCTTCTGTCCCCCACTTCCTCAATGGAGTCCTGAGGCCACCACAGAGTCATAAAAAGTGCTGAGGAGAGCCCTGCACACTCCGAAAGACCTCAGCCTCCTCAGCAGATGAAGGCGGCTCTGGCCCTTCTTATAGAGGGCATGTGTGTTGTCCGACCAGTCCAGTTTGTTGTTGAGGTGAACACCCAGGAATTTGTAGTTCTTCACCACCTCTATGTCCAATCCCTGGATGTTCACTTGTGTTAAGTTAGATGCTTTTTTCCGGAAGTTCACGATCATCTCCTTCGTCTTGCTGGTGTTCAGCTGAAGCTGGTTCAGCTCACTCCAGCTGACGAAGTCTGTGATGACCGCCCTGTACTCCAGGTCATTTCCCTCAGGAACACATCCAACGATGGCTGTGTCATCAGAGAACTTCTGGATGTGGCAGTGTGTGGTGTTGTGGGTGAAGTCGGAGGTGTAGAGGGTGAAGAGGAAAGGGGAGAGCACCGTACCCTGAGGGGCACCTGTGCTGCAGAGCACCACGTCAGACACACAGTGATGGAGCCTCACATACTGTGGTCTCTTGGTGAGATAGTTCATTGTCCATGCAGCCAGGTGTTGGTCCACTCCCACGTTCTCCATCTTCACTTTAAGCAGTGAAGGCTGGATGGAGTTGAATGCACTTGAGAAGTCAAAAAACATGACCCTCAGTGTTTCTGCTGTCCTCCAGGTGTAGCAGGGATCTATGCAGCAGGTAGGTAACTGAGTCGTCCACCCCAATCCCAGGCTGGTAAGAAAACTGCAGGGGGTCCAGCTGTGTGCCCACCAGTAGTCGTAGGTGTCTCAGGATAATCCTCTCCATAGTCTTCATCAAGTGAGAAGTCAAGGCAACTGGCCTGAAGTGGTTTGGCTCCTTGGGGCGCGGCGTCTTCGGCACCGGGACCACACAGGAGGTCTTCCACAGGGCTGGGACTTTCTCCAGGCTCAGGCTTAGATTGAACAAAAGCCTGATCACACCACAGAGCTGGTCAGCACAGTCCTTGAGCAGTCTTGGGCTGATACCATCCGGGCCCGGGGCCTTCCTTGCCTTGATCTTCTTGAGTTGGCTTCTCACCTGATCATCAGTTATAGGTGAGGGTTAACCCTAACCCTAACCCTTAACTACAACATTGTAAATTTGTGTCAGTTCATCAAAATGATTCTTACTTGAAAATTGGCTCCTGTTTTTAGAGATGTAAATACACCAAGACATGCAACACTACATCCATGGTCACGTTTAGAGGAGCAGTATCCGAAAGTCGACTGCTTCAGATGTCTCTCCATATGTTATGATTCCTTCTCGAAGATAAACTTTGATCTGACACTTAAGGTCTTATGTATGTTCTGTAAAACGGAAGGTAGACCTGATACTTTGCACTATTCAGCCTTGCTAACAGCCGCCAGCCAAGAGTCCTTGAGCTGGGCTGGACTGGTGAAACGCCAATGCACACTGGTAACTGTATGACCTATCAAGATTACTTTCTGTGGTTTTAAAAACTAAAGTGAGCCCCAGCATTTTGAGATCCTTGAAGTATTTTGAATGGTAAAATGGTCTTTATAGGAGCCTAATTAAACCATTAAAGCATTGTACTAAAATGATTCTACAAGAAGGTGTTTATTGCAGAAAAAGAGTCTTACCTCAAGGCTGTCCATCTTGGAGGAGCACCTGGTGAGAATAATGCCGGCCAGCAGGAGGAGGAGGGGGTTAGCCACCAGGGTGTACACCGACTCCCCATCCAGGAGCAGGCTGGAGTGGATAGCATCTACCAGGGTTTTGGGCTGCAAGTGAAAAATATACAAATAAGACTGATAAATGTGGTCTGAGATTCAGGCCAGTTGGAGAAACAAGCACTTAGATTGAATGACTGAAGCCCCTGGCAGGGAAGGATGGCTGTAATAATATTCAACTCTTCAAGTTTTCACCATTCAAATGTATTAGTCATCGTATCCCAGTGAACCCAGTGGTATAATCACAACATGAACCTTTCTAGAAGAGTTTATGTATCTTAAAAAAACTGCTTTCTTAATACAGGTAAAAAACTAGCAGTCCAGCTCAGAAGCAATGAAAACATACAGTGACTAATCACCTTTCTAGGACCATTGAGTGAATATGGTGTGCACACTCTCAAATCTGGGATTTAACTATTCTCACGTTGGGTGGGATAAGGTTTGCAGCCTGAATAAAATGCTTATTTTGGAAGTCCATTTTGTTAATTACAAATAGATTAATTATGATTATGGTCAAATCCAATGATACCATCATAGATCACACACTGATTATTTTTTCTAGAAATTACATGACCATTGTATGGACTAAATTGGTTTTATAGCAACCTTCATACAAATACAAAATGCAAGAGCCTGGAGCATCTGAGATGTGGCTGTTAAAACTCAACAACTGAAATCAAAACTCTAACATGCAGCCAATATGAACAGCTGACTTAAGAAAAAGAAGTTCCATTAGAATATTGACACTGGCTTCTCATATGAACAGAAGACAATTTTTCATTGTTCAACAGATTTATTTTTTACAAAGCAGCAGCATCAACTAATAACTAGCAAGAAAACTAAATATAAATGAGTCCTAAAAATACAGTACAATTGTAAAGTATCAATTACATATTACAACACAGAACAAAACAACTATCTTAAAGCACGTCACTGAAATATTTACTAATCACGAACCATATTTAGGGGTAGATCAAAGCCTAGGAGCGGTAAACTCCCACAAAGTGGTGGTCGGGGGCAGGGTATCAGTCTCTCATCTTCCACACACCATACTGGCACACAACAAACTGCCAGCAAGAAGCATAGCAGATAGTCTATAGTCTTTCTGAGCCTGAACATCAATCCAGATCCAAACCAGACGAAGGACCTCTCCATGAGGTAGCAGGGAAAGGCAGTGTGTTGTTGGCTGGCTACAACAGTTCCACTTTCCTCATCAGCTGGCATTTCCCTGCACTTCATGTAGACACACCACTCCAGTTGATTGGAGGACCTGAAGGAGGAGCACTGGCAATCCCATCAATAATGAGATTGGGGTCCCTCAGCAGTCACCTTCACAAAAGCTCCTGACATTCATGGAGGCTCAAAGATTGAATTCTGGCATTGGAAAACAGTAGATCAGGATTCTTTTATGAAGAAATATTGATAATAATCATGAATATGAAATGTAAGGACAGACTATATGTTGAAATACTTTTTCATATGCTATCCAGAGAGCTTCAACTAAGGGCATCAGCCAACTCGTACATGAGCCATGGCTCACCTTCTTCCTCACCCTTTAGTAAATGGCTGCTGTTCAGGGACATCAGGGTCTCCTGAGTCTACACTGCCCTGTCAGTATAATATACTTAACAAGTGTAAACTAACACAACTTGACAGAATAACAAACTAAATCTATTATAAGATATGTATCTATGGCAATGAGCATTTTGATGAACTGGCACAAACCATTTTTACTTCCATTGCGCAATTGCAAAATTGTTATAAATGTTGGTCACAATGCTATAGATTGAATAAACATTGGGCTGTTTTCTTTCAAAACAAAAGATTGTTATTAGTCTTTGAAATTAAGAAAAGCTTTTCTTTGGTTAAAAGGGAATAAGTGCTGATGTTGGACCTATCTGCTAACACGACCTTTGTTTAGCTTTAGTAGTAAACAGTCTCTACATTAAGCCTTAATACTATTTGTTGCTCAGTCTTTAATTGAGATTTGTTCACGGTAACTAATTGTAGTCTGTAAAAATGCATTTTCTTACCTGCGACTGGACCATTGTAACTGAAGGTAATGGCCTTGTGTCATCTGTTGTGTGCGACTCAACAATCAACTGTTTTTCTTGCCATCCTATCTTTTGCAGCTTTAAGTTGATATTTGCTTTACTGTTGTTAACTGAAACATTTTGCAGACACAGAGCTACATAAGCATGCATTGGGGGTTGTGTTTGGATTTTAATTACAATGTACACTCTTCTTTAGCCCGGGTTTGGTCTCCACCACACTGGCTATGTAGTTGCTAATACTCCACCATGTTGGCCAGGTAGTCTAAGAGTAGGTTTATCAGAGCTTTTTCACTGGAAAACAGAAGCTAGAGAGGTTGAATAGCCGAGACACTTAATTATAGATGACACAAAAGCAGGAGAGACTAATGAGGGGGTTTCCTACCTGGGAGGAGAGCAGGGCCGGGGGCAGCAGATCGTTGATATGGGTGGACACCGGAGGACCGGTCCAGTTACTTTGAGCAAACGTATGGAGGCAAGCTACAGCCAGCGCCATCACTGTCAGCTCCCTGCAGCAGGAGGGACAAGAAAAACATTGGATTTAGTGGACAGAAACGCAGGAGAGAAGAGATTAGGGTATTTTCAGGTTTTCAGAATTTACAAAAAACATTAGCTCAAATAAGTTTCTAGAAAGGCCCTGTCTCTTTTCTAGCTGCAAGTAGGATTTTATTTGAGGTTGAGAAAATATAAAGCAAGGGGATGAAAAAAGGGGAAAAGGTAGTATGATGAAAGAAAAGAAGGAGCAATAAGCACAGCACTTGACAACAGTCATTCGCAGACAGACCTCGCCGCAGAGTAAGATGGGAGGTTTCAAGCTTTCCTTATTAAAAATTAATAATTCATGACAGACGCATGGAGCCAGTGAAAATAGGAAGAGAACACTCAAGTACAACTCTGTGCTATGCTCAAAATACTCCAACACACCTCAGCAGAGCAATTTGGAGATTATAATGAGTGGGCCCACCTCCGTAACTCACCCAATAATATGTTCATATTTACCTTCTTATCACCATTATTACCAGAATTAGACTGAAATCAAAATAAGTTATTTTATAAGCATAAATAACGTCAGTGACTTTTATTCAGTTTTTACAATCAAAGTTGTTCAAATTCACTTACTGCTCTTTTACACAAACGATAGTAACCTGTATCGTTGAAAAGGTCCACCTAAATTCAAAGACTGGATTAAGAGGGTGTCAATGACTGTATATAAGAATAAATGACATGATAGCTCCCAAAACTGAAGCCTTATACTTGCTCAGATGGGTTAGCTGATGGGAGATGGACCAAATTACAAAAGTTTCCCGAGGATAATTTCTGCCATTTAATCCAGTTCTTACCATGCTAGTACATCTTTAGTCACCCTAATAACTTGTGATTAGTGTTGTTTTTGTTTTATTATTAAAGAGTAGAGTGAGCGCAGGACAGCTGGGGAGGGAGAATACTCTGACAGGATACCATAAAAGGTGACCAGGCCTATATAACACGCCTCTGCCCTGATACTGAATTGATGGTGCTAATAGTTTTGCAGCGGCAATGAACATTGAGTAAACCTTGTGATTTATAATGAGTCAAAAGAGTTTCCTCTAGTGTGGCTGTCTTTGTGTCCTCATCATGTACAATTGGATAATAGCGTTTGGTAAGGTAAGGGTTGCAAAATTACGGGAATATTCAAAGTTGGAACCTTGCCATGGGTATATACAGGAATATACGGGAATAAACTGGAAATGTTGTGGGTAATTTATACTTAATGTATTTACCTTGTCATATAAAGACATAAATATAAACATTTTGTTTGTCATAGGCTGATTTGAGCCCTGAGGAAACTTTGGCAGTTGGCTATATAATTCTGCATCTTTGTGTCATTCTTAACATAGGTCTTTGCAAAGTATTTGTAAATGTACACAGCCTTTCCTTCTACATTGGCTGGGATGAAATGTCTCATCACATGAGATAGTGCACGTGGCATTGTTCTGTAGAATAAGATGAGATAAAAGATTGTAAAAAAAAACGAATGCATTGCCATTGATATAAATAGTTAGCCAAACAATATAGCCGGACAAAATATTTTACAATTGATGGATAAATGAATAGAAATAGGCTAGCTGAACAGATGAACAATCCTCAATCAGCATGGTAATATATTTCCCCCAGTAATATCATCGGAACTTACCTGACTAGTCCTGCACACTACAGCAGGGCTATTGAGGCCTGCTGTAGTGTGCAGGATGCTGGGAATTATCTGTACATGTGATGGAGAAATGCACAGTGCAGGGTTGAAATTCAACGTGAAGCGTGTGCTGCATTCAATAGATCTTTAAAATAGAGTTTTGAAGGACGTTTTTATGGCTCAGCGGCAAATTGTCTCCTGCCCCTCTCACAGCAGGCAGCTCACTCCCCCGCCCATCTAGAAAACTCCTGTGTGAGTGTTTGTGTATCAGCTGCTGAGGGAAGAGACTCAGAGAGCATAAGTTGACAAGAGTTCAGTGAGGGTTATTGACAGATTGTACATATTCTTTGTGAACGCTGAACTGAACCAATCAGTTTTCAAATGATGAACTTGAGCGGCGTTCACTCCAGCGAGATATCACCCAGCCCCAATTTGATGACTGATGTCCTGCTTACCTGTTAGTCTGGTCATCATCATTGGTGCCACCAGTCAGGTACAGAAGGACCCGTCTCTCCAGATAGGCCTCAATGTCCTCCCCTTCGTTGCAATTGCCATCTTCGCCAAGCAAATCCAACACCTGGGGGCTCAGCAGAACCGCCTCGAAGTCTCCCTCCATTAAGGACTCCAGCAGAGAGCCTGCATCTGGAACAGGAAGTTCGGTAGCATTAGCTTTCTCTACAGTGGTTACTCATTTAGTTTAGTTCCTGTGACCACATTGGAACAATGTCATTAACATCAGGGAAACTTCTTTTTGCACACTCACCTGAAAATTAAACATAAAACCTATGGAGGACCATACATGACATAAGTAAAAATAAATAAATAAATAAATGTATAAATAAATACAGAAATAAATAAATAAATGAATAAATAAAAATGGAAATAAATAAATAAATACAGAAATAAATAAATATGTTAATACCAAAAGAAATGTCAAAAGAAATGTCTTAAATATATTTTAACATTTATTTTTTCCCTGATACATTTCCTTTGCATTTGCAGTGTCCTTATGCTAATGAGAAAGGCAGGCCTAACCGCAGTCTCATGCAGGATTGGTCACAGGAGTGTAATGATCCAGCCCTACTACTTCTGCCTTTCAATGCTGGTGTCCAGTAGCTGTTTGCAGCGTTGAGCCAGTTCACACTTAAAATGAACTAGTTCAAGTTCAGAGGGTTAGTTAAGGTTATTTTTTATTGGGATGATTTAGGTGTCAGTAGTCCTGACTGTGAGCGTCACGTCTCGTGTTGTACTGAGCACAAGGAGCGAGCCGAGAGGAGGAGGAGGAAACAGAAACTCCAGCTCGGTACAAACCACCTGCAGCCTCTGCTCTGATCATGAAGCCGCTGATCTCTGAGCAGATGTGACCAGAGAAGCTCTGTGTTTCCACTGTTTCCACTGTTCCACAGAGTCACTAACTGGCTGCTTCACGGTGAAGAGCTCAAGTCTCAGTTACTGCCTGTGTCTCTGAGCGAGTGTGTGGCACAGCGCAGGGGCTGTGTGTGTGTGTAGCTCAGTTGACCAATCCTGCTCGAGACTGAGGTTAGGCCCGCCTTTCTCATTCGCATAAGGACACTGAAATCGAAAAATAAAAGTTGGAATAAATGTGGAAATAAATAAATAAATATGGAAATAAATGCAGAATTAAATAAATCAATGTCTTAAACTTATTTCCACATTTATTTATTTATTTCCACTTTTATTGCAACTTTTATTTATTTCCACATTTATTTATTTCCACATTTCAGTGTCCTTATGCTAATGAGAAAGGCGGGCTTAACCTCAGTCTCGAGCAGGATTGGTCAACTGAACTACACACACACACACAGCCCCTGCGCTCCGTCACACACTCGCTCAGAGACACGGGCAGTGACTGAGACTTGATCTCTTCACCGTGAAGCAGCCAGTTAGTGACTCTGTGGAACAGTGGAAACAGTGGAAACACAGAGCTTCTCTGGTCACATCTGCTCAGAGATCAGCGGCTTCATGATCAGAGCAGAGGCTGCAGGTGGTTTGTACCGAGCTGGAGTTTCTGTTTCCTCCTCCTCCTCTCGGCTCGCTCCTTGTGCTCAGTACAACACGAGACGTGACGCTCACAGTCAGGACTACTGACACCTAAATCATCCCAATAAAAAATAACCTTAACTAACCCTCTGAACTTGAACTAGTTCATTTTAAGTGTGAACTGGCTCAACGCTGCAAACAGCTACTGGACACCAGCATTGAAAGGCAGAAGTAGTAGGGCTGGATCATTACACTCCTGTGACCAATCCTGCATGAGACTGCGGTTAGGCCCGCCTTTCTCATTAGCATAAGGACACTGCAAATGCAAAGGAAATGTATCAGGGAAAAAATAAATGTTAAAATATATTTAAGACATTTCTTTTGACATTTCTTTTGGTATTAACATATTTATTTATTTATTTCTGTATTTATATATTTATTTCCATTTTTATTTATTCATTTATTTATTTATTTCTGTATTTATTTATACATTTATTTATTTATTTATTTTTACTTATGTCATGTATGGTCCTCCATAAAAACCCCTTACATATAAATGGATCGAAATAAATAGACCCAAGTGCCAAGCCATTGTTATCTTGGTCCTGTCTTTCATTTCTACATGTTTATAACACCTTGATTGTGGCTGTGTTTACTCTCTTCTGTGCCACAACCAATATTCATCATCAGGCTGCAGAATTGTTACACAGGCAGCTGGTTAACATCTACCGGAGCCTAAATCGTAACAGAACAGATTTAATTGGCTTAGCATGAGAAAGGAGCTTCTTTTTCTGTATTTTAGAATTGGCCCAGTTCAATGTACAATGAACAACAACAATCTGACAAATACCAATCTATATTTATAGATGTTAAAATATTATTGTACTTTCTTTGATTTGTTGCTGACAACACACGGAGAAGCAAAACCCCCAAAATATATTCAGGAACGAAACAGTATTTGATTTGTTTGTGTCAGTCCAGCCCCTAGCATTTCGCCACTAAGGGAGCTTTCACTAACCAGGGACAGGTCTGCCACTGATTTAGGTGAATACTAACTAGGACATTTAAGGCTCCCCTGATGCAAAAGGCCAATGTCCTGATAGCCAACTGTTCAATTCAGAACCACATTTAAATATTGAGTTGAATACTAATATAACTATAACACACAATTTACAAAACACTTTATGAATAACAACCAGCTCTACAATAATGTCATATTTTTATGGAACTTTTTATTATTGTTAGGGATGGACATGTCCTGAAGGACATATTTACCATGTGGCATCTATAAGGGCTAAGAAGAAAAATTATATCAATGGGTTCTTATAAAAAAATATTGTTATTCTTCCTTTTTCAATGTGTTTTAGTCAGACACAACCCATTGTGAATTTCTTTATATAATCCACCGCTCAGAGTATAGAATCTAACTCGAGATAAATGTGATCACTAGAAGTTTCCACACTAGAATTTAGCCAGAGGAGGCGGAGGAGATCTGAGTGAGCACTTATTCAAGGTTTGGATGCCAATTTATTTTTGGAATGTTCATGCAGGTGCAGGTCTCTAAATTTGAAAGAAATGATTCCTTCAGGTTGGTGATGGGTGGATGAGTCAAGCATTCGTGCAGATTAAGATGACGTCAGAGATGATCTGTGCATCTCTACTGTGCCCACGTTGAGTCCATAGTACCAATAGGGTCTCAGCATGCTCACACCAAGGCAGAGTTTCGGCCCACTCAGTCAAACCTTCAGATTAATCACATGATCCCTTAAATGTACCCTCTGCTTTAATAAGTAATGGCTGTGCAAATGGGGTTGTAAAGGAGCCGTGGAGATATTCATCACACTGCTGATCTAATGAAACCCTGGGGCGGCCACACTAGCAATAAGATGAGAGAGCGGACAAGGAGAAGAGGAAGGCTCAGGCTTTATGAGGGAGACAATCTAAACCTGAGCTATGGCCACATGTCTAATGGCCTTTCAGCTACCCTTCAAGCCTGCACATGAAATGGAAAAAATTATGAAAAGCAAGGCAGAGGCCCTCAAATTAGTCCATAATTCATAAAGGTTCAGCCAATGAGCTGCACATTATAAGGCAAACGCCGACCGGGCTACGCAACAACAGGGATCGAGATGACGACTCAGGTGCATCTCAGACCGGCCATTTCTTCCATGTGTACAGGAGACATTACACCTGAATAAGTTTCATTATTCTGGCTTTAACTCTTAGTTTTATTGCCCGGTGATCATCAAGGTGACATTTTAGAGGCTTCTTCTCTGTACACAGAAATGCACTTCTTGGTAGAAGCAAAGGTTACCAGCTATGTTTATGCGACATTACTACAATAATTCACGATTCACTTGTTGCCAGGGAATTGAGAAACAGATATAGAGTATTTTTTACTTAAAAAACCTTGAAATACCTCGGCTGCATGATGGATCGTTAGTAAGCAGTGTCACAGATTATTAAATACGTGAATTAATCCATTGAGTATTCCAGTTGTGTTTCAAAGAAGAAGCAGCTGACAGCCAATCATTTAAAAAGGAAAAATAAGTTTAGAGCCCTGAAAATAAAATGTGCAACCTTACACAAACACACAGTAGGGCTGCACCTATCGATTCATTATTTATCAATTAATATAACAATCTTTTTTTTGAGTAATCGGTTAATATAACGATTCATTTTTCGATTAATCTAACAATTTTAATAATATATCAAATTAAAACATAATGAAATCGATGATGTCGATTACATTAACGTGTCGTCCAAGTCCTAGCACACAAACGCACTGGTCTATGAAAGACAAGAACCCCATTTCCACCCATTATTATCAGAGTATTACAGGGGACTGGGATTTAGGGGACAACTAACAAGCATTCACACAATTGCTCTAAATGTAACAGCAGATCAAAATACGTAAAGTAGCTAGGAAAAGCAGGTGGACTGGGCCCATCCTGGTGTCGTCAGGGTTAGCAACCTGGACTCATCTTGAGGGACCACAAGTAAGAACAAGTCAAAGGTCACATGACGAACACAAATCAGAATTATCTTTTTTTTTGTAGCTTTGCAAACAAGTCTCCTCTTAAACAACGTCTGTAAAACTCCATTCAGATTAGCCTTTTAGCTCCATATCCAAAATAATCCCAATCTATATTTAACACTCCTGAAGACATAAATCAGAAGTACAATGATCACAAAACATGCTCGAAGGAATTGTTGTATATTTATAAAATACACAATTTAACTGCATTTCAGCTGTTGGCAAGGACAAAATGGGCATCAGCGACTAGTACTCAAGGCTGTTGTCCTTTGTCGTCTCCTCCAGAGAATCAAATCCTCCTTCAGGGATCCCAATTTGACTCAGAGAAAGTCCGAAGGGATCTCCGGAGTTCAGTGCATGAACTCCGGAGATCCCTTCGGTCCAGCCGATGGGTTCCGGAGTTTCTCCATAGTTTGCCTTTCACACACAGTCCAGACTCTGACAACATCAAAGTAATCTCCAGAGTGTCCAGGTGAGGGGTGGAGTAGCAGGCAGACGCTGGATGTTATGTGTTAATTCCACTGTTGAAATCTAAGGTTCTTGTTTGTATCTCACACACACACACACCGGTGTCTCGACATTATAATTGGTGCTTTCTAAGTGTGTGGCTACTCTTTTTCATCCGGAGATATGTTTTCTTTTTTTCTATATTTAAAAAAATCGTTGTTAAAAGGTGTACTCTCTTACAGTGCTTTCTAACATGGGCTAATCAGACATTCCCTGGAGTTTTTTTGTCACGTTTCATTACACCTCCCATTCTGACCGAAATGGAGGCTCAGACCCATTTCCGTCGGAATGGGTCATTTCACACCGAAATGACCAGAGTTGATAGCGTTCCAGTTGCACAGGAACAATGATTACATTAGCCAGCTAGCCCTTGTTAGCAGAAATAAGCTCATTATATCGCAAAATGCGGCATTGCACGCATATTAACGCTGTAATATCACTTCCACAAACAGGTATTGCTCAGTACTATGTGTACGACATATTTAATGACAGAAGTTCTAATAAACAGTAAAAATCACAGCTTTCACTACTGTTGACATACGAAACGGCCAGCTGACCTTCCGACTTGAAATTCCGACTCAAGGGGGCGTTCTAGTTGCAACTTCCGACTCTGAGGTCACAAATTCCGAGCTCCGAAGTTCAAAGGTCCAGTGTAAGATTAAGCTGAACGGGATCGATTGGCAGAAATTGAATATAAAATAGTCCGATCTAAATAGTTTGAATTGCTGTTTTTTTTACCTTAGAATGGGGCCTTCATATTTAAATAATTAGGGCCCGAGCACCGAAATCGGTGGGAGGCCCTATTGAAATTGAATGATTATTAGGGCCCGAGCACCAAAATCGGTGGGAGGCCCTATTGAAATTGAAATGATTATTATTTAGGGCCCGAGCACCGAAATCGGTGGGAGGCCCTATTGAAATTGAAATGATTATTAGGGCCCGAGCACAGAATGGTGAGAGGCCCTATTGAAATTGACATGATTATTAGGGCCCGAGCACCGAAATCGGTGGGAGGCCCTATTGAAATTGAAATGATTATTATTATTAGGGCCCGAGCACCGAAATCGGTGGGAGGCCCTATTGAAATTGAAATGATTATTATTATTATTAGGGCCAGAGCACCGAAACCACCGAAATCGGTGGGAGGCCCTATTGAAATTGAAATGATTATTATTAGGGCCCGAGCACCGAAATCGGTGGGAGGCCCTATTGAAATTGAAATGATTATTAGGGCCCGAGCACCGAAATCGGTGGGAGGCCCTATTGAAATTGAAATGATTATTATTATTAGGGCCCGAGCACCGAAATCGGTGGGAGGCCCTATTGAAATTGAAATGATTATAATTATTAGGGCCCGAGCACCGAAATCGGTGGGAGGCCCTATTGAAATTGAAATGATTATTATTATTATTATTATTTTTCTCTGTTTAAACTCATTGGCTTTTTGAGGGCTTTAATGTGCTCAAAAAGTTGTAGGAGTTTGCAGCAAATTCGAAGGCGGCGTAAAATTACGTATTCTGGAGTATTTTGAAAAGGGCGTGGCAAAATGGCTCAAGAGCGCCACCTACGGAAAAGCCCCTCATTTAGCATTCAACGATCCTTCAAAAAAACAGACTAATGTGTATCATGACAAGATGCACAAAAAAGTCCATCAGTGCATTATGAATAACGCAACAGGAAGCCCGCCAGTTTGACTTTAGTGGCCATTTTGGTCATATTCCATATTTTTTCTTTGATGTACTTGTCGTACAGCTTTCATCAGACTCAACTTCAAATTTAGACGATCGTCATCACAACAAACTGGAGATCTAAAGTTATTGAAGGATTACGTTTTAGCAAAACCGTCTGACCGTGGTGTGGCGTTAAAGTTTGATGAAATGCCATCAAAACACAAGCTTCCATATTTCAGACATATTTTGTCCAATTGAGTCCAAACTAGACACATACGACAAGAGTCGCCACCAGAAGACATCGGTGCAGAAATTGTGACTTACAATCACAGCGCCCCCTGGTGGCAACAGGAAATGTCTTGTTTTTGGTACGTGTTATGTTTTTATGTACTACTCAGACAGCTTTCATCAGATCAACTTAAAAATTAGATGAGACTCTACAAAACAAGATGAAGATCTAAAGTTATCAATATTTAAACTTTTCATCATACCGTGTGTCCGTGGTGAGGTCTCAAAGTTCGACTAAACGCCAATATAAGCGAGCTTCTGTAAATTAGACATATTTTGTCCAATCGACTCCAAACTACACATATAAGACAAGAGTCGCGACCGGAAGACATCTACCTAGAAATCATGACTTAAAAGGAAAGCGCCCCCTGGTGGCATCAGGAAATGTCTTGTTTTGGTCATCTTACTCTTTGATGTATTTCCCCCCAGCCACTTTGCTAAACCATGTCAAACTGTGTCAAATTGGTCTCAAGATATTGATAATGTAGGCATAACATTACTGTGACTTTTCATCATGCGGATTGTTAATGGCGTGGCATCAAAGTTCATCAGCTCACCATGACAAATGAAACCCATTTTAACAGAGTTACCATGAACGCATCATGAGACCGCTTTCGGTTTGTTACGTCTCACACTTGGATGTATTTCTCCTCATTCACTTTGCTAAACCATGTCAAACTGTGTCACATGGGTCTCAATATATTGATAATGTAGGCATAACATTGCTGTGAGTTTTCATCATGCGGATTATTCATAGCTTTGCAGCAGACTTCTTCAACTCGCCATGACAAACGAAGTTCCATTTAACACAGCTGCAAGTGAACTCATCATGAGACTTTGAAAAAAGTTACAACGTCACAAGCTGCGGAGCTGTGGATCACGAAGAACCGGAGGACGGTTGGCGAGTCTGGATGAGAGGACGGCGTCTGAGGCACTGTGGACGTTGTTCGCTCAGCAGGTTAGAGTGTGGGACGCTCTCAAAGCTTTTTTCCCCTCTCCCGTCGTGTCTTTTCCTGTGTGAACTCTGCCGCTCTCAACAGCAGCACTGGCTATGAGCTAGCTCCTGCTAGCTCCAACGAAGCATCTCTCAACTTCTACTTAAGTTAAACGGACACTTCTGACTGACTGACTGACTGACTGACTGTGATGATAAGCAAAAGAGACTGTGGACTGACTTTGCAGAGTCAATTCCGTAGCGACATTGAGACTGCATGCTGGTGCACGTGTGATGTGTTGTACTGCATTTGTTTGATCTGTTTACTAATACTAGCTCTAAAAAATACTGTATAAGTTATATTTTGCTCCTGAATTGAACTGTGTCAAAGGGGTTCACATGGAAAATATATGTTCAATTATGAATATAATGAATATCGATAAAAGAGGAGATGGGACCCAGCCCGGAGGAAGCCCGGGGCCCCCGTCTGGAGCTAGGCCCAGACGGAGGGCTCGATGGCGAGCGTCTGGTGGCCGGGTTTGCCACGGAGCCCGGTCGGGCATAGCCCGAACAAACTACGTGGCACCCCCCCTCTCTTCATCTCATGGGCCCACCACCTGTGGGAAGACCCGTTGGGGTCGGGTGCGCAGCCACATGGGTGGCAGCGAAGGTCAGGGGTCTCGACGGACCAGACCCGGGCGGCAGAAGCTGGCTCTGGGGACGTGGAACGTCACCTCGCTGTGGGGAAAGGAACCGGAGCTTGTGAGGGAGGTGGAGCGCTATCAGTTAGATCTGGTGGGGCTTACCTCCACGCACAGTCTCAGCTCTGGTACCGTACTCCTGGATAAGGGTTGGACTTTATTCTTCTCCGGAGTTGCCAAGGGCGTGAGGCGCCGGGCGGGTGTGGGGATACTCATAAATCCCCGGCTGAGCGCCGCGGTGTTGGAGTTTACCCCGGTAGACGAGAGGGTCGCCTCCCTGCGCCTAAGGGTTGTAGGGGGGAAAACTCTGACTGTTGTTTGTGCGTATGCACCAAACAGCAGTTCAGAGTACTCGGCCTTCTTGGAGACCCTGAATGGAGTCCTGTATGGGGCTCCAGTAGGGGACTCCGTACTTCTGCTGGGTGACTTCAACGCCCACGTGGGCAACGATGGAGACACCTGGAGAGGCGTGGTGGGGAGGAACGGCCTCCCTGATCTGAACCTGAGCGGTCGTTTGTTATTGGACTTCTGTGCTAGCCATGGATTATCCATAACAAACACCATGTTCGAACATAAGGGTGCTCATAAGTGTACCTGGTACCAGAGTACCCTAGGCCGAAGATCAATGATCGATTTTGTGATCGTGTCATCTGATCTGAGGCCGCATGTTTTGGACACTCGGGTAAAGAGAGGGGCGGAACTGTCAACCGACCACCATCTGGTTGGGAGTTGGATCAGGGAGTGGGGGAAATTTCCGGATAGACCTGGTAAGCCCAAACGAGTAGTGCGGGTGAACTGGGAACGCCTGGAGGAGGCCCCCGTCCTAGGTATCTTCAACTCACACCTCCGGCGGAGTTTTTCTGGCATTCCTGTGGAGGTTGGGGGCATTGAGCCGGAGTGGGCGGTGTTCAAAGCCTCCATTGCTGAAGCTGCGGCGGCTAGCTGTGGCCTCAGGGTCTTAGGCTCCTCAAGGGGCAGTAACCCTCGGACACCGTGGTGGACACCGGTGGTCAGGGAAGCCGTCCGATTGAAGAAGGAGGCCTTCCGGGATATGATATCCTGGAGGACTCCTGACTCGGTTGCAGGGTACCGACAGGCCCGAAGGGCTGCAGCTGCTGCCGTGTCGGAGGCTAAGCAGCGGGTGTGGGAGAAGTTCGGAGAGGCCATGGAGAAGGACTTTCGGTCGGCACCAAAGTGTTTCTGGAAGACTATCCGGCACCTCAGGAGGGGGAAACGGGGAACCATCCAAGGTGTGTACAGTAAGGATGGGACTCTGTTGACCTCAACTGAGGAGGTTGTCGGACGTTGGAAGGAACACTTTGAGGAATTCCTGAATCCGTATAACACGCCCTCTATGTTGGAGGCAGAGCTCGAGGTTGATGGTGTTTCATCGTCAATTTCCCTGGTGGAGGTCACTGAGGTGGTCAAACATCTCCGCAGTGGCAAGGCCCCAGGGATTGATGAGATCCGGCCAGAAATGCTAAAGGCTCTGGGTGTTGAGGGGCTGTCATGGTTGACACGCCTATTCAACATCGCGTGGGAGTCGGGTACAGTGCCAAAGGAGTGGCAAACCGGGGTGGTGGTTCCCCTGTTCAAAAAGGGGGACCAGAGAGTGTGTGCCAATTACCGGGGCATCACACTTCTCAGCCTCCCTGGTAAAGTCTACTCCAAGGTGCTGGAAAGGAGGGTTCGGCCGATCGTCGAACCTCAGATTGAAGAGGAACAATGCGGTTTTCGCCCCGGACGTGGAACTAAGGACCAGCTCTTCACTCTCGCAAGGATCCTGGAGGGGGCCTGGGAGTATGCCCATCCGGTCTACATGTGTTTTGTGGATCTGGAGAAGGCGTATGACCGGGTCCCCCGGGAGAAACTGTGGGAGGTGCTGCGGGAGTATGGGGTAAGGGGGTCTATCCTCAGGGCCATCCAATCCCTGTACTCCCAAAGCGAGAGCTGTGTTCGCGTCCTCGGCGGCCAGTCAGTTTCGTTCTCAGTGGATGCTGGTCTCCGCCAGGGCTGCGCCTTGTCACCAATCCTGTTTGTGATATACATGGACAGGATATCGAGGCGTAGTCGTGGTGGGGAGGGGTTGCAGTTCGGTGGTCTGAGGATCTCGTCACTGCTTTTTGCAGATGACGTGGTCCTCATTGGATCATCGGCTTGTGACCTTCAGCACTCACTGGATCGGCTGGCGGCCGAGTGTGAAGCGGCTGGGATGAGGATCAGCACCGCTAAATCTGAGGCCATGACTCTTAGCAGGAAACCGATGGATTGCTTACTCCGGGTAGGAAATGAGTCCTTAGCCCAAGTGAAGGAGTTCAAGTACCTTGGGGTCTTGTTCGCGAGTGAGGGTACTATGGAGCGTGAGATTGGCCGGAGAATCGGAGCAGCGGGGGCGGTATTGCGTTCGCTTTACCGCACCGTTGTAACGAAAAGAGAGCTGAGCCGCAAGGCAAAGCTCTCGATCTACCGGTCGATCTTCGTTCCTATCCTCACCTATGGTCATGAGGGCTGGGTGATGACCGAAAGGACGAGATCACGGGTACAAGCGGCCGAGATGAGTTTTCTCAGAAGGGTGGCTGGCGTCTCCCTTAGGGATAGGGTGAGAAGCTCAGCCATCCGTGAGGAACTCGGATTAGAGCCGCTGCTCCTTTACTTAGAAAGGAGTCAGCTGAGGTGGTTCGGGCATCTGGTAAGGATGCCCACTGGGCGCCTTCCTTGGGAGGTGTTTCAGGCACGTCCAGTGGGGAGGAGACCTCGGGGAAGACCCAGGACTAGGTGGAGAGATTATATCTCAACACTGGCCTGGGAACGCCTCGGGATCCCCCCGTCAGAGTTGGTCAATGTGGCCCGGGAAAGGGAAGTCTGGGGCCCCCTGCTTGAGCTGCTCCCCCCGCAACCCGACCCCGGATAAGCGGATGAAAATGAGATGATGAGATGTTCAATTATGTAAAGGGTGATATTTGTTACTATTATACTAATGGAGATTTAGCACTTGCTACACATTGTAAGAGCAGCTGTTCAAAGGAGCACTACGTCTTTTAAAGCTCTTTATTCAGAGTCACGGTGTTGATGTCCTGTCACGTGTTACAGTGAAAAATAACCGTGTCTCCCACCTTCAGTATTTAAATCGTTAATCTCAGACAGACTTCACTGAATTCTTTTGTTAAATATGAGTAAGTCATAGCATTGCAACTTTACAAGAACAAACAGTGTCATACAGAGTTGTAGGCGTATATGCACTACCTATTTCCTAATCTGAAATGATTATGATCTGATTAACTTTGAATTAATATTTTATTTTTACCATGTAAAAGTCTGTTAATTACTTAACCTGGCCCATGTATGACTTTACATATCTGTGTATTGGTTTTATGTTCCTCTAGAAGGTCCAACTTGACACACAACTTGAATCCAACCAGACTGAACACTGACTCCAGGTACAGACCTGATTTCATAACTTAAAAACAATCAAAGTATTGCACATAATACATAATGTATTAAATTATAATGAAATACTTTTAATGTGAAATAGCTCCATACTAAACATTCATTGTCATGGTAGTGCACGTTTTAATCCAAAAGCATATTCAAATACATAGTTGAATATCCACAGAACATAAGAATACACACTTTGTTCATATGTAACTCTTCCTCTACATAATGACGATCACTTTCATGTTTCCTATCATTTTATTAGGGACGGACAAGCCTGAAGGAAACAGCTGTGATGACCATGTTCTGTCTCTTATGGCAAAGCAGAAATATAAAACACTGGGTTCTTATCTAAAGTGTATCAAATCAGATGTCCACCATGTTGCTGCTGAGGACATCAGGTGCTGCAGTTCTTCATCTATGAAGAGAAAAAACGCACTGTTAAAGAATGTTTTGTGTTGTGTATAAAGCACAACAGATTTCAGATAGAACCGTTGGTCTTGGTTTGTATCCTCATGGTTAAATGTACATATTTTAAGTCCCTTCTGATAAAAGTACTGAAAGAAATACAACATTGTACAAATAGATAAAATGTCTTTCTACCTCATCAGTACTATTCAAGGTGATAATCTCCCACAGACCTATTGATAACAGTCCGTATCAAGTCTTTCCACTTCTCTGTGTGAAAACATAATTCTATAATTAATTTGAAAACTGTTTACAACACTGATGTGTGGAGATTAAAATCATACCTAAACTGTCTAATTCACTGTAAAACTCCATGACATTCGCAGGCCATCTGTAGTTAAGGGAGCAACGCATGGAGTGATGTGTAGATTACTAGTTTGATGATGCATGAGGAGAGGCGGTGGTCGAGTGGCAGAAACTTGGACTATGGGCAGAGAAGGTCTCTGGTTCGTCTTTGGTTCGACTCCATGGAGAGACAACAAAAGTCGAACCTGGTTTGATCTGTCCAAAAATCCAAGAGTCTCCCTACCCTCTCTAGTGCCCATGAGCAAGGCACGTCACTCCCCCAACATCTGCTCCACAAGCGCCGTACATGGTCGCTCACTGCTCTGTGTGTCCTGCAGCAGATGGGTAAAAAGCAGAGGTTAAATTTCCCTACCTGCATGAGTGTGCCTTTGCATGTCTGTGCATGTGTTTGGGACGAATAAATGGATCTTAATCTTAATCTTTTGACCAGCATGAAGCTGCAGATCTCCACCATGTTGCTGCTGGGGACATCAGGAGCAGCATTAATGAGGAGCAGAAGCGTACTGTTATGAATGTTTTGTGTTGTTTATGAAGCACCACATATTTCAGCTAGAACCGATGTACTAGGGTCTGGGTTTGTATCCTAATGGTTAAATGCACATACTTTAAATCGCTTTTGATAAAAAGTGAGAAAGAAATACAACATTGTACACATAGATAAAATGTCTTTCTACCTCATCTGTAATATTCAAGGTGATGATCTCCCACAGAGCTGTTGATAACAGTCCACATCAAGTCTCTCCACTTCCCTCAGTGTGAAAACATAATTGTATAATTAATTGGAGAAGTGTTTACAACACTGATGTGTGGACATTATAATCTTATCTATACTGTCTAATTCACTCTACAACTCCATGACAGACTAAATAAACGATGTGAAAATAGTAATGGCGGATATACCATCCTGTATCAGAATATTGGTGAAACATAGTTACTATCACATGAAACGTACACGTGTAGCGTATTGATAGTAACTTATTAAAAAAATATAGTCACAACCAAAACAAGACTGTGGAGTTAACTTGTTCAATCTGTTCATTAGACGTGATAAATAAACGGTAACTTTTATAACAATTACATATTACAAAAAACTTGAGGCATGTAAGCATATGATGATAGATAAAGCAATAGGTTATGTTGTATAGTTTGAAGGTTACTTAACTCTAGTTCAGCACCAGCAGCTGGCCAAAAGAAGTGGAGCGATCATCCTTGCAGCACAGGGCAAACGCAGGCAATGTGGAGACAAGCGCTTGGTCATCGAACGTTCTCTCTTCCCCGACCGCAACAGACTTGGAATTGCCTGTGCTCGGGCCCGTTAGTGCTACGATGTAGCCCCAGTTTATATTTACATCTGGAGCTTGTTCTCTTTACGGAGCCTAGACTGGAAACACTAAACATCATCGGAGTTTATAGGACAACTGAAAGCTTCCACAGGTTCTCTTGCATGTTTTGAAGTTGAGGGTCAAGTGAGGGGTATTCAGCTGCAACATGCAACTTTCCCACTAGATGTCACTAGACTCTATATACTGAACCTTTAATGGATTGCAGCAGTACTTGTAAGCTGGCAGAAGAAACACCAGAGATAGTCCTGAGACCCTCACCCTGACATTTGGGTCCTCACATACGGCCCCTGCAGGAGAATCTCCTGAATTGCTCCGGTGCATGTCTTGTCTGAAAGCAGTTGGAGTGTTTCCTCCATCTCTCCTCTGACACCCACTAATGACACGCGTATCCAATGCTAACACATGGGAAACGAATGGGAAACACATGGGCAGACACAGTGAGAGCAGCTCAACCTCCACACTGACGTCTCTCAGTACACGTCACATGTTGTGGTGTTTGTGTTTCTCTAAACAAACACCACAACTGCTGTTCAGCACGAGGGCAAACAACAATCTGTCACAGTCGTGACTTCAGCTCCATAAAGCTCCGTCTGGGTTGCAGCTGTCTCTCCACCTCTGGGCTCGCTGAACAGGGAATCAGAGCCGCTCACAACACCTTCAACTGAAGGTTGAAGGTGTTGAAGGTGTTGACAGAAGGTCTTCTGCCGGAGTTCTAACAGAGTGTGGCAGGACGCGGACACGCGGCAGAGCACAGCGCCGGCGGCGGGTTGAGAGTTGATGAAGAGAGAGGAGGAGTTTGAATTGTGGTTCTGGTGACACTGGCATCTCACTTTTCGCTATCGGTGACAAATGAATCGGTGTCGATCCATCGCAGCGTATGAAAGTCAGTCCTCCGAGCAGCGATTTCTAACACATTATACCCCCCAGTCCGAATGGAATACAGACAGTGGAAGGAATAGAGACAGTGGAAGGAATAGAGACAGTGGCAGGAATAAAGACCGGCTCCTAACCTGCAGTCCCGTAAACTCTCTGCTTCCATCCCGATGTCTCCTCGCTGGCTGTCAGAAAGCCCCGGAGGACGGGGATCTCCACGTCCAGCGGCATCACCGACGATCAGCACCGACGATCAGCACCGACTCCTGCTCACGTCCAGTCCGCGCTACTGCCTTCTTTCGGGACTCTACCGGATCCTCGCTGTGGCGCTGTGATAAGTCGGCGTTTTCTCGGTCTCAGACAAAATGTTTATGTCCACCCATGTGGCGCAAGTGGTATCAGTAAGCAGCCATGACAGATGCGCAATGCATTGTGGGAGGATTGATGACGGCTCGCACGGTGATGAGGCGCAGATCTTCGGCTGTCGATCAGACTGTGTAGTGCGGCGATAAGAGCGAGTCAACACTGCTGCCTTCTACTTAGCATTACATCATATGGATATATTCCTAGTGAACATTATTCACGACAAAGCACAGATCAATTCACTTAACCCTTGTATGGTGTTCGGGTCTGTGGGACCCGTTTTCAATGTTTGCTAAAAGAAAAATGATGCGATAAATATTTTTTTCAACCTGAGACTCATTGGCCTTGGCTCATTTTCTGTGATGAACATATAAAATAACATATTTTCAGTGACTGTACACTGTACACCCCCCCTACACATTTACATTACATATGAGGTGTTCGGGTCCACTGGACCCAGGATTACGTAAAGTGTTAAATTGTACATTTCAAGCACCTCTGCTCCCACATTCCTGCACATTTTACGTTAAAGTTCTCTGCCAGTTCCTGCATCTCACAGGGATTCTGTTGATTCCCCTTTGGACTTGAAAACTCCGGCAAGGATAAGAACCTCAAAGTATGGAAATAAATGGGTTTCGTCCATCTCATTCCAGCTTTTTACGAAAACACGCTGTCCCTCCAAATTAGTGCAATCCAGAATGATTTTCGTAATGAAAAGCTAAGAAGTCTTGATGTCCTGCACGAGTCACTGCTATCCGTGTCTGCCCTGGTTGCATCCTTATTGAATTGGTAGCCATGCGGGGTGGCTAAAGGGCAAAAAGACAATTCAATTTCATAATTTTTTGACATCCATATGTTGGCTGCTGATGGCCTGGCCTGGATTTGGGACTGTCTACAGATTCACTTTTTACGTAGCTGGCTGAAGGTCAATCTCATCCTCTTCTTCAAACTCACTGTCAGACTCTGAATTGACAGAAACATGATCTTCATATTCTCTACTCTTCCCTTCATTGACTTCCAAAGATTTTCTCTCTTCAAAAATAATTTTTAAGGCTTGTTGTATCCCGCCCTTGTTGTATATAAAATATAGATGTTTCATGCAAGACAGAGGATCTTGCAGGAAATCCCGCCCCCGATATGCAAATTGGGGCCGGGATACAACAAATAAATAGCTTTGACAATCGGGCTCCTTATCACAATCCTTGAAGATGGCAAATAGGTTCTCTGCTCAGAGGGCCTTAGAAATGATTTTTGAAGAGAGAACATCCTTGGTAGATAATGAAGGGGAAGAGTTTTCAGAATATGAAGATCATGTTTCTGTAGATTCAGATTCTGACAGTGAGCTTGAAGAAGAGGATGAGATTGACCATCAGCCAGCTATGAAAAAAATCCATCTGCAGTCAGGCCCAAATCCAGGCCAAACGTTTTTTCCAATCATATCTTGATTGTAATTGATGTTTCTTTTTTTTATTGCATTTTTTCACAAAAAACGAAAAGCACTCTTTTTCATAAATGTGATTTAACAGGGGTAAATAACAAATATTAACCATATATGCTGTTTATATTGCTTGTAATTGGGATAAAGTAAACAACTGTTAAGTATTTTTACATAAATTGTTGTAGCTGTATTGATTGAAAGACCGAATAATGCAGTGGGTCCACCAGACCCGCGAACATTGGCTGAGTGACCAAAACACGAATGCCATACAAGGGTTAAAGTGTATGTGGCTATAACCGATTAATACAATGAACTATACTGTTATTACTACATATTCACTATTAATATAACTGAAATAGCCTTTTTGATAATAATAAACAAGCACATTTGTGTAATTTCAGCGGGGCTTTAAAGATAAATAAGGTCTTCATGAGAATATTCAAAATTTTTTTTAACAAAAATAAAAAAGCCATTTCACGAACAATAACAAAAGATGTTTTTTAGTTTTTTTATCCCGGAACAACCAGATACAGGAGGGGAGACCATACCTGGGTTTAGACCAGTGGTTCTCAAAGTGGGGAGTGTGCCCCCTGGGGGGGCGCGGACACTCTCCAGGGGGGGACCGATGTCAGAGGTGAAAAAAAACGACTAACGACCTGTCACTGGTTCGTGAAAGCTCCGTCAGTGGCGAAAGGCTAGGGGCTGGACTGACACAATCAAATCCACACATACAAACACACTCACAAGACCACGGCGTTGCAATTACAACTTTATTAACATCACACACACTGTATCAGCAAACAGATGCGTATCAGCAACCGATGCGCCAGTTGCGAAGAAGCCAAAGCTTCGCAAATATGACGAGAGCTATTTGCAGATTGGTTTCACCGTCCCTGGCACGACTGAGAAAGGCTCTCAGTGTGTTTTGTGTGCCGAGGTGCTGGCAAATGACAGCATGAAGCCATGCAAATTAAAAAGGCACCTCGACACCAAACACCCGGACTTGAAAGAGAAGCTGTGGACTTCTTTAAACCTAAACGTGATGGCCTCCAGAAACAACAAACCACCATCTCCAAGCATAGCACTGTCTCCAAGCAGTGTCTGGAGGCATCATATGTAGTCGCTCATAGAATTGCTAAGCTTGGCAAACCCCATACAATTGCTGAAACAATGATTTTGCCGGCCGCGCAAGACGTGTAGAATAATGATAGAAGACAGTGCAGCTGCTAAACTGGGTCCCATCTCCTCTTGTATCGATATTCATTGAGGGTTTTTGAACCATTCTTAGTCTGGCCCCTCACCTGAGACCACTCTGCCATGAGAGACCCTACCAGGAGCACAAGGCTCCAGACAACACAGCCCTCAGGTTCACAGGGACACGCAAACCTCTCCACCACGATAAGGTGACGGTTCAAGGAGAGGCTCACCTTGACATGTCATATCAATAACCAGGGATGGGCAAAAATACGTCAAAATACATATTACCCCTCAAATACATGTATTAAAATAAAATACAAAATACTGGTGCCAGAAAATGTAACAAAATACAATACATGTATTATGTATTTTAAAATACAGGAAATACTTTTTTCTGGATGTTCAATTTGGTATAGCAGAGCATTCAGGTTTGGGCTATATAATGTACACAAAGCTCTGGTGAACCCCACAAAAAGGAAAAAAACAGTCACAGAATGTCAGTGTAACTATGCAAAGCTATTCAAAGACAACAACTTGATTGATTATGTATATACATATTTTTTAATGAGACTTAACAGCCAATAAACTTTGGCTTTGTATCAACAAGAAAATATTTATCACACAACAATAGCATCACACATTAGGCCTATGTATACTATAAAAGCAAAATATAAAACCATTGTGCACAGGTAAAGAGCCTTAATAAAATACAAGTTCTGCACTGAAAAAATAAATAATAATAAAAGGTAAATAGTAAATCAAATCAAAAGTGAACAGGTAACTTAACAAGTTAGTAGCCTACTTACTTCTCTTTTACGAACTGCCGACCTTCAGGTTGGAGGACGACCACTCTACCCCTCAGCCACAGCCGCCCATGTATTACAGTGTTAAGTGTCTCATACACATTCACACTGACATCTTTATGACATAATAATCCTTCCAATTTGGTTCTTGAGACCCAACCACTGAGAAGCCAATTTAGTTGCCTTTAAGAAAAACTAGCTTTTCAAATATTTCTGGTGTTAACCGCCCCCTGTGCGGATGGAATATTATTCCTGCAAACGAGAACAGCCTCTCAACCGGAGCTGAAGAGGGGAGGGTTATGTTAAATCGAACAAAAAGGAGCTTGATGTGTGGTTACTGCTGAAAAGAAAGCAGGTATTTTCTGGTGTCCTCCAGAAAATGAAGGGTATCTATCTTCGCTTTGCTGTGGCGTGTGATCTCCTGTCTTTACTGGACTTAAGTTTCTTCAGCTGAGAAAGCAAAGAAGTCATCTTCTTCATCATCTTGGATGTTGGAGGAAGCCGTTTCACTCTCTGCCACCAGGCCAAGATCTTCAGCTGAGTGGAGCATAAGGTGGTGGATTCGTCTCTAACCCTTACTCTAACTGTCTTTGATTCGTGGAGAAAGTATTTTGAGTATTTTAAATACAAAATTACTACATTACTACAGTAGATGTGCACCGCAGGATGTGCGTAGGTTGCTCCGCAGGAGACGTGCGGCGCACATGTCCTGCAGCGCACATCACCTGCGTGGCACATCTCCTGCGTTGCACATCTCTTGCGGTGCACATCTCCTGCGGCGCACATCTCCTGCCGCACATCCTGTGGCGCACATCCCAGGCGCGCACATCTCCTGCAGCACACATCTCCTGCTGCACACATCTATTGCGGTGCACATCTCCTGCTGCGCACATCTCCTGCAGGGCAGATGTGCGCACAACTCCTGCTGCGCAAATCTCCTGCGGCGCACATCTCCTGCTGCGCCCATCTCCTGCAGCGCACATCTCCTGCAGCGCAGATGTGCGCACAACTCCTGCTGCGCACATCTCCTGCAGCGCACATATCCTGCGCCGCACATCTCATGCGGCACATATCCTGCAGCGCACATCTCATGCGGTGCACATCTCCTGCTGCGCACATAAATACAAAATATATTTACAAATAAAAATGTATTATATCTAACTATGCTAGCGCACATCCTGCAGCACATCTCCTGTAGCGCAGATCTGCACAAATACTGCGGTGCACATCCTTCGCCGCATATCATCCTGCGGCTCACACCATCCTGCGGCGCACATCATCCTGCATTTCTACTTTTAATTTCCTGTTGTGTTTCTAATTATTATTAATGTTAGTGACATTTCCTTTATAAATGTTTGGAGGTTTTATTACCTCTGCTAAGGAGTTTATGTTTTCATCTCTGATTTGTCAGTCAACAGGTTTATGTAATAAACTACTGGACCAATAACCACAAATTTTGCTAGACGGAAGCTGCATGGATCAAAGATGAACCTATACGGCTCTGTTGATCTCTACTGAGTGCCAGTCTAGTAAAATAATCTTGAATCTTCTCTCAAAAAACCTTTCCTCCCCCAAGGGGTTTGAAGTGTGAAGCTAATGAGGTGTTTTATAAAGCTGTGATCGGAAACATCAGACCAAGTGAATCCACTTTATTTTAGCATGAACAGAAAAAAAAGAAGAGAGTTTCATTTCACCGTTAGCAGCAGGACAACCTACTGGATTTTTCCTCTCATACGATGAAGGTTACTCTATCTCTTCAGTTACTAATAAAGCTCTGTTCAGTTAGACACACAGGGAAGAGCTGGGGTTAATAAAAATGCAAGACAATTCAAAACCAACACAAATTAGTCCTCCTTAGGTTTTACTCAACCTGCGTCCCTGAAATTCAAGTACGTGTCTCTTCTGTATTTCCAAAAACACTTTTAGCATTTTGACACAAAACACTGGCAATGAAAATGAATTAAACATGGACACTACAGGGGTTTATCAGACAGTCCATGCCCAACATACTATATTGCCATCTTTCTGCAGCACAAACCTGAGAAACGAGAATACATAACACATCAGTATCATTATTTAGTTTTCCATGGCTGTGACCAAACAGCTGCACTCCAGCTGTTGTCCTGAATGAGCTTAGCTAATGAAAGAATACTGCATAGTCACATGCAGTATGCGTTGAGAGCACAGCATCCTGGTTTAAATGTTAATATCAACACATATCCTTTGGTACTCTGTCTGCAACATGTATACTGTGTCAGGGTGAAAATTAAAATTAATTACAGTGCATACAGTACAAGCGACACAAAGGTTTTGTACTAACGGGAGAAAACTTCCTTCAAAGTCGTACCAATATGCTATCTATCTATATATGGTGGTGTAGTTGAGGGCGGCGGTGGTGGGCGGCGGGTGCTAACCAGCTTTGGGGGAGCCCAGCTTGCAAAAGTTTGAGAACCCCTGGTTTAGACTAAAACTATTTTATTATCCATTACTAAAAGACAAATTGCACCAAAGAAAAACTAAATAAAGAGGTTAGGAACAAAACATCAACACAAACAACCGTCCACGCTCACATTCACACCTCTGGACAATATGAATAGCTGAATGAATCTATTCAGAATATCTTAGATACTTACTGTCCCAGTACGTACAGTAATGCTGTGTGCACCGGCAGAAAATAATTGCTTTAGAGGAGTGACACAATGAAATAGATGTGGAAAAGGGGATAAGGATCCAAATTTTTCAGGAAGAGGAGCAGTGACACAACATTTCCGCATTACACAGCTAGTCAGACAGAAATATGTTTATATGATCTAAATATGTATGTCGATATGATTGTTATGATGTATCACTTTGTGACACATTAATGTAATTTATGTATATTGTAAAAACATTTCTGTCTTGTAGGTTAAGGCACATGGGTGAGATGTGGTGGCAATAAAAATAAAATACCTTTAAAAATAAAATACCTTTAAAAATAAAATCCAATTTGGGATTCTAAAGAGCCATGCAGGCAGGCAAGGTCACAGGAGTATTTTGAAAATACATATTGTAATTATTAATACAAAACCGATGTAAAGAACAATAAAAAAATACATGCAATAAATCTCTGGGCCCATAAAGAAGATGCACTAAACAGATGTAGACCCAGGGGCTTTGGATATCTTGCCCTTGCTTCTGCATGTAAACAGGCTTCAACCTCAGTCTCATCTTCTACCAGGCCCGGAAGGTGACCTCACTGGTAAGATAAATGAACAATGTGAACTTAACAAATGTGCTTCATTTAGAAAACAGTGCAGGATCAGAAGGTGCTGATAGTCCATTTCTAAACCACACAAACTGTGTCGATGTTTTATTCTATCTTTGTGGTCGTGGTATCTTCAGGTGTACAATGACCAACAACTGGTGGGGGGTTCAACAGCCTGCTTGTTTAACATAAGGACTCTTAACATAGGTACAGAGCCACGGAAGTTAAATACCTGAAACCTCCCATTAGTCACATAGAACTAAAGAAGCCTCTGGCCGAGAGGTGAAGCAGTTGCATTCAAGCCATAATTGTCTCCTTCAACAAAGACGAAAACATTTGACAGTGATTGTTAATAATTTGAATAATTAGCATAAAATGAAAGATTAAAATGTGTCTATTTCACAACATTAATTGTGACAATTTCAAAAAATCTCTCCCTCAGAATAAAATCTCCAAATAATAATATATTTCCTGCTCTTGTTATTAATTTCATCCCCATTGAATTGACACACTCTGAAAAGCTCATGAGTAGTGTTCGCAGTAAGGGTCTTAAAGGTAAGAAACTACTGCACATACAGTATTACTCACATGTGTAGGTTGATATCCTCCCTTATCGGAGGCTAGTGGGAGTAAGCCTGGTTTCTGTATTTGCTTTTTCAACAGATTAACAATAGCCATAATTTCCAGAGAAAAATAGCACAACAAAACACACATTCATTTCCTAACCCCCTACGCGACATCAGGAGGAAAACCACTCAATATAAGAAGGATTCTGAAAGTGGACTGTGGATCAATACTTCATTTTTATGTGGAATACAACAGATATAATATTGCTGTATTGAGGACATCATTGTCAGACTTTTCTATGTTGAATCGTTAAAAAGATTGTCGTATATTCGTAAGAGTAAAACATGTGGATATATGCTTACAAACACAAGGACATTCTCAGAGAGTCCACCAGATGTGTGTCTTATTTACTTTACCCTTTGGGGGATGACCTTTGACCTAGGGAACCATCTCTTAACAGTTAACAGATGGGCTCAGAAGGAAGGTTCTTGACCAGTGTGCCTTCATGTTCGGACACAAAAATGTGCCCTTATCTAGTCAGAAATCCCATGTGGGATGCGTTATACTTGAAGTCATGGGTGGAACCAAACTCCCTATATAACTGTGTGTAAGACTCCTGCAAGTCAGACTTTCACTATTGGCTGTGTGTCTCCGGGTATCTAGATGCCCGTCCCGACCTGTAATTTCTTGTAATAAACTTTGTTACACTGAAACTACTGGGTCCCCGGAATCTTTCCTTCATCATCAACAACTTCTACAACATCATTGACCTCTCGGCTGTATCAAATATACGATAAGATCAATCTCTCTTTGTCTCTTATTTGTTCCCCTCAGATGATGCAAAAAATCCAAATGATGCAGTAAATACTGTTTTAGTTTCCCTCTTGTACTTGCAGAAGCCTTAAACACCCCATCTGTGATCCTATCTAGACATGTCAGACTGGTAAGAAGAAAAAAAACGTGGGTTTCTAACTCAGAAGAAGTGTTTTTTTTAAATAGATTATGATGATTGTGTTACATCAATCTTAATATGTTAAGCTGAATCTCGTATAATAATGAATGTTATTTCTTATTGATATTAATATTTAAAACAATCAAATTTGCTTATTTTCTGAGGAGATATGTGAATAAGCATAACAATACTATATAAAACTAGATGTGTGAAAAAGAGGTTATTCTACATTCCTCACAGGATTTTGTGGGGCAATTACTGATTGATTAGTTTTTTTCTTTTCCCCCTTTGTGATAGGTTCACCTGTCAGGAGGTATGAGACCATAGTATTGTAAATGGCAGAGTGACTAATGGTTGATTACCACACCCTCTAATCTACACAGATCAGGCACAATATTAAATCCAATGGGTAGTGGACAGGGTTTGTGCTCAGCTGCAGTATACACAGAATGAAGAGCACTGGATGGAAGCTGACATCTTGTGTGTTCTGTGCTCCGGTGAACCCCTGGGAGCAAAGAGCTACTACATTGGTACCCAACATGGCTACAGCAGCAGTGACAGGAGACGCTGTGACCACACTGGAGCAGATATTAGGTGAGATGGCAGCAATGAACCAGGAGGAGGCCATGGTAACAGACAATACATAGAGATAAAGATTCAGAAGTTGGAAAACCTGGTGGCAGTGCCTGTCCCTCCCTCCGCGCTCTCTAGATCACCCTTCACAAAATTTCTAGTCCAGAACTTAAGAAATCTTTATCATATTTACAGCAAGCAAACAGAGAAACAAAGAATACAGTGTAAATAAATACAATATAAAAATCCCATTGACTCATTTTAAAGGCCAATGACAGCAGGGACAAATTACCTTTTTAATCTGTTCGTCTGAGAGAAGCAACACAGACTCTTTAAACAGTGGATTATCTGTATCAGACAATAATGACTTCTTCAAAGACTTCATTCTGTAAAGATGAGGAAGGTCAGTCAGTACATGCCAGGGATTTCACTGCACAGTAACAATGCCCTGTATCCCTTGTTGTTTTCAAGGGACAATAACCCAATCCAACAGACAAAGGGTAAAAAAGATGATCATAAAAGTAAAATCAACATCAGAACCTCTGGTGAAGCCCATGTGCTGGTGGGCTTTATTGCACACAGCAAACATGTGGGACTTAAAGGTCAGTCTGTTATCAAGTATTGTGTCAAGATACATTAACTGCTGCACGACGTCATCAGCTTGGTCATAATTCACCATAGGAGAGATAACTGTTTTGGACACATTTAACATTAAGATTATTTAAGTGGACGATCCTCACACATTCCTGGAGATGTTTGAGGCAACGGCAGATGCGTTGAAATGGTCAGTAGTGTATTGGATTGAGCACCTTCTGCCTCTGAGTCCCTGACTGCAGCGCTTAGTTTACCATCTTCTTCGCAGGAGGAGGTTCTAAGACATTTAGAAGGCCATCCTGGATTGACTGGCCTCCATCCCTGGGAACCACTGCTGCCAGTTCCACATCACAGAGTCGGGACCCAGAAGCTGAGGGCAGCGTCCATGTGGCTGTGACCAGGAAAGTCCACAGGGGAGAAGAGGATGTGGGAGTGGTTACAGTGCCTGTTGTCCTGTACCACCGCACTGTTCATCCCAGAGACCAGGCACAGTAGAGATGACCGCCCACCATCTCTTGTCCAACCCCTATCACCCTGAAAGAAGCTCTGTGTCTGGTTTTCAGGCCTGTGTTGCACCAGGCTTTGGTACCATGCACCTAGGACTTTGTTATATTGTTACTTCACTGTTGCTCAGCAGAGTGTTACACAGCAATCTTTTTCTTCATATAATCTATGTCCTCTATCTATATATATATATATATATAATCTATCTACATGGTGCATGACCACTTCACATTATACAGCAGCCTGTTCAGATATGAAGAACCAATAGCTCATTATATTTCTGAATCGTGGTCTACAGATTCCTCTGCACCATCACCCAATGTGCACAAAGAGGGAAGGTCCCTTCAGTGCCGCTTGCAGCCGTAATTCTCCTTAAATCCAGGGGCTCAGCAGCATTAACCTTCTTTTTATGAGAAGCATATTGAATAATGGATGAATCATCTCAGAAAGTCCTTCATGGCCTCTAATGCCACTATGACAGAGGCAGCTGTAGGACATTGGTTTCAAATACAATCTAATCTTTGCCATAAGCTCCCCCTTCATCCTGTATCTCATAGAAGCGAGGAATTAAAGCAGCACATCTCTGATTCTCAAGGGGAGTTTGTGAGCGTCTGTGCTGAACTATAACCTGGAGAAGAATTCTTCTTCTCCAGGTGGGTGAGGACAGTGACCAGTGCTGTGGTAATTGGATGTAAGCATATTGCTGAGGGTCCAGAGTAGGCTCGCCTAAAATGGTTCTCGAAGCATCTGCTCATGATGGCACTGAGCACGATAGCACACCAGTCATTCAAGCATGGGACTTCTCTTGATTCTGGCAATAAAATGTTAAATGACCAAGTGACAAAAAGGAGGCAGAGATGGTTCAGCAGAGTTTGGTTTCACGTTAAACTCTGTTATTGTGTGTTATCCCTTTGGATTTAAAGCACACACATAGATCTGTCTGTCTAATTTATTTTAGATCTGCAATTTTCATGAATCTGAGACATATTGTGTTTTGTGGTTTTTCCAGCAGCAAGTGTTGCTGGCTGAAGTTTTCTTTGATCCATACTAATATTTGCAGACAAACATTTTGAGTCTTGACATATTTTGGTATAAATGTATCATGGCTCATGTAAATACTGATACTGAAAAGCTTTGTTGGCAAGAGGGACATCTGGACTACCTTGCTGTTGCCACAGCTACATGACCCCGGGTTAATTGGTGTAGTAAATGGATTGATATATATTGATCATAAAAGTAACTAACAAGGAGATCTTTTGTATATAAATGTGAAATTTGTATATAAATGCGTTTACTGAGAAATAGTTCACTTTTTCTTGCCACTGTACATATTTTATAATTGTTTTTATAACTTTTGTTTTATTCTGTCATATGGTTTTGAAAAGCCCAGAAGCTGTTCAGTTGTAGTGATGCTGATACCATCCTGCTGCCATGAGAACGGTTGTTTAGATGACATTTTAAGATACTTACTGTTTTACATGTTCAAATGCAAGGCAGTTGCAGATGTGGAATTGTTGCATGCACCTGTTTGTAAAGTGACACACATGCAAAAGGAAATATAAATTTCATTCCTGCAGGGGCAGAATTTCTTCTCCGGTCACTGAGGCATCTCTGCATAGCCCAACCTGTTGCCTTGGTGCTGAGAAAACTCTGACCAGCCTCCCCTGTTTACGGCTCGGGTCGGTGAAATCACCATCCCCTCAGTTTAGCATCATCACCACCAATGATGCAAAAACCTGGAAGGAAACTTCTGATGCCAACAAAAGGCTTGTTGATCGTCACTGGGCTCCCAGGAGGCAGTCACTCTCCACCCAAAATATACCATTAAAAACAGATTCAAAGTAATTCCCCATTAAGTGCAACATCAATTCAAGTCTTGTTAAACATACCTTTCCTAGAACCATGTGCAGCCACCCTTTGTCCCATGTGTCCCAGATCAAGTCAGTTGCCCTCAGCACTCTGATTTCAGTGGAAGCACCACAGTATCCAACCATATAATGGCAAGCAACATCAACAAGAGCTGGATGTGGCTGCATTGATCCTCCTGCTAAAGAGAGGAACCAGTTTTAGCATCTGTCACTGACTTAAAATAATGAATGATATTCCTAAAGTTTTACAAGAAACTACAGATGAATGTATAATTGATGCATATCACAAACAGGTTACACTACAACTTTTACTTCACTTTGATACTTGTACAACAACCACCGGGTTATGTTCATAGTGGATGTAACATATTGTTTAAAGTTCATAAGATACAGTGAATTACACAATGATCTGATGTTTGTTTTCATCAATGGCACAATGCTGCTGCCACAGGGAATGTTGGGAAGCCTTGCCTTGCCTTGTCTTTGAAGATGTGTGAGAGGGTTGATTCAAGTTTGCAGAACTTTCAGGTGGAATCTGACACAGGAGAGAAACTCTTGAATAGACCAGAATGCAATGCAGCCAAAGGACTGGTTGGTTTAACATGTAACCCAGTATATGCGGAACTACATATGCATTCATACAAGCACTTCTTTCTCATCTACCTGATTCTGCCTAGTTGCTGCTGGAACAAGGGGACTTCCCCGGCGTGGGATCACTTAAGGTTTGTCTCATCTTATCATCATGGTTGCCACTTGGTTAGACCTCGAGGATACTTTTGGTTCTGGTGAGTAATACTTGATGTTAACTTAGCTTTACTTCTACATCAAAAAAAAAACTACATCACAAAGGTTTAAATAGGTTTGACCACAACCCTGTTCAGGCATTTTCCAGTTCAACACCTCACAAACCAAAACGAGTTGAACTGCATTAAGTGAAGATTTTGTTCAGATACACATAAGTAATTTCAAGTGAGTGTGAAGAATTAGTGATTGTAATATGACACAAGGGGAGTAAGTTACACACTGAGATCATATCATGGCATCTGAGCCAAAATCTCTCACTGAATATTGTGACAAACAGTTGAAAGTCTAGTGAACGGACCACATCGCTTAATATATCCAACGGATTGCTCAACAGAACAGATCACCTTCAGAGTCAGAGTTCTGATGCACGGATGTACTGCATATCAGGGGGAGGTGTTTGAAAAGTGACTACAGACGTAACAGGGAAGTGTTCACAGAGACTTTTTCAATGTTGGTGTCTGTCAGTGTGAAGCAGAATTCACCAACCAGACAATTACTCTCATTACCAACACTACATGAACCAGTTTATGAAATAACAGGTCTGGTTGTGTTTAATGTTTGCACATGGTAAGAAACTTAAATATGAAAACAGAAGCAATGCGTCTACTCTTATTTGATGTGTGGTTTTATGAAGCTAAATCTGCTGTGAAACAAGTTTTCGAAATTTGTAGAGCCCCCAGCAGGTTGACATTTAATTCTACTCTAATTTAGTGACCAAAAAACCTGCAAATCAAATTTGTCTGGTTTATATTTTTGCTGGTATGCAAATTGCATAGCTACAAACTAATATTGTGCACATTTTAAACAAAAATACCTGAGATCAGCATGCTAGTATTGCCATTCATAGCATATCAACGCTAGCATTTAGCTCTTGGTCTAATCCTTCAAGTATTAATAAATATTAAACTTTTGTTCTTTAAACTTTTAGAACTAACTGAACTCTACATTTCCAGGCATGTTGACTGAGGGTTTTGAAGACTACTGAAAAAAAAAATGAAAAAAATCTACCTCAAATCATTTAATAAAATTACGAGCATATATTGAAAATGACAGATGGATATGGAAGTTGTTTAAGTTTTTTTTAACGTATGCCCCTCAATCCTAAAGTCGTCATTATTGCAACAACTTGTATTCTGTCTGACATCTTTGCTCCGGTGTTCAGTCACCGTCTCTCCACAACGTTCATATTCTCAGGTGAGAGCGCTGACGTCCTGTTACACGCAGAAAAAAGCATTCGCACAATCCAACCGTACTTTCAAGCTCCATTTAATGTCCTAGCAAAAGGAGTATGTGACTGTTCTAAAGTGTGAGCAAAATAGAAAGTGCAGTTTTTGTTCACTGGAGTTCAACATAATAATAATAAAAAAGATTAAAGCAGTTTTTATGTCAGACGGAGCGGATTCATTAATTTTGTAGAAATAGCAAAGAAATCAGTAAAAGGTACTCTGTTGGAGTATTTGGTGGTATGGTGTAGATCAAAGGCACATCACAGCTTTGTATCTCACTTGGGATTGTTGCACACGCACAGAAAACACACACTTACACATGCACAAGCATTCAAAATACAATTCCGATGTGTCTCTGACACAGTCTCATGATCTACAGACGTGTTGATGGAAAACAGTCATGGAGAAGTTCTGAGAGGCAACAAATGTTTATCCAGAGCATGGTGCTTTTTAATTTGGAGCCTGCAAAAGGGAGAACATAACATTAAGAATGTCCACGTCAGCATTATTCAAGTGGATATGATCCTGGAGGAAATCAAATGTCAAATATCTCAGATTCTATTACTTGTGTTTTCTTTTTCTCGCTCACTTTTTAAATAGTTTCCTTAAAGAATGAACAGTCTATCCTTGGTTACAACTGTTGTCATTCTAACAGTCAAAAAAAAAAAGGAAATTAACATTCAGTAAACATTCATCTCTAAAGGTAGTTTCCCTTATATAATCTGTAATTTTCCTCTTCCATATGTATACATAAACAAGTTTAATAACATACCAATCAGTGGTTATTTCACAATTGGAAAAAAAGCACAAAATGTTTACACTCTTTTACAGGTAAATAAAAGTTTTTGTCGACTGTTTCCAATATGGGTGTAGCATAGTTCATCTCGTTGTCTTTTGTTTCCCCACGTCCCCTCGTTCTATTCTTTTATGGCATTAGATCTTTACATACAAATATTGACAAAGTGGTGGCTTGTGCTCTGAAGCCATCAAGTCTTTTCGGGAGAAATAATCATACGGAGGAGCGGGGAGGGTCGGAGATGCTGGGAGGGGGGTGGGGACTCATAGCTGGCCCTCGCCGCAGTGGCTGTCCTGGCTGCTGCCGGGCTTCTCTGCGTCCTGACTGGGCAGCTCTTTGAGTATGAGGGCGGCGCTCTTCTCTGAGAACTCGTCACCGTCGGGCTCTAGTCCGTCGGGGCAGGGCAGCTTCAGAAACTCCTCTCTCAGCTGGGCCGTATGTCTCTGAAAGGGAGATCACACACACACACAAACGGTCAGACTTAACACTGGGAGACAGGAATACATCACATTTCTCACAGATTATCAAGGTGTTCAAATTAGCTGTCACAAAAGTCAGGTGTCATTCTATATTTTCCTTACTGTCAATAAATCACATTAAAAGACCAAAAGCAACGCAATGTATTTGTCAGTTTCCAAATTCTTTTGGATTCCCTGAAGACACTGGTTCACTGGTTGTAAAACTTCCTTCAACAAATATTACTTAAAGGGATAGTTCACAGAGAAATGAAAATTCACTTATTATCTACTCACCCCTATGCCGATGGAGAGTAAGTGGCGAGTTTCAGTCCACAAAACACTTCTGTAGTTTCAGGAAAAACATAACATCACTTCATACTGCTTATGTGAGGTCATCAAAGTGTCCACAAGCCCCGACATTAATGCTCGACTCGAAACAAGGTCATTTCCACCAAGTTTGGACACTTAGATGGCACCACACAAGCAGTATGGAGGCATGTTATGTTCATCTTCTTTAGTTTTTTATGTCTGAAGATAGTTTACAATTTTTTCAATTATATTGATTTGGCAACACTGTTTACCACTGAAAATCCAGACATTTCCCCCACCCCTCCATCAGCATAGTGCTGAGTAGATAATGAGTGGATTTTCATTTCTGGGTGAATTATCCCTTTAAAAGCATTTTCTGCTGACTATATTTAGTGGTAGATGAATCCATATCTGGTACTGTGATGAGTATTAGAGCAGCAGGGTGGTGAGTGTGTGCACTCTACATGTGGACAGATGAACTAGTTAGTGGGCCAACATCCATAACTAGTCTGTGTGACCTATTGATAAAAATAATTATGTTCCATAGAGGATCAGTTCTGAATCGTTTTCTCATCTTCATTCATCGTGAGGGGAACATTTCACTGTATCCTTATTTTGGTTATGATAAACCTTTAATACTAAAGATGGTTAATTGATCTGTATTTCTATAGTGATTTGGACGGTTATAAAGCTCCTCTGCTGGCACGCAGTATAGAAAATAAACAAAAACTCTGCAGCTAAATGACAAGTGGGCTCTGCTCCGGCCTCTTCGCAGTGGAGCTAAATGTTTTTACAGTGGGGATGAGTTGTAGTTATTTATTGCCGGAGGGAGAAGAGCGGAGAGCAGCCTCAGTGTGGGGGTGCTAGTTATTGTGTTTGAGTGTGTATCTCTGCACATTATGAGCTCATGAGTGTGTCAGGGGTGAGTTGGCTGGGGATGTGAATTAAGGTGCTGGCCTGGCAAGGGTCCACCGTCCCCTGCAGCTAATTCACAGTATGTTAGCAGGACACCAGAACTCAAACACCAACTGTGATTACATGCATTGCGGTAACCTGCCCATTGTTTAAACCTTTAATGCAGTGAGGACATTTTAAACAGCATGAAACAGGAAGTGTAATATTTAAGTGACTCGATAAAAAAAATAATCATACAACATAATTCTGTGTTTCGACCTGATGCATTTTCTCCAGTGGAATCAGATGAATTCATATCCTTCAAAAATATTCACTTGTTCTTGTGGAAGAAAAAGATAGCTTGACATTGATGGTAGTTGTGACCATAGTTTGTGTAAAGCAGTCAGAGACAGAGGTGTCTCTGACAGACTGAGGGTGACTCAGCGTTACTCAGCCTGTTGTGAGTCGCGTCTAGCTCCAGTATTTCAGTGAAGCGCAGTTGGCTGAGCCACATCAGGTAATTCACTCTGACTTATTGGATGAATACAAAGATAGAAGTCGTGGAACTAGGTTTTCCCAAGCTTTCATCGGATATATGATTACAGACATCATGCCATTACTAGAGTAAGTCGACCTTTACATGTGGCACTGGGGTCAAAGAGCCTGTAGTGCTGACAGTTGTACATTTTCACTGCTTTGAATGACTTTACCTTTAGTGCAGCAGCGTGGTGGGACATGGTGCGGCCGACCCTCTTGTCGCTGCTGTACTGCTGGATGTCAGCAATCCACTCATCACACTGAGACATGATCTCTGTTCGCTTCAGGTAGAAATGTTTGTGGATCACCTGCAAACACATGACACAGCAGTGGTCAACCACAGGGCAGCACAACCAAGGAATCATTCTGCTCTACCCTGATAAACTTCTCTAAAGCCTTTTGCAGTGCAGCTCTCACAAGAATGTAATTTATAGCCTTACTGATTACAACTCATTGTATTCTATTTAAATATTTAAGAAATGGTATTTAATTTATCCACATCCATTCTCAGATCCGTCACACTTATACAAGTTTGCTCCCAAAATACAGGCTCTCTTGTGGTTTGTGTCAGATGAACAAAGAGGAAAAACACAACATCCTACTGTGGTAAACTTGAGTCAATGTCATTTAATATGAAAGGCACTGTAAACTGTGGCTCTTCGTAGCATGAATGCATGATATTATACAATTTTACACACTGTGTTCCAACAACTGAACTCTATTTTCAAATATCACAGCAGCAAAACATATTTATTTGAGCTTCAGCTCAATCCTTCGATGCCTCGTTCAACATGTCTCTGTGTGGCTCTTGGGATGTCCAGTAACCATAAATTGGGTATAAATGTCCATTTTCCCCTGATGAACTGCACTAACTTAGGTCATCCTCTGGCTTTTCATCTGGTGCCATCGTCAGAGCAAAGTTCATTACTATCAGCTCAGCCAGAAGCAGGGTGATGTTTTCAGTCCAGTCTGTGATTGTCTGTTTGTGTATGTACAAAATAAGTCATAAAAACATGAACAGATTTTCATGAAGCTTGGTGGGAATATTACTTATTAGGGAATCTCAACATGATTAACTTTTGGAGCTGATGTAAAAAGTAAAAGGTGAAAGTCAACAAAAATACATCCAGAAAAAAAAAAATCCAGATATCGCCACAGAAAATGATTTCCAATCATATGATGTCACAAGTGACAATCAGAGACTTAAATAAACCAATCACTCATATCCATCTTATGGTATAAATTATGTCACAAAGACATGAATTTTGGCAGATGATTATTATCAATTTAACGTTGATCTAATGACTGTCAAAGGTTTTTCAGGAGCTGTGTAGTATTATTGGGCCACCCTCTGACAGAACATGTGCGCTAATGCTGTTATTGATGTCAGTACATAAACTGCTTACAATTGATCTAGTACAGCAAATTACATAAACAACAGACAAATTCCTCTTTTACAATAAAAGCCATCAACAACCTCAACTTCTCTCTTCATATCTCTATTATTAAGGAGCCGTTTCTTATCAAAGGTGTTTAAGCCACTATATGACATCATATGTATGATAGTCTGCTTAGTGAATGACGTAAATTATCCATGCACAAATCCCATGCTTTCCCACCCCTCCAGTCAACTTCCTAGCAACAGTCGCCATGGCAGAGTCATCAGTATGCAGTGAGCGCTGTATTGGATGTGTCTGTAGCTGCTGATCTGCTGGTGGAAGGATTGAATTCATTTATGGTGGTCTCTGATTTGCTGCTTACCAAGAAGAGAGGCAAAGAGGCCACAAGGGGAGCTGGAGGGGGGAGGGGGGGATGCTGCTTTTTTTAATCTCTCTGTTCCATCTACATCTCCCTCAGCACACTCCGTCTTCATACCATCTTTCGCATTATTTCCCATATCCTCGCCTATCTATTGTTCCTCCCAACCAATCCCCCCACTCCCTCAGCTGTTTAAGTGACATCTGGGGGAGGTGGATGACTGTCCCCAGAGCAGAGGGAATGTTTCAAGGTTGCAGGTGAGTGGTACACATGGTGTGGTCGGCTGCCGCTTAGGCTTTCTTCAAGCAGCGACAAGGGTCAGGAATCAAGACACAGAACCCATAAACTACCCATCATAAGGAAGATCAAGACAGAGGCACACGCATAGACATGTTTGAGACACAGTGGTTTAAATGGGACATTTTCCCTGGGGCTCCATGTGGTAATGCAGCAGTCGTTTGACTTCTGGTATTTGGACATGGCCATTGATCACGGCATGGAAGAAGGCTCTATATGCAAACCAAATCTGATCATGAAGCGTGTGTTGGATAATGGCGTCCTGACAAATTACCTTTCAAGAAATACATGTTCTTATTCACGTACACACACGCGCATGCGGGCACACACAGGCACACACACACAGACAGGTACATGGAGAATTGTACACACGGATACATTGAGCTCATGTGTGCAGTCAAAGACGAGGCCCTCTAATGGAAAGCCCGGGCTGCCAGATATACTCATTGACCTTTTAAGTAATGCTGTCCACTCATTATTCCGCAGGGCAACCGAAGGGGCGTGTGTGAGCTTAAGAATGGACGTGTGGAAACGTTCGACCAGAGCAGGGTCAAGGTCGAGAGTGAATCATGCAGTTATTAAAAAATGTTCCTTATTCCTGAAATTCTGTATTCCATCAGTAGTGTGTCAAGGCCTCAGGAACCAGCCCCACTAACCCTGACTTCAGCTCTGACCCTTGCCAAGACAGAAGAATCATTTTTATTTACTTCTGATGAACAAAGCAAAACTAGAACGGCATCTGCAAAATAAAACTAGTTTCTTACCACTAAGTCAATCCTAGCTCAATCTCCAAAAGCTGTTGCTACAATGTTATTTTAACTAATGAAACAGTAAAGTATACATCTATGAGGATGTGAAATCATAATATGCAGACATTCTGGTCAAGTTACCATTTATGTAATACAGATAAGGATTTCAGTAAAAAATAATATCCAATTTATTATTTATAATAAAATCAAAGCGACCAAGGTAACAGCCTATAAAGCTGGAGCCAAGTGACACCAATGGACAGATCTTAGATAACCACTCTTTACAACTATGGTGAACAGAGAAGCATCAGAATGAACAACAACCTTGTGGTGGATGATCTACAACATCAGAAACCACGTAAGGTTCAACTTTTGTCAGCCAGGAACAGAAATGTGAGGCTGCAGTGACACAGACTCACCAAAACTGGACATTTGAAGACTGAAAATCTTAGTCTGGTTTGTTGAATCTGAGTTTTTGCCAAAGCAGGAGGTTTATAGGCGGTGGACTAGTGGCAGAAACTTGGACTATGGTCAGAAAGGTCTCTGATTTGTCTCTGGTTCGACTCCACGGAGAAAACAACAAAAAGAAGAACCTGGATTGATCTGTCCAAAAATCCAAGAGGATTCTCCCTAACCTGTCTAGTGCCCCTGAGCAAGGCACCTTACTCCCCCAACATCTGCTCCCTGTGCGCTCACTGGCTGCTCACTGCTCTGTGTGTCCTTCACCAGATGGGTTAAAAGCAGAGGTTAAATTTCCCTTTCTGCATCCGTGTGCCCGTGCATGTCTGTGCATGTGTTTAGGACAAATAAATGTATCTTAAATGTATCTTAGTCTGAAGTCAACACCATGAATCCATGGAGCCAAGCTGCCTTGTGTCAACAGTCAGGACTGCGGCTGCTTGTGTGAAGATGTGTGGAATGGTTTATTGACAGGCTTTAAAACCAACCAATCATCGTTTGAATGTCACAGTCTATCCAAGTATTTTTCTGACCATGTTCATCCCTTTGTGGCCACATTTGATCATTTTCTGATTTCTTCTTGCAGGATAATGCTCCATGTAACAAAGCAAAAATCTCAAACTTAAACATGACAATGTGAACATCAGTGAACTTCAGTGATCTCCACAGTAACCTGATATGAATCCAGAAGAAACTATGTGATGTGTGGAGGACAAATCTGGAGACGTTATGTGATGCAGTCATGTAAAAAATGCACAATCTTAGATTGTAATTTTAGAGGAAAATGTGTAACGTCTTGATGAATCATCACCATGAAAAGGCTGTGCTGAGTGAGTGGAAAAATTAAAAGGTAACACCCAAAACTGACTGCTGGGTAACGTCAAGACAGAGATGGCTCTTTAAAACCAATCAATAATGGAGCGATAAAAACTATTGAATGGAACAATCCGTCATGACAGCTTTCTAGCACTTTGTGGAGCGTGTGAGAGCGTAACCATGTGATACTTTAAGCAGTGAAACACTTGAGAGGAATTTGAGCATGTTAAGCAGCAATATCACGGAAGTATCATCAGTGTTGTGCAAGTTCACACCTCTCATGAACTAGTTCAAAGTTCCGTTCACACAAGTAAATATGAATAGTTCACGTTCATAGTTCACCATTTAAATTCTGAACTAGTTCATAGTTCAGTTCATTTCATAGTTTAAGGTGGAAAGTGAGCCATTTTTGTAAGAGACCAGAGCTGTTGTGTCGCAGGTATGGCCTGCCCCTTTAAGGAAAGTTTGTAGTGTGTGACGTAGTGCACCTGGGTATTGTGGGAAGAGACGTGAAAAGTGTGTTTATAACGAAGTGACGGACCACCTAGAGGAGATGCGAGTGTTGCTCTTGCTGTATATCCGAGAAATAAAGTGGCCGCATTCCAAGTAAAGAAACATCTCCTCCTCCTTATTCACGTAGCGGTCCGGACGGCTGGTTACCGGCCAGACAGCGAGCCAAGATAACCCGTGAGCCGAACTCCAGACTACGGACGCGCAAGCGACGCCGAAGCGAGGCGTAAGCGCAGCGCCAATCCTCTGGCTCCCATCCACTCCCATGTTAAATCGATGTGCTGAACACACAGGACGCTGAAGCGTAGCGTTGCGCCGCGGCTGCCTCGCGCCGTGAAGCGATCATTTCGGCGTCGAGTCTATTTTTTTCGCTTTACGCGAGCGTATCGCGACAGGAAACACACTGAAAAATGATTTTAAACGATATTGACGACATATTTTATATGATGTAAATGATCAAATATGCATCCCATACTTTGTATTCACCCTCTGTTGTCCTGGAGTTTTAATTTTACCACTTTTACCGACCACATTATTAAATGTCCCCCTCTGCCCATCCTCTACAGCCACACAAGCAGTCAAAGATAAAGAGAGAGAGGGGGGGGGGGGCTACGTATTCTCCACATAGGTTTGAGTGGAGAATACGTAATTTACCCTCCACACCCGACATTTTAACGGAGCAAACAGCGGAGAAGTTCGTCAACATGGATTAAATTAATAATTGAAGTGGAGAAGTACAGAGATGTATGATCCTCGGAACATGTTGAATAAAGACAACACTAAAAATGACACATGTTGGGACGCTGTTGCAGTTAATTTTGGAGCAACAAGTAAGTATATGCTTGAAAAAAATTATTAAATGCCGTTTTTACTGCAGGCTGATAACAGCAGCGCTTCGGCGTCGCTACCGCGCCCGGTGTGAACCGCTTCTCCTCACGAGAAGGAAAACATTCCGTAACGTTTTAGCTAGACCTCAGATAATATTGTAACGGACTGGTAGTTAGGTTTATGTTCTGTTTGACTGCTATGGGTTTGTTATGACTTATGTTCAGCTAACTACACCATGTCAATAAGTATTGAGATTTCCAGAGGGTCAGTGAACCAATCGGGGTGGGGCAAGTGACAGTTCTAGACCATTGGCTGGAGAGTTACCTGGCATGACAGGCTCTCATTGGCTGATGACTTGGCATGTCAAGGGTGAATGAGGAAGGGGAGTGAAGAACACAGTGGTGGATGATAGGAGTGTCGGAGTTACAACAAGAAGTGTGTCGTGTTTGCTGGACTTTAATAAAGTTACACATAAAGAGAGAAGTTTCCTGTCGTATATAAGCGAGGACGCTGAAATATGAACGTGTTCACCGTTCAAATTCATTATTTGTAATTGAGGTGCGTTCAGTTCATCGTTCTCGCAAAAGTGAACGTGTTCAATGAACGCGTTCTTTTGCGTTCGTTCATGCACAACACTGAGTATCATGAACGGTTCAAGTGCAGCTCTCAACACATGAGAACAGCCTCCAGATGTCAGCACAAAAACATATGGAGGCGGATTCAGCCTCAGGTCCACCATATAGACCTCCCAACATCCCACCCTTTTCCTTACAGCTATCAATCTAATGGTCTAGCTCATGACATTGACCCTTAGCCTATGGCACTTAACCACATGGGGGTTAGTGTTGGGGTTATTTGCCTGAGATGATGGGGTGCCAGTTAGCGTTGCCACCAGTCAGTGCCTCCACAGACCCTTGTGCATTTCAGTGAAGATATATGTACAGTATGACAACTATGGCTGTTTCCTGAAAGACAATTAGTCAAATCATTCGCCACAGTCGACTGACATTCTGTAAAACGCTTGTTTTTTAACAATTCAATGAAGAATTATAAATAAGGGGAATCGTTAGTTTTTAGGTTCTAGCAGGACTAGCTGGCATACCTGCTAAAAAATGTACATGCTCTGCTGGTTAACCTGATGAGAGAAGCTACAACCTGAGGTGAAGTATCAAACATTGGAAAACCAAGCGAAAAAGGTAGGTTCTATCTGACTATCTGAATATCTTGATTAATCATAGATATTATCCAAATCCAGATAATAAGAGTATTTACAAGGCTAGTTTAAAATGTATGTTATGGACATATCTGCAATCCCCAGCCCAGGTGCAGTGGATAAATATTGCAATGAACCCTCTACCTCATTCTCACATCCAGGATTAACCAAGAAAACTAATGAACAGACACGAAAACCAGCCAAGATGCCTGTAAATGATTATTATTGAGGATATGGGATTTTGGAAGCTAAACTCTGGAGCCAGTAGCACTGTTTCTAGGAGACACACTTATGTACACAATGATACTGCAAAATGGCACAGTGGGAGAGGTGGTGATGGAGGAAATGAAGATCGGTGCAGCAGTCAGTTTCACTACCAACATTTGCACATCACAGCAACTGGAAGTTTACATGACAGTTTTTTTTCCAGATGACTGAAGTCATTTGTTTTAGAATCAGAGTGGAGATTCGCACCTCAGAAAACATGGTGACATGGTTGCATAAGACATTCAGCAAGAAAAGTGAGGTTCTCTCGTACATGACAATGCAGGAATAATGATTCTGCATTCAGGTATGTTAGCCAGCCTTTCAATCTGAGAGAGTGTAACGGGTCACACGTTGTAATTATATATTAATGCAGCCCTAAAAGAAGACCTGGTCTGTCACACTACAGCAGCCAGGAGGCGCCTGGTCGTTCACCTCCAAAAACAGCTGCAGAGCAACTCAATCAGGGAGTGACTGCACACAAACTGACCCACAATGAGCAAACTCGTGAGAATTCCACATTCTAAAATCGTACACATTGAGATGCTTCACTTAAAAGCAAGAATATGGAAACCACAGTTCTCACACTACGTTATAATAACACATTCTTGAAGGATGTTCAATGCAACAATGTAAATGAATCAGTAGTAAATCTGGCCTAGAGTGTTTCTCACAAGTAATTAATAAGGACTATCCTTGTTGATAACTAGATGCCAGTTGTCATTCTGTGAAGTTCTGCATGCCACGAGGAAAATGATAAATTAAATCTTCACAGTGAATCCCCAAATCTGACGACAGCTGACATAATACTTAATCTGGTACAGCCTTTCTGACAATGCTGCCTTTGCTCTCTAACACCCACAATCACACAGCTTGATTACCACAAACACACTGTGAAGCCCTCTCTCAACTCAAACATGCACATTTACAAGTGTACCCTCATTCATTCTTACCCTCACAAACACATACAAAATGATCCATATTTTAACATGCAGCCCATTGTCCTTAATTCCACTTGACAATCTGCTGCTGTATAATTCAAGCCTGTGCTCCCCCTCTATAAATAGCATCTGGTTCTCACACATACACACACCAAAAGATACATTTCTACGTGCTTAGATCCCACCAAATAGCATCATCATCAGCAGGGTCTCATGGGACATCCATGTAGGTACATTTGAGTCTTGATAAAATCTCTGCTTTTTCTATATCTCCAACCTTTCACTTACGGTCACAATTGCACAGTGTTGGACAAAACAATCTCAGCTCCACTTACAAGCTTGTTCTGGAACCGTCAACCATTTCAACCTCTCCATTTATTTTCAGAGGACTTTAAAGAGTTAATTTGTGACATTTGAAACTCCAAGCACTACAAAAGATGGAAAGTTTGAACAGTTCCGTAACATCCACTCAAATTCCATCCACTGTTGAAGATGACGTGATACGGTTGAAAGCACTGGAGCATGGCAGTAACTGGAGTTTGAGTTAAAGGGGACGTATTATGCTCATTTTACCACAGTTGATATGGTTCCTTGGGGTCTTATTGAAATGTCTGTAAAATTTTTTGGTCAAAATACCACAAGGATCATTTAAAACAGCACCTTTTTACCCTGTCTAAAACAGCCCTCCTCAGATTGACCTGTTTTGAGGAAAAGCAATAAACACAGTTTTGCTTTGACCAAGACACATCTCTTCAATTGAAGTTAAACATGTTATAATGTTGTGTGACATCACCTTGCTGTAGTGAAGTATCGGTGACCGTTGGGTGCATTTGCAGCAGACACTCAACTCAGCCGGTAAGAATAATGACAGTGCAGGTTGTTTTTCTCATTCACTGACTGTGAAGTGCTGCAACGTGTGACCAGATGCTAAATTACTGTACCAGTACTTAATGAATAATGATGGGTTAGGAAAAGCAGCGATGTTCTAGAAGTAGTAGCAAAGAATGACTAACATTCAAACGTATTCAGGAAGATGGTGAAAGATTCTGAAACTGACAGCAGAATCATTGTATATGGGATTATATACTTCCACTAATCAGCAAAGCTCAGCCAAAACCACAAGCTGTGGAACTATATTAGTGCAACATTGAACATTTTCAGCAGATTTCACGAACAACCAACTCAAGTGTTAGTGGAGAATGGAAACCTAGTGGAGGTTTTAAGGGAGGTGCACTGGTGCTGAATCACATAGTGAGCTACTGTAGTCAACAAAACTATATGACACATTTTCTGGATGCAGCACTGTTAAAATGAGGTCAAAATGATGGATAAATGAAGAACCAGTTGTCAGGGTTAGAGAATAGTGAAGCAGTTGGCAGAAAGGAGCCTGCTGTTATTCATCAACAGTAAGAGAACAGCCGGATCAGCAAAGGTTGATATAAACGCTTCTGATGAAGCTGTACACCAAAGTAAGACAGCAAAAAGAAGACGGAGGCCAGCAAGCTCACATGGAGGGCATCTTCTAGGACAAGCTGAACAGGTCATTTTCAGTCAAGCTAAAAGACAGGTTCAAAAGACCTGGAGGGACAGCAGTGAAAGACCAAACATGTAATGACGTACTGGGTTTACCAGACAGAAACAATACTGTGTCAAAGAATGTAGTGCAATGAGATGGGTCACTGAGAGAATGTGTTTCGACCCCTCTCATAAAAGGTGCCACATTTCTGTGTCAAGATCCAAAGAGCTAAAGATGCAGCGTCAGGAGAGGTGACAGGATTAGCTTTGGCAAGTGACAGACTTGACAGCGTCAGTCTCGAGAAGCATCAGCCAAACTAGAGCAGAGACCACCACATCAGCAGACAAGGCATCTTCAGGAACAGCAGATGTAAGCCAAAAAACTGCTGGTTCAACAAGCCATGCATATAGTTAAAAATATAATATAACGCGATGTTCTAACCGCACAGGCACAATGTGCTTAAGAGAGTAGGGCACTGGGCTGCTGTTGACCCGCAGACATAATGCCGCGGGAAAACCAAACTCTGATCCAGAAGATAGCGAAGCAGGCCTGCATCACCTACAGGGGCCTCAAGTCTTCGTCCAACGTGATGGACACACAGAGCGATCTCATCTCGCTGGTGACACGGTGCGGGCGGCGGAACAGAAAATCGCTCCCCGGAAAAGCAAGCCGAGCTCCGGGGTCACCTACATGCACATCAGCGAGAAGGAGGTGTTCAGCATGGGGGTGTTCCTGCTGAGGCCTGGCACCTTTGTACCGCAGCAAGACAACCCGGACATGAACGGGATGCTCAAGGTCTTTAAACCGCCTCATGTCTGCTGTGTTGTGGCTCCACACACACTCTGTCTGTTAGGTGACTTGTGTTCGAAAGGGTTAAAAAACAAAGTCTGAGGAGTGGGACCTTTTCATTAGCTTTAGGAAACTGTTCATACATGCAGTTGTACTGTTTGACTTTGTGACCTGTGCATTTCTCAGTTTTTTATTTATAACTTTATTTACTTTGATTTTACAAAGTAAATGTTTCAGTTGTGTGAAATGTTTCTGACTTGGGAGCAGTAAGACACTTTTCTTAAGATGGTAAATTTTGCACACAGTGTTTAAAAAGGGCCTGCCTTGTGTTTATACTTACAATGACTTGGATTAAATTACTTAAATGCACAGTGGCAAAGCCACCGATTTGCTGCTCTTGTTTCTGTAATGAGCAGGAAAGAATATTTTACACTAAATCTATCTAATAATATTTTGGTCATATTTAGATCATTCATTACGTTTTGTTGAAAAAAAAAAGGATAAAATAAAAAAATCACATTAAATCGCAATCGCAATATTGGGGGGAATAAAATTGCAATTGGATTATTTCCCCAAATCGTTCAGCCCTAATACTGAGGGCATAATAGAACTGTTTGATTGGTTGTACTCGCATTCTGTAAAAACACTCATCACTGTGGGTGGACATGACAGCATACAAGAAAATAGTTAACTTCACATCTTGATAGGGTTGTGCCTCAAAAAAAATCCAAGCGCAGGAGTTCAAGTGTAGAGAAGGGCTGAAGAATTGAGCACAGGAAATCGGTGTGAGCAACAATATATCTGAGTGCAAGCACACAGTTTGAGCAGAAGCAGAGCAAATTGAAGTGCAAACAGGGGCTATTTGACAATCTGAACATAAATTCAACAAAGTCATGTGCTCAAACTGAAAGACCACGCCCTTGAATAAAGATAGGAAAAAAGCTCCATAGTTTCGCCCTCTGTAAGGTTTTATATCCTATTTCTTATGCACAGAAATTCAGATATTAAGCAACTTATTGTTTTACACACTATTCTGAGTTCTTCCTCTTGTTAGAATAAGATCAGAACTATAACCTTGGAGTGGATTAAATATAAGAGACGTTTCTCAATGTTTATGAACACGAAGTGGGTGAAACCTTTTTGTTCATGGATAGTGGTTTTCCTTTCTGTCTGTTTGTCTCAGCTGAGGACTTAAAAGCGCTAAAAGGCCAGTGGTGAGAAAGCACATGGGAGTATCTGACCAAGCTTAATTGGATTTCTGTGTGCGTATATACTGTCCCCCCTCAATTTCTTTCGGGCCAATGGTCCATTTCAGTGGCTGAGTGATGTCACAGACCCAGTATCTCCTGCTGTGCTAGACTTATATTTCACCTTCAAATCTCATAGAAATGCAAGCAGCACTGGCTGTGAATTCATGGAGTTAATAATGGAAATAATCAGCTTATCCAGAACCTTTCCTAAAGTAAATCTACAAACTACAGTGAATCTGAAAAACTTCGGCTCTGCTTAACTCACTGACAAATGAGATCAGACCCAACACAGTGATCATCACATATGTTTGTATTTATGGACTTCATTGCTGTGTGGTTATGCAGTGCTGATTTCTAAAAAACAACCTGTAATAATGAAATCATGTCCAGGCATATTGTTCATTGTATGAACTGTAGGTTTAATGAAAGTTTAGTAAGTGACAGTCATAAATGACTTCATAAGTCAATATGACATCCAACACCACTACAGCCATACAGAATAAACACTAATTCAGAACGTTGACCAGCTCTGCTTTTGATATATCCATCACTGATATTTAGCAAGAAAGAAAGATAGAAAGAACAATTTGAATTATTTTGTTGTTTGAAGAGAAAAAAGACAATAGAATTGCAGAATCTGTTATTGATCGAACAGGCTGCATCAGACTAGTTACCAGCATGGAAGATGGTATGTGGACAGTAAACAGGTCCCCAAGTCTCCCAGCTAAACTTGTGAATGTATAGTTAGGAGATACAAACTCACACATCCCTTTTAAATTGCTAATTTACATTTCCCCAGTTTCAAAGACAAATTACATGAAAAGCTAAGGTTTATTTTATTTTATTAAGACATCATTTAATTTAATTTAATTGGTTTTCAAAATAAAAAACACTGAGCTTAGTGAACTTGTAGTTTGGGTTTCATTTTATCTGATTTAGGGCATTTAAAAAAAAAAACAGCTTTATTTGATCTGATCTTCTCTTAAAACATTATATAAATTTGCGTATGTGTAGAAACATGTTTGTGATTGATTATTCTTGGTGAAAAATGTATCTTGTTTAATACCAGGTTAACAACATATATAGGTTTATATATATAGGGAGATGGAAAGAGTACCATCACTATTTCAGAACAACTGAATTATTAAAATGATATTCTCCAAAGCTAATTTATCACAAATCAACATCAGGACTTGGAATTTGGAATAAACCATACGTGAAGTAAATGTAAACATCATGCTATTTTCATGCCTTTCTACAGAATGTTTTTCTCATGTTATCCTGTCAAGGTAACTGGAAAACTGTTCTTTCTCTCCCCCCTCTCTCTATCTCTAAATTTCCTCTCCTAAAGTGCTCCCCTCCCTCATTCTTGACATCTCAGAATGAGGCACCTCTGGATGTGCAGGTTGAAAAGACTTATATTTCAAGGCACTATCTGTCTCACAGGACCATTTAAAGTATCACAGGAAATCAGAAAACTGAGGAAGAGATAAAGGGGGAGTGGTAGGCCGACCTCCAGACGATGTCATCTACCAAGGAATTAATAAGAGGGGAATTCTTGATTAGCGAGAGCGTACGAATAACTCTGAGGGAGAATAGGTGACTTTTTCATTCATGTTTAGTTTGAGGACTAAAATAGATGGAAAATATCAGGAATGGCATTCCATTTTAATTTTCTATTTAGGTTGAAACTAAAATCTACAAATATATTAATAATATAAATAATGTTTTCTGTGAAGGAGCAATAGTGGTGAATTGTGGTTAATGTGTATTGACTTACTTCATAGATAAGGTCCGCTACTTGGCCCAGGCCCAAGAGGGTGTTATTGCTATTCTATCACTGTTACATTTGAAAAATGATTCAGTCCCTGCCGAAAAATAATATCTGAATAAAGTTTGTATGTTGGTCTTATGCATTCTATCTATTTATAATATGACTAACCCTAACCATTAGTATATCTCCTCCTGTTTCTTTTGGTATTCAGATGTACAAACACGTGACTGTAGTTCTTTGGAGGTGTCATGGTGGAATGAAGTATAACTAACAGTTAGAGTTGGCACAGGGTTACCAGCAAGTGGTATTTTCATGCTGCTGTAACACTCAAGGTAACAATAACAATGACATGTTAACAGGACTCTAGCTATGTGTGATAGAGTGATTCCTACCTCTTTGAAGCATGGTGAGGGGTTTCGCATCTGCTCCAGCATGGCCCATTTGACGGTGGCCTGCCGGATGTTACCATCGTACTCCCGAGAGCTCTGGGTGCCACTGGGGGTGCCACGGGAGCGTTCATACCCTGGCTCGTTGAAATAGGGCTCAGCCACCAGGATGAGGGACTGCACTGACACTAGCACCTACAGCAAATCAAATGAAAAGAGGGAATATTTTTTAATTTGTTGGTTCAAATTCCATGGTAAATGCTAATCATAAAATATGTAAACAGTAGCTTGGTTTAGTTTCAAAATAACTAATAATTCTGTTGCACTACATTTTTCCAACTAGCTTGATTCAACCCTGTTGATTAATAAGCCAGAGATTTCCTCAGTCTCCTCAGCTGTGGACACCGAGGAGAGTCTGACAAGGCACGGAATATTTTGGCCCCTGAAAAGATATATCCTTCAATTCATCCTTATTAACAGCACGATTCATGACTTGTCCTGTCTCAAGGAGACTAAGGACATCCTGATGCATCAGTGTGTCTGTTCCAAGCCACTACAGGTGGTGGTCTAGTGGCAGAAACTTGGACTATGGGCAGAGAAGGTCTCTTGTTCGTCTCTGGTTCAACTCCACGGAGAGACAACAAAAGACGAACCTGGATTAATCTGTCCAAAAATCCAAGAGTCTCCCTACCCTGTCTAGTGCCCCTGAGCAAGGCACCTTACTCCCCCAACATCTGCTCCCCGAGCGCCGTACATGGTCGCACACTGCTCTGTGTGTCCTGCACACAGATGGGTTAAATGCAGAGGTTGAATTTGCCTGCCATTTCATGGATGTGTTATGCATGTCTGTGCATGTGTTTGGTATGAATAAACATATCTTAATCAATAACAATGACGATCTTGGATATCCTTTCCTGGATTTCTGAATTTCAGAGCCGATATTCAATCCAGCTGATGACCGCTTGATTTCAGCCCACTCCCTTGACTCTTATTCACCTACCCCCCTTTCTCCTTTATTGATCTGCAGCACACTAACTTGAATGATAATCAATGGAGACATCTCTATGACCTCTCCAACCCTGCAAATGAAGGAATTATAATAAATAAAAGGAAGAAAGAGAAAGAAGGAGCAATCCATTTCCAAAGATTCTGGCTTGTTTGTTGCTGGATCAATATATATGAAAAAGTAAATGCAAGTGTGTGCATCACAAACAACCAAATAATGGTTGTGGGGGATCACTTTGGATACCCAGTATTACTCTAATGCTGCACATTATCTATCACAAGCATTAAAGGCACAACCCCTCAAGACTTTAGATGATAAAAACACTAATAAATAAGTCTTTACAAAAAGCATAAATATTCCCTTTAGCATAAATAACATTTGAAACAAGAAGGGGGCACCGGGAGCACATACTGTACCTCCAGCAAGGCTAATGCCCTATCTTGCCATGTAAAATAAAGCAAGCGCAAAATCAACATTTATTTTTTCAGAACATCTGGGGGGATAACTGAGTCCATGATTTCACACAAATCTTTAGTTTCACTAGCTCAATGGACCCCAGTAGGCATGTCTTTCACTGTCTATCCTAGGAGTTTAAAAATAAGAATAAACTTGTCAGTGGTGTCTGAAGAAAAAAGTATATTGGTATTTTATCAATTTCAATTTCGGCAGGCTACGAACTGAGGATTTAAAGAGTAAAATATGAAAACAGTCTAAAATCAGATGGCATCAGGGTTAACTGGCAATGGAAGCCAACTGATTCCAACTTAGAGATGAGTGATGCGTGTGCGCAGGAATAACCTGGAGCTCCAACTGATACTGGTTTGATTAACATCGACACACTGTCACCAACGCAAAATAATAACTTGACTTTGAAATGGATCCTTCATGTCAGCTGTCAAAACACCAAGTCCATTAATACACAGCCCCTGGCAATGTAATGATGGCACAGTGATAAACTACAGCCTGTGACACAAAGACTCAGACAACAGCCCTGGTGATCTATTCAGACAGGTGACTCTGTCATGATGGAAGATCTCCAGCTCACCTGTAAAAAGCTTGAGGTCTGTGGGTTCCATTTCTCCTCTGGTCTCCCGTGCCATGTATTGAGGATACTTAAACACACCTGATTTAGACACACGCACACACACACACACACAAACAAAACATAAAGTTAGAAAACTTGTTAGTAAGCATTACCCACACATAGAAGAGTTTCAGCATACTATCCATTGCATTGGTGACAAAACATCTTTGGGAATTTTCGGTTTTGGTATTGCATACATAATTTTTTGTCAAAATACATCAAACTCAGTGTTTCCCCATTAATTATCTAGACTGTGGGGCCCCACCATATTACAATATTTCCTACCAATGTTTCCTAATGACCCAAACCTTTTTTACATTTCTCATAATAACATAACAGATCTCTAACTTGGTGCGTGCAGCGCTATTTGTGACCAAAAGGTACCGTCCACACACAGTCAGACCTCATAGTTCCAGCTGCAGTTGTGTTATGCAATGCAATTCTTTTTCTACAACTTGTGCTCAATACCTATGTTTGCTAACAGACCCGTTTTCAACATAAATCTGTAAAAATGTGTAGATGCTTCATATCAGTTTTTATTCAACCTGAACCTTCAGCATGGCTCACAGCTTCCAAGACAAAAAGACATCCAGCTGAATATGAACAACCCTCAGCAACAAGCTTCTTATTATGCATCTGTCTTTCTGCTTCCTCCACTTATCCAACCATTCACCCCTCAAGAATGGTGGTTAAATGAATGGTGGCTCCCTTCGCCCACCCCCTCCATTGATGTGGGAAGCTCAATGTATTTCTTATAGAAGTTGTCTGCCCATTATGGGAATACATTTGGACTGTCAGTGTGCGCCTAATGAGGTGCAGCAGATTTGGGTAAGCCTCAGCACCTTGACCCCAGCTCCTAAATGGAAAGAAGCCAAGGCCTCAGGGGGAGAGCAATACATATTCAAACATGTCTGAAGGAAGATTTTCAGATACAGACATGGACATATTGGGTTCAGTTGACGGTTTAAATCCATTGTGGGTGATTGAGTGACAACCAGGCAGGTTCTTTTTCTGGTCTATTTCACTGTTGGAAGTTTCCATACATGTTGCAAAACTTGTTTTTATTGTATTTCTACAGGGTTTTGACACACTACAAATATCAGTATATTAAAGTGCAGTACAGATTGTCAGAATGCAGATTCACACATTTTGAATCTCTAAACTGTTCATAAATGATGTTATATCGAAATATTTTCAAACATGAAAATGCCACTACTCTTAATGTTTGGCATACACAAAATGCTAAATTTAATAAAATTTGACCAATGTTTTAAAAATATATAAAATATTGTAAATTGTACCCTTGCATACAGAGATCAGAGTAGGTACTTATAATTTAGTTAAAATGCTGAGAAGTCAGTTGTTAAAGGTCAGGGTGTAATTTTTGACACATTTATCTAAAAAGGTAAAAATCCTCCAACGCAGTTACTTGACAGAGTCACATGAGCATTTTTCAACTCACTTTGCCGTCATTGTAGAGGTTTGGGTTAAAGCGCACACTGTGTCCACCAGTAGTCTCCAGGTTGACCAGCGGCGGAGAGTTGGGATAATCTTGGGGAAAATACACATCAAACTCGAAGCAACCGTTGGTGTATGGCGTGTCGGCTGGTCCTGTGATGAGAACCTGCACATTCAAAGAGAAGAGGGCTTTAACACAAATAGCCTGAGAAGGGGCCGTTATACATCACACTGAAAAAAAGGTTAATTAAAGAAAGTATATACTCTATTATTGGATTAAACAAAGGGCAAATTTATTGAGAAATGGTGCTGCCTCTATCAGGTTCTTCCCCACTCACAAGAATGTAATTAACACACAGACTAAACTGTGTAATTAGCCAGAGAAGGAGATCAAATAGATCTACAGCACTCAAGGCATTTGTATAAAAATCCAATTTATTTATTTATTAAAAGACATTTGCTCATTACTCACACACAAAGTCTGGTGCAGAAACAATAAAGAAAGCAGCAATGGGACGCAGATCAGATTTCCACCTCACAAGCCACTGTCCCTTTATGTTGATGCTGCTCCTTGATTATGACTTTGTTGTTAGTTTGCTACTGCCTTTAGTTAGAGTGATCTTTTGCCTAAACCAAGCTAAGCGGATGAGGACTTTGACATTTAGAAAAGGAGATTCTGCCTTTAATCAACTTGTCGGGGATACAGCCATTTATTAGATGTCACTGGAGGAATGAGTAAGAGCTGTCAATGACAAGACGTATGGTAAAAACACCAGACGTAGTAGCACTGTACACAACATCCTTCAGGAAGACACAAAAGTTCACCTTTATTATGTTCTCAAACTGTAGGTTTCATTTAATCACAGGGTACACCCTATAAAAAAACCAGACAGTTCTGTGCCACAGTTTCAGGATATCAGTTTTTTCCTAACAATGAAGGTTACATACAATATACACATTCATCAAAACCAATTATGAAAAGGTCATGCTGTGGTGCCAGGCTTGACTGTCTAGTACTTTACCTTCATGATGTCCAGCCTCTCCTCATCACAGCGGACAAAGACGCTGGATGAGGATGACAGGGGCAGAGAGGTGGACAGGGTGACGGCCTCCTGAGCGAGACGACGGGATCGGGCTGCACTGTTTGTATCACTGGCGTTCTTCACCTGAGACATGTAATGGTAGTTCACCTTGAACATAAGCTTCCCATCCTCTTCCTCAGAAACCATCTCAAAGGTGTCTGGACAGAGTAAAGACAAGTGTGAGTGTCATTGTGGGATGCCCCCATGCTCATATACAACTGCAACCAGAAAATCGTTTTCTGCCAACGCTCTACATAGCAGCCTAACGTGTAATTTCATTTTGAAAAACCATGGATGTCTAGCTAGCAGGCCAGCAGTTCGGCCCGTATCATCTATTAAAAGGTCCAAACCAGATGATGCACAGCTGAAGTTATGGCCCCAACATCCGCTGGTGGCCACTAACACCTGCTAACATCTACAGGTACTTGGTAACCTTACTTGTGCAGAAGACCTTCAATGTACAATGGATATTAAACATCTTGTCCTAGTTCTTTTTTTTTTAAAGCTCATGCTCAGAACATTGCCAGTTTTACTGTTCGACTGTTCAATGGTTATGTCAGTAAAAATCACAATGATGTTTTATTATGAGTTACAGTCTGTCCTTCAATGTCTTCAGCCTTTCTGTCTGCACAGATGTCAATTACTTCAGACATCAAGTTGCTTACAAAATCAATTGCGACACAGCAAAACCAGTGTAATTCACCATGACACGGCTGAATAGAGAGTGATGGACAAGTCAGAAGGGATGAGCAGGATGGAACATAGTCTGAGTCTGCTTTCCTCTCATAGTTCTGGCATGATGGCATTATGGATCATATCAGACAGGAGAGGGAGACAGAAATATGTAGTGTATGTGTGTGTGTGTTTTTAAATACGTTTCAGCAGAAGAATGGGGAATTATGGTTATTTTGCTATTGATTGTGAATGTTTGCTTAAAGGAACATGAAAATCATACATGTAGAAATACAAAATGTATGTATTATACATAATGGTACATGCATATAAAAACACGGACACACCCACAAGCAAATATATAAACTCACCAAACTGCAGCTTCTTCATGGCAGCTACATATTTTTCTTCTTGAGAGCGTATGATGGACAGGGGCTTGGGTCGGCTTGACACCCTTCTTGAATACTCCACCAGCTTTCGTTCTGGTGAGGAGGAGGGATTTGGGATGAGTAACAAAAACCATGCAGACCAGAGTTAAATCAGAGCAGAGTGGGGGCATTCAGTGAGTGACAGTGACACAGAGGCATCGGCTCCAGAATGTCTTCCCCTGTGAAAATCCTGCAGGGCCAGCCTGCCACAGGGCTGTTTATCACAAGAGTCACCTTAGAAAGCAACCGGTGCTCTGTTCTTCATCAAACAGACACATATATTCAGGCATGCACACAAAGCAGCATTACAAAAGCTTGTTGGAAACAACTACGACAATCTTAACTAGGCCTGTGAAATTGATACATTGAATACTTTTCGTGACTTGTTTTGTGACTCGCAACCTAACTAAATTCCAGTGGATAATCTGATGTTCTCTGCATAACGCCACACAGCACATTGCATAACTCCAAGCTTCTTTTTTGTTGTTTCTGTGGTAAATACGGTCAACCAGCTAACTGCGGAGGCATGTTGAAACTACAATAACCATCTTGCAGTTGTACCAAGTTTCCATCCAAGTTTCACTGAACCGACATAATGCCTTGGTACAGATTCATAAAAGGTTCAACCATCATTGACAATAGAAATCAGATTGGATGTAGATTGAAAACAATGGAGGCAAAACAACCATTCACTGAAAGTTCCTTAGGATTCGAGTTGTGATTATCTCTAAAGTTGGTGAGGAGAAAGTTAGAGAGCCATATATTGCATAACATTTGTATCAAAATATGGATTCGGCAAGGAAGTCGCTGACAGCACCTCTCAACATTGACATAACTGGAAAAACATATTGTAGATTGAAATAAAAGTTTACTACAAGTTGCAGTTCTCATCTGTAAAACTACTGTTTCAAAGATCAATAATTTACTTCTATGTATTTACCATTAATGCCAATTCAAACAATAGATCTTTAATTCCACCTTGATAGTGTAAGAAGTAATAATGAATAAATAAGAGCACATGCTGATATCATCATTGATTTAGCCTGTTCTGTTAGGACAAGTATATCGATACTTCAGAGGAATACTTCTCCTCAATCAATACTGTCCAGCTCCTATCGGATCATAGCTCCTCTCAGATATGTTTCTTAAAGCCTCTGTACTAATTAATGATTATACATCTTTCAAGGCCCTAATGTTGCAAGCTCCGCACTGTACAATTCTGTATGACATGCGATTCCAGAGGCCTTCATTATATGGATTTCTCTATGAGAAGTGACATGACATTGATCTTTATCGGTATCCCCTACCCCACATGCACACTTCCACCACATGTAATGGCTAGTTCTCCATCTAAGTGATCACTAAGACGACCGTTTATGTGGACCGAGCATAAAAATCCTCCGAAAGGAGCTGGAGGAAATGGGCGGGTGGGGGATAATTAATATTGTGTACTATGTAGGCAAGGTATAAGGGGAGGTGTAATGATTCATCATGTGGAGGACATTGACGTTGCTACTGGCTTAAGGTGACAAATGGCTAGTAAGAAGAATGTCCTTTCTTTCTCTAAATCTTTATGTACAAAAACAAGTCGAGACATCTGTACTTTGGCCTTAACAATTTTTCAACGTCTGAATCTTGTGATACAACTTGAAGAGGCCGTCCTTCCTCTTCACAGGGCTAAGGAGAGCCTCAGAAAAGATGCCAAGGAAAGTGGAACAGTTTTAGAAATGGGACATCAGCATTGCACAGTCTATCACTGACTTCAAGAGTCACAGAGTCACTTTACAACACGTTTCAGGCAGTACCGAAGGCTGAGTTTGACCTGAAGCTTTCGACTGTTAGGTCAAGCTGAACTTTTATAAACAGGCCAATAGCATTCTTGATTAGATTGTTTGGTCATTCACAGCTGAGGGATTTCAGACGTTTTGGTAAGCTAAATTTAGAGACCCATTTCCATGTCCTTGTACCAAGAGGGCAGGACAGACAACAGATGAAGGTGTGAGGGAAAAATGGAGGGAGAAAGGTGGAACCCGGTGAAATAATTCAGATAAAGCTGAACAATTCTGGATGTCAGCCAACAAAGGCTCTTGGTAAGGGCTGATAATACAATATGATAAAGTACGCGGGTTATGGATTCACATTTCTCAAACACATTTTCTATGAAACTTGGTTTTGGTGGGACATAAGTTTAAATGTACTGATATAACTGCGTAATGCTGCAGACCATACTCTTCAAGCTGGGATTTGAATGAAACAGATATAGAATGTGACATCAGCTGCTAAATTGCTGGCAATAAAACCACAAGTGTATGTTGCATACATACCCTGGTTGGCCTGTCGCAGGCTGGTAGTAGCGATGTAAACGATCTCAGCTGTCCTCTGGATGTCAGGTACCAGCAGAGACAAGCCCTCCGGCTCTGGATCTGAGCTATCGGTCTTCATCACACCTTTACTTTTATCTTTCTTTGACCTTAAATACAAGGAATATTCATCCAGTCACATCAACTTGAATTTTAGAAATATATTTTTGGGTGTAAAAGGTTAAGTTTATTCTTTTGTCAGTATGCTTCCAAAAGACAGTGTAGCATTTTTGGGGATAAATCAAACCAATGAATATGCCAATTCTCCACAAAAGCTTCATTCAGCAGTCTTCTAATAGCTCAGTCTGACTTTGTTGTGACACAAGATTTATTCAAAAAATGTTTGCAAACTATGACCATTCAAAGTGTACCATATGAGCTATGGATGGCTTGTATAACTATACATGTGCAAACAAGTGAGCCACCTATCACTGATTCAATTTGATAATGAAGAATATTATTAATAAATGGTCTAGTTCTGAAACATCATTTTTTTTGTCTTCTAAGTGGATTTTGTCTAAAGCAATGATTTCTAAGGAGAAACTCTGGGGAGGGTCTGTTTTTTTTCTTTTGCTCTGTCCTGCTGAATGTACTTGTCTATTAAGACCATTACATGCAATTTAACAATGATTCAAATGCCACCCAGACCTCAATTGAGGTAACATTTGCATCATTTCATCAGCTTGTCTAAAGGTTTCATAACTGTGAACAAAATCCCCCCCCCCCCCCCCAAATATTTTCAAGTGCTAAACTAAGCAAGCACTTCCCTGCCCTTTTCCATGGATGTTAGATCAAGAATGTTTCTGTTATCAAGGTTTCGGAGCCTTGTTATTTATTTTATGATTAAAAAAAATGACATTCCAATCAGGGTCAGCCATGAGTTTGTTTCCAATTAGCAACTGTTAGCATGGATAAATGCTCAAGCATGCTTTGATCATGGTAAACATTCTACAGGCTTAAAACCTGAGGTTACAGTTCGTCTGATAAAACATATTGTCAAGACCATATAGATGTGGACAAATTGAGTTTGACTAATTGCTGCACTTATTTTGAGGAGGATGATCTGTTATTTTGTTCTTACTGTTACTCTGTAAGGCAATGTATTTATTTGACACTTTTACAGTATTATTGGCCACTCAAAGCGCTTTACAGTAGAAGTCAAATTCACCCACACCTTCATACAGCGTCTCTATATGCAACGGTATATCAAACACCAATCATACACTCCTATTATTTTCAATGTATAAATGAAGAGCGAGCATGTATATCTGGTTATTTTATCAATCAATAGTAGGGCTGTGAAAAGATTAACATTTTTAATCAAATTAATCACAGGTTTCTATGGATTAATAATGATTAATCTCATTTCCGATTTACTCTGTATATTTTTGTGAGAACAAAAAGATTTATGACAAAAGACGGATATATACATTTAACATGTTTTCTTTTTTTATTCATAAATAAATAAAAACAATGGTGCTGCAACTCAGCAGTTCTTTAGCAATTCTCTTTGCTATTCCATACGGAACATTAATATAATCTTCATCCTAAACAGAATTCGGGCTTCTTAGCCATTGTATGGTTGAATAAAACTTTTTAAATCAAACAGAAATTATTTGGGCTTCTTAGCCATTGTTTTTATAGGATGGTTGAGCATTTTTCAATTTTTTGTCAAACAGCCATGAACCACACCATGGCACAATCTAATGCCTCTAAAGGCCTTCTTAGGTATTCTTTCTTTAGCCAGTTGGTGAGTCAAACTAACTAGTTCACGTTCTCTGACGGTAAGCTGACCGCTTATCCATGTTATTTGTTTGTTTGAATAGCAGCAGCTGCATTAACGCGTTATTTTTCAAAGCTCTAGTAAATATATCATACACTAATCAAATACTTTTTCCTGTGTCTTGATAACTGCTTTATCTATTCTGCCCACTCCTAATAAAGTGATACCACAACCTAATATAAGTCATTGACAGAAGTACACATTTAGATTACACATTTCTTAATAACCCTGTTAACAGGGATGATCATTGTTCATCTCTTAACAAAGCAGCAAAATAGGTGCAGTCATGAAGAGCTAATCATAATGAAGTTTAAAGCTTGCTGTGATGTACAATGTTGACTGGACTGTTTACACCCTCAGTAATCCACTGTTATCTCACAGATTTATCAGGAACTATTATCTTTACCTCCTGTTGAACCTTAATTGAATGATGCTGCCAAACGATGGCTGCTGCAACATTCAGGATGGGTATGTTCTTAAAAATACCATCAGATTCATCACTCATAAAAACAGGCATGGTGTATACATACACATAAAACTGAGTATAGTATGTTGACCAGAAGTTTACTGGAGATGTGAGTGAGGGAGATGAGCTCACTTATCTGACGATGTTTAAGCCCCATCTCCTCAGATGTATATCCAATTCTTCGTTTGAGTGTGTGTATAAGGTTCAGTACTTTACGCTCAGCAAAAGAAATGCTCCTCCCCCAGCATAATGGGATTTTCTGCTGAGACTAAAGTATTTTTTCTTCCATAATAGAACAACACATTCTCGATGTGTCCCTGACCACCTCAAAGCAGCCAAGTGACCAAATCGCAATGCCTCCTCGATGTTCAATGCCTCTTGGGGCACATTACCTTCATTCAGGGTGGATTTCAAAGCAAAGTGTGAACAGGGCTAAAGATGTTAAGATTCCCACTTCATCAGTATTGCAGTGAGGAGGGCCTTGAATGATACTGGGGGCGAATTTAAAGATTGGTGAGATTGTGGCTGAATCAAAGTGTTAAATAAAACAGTACTCGTCATGTATGAAGTAAGCTTAAGCAAATAATATGAGTAAATGAATGCGTCACTATTCACCTTGATGTACTCTGTGACATTTGTGGTCCATCTTTAAAATGTAAAAACCTGAGCAAACACATTACATTAAGTTCCATTAAGTTAATTCAATTTGCTCAATCTTACCTGAGGCGATTGGTATACGTGTCCACACATTTCTTCATCTTGGCCAGCAGCATCCCAACAGATGTCTGTCCCTCAGAGTGCTCTTCATCTTCCTCATCATCGACATACCCCGGGTCCCCAGACAGAGGCAGCAGCAAAGGGACCAGGGCTGTGCAGGTCGAAATGGCTCTCAGCAGCTCCAGTAGTGCCTGATATAAAGGGACATGGCGGGCCATATCCAAAACTGCAGAGAGAAAAATAAATAAATGCTTAAGTGTAAGAAGCTAAGAGCATAGTGGAACCATAAGAGAACATGTTTACACCCATAATTACATTTGCACCTGCCTTACATTGTTTTTTTGCGCCTTATGTCAGTAAACACTAGATTTTCAGCTGTTCAAAAGGTGAGGAATTAATACATCTTTCTCTCTCATTCACACACACATAAACCCAAATAGTATATCAAAATCTGTATCGACATTGGACCTACACATCCAGTATTGGTTGAGGCTACAGTTCTGGATTTAATCAGGTTTTAAGTTATTGTGAAAAAGCAACATCATAGTACACCATCAAGAGTGAGCAGCTGTGACACGGGAGACTGGTCATATCATCTCAGTGTCGATCCTTGTTGACCATTTCTGAGGATGTAAACTCAAAGCGCAGAAAGGAATACAGAAACAAACATAAGAAAATCCAATTTAAGCCTTACAGAACGATAACCATTCAAAACAAAATCTTAATGAGTTAATTATATTTTTTAAATTAACTCAGAAATTATCATTAGGTACAGAACTAAGCATTTAGTAGTGAGAAATAGTGAGTAGTGTTTTGGAGATACAATGATGCTGACATGCTAATGTTTCACAGTAAATCTTTACTTACCAAATGTAGCCATGCCAGTGTTATAAACATGAGTACTGGGAGGGGTTTAGAAACAAGTGTAACAAATCATGACAAAAAAAAATTGAAAAACTAGATGTTATCAAAGACTCAGTGTTATATAATAATACTTTTTTGCCATGGTTTGTCTCACCCGGTACAGAAAACAATCAGATACATGGGTGAGTTGAGACTGTGAAATAATTATCAACAGGCTGACCATTTTCTGAGAACAGGGTTGTTAAGTGTGAGTGGAAGCTTCAAAATAAAACAGAACAGCTCTTGTTTGTGGCCCCCAGACTATTTTACATTTATATTGAAATTCCCAGCTCCCTACTACTTCTCCCTCCATTTGCACAACACTGACCTTCGGAAGCATTCATCTGCTCTCAGATCCTTTAACCAGTGTTTGTGGATGGCATCTAGCATATAATTCCCATCCCTTCAAGATACTACACTCATAACTCATCAGAATGCCTCCTCCTGCTCTGTGCCAATGTCAGACTTGTTTTTCTTTCAACTATGGGTACTAAATGCAAAGCAGTCTTGAGTGATAGAGAAAACTATTAAAAAGAGGGAGGAGAACATAACCAACACATGCCTTTTTAAATAATGGGATAATAATAGGGGGAGAAAGAGAAGATCAATACTGAGCACCATTGGCAAACTGCACTTAGGTTTTTATTTTAATGCAGCCTGTAATCGTCCTTTATTCTAATTTATCCGCCAATAGACAATATCTGCAATATTAGCATTACATGTGAAGGACATAATTAAATGCCTTAACTTCAAAGCAGCTGTTCTTTTCATGAATAAAACGACATTTCTTTGCGACACCTGACATCAAACCATCTGAGAAATATCGGAAATATAATAGATCAAAGTAAGGCTGTTTACCTTTTCCTACAAATACAACTGCAGTACTCCGATGTCGGCATGACAATCTATTTGTTAGGTTGTAGTATTGTGGTTTCGACTAAGATTACCATTATACACAAATACATCATGCACACGTTATAAGCAGCATCTGTAAAAAGTAGGAGCACCATTAAATATCAACACTGCAGGTTTTGAATCTTGTCATTTCTGTGTGTAATAAAGAATGATGAGAAGAATATACATTTTTTACTATTTTAGACATCCTTTCTCAACTCTACCTTAATAAAAAACATCTAATGTTGGATATGGCTTGGTCAAAACCGGGAAATAAAAGTTATAATCAACCAGAGACAATTCTGCACTGTTATCAAATGCCAAACTGAGAAAGTCGAATTAACCCCCAACCCCTTATTGTCCACTTGTGTCTCCTGCCTTACTTTTCATCTAATTAAACACCTACTCTGCCCTACAGTTCCTTGTGAAGATTAGACGATTCCTGCAATAACAGCTGACAGACTGACGTTTGGTATTTTACTGGGGGTATAGAATTAGGGAGGGGGGATACACAAAGGGAACAAAGATGGTTTTGAAAGGGAACCTTATTTAGAAATGGACACCTCTTTGCTCTTAAATTATTAACACAGTGCCACAATTGGTCTAAGAGGTGATGAAAATTTCGATGTAAAAACATGCAGTATTCATATCCATATTTGAGGGGGAAAAACAGCTAGTTTTAGATTTCTGAATGTCATTATGGGGGGCACAATCCCTGCTGCCGAAATGCTAACGCTTCAATAACCCAAAATACCTCGGAAATTCCTTCAACTTAATGGATACAAAACACCCCTGGTCAGATACAGCTTTTCTGCCTCCAAGTGAAATGACACTAATCATTTCAAAGCAGCTCATAATTGAGCTCCAGGGACAATGGCTTGTTTATAATGAGGGTAGCTGTACATAGAAGCTCGCAGAACGAACACCTGATAATTGCCCTTGATTGGCTGGTGCTGCAAATGTGTGTATGTGTTGATGTACGATCAAACACCAGAGAACCCGCCCTACATACATCAATGATGTACATTTATTCAAAAAGTATCTCAACGTTTCCTAAAGCACTGCCGTAATCATCCAAGAAAACTGAAGAAATTGATACAATGCTGCTCACACAAGCTTTTACAAGTGGGGCAACAAATAAAAAATCAGTTCAAAGTGTGATAACATTAAATACCCTATATGAATTATATAACAAATCAAACGACAGAGACCATGAACGTGATCACTGTTAATGTCAAACCTACAAAGAGATAGTTCTTTGGTCCAGACTAAAATATTTCAACTATTGAATAGATTGCTCTGAAATTATGTACAATCATTCATAGTTCCCAGTAGGGAATTCGTTATGCCTGTGCACTGCTCTGACTTTCTCTATTGTCAACATTAGATGGCCAAACACATTGGACCAGGCGACTACCATGTTTCTCCATGTTAGCTAGATGCATAAATACATTTTTTTTTGTAATGTTACTGATGACAACTTAATAAGACCATATCAGGGCTGAGGGTTTGTCAGCCCATTCCTCTAACCCCGGTGGCCAAAATAAATTATTGTAAAAGTAATGAATGCAGCTTTAAGAGAACAGCCTATTACACAGATGCTACTATAATCATTACACACTAGTGGATTTTGTTGTGACCACTCTAGCAGTTTGTTAATGTCTTGGTTATAACATATACAACACTGTGCTGCAATAACAAACCCACTGAGACTACAGGATATGACAGTCATTGGTCTTCTCCCACTGGTTTACTGCAATGCTCCAAAAAAAGAAAGAAAAGAAGCTATGAAGCATTAAATGACTTACAACAGAGCCTCAACTCATGGGTGAGCAGAAGAGCTGGCGAGTGGGCTGGTGGCTCCCTCAAGGGGCAGGTATATCTTGCCTTGCCAGGGGAAGATGCCACTTAGCATGCGGGTCACACCGAGTGGGTGGCTAATACTCTGACTCAAGCTTGTGGCTAGACAATGTCAGGTCTTCTTGACCCCTTTAGGGCAATGGAACAGAGGAGAGAGTCGCTGAAATGGTAAGACTCTGACATGTCTCTGCCAACACAGTCTGCCTCAGTGGACACTGTAGATAATGTGCATCAAAGCAAGACAATGTGGAACAACCAGAAAAAATTGTCCTGAAGCTCTGTGCTGTTTTGAAGGACAGATGGAACGGTGACTGCATTTGTCTACACAAAGAATCTTTTTGTAAACCAAGCTACTCAAGCACCTTAGTTTTTAGTTTGACACATAGTGTGGACATCTTAACTTGGTTAGAATGAGCAAGAAAACTCAAACTCTCAGAAACAAGCAAAACAAACAAGTAAAAAAGTCACTATCCTATTTGAAAATGGTAAAACATAACTCATTTTGCTTATTTGCCAATCATAAGTTGATTTGAGGTTGACTGAAAACTGACAAAGAAAGAATTAAAAAGACAGAGGTAATAATTATATTACAATATTAGAAGTCTAATCTGAAAAAAAGGGAATAGTAAGGTTAATGGCAGCATAGACAAAATGTTAAAGGGGACATATTATGAAAATTCCACTTTTGTAGTGCTTCTACAGGTTAATTTGGGTATCTGGTATGTCTTCTCAAAACAGGTCAATCTGAGGAGGGCTGTTTTAGACAGGGTGAAAAGGGTGCTGTTTTAAATGATCCTTTGGTATTTTGACCAAAATATGTTACAGACATTTCATTAAGACCCGAAGGAACCATATCAACTGTGGTAAAATGGGCATAATATGTCATGTTCACAATCAAATAAATGTGATCCAATAGTCATCTAAGTCACGAGACAAACTGAGCCTCAATAATAATATAACTTTAATCTTTTAATTTTTTACTGAAAACCCCCATTAAATAGGTAAAATGGTAAAGTGAACCCATGGATTTAATAACTGGTTAATCCTCCTTTGACAACAATACCTCTAACAGTCAATTCCAGTAACTTTGTCCATGGGCCACTTGCTTAACCAGGTGACCTTAATTCTTTGGTTTGAGGCAATCTTCAGTGAAAATACTTCAATATTTATTCAGAGTCACTGTTCTCCTCCCAGCCCCCCAATGTGTTGCTCCCTCCTTTGGGAAGTACAGTTGTAATATTAGAATTGCTTAGTTTCATCAGCAAATGAAATATACTCTTCCAGTAGAGCTGTAGATTATCAGATTGCTTAGTGGCAAACTTGAGGTGAGCACTGATATTTTTTTGGAGAGAAAGGTCATGTATTTCAATGGTGGACTCAAGATGAGAGATGTTAACCAGCTGCAATGAATCCTTTTACCCTCTGCTGTAAGTGTGGTAGCTCACAGGCCCTGGGCTGGCCCCGCCACCACTCGGCGGTGAACGGGCTGGTAATTGTCGAACAGTAGCGACAAAAACTGTGAATACAGGCTTTCCACAACGGACCACCAATGATAAACAATTGGTTCTGCTGGGTCAGGATCAGAGCAGAAGCAGCAATTGGTTTGTACAGTGTCTGAGTCTCCTGCTTGGTTTGATCCCTCCACACTCCAGCTGACATGCGCTTTCTTTACACTTTAATAATAAAAACCAACACTAATCAGAAGTTATTAGGACCTGAATTTACTGAAGCTTACTTTGTGTTTGTTTGACTTGCTCATTGAGTTTATGAGACATGTATATATTTATACACATTAAAATGGGACAAAAACACACAAAAACATAGCGGAAACAGTGGAATATTGGCCCAATACAATACAAACTTAAAAGCCTATGTAAATCATAACCATCCCATCTTGGTTACCGACCTGGTCAAATATAAATCCTTCATCAATTGTCTAATATTTATTCAAGTCTAATTTTTCTTAACAGAGCAATGTGTGTTATGTTATGTTACTAAATATTCCTTAGAATTAAGTAAATTGTTCTTTTAAAGGCTGTACTCGTAACACCATGCTATAATAAATACGTTTAGGGTGCACCTGAATTATGTGTTAGTGCACCTAAATAATAAAAGTCAGGCGCACCAGTGCAACCAATGTAAAAAGTTTGTCTGGTGGCTTTTTTGAGGGCAGTGGCGTGTGCGTCTGTGTAGCGTTCCCTTTTATTAACTAGATTGTGGCAGCCCACCATTGTCTAAATTGTTCCACCACAGTTTGATACATTTTTTACTTTCTCATAATACTATAAAAGATCCTTAACTTATCTTAGTGGTCAGTTGACTCCCATTATCATTTGATAAAACTCTGTCTGTGATGTGACTCTGCTGCTGTTCAAAGTAGACCCTTTGTTTATAACTGTAATGTCAAACTAAGTATTCCTAACTAGTATAATTATGACAACATTTACTGGTTTTGGATGGATGAATGGCAGCTATACAGCTTATGAGAAAATCAACCCGAAAAGTTTTATGTCGATAAGAAAATTAAATAGTGTAGCTGGTGGGCAAGTAAATTAATTGCTGTGTGCATGATCACTATGTTACTTTTATTGAATCTATTTGAATTAGGTTAGGTTGCATTTAAGTTGTCTTTATTGTTCTGTATGACATTGTTATATGGAGGACCATACATGACTTAAGTATAAATAAAAAATGTATAAATAAATACAGAAATAAATAAATAAATACGTTAATAACAACAGAAATGTCTAAATAAATGTCTTAAATATATTTGCAAATTTATTTATTTATTCCCCGATTTATTTTTAAATTTCAGTGTCCTTATGCTAATGAGAAAGGCGGGCCTAACTGCAGTCTCATGCAGGATTGGTCACAGGAGTGTAATGATCCAGCCCTACTACTTCTGCCTCTCAATGCTGACTGTCCAGTAGTCCAGTAGCTGTTTGCAGCGTTGAGCCAGTTCACACTTCAAATGAACTAGATCAAGTTCAGAGGGTTAGCTAAGGTTATTTTTTATTGGGATGATTTAGGTGTCAGTAGTCCTGACTGTGAGCGTCACGTCTGGTGTTGTACTGAGCACAATGAGCGAGCCGAGAGGAGGCGGAAACAGAAACTCCAACTCGGTACAAACACCTTCTGCTCTGCCCATGAAGCAGCTGATCTCTGAGCAGATGTGACCAGAGAAACTCTGTGTTTTCACTGTTTCCACTGTTCTACAAAGTCACTGAGCGGCTGCTTCACAGGGACAAACTCAAGTCTCAAGGTCGAATTATAGTCGGGTTGCACGCACGCACGCACGCACGCATGACACGCAACACGCCCCTTTCGTGCCCTGTGCGGGATTGCGTGCGTCCGCCAATTTTTCTAAAGGCCAAATTATACTCGTGTTGCATGGACGCACGCATGCATGCAAGACACGCAACACGCCCCTTTCGAGCCCTCTGGCGGCTTGCGTGCGTCCGCCAATTTTTCTAACTATACGACAAAACGACGCGGGCCTCACGCAGCCCGCAAGGCTTGTGATTGGTCGGCTGACTACATCCCGTCCGGAGTCTAGTTTCCGGTTTCATGCCCCACAATACGCGGAAATCACGGAAGATTTAGAAGAACGAATATGGACCAAATAGAAGAGCACTTGGCAGAAGAGATCCGAAAGTATGACCACTTATATAACCCGTCACTGACTGGCCGATTTGTCCGCCAGAAATAGGCTATGAGGAGCCGGAGTGGCGATGTAAATAAACATTAGACGAAGAAGAAGACGTCTCTTCTTTGTGTGTTTTGTTTTCGAAAAAAAAAGTTACCCCGCCTAGTGTTCTGGCGGTGAATTGCGTTGCAACATGCGCAAGATGTTAGAGAAGTATGAACAAAAACGAATCTGTCGATGCAGCTGCGTGGCCTTCCGCGGTTGCAGTCGCAGGACTATAATTCAGCCTTCAGTCACTGCAAATCAGGGAATAAATAAAAGTTGCAATAAATGTGGAAATAAATAAATAAATGTGGAAATAAGTGTAAGACATTGATCATTTAATTCTGCATTTATTTCCACATGTATTTGTAAAAAAAATACTAATGCATTACCAGAGATATAAATAGTTAGCCAGAAAATTGGAATTGTCTGTAAAAATATTTTACCATTGATGGATAAATGAATAGAAACTGATAGATGAACAGATGAACAATCCTCAGTCAGCATGGTGATATATTTTCCCCAGTAATATTATTGAAACATACCTGACTAGTCCTGCACACCACAGCAGGCCTCAATAGACCAGCTGTAGTTTGTAGGATGCTGGGAATTATCTGTGCATGTGATGGAAGAATGCAAAGTGGAGGGTTGAAATTCAACGTGAAGCGTGTGCTGCATTCCATACATCTTTAAAATAGAGTTTTGAATGATGTTTTATTGGTCAGTGTTTAATTTGCGCATTTTTTTTTCTCCAAAATTCGCATTATTTGCTGGAAATGTTCCTCCCCTTTGCAACCCTTAGTGTGGGGGTAAGTTAGACAGGAACAGGGGGCCAAAGATGGCCCTATCGGCTTTGTGCCTTTGTATTATAGGATTTGAAATATTGAATTGAATGCAAAGACCCCCTCCTGCCTCACTCGTTCTCCTCTACCCATCCTCAACCATCGTTTATTTCTCCCGCAACCTCCTATTGTTGCACCCCCCTCATCCATTCTTCCCAATCACAGGTTTGTCAGAATAACAAAAACTGAACTCAGAGCAGTACGGCCAAATTCACCTCCCTTTTAGCATTTCTTTTTTTTAAATTATTATTATTATTATACGGCAGCAGTACAGATGTATGCATATGTGTGTACGTGTGCGTGTGTGTGCTCAACGAGGCTGCACAGCAGCGGGAGAGGAGGAGACAACAGTGAGCGGGAGCGATGTCATTTCCCCCTCCCTCCTCCTTCTCCCTCCCTGAATCTCTCCCCCTCTCTCTCTAATTCTCATGCTCCTTCTCCTTCATTGCCACGGCCATCAGGATCCGTCCTCTCTCGCCATCCTTCTGTTTGGTTATACACTCCCACAGTGACTGGTGTTGGAACCCTACGGTAATGCTGCTATTACTGGCGGTAGCTGCAGATCCATATTGCCTAAGTGACGGACTGGCACTTCAACTGCTGCTGCCTCTTTACAGACGTCTGCTTCATGGGATTTTACAGCATTTCCTCTTCTTCTGGAATATCCAGAACGGCGGTGTGTAGATTTGTTGATACACTGAAGAAGGGGGTGGAGGAGTTGCATGGAGGCAAAGCAGTGACAGAGAACTAAAGATAGGGAGCAGACGGGGAGAATGGGAGGCAAAGTGGGGAGGTGGGAGGGGGCAAATGAGAAGAGGGTTTCTCCTCGCCCCCTAAACAGAGGCTTCTAGCGCAAATCTACTGAAAAAAAAAGGCGACGACAAAGAATTATGTGGGGGTGAACTTAATCAAGAGGGAAGCTGGGGGATGGTGGGTAATTGAACCTGACGGGTGGCGCTGTAGACTGGGGGACTGTAAAAGGAGGTTTTCACTGGAAACATCGCTGGACACCACTGCCTTTGATTCCACTCTCCGTCACTTAATCTGTCGCTCTTGAGCTGTGGTTAATAGGTAAACCCACTCTCCTTGAGGGCTCCACATGTAGCATGCCACGGTTTTCCAGAGAGGATCCAATCAGCATGCTGGATGATGTTGACTTACACCTTAGACGCCTAAGGGTAAGCAACTTTCACTTTATACCCAACATTTTTTGTATTTAACTGCAAATTCAAATCTTCTTCAACAATAGATATATGGCCACACTAAATGATGACATGAGAATTGAACGGGATAAAATGACTGTAGCTGTGTTCAAATTTGACAAAGAACCGAGAATTATCCTGTTTACCATTTTGCTCAATCGTCACGGTTATCATTGGTGGTACCTCGAAAGAGAAGGTGGGATTTTCACAGAGAACATCTTCTTGTGATGATCAAGGAGGGTTTGGTTGGGTGGTAGTTAACCAAATAATGGGATATGACAAGAGTCTCGTGAGTGTAAAGTGGCTTTAAAGATAAAGAGATAATCATGTGGGTATACCTGAACCCAGGGCGGTTATGTGCAGTTTTTTTGCAGAAGCTGATAGATAAATGGGGGAGGATAATAACAGAAGAACTACCAAGTTGTGAAAGCAGCATGTTATGTTAACTCAATCCATGTTCTTTGCTGTTTTCTTTGTTTGTGTGACACTTTTGACATTGTCTTTACAATTTCCTTCTATTCCAGATAAGTGTTCCCTTGCCAGGCTAGGTGAGCATCAGGATCATGGGCACCACAGTAATCACCATTGAGGATGTGCAGGCACTTGAGGTCAAGGAGGAGCAGGAGGAGTCCATATTGGCCATGTTAGGAATCATTGGCACATTCCTTAACCTCTTTGTAATTGTTTTTGTTTACATCTACACCACACTGTGAAGTACCAAATTGGAGGATAGCTTTTATTATTTATAAAAACTTCTTTTGATAGGACAACAAAAACTTAAGCGAGCTGTAAGGGTTAATGAGAAAGTGACATGATCATCTTCCCCGGAGAGAGGATGAGTGAAATGGACAGCCTGGCTGAAGAAAAAGAAGCCATATTCCAAAGTCACAGCAATGAGCCGGTGAGATAACAAAGGGCTGGAAGAGCGATGCTGGAATCAGGGTGAGCAAGAACAGTCAGACACTAGCAAGCCCCCAGCCAGGACTGATCCCCCTGTGTCCTGACAGGAAGTACCATCTTCCCTGTGATGCCATTTCTTTGGACCGCTGGACTCACTTGGAAGTTGAGCCAAACAAAACAGCCATGGGGAAAACGCTAATGCTTTTCCATTTGTTTTTACTTAATTTTCAAGTTGGTGGAGCTGTAATTGCTACTTTCCTTGAAGGGCTTTGGAGAAACATGTTTAAAAGCAGAGTGTGTAAGAACTACATTGGGACGCCACTCTGGAGACACAGTTGTCTACCATCTCAATCAGTCTTCAGGTCCAAAAATGTGTAGCTTCAGGACAAGCTCTGCTGTACTTTCATCATCTTAGATTTACAAAGTTACAACACAAACATTTCTATTTAGGAGCATACCTGCAACATTTATAACATATTCTTGAAGTAGCATTTCTAGAAATGCTACTTCAAGAAATCTCCAAATTGGTAACAACAAGAGGTTGTGGGCTAGGCAGTGCTATAGGAAAGCAGTCTATTACAGATGGAGTAAAGAAAACGGAGAATTGAATAAACTTGTAGCAGTTTCGCAGTACAGCTGTGCTTGTAATTTGAAACCTATCTTTCTGTTACTGCACATCTCTCCACGTCCTTAAACTGATGATTGAGAGGGGGGTGGAAATATACTCTTCAGACTCATGTTCATTTTGATTTAAGGGTAGTGTCAGCAATTATTTTCCTGTATTAAAAAGGCCTTTTTGATAAATATTTGATTAAAGTCTAGATGTATTGTGCAACGAGAGCCATTTGAACAATAAACATCAGAGCACATAACTAAAGATAGTGCAAATATTTATCTGTGAGAGAACCCGAGGAGTGTGTGTGAAAGGATCTGTGAGAAAAAGTGTGAGGATCATCACAGGGGCTCATTAATTACATATACAGGTGAAATGTACATGCGTTCATATGATCATAGTTATGGTTGCATTTTTGTAATCTAAACAATTCTTTTGGATTTATGTAGGCTAGTTCCTTACTGAAAGCGGAGACATTGGTACAGGGCTGTTACTTATTGGCAGATTGAGCATTACAGGCTTTTGGAGGCTGTTACTAACGAGAGTGAGGGATACAATCACAATGCCTAGCATCTTCAGTCTCATCCAATACACATCTTTGAGAGTGTAAACCAGGGACCAAAGTACATCCCAGATCTTAAAATTTAAAGATGATCACTGCTGGTGGCAGCACAGCAGCGCAGCACAGCACAAGGTTTGAAAAACCTTGAAGGAAATGTGCATTGGTTTGCATATATAATACATTTTCTGTGCATGAGGTTGTCAAACACATAATTTCCTAACCAGACTAAGATAACCTCTGAAATAGCAATTGCTAGATTAAACAAACCAAAGGCTAGACTAGTGAAACACCCACTGTTACACTTCTTCAATAGATAGACAGGCTTTTAAGCATTTATGGGGTTGTCCGGCAATGCTGGGAGTGCCTTTCCTTTTCACCTGGTCTCTATGGCATCTGGAGTAATTAATCATCAACATGACTACCTCCTCTCAGTCCAGTCATGTTCAGATTACCATGCAACATAATGTCCCGCTCAATATGAAATCCTAAATAGACTTAAAATCTTCAAGTCTGCCTAGGGCTGGTCAAAGGGGGAATTATGGCATAGGATGGAAGAGATGTCACAATAAATATAACCACACAAGTGTCAAACAAAAGGTGAAAGAAATTACATTTTCAGTTAAGAGAAATAAGTGTAGGATGACAATCCAAGGCTTTATCACTCACTAATGACCTAGTCCTGTGATGGAGTGCCTGGCGGCAGCAGGAAACTATAATATATCCCAAAAAGGATTTGCCAAGAAACCAATGATTCATGTGGGGCACTTTGCTAGGCTGACGGGGTCGAGAAGCAGTGGAAGGAATTGAAGGAAATATAAAGGCCATCGTTCTAGTACACAGGTTGATACTAAAGGGCAAATAAAAGGTGTTGGGGGCAGTTAGGAGAAATGAGGCTCTTTTGGAAGGGATTTACTTCTCTAGGGGAGATATAGGGTGATTTTGAGTTTGACGAGCTGCAATGAATTCAATCCAATCTAGACACGCACGCACACACGATGCACGCACAGACCCAGCTGGTTTCACAATTCTAAGATTCCCTGAGACATTGGGAGCAATAGAAATGTTTCCAAAGGATATTTCTCACATGCTCTATATGACTGCATCATACCAATATATAATTCCATTTACAAGGTTCATGCCAAAAATCTTAGACGAGCCAGACATGATAGGGTCATCAAATGCTCTGTTGTGAAATCATGTATTTGATTTTTCTGTGGTGAATTCCAAAGTGGCAAAGCCAAATGAAGCATGAAATATCCCACTAACTGCCAATACACTAACAGAATCACATCTGCACTTCACTTCAGTGTAGTGCTACCTAATAATAGGGCTGCACGATATAGCTAAAAAAATTATCGTGGCCGGGTTGTGGAGCCGTCATTGGTCCCTAAGTCCGTAGCAGTGTGGAATTTTTTCAACAAAACCATGGTGTTGGAATGGGAATATTGTCTCATAGACCACTAACTGTGTGGGGTCTATGTTAGCAGTGAAACCAAACCAGAAAGATTTTAACACGTATGCTTAAGCATTTGTTTATTTATTTATAATATTTATTTAAGTCATATTATCATTGCAATATCGTGCATCCCTACCTAACACAATAACACTATGGCTACTTCTTAGTTCAATCAACCCCTCAAAAATATGTGTGATGTGTCACAAACTACCAGTGATTAGAATCATATGACTTGTGCATTAGCTTGTACACATTTTACCAGACCAGTGTAGATCTATGAACCAGTGGTGTGCAATTAAGACAATTAATCTGATTCACTCTGTTATAGGATTAAGATATGTTTATTTATACCAAACACATGCACAGACATGCACTACACACTCATGCAATGGTAGGTAAATTTAACCTCTGCATTTAACCCATCTGTGTGCAGGACACACAGAGCAGTGAGCGACCATGTACAGCGCTCTGGGAGCAGATGTTGGGGGAGTAAGGTGCCTTGCTCAGGGGCACTAGACAGGGTAGGGAGACTCTTGGATTTTTGGACAGATCAATCCAGGTTCGTCTTTTGTTGTCTCTCCGTGGAGTCGAACCCGAGATGAACCAGAGACCTTTTCTGCCCATAGTCCAAGTTTCTACCACTAGACAATTAATTATAACAAACCGATCACTGGCTAAAAAAGGAATAGGGCTGAGAATTTTTTCAAATCATTTAAAGAGCAGCTCATTGCTCCAATTTAGCTTGAAAGTACACATGTTTATTTCCATTTACCTGTGCCACTTTTCTGACACCTCAAACATGAGCTAGCTTATGGGCTCAGTCTAGCAAGGCTGTGGATGAAGCAGAGACAGTTTTGACAGTGTCAGCACTAAGGAAGATATAAAGTTGCCTCAGACACTATTACACTAATCAGCACTGTAAACTAATCGCTTATTACTAATGATACAGCCAAAGAAATGAGAGCAAGGTTACTTGATTTTCTCTGGACCAAGGCAAATGATGTGCATTGAGGTGATAATATGTTAATGTTGAGCTCAATGCTTGCTTCCGCTGCCCTCAAGTGGCCAAAATCAAACCAAAGATGGTCATCGGGAGATTATTTATTCATCCAAATTTACCAATGGTGTTGGGTTCGGCTCTGAAAACCAATGATTAAAGATGGGCAGACAGACATTCTTATGACGATATCCCGCTGCATTCATTATATTGCAGGTTTCTTATGGTCTTACTAGCCTTTTGAGCTAAAGGTTACAAGTAACCCCCACCATGTATACTTTCAAATAAAGCAGGTGAAGTGGTAAGTGTGGTTCAAAGCAAGGGTTAGGGTTAGGGTCACAAGTTATTGTGATTAAAATGTGTTAATTTTCTTTAGTTTTTTGTCTGATGTTATAATTGTGCCTTTTTACATTAGTGGGGGAAGAATTGAATTGAATATGTTTTTGTCTAATAAACGTTAAACCAATAAAACTGATGTTATTTGTTACTTTTCCTAACTCACTTTTGTGTGAAAACAGTAAATTGCAACACTAGTGAAGAGAGCAGTTTAAGGCCAAACAACACAAAGCCAAACAACACAAGGGGCCCCCCAGCACTCATAACCAGGAAGTCTCTGGGGAACAGAAGCAGGATGCAAACAAAGGACTGGCCTGAGCTGAGCAGTAAAAGGCCACTTCCAGCTGCAGCACAATGCAGTTAACCAACAGCTACACTACAACAGTGTTATATTATAATACACTAAAGATACCACATTCGTAACAAATCCACACTGGGCCAAACTAACCATCTGAAAAAAATGTAATCCACCTCTGATCCAATTTACTAAACAATCAGACGAAAACGACGGCACAGCTAATCTAAGTGAAAGCACTATTCCTTTCATTCCTGAAAGCAAAATCATGGGTGGATGGTGTCTGACTTGTCTGGGCTCATTAAACCTATGCAAGTGGGAAGTCATTGTGACTCCATGGTAAAACGGGGATGAAAGCTGAACTGCAATGCAAGACACTGTAGAGCCATCTTGTGTTTAATTTTGCAAGACAGGTTTAGCGCTGACATAAAAGAGTTACCAAACCTCGGCATCAAAGACAACACCTTGCAGAGACAAATCAGTGTGTGTTGGTTTTATTGCGTAGAATCAGTCTTTTCTTCTTATCACCATATTTCCTAAATATCCTTTGTCAACATTATAAAAGTAAATTTATATGACCAAATGTTTTTTTCGCATCAGTTATTCATTTGTTTCATCCTCCACAATTGCCACAAAAAAGGAGCGGTGTTCACAGGGTCGACACTCCAGTGACAATATAATGAGGGTCTCATAACCAAAAAGGCTGAGGTAATCTCATAAACCCTGAAATTCTCAGAGTAGCAAACTCATAAGGCGGTTGGTATGAAACATTTATACTTGTTCTATACCAGAAAATATACGGGCTGATTAGCCGTTCAGAGTACAATATGTCACAGAAATCTGAATGCATATAAAAATGAAAAACAAAAACATGTTACCAGCCAAGATGTCATCCTAAATACACCTTAATAGCCCAAATATGATAGGATATTGTTTCAGGGAACCTTTGTTTGAAAAACCGGCAGTTTCAGTACTAGACAATTACAGATTATTCAAATCAGATTTTACTTTTGAATGCAAAGATGTTCTCTTACAGAGTGTTGAATTATGGATTGTCTGGAACCTTATTGTGGGGTGGTTAGGGAGTTTCTTCAAGCTGATAGTGCCTTCAGCTGATAGTTATTCAGCCCTTAAAGTGTTGAGATACCGCAGTCCAACCTCTCTACGTTTCTGATTTGTTTGTGTAATGTGTTTCCCTGCCTAGGAGGTTATTAATTCCTGATGAGTTAAAACTGTTTAACTTCTTCACTATAGACACAGCCCTAAGGGCAAATAGTCAATCACACGGTAAAGAAGTGGCAGTGTTACAGATGAGGAGCAATGGAAGTATTTCAAGCGTTTAATAATCTGGTCTACTATTGATGACCAGTTTGCTAAGTTGGTTAGAGCGAGGTGCTAATAATGCCAAGCCCCATACTGGATATAGAAACAGTATGATAGAGAAGTCTAAGATGACTGCTAATCAATAACCAATCAATGACCCTCACAGTGGCCAGAGAGAGAGAGAGAGAGAGAGAGAGAGAGAGAGAGAGAGAGAGAGAGAGAGAGAGAGAGAGAGAGAGAGAGAGAGAGAGAGAGAGAGAGAGAGAGAGAGAGAGAGAGAGAGAGAGAGAGAGAGAGAGAGAGAGAGAGAGAGACAGAGACAGAGAGACAGAGACAGAGAGACAGACAGAGAGACAGACAGAGAGACAGACAGACAGACAGACAGACAGACAGACAGACAGACAGACAGACAGAGAGGGAGGGTGGATGAGGTCAAAAACTATGCTACAAACAAGCAATGCAAACTGTTAACTAACCAAGTTTGAAGGCTCAAGAGTTCTGATTGGCCATAGTCGAAGGCAGGTAGAGAAACCTGTAGTGATAGCACCCCACAGACTCACTGATTATCCTGTCTTTTGAGTATTAGTAGACTCAATGTGAAAAATCATTCTGACATGGTGAAGAGCTTAAAATGTATTTTTTTATAAGGTTGAAAAGGAGATCTTGAGACAGCAGTTCAAAACCTCTGTAAAAAGGACGTTACTGTTGCGATTGTATTTATTGAATTGGAAACCTCTGGTCATCTGTTGGACTTGTGACCCCTGTTATATCAGTTACTGGAGTGTCTCCTGTTTGAGACGAAGACCAAGTTTGATTTCTGCTTTTCAAGTAATTCAGGCAAAAAAAAACAACCTGTACTTAAACCACTGTAGCACATTGAATAAAACAAAGAAAAGATTGGCAGGGACCGTATATGCCAAAAAAGCTGCTCACTCATTGGTAGTCCAGAAGATCCACCTATCATCTTCTATACAGGAGGAAAACAAACTTTTCCCCCCCTCATGGAATCCACCTTCTTTACTGTGCATGTCATACTCTTCATTTGTAAAAACAGGGAGCCTACCTGAGTCATTGCGTAGGTAGGAGGACATGGCTGGGATGAGGCAGGACTGGATCAGCAGCTCCTGCAGCACTGCTGGCAGCGCAGAGCTATTGTGAGTTCTGCTCTCTGCTGAAGAAGCCTCAGCACTGGGGCAGCTACAGGAGCCAGCCGGGTTGATGTAGCTTGCCAAGACCTAGTGAAAAACAATATTGAAATAAGATTGGTTCCCAATTAAAGTTGCTTACATTGATAAATATAGGCACTATGCACAGACTTGCTTTGGAACAGAGCCAGACTTGGACAATCCCTGTCCACAGACATTCTGTGTCATCACTGTCTGCTTAACTATGATCTGTTCCATAACTCCCTGTCCAACAAATGTCCTTCTTGATCTAGATTAAAATGTTACAGGTATTCTATTCAGAAGAATCAACTATTCTCTCAAATGTGTAAGAGAATAATCCATTTCAATGGTACGAAAAGTGCAATTCAAGGCATGTAGTTTGGATGAACCTGAAACCAACACATCACTCTTCTTATCTCAATGCTCAAAGCCTCGTCTGAAGCACTGCCACAAAGACATATCTCAGGGCATTAAGGTGATTTGTAGATACTGTGTCTACTGGGGAGTTATAGAGATAAAAATACCCTGTTACCTTTATAAATGAAAAGCCTTGAATGAAGCCTTACCTGTAGTAAGCAGGTGACATGTTCCTCCTCTAGCCGTTGTTTGGTGAGGGCCTGCTCCACATCCCAGCCTGAGGCAGTGGATCCAGTGCCAAAACCAGTTCCTTTAGCCCAGTACAACTGCTGTTCCTCACTGGTGCCCCCACCGTGGCAACTGGACATCTGCGGCTGTCAATGCAGACAAAGAGAAAACTCAATATGTAGTTTAAGAAGTATGAACCTATCCGAGTTGGGTGAAATTGTTGGACGAATATGGATTCGAAAGCGGTTTTATCTATCACAGCCAACATGAGTAAAAACAATACCCAGTAATGTAATTTCAGTCATGGCTTGATGTTTTCATGGATTTGCAAAGCTGTAGGTCTCATCTCACGTCTGTGCTCAGATCACAGCAAAGAGAGTGGGGGTCTCAAGGACAATCACTGCCACAGTGACAAGTCTTTGGCTCACGTTCAAGTTATTGTCCTTGTGATCTGTACTTGGCTCTGACAACTCCATAAATCCACACAGAGTTGGGAAAGGGAGCAAGAGACCCAAGCAGATCTGGTTCAGAAGCTACAGACCACAGCTTCCAGGAGATGGTTTGTCATTATTATTAAGCAAGCCAGGAGAAGAAAGTGTAATCAAAATGCATGCATCGTTTTCCTGAACAACAAGACAGACTTTGCAGGCTGAAAGTATTACTAGAAACAAAAGGTTGCTGGTTTATCATTGTTAAAATTTCAAGGATATCCATCGTTTCAGACATGCACTCCACAACTGGGCCAAAATTTCAGGCTGTAACAGTTCTGGGCCCAAAGTCTTGACAGGGTTTCCTAAACACTTATCATTCAAGCAGAACAATTCAGCTATTTGTCAGAGGGTCACTGGGTGATATGCAAAAGAAGTATTACCCATTAATTACCTAGACTGTAATTAATTCATTAATTACGAGTAATTACTTATAATTGTGGCGGGCCGCCACATCAAAATTTGATTATTATAACATAAAGGATATTTCACTTTTGTGCCATTGCTTCTTTAAAGAGCTGGGTCAACACTCAGCCAACTGTGTCTTTCTTTCTTTTTGATATATTGACAAAAGACCCATTTGTCATAGTTGGACTGCCCATTGTTTATACATATTAAAGTAATTAAAAATGCTTGGCTTGCTTTAAGAAAAGAGATTGTTTGTTCAGGGCTTCTGTTAAATGTTTCTGTTAAAGTCTAGGCAATGACTGAAGGTGTAGTGTTAGTTTAAGAGGGATTTAAATTAAATTAAAGTTAAAGAGTCAAGCCCAGCTGACTTCTTTGTGAACAATAAGGGTGAAAAACAATGTCTGCATGCGTGTAAGTCTATTCTTTGTCCTTGTATTTTTTTACCTTTTAAATCAAATTAATAACACAATCACACACTGAGGACATTTCTGCATTTCAGAGGCCAATCTGGCAGGTATTTTCTTCTTCAAAGGGACAGCTCGAGAGAGGGAACAACCATGGTCAGCTGAAGGTCTTTATGAATACCAGAATAACTCTGTGTGAGTGTGTGTGCATATGCTAAGCATTTATGTCAGTACGTGGCCTATACCTCAGAGACACTGGTGTTGGCATTGGGGTTACGGGGGGCGTGGTGGCTCAGAGCTGATAGACAGGCCAGGATGAGGTGGATGGCACCGATCTCAAGAGCCATGCGGCGTAGGAGTACACCATCATCAGTGGTGAGAGGAGTGCTGCTGAACAATGCACGCAGGACATGAAACGGCAGAGTGGGCAGCACGTTGGCTGACGGAGACTGCAGTATGTGACCTAAGGGGGCAACAAAGCATACAATTAAATCTGAAAACCAAAAGCATTTTTGTTTAGGTTTGTGTTTAAGACAATATCAAAATCATCCACTGTGAGTTTTACCATAACATTTTAAACAGAAAGTTAAAAGAAAAATTAAGTTAATAGCAGTAACTTATTTCATCTATTTAAAAGAAGCCTTTTATACTAGCACTAACAAACATAATTTGAATGCTGACAAGTTTCTATTCTTTTACAACTGATATGAGTTATTATAACTGTCTCAGGCTGATATATAATATTGGTGGAAAGTATATAACAATTTAAAATGTTATTCTGCCATTGCACGGTGCCCATTACCGTCATACACAAACTTCTTCAGTGTGTATATTACTAAAAAGTAGGGAATTGTATTTATGCCCTTTTTTCTTATCCATAAAGACTAGCCATTTTCAGACATGTCCTGTGGAGGATCTCCAAAGAATTGGGACCAGACTCCGCAGTTTGCCTCGAACACAGCATAAAGCAGCGGGGAGTTCTCTGCTCAGACACGTTCACAAAAGCAAAAAATTCTCAACATGATTCAGGTGGGAGGTGGTGCAGCAGGCAGCGACAGGATGTAAAGTGTTAAGTCTATCTTGACACCTTCATGTGCTTCTTCCGTTTATGTGTATGGCACCACCTTTTCCAGGGTAGATGTTTTTTTTTTTTTTGTGTGTGTTGTTAGAAGCGTTATCACCCCCCCCCCCCTCCCGCAGAGTATCCCCGGATCTCAGTGCATGTCTGAAAGCAGCATTTGTCGCTTTCTGACATCATTCAACAAAGCTTCTCATTTAGAGGAGATGTTAAACAAACTCAGATGGAGAACTGTTTTAAAATGTTCAGAGACATTAATATTAGAAGCATGCTGTAAAACAACATCGGATGTAAAACTGTTGGTGACTTACTGCCCTCTCCATCATCGGTGACTCCGAGCACTAGACGCAGAAGACACTGGGCGTGCTTTCTCTCCTTCAGCAGCACTTCTGCATACCCCGGCAGGCGCAGGAACAGGCCAAAGGCCGCCAGCGAGTGGGCTGGGATGGGTGACATGGTCTGCACAGAGGATGAGGACGACGAGGACGATTGGGACTGCTGCTTGTTGATAGGAGGTGGTTCGGTGGCGATGGCCTCCGGCGCCTCATACACCAGCTCTCCCGACTGCTCAATGGTTACCCACTCAAACTGGTCGCTGTCCTTGGGCTTCTCCTGTGTGGCTGAGGGCACCACTGGGGCACTGACCTGAGAATGACAACCCGGTAGAACGGAGGGTCACTTAAGCGATGATTAAGAGGTGTGGATATGAGACAATGCAGACAGGTGTGTTTGCTGTAAGAGAGCAAGAAATCTGCAGTTTCAAGATGTGCAGAGAAGAGACTGGATTCTTTACATACTGCAAAATGTACTATTTCAATGACTTTTTCACTTCCCCAGCTAATAAAGACAGACAACGACAAACATATTCCAGATCAAAGCAAAAGCACAATTTCATCCTTATTAAATCAAGGGGAGCCTTTTTGCAGGCGACAGAGCCATTCTAGCATAAATATCAAAGTGACGCAAGGTCATTCTTGACCTTGGAATGAGTCTGACAAAACAATCCCAACTTAAAGGGATAGTTCAACCGCCAAAAAAAAAGAATAAGTTCATAAGGTCAATATTTGGGTCAACGTTAAGTTCCACTTACTATTTTTTCTACAGCTTTCAACCGTACCACACCGTTTTTATCAATGGCTAAAGTTTGAACCTTTATTAAAAAAAAAGATGTGTTGGCATGAGCTTAGTAGCCGCTTATTATTTCATCATAGGTTTAACCAAACCTCAGCAACCTGCTATGTGTGAAGAGTGCAGATGCTGTTCTTGACTCACACTGTGACTTTAATACCAATCAATCGTGGTCTGAATGTCACCGTCTATCTCACTATTGTTGGTGTGCATGTTCATGACTTCATGGTCACAGTTTACCATCTTCTAATGGCTACTTCTTGCAGGAAAATGTTCCATGTCACAAAGTGAAAGTCTCAAACTGGTTTAGGAGCATGACAGTGAGTTCAGTGAAAATCGGCGACCTCCATAGTGACAGGTTGTTAGTACAGTACAACCTTTGTTGTATTAGAATGGTGTTCCAAATAAAATGCTGTGAGAGTACATTGAAATGCGTTAGATAAAGAGTTGAGCGCTTCTTGGCTGTGAGTCTCACCTGTTGAATGACATCAGGGTAGAGCATAGGTAATCTCTCTGCGATGAGGGCTAGGCCACCCATGCCTGCAAAGACCTGCAGTGGTGACTGGATGGGGTTGGTCTCCAACAGGGACTCATCAGTGGCGGCATCCAGACATTCTTCACTGGCCAACATTGGTTCGTCCTCAGGACAGCTGTTGTCATAGTGGTCCACTGCAAGGAGAGCAAAAAGAGGACCTGTTATATGTTCATGCACTGTCTGGCATCCAGAAGCATTGTATATTGATCACCTACATCTACCATAAGGAGAATCTCAAATCTGAGAAAACAGCACTGTTTTTTTTTTTGTTTTTTTATTACTCATTGGCTTAGTGTAGTAAAGTAAATCTCATACAGCTTGTATATTGGGATATTTGACTGCTGATTTGTTCACAAAGAGACTCTGAACAAGACTTGGATGTTGATATTGTCATTAAACTGAATTGCCAAATATGATTGAATAAACTAGGATTGTTTTTTTTTTCAACAGAAATCTCAAATTAATGCTTCAAGGAGAATATCTGTGTTCCAGGAACAGAAGTGCATTCTTGACTGATCTGAACCAGAGTGTTAATATGCTCTGAGGTATGAACATACAGCTGCCACTTCCAGTTCAGTTTAGTAAACAGTAAAGTATTATGTTGTTATGAAGCCAGCCAGCCATGTTTTTTAAGGCAAAATTTGTATAGAGGTTATTATTGGATTAGCTACTGGCCTTTCCTGTCTGAAATGTGATGGATGCAGACCTCTTCTGTTATTTATAAAGGACAATGTTTTAGAGTCTTCTTATATTCTATTTCAGTTATTTTATGCATTTATTTTTCTACTTTAATAACCACAGAAAAAAAATCTACAAATTGGCACTTTAACAGGCTTCAGATTCTTTCAGGCACTTTCATTCACTCTTCAATATTAAACTATGGGGTTTATCACTAAAGATTTACATATATCTCTCTCTGCCATTGTTTAAATAGGCAAACACAAAGCAAGACAAGGAGAAAGGAGAGCCGGGACGAAGATAACAGCTTCCAATATCCACATTGTGTCTTCATCACTGGCACTCAATAATAGAGCTTCAGGTTAACAGTTGTAGCTATGCAACCCTCAGATGAAATGTGATGATGAAAAATGGACTGATGCCCTTGTTTACAAAAAAGATATGGCAAGGAAGACAAAGTCAGACGATGTAATGAAGGGTCACACCCCTCGTCCACCAGCACTAACCCACCACCTTATTATTATGAAGGTATGGCCTTGCTGTTTTATCATTATCATTGATAGGTCATTTACCAAAAAGCCACTCATCATTTCTTACAGAGGAGAAAATTAAGTGGATGATTTATTGCTCTCTGCTCACTCTCCACCGCACATTCTCTGGGGATGAATTTAACAGATGCTGGTCTGGTTAACAAAAGGCTTTTAACAGAGATTACGGTGTCTGAACTTACAAAACAGGAGTAGAGAATGCTCCTGTTTTCAAGCAGGCGAGGACAGGAGTGTCAATTGGCAGCTTTCCAGACAACTAATGAAACGTCGACCATATGATGGGCTCAAATCCAAGAAAAACTATGGAGGCGAATATGTGAGTGCTTTTGTTTGACAATTATTGTTGTTTGACTAAAAACTTTAAAACGGTAGCCCATCATTTTAGCAATGCAATTATTGGACACAGGAGGAACAGTTTAAGAAAAAGGGATTATAATCAATAGTGATTGGTAAATGGTTTTGTATTTATATAGTGCTTTTCTAGTCTTGACGACCACTCAAAGCGCTTTACAGTACAGTTTTACATTCACACACACATTCATACAGTGCATCTATTCACAGCAGTTTTTTATTCTATGAGGGGCCATTCGGGGTTCAGCATCTTGCCCAAGGACACTTCGGCATGCAGATGGGTCAGACTGGGGATCCAACTGCCGACCTTCATGTTGAAGGACTACAACTCTACCCCTCAGCCACAGCCGCCCATAGTGCCTACATTTCCTACAATGCAGGGTTTTTACTCAGGTGACATTTATCAGACTTTATGCAGCTCCACTTAACCTTGATCTTACTTAAAAATAAATCTATTTCACTCTGCTAAAATACTTTTAAACCTCATAACAGTTCATTTCCACCTGCTGGAAGGCTCAGTTGTGAATCCAAAGGAAATTTGTCATCATCGCAATCTGGGGTCACAGCCTTATTTCGTGTATCAGCAATAAAAGGGGTCTCAGGGAAGGAGAGGTTTTTGGGGCCATTTGTAAGGGAATGGTAGTTTAGTTGAATGTTGCGCATGAAGACAGCAGTCATCTCTTTCAGAGGAATGGCACCTGGGCTGGCTCATACGTATACACACACACACACATATATATATTCATTAGGGCTGCAAGGTATGAGAAAAACATGCAATATGCAAGAGGTTGTTTAATTGCTACTGACGCAGGAACCACGGACTGCTCCACAGCCGGGAGAAGGTGCACAGCCTGGCCAGCGTGCCTACAAGTCCGGGATGCACAACTCCACTAAGTCCACCTATAGTGTCAATTTCTTTTCTAGCATGTTTTGACCATGAAAAGACATTTTTCTATACAGCTTTTAGCAGATCTGTAAGTAATTAACTGCTCCTCTCTGTGTCTATCATTTGAGCCTTGCACTGCACCAACTTCACTGGGCCAAACACCATCTCCTCCTGCTCTCAATACATTGACTAAGATTGACAATGATTGTTGTTTTTACCCAGACTGAGTTTACACATGCGTCTGATCACACTGTTGTGTCTGTGTGTGAGTGAGTGAGTGAGTGACAAAGAGAGACGCAGAGAGAGACACAGAGAGAGACACAGAGAGAGACACAGAGAGAGGAAATGAGGGACGGTTCACAATTAGTAGTTCTCAGTTGTGGAATGCCCAAGGTCACTATTTATTAAGTTCCTGCAGAGAAAAAGAGCTAAATATGAAAATATGCTCTGCTCAAACATAACCTGTACAGCATGGCTAACACTTTATTTGAGTACTCAACCAACAAAGCACTACACTGCTAGAACACAGTTGCTTTTGCATTCCAAAACAGTCTACCTTCAGTACCCACAATGAAACTTGTCTACCAAATGGTCCATTAGAGAATCTTTTTAATTGAAAAAAAGCAACATTATAAATTCAAGGGACTTTGTGGTCGCTGGCTCACTTTTGACGGTTGTTGGGACAGTAAATTAAAAGGTAAAGGTAAACAGGAGAGGAACGGTGATTGAACAGTTTGTGCTCAAACCCATTCCAAGAGCATTTAGACTTCAAAGTCTGTTTTTAACAGAGCAGACCAAGAAAAGGCAGAGGGGATGTAAACTGAGGACACCTCCATTAAATCCCGACATAGGATGAGAGTTATAGCCACTGGAATGGATTTTTAAAGCAGCACAAACTATTAAGGATGCACCTGCACTTTCAAAATACTATATATCCACATGATTTCCAATGACAAAAAGGTCTAGCAAAGTGTCCTTCCTTCTCTTCCGGTCAAATGGTTTTGTGTTGGAGTAAGTCTGTTTATGGTTCTTAACAGGTCCATCGATCGATTAAGGGTTAGTTATGGGAATATTTATTAAGGCTGTCAAAATAGTCACTGAACTACTGAAACAATGCCGCAGCAAAAAACTAAAACATCAGGAGAAGTTATGGAATAATAGATGAAGGAATATGGAAGAGAGAGACCCCAGTGTTTCCCGAAGAAATAGGTCTTATCCTGGGAAGTAGCTCCAGAAAATGAGTTGTCAGACGTTTGAGGGTTAAATCTAGTGATTTCCCAGAGAACAAGGATGCAGTGATGTGCAGCTGAATGAAAGGTACACAAAAGACGGCAGCTCCAAGGTATGTAGACAATTAAAGCAGAAACCCCCTTTGTTGTGCCGAGGATGACAGTTATTTAATGTTGATAATTTACATCAATGTTCACACTTTAGGTCAATATTTAGTTAAATTTCAAACTCATTAATAGATCAACATAGATCAGCTGAAAAGAAATGTGAAGTTGTTGTTTTTTTACCTTTTTCAGTGCGTAGCCTCTTGAAGGAGTCCGTCTTGGAAAGGCCAGGGTCAGAGATGACCTTGGAGCCCAGTTTGACTGTCAAATTGATGGACTGGTATCCCTGTGGCTGCTTACGGTCATACAGGAGCGTCAGTAGCTGGGCCAGGGTCATCTCAGGAGGAAGGGGCTGACCTGATAGGGTAAATACAAAAATCCACTTCGTACAAGAGCTATGGCTGCTGAATTTCAGTGTTTAACACAGAACAAAACCCAAACCCCTGCTGCCAGACCTGAGTGAGCATGTTAACTTTGCATCTGCACATTTAGTACCTGGAAGCAGCTTGTGGTAGAGGTGGAAGACAGGCACACTAATGGTTTTGGCTGAGGGGTCCACACCAGATGAAGCAGTCAACTTGTCGCTCATCACACGTCCCCGCCTTGATGGAGGTCGGGGAGGGGTTGACAGAGCCCGTTTGGACTGGGACTTTAAGCCTGATAGCAGAGACAGTCATTAAGGACACATCCAGATTCTGCTAATTTTGTTCTTGCCAACAGAACTCAAGGTTCATTTTTGATTTGATCCAAATATTGATCTTGGAAGCTACCAACAGCTGATAAAGTGTGCCAGTATGACATATCTATCAATCAGATTTATTCATATCATCAAATGAAAAATATTACATTGTATGATTGTCAGCACAGGGTGTTGCAAATCTATGGACACTGCTTTCTCCATTGTTGCTAACAGTTCAAACAGTCATAATGCAGAACAGAGCTTTGTGCAGGTGCAATTTTGGCACTCTTTAAGAGAAGGAGTTGTGGAGGAACAAAATCACAACCAATCTGACCAAAGCCTGAAGATTTGACTTGGGTTTGGTTCAGGTCAACATCAAAATCGATGCAAAAGAACCCCAGATATAGGATTTTTATATATTTATAAATCAGTAGAGTTCCTCTGTTTTCTGTTGCTTCCTTTCCTCTGACATCTTGAGACACAATCTCATTGTTAAAAGCAAATACGTGGACGCTTTGATTTCTGCTTCTTTTGTCAAAATGCAACTGTCACAGCATCTGCCATTTATTATTGCAATTACTTTTTATTTGCAGCCTTAGTACATGTTGGCGTTAGACCTTGCTTTGAAGTTGCTATGTTTCTTTTGAAAATCACCACTCACTTCAAATGGTGTCAGCCCCTGAGGACTTTACAAAAAACACTTTTGTGGGATATTTGTGGGTAAACAATCTACTCAACTTCCCTTTTCCTTTGATAGCTGTGTACAGATTGGACAAGATATGGTAACCAGCTGGGGTGAGCTAATTAGCTAATGAATGATCAATGGGGGGTTAGGGTTAGGAACGGAACCAAGTACCTGAGGCCACAACAACACTGTAGTTGTCTTGGAAGCCGCTGTCTGCTTTCATCTTCTCCCTCTCCTCATGGTTCTTTTTCTCCTTGTCCTCCTTCTGCTCGTTGATCAGCTTGGCTGTAATGCTGGGTGTGTCTGTGTGTATCATGAAGACAGAATGAGACAGATGACTCGTTTTTCCTTGAAAAAACAAAACTTTGAGAGTTGAAAAGAGTAGAGATTTTCTATTAGAATCTGCAAGATCAGATCTACATAAATCTACATAAAGACATCAGCAGTAGATGTTGCATCTGTCTCACACACACAAACATGCACACACATTTTCAAAATTCAATGATTTGCATCGAAGGGACTTTCTTCTTGTCCCTATTTAGAAGACAAGCCTCCACGTGACAATGTGAACAGATTTAGGTCCCCACAACAGGAGTTATACTAATAGCCATAACCCCGCTCCCCCCACATACAAATGAAGCGGTAATGTATCAGGCCTTCTATCAACTGTTAAAGGTCAAATAGGCAATTACACACTTACAAGTAACACTGTAGCTTACAGCTTTCCTTACAAAAGTAGCACCAATGTCAACTAAATGTATTATGTGACTACTTAATTAATATGAGCGGCTGATGGTGCTACTTCTCCAGATAGCTAAGCTCATAGCCCAGTTTTTGTTTATGCGTTTCATCTCAGATCTCAGTTCATCTACTTTGTAAAGTGATTGACTGCATTTGCTATGAGCAGTTCCAGTTTGCACGTAAAGCATACATTATTGTACCACACAAGAATATGTCTAACCATGATGATTAGTAGCTTTTCTTGGGCATTAGAACTTAGTTGGATAACAACAAATCAGATACAAGGAGAGAGAGACAACTCTCAAATTAATAGCCAAAAGAAAATATAATGTGTGTTGGTTATATAATGTATTTTAACTAAAATGACAGCCCAACAATAATGATCTTACGAATGTGTTCTTATAACAATTAAAGACTGTATTTGTATTACTAGACAGACATGTGAATATACACAAGAGATGTTCCTTTTGATCCGGTTTTCGTTTTGAAGTCTGGCTCATTGTACATTATTCCCCAAATCCACTGTTCGGATTATACCTCATTTTGCTTTGTCTTTGAGTATGCGTGTCTCCCGCAGTCAGAGTGTGATTTGACACACATATGCAACATGCCCTCCTCACTTAAACTTACCAGACACCCGGTCCAGGACTTCAGCCAGCGTGGTGGAGATGGGCAGATGGAGGGTGCGGTACTTGTGGCCTGCGCCATACATGGGATGCTGGATCAAGTGGCTTGTTGCGTTGATGCGTCCTTTGTATAACTAAGAACAGAAGATACAGAACAAATTATTTCTTAAACATAATTATTAGCTGAGCTCCAGGAACTTTGTGTGCGGAAGGTAAAACCATTGAAATATATGGTCAATGTAGGTCCTTTTCTCATCAGATATGGACCTTTCTATTGTTTTTGAATATTGAATATTGGTTAATCTCTGAAATTCACTGAAAAAATCTAAAACCTTTCCCCGGGAATAGCTGTGGATCTTGGGATTTCAGCATGTATGTGCCTGTGTTTGCAAAGAACACAATTTTATTATTTTATTCAGCAGGTATAATGTTAACCATGTGCCTGCAATTAAAACCATTGCAGTAGAGAACGCCCCAAAAAAGATGACATAAGAGTCAAACACCTATCTAGTTTCCAATCATTGATTTCTTTCTTTGGTTACAGTGAAGGCTGCAAATGAATTGTGACATGTTATCCCACCGAATCTGCCCCCCACCCACCAGCCTTCAAACCCTTACATGGTAAGATACAAGCCACACTATCCACCAACCAAGTTCAGGCTGTTGATGGGAATAATATTTGCAGGTAAGAGGTCAGAGTACTGGAGAAATGGAAATCTTCACCTGATGAAGGAACTAGATGTAAAGAGAACTACAAATGTCTGAAAACTCAGGGGTTCAAAGGAAGGACAATACATGCCTTAGTCCAATAACAGATATTCCAGTTTGGACTTCAGTGGTGGACAGAGCACTGGACAGAGCACTGGACAGAGCACTGGACAGAGCGCTGGACCAACCAACTAACCCTGAGACTGACTATCATATCTAGAGAAACTAAAATGTTTGATCAGATTTGTATTTTCTTGTGCACTTGTTAGAATTCTGACTTCAAGGTGATGCTGTAAGAGGAGCTGGTCACAGAGTTAATACACTCAGTAGAGTAAAAATCTATATAAAATATCATGGCCATTTCAGTCTGACTGGAACACTGTTTAGGGAAGGAAGCCCCTTCTTCATACTGCTGCAGTGTCCCCTTGTGGTCACAGGTGAATGCTATCAGTCATTTACACTTAGTACTACACTAACTGTCTTTTCCGTATTCTTAGGCACTCCTTTTCATGCAAGTTATGTGAAAAAGCCCAGAATGTATGATATCATATAAACTAATTTTCCCATCTGGATGTTATGTATTTGGAAAAATGTATTATCCCGTATTATATCACATCTCCTCAAATTTTCATCAAGTAGTTTGTAGTAAAAACAACACACCGTTTACACATTTTACACTGTTTCCCCTAGTAAATGGAACACTAAGCACTAAGATGTTTATGTTATATCCGATACCCCGTCTAAATAAATAACACTATTTTCAGGGCATCATGCCATGATGAAACCGTTCAAAAGGTGTGGGGATTAGAGAGAAGAGGAACTGTTTTTTAATGATGGCTTTGGGATTGCATTGGTCATTATAGCCAACATCTCCTCACTTTTATGAGGACACAGAGTGATATAGCGGATATCTGAAGATGCATAGAAACATTATGAAAAGCGACAGACCGACAGTCTGTAATTTGAGCATCAAATAAAATAATACATTTTTGCAGTCTTTATAAATGGGTTCCCAACAATAAAGAACACAAAACTAACACCATGTTTAAACAGAATGCAAATCAGGAGCACCAAGTTAGCAGAGCAGCAGTACTAGCTCTGATGTTACATGTGTCTAAACAGAAGGATCTCCAGCACAGTATTGAGTTATAATTTCTCTAATTTTGTATCATTCAAATCCAACACACAATCCCTGTAGCTATGTGCAAATGAAAAGAAAATAGATTTATTATTGGGAGTCCAACTGGCATTTCTTTCTAATCTGAGAAGGAGAAGAAGAGAGAAAATGAACCAACCGGACAGGGAGACTGTAGGAAGACTGTGACCTTCTCATCCTCAAGCATGAGCTGCAGGAAAAGCCGTCGAATGAAGCCTGAGATGTTTCGAGAGATCGGCAAGTTGCCTCGCTGGGGTGCAGACTGGAAGAGCTCACAGAGAACCTGAAGCCGAAAACAGTCTTCAAATTATTACTGAGACTGATGAATACATCTCCATGAAAAAATGTATTTAAATCTAAATGATTCAAATAATAGCCCACAAATATTAATACAAGACTAACAGTAATTATTATAGCTATAGTCTATAGCAGCGTTGAGTTATAAATAAGTCAGCAAACATATATCTCAAATATCAAATCTCAATTTCTAGTGTCTTAAATAAAGCGAGTGATGGCATGAAGGAGCACACCTTTGCCATGAGCCGCTGGTTGTTCGGGTGGCAGGAGATACACTGGAGAAAGAAGGCCACAGTGGCATTCTCAAGAGCTGTCCTCTGCTGGGTGGTGAGCCCTCCAGCTTGCCCAGAAGATGCCAGAGAGTAGCGTGACCCTGAAACCTGAGGCGGAGGTGGAGCTGCTGCAGACCCTGAGCGCAGAGACTGACAACTCGCATTGGCACCAGCACTGGCACTGGAATGGCACAGCAGGAAAAGCAGCGCCGTCCACAGAGGGTTGACTTCAGGACCACCTAACCAGTCTTTCATGGCGTGACTGTTGCCTACTTCTATGAGGAAGCGCAGCACCGGCGCGACCAGCTCTGGAGCCAGAGGTGGCCGACTGTGTGAGGATGAGTGGTAGTTGTGCTGGTCTCTTCGCTCGGCCTGAGCAGCAGGCAAAGGGAGGTCAGCATTAGCCAGGAGGCCGACACAGAACTCGGCCAGGCTGCGAACCAGCAGCGAGGGTAAGCCTGAGTCCAGCAGTTGCTCTATGGCTCCTGGAGACTGGGAGGCAGCTGCCAGTGTGGTTAACTGGGACTCGGACAGATTCGTGGGGCATCCTGCGTGCTTGGAATCATCAGTAAGTCCTGAGGCATTGGTGTTGGCGTCATGCTGCTTTTTGCCGTCGTCGGTCATGGAGAGACGGCAGTGCTGGGCTTGAGAGTGGCTGGCATTGGACACTGAGACGACCCCCATCCAGGACATGAGCAAAGAGAAGTAGCTGGGGTGTATGTGACACATGGAGCATAGCAGGCTGTCCACTGCCTTTTTCAACACAATGTTGCATGGTAACGACATGGACCAATTATACAGCAGCCTGGAGGGAAGGGCAATAAATTGAATCAATAAACAAACAGGAAGTTATGAAATTCACCTTTTAAGGGCTGCATCATCAAAGTTGATAAACTCTATCCACATCAATACATGTTAATAAGTACGAATGCGAGATTTAAACATCCTCCAATTTGTTTAATACTAATTCACTGCAAGTCATGAGTGGGATTTGAATAGAATTTGTGGGATTAAGATTTTACCAAAGCACAATATTTACTTCTTTCTCCCAAAAAAATTACTGAAGGACTGGTAATTCACATTTTTAACCTCTGTGTTCACATACTCAAGCTGTAATATTAACTAATAAAAACTCCAAACAAATTAAAATTAACACAAAATTTATATTAAAGTCTAACCTTGAAACATGCTTAGAATTATAGGCAGGCCTTACTATTTGCCCTACAGTACATTTCACAAAGTCATTCAATCCGTCCTCAGTAACGGCTGGGCTTATCGCCAAAGACATTTATAGGAAAATTTATTTCTAGTGAACAGGAAAAATGTGGTGAATGTGTAACAGCTCAGATTCTGATTTCATGTATACAGACTAAATAAAAAATGTTATACTCTCTCTAAATATATAATATGCACGTGTATGTATATACTTACTCAAAAAGCTCTCTGTTGAGCAGTGCAGGTAGGTCATAGTCAACAGGCAGCTCGTAGCTGTGCCACAGGATGGCTGCCACACAGTGGAGGTGAGAGGGTGAAGGCATGAGGAGGCCGTACTCTCTCAAAGAAACAGAGGAAGAGCCAGCGCCGGCCCCAGTGTATCCCATGGGGCCGCTCATCTTGTGGGCTGCCATCCGTGAAGAGTCATGAACCCACTCAAGGAGAGCATGGATCCTGGGGGGTTTAGATCCAGAGCAAGCTTGGATAAATAACTCATAACAGGGATACGTTTTTGTATTTTTTTACTTTAGAACATTACCAACACATGACCATAAAATATGTCACAGAGAAAGGACACTTTTTACTGTCAGACTATAATTCTGTCTGGAATATAACCTTGACAGAAAACAGTTTCTCATTGCTTATTCTTCGCATTGAGGGAAATTGAGGACATTTGAGTCAAAGTATAAAAAACAAAAAGTCGATGTACCTGTCTTTGGTTCCTGGGTCCTGTGTGGTGCCTAGCTGGTACAGAATATCGATGGTGGAGTCTGAGGAGAGACCGTTTAGTCGTCCAAACAGCAGAGGACTGTTCAAATCTACAAAGAGAGGAGCAAAGACTAAAATAAAGATGGAGTTTATGATAGATAACAATTTTGTAACCCACAAATTTTAAATAATTTTTCAACATTGATCTGCAGATTTTTGCTATGGTATTTTCCTTGGGTTTGGGGTGGGGTATCTACAATTTTATGAAAAGAACACTCAATGAAGGCATAATCATGGTGAGCAAATTTGGGCCAAATCATCAAGTCTTTCAAACGCTATCAACCTAAACTAAACACATTTATTCAAATAGTTTAAGATTTGTGACTGTTTTTAAGGTACTGTGGATTAAAACTGTGTGTGACTTACTGCCTGGGTCTGTGCCAGAGGCAGCACAGTTCCTCAGCAGAATGTCAATGAGTTTGAGTCCGATGCGCGTCGACTGCAGGCCGATCTTGACTAGGACGGCCTCGATGTTGGGTGAGTGCATGCCACAGTACGGTGACATGAGTAGTGCTGCGCAAGTCTGCAGCAGGTTAGCTGTGGGTGCTGCAGCACTGGCCATCATGGCCTCTAGGTCATTGACATGCGTCAGGCAGTGGTGGAGCAGACGCAGCCATCCAATGCTGTACAGGAAAAGGGGAAAGGTTAGAATAATACCCACACCTCGCCCACATGGATATAATCTCAAACCAGGATTAGGTCATTGTACCTTGTTTTGGAGACCTGGTCCTCAGAAGGAAGGAAGGGGTTGTTGACAGTTGCAGAGGAAGTGTTACCAAATGCTGTCAGGCCCAAGAGTTTAATCTGAGACAGACCCAGAGTGTTGGCATCCCGAGGCCGGTGCAGCCTCAGGCAAACGGCAGAGGCAACCTCCGCCTTCACCAGCTGTATCTTTATGTACGTCAGGCCGCTGGTGACGACTGGTGTCGAGAGGGGCAACATGTTGACCCCGTCAGCGCTGATCTCCACCGAGACTGAGGAGGGGCAGGCTGTTTGGTGAAGACAATTACACAAAGAATGACATATGAGTTTTCATCCAGGTGAGGTGAAAATACACTTTTCAAAAGATACAGTACAATCGCAATGGTGCCATTTAAGATTATGAAATGGAAGTTGCGGAAATTTCAGTAAAAACAGGAGGAATGGTGAAGTAGCAAAAATGTTAACTGCTAGTGTATGTCAGTCGTCACTCACTGGCTAGAGAAGCGAGGTGTGGCTGGATGTGGAGCTCCTTCAGCAGTACAGCAGCAGGAAGGTGAATGGTGAGGTCACACCATGCCTCCTCTGGCAAGAAAATGTAGGACCAGGCTGCTGAGCGGGCCCGGCGGTGCGGCGGCGTGGCCTGAAGGAGGACCTCAGCTGGCTGCGCTGTGGGGCTGCTGGATGAGATCGTGCCTATGACACGAGAAATGTACAATTAGAAAAGAGTTGGTGCAAGTTTCTTTGGTTGATTTTTGTAAAGATATCATCCCTGCAAATGTAACAGACTGAGCTGCATGTAACTGAAAATTACCTAAAGGGGCAAAGTTGTGAAGTCCCTCTGCGTTGTCTGGCTCTGAAGTCATCACTCTGGCTTTGAGGTTGCCATCCGCTGCCTTTCCAGGGCCAGAGTCCAAGAACTTCATGATGGTGGACACCATGCTGCGTGCTGTGTTCACTATAGCCCGGGTGCTGGTCACCATGTTGTTGCAGATCAACTGCACACCACCTGGTTAGGGAAACAAGAGTAAAACTCAAGTTTTCAAAATGTCTTCATATTAATTAAGTAACTTTCGACGCTTGGACTAAAGGTTCACTGGTTTGTGAAGAAAATAAGAAATATGCTATCACAGAGTTAGCATAAGATCTCCATTAACGGATCAGGTAAACGCTACTCTGCTAAGCAGTGCAGTGCAAAAATATTGTTCTTGGCATGGCTTGGCATAATTACAGCCCCAACAATAGTAATACCATTTAAAAGGTTGGGATAAGTAAAGCTGAGTTAAATAGCACAATGAGATGTTATAAACTCACATACCCATATCATGGAAGGCCTTGAGAGCCTCGCTGGTGTCCAACACTCGGAGGATGAACCACAGAAGAGGCTCCGACAGCTGACATGTGGAAAGAGACCCCTGCAAAACACATGTACACAGCTAAGGCACTGGGCTACTTGTTGCATTTATTCCAAAAGTATTTTAGTATCAAATTATCAAAGCCCAAACAAATCAGTTTGACGCTCACCTGTCTGCCCATGTAGCCACAGGCCATGTACGTGAGGATGGGCTGTAACATGACCTGGACTGAGGTGGCCCTCTTACTGAGGGTGGTGAGGATAGTGAAGAGGCCGTCACCCACTGAGATTGCATCCAGACCCCCATGGAAGTTTTCATGTTTGGTCAGATGGAGACCACTGGCTCCTGGAGATCAGAGAGGACAGTCAGCTGCCATCAGAACAAAAACTTTTATCTTCCTGATGTCAGATTTTTTTCTTCTGTTCACTGGTTCCATCAAATATCAACATTTAATTGTCATTTTTATCACCTGACCACAACACCTGCATAGTCCTGCTACTGAATGTACTGCAGGTTATGCATAGATTAAAGCAGGGTGTGTAGAAATAACTAAATTCATCCTTTTTGAATTCATAAGCAATAAGTTGCTCAATTCAGGTCACTCAGAGATTAATGCTCAGTATTGCTGTGTAACTTATGACTCTCCGAAATGTGTTCATCACTATCCCGTAAATGTTATAAGTGGCTACTATTCAGGGAAATCAGGAACAAAAATTATCGATTAGTCCTGTACATGTGTGGAAGCTTCAACAAACACTTTTAGCCACTTGAGTCAGCTGCAAACAAAATACGGACACATTATTAATTACGATGTCAAGGAATAATCAATTTCCATGAACAGCCTTTAAAATGTCATATATTGCATATGATTATGGAAAATACTTTATTAATCTTTATCAATAAACTGATTTTGTCTGACTACTGATAAAGGAAATTTGCATCGCTACTTATAACCTTATAAAACAACCTAGGTGCACGTGTTAGCAAACAGTTTATTCAGAGTTTTGCTCCCTTTATTAAGCTCTGTTTTTTTTCTCCAAAAACTCCTGAGAAAGACATCCGGCTCTTCAGGGCCTAAATGCACAAGAACTATAGAGTAACAGGCCATGAAACAAAAAGAATGAGCTGAAAGAAGCTAAGACACTTGGTAGAAATGACAGGGCCGAGAGGGTCAGGGAGTTCATTTCTGTGGGTTTGTCTTACCTATGATCATGGCCATGGCACTGCTGTTGCACTGGCCCAGCGCTGACAAGATCTGGCTCATTATCTGCTGATTGGCTAGCACCAGGTCTGCCACACCGGCAGGAGGACCCTGACTGGACGAGGATCCACCAGCCACACTTTCTTTACTGCCACAGACCTTCTCCTCATCTGACACGCTGCTATCAGCAGCTCCGCTGCATGCCGGCGGCAGCCGCCCACTGAACTCTCGGTCTCCAGACAGAGGCAGCTGCACCAACACGTTGACCAGCTTGAGAAGGTCGAACATCAGCTGGTCACGGCTGGTCTCTCCACAGACAGCCTTTGCATCTCCGGGGCGGATGATGTTGGCAAACAGGCCACCAAAACATGCACGGGCACCCACAGAGCTGTCTGAGCCACTGCGGGAAACCACCTTATCAGAGCAGGTGATGTAGTGATGAACCAAGAATGTGATCGACTCAATGACAGAGGAGATGGTGGCCACTGACACCACCTCGAAGTTCTGCTCTAAAGTGAACTCCAGAAGCTTCACCTGGGCATCCAGCGGACCCTGGCCTGACTGGAAAGGACCCCTGAGGGATTAAGATGATCCATTAGTTCCCAAAGACCACTATTAGTCAAAATGACTGAATGTGCTTATAACATTGAAGCATCAGCATTGATACATTTCCCCCAAAAATGAAAGCCTACCTCTCAGTAGACAGGATGTGCATGAGCTTGAGCAGGAATTCGCTGAACATCTGCGGACAGGTGGAGGACAGATGGACCTGCAGGCGGCTTAAAAATTCATGCATGGCCTGGGTGGCGGTGGGTCCCACCTGAGAGGTGTGCTGGCTCGTCCCGTTGGTGCTGCTGCCGGACAGGAAGCGCACCAGGACATGGACCAGGGTGGGATCAGACACCATCTGCTGAGCTGTGCTTTCCTGAGAAGTCATCCCATTGCTGGAGGCTAGAAGTACAAACACAGGTTTTATACAAATCACTAAACACCAGGGATATACAAAATAAAAAACATACCATGTATTTATCTAAGTTATACTTTCTTGTCCAGAAACATTAACATATTCCGATCCTTTGACTTTCACCTCCTACATCTTCTGACTACCGACTATTTTTATCAGCAAGCACAAAGTGTGTGTGGATTAAATTCTGATCTTTCATAAAGGATTTGTTTTTCCAATTAATTTATTGCACATTGGAAGTCACCTTGCAGAAACATTTAATGTGTCTCGACATTAACATTAATCCATCACAGTTGTTCTGGTCTGGTCAAAGTTACTGTGGTAATGAATTTTTGAGCAGGGGGCATTTTGCTCATCAACTAGATGGAATATTCAAGGATGCTTTCAAATCCCCAAAAGATTTCAATAATGAAAAACATGAGCTGTATTATAGGAGAGTCTAATTCAATATGAATAATGTGACTCAGCGGCTGTATCCCTGATTTGTGTTAAGGCTAAATGTAGCTCCTAAATGGCTGAGTTAGGACAAATTGACATTTACTGACACAGACGCTCGACTGATCACATATAATAACTAAGCTCTGACACTTACGAAAAGTCTCTTTGAGAGAACAACTGAAGATTTGTCTTGACTGAGCACTACAACTTTGTTGAAGGCATATAGAAGGAAACCAGTGGATGTTTGGTACTGACCGCAGGCGGACATGTTGGTCATAAGAGTGAGAGAGTGCAGAACCAGACACCAGGTTCTCAAGGAGGTGTTGGGGTACCACGCCAGTACGGTTAGGAAACTGCTGATAGATGCTGGACAGACACAGATAGACAGACACAGAGAGAGAGACAGAGAGAGAAAGAGAATACAATGTGAGGCAATGTAATAAACTCAGCTTGTACAGCTCCACATCACAGGTACAGTATTTGAGGAAAGAGTGTGTGGGTGAGTCCTGACCTTGGTTGAGCGGGATGGTGGGCACTCGGCTTGCGTTGAACATAAAAATGTCCGATCCGCACTCGTCACTGTTAGCCGAGCAGGTGTTTAGACTGAGCGTCAACCACAGCTGCAGCAGTGACTCCAACTGAGGGAGAAGAAAAGGTTTCAAAAGTTTGTTGACTTGTTAATTAGGTTTACAAGGTATTCTTAATAGATGTCAAAGTCATTCATTCTCTAAACTCCAGTGTAAAGTTGGTTGTGATGACTCAGGACACTATCTGTTAAAACAGGTAAAAACTGAATGAAGCAGTTTCTAATTAAATCAGTTTTTCTGCAACACAGTTGACAAGTGTTTACGGTTGACAAGTTCCAAAAAGCTAAATGAAAGCCCCTTGGCACAATGATATGATTTTCAACACCTTCAATGAACACATATCAATGTTTATAACAAAATGTTTCATTATTATAATTCCATTTAGTGGGCCCAAACAGGGCAGGTCCTGACCTGTACATGGTGGACCTGCAGCATGGAGAAGAGCTTGTTAAAGCAGGCACTCAGCATGGGAATGGACGAGGACTGGACCATGAGGCAGCTCCCAGGAGGAGAGCCTCCTCCATGGAGAGCCCTCAGCAAGGAGTCATCAGTGCCATTGGACGTCTGGCTCACTGAAAATCAGACAGCAGAAACTTACAGCAATGACAAAGACACAGACTTCCAAGCTTGGTTTGGTGTGTTACCTGTCGATGAGCTTGAGGTGAGCGCTTGTAGAATGGAGTCAGCCTGTAGAGTTGCCATCATTTTCAGCATCAGTTCAGCCTGCTGCTCAAGGCCCACTTCTAAGCGGGCATCCAGAGCTGTAATACACAGAGGTTCAAGCTTAGATAGAAAGACACTAAAACATGAACTTAATAAGGTAAAGGCTGGCAAGAGAAATAGTCCATCTTCAGCAATCGCTCACCTTGTGATACAGAGACTGACAGACTCTGTGAGCCGGGCTTTTCAGCTGCCACTGGAGGTTTGGCCACAGGGATACCAACACCTCCAATGTAAGGGTTGTACCCATATGTGCCATAATCAGCGCCCCAGTAGTCATACCAGGTGCTGCTTATAGGCTGAGAAGAGACATGAGAGAAGGTGATGGAAAGATGAGTACAGGTACTGTAAGCAGAGCATTTTTTACATTTGCTTTCATATCTCCAACCGAAAGTAAAAGGTGTATCAGTCTAATCAACAATTCATGAGTACATACATTCATTAAGAGCCTGGAGAAAATGGAGACTGTCACCTCAAAAGATAGTAATTGTCAAGTTTATGTTCTATGAAAATTAGGATTTTACTATCAAACTGAGCGACTTGCAAATAGTTTATCAAGAGGTAAAGCTCTTTGGGTGTTTTGAGCTTGTGCTTTATCTCTGTTGCAAACAAAGGTTGCAAATGTATACTGCACCTGAGCATTACATAATAATAATCAAGGTCTGAGATAAAAACACATCACAGAATGTGTTTCCACAAAACACTACCATAACCTGACAACGTCTACATTAATTTGAGACACAAGCTGACATTTATAGATTGTCTGCCATGATTAATATTATATATAGTTGTTATTGAATAAACTTTATCAGAAAAATTATGAATAAATTAAAACTATGCTAACAATATGATGATTGTGTTTTTGATCAAATTATCTCATAGCATTAAAACATTATCTTCAAAAATCAACTTCATCTTAAAAATACTTTGCTTCCCTACAAGTTAATTTTTCTTGTGAACATACATCTATGTTGTGAAGTATAAATTTGTTTCATTCTCTATCATATCGATGCATGACATATTGATCATCAATACAGTAATACCAAACATTTAAGAAGGTAGTGACAAAGACAAGGAACAACCAGAATTATAATGTCCACGTACCTTAAACACTTTGGCAGCGAGTGGATCTTTTTCCAAATCAATATCTAAAGGATCAATATCAACATCCATCAGGTCTTGTAGCAAGTCAAAGTCTATGTCTTTATCTTTTTCCAAAGATGACAGAGGTGGAGCACCTTTGGATAATGAAAACAGCTTTAATATTGCCAAGCAAGCACACTAGAAAAATATACAAGCAAGGAAGCATTTCTTAGCTCCTGCACTTCACTGGGCAATTTTAATGCCGATCAAGCAATCAGCTCTTACACTCCTGTACTGGAGGCAGATGACACAGTAACAATCAAATATTTCTGTAATAACTGTGTTTCTGTGTGGCGAAAAGAATCTACTATAAGCAAGCATCCAGGATTTGCAAGTTAAATGCTAACGATACAAACACATAATGCAAAAGACAGATAACATTACTCATAAAATGCCTCTGAACCTGCAAATTTGATCTGTTACTCCAAAAGGCAGAACATGCAACTATGGAAAAAATTTAACCACAAAAATATAAAAAAATGTGTTGTTTCATATAAACATCTTGTGTGGTGTTGTGGGAAGTGTGGAGAACGGAGAGGGCTACCCACGCACTTTGGAAAAGTGAGGAGGTTGCGCTAGTACCTGCGATGATATCAGGTACCAGGGCCTCATCTATGCTCTCTACCAGGGGGATGGGTGCCGGCTGAGGCAGGGAGTCATCTGAATCAACCCCCACCGAGGAGGAGGAAGCCCCAGCCTCCTCACCCACCCCCACATCATCCATGATGTCCAGAGATCCTGGAGACAGCATCTCACCTGAGGAACCGACAAAAGTGAGACACAATTTTCTGTTGAATGCATATGTAAAGAATGGGGTTCAACAGTCTAAGACCAATTTTACATTCAAGTGATTTGAGTGTGTTTGTGTGTATCTAAAGATGTTAAATCTCAAGTTAATGTATTACTACGTTATGACGTCATTTTCTGACTTGATAGTGATGCTATGATGACATCAATGTGCCATATTATCATGAATGATTTTTTATCTATATAAGCTTTAGGTCAAGATACAGTGATATTTTCTAATTGTGCAAACGTTTTCCCATCAATATGTTGAACTTAACACACCTGCCAGGATGTCCTGAAGCATGCACGTGAGGGAATACTGCGCCCATGCTCCCCCCCAGGAGATGTCCCCCCGGTTGAAATCTGTCCCAACAAGCAAGAGCAGCAGGCGCTCCAGCTGATGCTCAGACACAACCTCACACAGGTGGATTGTGGGTCTTGTGGCGTTTGCTATCCTAGCTAGCACCTGAGCAGGTAAGAAAATAATTTATTTATGATTATAGGTATCTACAGTATTTTCAGATTCATGCATTTAACAAACCCATGTAGCGGTGTCAGATGATTACCTTGCAGACAAAGAGCAGCAGGTCAGCGTGACAGGTGAAGTCCATGGAGAGGAGGAAGAGGGCCAGCTTCTGAACCACAGAGATGCAGCGTTCATGGGACAGTGTGAAGGGCAGAGGTTCAACTTCTGGGGCTTCTTTGGCTGTTTGGGACTCTGTGTCCAATGTGGAGCGGGGCCATTCAGCCGTCCGCCGCAGACGTATCAGGTCTTTAAAGTGCTGCAAGAAGGAGGGAGGATAAGAATCCATTGTTTCTATAATATATTGACAAGTGATGAACTTCACAGGAAAACGGCATCAAGATTCTCATAATTTCTTAACTTTATACCTGACTGGTAAAATCCCACCATAGCAGAGCAAAGCCTCTAGCATGTCTATTTTAAAATTAAAACACAGACTGCGTGCACTTCACAGAGCATAGCAGCAATGCTCTGTAAAACATAGGCTGCCCCAAAGTGATTCCTGAGTTGAGAACATGGTGGTACCGCAGACTGAGCTCTGTGCAGTAGTGTGTGATGAGCTGCTCACCTTAGATGTAGCTTGTTTGAGCTTGGCCTGTTCCACCAGCAGTTTGTACGAGGAGCCTTTGTTGCTCTGGATCTTCTCCTTTTCGATTTGCTCCACCAAAGCTTTCTGTTTTGCTTTCAATAGATTTAACTGCTACAATGAAAAGGGCATGATAAATAAAAGAACAGCAAAAGCATTTCATAGACAACCCTAAGAAAACATTGTCTTGGGGTTTTTTTCACACCTTTATACACATTTTAACACATTACTCACGTGTATATGGCTGTTATACTAAAAGTGTGATGCTGTGCTGGTGCTGGAATGAGACACATTTACCTGCTTGTGGTGGACAAGCTGCTTACGGATCTTGCGGGAGTAGAGTCTGTCAAGACTGCTGCTGCTTTTAGCAGATCTGCTGGAGTTCTGAGATTGGAGGCTGTTATTGATGAAGCTCCACTGAATACCTGAAGGACAGACCAACATCAACACATCAGTTCACAGACACTGGAAAACACTACACAGAAAAGTAAGAACTGAAATCATATGCAATTTACTGCATCCAAGTCTTTCAATAGATATTAAAGTTAAATGATTGATCAGTGGTCAAGAGAAGACGGTCACACAAAAATTCTGTTATTTTCAGACGCATAAAAGCTCTATAATTCAGCCTGATCTATAGCATTGCAGCAACAAAATAAACATAGTGCTTTTAGTTTGAAGACACATTGCCAAAACAGTAAGTCATTATTTGAATGCTGTTGCCATGATGAAGATATGTACGTATGTGTCAATCTGATATGGTGAAATAAAATATGATATTTACATAGCACACAAAGCATAGCACTTTCTTGGGCAAATACAGATGCCAATTGCACAGCCGCTTAGATGTACAAGTCGTGAGATATGGAGAATTAGTAGGTTTGATTGAGAGGTGATTAGCCATTCTTTTGATATTTTCGATACATTAAATAAACTCTATCTTTTGAAGTGGAATAAAATCCTCAGAAACTCATTCATTTACCTGTAAATGTTCTCTCCCGCTCTTTTCCACCAAGCTGCTTCTTTCCACCCGAGGCCTCGTCTTCTATACTGGCTACATAGTCCAACAGTCTTGAAACCAGCATCACCACCCAGCTGATCATCGGGATATCTAAAACACCTAGAAAACACACACACTTTTAATTCCTTTGTCCAGTGAATAATTTGCCACATGAATCAATGTAAATGTGCACATCTACAAAGACATATGACTCTGTCCTTGTAAGGTGTTACGTCTACCAGCTTTAGGTGTCAGACATACCACAGGGAGGGTTTGCTTACCTTCAGTCCTCCGCATAGCTGCCAGTTGTGGCTGCTGCAGGGGAGACAGCAGGTTGTCCAAGAGGTTCAAGAGGCCCTCCAACACACCGCTGTTACTCAGAGATCTTTGGCCAATGCAGGACAAGAGCATGAACACCCTGAAATGGAGAGAGATGGAAAAACTGCAGTCAGTGCTGTATGTGCATCAAGCTTCACATTGACATTGTAAATTCTGCATTTAAGGTGAAACCCAACTGTGACCGAGATGTTGGGGTTCCAAAAAACAACAGCTTGTGGCCTGGTTCAGAAAATACTGAGAGAGAGCTGCACTTTGATGTAATATTACTCTTTGTTTGTTTCTTCTTTCTATGGAGACAAACTACTTAGTTTGGTGCAAGGATATATATTGAATAGCTGTTGATGAAAATAATACCAAGTTTTAAAAAATTGGCGCTTAGTGACCAAGATGTTAAAATGCTACCAGAGACCTTTGGTGCATTTGGCTCCTTCGTCCTTGTCCTGTCTCTTCTACCACATCTAATACAGTAGCCCTAATAATTAATAATATATGATTTGTTGAAACTACGATGGAAATGATTGTCCCCTACCTGTCCTGGGGGAAGATGAGCAGTTGCTCTGAGTTGTAGAGCTCCTGCAGTACGTTTGAAAGGAACTGGCCCCACCAGCGCTCGCCTCCACAGAGCTGCACCAACAACAGGCCGGTGTGAAGACGAATTTTGGGGGTGCCACTGATGCAGAGGTGCTTGAAGAGCTCCTCACAGGCCTGGGCATGGAAGGTACTCTGGAGCACTGAGGGCACAGAGTGGCCTGAAACATACAGACGTGAAAGAATGAATCAATGGTGTAATTCATGAAGCTGTTCATGAAAAGGCAAAAAACATTTCACGGGCCAGCTGTATCCTGCCTCCTACTAACCGTTGTTAGAATGCAGCAGGCTCAGCAGTGTGTCCAGCAGATACCGAATTATCGTCCTCAGCTGCTCTGTGGAGGAGTTATGAACCAGCGCCTGTGCCTCCACACCACCAGCTGTGGGGAGTGACTTGCGGCTGGCGCCCAGTGACACACGCAGTCTTTGGACAGCGTGGTGAGCCAGGTTGAGTTGCAGCTGCAGCTGGATGCAGTCCTGGTAGGCTGAGAAAACACGCTGGTCCTCCTCCACCACCTTGTCCGGTTTTCGTAAAAAGTACTGGGCGTTGTTAGCACTGTTGAGAGGCGGCAGGTCGATGTTCTGAAGGAGAGTCTCCAGTCGATGGCAGGCAAGATTGTACCTGGTAAACAAGAACAGGAGAGCACATGGAAATTTAAGTCCCTTCTCTCACACAGTTTTAATAAACATGTATCACATTTGATAAACAATGTTGGTTTTGATCTTTGGTTGGGATCAAAACATTATAGAACAATGGCTTTAGTGAACTTAAAAATGCATGTAAGTGCAGCTATAAGTATAAACATGTTTAGAGTTCCTACGCTCATGGTGCTGTAGAATTTAGTATACTAAGTAAAGATGCCTCATATGATGACATTTATTGTTTCACTCTCCGAGTGAACAGATTTAAGGTCATTTAACACAGCAAACTGGGGACGCAGCTGGAATGTGTGTTTAGTGCTGTACTTGATTAATACTGAGTACCTGCACTGGATGTCCTCCTGCAGCGCCACCATCATGGTCAAATGCTGATCTACATCTGGCTGACTGGCCGCATCGCTCTCTCCCCGGAGAGGATCATGCATCAACTTAAGCTCACTCTCCCAAGGCAGGATGTATGTGTGGCCATAGTAGAAACCAAGAGGGATCTTTGCCCGCGCGTTGGTGCTGCCGTAGCGACCGATCACAGTGATCTGATGGTTAAAGAAAGCAAACAAGGATATATAATTATAGTAACTTAACAACAGCACAAAAGACTCACAACATTATGTCAACCATCTGTCTCACTGACCTTCATGAACCTGCAGACAGGGGGTGGCAGCAGGTCGTGTAGAATGAGAGAGTGTGTGCTGATGTCAGTGGCCACGACCAGCCTGCGGCCATCCACTTCCTCACCCAGCGTCCAGATGTCAATAGACAGGGAGGCCAGGTCGCCACAAGTTGGGATCAGAACGTCAGTGAGCAAGACCGGACGACCGAAGTCCAGGGTGACAAAGCGACGAGCTCCTGGGGGAAAGGAGAGCAGACGTTTTCTAAAATGTTCCCTTTTAGAGAACTGATGCTATGGTGGTGTGAGGCCGGGATATAGTAATGTGATTTCAAAGTAAAGCATTATTAAATCTAGGTTGTTTTTAATGAAATATTGTAACGTTACATACCAGAGTGCATCCGCTCTATGATGATGGATTGGTGTGGAGGAGGCTGCAAGAAGTGAGATGCCTGGGAAATGGCCAAAGCGAGACCACTACCAAGGGGGCTCTGTAGCATAGAGAAAATCATGGTTATAGTTTTAAAGAAGAAACTTTTGCTATTTATTGCCAAGAAAAACTTGGTGGTGAAATAGATGTATATTGCAGTTCCGGACTTATTCTGGTACACTGTGCACTATTCCTCCAGAGTTACATAACAGCTATCATTAAATAACCAAGCTTCATGATGCATGTTACTAACCGGCTTGACTTTCTGTGTGTTCTTGTGTGCAGCCAGATTGACAGGCCCTGGGTCCATCATGGAACCTGGGAACAGGTGAGCAAGCTCAGCACTGAAGGCTGCTGACACCGCCTCGTTGGGCGGCGTGAGAGGAGGGGTCATGAAGAGAGGTGTGGTTTTAGGTGTCGGGGGGATGACATCAGAGGGATGAATAAAGAATCCTGGAGTGGAGGAGGGGTTGGAAGGCACAGAGTTGTGGATTGGTCCCACACCAGAGGCGGCAGCGGCGGCTGCAGAGGTGGTCTGATGCAGCTTGGCCTCCAGCTTGGCCTTCTGTTTTGAGCACAGACAAAGAGTAAGACACTATACGCTGAAACAATGGCTAACTCAGTTTGTGGTTCTTGTGAGAAAAAGTCAACAATAAAACCAAAAGAGCTTTCTACAGTGTAAAATGAATCTGTAACATCAACTCAGTCTTTCACCTGCTGCTGCAGCTTCAGCAGCTGCTGCTGTTTCTCTTGCAGGACCTGTAGCTGCTGCTCTGCCGACACCATGGCGTGTGACAGCGACTGGAGTGCCACTTGCGCAGCAGAGCTCAGAGCTGTCGATGCTTCACCGACTGTTCCAGTCGACAGGCCGCCCACTGCCGGGGTCACGCCGAAAGTACTCACTGGGGTTTAAGAGTTACAGGTTCAATGACCAGGTCCTACAGTGAAACTTGAGCCACAAAATGACATCAATGAAAGAAAATGTTTACCAGTAAACATGCTTGTGTCATCTCGTTCCACACGTGTGCCATCACTGGTGGAAATACAGGTAAAGTGCAAAGGCTCCACCTCCAGGAGTCCTGTTAACGCTGTGAAGCTGCCCTCTGCTGCTGCACAGCTGCTCACTTTCCCATTTCCTGCGAGACACAGAAACAAACATTCACATAAACATCTGAGTGTCTCATTCAAAGCTACAGAATGGAGCTTGTGTCGAATTAGATCTTTTGTTTTTATTTCAGGCCCTTTTCTGTCATCCTCACTCTCACTCACTGTATCATCAGCAGCAATGTATCACTGTGGTTTCTTTATTAATATTAATCACTGCTTTGGCCACAGTCTATGGTCTATGGATATTCATAGATGCTTTGCATTGACCATTTATGGTTGAATGTGGGCGTGTACAGGGCGGACTTTGAGGCAGATCTACGAACATTTCTAGGTGGACATTTATAAAGTTAACAGTACGTTCAGGTGTGTGTGCTAAGTCATGGATGTAGATAGCATGCCAATAATGTGGAATGATGATACAACCACTTCAAACTTTTGGTCTAAAAAAAAGGTCAAGTAAAAACATCAACCAGCTTGCCAAAGTAATGCATATTAACAGTCAGATTAACCCCACGTTAACATTTACTCCATGGCAAACCTGGATTTCAGAAGAGTAGTAATTGAGGAATTGTTAAATTGTATCTTTAATTTATATATTTTACACATTAATTTGGTATTTGAAAAAGTACCAACCATTTGAAGTATGTGGCAACAATGGTTGAATCTTGAATCTGGGTCTTGTCTGGGTACAGACTTTAAAAAAATGTCTGTCTCACTTTTCTTTATTTCTTCTGCCCTTTCCCTTCGTCCTCTTTTTTCTATTTTTATCTCTCCCTCCCTGAGTTCTTTCTTTCTTTCATAATCCATGTTCCCCTGACCTATGGAGGGGAACAAACACTTAATATATTTTTCAGTGACCATTGCCTTGTTTTCAGTGCTTCATTCAATAAAATAACAGCCTAAATGCATTTCTGTAAACGAGACTCAGGATAACTTTGTTATAAGAAATGAGTCTGTCCCGGGATGTGAGAAAAGAAGCAGAATGTTTCTACAGCAATAGAAGAGTTTGTGTGGGCCATTAGCAGCAGTCACGTTACTTCAGTGAGGAATTAAGTGTGTAGATGAGCTCAGGTTGCAGTACAATAGTGACTGAAAGACATGAGACGGGATAAGAACTGAGTTAACCCAGCCTGGACATCATAGATGGAGGAGAGATGATTTGATGTTCAGTTACAATAATCATAAAGTTATATAATATTTAGCATCAGATCCATTCACTCAGTGAATGTCTGATGCATCTTTACTAACCCTAACCCTAACCCAGAGAGCACATGTTGAAAAAAAAAAAACACTAACTGGATACCTGCAAGGATGTCAGAGAGGTCGATCTCATCTGATTGGACGCCGATGCTGCTGTTGAAGGCATTCTTACAGGAGGAACCACTGACCTCTAAGTCAAAGAGCACCGGGTCAAAAGGAGAGCTGTACAAGCCATACCTGGGGGGATATAGAGAGTGGGGTGAGAGGAGAGGCTTGTAATTGGGAAAACTGCCTTATTAGGAGAACATTCATGTCACTCAGGAAGAGAATCATTGAATAGGTACCTGGTCTGCAGCAGTGCCTCCAGTGGAGTGAGGCGCTCCTGCAGCTGTCGAGAGATGGCAGTGAGCAGAGAGGCGCAGGTAGTGCTGCAGCCCGCCAGGTCCTCCTCCTTTACATAGTTCAGTAACACAAAGTACCAGAACACTGAGCCTGAAAGTAGACAGGAGGGACAGGTCAGAACATTTAAACACAAGCCATGGAGGAGAAACAGGGGATAGGAGCAATGGGTCATTCTGTTTTGCTCTTTAGTTACTTACCACCTGTTGCTGCTGCAGGCAAGTAAGGCATATTATCAAGCAGAGACTTTAGAAGACTCACACCAAAGCCTTGTTGACCTGGGTCTCCTTTCCCATTGCTACAGCAAGAAATAAGACAACATTTTCAATATTATCTCCACATAAAGCAAAACATTATCAAGAAACTACCTCAACAGATTCTCAAAGTTCCTGGAGTTGGTACAGACCTAAAAACAACAATGTTACTTGCCTTATACAAAGGGCAAGAAAGCGGGCACATTTGTGGGCTATGCTCCGGCCAGCCTCGAAGAAACACACTCGTACAATATCCGTTAGCCGTGTCCGGGTTTTTATCAGAAGACCCTCCTTTCCCTCTCTTAAGCTAAAAAGAAGAAACAAGACATATTACTTTTCTAAGTACAAAGTCAAAGTCACATAGATATCCTGGATGATACTGGTTTACTTGCTGTGTGCTCCGACTAAAGTCCTACCTGCAAGGTCCGTTGGTGAAAACCCCGGCCAGCCAGCACAGGATGTCCAGGATGAGGCTTTGAGCATGCTCAGTGGCCGCGCTGCCCTCTGACAGACAGAGCGCATCCAGCAGATTCTCATGGAAGTCTGGGAACTGCAGCATGGCACAGCGTTGGAGCCTGAAAAGCAGAGAACCACAAAGAAGGTCACGTCTAAAGTTATCAGCTGCAGGGTGTGCAGCAAAGACTACAGAACCTGATGTCACGTGATCTGACCTCTCTTTGGGTATTGACGTCTTTTTGAACCTTCTGATTGTAACTGAAACTTCTTGCAGTAGGTCACATCCTCGAAGGTTTTCTACTTTCTTAGAAGGTGTTTGTGTCTCCGTCTTCACTGCAGAAACCTTGTCCTACACACACAGAAAACAAACAGATTAACAAGCATGATTATGTATCCGTAGTGTCACTGTAACTTAATCATTTCCGATTTAGTTTACACACCTAGTTTTCCACCATTCGGAAATGAGATGGTTCGCATGTCATATTGTTCAGGTTGTATGTCATCAGGTTGATGACACATCCTTAAATACAATGTTCCTTAGTTACAGGCTGAAAACTGGTGGAAATGTGTGGTGGTTTACCACCAAGGTTTAAAGAGCCTGGAACAACCACTTAAGCAGGTGGGCTTCCATAATATGTTTGCATCTCAAACAAAAGGACATTATTACATTGCCTGCTAAAGTGGCCAATCTTTATTTTATGACATATTTGTGTATTTTGAGTGTTGGTTTACTTAAATGAGTTCCATTTGTAGCATCTACTGTACCATGCTGTGAACGGATCCGGTCCAGTCTACATCCAGGACATGGTCAAACGTTAAACCCCACCCCGTTCACTCCGCTCTGCTTCGGCCAATCAGCTCGTTGCTCCCTCACTGCGAGCTAAACACTCATCAACAACACGACTGTTTTCCGTCCTGGCTCCTAAATGGTGGAATGAGCTCCCCACTGACATCCGGACATCAGAAAGTCTACACATCTTCCGCCGAAAACTTTAAACATACCTCTTCCGACTTTACCTTGAATAAAAAAAAAAAAAAAAAAAAAAAAAAAAAAAACACTAACAACTTTTTGAAACTAACATTTTACTAGCACTTAAATGGCACTTACTTTGTAGTTTTGCTTTATTTGAAGAAATTGTACTTTCTTGATTCTTGTCGTCCTTGGTATGTACCCTCGGGTTTGAATGCACTTATTGTAAGTCGCTTCGGATAAAAGCGTCAGCTAAATGAAATGTAATGTAATGTAATCTACTGTCATATTATGTAGAGGATTGGCTCTGGACATGAATAAAAGATGTTGGGCAGAAGTTAGCTGTCAAACCTAGTGAGTTGTTTTACTATATTGAGACACAGTCCTCTACACCTAAGACTAAGGCCAACAAATTTACAGAAAAACCCAAATGATTAATCATACAAACTCTCATTTTGTGACTTATTTGTCCTTTTATCCCAAAAAAATAAAAGATGGATAAAATATTATATGAAAGCTAAAAATGGTATACTGTTAGCGACTTTTTTTCAAGTAATCTGCTGATAACTTTAGAGACTAAAATATGACAAAAAACGAAATGTATTACTTGGACTAAGTATAAATTTTAATAAACCACAAACAAGGACAGTCTGGACTGTAACTGCCTTGCAGAGATGTTGACGTTCATCTGACGACCATGGGCGCAGCCCAGGTGACAGATGTTGCTTTGTAAGCCATTAGTGACATGAATTTGATTCTGGCAGCCATGGGTAGCCAAACAGGCCACCTCATTCTGGACCACATATTACACCAAGTTGGCACAGTTTTAACCCTGAAAAATGTGATCCGTTTCTTGATTGAGAAAAAATATTGTGACAAAACTCAAGACTGAATTTGTACCTTGGAGGCCTGAGCCCGTTGCAGTAGTGTGGACAGTGAGTGCGCTTTAGTGCCCTGGGGTTTGGCACTGGGCATTCTAACCAAAGGCCGGGGACTTTCTTCCATGCCCTTGTCACTCACTGCTTTAATGTGAACCAGGAAGGAGCGGTACTTTCCTCCTGCCATGCCTACAATGCAGGGACGAAAAGGACAAGTGAGAAACATTGATGCATTTACAATTCCATGGATGATTGTTACCACTATTTAGTAGAAAGTTGTGGTCAGGTCAGTGACAGACTGTGACTTCTCACAAACATACAGCGAGGACTGTTATTACCTTTGACCAGTTTTTGGCTGGTGAGGCTGAGCATGCCTGCATGGCCAGAGAGGTCCAGGCCACTAGCCAACCACACTGGACCACACAGGATATCTTCCTTATGGTCCTCTAGGAATGGACACAACATGGACCCTACGACAAACATACAAAGCTCTACTTTACACATAGTACATAATACACACATTTGACTGTGTTGGGAACCTTCTGCCCTCTTAAAGATGGAGCAGGAAATGTGAGACGTCATGGTTGAATATTAGAACATGTTAATGACAGGTGGACAGTCCTTGTCTGTTAATTGAACACAGCTAATGAAAAACCAGTGACCATCAGTGTTGGTCAAGTTACTTCTAAAAAGTAATTAGTTACAGTTACAGATTACTTCTCCCAAAAAGTAATTGAGTTAGTAACTCAGTTACCACATTGTTAGAGTAATTAGTTACTCAGCAAAGTAACTGTGGCGTTATTTTTCATGTTTTATAACACTGTTACGTTCTGTAACATCTTTAACGTCAAAGATGTTTATATTAACTGATTGAAGAATAAAAACACTATATACAGTATTTTAGAGCATTTGGTATTTATTTTAACTCAATAGATTGTAGCCTGCCATATGATGCATAGAATTAAAAACATATAAAAATAAATATTGATGTGTTGAATGTGTGTAAATAGCGTGTTTATGTTTACGGGGCCGCCATGGTTTGCGGGCTCAAGCACGGGGATATGTGGGATTGATGTGGGTTTTGTTTAAATACACTTATAATACGCAACCTTTTTGTGTCGAATTCGTTTATATTTATATTTATTTAATTAGGGATTAGACCGATAACAAGGTCATCGGTCCAACCAGGGATCTTTCGTTTATAATAACTTGGTCGGGCAGCGCGCAAGGTACACAGCGGGTCGAGTCCGCCCGTGTCCTTAAAATTAAAAGCGTAGAGCATTTCCCCTGGGGTTTGAACAGGGTGATTTGTTACAACCGCACGCTTCATTCAACCAAATTGTAGTAACGCGCCACTTTACATTATCAATAACGATAGCGGCGTTGTAACGATGACAAAAGTAATTAATACGATTACTCCGTTACTGAAAAAGAACTCCGTTAGTAACGCCGTTATACTTAAACGCCGTTACTCCCAACACTGGTGACCATGAATAAGATTTCACAATAACAAATTGATTGTAAGGGAGAATTAAACCCAGCTGTGTTCTCCTTTATGTTTGCATAAATTCATGCTTTGTAGCACCAAAACATAACTGCTGATTAAAACATAGTCTTTATACTACGGTCAGCATTGTAAATCATGTGACCCACTGAACACTGGGCTGTTTGTTTCGTTAGAGGATCTGAAAAAAAGATCTGTTGAAAAAGATGAACCTGGCATATAATTTGCTGCAAGGCAGGACAGTGTCATACTGCTGGTTTGGTGTAGCCAATCAAAACCATGTTGACTCACATCCCTCATTGTTTATTTGTCACATGAGCAGTGCATATCTGCCACACAATGACATCTGATCAGCCTTGACCTTATGTAACACAACTTCACAAAGAAACGTATAGAAATACATTTTTAGTAAATGTGATAACATTTGATTAATTATTCTTAAATAATGATAAGGCAGTGGTGGTTTAAAAACACTTTAAATATTTGAAAGGGTAACAGCTATTTGCTGGACAAATTGAGGGGGTGATAACTGTCTTTCAGAAAAAGTAAAAACAAAACTGTAATACTCAAATAAAACAGATGTAAAACTAAGCAGACTAATTCTTAACCTGATGTCTCCTCTATGTCCATGAACTGGATGTCCTCTGTGAAGTCATGCAGCACAGGCTGGCCATTCTTCTCCCCATTGGCATGGAGGACACTAGCGAGGGGAAAGGAGATCTGTCGGTCCACCGCTGTCTCTGTTAAAGACATGAAAAGTAACAGTTAAACATAGGCACTTTATCAACATCTCAGTTCAGTTTAGTTACTTGCGGAAAGAGAAAATACATCTTTTGATACAATATCACGAAAAGTCCATGCATATGCTTGTTCAAAACACTGTTATTGAGGAGAACAATCTAGCATCTCAGATTAATGTTTGAATAAAAATTCTCACCACTGACTTTACCCAGCCCAGGAGCCTTGTTCTTCAGTAAAGTGATCTGGATCTGAGGAATGTTGACTATGTTGGCATTCAGGACAAATTTGAAGTCCACGTGGCCAACCATGCAGGCTTTTGGCAGCACAAGCTCAAACACATGCTCGTCCCAGCTGGAGCTGCAGAGAGAATATGGGTCACCAACTGCCTCAATGTTCAAATAAAAGTCCCCTCCCTTCCCACAAAGGTAAGACAACTGTCAATGTAGAATTTACTACTGGTATTTGCTGTTTGGATAGATGATTTAGTGTTAAAGATACCTGTCACTCTGAAGCTTCCAGGTGCGAGTGTGCTGGGCTGCATCTCCATGGTGTTGCTGGTGGAGGTGCTGCGGGTGGCGTCGCTGCTGCTGCTCCTGCTGCACCTCCACCCAACATGGCGGCACTGTGGCTGAGAAGCGGGGGATCAATGTCTCAAAGCGTGTCAGCTCCACCAAGGACATCAGGCTCTCCGTGCTCAGCGGTTGGTCCACCAGGAGGTCCACTCCTGCACAAAGAGCAGCGGCTCATCAGATTAAACGTCACAACAGTATCACAGAGAGGCAAACAAAGTAATGAATGAGTGACTTGTGTCAGTTCTACCTGTGATCCCTGGGCTAGAAGGGTTGGAGGAGGGCTTGGCCCCCTCAAGCAGCATTTCAGCCCCTTTAGAAAGGGGGCCATCAATAAACATGTCTCCGTCATCTACATCGTCACACACGCCTCCAATTTGAAGGAAATGAAGTTCTCCACCTTCAGAAGAGAGTAGAAACAAAATGAACACCAACAGATAATTAACCTGTAGGCACTGAGGCAGTACAACATGGGATACAGTGTTACATGCGCTTTACACACCACGGAAAGAATAAACATGTCATATCCTGTGTCCGTCACACAATGACGAACCACTCCCACTAATGAAGCATTAATGTCCACACTAAGTTCAGACCACATGGTAAAAAATGTATGTAAATCGGATTAAAGTTGTAAAATGAGGCTTACCTCGTTTTGACAGTAGGTGGTGCTATCACTATAACTACATACAGATTAACAGATCTGTTCAGGTCAAAAACACTAATTTCTGTCCAGATCGTATAAATCTTGCTGGAGTGACGTTCACTCCAGCGAGTATATATATATATATATATATATATATATAAACATCACAATTCCGAAACTCCACAATATCCACGTTAGTCGGGCACATACCATCCAATAACAGTTAATATTATATAAACAGTCTTAAAAAACGAATGTCATAACAATTCTCATAACGAGTGTGTGTGCGTGTGAGAGAGAGAGAGCACAAGAGAGACAGCCTGCCTACTGCCCATCACCTGAAGTTCTTAATGTTAACTTGTATTTATAACTACAGCCTATAAGAGGTTTCTGGTATGACTAATGTATTACCTTGTTTAAAAATACCAGTACTATACAGTATGAACACCTGAGAGGTAACAGAACCGACAATAGGAAATACAATAAAACAAAAAAATATGGATGAACCTGTGTGAAAACAGTTAAACTCGACCTTGTCGTCCTGGTAGTTAACAATGTTGTTCTCTACAGGGAAACAGGTCCAGAAATAACACACTCACCTTTAGTGCAGGCACAAAGGCGATCGGTCCCAGAGCAATAGGTAACTGAAACAAAGGGGTCTGTCTCCTCAACTGACCCCTCCTTCTTAGGTGGCTCCACCTTGGCCAGGACCTCTAACGTGGACAGGTCCAGAATCATAATGTATCCCGCCCTTGTGGTCACCACAAGGTGTCCCAGGCCTGCCACCTCTAACCTCTTGCAGTCTTTGGGACTGGGGGCAGAGGTGGAGGGACTAGTGACAGTAGCGCTGCTGCTGGTTGTGGCTGCTCCACATGCAGTCCCAGTTCCAGAGCCAGCAGAACCTGCCGGGGCCGTTCCAAACCCAGACAAGCCTTTTTTTGGAGCAGAGGGAAGCGCCTCCTCAGTAGCTTCTTCGCTGTCATCTTCCCTGCCATCCAGCACATCTGGAGGTAGCAATATATGAGAGGTGATTGCATCACAAGGGTCCCAGATCTGCTGCACCTTCACAGGTTCGTCATCCAAAGTGACAATACGGGTAGAGTAGTTGAGCTTGTAGAGGGCTAGGTAGCCCCCTCCGCTCCCACCACTTGTGGACCTCTGTTGTTGCTGATCACCCGGGGGCAGAATGAGGGGTGTCTGAGGCGGGGAGTCCCCTGGTTGGTGGCCTTCCACCCCGTTGGCCACTGGGTGTAGGGGATCTCCCTTGCGCTGACTGCAAAGGGCAGAATGCAGGCGGTTGAGATTGTTGAGGGCCTCAACTTGATTTGTGGCGCTAAGAGATTCAGCGCTACATGGCTGCAGGCTGACTAGAAGGTGCACACCATCCCAGCAGGGTGTTATTGAGTCCACATAAAGATTCTCCTCTTCCAGCTGTTTGGGCAGCCTCAAGCACTGCACCAGCGATCCGGGTCGAGGTGGGGCAGAGACACTCGCCGCAGCCAGTGTGCTCCATTTGTCCATGTGACCGTCTAACCCTGCCAGATTATTTGCTGCATCAGCAAACTGCTGAATGTAGGTGATTGGGGGATCCTGAAGAAGAAGCTGCTCGTGCGTGTCAAACTCCATTTCTATGATCTGTGGCACAGTGAAGCCCTCCTCATGCAGGCCCTTGCTCATAAGGTTGTTCATTTGGGCAAACACCTGCCCTGAGGATTTGTCATCCACATCTCTGATACTGTACAGCAGCAGCACAGGTATAGTCCTGTGCACAGCCTGCAGAGAAGAAGGGCTTGGAGGATGAGAACCTGCTAGATTAGAGAGGCCCTGCTGCTGGGCTGCAGTCTGAGGATTGCAGATCTCTATTTCCATGGGACCTTGGTCCTGTACAGGCCCAGAGTGAAAGGGCTCAGGGCCCTGAGTTCTTAGTTCTGTGGTCCTGCGTGTTGTTGCTTGGGCTGTGGGTTTGGGTCCAGCCATTGGGGTGCTGGATGCTGAGCGATAGCTGAGCAGGCCTCCGGCCAGTAGGCAAGGGAGGGGAATGTTGTGGTGGTCGGAGACCTTATCTTTTGCTTTGGCCTGGCTGTGGGCCTTGACTTGTTTTAATGAGGGGTTGGCACCCAGCTCCTCTAGGTCCTTGACCGTGTCCTCCAGCACACTGGCAACCACCTCCCACTGGAGCTTCTCTGGCTGCTGGAGCACACTAAGCGCTGTCACTCCTAGGCTAATGTCCATGCTCTCCCACAGAGACTGCTGACCTGAAATGGAAAAAGGAAAAGAGCTGAGATTTTCCTTTTCACACCACAGTATGAGTGATGGAAAATACAATTATAATAAGCAAACTAAATCCATTCATACAAATATGGATCATTAACAAGGTAATAACAAGTGCACCACAAGCGTTAGATTACAAAATTTAAATTAAAGTACCTGTTATTGACTCTGATCGGGAATGCTCATCACTATCTGAATCCTCCAACTGGTCATCACTAGAAGAGAAGATGTGGTTAGGCAACATGACTAACATGACGCAACCCAAATTTAAGAACTGTGATGAAACAAATTACTCTTTGCAGTTGTGCAAAGTTTTTCTTGCCGTTAGCGTGGGATTAAAGATCATTCAATTCGAGGGCATGATCATCAAATTGAGGATGTATTTATTAACTCTTTAACTCTGCAGGTAAATAGACATGATATCTCATCACTATGAAAATATCTTTTTAATGAAATGTAACTGGTTTCCTGCTGTTTTAGTTTCTTGCTATTTTTCTTGATTTAATCGCTATTTTCTTGACAGCTGTGAACTACTTCATAAAAGAAGAGATATTAAAAATACAGAGGACTTCACTTGCTAAAGTGACACATGAGTGACAGTTCATTAATCACTGAGTTTGAGCTGATAGATCACTGAGTAACAAACATTTCATCTACAATCACATTTTATTTATTTTAAATTTAAATTCATACTCCAACCGTCATACAGAGTATTTTTATGCTAAACAAAAATAAAATGTTTGCATATTAAGTTGTAGAAATATTGTCCCAAGATTCTATAAATATAAAAGTACCATGACCTTTTTAGAAAACTGGCATCGACTTAGTACCGAAGTATCGTTTATTGTGACATCCCTATAAACTATTATTTGAGAGAATTTTCCATTTGGTGGGATTTTCCATCAAAACAATTGCACAAGTTGTTGATGTGTGTATAGTTAATGTGGGTGCCTCACCTATCTCCCTCCAGTTTTGGCAGGTCAGAGCAGGAGGAGGACTCCTCTAGCCAGTCCAGAGTTGGTCTCCGAGACTCTGTCAATGTCTGTTGGCTTTGCTCGCCTCCACACAGGATCAGCTGCCTCAGAATGGCAGGATCGTACGGGTTGATGTCAAACTTCAAATGCACCTGTTCATCACACAATCACACACTCGTTAATATGGGATCATTCCTAACATGTAATGTCTGGCACCTTCATGTCTCGATGCAAAGAGAAGGACAGATGATCATTTCTTATGCATTCACAGTTTGATGATCTGACCCTCATCATTTTGGAGACATCCCAGATGCACATCTTGCCCCTCTTGGTAGCAGCAGCCAGGAACTGTGGGCAGCTGCCAAAGCCGTAACAGGTGATCTTGTCAGAACTGTCGTGACCATTGGGAAAGTGGGCGGGGCTAGTTGCCAGTGTCACTGACAGTGGGACGTTCTGTGTGTGCTCGCCCTTTACAAACGGACAATTGGGAGAATGTCGCTCGTGTTCCGACCTGGATTTCATGGAGAAATGTTGCGTTACAGACATGTGGGGACCAACATACAACAGGCAGTAACTTATGCATTTGCTCTAGCAGCTAAATATTACTGCAAACTGTAGTTAATGACGTGCACTCACCATGGCTCATCTGTAGGCTCCCAACAGACCAGACACACACTACAAGTGAAACACATGGCTCTGTCGTCCCCTGTTGAGGCAGGCTGTGGAGAGTCAACAGGATCATTAGAGCTTCTTAATACTTACAAAGCAACAGCGGCTTCATTTTAAATGCAATCTCTAAAGAAATAGCCAATTTTACAAATCAGTCCACATTCAATAAAAAGGCAAAACTAGTTTTCAGAAGTTTTTTCTGTATATTAAAAATAAAAACCAACAGTCAAATTCTATATATAAAATCCAAAGAATACGTATGGAGAGACTTTAAGATGGCAGCTTACAGGTACTTATCCAAAGGGATCTGATAGGAGTAATGTGATTGACTGCTTGTAATGGAATTGTGCTTCTACTGTACTGAATTAAGGCTGAGTGTTAAAAAAAACATTAACAAATATTGTGAAAAACATGTCTAACTCGGTCATTATGGGTTATTTGGTTCTAAAATGACAAATATCAATTCAAGCTAAATCTACAAAATAACGAGTAAAAAAGATGAAGAGGTCTGAATATTTCTGAAGCCACTGTCATGTCTCAGCCACTGTGTGGAAGTCAGTGAAATTAACAGGTGTAAAAATAGAACTAAAGATATTTAGTTTTATAAAGGAATTGAATTAAACGTGCATTCAGCATATGTCATAAATCTTAAGGTATTGCCCAAAACGTTTTGTGATCTCACAATGACTTTGACCTTAAAACATTAAATACTAATTAGTTTTCCCTTGAATGTTTGTGCCAAATATGAAATTTCCCTCAAGGTGTTCCTGAGAGACATTGTTTACAGGGATAGACAGAAAGAACTTCTGAAAACATATAACCTCTTTGTGTATTACAACCGTTGTTGCAAACGTTTGCGCTGCTACTGAGGACTCACTTACGATAAGAACACAGGTTTGAACAGGAATAGTCGCTGTGGTTACATTCTGTTAAATATTACCATGTCTTCCACTGACTGAATAATCTTTCAGAAACACCAATTATATTCTGTGCAGGCCTATAGCCTCTAACTGCATGCATGTATTGTGAATGTGTATGAGCCTACAGACTATGTTGCTCCTGTGAGCTGAGCTGAGTTTTCTCTTCACCCACCTGGTGGTAAAAACCTGCTTGAGCCATTGGGTCGGGCTGAGCCCACCTGTAGCCAGCATGTGGCCACAATGTAAACGTCTCCCTCCTGTTGGCCTCACTGTACATCAGGGATCTGCAGAGAGTAAAACAGTTTAGAACCATGCCCAGTTTCCTTTGTGCTGCTGAGGAATGTGTCATTGTGACTGTTTAGTAGCAGACAACTTGTGAGACCTGTGTTGTATATATGCTGTGCATTACAGATCATACATGTACCCCTGAGTAAGGCTGCACGATATATCAAATATGTATCTGCATCTTGATGTCAACGTGTGTATCCCATAGTAGGGATGGGCATAATTAATCGACGATCGATTAATTGATCATTAAGAATTTCGTCGAGGAAATTATTTTTTCATCGAGAAATTCACAAATTACACATTTTACCACGGGGGGCAGTGTTTGAAAAAAACGCCACAGGCCTACTCAGTTACCTGCAACTGGCAACGAGTTACCGTGTATTTCCATTTCAGAAGTAAACATTAAGAGGTCATGGCGAAGTGTAGAGTGGGACCATCTTGAGTTAAAAAATGACTTGGTTCCCTGCCAATACTGCGAAGCTATCCCAGAGGCTGGGGGAGACGAGCAGCCTGCGTTGTCTGACACGGACGAGGGGAGCGCAAAAACCGGAGCCGCGGCCAGGCTAGCCAAGTTAGCACGGAGCTACCTGTGTATCACGGGGACGTCAGTCCCCTCAGGGCGAGTTTTTTCGGCGGCTGGACTGACGGTCACCAGGCTGCGTTCGCGTCTGACCCCAGAGCATGTTAACATGCTCATATTTCTCAACACAAACCCGTAGGCTGGTGCTGAGGTTGTATTTGAGATACTGGTTATTTTTATGAAGCGTTCTCGACTCTGTGCCTTGTTTGATAGTTTTGAGTTACATCTGGCAAAACCTGTCAGACCTAAGTATTATATAGATGTGGTTAAGTTGTTGTTTAACATGATGTTTTTTATATTATTATTATTATATCATTATTTTGGAGAAAAAAAAACGAGGGTCAGTTGTGTTTAGTAACTCCGGCTTCTAGCTGTCGGCTCCGCTGCTTAAGATTACGGCAGCGCATATTTTGTTCATCTTGTAATAAAGATCTCAATGAGGAAACACGCTTTATTTTTTCACTCATTTAATATAGCCTATGAATAGTGAATTTTTTAACTTGAAAATATTAATAATTAATCGAAAATTCGTCATTAATTCTCCCTACGATCGATGAAGACTATTTAATCGAACGCCCATCCCTATCCCATAGGCTGCGATAAATTGTGTTCCATGCACCACACATTTACACTGTTCATGTCCATTTGGCCAATCAGATGAAGCCCAGCTTATAAATAATATATATGCTTATATATTAAAGATATTCAGATCATTGACTTTTTTTACTGTTAATGATCATCTCGGTAAAAACAATCAGATTTGTAAACTTAGACCAGCTATGGAGCTGGCAGGGCGCGCTGGTTTGACATGGTTGGAGCAGCATACCGGAAGAATGATAGTCACACAGAGGAGCAGTAATTTGTAAAACTGTAAAAAAAAAACATGTAAGAAAAGATCCCAAATTAATACTGTAAGTGGACAGAGTGCAGCTGTGCATAGCTCTGTCTGCCACAGACTTGGTGGCACTGTGGCCGGGCTGTGCACCTCCTCTGCGGGCTGTGGAGCTGTCCGTGGTCCCTTTGTCCGTAGCCAAGGGATATTTAAGTATATTTATCGCAAGTCATATCGTCATGGCGATATTCAACAATGTTATCGCAAGTTTTCCTCATATTCTGCCACCCTACCCCTCAAGGATCATAATTCATAAGGAAATTATTTTTAAATGCATAAACACAAAATGTGTGTTTATACTAATAATCAATTAGTAATAAATCCTGCTGTCAAATTAATATTTTTTGAAAACAATTGACTGATATATTTTGTGAAAATAATTAACCGGAATCAATAAACCACAATGTTCCAGTATTTGTTTTGTTTAGGTGATTTATTATGCTTAATTTCTTGCTTACCTATCTACAGAACGCCCAGGGCCCACCCCAAGCTCGGGCCTGGCACTTGACAAGAGGTAGGAGAGCCTGTCCATGATGGATGAGGCCACAGACAAGGCAGCTACGTTCTGGTTGATTTTCTTCAGCTCACTGACAATGGCGCTGGCCACCAGCTTCAGCACATGGTGGGGAAGGTGGAAGGTCACTGTTGCCCACTGGGAGAAGAGATAGGATGAGAAGATATCAAAGGAAATGCAGATCAGAAGCAGAAACAACCACACATCCCGTTGTCTAATCTTCTGATCGTGGTGTGTTTTCATTTCAGAGCATTATAACATAGTTGTGTTATCACTGCATAGCAACTGAACAACAATCAGAAACCATGGTCATAACTCTCCTTGGTGACTCATATAGCGTATGAACTGTAATAAGTGATGTAGGATATGTCATGTTTATCTATAAACTGATCAATCAAAGGTCGAAGTCAAAACAAAAATATGGTGCAAATGAAATTCCAAGATATCTTTACAAATACTAGACAATCAAAAGCTGATATTGATCAGAAAATGATTTCTAATCAGTCTGATAATTACGTCAGATAGTATAGTAATTCATCAACCTTTGCAGCCAATAACATAAGACACAATGTACAGCTTATTTAGATTAATTCGTTATGAAGTATGAATGCAATAACATCATAACAGATGCACATCGTCCTATAGGTGCTCAATTCGATTAAGTTCAGGGAACGTGAGGGCCAGTCATGGGTATCAATGCCTTCGTCATCCAGGAATTGCCTACACACTCTGGCCACGAGGCCGGGCTTTGTCCTGCACCAGGAGGAACCTGGGGTCCACTGCACCAGCGAAGGTCTGACAATCTCTCTGAGGATTTAACCCTGGTACCTAACAGCAGTCAAGGTACCGTTGGCAATGACATGGAGGTCTGTGCAACCCTTCAAGGATATGCGTTGCGAGATCATCACTGACCCAACACCAAACTGGTCATGCTGGATGATGTTACAGGCAGCATAATGTTCACTACGGCATCCCCAGACTCTTTCACAGCAGTCAAATGTGCTCAGTGTGAACATGCTCTCATCTGTGAAGAGAACAGGGCTCCAGTGGCACCAGCTGTCTGTGGTCACCACATACAAAATCATTCCCTTTTAGGGCGTTGTCTTGCTTTTGCTTCTCCATTGCACCTGTTGTTACTTTCACTTGCACGAAAGCAGGTGAAATTGATTCACAATCACTTGTGCTTCCTAGAAAAACAGACAGATTGATAGCCCTGAAGATCATCTGATAATACTGTGACGATTAAGGGGTCCCTTCATTTTTAGAGGGTGCATATAATGCCATTTATCACTACATCAGACTAAATCCTGTAAAACACCAATGATGTCAAACCTTTGACCTTCTAGATTTAAATCGCTATCACTATCATTGTTTATCGTATTAGACATGCATCACATTCATGATGACCATAAACCAGATTTGTGATCTCATAGTCACCACAGCTGTTGTTGGTGCAGAGGCATTAGTGCAACTGGGTTCAAACAACAGCTCCGTGTCAAAACCAATTTAACACAAGCTTCAGGATTCATATTTGTTCTGGAGGACTACACTGGGTTGGATTATAAAGGTGGTCATCTCCATTCTACTGTTTTAGGTGTGAGACGGTTTTTTAGGTACAGCCCTCTAACCTACAATGAATGCTCCTCATATTTTGGCTTAATTATTATTGACAAATAACAGCACAGCAAAGGAACAAGACAACAGATGACTGAGTTTATCTGAATGACCCCAGAGAGGAGAGGCCTTTTTTATTAGACTGACAGTCTCTCCCTCTCAAGTGCTGAAACATGATTTTTATTTGTCACTTAAGGCAAAATAAAAAAACTGATTTATTATTATTGCAAAGCTGATATGAGGACAAATGGTGGAGCTTTGTTCATATGGTATATACAGTAAAAATTTAACAGCTTGTGTTAGGCTGCCAGACTTACCTTTGCCACTTTGTGATTGGCTGCGGTCTCATGCGAGGTATTCTTCAGGCCTTCTTTGAGCTGGGAGATAAAGAGTTCGTAGCCCTCTGTGTTGGACACATCAATCTTTTCCTGACAGGCTGACAGCATCTGCTGGGCCTGAAACAGACACAAACACAGACATGCAGTAAACGTAAGTTCCAAGATACAGATCAACATTTTTTACTTTTGCTATGATGATCACAGTTTTGTGGTGTTTGTGTTAACTGTGCAGTCACGTCAGACATTTTGCAGGTTTCAATTTGATTGGAGGGTCATAAAAGCTGTAATGTGACTGTACATGCCGACGAACAAAGTAGAAAGTAAGAAAGTAGTGAAATATCTGATGACCTGAAGAATGACATTAAAATGCAAAGACAGGGGACACTACGGCTGCTCGATTATGGAAAAAATCATAATCACGATTATTTTGGACAATATCCAGATCACGATTATTTAACTGATTATTAATATGTGCCCTTATTCTGAATTCTATGCTTTATTTTTTTAATCACTTCCGGTTCCGGTAAAGACCCATGACGGCTGCGGGTCTTATTCCTCCGTGAAACTGATAACCACATGTATCTAGTTATTAATCAGTGATGTCGGATCATGACTCCTGATCGTTCCTGTCACTTTAACCCTGATGTAACCCTAATTATCTTTATCGTTTTATTGCCCAGCCCTAGGTAGACCCTCCCCATGAACACATACAGGGTGGAAGTTGGAAGGCAGAGAAGAAGGTGGTTTGAGAAAGGGCTGCTGACTTTGCTGTTTTCTTCAGTCAAATTCAGGCTAGACAATAAAACAATATCATCATCTTTATCAACAACAATATAAGTTATCAATTGCAATACAACGAAGGTTGAATATTTATCAATAAATAACTTGTGCATTTTGCTCAGTGAGGAGGTGTAACACATCGTCAATCTACCTCATATTTGTTTTACTGTTTATCTGTTTGTCAATCTATGCAAATAATGAAGACTTCACACATCCTTCACTTAGGTGCACTCAATCTTTAAACTTAACAGAAATCATAATGTGACATTTATCTTGATCATTATCAGTATTGACAAATAATTGATAATAAGGATTAGTACATACAGAAACAATATCTATCCAACAGTGTGCTTCCTAAACCAATGCTCTATGATCTGATTGGGACTAACATGGTGAGTTGGTGTATCATGTCCAACATGCCCCTACATGCTTCCCAGGTACAACTACGAGGTTGCACTGCGTAAAGGCGGCTACCACAATTGATTGTGGGAACCTAATTTTTTCCTTTTATTTCATTAAGAATGGTCCAGTGCGTCATATGCTTAACAAGATAACCGAGGAAGCAATGAAGCTACTTTCCTTATCATTTAGTGAATTTGAAACATAATGAATGATTTAAATATGACCAACCCAATATTAGATACATTTACTGTACAATATTCTTTCCCACATTTTTATTTAACTGCTCATTACAGCAACAAGAAAAACAAATCAGTGTGCATTTAAGTAATTTAATTAAAGTCATTGTAAGTATAAACACAAGGATTGCATTTTTTTTTTATTGTAGGTGTATTACTGCTCCCAAGTCAGTAACATTTCCAGTGTTGGGAAGGATACTTTGAAAACTTATTCCGTTACAGAATACATGCCCACCGATTTGAGTAACGTATTCTGAATACTTGGATTACTTCCACATTTAATTAATTTTTATAAGTGTTGGAAAGCGGCGTTGTTATAGTCAGTGGAGCAGAAGCAGTTTAAGCTCTGTGTCCGCGGATGCGGCGGGCCAGCTGGATGCGCTGGAAGGGCAGCTTGCGGAACAGCAGCTCCGTAGATTCCCGTTCATGTCCGGGTGGTCGTGCAGCGGTATGGAGGCCGGGCCTCAACAGGAACACCCCCATGCTGAACACCTCCGTCTCGCAGATGTGCATGTATGTGACCGGGGGGTCACATACATGCACACACATAACAGCAGCCCAGAGCCCTTCTCTCTTTCGCACGTTTTAATCAAATCGCGATTTTATCGCAATTGCAATTAATCGTTCAGCCCTAATTCAAACGCACCTCTGGACTTTCAAAACTTTAGGGAAGGGGAGGGCTACACTCATTAGAGGCCCTCCTCTTGAGCTCCCTCTGCTGTTTGTGGTCTGTACTGTGTGCCTTGGGAATGAATAAGTGTGAGGAATGCCAGATTGACTCATAGCCCAGGGAGCATTTACACTTTTGCAAATACGTCACTTGCTGAAGGACTGTAGTCAATGGTTTTAATTAGCATGCAATCTGACAGAGGCCTGATTGTTAAACAAAAGCCTTGCACGTATATCTGGGCAAAACACTACAACTGGTGTTACATATCAAGTGACGATAACCATCATGAAAGGTGCTTCCTGGTGCCTCTTTGAAAAGAACGTGGCCACAGTGGTGCAGTCTTCTCTTACCTCTGTGACCGGCAGCTCCAGCTGAACCATGTCCTCAGGCTTGGCCACTGGAGGCTGGAGGGCTGTGTCAAGGAGCAGAATGCCATTCAGGTCCTTCCTGCATCCCACTGCATAGTCATCCACAAAAAGCACCTTGTCCACTGCGGGGAAGTACTGACACCTGACACGACCACCAGGTTTAGCTGGGAAAGAAACAGAGGACGACAGAGTCAAGATGTTTGAAGGAGAAAGGTCCAAAAACTCTGGCTGAAAAATACAAAATGAGACCTCACTTATTCAGCATGTTACCAAGACAAGAAGCTGGCCACCTCTTACACAGACAGCATAAACTACTCTGATGTCTGGTAAATGGATAGAGTATTTCCAAAACTTCATTTAATTTATACAAACAAATTCATCTAATTTTGCAAGACACACATAGATTGTGCTATTCTACTGTAGCACTGAAAACAGAGCACTGGCTCATATCCTGTACTGCCCTGAGGTTTTACATTACGATATGTGGTCTTGAGGTGTGTAGTTAAATACTGCAATATAAACCATTTCATGCACACGTTGAGCTCAACTTCCATTTAATTAGTGATATGAGAAAATATTAATACAACTGAGAGCGACCATATCCATTTTCAATTCAGCAGACAGTGGTTGATTTTGTTTGACCAACAATTTCTGCCTCTACCACTTCACCATTACAACGCATTATATACATATGTTAGTGTGTTCTTTAAACTTTGTCAGTTTTGTTAAATTTTTATTGTTAAAATGACAATACACCATGTTGCATACAGTGTCACAATGAATCTTTAAAATATTGGTTAGTAACCCCTGTATCATCATATATATATCGTATGGCCAGGGTCTTACCAATAAACAGCCCTATAGATTATGCAAGTATTGATATAAATGTAATCTACATTAGTTGGCTTCAGTTAACAGAGTGGAAACCTTAGCTGCTTTCAGACATGCACTGAACATTGGATAATCTCCTGACTTTCCCTGGTGTGTGAGAGTGCAAATTTCGCCAGAATTTCTCAGGCCAGGCTCCTAGTAAAACCCCTGGAGAATTTCTGTCTGGGCTCATGTGATAACACAGCAGGAGGATCTTCTGCAGGATTCACTGCTAGCGAGTTGGTGTGTTGATCATGTTTCTAACACGCGGCAGACAAACAAACCACACCGATTCAAATATCTCCAGATGAAAAAGGCGATGCCATACACGTAGAAAACACCAACGAAGACATCAACGGTGTCAATGTGCTGTGATCAAAACCTGTGATTATTTATGGATAGGATTCAAGCATCACAGTTATCAGTTTTTCAAATATAGAAAAAGAATTATATTATATAAAATATGTATATTAATAGATACTAAATATTTTTATAATTTAGGGAAATAATTCAAGAATTTTAAAGATCTTTAAAAGCCATGACATAAGAAATGTAAACGTGGGTCATGTGATTTGTATGTGACCACAGGCTACAGAAAAGCAGCAGAATCATTAAAAGCGTACACTTGCTGTGGGCCATGTACTGAGCGAGCCCGAGGAAACCACAGCATGACACGTGTTGCTTGTAGATTTCTTATGATGTGCAACTACTAGTGAATGAAGAGGATCAAGACTTTCTTTGGGGGTGTACATTTTGACTGAATTAATCTGAAATTCCCTGCTTCTGCAGAGGACCCTGCAGTTGAATAAGCACAGAGCTTATCATCTGTTGATTAGGTCTGGAATTGTTCTTGAATTCCAGATGCTTGTTCAAAGACTATGAGCTGGATTGAGGTCTGTGCCATAGGATGTGCATCTTTATGATGATGTAATGTGTGTGACAACTGAATCCGTCATCTTCAAAAGATCTGTTACCAGTCGTCGGCTCCATTGAGCGGATCACAAACTACAACAAAATGAAACAAATAAATTGTTTGTGGCTATTTAACAGTAAAATTATAATGCAAAGCTGGTTATAATACAAGGCAATGTGCTATTACTGATGTTATAACAAATTGCTGTTTTTCTGATGAACTATTATTCAATATCTTATCCCAACATGTGAGTGATCTGTAACAGAAAGAGTTGTCTTGCTTTGTGAACCTGGTTAGTTGAGGACCTGAAGCTCCCATGCCAAACTTTCACTGTCAAACATGAACTTGGTGGGTGGAAGAAAGGAGTTAATAATCAATGCGGGTTATGATTATAATGTCGTTCATGATATTGTTCCAAGGAAAAAATATAGTACACAGCATTAATTCAAGAAAACAAACTGGATACCATACAACTACTCAGACAGCAAGGTACCACTGCTTTCAAAAAATTTTACAAAAGGAGAGCCTCTTTCACTTCAACATAACAACATACCTTATACAATCGGTAGTGTTTTATTTTTACAAAAACAAGTATTGAAACAGATCTGTATAAGGCATCACTCTGGCGGAGCTTGCTATAATCACAACTGACAGCCATCTGATGGAGATAGACAAAACACCAGCCCTGACTTTAAAAAAAAAAAATCACACAAGACCTTCCGAAGTTGAAATGAAAGTAAACTGTACACAATATCATTGAGGGTTTTCTCTTGATTTCTGGAAGTATAGTGTCACGTTAAAGCTTCCATGGGGGCAATATCATATAAACTATTCTGCAGGATTAAGGTTGACTCTACAAGCATCACAGGCTGCATTGATGGGAACGCGGTTTGTAAGACTACTGTGTATTCCATCTAACAAAGAGGTGTCTTATCTTCTACAATTCCTACTTCCAAAAAAAAGCTCCATCATAAGGTCATCTGTAACGATCCTCAAATGGGCTGCAGCACAACACAGACAATGACCCGTGCAGAATAAAGCAGGTCTGCAGCTGAACAGTGTTAATGTGAGCGACTGCATGCCGTGTAGTAACATTGTTTACCGTCAACAATCACACATTCAAAGACTACAGTAAGGGTTCAGGATGGAGCTGTGGTCACCATCAATGCTTTAAGAGTGAACAGGTAAACGGATATAAAATGATTCTATTGAGCTCAATGCTTGAATCTGTCACTTTTGTTCAATGATAAAGGTCAAAGCGAAATCCAGACACCCACCAGCTGATCATCAACACCATACAAGATGTAAACAAATTATCACACTACTGTCTGTAGGCCACCATCCTAGGTGTCCTAATGCATCTCTCTTTCACAACTTCTACAGCATATGATACATGCTGTGTTGTGATCACAGAGGACAGCGACCAGCACTGCGGTAATAACCAGATGAGCTATAGCGGCTAATTGTGACTCTTGCAGAAACTTCATTATGTCCTCTCGGTGCAGAGTGACATAACATTTTCGAGTGATATTTGACTGAATGCTCCACATTAATCCAGCAAGCAAAGAAGGTACCAGGACACCAGCTCTACAACATCATGTCAGTTTACTTTCAGCATCACATCACAGCATCCAAATGACTGACAGAGCACGAATTAAGCAGCTAGGGAGCCGCTAGCTGAGCTTTGAGACTATCACGGCATTCACAATAACAAAGCGGGCTTTCGCATATAAACAACTTTAGATGTGCTTCTTCATATGTCCAGGAAATGAACGGCGCTTCCAACAACATAACGTTGTCGTGACTGATCACTAGAATAACAGAAAACTGTCAGGGGAGGTTTCCCGGCGAACTAGCATTGTGCTAAGTTATCTAGCCACCTATAAGCTAGCACGGTAGATATGTCATGTTGCAGGTGGCTAAACAGTAGCAAATAATGACGTTCAATAGGCACCAACTAACAACGATGGACGTCTGAGGATTGTTCTAAATGTCCAAAACTATAACAAGCTAATTGAGAGAATGGTGATTTTCAGATAAGCTAACCAACTAAAGGCCCGAGTATAGGAGCTAGGAGCAGCTAACATTAGCTAACGGAGGTTACCAGCCTGTGTCGTTTGTAGAGTGTTGACAGCCACCGGCTGGTTTGTCAAATCTATAACTAGTGGTGTCGGGGTTTGACAGGAGGCTCCGGGGCTCACCGTGCATCGCTGAAGCCTGGAGAATGGCCCCTGAAGTGCCGTCAATGACTTTGATACTGCCGCGGCTGGTGACGGCCAGGATAGCGTTGAGGGCCGGGTGGTAGGACAGGCTTCGCAGGCCCTCCTCGTCGCATCGCAGGCAACCGTCTCTCAGCACAATCCAGTCTGAGGAGGTGGACGAGCCGGAGCCCGGCGAGGCCGCGGCCGCCATCTTTCCTTATTTTCCCCTTCCCTTCCTTTTTGGTCTTTCTAAGGATCCGATGATACACGTAATACTGCTAAATCTACCAGACTAACTCCGAAGTATCGCTCCTTTGCCACTCCGGACTCCTTCTGCGGCGTCTTCTCCTCCGCCCGTCAGCGCAGCGGTGGCTATTCACCATCAGCGCTAGGAACTCCGGGCTCGGCTCTGTCAGTTTACACGATAGGTGGACGGAGCTAGCGTATCTTCGCCCCACTTCTCGCGATAACACTGAGTCAAACTGAGAACACAGGGGTAGACTGGGGAAAACCAAAATAATAATAAGAATATGAATAAGAATAATAACTAAATTCATCCCTAGAAATTTCGAACGTGTGCAGCGTGCATACTGCCGGGTCCAGATATTGTTTCAGTTTGAGATCCGTTCCATTGATCTACGACCACTGACACTTTGACATTGCACAGCATAGCAATTTTTTTTTTGCTAGGCAGAGTTTTAGGCGCCCCCTTCTCTATGTGGTATGGCCAAAAATATTGTATTTAATTACTCTGACAGTAATTTAAGTAGTTTCATTAGAGAAATCAGTAAATCACAGCAGCACTCATGTGGAACGTTTGGCGCTGGAGCAGTTGCACCCCGTACTGTCAGATGCAGTCTGGATGAGGAACTGAATGCTCCGTGTCGTTCCTGCTGCTGCTTCCATCCTGTATTCTACAGGGCAGTAGTGGGTGAGAGTCACCTACGTTAGCTCCTAAAGCTTCGCTTGATCACCACGGGTGTCATTCAGACGTGTTGACTGGTAAAACTTAGAAACTCCGCTGGGTAGTGAGGAGAGACACTCGCGCACTAGGTGGGCGGGGCTACATTCGCCTCTATAGGTGTTTATTTTACCTGCACTTCGTCTTGCAGGCGCGTCGCGATAGTATATATTTTACTTTACAGTGTGTAGTTCAGCTCCGACACACACAGACTCTGTAATTCATGTATTGTTATTGTGCCTTATAAAGACCAGTTATAAGCTAATGTTCAATAGGTCTATATTGTAAATGTTTATATTTCTTTATGAGTGATGATGTATATTAAGATGTTTGGAGGAAAGAGACACCATAATAATTGAATCTATGTTTTATGCACTTAAAAATGCAGTTACACTCAAAGAAATGCTTGTACTTGAAATTGTGTTTAATTTGAATAAGATGCAGTCTGGATGTGGAACTGAATGCTCCGTGTCGTTACTGCTGCTGCATTCATGCTGTATTCTACAGATATACTTTGTTGCTGTGGTATCAATTTTGGGACCCATAACATATATCTCCAACCAATACTTTGACATTAAAAAAATGTATCTAACATTAGGGTAAAATGAGGCAAAAATTGAGGTACGAATCTCCTTGGTGTTGTCAGAACATGCTAGCACATTGAGGCTTATGGTTAGAGTGTGTGTGTCCAAGCAATTTCGACGAAGAAAGAAATTATTTTATAATAAGTTTTCGTGTGGGGGGGGGGGGGGGGGGGGGGGGGGGGGGGGAGAGCGCCAGGAGTGAAGCTTGCCTAGAGCGCCAAATGTGCTAGGGCCGGCCCTGGCCTTGAATATAAAAAAAAGGGCGGGGGGGGGGTAGAAACCGTGGTGTGGTCAATCACACATCCCCCTCACCAAGAATGGCTGGCTTGAAGTAGTTAGGTGATATTTTATTCAGCAAGATTAACACAATGACAATATCCTACGCAAAATCGAATATGATTGTATATCTTGCAGTTCTCAACATGGGCAATGAATGGCCTGATAAAACTTACAAGCAGTTTTCCTGAGACTGAAACTAATATTCTAACTGCAAAAAGTACAGGTGAGCTCTTTTTGACCAGTCTTTGAGCATTGTTAAAGCGCTGTATAAAATAAAACGTATTCTCTTTATTACTTCTGCTATGTAAAATGTTTATCCTCATATATATTTTCACCTACCTGGAATCTGTTCTCTTTTGTCATACAGACGATTTTTGCAAATAAAGCAGCTTACAGATTTTATACCCTAATATAAATAGCATATCTTTATCAAATATAGTGCTGAATTGATAGTTGAATTGGTTATCAACTAACTGAAATGAACTGAATGACAGTCAATCAATCAGTTGTTTCAGTCAGTTATGTAAAATAACCCTTTGCTGGTTCGAATTTCAAACTGCTAAGAGGCTTTTGTTTCAAAATCACGGTTAGTAGCTTCTTTTCAGTATTTGACTGCTGTTCTGACAACATAATGTAAGGCATATTAACCTTAGACCTTTGCATTCTAATCATGTCATCTTCAAGTCTATTTTCTGCATTTTCTTGCCAGATATAATTAAATTTCCTCTGAGCATCCCTGATAAATCACATTCAGAAAACCACAGGCTGCAAGCACCCTGACAAGTGACCGTTGAAATCATTATTTTCATCTCTGAGTCCAAAGAATGGAACTTGTCTCTTGTATACACAACATATAGTTCAGAGTTTGAGTGTGTATTGTGTTCACCAAGGAAATAGTGACAGTAAGTCTGCTCAGACCTGAGAACCACAACTGTGGTTGTGTTGAATCACGCTGTTCTCCCACAATGCAACACACTGAAGAACTTGAGGTGTAGGTTCAAGATGGAATGAATAAATAGTGGGGATGAATCAGCAGAAAGGGTATCAAATCCTTTCTAGTGACATCATTTCATTTTGTTATTATATTTTATTTAATTAGTTTGTTTTGTTAAAATCAAGAATGTTTTTAAGTATTACATGTGGGTCTTCCACCAGATGATGTAAAGAAACAGGCACCTCCTCAATCAAACTTAGCGTACTGTCAATTCGCTCAATTTCTGGATACATATGTAATCATGATAATTTTTCCATTCACTCAGTTATTGAACAAATAAAGCTGTATTTCAGACTACACCAAATACACAGAACAAGGCCTGACTTAAGGCTTTCACTAGTTTCTGACACTGATAACCTGGGGAAGCTCATTCTCTAAACTACCTGTTGAACCAGTTACACTTACATAACTTCCATTTGATCACCAACACACTTGTTTCATCATTTTTATTCACTGATCCTGCTGTTAGGCCGTTGAGAGGTCCTGCTTCACCCTAAAAATGTCTGCTGAAGCAAATTTGTGTGTGATGCTAAGACAGTTTCACATGTTGGAAATGGTCATAATTTAAGCATGTTCACATGATTTCCACTGAAATATAATTTACTGTAATTGTTGATCAAATAATTATATTCCCGCAGTAAGCCAGTGACAAACAAGACTCATGGGAGGGATAACAAGGCACCACATTCAGTAGACAATGGCTCATATCAATGTAACTGCCCTAGTCCATCTGATCGGCTGCTAAAATCCATAAAACTGACAAGTCCATGAAAAATTAAAAGCATCAATGTAAATTTCTCATAGTACAACAGTGAATAACAATAAAGAACCTTCTGATCAACAATCTTCTTCTGTGGTGCTGCTTTTCTTCTTCCTTTAAAAATGAAAAGAAAACCACGAATATTTGGCAACACATTTTTAGTGTTATATCATACAAAAATCATTACATTAATGTTGAACTCTGATTATTTCAAATCTTATGAACTACAAATAAACATAGGACAATAGTGACTGTATTGCACTGGTGAGCGAGAAGTCTGCATACCAAAGTTGAAGCTGTGCAATCAACATAAACATTTTATTGACGAAAGACAAAAGGGACAAAACTATATACATTGATACATACTGTATTCCAAGCATCCCCGTCATCTTGAGTTTAACAGAGTTAAAAAAAGAAATAAACACCTTTTTAAAAAATCCTGGTTCCGAAGTTTTGACTTATTTCCCTATTATCCAGGGTCACTGTCCATAAGAAGGTCCAGTCTCCATTCATCAGATCAAACACCAGTATATAGCGATAGGAAGTATATGTACAAAAGGAAAATGGGATATATGAGAAGGGGCTTCTTCGTTTTGAATTCATCTCCGACAAGCAGTGAAGCAGCGCTGTAAGCAGCCCAGAACACTCCGAACAGCTGAAACACGAGAGCAAACCAGAAAGAATCAATACATTTATCCATCAAAACTTTATTTACAAACTTATTTACTAAAAGGCTGAACTATTAAGGGTAAGTCTTGTGATGTGATGCCATTTTTGGAATAAAACACTATTTCTTGGGTTTCCCAGAGTTCACTGTTTACAAATATCCCAAGGAAATTCAACATGCTATATTTTACTCTGTTGATTGACTGATAAAGGTTCATAGCCTGTCTGGTTTGAACAAACATACTCACACCAGGCTTATGATTGTAATTATGAGGTTCATATGTATAAATCATTATGTTACAAAGTTTTTGAACACTCTTCCTCAAGAAGTGTATGAAAGAGCTGGTGATGTGTGCAGGATTTAAACAAGTGAACAAGTTAATCTAGGCTCATCAATGTAGTTAGTAACTGTGGTTCTCTGACCCGAGTCAAGTTTTCAAGCAAAAACCTTTTCACTTTTCCATTCTTCCTACAAATGAAGATGGCTTCTTTAAAAATAATAACAATAATAATACTTCAAGCATTATTCCACAATGCAAGGTTCAGTGTTTGCTTCTAAGGCTGCCCCAAACAACTTTGGGCAGCCATTTTTTCACTTAAATCCCTGCCCTTTTTTTAGCCATGTTTATGCACGCAGCAATGGAAAATGATAGCATGGCGGACTCTAAACTTTTACAAAGTCTTGGCTCAGATCCTCTGTCTACTGATCCAACATAGACGGGAAATACATGTTGTTTGTAATCGACGCAGTGAGCTTAGCAATGCGGAGCGACCTGTTTCTCTGGGCTGCACCGACGACTGAATGCTGGTGAGTGAGACGTCAGCAGGTGCAACCTCCTCTATGCAATAGAGCCAAGCAGCACAGGCACTTTTAGCTTTTTATTTACTCAACAGAAACTTTTTCTGGAACCTTCGGAAATGTTATGATTTCATATCACAGATGATAAACTAGGGCATTAGTGACAAAAAGTGACCATTAAATGTTAAACATCTTGTAAGTTGATCTCTGAGTTTGTGATATTAGGCTACAAATAATAATATAATATATAGTATTATATAGCAATTCTCATAATGATAGGTGAGTGTTTATGAAAAAAAGTTTTTTAAATAAGAATTTATTTTACTGCAAACACATGACAAATTAGGGCAGCATAATCTCTGTTCTGTAATGCAGCCCAGAAAGATTTGCATTGTACTGGCTATCAGGAGGCAGACCCTCCTATTAACTTTCATTGTTCACAGATTCTATACTATATTTGTTCTTCCACACCATGAAGAATATAAAGACTCTTCATTCCTATCTGGTCTTTGACTCACTTTGATTAGTGTAGAGACAACCTCGAATCGACTGATCACTAACAGAAGAGGGGCTATAACGATGAGAGGAAGAAGGGAATATCCAATCACTCCGAGAACCTGGCCGTATGAAACCTACCAAAAAGAAACACAAGACAAGACTCAATGAGAAAACGTTTATGTTTTATGATAACCACTTTAGTGTCAAGTCTGAGGATCTTTCGATTGGCTGAATAGGATGCACCTACCTCACCACCAAGAACACGTGCCAGCAGGAAGATTGTTAATGATCCAAATATCCAGATGGTTATGATCCAAGACACAACCTGTGAAGTCAAAGTGGAGTTTGGTGTCATCACTGAATAAACTTATGAGTCAATAAACTTAACTAATTATTCGAAATTCACATTACATCATCAACATGATTCAACCACTTGAACTAAAACAGCTCAATACACAAAAACCTCTTTATATAAAATCATTTTTTGCCCTTCTTTAAATAAAGAAATACTCTCCAGTTAAGATATGGACAATGCTAAAGCAGCATTTATGCTAACCTCCTTAGAAGCCACCATTGTTATTTGGACTTTTGCCAGCCTGAGCCGTGCTCTAGATTTAGTATGACACAACATGAAAGATAACCAATGATAATATCCCAAATTTTTTAATGTCTGTCCGACAACCACCTTCTTCAATTCCCTGCAGTATAGGCAATTAGGATTTATTGTCGGATTTTTTTATGTTGTAAATCCAAAACATACTAGCTTATAAAAATACATAGTAGAAGCAAGGAAAACCATGGCATCAAAGCCTCCCCAGATTCTTTGAAGGTTACACTGTTAGAAGCTACAGGTAACAGGCAGATAAGTTACTGTGAAAAAGAGCTAAAATGGTGGGATGAATGCATGATTTTACAAATGCAGATCACACAGTGGTATTTATTATGTCCTGCTCACCCTGAACTGTCCATAGATGGAGATCATGGAGAAGAGCAGCACCACAGCCAGAGGGCCCCAGAAGTCTGGGTTGTCTCTGACTACCTGCCGGTTGAAGCCGAGTGATGGCATTGGCATCAGGACACATCGAATCTTATAGTAGATGTCCTTCAGGTCAATGTCCAATTCCTCCCTGCTCTCACACACGTGCACACACACACACAAAATGAAATCGCAGGATTACGTCTTTCTGAAACAAATTTAAACAAATTCTTCTAATATTCCAAACTGTTTGGCCATCGTGTGTAGGTATGTAACGATATATAGCTACTCAGCTGGTAAGCATGTTCTCATTTTACTGCTGTGCACTTTAACAACATGTTTATGAGTTGAAATGGTAGTAGCAGCCATCAAACAAATTGTATTAGCTGTCATAAGTAGATACAACCAGAACCACCAACCACTATCAACCAATCACCTTGCTCTGTTATAGCTTTTCCTACACTGAAGAAGGATGCAGATTTGTCTGTCTCCCACCACAATTTAAATGATCCTAAATACATTAAACAACAGTAATGTTTGTAAAGAGAAAAAGACTGGACGGAACATTTACTCACAGGAGAGGTTTGATCTCTTCACCATCATCCTCCTCCACCTCCAGCAGCCAGCCGTAGCCTCGTTGCCTCAGGAAGGTGGTCGTGTAGGGGTCTTTACCGGTGTCACTGCCCATGTTTAGCTTGACATCTGGGGTACTTATGGTGCCGCTGAGGTCTATGGAGAACAGGCGTAATTACACATTCATTCATCACATTATTTGCATAAGTAATTAATCTGCTGTAAACTTTCAAATATTGCATTTCTAACCCTCACAACGAGTATCTGAATATTTGGCACAGGACAAAGCTGCACTTAAAAAAAAAAAAAACTGACCTGCACTACTGTAAATTACATACTACTATCATTGTATTACATGTGATATAATCTCACTAGTTTGCATATTTATTTCATTTATATTTGCTTAGTGATTCACAACTTCCTCATCTGTTCTTGTCATTTAACAAAATGACACAAAATATTAAGATACTGGCTGAATAAATACACATTTCTACTTTACTATTACCCAGACCTATTACGAAGTCAAATTATACAGTATATTAGAAACTATATCCAATAATCATCCTATCAGCCTAAAATCCGCCACAAGATGTTACTGTGTGAACTGCTGTATATTTCCTGGGTGACCAGTGTAAACAACAGAGTAAGTGACATTTCAATCCGGATCATTTATCAATTGTCACAGAACTAAACGACTTGAAGAGCAGCTCCTTCACGTCTGACCTGACTGCTCTCTGGTCTGGTTTTCAGTGGCGCTGGTTGGCTACGTTCCTCTCATGCAAACATAAACAACACGTAGCAGTACTTCATTTAGTTGGCTAACCCGATGATAGCTCACCCAACGAATAATCGTGTTACACCAGCTCTCTCAAACGGCACAACATAAGTAGTAACGACTGGCTTCGTATTTTGGTTATTTCGCATACTTGTGAAAACTAAAACAAGACACTTAAACATATATGTGGTTTGCTGGTTGAAGGCCTGCTAGCCGTAGAGTTGCGCTATCATTAGCATTAGCATTAGCCTACCTTCAGCTTCGGTCGAGGACACGAACGTGAAGTCTCCGTTGGTGTGAGGAAACTGCATCCTTATTTTTCTGTCCCTACCTCAGGTCCAAAGAAATGACATTTAACTAAGCGGTCAGTGAAAATTGTCTGGAAGCGCTAACGACGCTGCCACTTGTACACAGCCCATCGGTTTAAAGTTTAAACTGTCATATTGTTTTCGCTTCGTCTGTCACTACTGCTGTTGAAAGCCGGAAGAGAGGGGTATGCTGGGCAATGAGACACGTCTTACGATGCATTCAGAGCGGGACATAAAGCTGGGGAAAGAGACAATCCACTGCTAAAGAACCAGAACCATATTGTAAGGGGAGTTTCTGAATCTTTTCTATAAAGTTTGTGAGCTCAACTAAGAAATATCCTCTGCTCAGTTTAAGCAATGATTCATATATATATATAACCCTATAACCCCTAACCCTAACCCTTATTATATATATTTGTATATGAAAAATCTTCCGTCCGTCTCCCTGTTTTCATTATGCAGGTATGTGACTCTGAAGCTGCATGATCCAGATGAGATTACGATTTAGATTAAGATTAAGATTAAGATTAAGATAAAGATGCATTTATTAGTCCAAAACACATGCACAGACATGCACAGCCACACTCATGCAGGTAGGGAAATGTAATCTCTGCTTTTGACCCATCTGGTGAAGGACACAGAGCGGTGAGCGACCATGTACGGCGCCTGGGGAGCAGATGTTGGGGGAATAAGGTGCCTTGCTCAGGGGCACTAGACAGGGTAGGGAGAATCCTCTTGGATTTTTGGACAGATCAATCTAGGTTCGTCTTTTTGACGAACCTTCTCCGTGGAGTCGAACCAGAGACGAACCAGAGACCTTTTCTGCCCATTGTCCATGTCCATGTGTGCCGCAGGAGATGTGCGCTACACATTTTTTTGTATTAATTTGATGTGCGCCGGATGCAGGATGCACGCGGCAGGATGTGCGCTGCAGGAGATGTGCACACATCTGCTGCAGGAGTGTGCTCCACAGGAGATGTGCGCCACAGGAGATGTCGGCAGCAGGAGATGTGCTCCGCAAAAGATGTGCTCCACAGGAGATGTGCTCCAGAGGAGATGTGCGCTGCAGGAGATGTGCGCTGTATGAGATGTGCGCAGCAGGAGTTGTGCGCACATCGGCACCGCAGGAGATGTTCGCTGCAGGAGATGTGCACACATCTGCTGCAGGAGTGTGCTCCACAGGAGATGTGCGCCACAGGAGATGTGGGCAGCAGGAGATGTGCTCCGCAAAAGATGTGCTCCGCAGGAGATGTGCGCCGCAGGAGATGTGCGCCGCAGGAGATGTGCGCCGCAGGAGATGTGCGCAGCAGGAGATGGTAAAATTAAAACTCCTGGACAACAGAAGGTGAATTCAAAGTATGGGATGCACATTTGATCATTTATATCATATAAAATATATCGTCAATACCGTTTAAAATCATTCTTCAGTGTGTTTCCTGTCGCGATACGCTAGCGAGGAAAAATTAGACCCAACGCCGAAACGATCGCTGCACGTCGCGAGGCAGCCGCGGCGCAACGCTACGCTTAAGCGTCCGGTGTGTTCAGTACAATGATTTAACATTGGAGTGGATGGGAGCCAGAGGATTGGCGCTGCGCTTACGCCTCGCCTCGGCGTCGCTTCCGCCTCAGGTGTGAACCCGGCATGAGATGTGCGCATCAGGAGATGTGCGCACATCGGCACCGCAGGAGATGTTCGCTGCAGGAAATGTCAGCTGTAGGAGATGTGCGCTGCAGGAGATGTGCGCCGCAGGAGATGTGCGCTGCAGGAGATGTGTGCAGCAGGAGATGTGCGCACATCGGCCCCGCAGGAGATGTGCGCTGTGGAACATTGCGCTGCAGGAGATATGCACCTGCAGGAGATGTGCACCACAGGAGATGTGCGCTGATGATTTTTTTTGTTGTTGTTGTAAATATATTTTTTATTTATGTGCAGCAGCAGGATTGGCGCTGCAGGAGATGTGCACCGCAGGATATGCGCGGCAGGAGATGTGGGCGGCAGGAGATGTGTGCAGCAGGAGATGTGCAGCAGGAGATGTGCGCACATCGGCAGCAGGAGATGTGCGCTGCAGGAGATGTGCGCTGCAGGAGATGTGTGCAGCAGGAGATGTGCGCTTCAGGAGATGTGGGCACATCGGCACCGCAGGAGATGTGCGCTGCAGGCGATGTGCGCTGCAGGAGATGTGCGCTGTAGGAGATATGCGCAGCAGGAGATGTGCGCTGTAGGATGTGTGCTGATGATTCAATAATTATTTTTTTTTGTACCGCATGAGATGTGCGCCGCAGGATTTGCGCCGCAGCAGGAGATGTGCGCAGCAGGAGATGTGCGCACATCTGCACCGCAGGAGATGTGCTTAGCAGGAGATGTGCTTAACAGGAGATATGCGCGGTTGAAGATGTGCGCAGCAGGACATGTTCGCCACAGGAGATGTGCGCAGATTTATATATGTACATATGTGCGCAGATTTACATATGTAAAAAATATTTTTTTTATTTATGTGCGCTGCAGGAGAGGTGTGCAGCAGGAGATGTGCGCTGCAGGAGATGTGCGCACATCGGCCCCGCAGGAGATGTACGCTGCAGGACATGTGCGCTGCAGGAGATATTCACCGCAGGAGATATGCTCCGCAGGAGATGTGCGATGCAGGAGATGTGCACCACAGGAGATGTGCGCTGATGATTTACTATTTTTTTTTGTTGTAAATATATTTTTTATTTATGGGCGGCCGCAGGATTTGCGCTGCAGGAGATGTGCACCGCAGGATTTGGAGGCAGGAGATGTGGGCGGCAGGAGATGTGTGCAGCAGGAGATGTGCGCAGCAGGAGATGTGCGCACATCGGCAGCAGGAGATGTGCGCTGCAGGAGATGTGCGCTGCAGGAGATGTGTGCAGCAGGAGATGTGCGCTTCAGGAGATGTGCGCACATCGGCACCGCAGGAGAAGTGCGCTGCAGGCCATGTGCGCTGCAGGAGATGTGCGCCACAGGAGATGTGCGCTGCAGGAGATGTGCGCTGTAGGATGTGTGCTGATGATTTAATAATTATTTTTTTTTGTACCGCACGAGATGTGCGCCGCAGGATTTGCACCACAGCAGGAGATGTGCGCACATCTGCTGCAGGAGTGTGCTCCACAGAAGATGTGCGCCACAGGAGATGTGGGCAGCAGGCGATGTGCTCCGCAAAAGATGTGCTCCACAGGAGATGTGCTCCACAGGAGATGTGCGCTGCAGGAGATGTGCGCTGTATGAGATGTGCGCAGCAGGAGATGTGCGCACATCGGCACCGCAGGAGATGTTCGCTGCAGGAGATGTGAGCTGTAGGAGATGTGCGCTGCAGGAGATGTGCTCCTGGACAACAGAAGGTGAATTCAAAGTATGGGATGCATATTTGATCATTTATATCATATAAAATATATCGTCAATATCGTTTAAAATCATTCTTCAGTGTGTTTCCTGTCGCGATACGCTAGCGAGGAAAAATTAGACACAACCCCGAAACGATCACTGCACGGCGCGAGGCAGCCGCGGCGCAACGCTACGCTTCAGCGTCCGGTGTGTTCAGTACAACGATTTAACATTGGAGTGGATGGGAGCCAGAGGATTGGCGCCGCGCTTACGCCTCGCCTCGGCGTCGCTTCCACCTCAGGTGTGAACCTGGCGTGAGATGTGCGCATCAGGAGATGTGCGCACATCGGCACCGCAGGAGATGTGCGCTGCAGGAGATGTGCGCAGCAGGAGATGTGCGCTGCAGGAGATGTGTGCAGCAGGAGATGTGCGCACATCGGCCCCGCAGGAGATGTGCGCTGCGGAACATTGCGCTGCAGGAGATATGCACCACAGGAGATGTGCGCTGATGATTTATTTTTTTTTGTTGTAAATATATTTTTTATTTATGTGCAGCAGCAGGATTGGCGCTGCAGGAGATTTGCACCGCAGGATGTGCGCGGCAGGAGATGTGGGCGGCAGGAGATGTGTGCAGCAGGAGATGTGCGCACATCAGCACTGCAGGAGATCTGCACCGCAGGAGATGTGCGATGCAGGAGATGTGCACCACAGGAGATGTGCGCTGATGATTTAATTTTTTTTATTTATGTGCGACCGCAGGATTTGCGCTGCAGGAGATGTGGGCGGCAGGAGATGTGTGCAGCAGGAGATGTGCAGCAGGAGATGTGCACACATCGGCAGCAGGAGATGTGCGCTGCAGGAGATGTGCGCTGCAGGAGATGTGTGCAGCAGGAGATGTGCGCAGCAGGAGAGGTGCGCACATCGGCACAGCAGGAGATGTGCACTGCAGAAGATGTGCGGTGCAGGAGATGTTTGCTGCAGGAAATGTGCGCACATAGGCACCAGGAGATGTGCGCCGCAGGAGATGTGCGCTTCAGGAGATGTGCGCAGCAGGAGATGTGCACCACAAGAGATGTGTGCCGCAGGAGATGTCCACCGCAGGAGATGTGCATAGCAGGAGATGGGCGCAGCAGGAGACGTGCGATGCAGGAGATGTGCACCTCAGGAGATGTGCGCAGCAGGAGATTTGCGCAGCAATAGATGTGCGCCGCAGGAGACGTGCGCCACAGGATGTAGGCTGCAGGAGCTCTGCGCTGCAGGAGATGTGTGCAGAAATACTTGTTGGCCGCAGGAGATGTTGTTGTTTTGATTTTTGTGTGGAGTTCTCGCTCTGTTATTGTTTAATTTCAATAATCTTATCGGACGTTGGACAGACACAATCTCTATAGGGTTGTGCGACTGATCCAGAGGGAGCGCAGAGACGTGTTAAGCACTGCAACTCTGCTTCCTGGTCCCAACTCTGGGTGGTCATGTAATAGACTGAGTAATATTCCTGGATAAGAGAGCTGCTCCATGGGATGAACGCCGTCTCTCATAACAAGACCAGGTTTTCTTGAAAAAGTTTGCCAATTATCTTCAAAGCCCACACTATTTACAGGACACCAGCTCGACAGCCAGTGGTTAAAAGACAACATGCGGCTAGACGTGTCATCACTGTTGTTTTAGGTAGAGGGCCCGAGAAAATGACAAAAATGTGTTTTTGCGAAAGCACACACCAACCCAACATTAACTTGAGTTCTGTCAGTGTGCTTTGTGTAACAGGCAGGGTTTATTGTAAGAATTAGTATTTGTTGAAAATGTGCCGAAGAAGAGTTTATGGAGGAAACAGTCATCCGTTTGGTTTGAATAAGTGCATTAATAAAGGGTCCTTTATTCAAATTTCTCAACTCCTGATCCACAAAAAAGAAAATGACACATTTTAGAATTTGTGGGGTAAATAAATGAATGCACTCTTTGATTTAAAAAAAAAAAAAAAAAAAAGGTTTACATTATGTCTCATCTGCGAACGAAGGGCGACGCTTGGAACAAATCCTTCAGCCAACCACCTGAGAGACAATCAAGATGTTCTGGCTTCACTTTAGGAGCTGTCGTGTCGTCCATCCAGTAATTTGTTCAAAATCGAGAGGTGGCTGGTGGAGATCATTACAGCTATGTTTATGCATGTAATTTAGTATGTATGAATTAATTGTACTTTGTGCCACTTTAAATTCAGATGGAATTGTTGTCTCTTTCAATTAATTACATTTATATTACAGCTTAAGTTATGGTTACGGATCAGGTCCAGTCTACATCCAGGACATGGTCAAACGTTAAACCCAAGCACGTTCACTCCGCTCTGCTTCAGCTAATCGGCTCGTTGCTCCCTCACTCTTTGCTTGTTTGAAACTAACACTTTAGTAGCACTGAAATGGCACTTAGTTATAGCACTTTGTAGTTTTGCTTTAATTTGAAGAAATTGTACTTTCTTGATTCTTGTCGTCTTGGGTCTGTAGCCTCGGGGGGTTAAATGCACTTATTGTAAGTCGTTTTGGATAAAAGCGTCAGCTAAATGAAATGTAATGTAATTTAAAAAGCATGGAGAGAACTTCTACAATTTGATGATTTGACTGACAGAAAATGGTGGAAGAATACTTTGGTAATTTGTAAGTCACTATTCTTGCAAAAATATTTATCATTTCATGGATCCAGCTTTTCAAATGCCAAGATTTGCTGCTTTAACTTGTACTCAAATTTTGTAATAAAATTGTACTTTTTACCCCCATTTATATTTGTTTGTATCTTTTTACCCCCAACCATTGATTGGTTAGCTCTAAAAATAAACATAAAATAAAATCATCTTTCATTAACAGTATCAGCTACAGGGACTGAAATCATAGACAGTATATAAAGACTGAAATTCCAGGCCTCCCTCAGATAGAAAGACAGGGCTGAAAGTAACAGTGTTGCAGCACATACACACACGTATATTATATTATTATCATATTTTCTACAATCGCTGGCCAAATTCAGGCCAAAACTTCCCTTAGACCACATTTCTAGATTTTTCCTTTAAAGCCCTGCTTTAATTATAATAATTTAAATACAACACAACATATGTTAAAATACATACAAAGTTCCCAGCCTTTTACTAAGGACCTCCTATGGCCACAATGAATGAATGAAACCAGAAGCAAACCCGTTCAGTGAATCATGATATAACACTGATATGATATTGAGGGAGATGGAGGGCAGCTGCGGTGTCGGACTACTTAACTCCTCCTGAGGTCCTACCGTTAAATGGTCTGACTGCATGCAGCATCTCTGGCAACCCTTCAGAGGAAGCCCAGTTCATCCGGAAGACCACGAACATGGCAACCATCTCCTTCTTTCAACTATTAACCGCGCCCTCTGGGTCCATCTGACCAATTACAGCAGGTTATACTGAATCGCTTTTTTTACCGCTAAAACCAAACTCGCTCTAGTTTCTTCTTCCTGCAGATGCTTGTGTGTTTGGATAAATACAGCAGGACAGAGGTGAGTTGAACTCCGCACTCCCTGTTTTGCATGTTTGTTTCTGTGTGTCTTCCTGTGACACATTTTACTTTGTGTTAGATTACCGAAGACACTGTCCACTGGTTGTGTTGCTGTGAATCACTTCTAGCCCTTCGCTCCGTTGTAGCCGAAGAATGCTGTTCTGGGTCTAAACGAGACGTCAGTGTTCCCTGGCCCTTAATGCGCTGTACCCGAATAACCAATCGCTCAAAAGCTTTCATTTAACAGGACCTGCTTATAAATGAACGCAAACAAACCTTAGGGTACAACTCGATAACATGTCTCAGTCTGACTGGGTTAACTGTTAAACTCGGCTTCTTCAGTTGCCAAAAATCTCAAGTTAAACTGCTTTCTGTCGTTAGCTAGCACGCACAAAACTTGAATACCTGATGACGACCAAAGTTTGGTCGTCACCAAACCCGAACACAGGGAGGTGATGGATAGTGACTTCTCACCAGATAAATGTGGATGATTTCATACGGTTTGATTCAGATCAGTGAACCTTGTCTCCATCACCATGTGAGAGCAGCAGCCTCCACATTCACTCAGGCGCCCGAGCAGTCAGTGCCACTAAACAGAAACCTCATGAAGCAGTTATCTGTACAACCTGATCTCAGCTGTAGGTGTTCCAGGTACCAGGGGATGAGCACAGAGCTGGTGTGTGCAGGAGAACATCTCATCACTGACATCAGTTCTAGCTGTGATGCTACTCATAGAAATATAGAGTTGGGTCAAAAATCTGTTTTTTTTTTAACTATTCTACTTATACATACTGCATATTTGCCAAATCACAATCTGCTTACATGTGTAATCAATCCACCTCATCTTGTGTGATTTACTTAACATGTTTATTGCTTTACATAAACATCTGTGGCTTTGCATTGTACTCTGATACTCTTAATACACAGCAATTTTATACCTTAATTATGAGTTCTCTTTTATTCCTAATTATTGGCTGTAGAGTTTTAATCATGGGTTTGTTATACAGTTTGTTTTGATGGTATGTATGTTTTAAATTAATTATCCATAGATATTTGTAATTATATAAAATTAAACTGTCCATCAAATGGAAAAAGGGTTAAGTGGTTCTATTGTGTCAAACCTAGTTTTCTTTTTAGATATATTCTGTGACTGTAGACATACAATACTGATTATGACGTTAACTTCTACAAAGTGGTAGAAAATACACAATACAAAGCTTCAAGAATAAAATTAATATCAATATCAACAGGGACAGCTTATTAGCAACAAGTCAAATAGCTGTGAGGGGACAAAGCTGCAGACCTGTTCTTCAAGGAGGACACAAATAAATATGGCAAGAAAGGAACACATATCTTTCCAATTCCTTGTCATAGCTAAGGGAACGGAGAGGAAAGACTGGATTGACTGAGGCAAACCTCAGACAGAAAAATACATCTACATTTTAAATCCAGACCTCTTTCCATGATCAGGTCTTTGTCAGACTCTGTCAGTCTCTTTGTAGCCCATGATCAGTTTAATTTGAGAAGCAGGTCCACATGTACTGAATATGCATTGTACAATGATGGTCATAATAAACGATTCAAGTCAGGTTTTATCCAATGCTGTAGGTACCTGGCCTCATTTTTTAAACCGGGGAAGATGCTGGAAGATTATCCATCAAACTATATTTTCCACTCGCTGCATTCACTCAATTAAAAGTAAATCTAACAGTCAGGTGGATAAGATATATTTCCAGATCCAAATAGCCGTTGCTTGCTCTCAGGAATGGTCTTAATGTTATATGTTATTAACAATGAGCTTTGTATGAGTATTTTACTTGTTTCTTTCAGAGGTTCTGTTTTACTCAGAGCTGCAGCTGAAGATGGGAATCACTGGTCTACTACAGTTCATCAATGATGCATCTGAGCCCATCAGTGTGAAAAAATACAGAGGCCAGACAGTGGCTGTGGACACGTACTGCTGGCTGCACAAAGGAGCGTTTTCATGTGCTGAGAAGCTGGCCAAAGGAGAACCCACTGACCAGTAAGCATGTTCATTATTTCACATGAGTGAATGTTTTCACAAGCATCAGTATTTACATTATAATCTGCCTGTTACAAGTGTTTAATGTCCCAAACTGATATGGGCAATTTCATTTTTCCCAAACATAGATATGTACGGTACTGCATGAAATTTGTGGACATGTTGTTGACCTTTGGTGTCAAACCAGTGCTGGTTTTTGATGGACGCAATCTGCCTTCCAAACAAGGAGTGGACAAGGCTCGCAGAGAGTGAGTATTTACCTCGGCTGTGGATGAGTGTGAGGATGTAGAAAACTATTGACATGTGACCTAACAAATAATAGTCTTTTTTTGTTTTTTACACTTTAGTTTAAATGTGTGAATTTTAGCAATTTCTGTCATCTCTCAGCTGCTCTGTAGGAAGTGTGTACTGGAGTGTACACATCTTCAGTTTCAGTTTTGAAATGTTGGTCAGATAAAACAACTGAATATATATATATATATAATAAAATAGATCATTTAAAGACTAATCTAAGAAATAATTGACAGTTTAATCAAAAATGACTTTTATTACCTGCTTTAGATCAGATATCTACAAATGTTTGTGCCGACATTTTGAAGAGAAGATGTGTCAGATAGGGATTAGGACTCTGTGGAGAGTGCTGCACTGACAAAAAAAGTGCATCTACATTATCTTGTGTTTCTGAGAAATACTGTGGTCCTGCACCAAACACAATAATCCAGTGTTTCTCATAACTGGTAACAAGAGACAATGCTTGGTTTGTTTGAAGGACTGCATTTCAAAATAGCAACAGAACCAGACTGTTTGTGTAGAGTTGCTGAGAGGAATGTACATACTTGCAGACAGGTGAGACCAAACACCTCCCACAAATTTGTTTAAACATCATGAATCCAAAGGCGTCCAAAATTCCTTGACAAGAAAACTGATTTGTATTTGTCACTGTCCTAATGTTCTCTTTGCAGCAACTTGAGACCACAACATTAAACCTTCCTCAGCTGAAGATACCTTCAACTACACATACATCTTACAGTTATTTACCTAGACAGCTGTCTTTTTGTGGGTTTGCATCATTGTCCAGAATCAGACTTCAGCTTTAGGACACATCGCCCTTCTCTCCTTCTGATTTAGTTTTTACAATGTGAGACTTGGAACTGTCTATGGTCAAGTGTTTCATATAGTAATCCTCTTTCAATCATGTACCTTTCAGGCGCAGACAAGCTAACCTTCATAAAGGCAAGCAGCTCCTCCGTGAAGGTAAATTGTCCGAGGCCAGGGACTGTTTTACCCGCTGTGTTAACATCACACCAGCCATGGCTCATAATCTTATTAAGGTGAGCCTTAACGCTATTGACGCTGTCTTCACAAATGCACTATGGTGATTTGAGATGGGAAAATATTCTTAAAACAATCAGCAGTAAATTAAATCTCTCAGAAGACAGGACAAAGGTTGCACACTTAATGATGCCTTATCCTATTTGCGTTTAAAACCAGACTGTTGAATAAAATCATGTTACATGGGTAACATGATTCCCTTTGGTTTGAGCAATAATTTTGCTTGTTGTTATAACAGGATTTTCTGTTTGTGACTTTTTTTTTTCTCCACCAGGTTGCAAGGGCAAGAGGGGTGGACTGTGTGGTGGCTCCATATGAAGCTGATGCTCAGTTAGCTTACCTCAATAAATCCGGTTTGGCCCAGGCTGTCATCACTGAAGACTCTGACCTGCTGGCATTTGGCTGTAAAAAGGTATAAAGAGCTACCAGGGACTGCATTCCCATACACAGTATAGTGTATATATGGACAAGACGTCCAAGTATTTGAACGATTGCAATTATTTTTCTTCAAGCTCCGAATTTAAGAACATTCAATTGAACATAAAACGATGGATAACACATTGAAGTGTCACATTTATATGAAAGAACAGTCTATGAGATATATTCCTTTAACGCACAATGCCTCAAAATATCTCTTGGGCAGACGTTTGTTTATTCAATCTTAATTTATTCTCAAAGTTCACAATGGCTCAGAGTCAAAATTATGGAAAATGTGAAACATTTTGGCTCATGACACAAAGCCACCAGCTCATCTGTCAATCAGGGTGCTGGTTCTGTAATGCCCTAGGATTGTATGGCTGCCAATGGAGTTTATGCACTGGTACATTAATTAATGATTAAATGTAAGAAGATTTCTTGCAAATCTGAGATATACAGGAGTATTTTTTTGTGTTCAGATTTGGTCAAATGCGTCATAAGTTGTTACTGTTGAAGATTACTCACTGTCGGTAAAGGAGTTTCCACTAAATATATCATATGATGTTGTTTTACTTCATACCCACTTAATTTTACACCGCTAAAATTTGGGCACTGTGCATTTGGTGAAAAACTACTAAATCAAAGCTGTAATTTGGCACTTTAACATAGTTTCAATTATTTTATTTAAAATTGAATGTACTAAAGCTCAAAGGCTGAGGGAGAAAAAACGAAGAAGAGAAACTGTAGAGGAGCCCTGATAATTGTATAGTGAAGGATGAGGTTACTGACTGTTCATTCAAACAAAACTAAATGGGTGGAGAAAAGCACTCGTGCATACTTTATGTGCTATATTAAGAACAGCGATTTGACTGGTTAATCATGGGAAGAGAAACGGTGAATCATATCATGGTCGGTTGTGCAGTATCTTCTTTACAGCAAACTAAAATTTCAACAAAAACAGACATTACCCAAACAAATATCATTATCCCACTCATCAGTCGTCTTTCACAATTTTTTAGGTGATTCTAAAAATGGACAAGCAGGGCAACGGACTGGAGATAGACCAAAGTAACCTGGGCCGATGTCGCAGCTTGGGGAACGTTTTCACAGAGGAGAAATTTCGGTACATGTGCATCATCTCTGGCTGCGACTATCTGCCCTCCCTGCATGGCATTGGCCTGGGCAAAGCCTGCAAGCTGCTAAGGCTGGCCCAAGACCCAGATATCCTAAAGGTAAGACCAGTTGAAGTGGATAAAGCTTTTAGCAATGTAACCCCTGTTTGAACTTGGGACTCCACAGCTTCTTTTGAAGACAGTGCTGTATGTTCAGGGCATCAGGCTCGAACCAAGACAAAGAGGTCTGCTGTATTAGCAATCAGCTGACTGAAAAATATGACATCACCAGTCTTTGAGGGTCTGACAGTTTTCGAGTGAGATGCATGAAAGTAGATACCAAACTCTGTGCCCACAAATGCTAGTTATCAACATATGTTACGTTGGATTATATTAAATAATATCCACAGAATCCAAATGAATAAGGTTAGTACAAAACATAGTTTTTTACCAATCAGAAAATACTATAACTATGATGATGAAAGTGTTAACAGATTAAGGAATAATATTCACAATTGAATTAAAAATAACTAAGACAAATTATATTACACCTCATAAAGGGTATCCTTTTATCTTGGATTGTAAAAATATATATTGTATGTATGTATTTACACAAATTTTCTTTATTAGGTGATCAGAAAGATGGGCCAGTACCTGAAATCTAATCTAGTAGTTCCAGAGGATTACATCGAGGGGTTCATCAGAGCCAACAACACCTTCCTTCATCAGCTCGTCTTCGATCCCATTGGGAGGAAGGTTGTACCTCTCAACCCATACCCTGAGAATATTGACCCAGACACACTCAGCTATGCTGGAACGTATCCTGGATCAAATTACACCTGATGAAGTGTCACATCTCTGCCTTTGGTTTCAAAATAGATACTCTTAAATTCAATCTACCACTGTTGTGTCCTTGACAATGTTGAATCCAGAAATGTAGGAGATGAAAAGGGCTTGCAAATGGCCTTAGGAAATGTGGACATCAACACAATGGCGAGGATAGATGACTTCAACCCAGACAAACCCCCTTCGCAGGTATCACTTCATGATCAGTTAAATAAGACCTGATTATCAAAATGAAGAGTTGCATTTAATGCATAACAACTTCTCTAATGTTTTGTCAGAAGCCAAAACGCCGTAGTCAGCACTGGAATGACTCGCCAGCTCCCACTGGGCCTAGTATATGGAGTGTAGGCTTCAAGCCATCGTCTGCAGACCCGCCCTCTTCTGCTGTGTCTCCAGACAGGACTTCCTCCTCCAGGGGGAAGGAGAGAGTCATCGGCTTACAAGGTCTGAGGCTGCCCTGCAGAGAGCTGCAGGTGAAGAGACCAAGAGAGGGTGAGCTGGTAACTCTTTTTTCACTGTAACATGCCATTTGTTGCAGTATATTATCATAGTAGATCTACTAATCGAAATCCATTTTTGGTGTCTACACATAACAATTTGACTTGTCAAAGTCATGGACCAAAACATTAAAAAGTCGAAAATATGACTGCTGGTTTCTATGTACCTAGTTTGCTTTGTTATTTTAGAGAATTGATTCACCCAATTCAGCAGGTATAGACTAGTAGTATAGAGCCTATTATGACAGAGAAAAAAGTATTAGTAATAGTATTAGTAATATAACTGATTTTAATATCAGGATTGTTAATTCTTTTCTCCCTTAGACTCTGGAGTATCAGACCAGGACGTGCTGCAGCAGTACTCCTCCTCCAGTCAGAAACGATCCAAGACAGACCAACAGCCTGACAAGCCCAAATTAACAAGTCAGTCACAACCACGCAACCGCTTCGCCACGCTGCTGCAGAGGAGGAACCAGGAAGCTGCGGAGGATGGCCAGGCCACATGCAGCAGGTGACATCATATGGCCTTAACCACATCTTAGCATCTCTTTTATTAAGAAAAAAATAACTATACAGCTGTGTGCATTAACAATGCAGTGATATGTTGCTTCTAAATACATTTTAATCTGTTTAAAAATTTGAGAATCACTTTTCACTGTAAAGAATTACAACATATAACACATGATTCCAAGGATGCTGGAGATACACTGGTGAAGAATGCATCAGAGAGATTACAGGATCAAATCCTCACAGCAGTGTTTTGTGAAAAGGATTTATCAGAAATTTGAAGGGTTTTTTTATTGAAAAAATTCTTTAAAGGTTCAGTGTGTATAATTGAGTGACGTCTAGTAGTGAAGTTGCATGTTACAGCTGAACAGCCATCAGATCACCATCCCTTTCCAAACATGAAAGAGAACCTGTGGTAGCCTTCAGTTGTCAAAAAAAACTCAAAGGGTGTTTAGGTTGTCCAGTCTGGACTACTGTAAAAATCATGGCATGTCCGTAGGGAAGACCTGCTCCCGATGTAAAAATGTAATATTTAAATTTAAAGGGCCTATTCTAGGGTAAAGAAATGAACAATTCATACAATTTGGATATAACACATTAGTGATAACATCGCTGGGACTAGGGTATATTCCATTTCTGCCAATCGATCCCTTTCACCTAAATCTTACACATTGAACCTTTTAAGAATGATGTAGCTGCACGTCATGTAAAACAATAGAAGAGAGTCTCTATTAGATAAGGGAAGCTGCTCTGACACATGATGCACGTTAAAATATGTCATGGTTCAAACCTATTAAAATCGACATGTTAACCTAAGGTACAGTTTTAGATTAGACAGAATAAGCGTACTCACTCTCATTCTCAGAGTGTATAAGATGATCGATGAGCTCATGCCAGTGCATTGAGTGGGGGGCATGTAGTCAGGGTGTGGTTAGCTTAGCTCAGCATAAATAATTGGAAGCATGGGCCATAAACTAACATGAGTCTTACAAAATGCAGGTTGATATAGTGACTAATCACCTAGCTAGTTGCTGCAGCCCCGCAGCTGTCGAGCTCTGCTACATCTGGTCACGATAGCTGTCAAGGTTAGCTATGTTGCTGTCGGTTAGTTAGCTACCATCGTGACCATCGCTACCTGGCTGTAAAACAGGTACAACTATTACTCCTTTTCTCGCAGTACTTTAAATTCTGTCAGAGTGCAATTATCTAATAATATTAAAAGAAAGTTAAAATATATATAGGTGCTTCAAAATGCTGCTTTAGGGTGATTTCACACCTCTAGCCAGAGATGAGGCCTGGCAGTATTGTGGGATTAGTTCAAGCATTTAATTCCCCAGGAAAGCACAAGTCACTATTTTTACATTTCTTTGTGTTCAGATTAAACAAATGAGATTGTTAATTATAAGGTAGAGATGTGTAATTTTAAAGATTTAGAGGAAATGTTTATTTGGAGTCTTGTTTATTTTTGTAAAGCTGATTTCCAGCCGGTATCCCACCTGTTGATGGTTTTACATACCTCTGTCATTTTACGGGATTTTCATACTATTGTGTAGACTGTGTGTAATTTCCTGTTTCATCTTGACCCATGCCAAATGGGTATTTCCCCAAAATGTCTTAACTATTCCTTTAAGCAAGTAGATGTATGTGTGATTACAATACCTGCTGCTACAATAAGAACTATTTTATTTTGTTTGCTTTAGTGTGCATTAAGACTAACACTGAATGTTATCATGACGTTGCGTTTATTCCCACATGCAGATTCTTCAGCAGTCCCAGTTCCACAGTCTGTCTCAGCACCTTGGAGTCTGCTCAGGGGGATTTACCTCATGGTGTGGAGCCCACAGCTGTAACTCCCACTGAGGACAAGTTCTCTCACAGCGACCAAACCAATGACAGCGATGGTCCCGATGTTCCATCTGTGGACACCCCGAGCCCCCCTCCATCACCAGGCACTACACCCCCCAGTTCATCCAGTGGCTTCAGGCTCTTTAACTGGTCGGGCAGCTCCTCTTCCATGGAAAAATCAAAAAGCCCTAATTCCACCTCAGGCCTGGCTGCCCTTCAGCAATTTCAGTTTAAGAGGGAGAGTTTTCCCTCCTCTCCAAAGATCCAACATCCCTGTAAAGACATGTCATCCTTGTGTCCGTCCCCCACTGACGGAAACCCAGAGGACAACCCCCCAGACTTCCCAACGTCCCAGGACAGTGACTACTTCTCCCAGTCTCAGCCTTACAACACAGCCTGCCACAAAGAGGAAGTCCCCACCCACAGCCTCCAGAATGATGACACATCTGTATGTTCACACAAATCTCCATTATACTTATAAACCTAAATATATCCCACGTAGTTGGGCCAGCCTTCACAAATACATAATCATTGTCATATATTGATGAGTGGGTGTGCAGAAAACTATTTTATTAGCTTGGCGTGGTGTTCTTACATGTGTTTTTCACATGCTTCCTCAGGAAATTAATCTGCACAGAGATTCAGAGGTCAAGCAGAGTCTAACATACTCAAATAAGAAATCTGGCATTCTGGGGTCAAAGGTGGGTTTGAGCATCCAGCAGACTTTAGGTTCTATCTTAGTTTTAAGCCTTGTGTATTTAGAAATACTATAATAATTATGATACATTTCCAGACAAATGTGTAACTGAATAATGAAATTATGACTTTATGTCTGCAATAACACTGATTCTGATATTATTTAACACCATAAGTCTTGATGACCACTCAATTCAACTGACATTACAGTTTATTCAACAATTAACACACATTCATACAGTGCATATATCTGGCCTATGACCCACTCTATCACCTGAGCTACAGCCGCCCTTAACTCTGTAGGAGGGGTCCTTTTTCCTGCAACTTTATCATAACTTAAACTGCTGAAAATCAGGTGTTCAAAAGTTTGAAATCGACACCAGTTACAAATAGTCAATTAATTCTCAATCGTACAGATTAAACATGAATTAATAACTGATATCTAGTTGTAAATTTACACATATCTTTTAAATTTACATCAACATCAGTTTTCTGCAAGTAAAAGCTTTAATAACACCAAGCTTATGAGAAACGTGAACAACCCATCAGTGTTATAAGAACTACATAAAATGACAGAAACCATCTTATCTTATATTTATTTAATGTGTACTTTGAGTTGTTACTGCTCCATTTCCCATCTACTAACATGACAGAGGCAGGGTTTATGACCGATCCTACAGCCAGCCACCAGTGGGAGATCCAAAGGATTTTGCCATTTGTATCATAGGGCTTAACAAGGTGTGACCTCTTCTGTCCTTAACCCTCAACAAGAGTAGTAGAGGAAAAACTACCAAAAACCCTGTTAAAAGCAGAAAGAGACACATGTGAGGGATCCCTCTCCTAGGACGGACAGAAGTGCAATAGATGCTGTAATTTTCATGTATATCTTCTTTATAAAGTTGATGATGTGTATACTTTCCAACGGTAGTGATCAGAGAGCTTTTCTCATTATCTGAAGCATCTACAAGACCCATGCAGCAGATTACTAAATTCACAAATTAAAAGTAATAACATTTAAGACATTTCTGTTACAGTTCAGTTCAACACTGTTTTTTTCTTTGTGGTTTAATCTAGTCTTTGTGGTTTCAACTTGTCTTTATGCCTGTAGGTTTCAGGTCTGTCAAAACTGAAGTCCATCAACCACAGTCAAGCAGCAAAAGTGCCGATGTTGGGCCCAGCCAGGGCCAGTGGGCTGAGGAAGAAGTCTGTGGGATCTGTGAAGAAAGTCTCCTCCCCCAATAATGAGAACAGTCCTGGAGTCCAGGCCACCATCAGCAGCCTGTGGAAGAACTTCAGCTTCAAAAAGTAATTTAAGAATACTCAATTACTTTGTAGATCATCAGAATATTTGGGGTCAGTCATTAGTTCAGTTTACAAGACCATATTCCACATTATTGTCTATTTTCTCTTCACAGTAGATTGTTTAAAACACATTGCCATTGAGGGAAAGAGTAGGTGTTTTGATGCATGGACTCAGACATGTAACATTATGTAAACTCACTGGCATTGTTGAATCATAGCTGTTAAGCAAGAATGTTTTATCAGTAGTTAGTTTATATAGTTCCTATTGGAAGAGCTCTTAGATCATGCTGCTTTTGTTTTACAGAGATACCCAGAAGCTGACTTCCTGTATGGAGCGAAAGTCAAAGCCCATGTCTCCAGTCAAAGACAACCTGCTGACCAGCTCGTCTCTCACAGACATCGGCTTAATCACCAGCTTCTGAAAGATGCTTTGAATGTTTCAGACAACTCTGTGTCGGAGGGACCTTTTAAACATACCATGTATGTCAATTATATTTTCATCAACTTGTATTTCTTAATGTAGTTTTAAATAAAGCAACTCACTTATGATCAAAGTGTATCCTTGGTTAAGTTTTGATAAACTCTATATTGAGATTACTATATTATACTCAAGAGTGTTTGCGTAACATCTTTCAGGAACTGTGTGTTTTGCTTCAGCACTGCAGTTAAAGAATGTGTCATGTAGTGAGGTGGCTCTAAGAATGCACAATGCATACTTGAGTCTTTCCTGAAAACGACCTACCTGCATGCAAGCCAGAGAATGTGGCGAGAAGACTGCTGGCTTGTTATGTCTTCAAAAGCATGTTGAGTATCTGCACTTGTCCGACTGAGCTGAGACTTTTCTGTTGACTGTTAAGAATTGTATGAGCTCTGTTAAATAATAATAATAATAATAATGATGATGATGGTGGTGATGTCAAAGAATCTTACGTTCATCTATAGTTTACAGAATAAAACCCCTGATAAGGATGGTTCTTCTAATCCTGCTTGCACTTTTCATTTCTGACAAAGTGCAATTACTTCTGAGGAGGATGTAATGGCTCTTAAACCAAACTGAGGAGGGAATTGCTCGTTTAAACGTTCTGTGTCTTTAAATGATCAGATTTACATTTACCACAGAGTTTATTCAGGAATTCCTGAATTGAAACGTCCCCCGGGCTGATTTAAGGTGACAATTCTACCCTCCATTATTTGTCCCTTCACGCCTTGAGGCATCCTGACCCCAAGTGATTCTCTTTTAATTTACAATTTTACAGATTTGTTTTACAATTTGTAAGAAATGTTACAGTTACCAGTTGAAACTTGACACCAGCTGTGTACATACACAAACACACACACACACACACACACACACACACACACACACATATACTTTATAAACTATATATGTATAACATTTTCCAAAACACAGAAGGGTTCTGTTCACCTTTCTATCCAAAGTCCTAATCCCAAAGTGGATTTGCTGGAACCTGTTGCTGCATCACTTTACTGATGTCTACACAGGCTCTCCTCCACAAAGAGGGATTCTTATTGGGTCACCACGGTCGATGAAGACTTGGACCTAGGCTTCTTACATCTGGTGACATTCCTTTTTTATATTCACTATTCATATCTGATGAAATATAAATTCTACCCAGAACATTTTATTGTAACTTCATTACATTTATAATATTACATAATTGTCCTCCAGGACATTTTAAAGCCAAGATTTCCCACTGCTATTTTTCTCATATAAAATGAAAAACAGACGAAGAAAACACACTCTTATTCAACTCCCCTTTTTCATTTGAGATTAGCTGGATAATGCTTCTGGCCCCTGCACATAGGAAGCAGAGCAGTGGTGTTTGTATGAAGCAAAGTGACGCACACGCTTTATTCATTTCATGATTTTCAAAAGTATTATCACTTTACTTTTGTTACTAAAACCTTTCCAGTGTATAGTCGGGGCCCCTCGTCACAGTTCAAGTTCGAGTTAAATTGGGAGTTATTAGCAGCTCAATTAAAGGATGACTCCCCTCTAGTGGGGAACCCCTGGACCAAAGTCCTAAATTAAGTAGTCGAAAGTAGCTCCACCTTGAGCAGCTACAACTTTAAATCCTGTAACAGTATATCTGATAATACTTTTGTACTTGATGCAATTGGTAGTTTAGTCAGTAAGTGGTGTGAATAGTTCCTCCATGACTGAGGAGGGAGACCTTCCCATCTCTATGAGCTTTATCTGTCATAGTTGTCATAGTCTACAAGTGTTGTCACAGAAGATGAGTGTGTATGAAGAGAATTTTATTACTTCTTTGATCATTGCTCAATGTTGCTGTGGGCCAGAATACCAGAGCTAATCCAGATACCAGGCATACCTCAGTCGCTTTCAACCAGCCTGACTTATTGTTGCTCAGGGACCAGTGGACACAATGACTGCTTTAGCCTTGACTCAAGTGCCTCCTAGTTACAGGACAGCTAAAGAGCCAACAACAGCTTATATGATGTAATTGTCTGTATCCCACTTATTTGAACTGTTTTTTTGAGGTGCGATCCTGTATATCTTGTTGTTTATGTTGCCTTTTCACAATCTTGTGAAAATAAATGGTGTTACAAAGGGAAATTTGACAAATTTGAAAAATTTGGAGCAAAGGGACATTTAACACGGTTAATGACACAATACGAAGCTGCTGGACCAGTTGAAAGATATGTTTATACTTGAAGACTCGACTGTTAGTTTTGGCAGAATGCTACCGGCTGTGCTCCACCTTGTTCGGCTGCAATTAAAGCAGGAGTTGCTCAGAATGTGGATGAGAAGTCACCAAACCACAGGAGTAAGGTGCATTACTCAGGTCACATGTATCCCAATCACAAAACCACAGTCAAGAGTTTGTGTTATTTACAGGTGTTTAGATATTTTGCAGGATTCCTCATGTGCATGGTAACATGGCTACTTTCCAAGTATTAATTTCCTAACATAGGGTTAATTAGATAATATTACCTGTACAAACTGTTTATGTACAATTATCCTGCTTTGTAGAATGCTCATGGAAGTAAACCTGTAGAATGTTTGGAATGTCTGTGGTACTGGATACCAGCAGAGAAGATGTAATTGTTTCACTCATCACATTTACCTATAGGTTATAGCGTTATTTACCTACAATGAATACATGTGGATGTGTTGAAGCTTTAAAGAGTCAGAAATGAAACATGTGCTCTGCACAAGACTGTGCCAGGAATGCAGTGTCACAGCATTCCCTTCTGAACACATGACACAAGCAGGTCCATGTAAAATACGCTTTTTTGTTCAAACAAATCTAAGTGAAACAAACCTAAATTAATTACAAGGTGATGTCATTATATTTCACCCCGTGGCTCAACAATTCAAGGGGCTGCACATACAGTCATTGGGACTGAATTGTTTGAAATCAATATGACTTGGCTCAGGAAGCACAGAACTATTCAATTAGAGTCAGGAGAGTGGCCAAGGAAACTGCTTCCCTGATGAGTTTATAGTGAAGCAAAGTGTCACAGTCAATAAAATTTGATTAATATAGCCGAAATTTACAAATCACAGTTTGCCTCATGGGGCTTAACAGGTGCAACTTTTGGAAAGGGGTGAAAACCCCCCCAGAAACCTTAGAGTCTCCTGTGAGGAATCCCTCTGCCAGGACGGACAGAAGATCAATGTCACAGGTTTTAGTGAGTGTAACATTCAAGAGGAGTAGAGGAGTGCATACAACAGCTTCTTCAAACCCATAGTTAATGCATTTCACATACAGTACAGTAGGCCTATATGGTCAGTATTAGCACTATATCAGGGACCGATACCATGGAAACCTGTTGCTATGACAGCTTGATCCGGTTCACAGGTTTTAATGGGAGGCTATAACACAACACGCTCCTTTCACATGTGATCACATTTAGCTGTGTATGAAACATTTATCTGTGAAGACACTACACGTGCTCACTTGAACACTCAAAAGCATCCAGCACCTGTTGTCTTCTGTGTATGTGGTTAACTTACGTGTTGTACTGGAGCTTTAGTGTCGACACAATGTTGGACCAGAGTTGGTTCCTTAAACTAACAATGGATTTAAAAGTGTAACTGTGAAGCCTATTTCCTTTCCTTCAGCTGGCCATGGGGGATTATTCAAAATAAGTTTAAAATAAAACATATACGTAAGAATACATTACATAATTTGACCATGATAGTTCAAACATGTTGCCTTATTTCCATCTTCTAATGATGCCTTGTCAGGATGGAACATTTCTTACCACCTATTAACCACATCCTCAGACAGAGCGGGGGAGGGGAGGCACTTACTTATTGTATCTTTACCCACTGTTATATTTGTAATGGAGTGTATTCACAAGCTCGACTACTCTATACTGTACTACTTTTACTTAATATCGTGCAGATTGAAAAATATGACATATTTAATGCAATTTAAAGATTTGTGTTACTATTTTTGTAATTTAGAAATCATTGAATCAAATTAGTTGAAGGAAACAAGCGATTTCCATTATCTGGAAACGGTGGTGTGCACGACATCCGGCATCCATATCTGCCACTCTCACCAAGCAGTTGAAGAACTGATTGAGGATATTAAAGAAATACCTTCAACATTTACCAGCCTGGTAAATACCACTGTTACACTGGGACCAGTCTATAACTGTGTTTTTTTTATCTATTTATATTTTTATTTAACAATGTATGACAAGAAACAAGACAGGAAGACAAGTACAGTAAGTACAGACCAGTTAACAGATTGGGATGACAAAGCAGATAGCAGAGTGTGTGTGTGTGTGTGTGTGTGTGTGTGTGTGTGTTAGTTTGGTTTTCTATATAAAAAAGGACAATAATAATAACAATTATAATAGTGGACCTATTAAATTATAAGTATTATTACGATATATAATAATGTTGGTATAGTATTTTACCTATTTTTGTTTGCTTTGTGTTATTTTTGCCTTTGACCATAGCTTTATTTACTGTTGCTATAGCTCCATTTACATGAGGTCCACATACAGCTTATGTTATGTAGTAAATTTACGTGAATATAAATATGTGATATCATCAAGATCATATTTCTGGAGGCAAACCTAACCCATCTAATTATACAAAAAACCCATGAAAATATGTCTCAGATCGTGCACCTCTTATTTGAGCGATTGAGACCTTATACAGCACAAACATCTACGCCTGAACCTTAGGATCCAAGGCCTACGTGGAGAACTGAGGATCCTGAGAGCGCTGCTACACTTCATCTCAACTAGACATTTTCACATGCATGTTGCTGACCCCTGAACGAGGCCCAGTGACGATACTGGGAGAAGAACAGTCCCTGGCTCCACATCCTACAATCACAGTGTAAAGTGGCTGTTCAGGAAGTTACAAATGGATGTAAAGATATTACCCATAATCCAACATCAGGTGAGGCAGGTACTTGTCCAATCAACAAGCACCTCTAACAGAGCATAAAACCCATTTATGTAGCTGGGTTGGCAAATGTGTGTTACTTCTCATTTGACTACGTCCGACCCCGCAACACTAGCCTGACGTTGTCAGACTCACAATTCTAGTCAGAATGTGAGTCTGAGACCGCTCCATTGGGCTGTGATTATGGGGCGTGTTTCAACTGACCAGGAAATAAAATTCCTCCTCGCTCAATTGGATAGACCTACAACCAATCAGAGCAATGTAGTATGTGACGTATATTAAGCAACGCTTACAATAACAGCTGGCTCCCATCTACTCCCATGTTAAAACTTTGTGCGGGTCACACCGGAGAATGAAGCACCGCGCTGCGCCAAGGCTGCCTCGCGCCGTGCAGCGATCGTTTCGGCGTCAAGTCTATTTTTTGCGCTTGACGCGAGTGTATCGCACCAGGAAACACACTGAAAAAGGATCTTAAACTATATTGATGACATATTTTATATGATATAAATGATCAAATATGCATCCCCTTCTGTTGTCCTGGAGTTTTAATTTGACCAATGACATTATTAAATGTCCCCCTCTGCCCATCCACTACAGCCACACAAGCAGTGATACAGATAAAAAGAGAGAGAGGGGGGGGGGGGGGGGGCTACGTATTATCCACATAGGCTTGAGTGGAGAATACGTAATTTACCCCCGACATCCGAACAAACAGCGAAGTTCTTCAACATAGATGACATTAAATTAATAATTGAAGTGGAGAAGTACAGTGAGTTGTATGATCCTCGGAACATGTTGTATAAAGGCAACACCAAGAAAGACAAATGTTGGGACGCTGTTGCTTAATGTTGGAGCAGCAAGTAAGTATATGCTTTTAATCTACTGGATCAATGGGTGATATTATTAGCGCTGCCCTGCGGTTCAGCGTCGCTTCAGTGTCCGGTGTGAACAGCCAAGCGCCGGCGCGATAGGGATTAGCGCAGTGCTTTGGCGTCGCCTCCACGTTCTCTGTTCCTCTTTCAAAATGAATGCATCTGTCCATCATCGTATAAAGCCCGCCCTGACAATCTGATTGGCCCGGACGGGCATAATTTCTCCCCAACGGAGCGACTCCAGACCGAACTTCCCGACCTAAAATGTTGTGGGCGGAGCTAAATTCATCTGGCATCCAGGCTATAAGATCCATTATTCTGTTCAAAATGAAATGAATGAAACAAAATTAATCTTTAATGAATTCTATGAATATGAACCATATTTAGTTTTACTCTCTGGAATGCTCAAAGGTATAATCCTGTTGCCCTTAAACTAATATTTTCAAACAGACAATTTGTTTTGTTTACAATGGCCACTGCACTAGTCTACTTTATAAAATAATAATTAGCAATCGTTGCAGTTACACTTTAATTGAGTAATTAGTAACTAATATCTTGGCAACGGCTGGGACCTGCTGAAGAATTGGGGCCCAGTACTAAACGGATGGATGCCCTAATACTATGAGGAGTCAAGCTTTTTATCAGCTATTTGAAACTGATGGCTCAGGTTAAACAGGATGTCTCTGCTGCAAGATTTGCCCCCCCCAGCATTGATTCTGGGTTGGCCCCTGGCTCTGTGTGTGTGTTGCAGTGACACTGAAACATCTTCCAAGTGTCTTCAGGGTGAATGACAGAGTGTAAGATGCAGCAAGTCTTTCTGCTCGCTGGTTTCCGAACGAGCTGCTAGCGACCTAAACATGAGGTATGTAACCCTTGGCACACTTCAGGGCCGGAATGAATGAGCCTGTGTCAGTTTCAGTGTTAACTTGTAGCGCTGCAAAAATCTCACTTTCCTCCACATGCTCCACATGCCTTTCCCCACTGCTGCTACCACTGCAACACAATAACAGGAATGACAATGTCTGTGCACTCACCCATCAACAACAGAGACAAGTTCACATGTCGGCACTGCAAGTATACGGCTAACGAGAGGCCATCGGGCTGAAACAAATGCTGCTCAATAGTTGAAAAATAACCTCTGCTGCAGAACCCACTCGTGCTGTTGTACCAGTGTGTGTTTGTGTGTATGTCTGTGTGTGCATCTTTGTTTCACAGAACTCGATGCTCCTCCACAAGTATTCATTAAAAGGAGCAAGTTTAGACCTGAAGTGGAGACAGTGAATGAAACATGAATCAAGGAGCCTTTATTTTCTTTCTTCACCTCTCTCTCTCTCTCTCTCTGATTCTAGAAGAGGCAGCCCTCAGCTAAGAGACATGTATGAACAAATCAGCTGCAGCCTCTCACTCACAGTGTGAACACCTGGTTGATATCAAGGTACTGTTGCCTTCTGGTCATTCACAGTGACGCCACACACACAGAGCTTCGCAGATGGTCTGTGTGGGGTGTCTTTAACAGCCCCTCCTGCTTTCATCAACTATCATGCATTTATTTACAGGCTGCACTCTCGGCTGCTTTCCGACAGAAATTCTGAATCAGGCCTGTATTTGAGAGCGCAAATGTCAGAGTGAGAGGCTCCAGACTTTGTTTGGAGTTTCTCCAGCCAGCAGCCCTTGTAAAAACTCCGGAGAATATCGGAATGAGGGCACTGCAAGATATCCTCTGCAGGATTCACCGTGAGCCATTCGAGGTGTTGATAATGTTTCTAACATGCAACAGAAGCCAAATTGAAAAGACAAAAAACTATATATATATATATATATATATATATATATATATACACTAGTGTCGATGTGCTGTTGACAAAAACATGAGATCTCCGCAGCAGAGTTGATATGTTATGTCCTGTCTCTGCCGGCTGCTCCACCCCTCACCTGACTCCCGATTTCTATGTTGTTGTGAACGCGTCTGAGCGGAGAATGTCGTTGTTCAGCCAATTTACCAACAAGTTCATGTCAGAGAGCGGCTCCAGTGCCTTAATATTGGGATTGGTGAACAGTATTACTGTGAGCAGTTTAGTGAAATCACATACAGACATCCCTTTGAAATATAATTAATTCAGAAATGAAAGGAAATGTCCGGCTGTTTTACAGTTAAATTTCCTTCTACTGATGCCTCCCTTTATTTCTCACCCTTCTGTCGCTTGGAACTAATATACAATAGTCTAAATATCTGTTTGGAAAGTGGTCTCCTACTGATTGTTCAAGTGTGGGTGGAGTTTAATAAACAACTAATATAGCACGTCTTTGCTCTGTCCCCAGGAGACTTGAGGAGCCGTTTTTAACCAACTCTCATTTATGTATCGCCTCCAATACAATTACTCAGACCAAGCCAGTCTCATTTCAAGGCCAGACATTGACTGAAGTGCACTCCCTCCCTGTTCCTTCACAGTCATGGCTCTGCCTGTGGCCTCCCAGCTACGCCTCAAGATCCTTTTCAAAGCCCTGGTAAAAGTGAAGGAAGGATTTAGAGTCTAAATCTAAATTAATTTCAGACGCTTGAGTTAATGTAAAAGGTTGAATAACCTTTGTGCAAAATCAAATTCATTAGTTTTGAGGAAGTGAAAAAAATACTTAAAATTCAATCATTTAAACTCCTTTCTTCTGCTGCCCTCGGTGTATAGGCTAAATGACGGGTACTGTTAACTACATTTGGTTCAGTTTTTGGGTCAGTGTTTTGACAATCTTTGCCAGACTCAACTTTCACCATTTCATTTCTACTGTAAGCTTGAGACACATTTGAGATGTGAGGGGTGCACTGGACACCAGCCTGCTGCACAACAAAGGTCCTTGAATTGGTGTCTGTGTCTGCCTGGGTTCTGAAGAAGGGTGTGGGAATGCCACAGATGCATAGGGACCATCCTCTTGTGCAACACCCCTGGGTGTGGCTGCAGTTTTGGCAAATAAAAAGGAAAAACACAAATGTAAAGTTGGGTTATCCAAAAAAAGCTTGCATGCCACAAATGTGACATAATCACACCTTAAGAGTCCTCAAGGAGCTTCCTCAGAGGTGTCTCATTCAGATCAGTACAGTTTATGTCACAGATCTCTTTCCTACGTACAATCAATACTCACAATCTGCATGCTGTGCTGTGGTGTTCAGCCTGCGATGGTACATTCCTCCCACCTGTACTATAGCCATCGGCCTGGGGCACTGGGAGGACAGAAACTGAAACCCACAAATAGCTGAAATTCATTTCCGTATCAAAGGTCATGTGGACATATGCATACAAATAGGAGTCTCACAGAGTTCGGACTGTGCTGCGGGGGTGGAGGCGGCCTGGAGGATGGGGGTTGGTCTGGGGTGCAGGTTGCACTTTGTAAGCTTCAGCAGAGATTCGGCAGCTTGACCTCAGAATTTATGATCATCTTTTTGTTAGATGATTTTATCCAAAGCAACTTACAACTGAAGGACAACACTAAAGCTTCATTAAGTGTGAAAACTTTTCAATAATATAAAGTGCAGGAGAAAAGGTAAGGGCGTCACAGACAGGTCTAGTTAGACACCGCACACACTTAGTGTTAACGTGTGGCTTTTGTGATCGGATCACAAGTGGAGAGCTCTTAGTCCAGATGTGAACACATTTAGATCAGATAGCAATCCAATCTCACCTGACCACCGACGGTCAGCTGACGTCCTCTGACCTGCAACAGTTTCACCATGAACTAAACCTAGTTTTTCTCTTTTCTCTTACCCCATACACCGATTTGTCTGTTGCCATCGGCAAATTATCAACACTGACCATGAGATCTTGACTGATACTTTTCTTAAACTCAGCTCCTCCTGACTGCTCTCTCTCTCTCTCTCAAGCTGACACACAGACAGTGACATCGGACACATCTGTGAACTCAGACTGTGACAAAACTACATATGGTTCTTGTGAGGTAATGAGTTCTGAATGATTGGTTGTTCACTGGTTGCTTTCAGTATTTACAGAATACAACTTCACGATAACTATAGTAACTAAATGAGATAAAGAGTCCGCTTCACTGTCTTTTATAAGAGGTAGAAACTGTGATGAAGGCAGTTAATCACTGCTGTCTCCTAATAGTCTGTGACTCACTCCTCTTCTCCTAATTAACAGGACTTAGGTCTAGTTCATTCTTGAGCTATTGTCTTGCACTGGCAACACCCATCTTAATCCCTCCTATATACAACCATCGCCTTGTATTAATTTGATGGATGGGTTGGGTAGTGACTCATTGCTTGGTATGTTACTTGTTCTCAATCGAAAATACCCTCCATAAAAACTGAAATGCCTGATAACAGAAAGCTAAAATCCAGTTCAAAGATTTTACAAATTATAGCCTTGAAATATACTAAAGGGTTAAAGCAACACTTCTACCACATAGAGAAAACACCACAGAGGTGGTATTTATTGCATTACTGGAATATTGCATTCCATTTCATATTTTGTCCCCCTTATATATTCCTGTTTATGTGAAAATGAAACAGTGACCACACAACACAGACCTCCCTAAATGTAATCAGATGCTTTCCTTTGATCAGCTAAGTAAGAATGAGAGTGCAGAAGTATCACGTGGTGGCTGGTGGAGCTCTTTATAACAACAGGTTGCACATTTTATTTTTAACTTTATCTTGACCTGTAAATCAACCTGTAAGGGTAACTGCCCGATGAACTTAGCTGGAATAGAAATTACAATAGTCACAGAAGTCTCAAAATACTACAGTATTTGTGGTATATGTGCTTAGTTTCCAACACTACTAATGTAAATATAATGATAAGTAATTGATAATGCATCAAGGTGTCCATTATACAGGAGCTCTTATAGCACAGCTACATCCCAAATTCAAGAAGCGAGAGACAGTTTTAAAACCTTCATCCATTTCCAAGTGTTTTGAACTCAGGCTTCATCACTGACCAAGTTTTGTTGTTCAACCTTTAGACTTGGCTACTGCTTCCAGGCTTAACTTTGAGCTAAGTTAACTGGCTGTTTCTCATGCAGGGTGAATTTGGGTAATCTGGGACATTGGGCAATGTGGGAAATCAAAAGTATGGACATTATCTGACTGAAATCACATGACTTCATTGGGAGGATGTCACAGAAAGGGGCGAGGCAAATGTGAATCAGAGGCCCGCCCCTCTGGAATTCATGACAAGATCACTGGCATAGGTCTCTGTCAAGATGTGAAGGATATAAACAAGTCATAAATATAAAAATGTTCGTAATTGTTATCAAATTATGTTTCTGTTGTATACAAGTTACAAAATGTATATTGAGTCGTTGAACGTGTGTTTGTCCCACTTTATCAAACATGATTGATAATTTGGGACAGCATACTTTGGGTAATCTGGGATTGTCAGTTAAAACAATGAGAAACTAATGATGTCTGGAGTTGTTGGACAGGAGTTAATGGTAAATACAGTATGTCCCTGTCTGTTTAAACTGATGTATGGTTTGTCAACTAGCTAATAATCAGTTTGCTCTGTAGGACAGAGATGATCCAAAAAGAGTCTGTCCTGTGGTCTGCAGACACTGGTTTCATACACCATGTCGAGAAGACAATGGGCTGATCGATGATGACAATTGTCTCTCACCTGTACAGACTGTTTCCTGAGTAGCCCCAATAGAACGGTGAATTACTGAATGAATAAACATTTATTGTTAACCACACTTGCTGTTGATTGAATTACAATATTAATATATTTTTTAAATGTGAAGCAACTTTGTTTTAAATACATTATATGCCTTCTTTATTTAGGCTAGGGTTCTCCATTAAATGAATATGACATTTATATGTAAATATAACTTTATGATATATATATATATACATTTTCTTGTTCATTTTCTTATACATGTTTATACATGCATAAAGCAAGGCGTTTTTTTTTTATCTAATAAAAGTGTTCAAGATGATCAAACAGAAAGTTACAATATGTTGATGCAATGTGTAAAACAGATATTGGAAAGGTCATAGAAGTAAACATTTAAAAAAAATCCCAGCTGCCCTGAATTCAGAAAAAAGGAATGTATGAGATTGTTCCCAAAAATGTTGAACTACAGATGTTATGAATCCTTAATTAAAAAATAAGTTTGCCCAAAATTACAGTGATCACATCACATCACCCCTACCTTGAATGAGCCAATCCCGTGCTTTATAGCAAACAGGAAACAGGAAACCAACTGTGTTGTTGCATTTATAAAAGTGACAACTTGTGCATGTGTAGTAAAAGTATAACTTGTACATTTAAAACCTTGACTTTCGGCAAAGTCACCAAAAGGGACATTTAGCAGATATGACTGTTGGTTCTATACGGTTTCTATCTGCCCCTGACCTTTGGAAGTGCAGTTGCGTTCCATTCATATAGACAGGAGCCTGGTCTCCTTAGTCTAAAATAAAAATCAAGATGGCTGCTGAGCATTGAGACTTGCTTATAAGGACCTTCAAAAACAGTTTGACTATAACATATGTCTACTTTGTTTTCACTGGTGAGCCCCTGCTTTGCTATTGGTAACTGCAGCTTGCTCGTATTAAAGTGTTGGTTCTTCATACATCCATCACTCGATCAGAAACTAGAATCTGAGTTAGATATGAAAGTCCCTCAGCGTAGACACTACAATGTACTGTTGGTTGGTACCACTATCTGTAACCTGTCCTGCTTAGAGAGAGAAGGGAGTATCTGTGGAATTATACAGGCACTATTCTGTACAATATACAATATATACAGAATCTATAGTGGCATATGCACTGATGTGTGAGGATGGTCAAATATTCCTCAACAATATTTATTTTTGAGAAACACCAATCTCTTTGCAGGACGGAGCCTTGATTGCACACCTCTGTTTGTTTGAGTGTGACACTGATTACATTTTCATATTGAACGCCACCCTCCTGAGGTCGTTGATTGACACCTGTGGTATGAAAATCTCGGGGTAGAGACACAACCATTGTCATGTCAGCTTTTACTGCTGTTATCTAAGTATGGTGTTGACTGATTTGCAAAGTCTGTACACAACAATAACAGTGAAAGCTATAAAAGCTGTCCGGAAGCTCTACAAATTGATTGCAATCATGTGCTCATATCATTACAAACTAGTGAAACCAGGAGTATAGAAAATAGACACTTCAAGATTTCACTTCAAGGAATTTATAAATTACTTAAATAGTCAAATCATGAAAAACGATTTGAATCCAAGGTGATAAAATGACTCGAAGCTGGTGTTTTTTTTGGCCCGTCATATGAAGACAATGTACAAAATGTGTGTGCTAGTGAAGTGTTTTTGTGTGCTCGACAGTGTTGCTACGTATTTGTTTCTTTGTAAACCTGGTTCGTCCTGTTAAGAAGGAGTGGTGTGTCTCTGGCTGCTATGTGTCTCTCTTCTGTGCCTTCTAGTCCGGTTTCGGCTGCTCTGCTCTGTGACACATTTTTCGAAGTCAAGGTGTGTGCATGTGTGTGTGTGTGTGTGTGTACTATGCATGGAGGAAAGGGGGTACTAGGAGAGGCGGTTCTGAGGTGGCCTAACCTGTTCTCCTTGTTGGCTTTAACCTTATAGGCAGATCCATCTCGTCCTACCTGACAGAGCAGAAGGGATTCACTGAGGAGGAGACATCTCCCTGGGCTTTCCTTACGTGCAGGCATCCTTGGCAGCACCACACGGTGAGACCATCAAAATTGATGTCTATGGACTATGGCTTGTTTCTTGATATGAGATAACTAAAAACATCCTCTATTGTGTTAATCAGATTAAGGTTTTAACTCCTTTTTATTCAGTTATATTGAGTTGTAAGGAAAATAATTGATTTGAATATGAAGCTTCAAATTAAAAGGTTCCCAGTTCTGGTGATGGAATACTCACAGACAGCTTTTTCAACAGCTGTTTGAAACTTTATGTCCATATACTTGACATTCACTGGAATAAGGTCATCTCATAATATATTCTTTATTTACAAGACAGGTTTTTTACGATGCATCTGTAATATGTCACGACCCAGCTGCATGGCAGAGACATATGTGACAAGTGATGCTTCAAAATAAAATAATTAAACTGTAGATAAAAATATATATCGTTTTTAATTTAACAAACGCTAAATTGCTAATGAATAGTACTGTCTGTGCGACTGTAAGGGAAATGTAACATTTTTCCCCTTTGATTGATCATGATTCAATCTCATACAATGTAACCTTGATCATGCTGTATCCTGTTCAACTGAATGAATATTGGCCTGATTGGTTTAACTAAGGCAATGTTGCCTTGATCTCATCAGAAGATCCTGACCTTTGACTTAGTAACAACCCCAACCAGAGTGGGAGGGATGAGCCAAATGTATAAAGACAAAGAACTGTTTCCCATCGGTGTGGATATTACAAACTAGCCTTTGTCGTATGCACCATGCTCTGAACATTTAAGTTGTGACTATACTGTAAGAGAATTGCGTCTCGTTCCTCTTTGTCAAGGTGGGATTGCAGAAATTGCTATGACAGCGACATACTGTTTTTCTAACTGGGACATGCCCAACCGGTCATCAGACTCACACCCTGCAGTTTTGCTCAGTGGTTGGTATCAGTATTGATGTTGACACCCTGATTAAAAGGACACACCTATTATTAGAGCAAAGCTCTAATAATTTTGGGGGAAATCGTTTGTGACTTTACTGCCTTTCCTATTTTCCAAGACTCTAGTTTCTGGTTTGCTTTCCCACACACAGAGCCTAAGCAGTTATGTCGTATGTCCTTATTTCCATCTGTTATTTCTTTGAGAATTAAGGATGCATGTGCAAGAACAGTGACATCGGCTACTCTGATCAGTGCTGCAGCTTTCACTTTATATATATTCTTTAAAAATGTATTACGCACACATTTCTTACCATGTGGCGTCTCATTGCGAACTCATTGTTTGCTTTGTTGTTTATCCACTTGAAGACATAATTACTTTTAGGAGTCTGTTCAGGACTGTTGCCTTAGCACAGATGAGGTGTTAACTGATTCACATTACATTACATTACATGTCATTTGGCTGACGCTTTTATCCAAAGCGACTTACAATTATTACACTCAACATTTATGAGGGGCCATTTAGGGGTTCAGTATCTTGCCATTAGGTTACATTCGGTTTGTTTTATAGCATTAGGACACAGTTTGATTCTTAGTGGAAGAAGACATCCTTTCTTAATTTCTTTCTCCTGCTGTTTTTCGCAACCCAACACTGAGCAGGTTAAAGTCTGCTCTGTCTTAGTCTATATGCGACCATGTTACAAGTGGAATACATTAGCATTTATGCGTGATGATTTTGGGGTGTGGCTGCAGGCTGGGCTGCGTGTGTGTTCAGAATGCACCCAATCAGACTGGTTTGGATGCCTACATTCCCATGCACAAACCTAGCAGAAGTTTTAAATTCCTGAAGTGTGAGATGATATGTGTGTGGGCGTCGTTGTTTCTCTGTCAGCTGGGGTCAGAAAATCAGGGAGCAGGTGAGCACAGACATTGATGTGCACACAGAGTAATGAGTGACAGCTACACAGCGTTGGTTTGATGGATTCCTAGAATCTATATAAAAGAAAGGTCATGCTCTTTTCAAGAATTTATTTTTGACCTGTTGTCCTGTTGTCCTGTTGTATGGCCATCTTCTCCTCTGCCCAGGTCATATCTCGTATTCCACGTAATGTTATAATATAAATATCAGGAATTGCCAGACTTTAGGTGCAGTAACTTATTTGGCATAACAGGCTACATTAGACAGCAAAACAACCTGGAGTCATGAACATAGTAAAGGGTTTTTGGGCAGTGGTTCAATATTTAATAAGACTACAGTCTAAATCATGACCTGTCAACATACATCACAGTCATATCCACTTTGGACATTTTTTAAATTCACAACATACCGTGCGTTATTGGAATGAAAATCATGCTGCTGGCAGTATTCGTGTTGTGGACGTAGGCAGGTTAATAAAAGAGGGAACTTTTTTTCACAAACAGTTATAATTGCACTAGACTTTCAGTTTTGAAAAGAGGCTCATTTTTAAAAATGCAACACTGGTTTTCTTCATCTTGCTCGATGTAAAGCACATTGTGTTTTCATGTCTCTGATCAAACTTATACTAATATAATCCTATTCTCTGGTGTTTACAGGAAGCCTTGCAGTCGTTGTGAGTTTCCATGGTTTCTTATACTTCAATATAAATTCCATGATATGTGGATATAAACACCCACAAAATGATGGTGAGTAAGACAAAGAATAGTTCCGAAATTTACTCTGCATTTATGTGATAGCAATTTTCACAATGGATTCTTGATTCTAATGGACAATAGATCAACCATAATTTATTAAAATATGAATGATCACAAAACTAATGTTGTACATGTGTGAAAATGTTTCTGACCTGTCTTATTTTCTGTATAACCACTTTTAATTACAGAACGGGAACAGCACTAGTTTTTTAGAAAACCTGGTCCTAGATGACTCAGACAAAGGAGTCATCGTTACAGGAATCAGAGATGAATCAATCGCTACAAAGAGTGGCCTGAAAGCAGGTAAGACAGAACCCGGTGACTCTTTTACAGCAGTTTTAAGACAGCTCAACCAGCAGCTGCAGATAAAGGATTTGAGGAAAGAATATTGATTTGCTGGAATGACTTTGGTGAATTGTTTCTGTTTGTTGCAGGGGATGAGATTGTTGCAGCCACTATCCACCTGGACCACCTCAACAAAGACGAAGTGCTTAGCATCCTGAAGGTCTTGGAGCCGTATGATAACAACATGAAGGTTCTGACAAAGAAGGACCTGAGTGCAACTGCTGGGCTTGGCTCCTTAGGATTCGGTCTCAATGACTCTGCAAAGGTATGTCACTGTTATTATATGTAATCAGTTAATTCCCCCAAAGATTAATCTTGTTTGGAAAATGTTGGATGCCAACTCACTGCAAATTGGTGAATTGGACTCCATTGCCCAGCTCATAGTTAGAACATAGTTAGAGTTTGGAGTAAACATATATATATATTTAACTCCCTGTTGGAGACTACAGGCGGTTGCTGAGGTGATGGAGGGGCTGTATTGACAGGCAGCAGAGGCATTGACAAGCAATGCGACAGATGGGAAATCTTACATTTTGGGATGAGTGTGTATTATGAAGGGTTGTGTAGAGTGAAGGATGTCACATTATTAGAGCAGCGCAGCTCAGGTTGGCTGCCTGAACTAGCTGATAAGCGTCACTCCAATTGTCGCTCTGATAACGTTTTTTATGTCTAACATTGGGCATATGGTTTCCAGTAAGATTATCGCTAAATTACACAAGACTGGCTTAAAATATATTTTGTTAAAGTATGTATATTAACCTTGTTTGCTTATCACTTCCTTCCCAACAGATTGCCGACCTAAACAAGGATTTGTCATTGGATGCATCTGCTCAGGCACCAGTTCTTTCCATTGATGGCCTGAGGGGAAAGCTAAATGCTTCAAAAGGGTTGGAGGGGGGATTAAGGGGTCCCACTATGAATGGAGACCTTCCCAGTCTCAGTCTAAATAAGCCTTCAGCTGATGCTAGCACCAAGTTCACAATGCCCTCTCTAGGACTGACTGGACCAAATGTAACCGGAGATCTAGATGGCACCCTCAAAGCACCCAATGTCAGTGTCTCGACCCTCAACGTTGATGTTACGAAACCAGAAATCAAGACAGGCAACTTACAGTACAATTCCCCCAAATTCTCAATGCCCCATTTCGATCTACCTCAGCTCAGTCCACCACATGCAAATGTAGGTGCGTCTGGAGACATAGATGTACCTGCCTTTGGAACACCAGACCCAAAGTTAAATCTTAAAAGTCGAGATATGGATTTGGATGGTCCAAAATTGAATCTGAATGGGCTAGATGTAAATTTAGGAAAAACCGACATTGAGCCACCCTCAGGAAAAATTAAATGGCCGCATCAAAAATGGAAAGGTGCCAAGGTCAAAGGGCTAGATGGTAACTTAAATGCTGACTTGTCTGCACCTGGTGTCAACCTCTCCACACCAAAGTTTGATGGGAATCTGGAAGCACCAGATGTTGATATTAACTTACCCAAAGCTGAGATGGAAGCCCCTGAGGTAGGTGCTCAGATCCCAAATATTGACATTGATGCCCCATCTGGTAAAATCAACTGGCCTCACAAGAAGTGGAAGAAACCAAATTTCCATGGCTCAAATGCTGATCTGGACCTAGATGCAAACCTGAACACACCAGATGTTGATCTCTCTCTCCCAAAAGTGGGAGGTGGGGTAGATACCCCAGATGTTGACCTTAATTTGACAAAGGCAGACCTTGAAGTCCCTAATTTAGATGCAGATGCATCTATTGGTAAAATCAACTGGCCTCATCTGAAATGGAAGAAACCCAAAGTTCAAGGCCCAAAAGCAGACTTAGACATAGATGCCGACCTAAACACACCTGATGTACAACTCTCATCTCCAAACATTACTGTACCAAATGCTGAGCTGAATGTCCCAGACATTAATGCACCAGATGTTGACTTTGATGCTCCATCAGGGAAAATCAACTGGCCTCACAAGAAGTGGAAAAAACCCAAATTTCATGGCCCCAAAGCTGACCTGGACCTTAATGCAGATCTGAACACTCCAGATGTCGGTCTGTCAGTTCCAAATTTTGAGAGTGACATCAGTACACCAGATATTGATCTGAATTTACCCAAAGCAGATGTCAACATTGACCAGCCCTCTGGCAAAGTCAAGTTCCCAACACTCAAAAAGCCCAAGTTCATGCTTTCTGGACCAAAGGTTAAATCACCAGATGTTGACATTCATGCTGATACACCTGGCCTCAATCTCGATCCTGATATTGATTTGAATTTACCCAATGTTAAAGCACCAGACGCAAACATTGAAGCTCCATCTGGGAAGATCAAGTGGCCCACTCTTAAGAAACCCAAATTTGGCACACTAAAGGGTCCAAAGGCTGATCTTAACACAGATTTGAGTGCACCAGATGTTAATCTTTCTGGACCGAACATCAAGGGTGGGCTAGATACTCCGGATCTAGATTTTAGCCTGCCTAATGCTGATGTCAAAGGTCTGGATGTGGATCTTAATGGTCCAGATCTTGACACACCTGATGGAAAACTGAAGTTTCCAACATTTAAATTGCCAAAATTTAAAGGGCTAAATGCCAAGGGTCCTGAGTTGGATACGGATTTAAATGTACCGGTCATTGAGGCACAGGATCTCTCTTTGTCTGCACCAAAAATTGAAGGGGGTATTGATACACTAGATTGTGACATTAGTTTACCAAAAGCTGATCTCAAAAGTCCTAATGTAGACCTTCAAGCTCCAGATATTGATGCCTCAGCTGGAAAAATCAAGATGCCAAAAATAAAATTTCCAACATTTGGCTTATCTGGGCCAAAGGTTAAAGGACCTAACATTGATGTGGATACTGACCTCAGAAGTCCAGATCTGGGTTTGTCTCTTCCTGATGTAGATGCTAAGCTACCTAAAGCAGATCTAACGGCCCCAGACTTGAATCTTGAAGCCCCCAAAATCAAAGGTGGCATAGCTGCCCCAGATTGGAACCTGAAAGCACCAGATGTAGACGTTAAAACACCAGATGTTGACATTGATGCTCCTGGAAAATTTAAAATGCCTTCATTCAGCCTTCCAAAATGGAATATCGGAGGATCAAAGGCTCAATTACCTGATGCAGAGCTTACGACTCCAGGTGTCTCTGTTCCTGATGTAGATGTTAATTTGCCATCAGCTGATGTCAAAACACCAATGTGGAATCTTTCTGCCCCCACAATTAAAGGAGATCTGGATGCTGATCTTAAGACAGATTTACCAGATTTAAAGCTTTCTACTCCGAACATTAATGCAAAGGGGGACCTCGGTTTGCCCAAAGCTGGACTGAAAGTACCAGATCTCAGCCGTTCTTCACCAAACATTGATGGAAATTTCTCAGCACCAAACATAGACACCAAGTTACCAAAAGCGCAACTGGATGCACCCGATGTGAATATCAATGGGCCTGATGCAAAGCTCAATAAACCAGCTTTTAATTCTCCTTTGGGTGACCTTAAATTGCCTTTCAAGATTCCAAAATTTGGCCTTTCAAAATCTGAAGTAGAAGTTCCTAGTGTTCATCCTTCAGCTGAGGCTGGGATGGACGCACCCAAGGTGAACATAGGCAATATTACAGCGGATGCCAACATGTCTGCTCTAAAGTTAGACACAAGCCTTAACACCGAAACTGATGGGTCAGGTGATGAGATGGAGATTCCTGCATTCCGATCCCACAGACTACCGAGACACGGCATTGACGGCAGTGAATCCAATGATATATTTGGCTTATCAAAACCTGTCACAGATGAAAAGGATTATGTTTTCAGCAAAGGGATCCGCTTGCCAATATTAAATGCAAAATCTGCAGGGGGAGAGAAGATTGACATTATGGAGAGATTGAAGATGGCAATGCAAAAAGGACCCTCTCCTAATGTCACACCAACTGAAGTGAAAACAGATATTGATCTGAAGCTTGCCGCCCCAAGTCTTGATGCCAGTGCATCTACAGAAGCAGAGGATTCCTTCCTAGTTAGAGGAGGTACATTTAAAGTAGATAAGCTCGAGTCTGCACTGGGCTTAGCGGGCCCTGAAATTTTGAAATCAGATGAAAATGACAAAATGTCATTGAGCCTCTCCAATATGCTCGGCCTTAATGTCAAGGTTTAAGATGCTGACTAATTCCTGCTGCATTAACCTGATACATAAAGCTTCAGTTTGGTAACCTTGTAAATACATACAAATAAATAACTTTAACTCACTCTTACCACAGTTTTCACCAGATAAAGCCGGCTCCAGTATCTCTCTTGAGTAACAAATGCCTGGTTGCCAAAGGATGGAGCTTGTTTTTATAAACTATGTGTATATTCCTGTTATTTATATGAGCTTTGTTTTCTAAACATTTTTGATTTGGAAATATGTTACATATTATTATTCAATATCTCCCTCAGAATTGCATGTGATCAAATTTAGCTGTTAAAGCTTTTGAGAATTGCATGACTTAACCATAACATTTTAAAAGCTGAGTCAATTGTGTGAGTGTAAGTAACTGTTGATTTTTTGTTCATTAAATAACTCAAAATATGAATTATGCTTGTGAGCCTTTCCTAATACAAAAAATGAAAATTATGAAACTGATGCCTTGTTGGTTTGTATCTGAAGATAGATGTATGAAAATGAATAAGGAGCTTTACAACACTTCATTGTAAATATCTGTAATTTCCCCATACATTCCTAAACATGTTCTTCGACAAAATATGGAATAATTAGGAATTCTTGTTGAATAAAAGCTGAATTCAAAGCTAAGCAGGTATCCATTTCTTCACTTGACATAACTGGAATTCTACCATTCTGCCTATAATTGTTTTCATGCCTTGTGCACAACATGTTTACTAAATGAACACTCACTGTTGTCGCTATAATTCTAGACCTTCCCAAGAATTAATAAGTGAAGCTGATCAAAAAAGGTTTTTATCAGATTCCATCTGAAAAAGATGTCTGTGTATCCGACTTCACCCACAACACCACACACTGCCACATCCAGAAGTTCTCTGATGACACAGCCATCGTTGGATGTGTTCCTGAGGGAAATGACCTGGAGTACAGGGCGGTCATTACAGACTTCGTCAGCTGGAGTGAGCTGAACCAGCTTCAGCTGAACACCAGCAAGACGAAGGAGATGATCGTGAACTTCCGGAAAAAAGCATCAAACTTAACACCAGTGAACATCCAGGGATTGGACATAGAGGTGGTGAAGAACTACAAATTCCTGGGTGTTCACCTCAACAACAAACTGGACTGGTCGGACAACACACATGCCCTCTATAAGAAGGGCCAGAGCCGCCTTCATCTGCTGAGGAGGCTGAGGTCTTTCGGAGTGTGCAGGGCTCTCCTCAGGACTTTTTATGACTCTGTGGTGGCCTCAGCCATCTTCTACGCTGTGGTCTGCTGGAGGGGGGGTAGCACGGACAGAGACAGGAGCAGGCTCAACAGACTGATAAGAAGAGCGAGCTCTGTCCTGTGCGGTCCTCTGGACTCCATTGAGGAAGTGGGGGACAGAAGGATGTTAGCCAAGCTGGCGTCCATCATGGGCAACACCTCTCACCCCCTGCATGACATTGTGGGGTCCCTGAGCAGCTCCTTCAGCAGCAGACTGTTACACCCACAGTGTAAGAAGGAGAGGTTCCGCAGGTCCTTCATCCCGGCTGCAGTCAGGCTCTACAACACCAGCACCACCTGATAATGTTGTAGTCCCTGTCTATTATCTTTTTCTCCACTAAACCTCTCACATCATAATATTCAACACTTAACATCTATATTTATATCATGGTCACTTAAAATGGTTACATTGCAATATTCATATTTCCAGTATGCTATCTTGTAGTATTATTAATATTATGGTCACTTACTTTCTAATTATTTTTAATTATTTTCTGTATCATGGTCACTACTGTTGCATATTTTCTGTTTTCATTACAATAACACTTAACATCATTCCACTTTATGTCTTTATGTTCACTTTACTTGTTTTTGTACAGTGTCTGTTTTTGCAGGTTGTTTGTTTCATAATCTTATTATGTGTAGTTTTAGAAGTGTACATATTGTGATCTTTCTTTTTTTTTTTACAGTGCTTCGACACTGTTACTTTAATTCTGTTTTTCTATTACTGCTGTAACAAGTGAATTTCCCCATTGTGTGGATAAATAAAGAAATCTAAATCTAATCTAATGAAAAGTTGTTAACAGAAATGTTCCCTTAAGTTTGATGTTGCAGCTTAATTTGTTTTTTAAGAAGGCATTCAAAGAATTCTGACATTTATTTTAGAGTGAAAGAACAAGTACAATACAGACATTTCATTGCTTCAAACTAAAAAAGAGCAATAAAAGTTCGAACTGTAGTTTTTGTTTTATCGAATAAAACAAAAATCATATTTTTGTAGATTATTTTCAAGATTCTGAGATCTATGAAAATAAATATTTCACTTCCTGACCTATCATTTGTTCTGCATCCCACTGGGTTAGGGTTAGTCTAATTAACTGTTAATAGCGCAACAGTAAATGAGACAAAACCAGAGCAGTTATTAGTCGTGGTGGTTGAAGCACATCCTGCTGTAGGTTGCATCGGTGTATCACCAAATATTCCAAAAAAAATAAATACTCTGCCATTGTTTTGAGCTTTGTTTGTTATACACACGGATGCACATTAAAACGACTAAGGGATGTTAACCATACACGGGCCATCAGCACAGGGCGAGGACACACAACCTCTGCATACGTCCGTCTCTAAGTGCACCTGCAATGTAGGTTCAGCAGCGCAGAGTAAAAGGGCTGCTTGAAGTGAAGTCCACTGCAAATCAGAAGATTTAATGTTTAATAAAAACAGCTCTTGGCCAGTCCCAATGTGAACAGGCAACAGCTAAAATCTGCAGGTGCAGTTGGTTTGGATTTTAATTTATACAATGATGATATAAATAAATAATAAACAATGAAACTGATTCTATAGGACATTGTTTCATTGGGCTGCAAGGATTTTGAAAGTGAGTCTGAATCTGTGATACAAACGTACAGCAGCCTGTTGCCCCTCATTATTTTACAAATGTAACAAAAATCCTTTTTCATTTCCCAATTAACATTAAATCCCCAAAGTTTGTTTCAATATTTTGCTATCTAAGGTAAGGGCTGGAATTTATATGTTTTACACACTTCATGCATCTGTCGTACGATTCTTTTGGACCAATCTTTTGGTCTGCCTGCTTTAATGCCTAATTAGACAGCTGCAATACACCATGGATATCAGTACAAAGGTTGACGACACTTTTCACTAGTGGTTAAATGTCATTGGGACAGACAGGCTGTGCAAGCTGTACGACTTGAGGTCAGGTGCTATACTTTCTACTGAGATTTGCAGTTTCCAGTTGAGGATCAAAGTTTCCACTATTTTCTTTCGACCACAAGCCAAATTGACAAAAAATGGGGTAACATGTATCAAAGTGGCTGAAGACGAAATTCCTAAACCCTGATAGAGGAAAAAACAGAGACAACACAAATAAACAGAGTCAAACTGGTTAATGTGTCTGTTGCCACCTTGACGGCCAGTCTTTCTCTATCCAGCTCTGCAGCAGTCGCAGTACATCATTGCGCTGGTAGATGCGGCAAAGTTCAGTGAGCTCAGTGACTGTTTTCTGGTTGTAGCGCAGCAGGAACTCCTGGGTGGGGCTGTGGGACAAGGAGCCCTGGGTCCGGTATTCCAGTAGGGTCAGTTCATCGTAGCTCATTCCCCAGCGACTGGCAAAGTTTTTCCAGTTTTTGACGGTGCAGTGGTTTGGATCCAGTTTGAGCCGCAGCAAGTCCAGGAGGTCTTTGTCATTCATGAGGTCACTGATCTTGGGAGGAGGTGCTGGGCAGCAGCACTTTTCACAGTGGCTGTCTATCAACTGCAGTTCTTTGGCGTAGTCTGAGCTCAGATAGACAAAGAGGGGGGGAGTCAGTGTAAGACATTTTTTAATCACCAATGACAGTATACAAAATAGACATTTAAAAGGGGGTAAATATGAGTTTAGACTATCTAAAGCCACGTTACATGTCCCTGTGGACTAATGGTCGATGGAACAACTTCCCCCGTTCCTGTCTGTGTCCGCTGCAGGAGCTGTCACATCAATAACACTATGTTCCTGTTTTTGTGACAATCATTTTGTTCAAAATAAATCTTGTGTTGCGTTGACAAGGCCAATATTTTTGTGAAATATTTCACCCAAACAATCCAGAAACTCTGCACCCTTCATGCAGTGTAAGAATTGATTTACCTGGAGAAGTAGATGTTGGGCAAGAGCATTCTTCAACATCTTCAACGGGCTGCAAAACAGAAAAAACAGTTAACCCCGTTAGCTACATCCATAGTACAGTCACCAGCCTCAAATATTTCCAACATCAGCTAATTACATGTCATTTAAAACAATGATACACTATATATATCATGTTACAGCTAATTTTCTGGAAAATGGATTCGAAATGTAAATCAATTTCAAAATAGATACCGAACATATAGATACCCAAGTTAAAAAGCTAGCACAAGTTATCTCTAAAAAGCTAACACAAGTTAGCTTTTTAGAGATAACTGAAAGATAAACACAAAGTTCAGCTGACTGATGACAGTTTTGGGTATTTGGACATAAAACAAAGTGCTCAACACAATTTTTATTTTAATTGACAATGCCACTTTTATTCATTAATTATTAGTTATTTATTATCCTAGTTAGTAAACAAATGATATGACACTACTATAAGGGGGATCTGAGCACGCATTCCTCTGCCAAGGCTAATGCTCAATTTCACCATGTGAAACTGTTTCCCATTAATTATCTAGACTGTAGCGGCCATATTCTAATTAGTCTAAGACTAATGTCTAATGAACCAAATTAGTTTTAGATTTTTCAGAATAACAGAGATGTCTTACTTGGGGCGCTGGCGCTGTTGCTGCATTTTAATATTTGTTACGTATCAGCAAGTTGTGTGCAATGTGGCTCATATTTCACTCTTTGGTCTTTTTACCTGTTACTTGGAATCTGTCATGCACATGCAAGTGCAGCCCCACTACAAACATGGATTGAATTAGTTCTTTGGGAATTGCCACAGAGAAAATGAATCAGAATTCCTCGATGCTCTATTTAGTCAGATCTGCAACAAAATGTAATGTAAGTTCAGTCCGTCAGTCCTGCTAACTGACAAACATTTGTCAATGTAAACAAATGGCAAGGCCCATCCAGTCATTATCCATATTAACTCAGCAAAACGTGTGTCTGCTTGTGACAAAATTTGTATATACAGGTAAAAAACAGTGGAGAGCAAACAAACGATTCATAATAAAATCAGAGTGAAAATAGGATGAGGCATGACAATGCTTAAGGATCTTCAGCGTTGAGCAGACACGATTTGTGTCTTGACAACTTGCCATATGCACAGTTAATCATGTGACCACATGGATGCAACTGAATCTCTGAATTTTACCCAAACAATTTTGTATATGATCATTAGGCCCCTCTCCTACACGCTGGGGAATTCTGAGGACACTGTGTTCAATCCATTCAGGAGTTTGTTAGACCTTTTACTACAAACTACAAAGTGAACCTCTGTGCACCATAAATGTCTTTAATAAATGGTATGGCAAACCATCTCATAGCTGTTGACAAATAAAATACATTTGTTCACTGGAACAGTTCTTCCTTTCAGTTCTCCACCTGAATAAATCGTTGTTGCAGACGATGAATTGTGGATTATAGTGGCATCGGACTCTGGTGGTGGATCCTGGTCGTGGTGGCTGCTGAAAGTGGACTAGGATTACAACAAGACTGCTTGATATACAATATGTCTCCTCAGATGCTCAACCATTATCGACATAATGCCTCATCCATTTACCTTCCATTATACTACATATTGTTTATTCTAATCAATATTGTAAATATGTTTTTTCTGATTTCCTCCATTTGACATTTATTGCACTTCTGTTTGTCCTGGGAGAGGGATTCCTCACATGTGGCTCTCTCTGAGGTTTCTACGTCCTTTTTACCATATTAAAAGTTTTTTTTGGTAGTTTTCCCTGACTCTTGTTGAGGGTTAAGAACAGAGGATGTCTCACCTTGTTAAGCCCTATGAGACAAACTGTGATTTATGAATAAGGGCTATACAAATCAATTTGTTAAATTAAAGACTTGATTTGATAGATGTTAAAGGTCAATCTGCTGGATAAATTCATTGCTGCCCGTTCTACTGTTAATGACCAGGCTTGATCAATTATCTTTCCCTACATGTGTGAAGCACAATCCAGATTTATGCTAATGTAACAGTAGTTGGCTGCAGTGATATCATAATGTACATATCCTGAACCTCAGCTGTGCCTTTCTCTGGTTTCTTTTTCACTAGTTGGCCTGTGGCAGGTGCAGTCTCCTCTTATGCGTCTCACACTGTGTGATGTTTTTTTGCTGCTGCGTGTGAAACGTATCTCAGAGAAAACTGCTTTAAATACAGAAGATCAAGACCAGGCATATAATCCAGTAAGTCGCCTTGCAGGGATGTATACATTCTACAGGTGGTGAAGAGACAGACTGCCATCTTTCTCCTCAGTTCCAAACGCTGCATGTTCCTCACACTGTATGTTTAATCTTCTACAGTGTTGTCTTTTAGAACGCTGCATGACGTTTACACACTTTCTACCCATGTGTCCCTGGGCTGTTATTAGCAACGCTCACAGCTGTGCCTTCCAGTTCAGTGGGATGAGATCACATCCTGTACGCTCACTGCTGAAAATTAGAAAGCACTCAGAGTGTGTACCTCTGCCAAGGTAGATTCAATACTGTACATTTCTCAGTTTTCATAATAGAAAATGCTGAGGAGTTTTAATCTGCATGTAGGCCCAAATCAAGCATCAAGACACTCAACACTGAGTGTTTGATTGTTTGATGCTGGAAAATTCTGTATACAATAATTTTTATTTTCAAATGATTATAGAAATTCATGATGTTGCTGCTTCATCTCTGGATAAAAGGCCATAAGTGTGTGATTGATTTCTTTTTTTGAACAGTTTATGAAAAACTGGCCAGGGCTGGCAACTAATTATATGTGGAGGATAAAGGTCAATTTAATTTAACATGAAAGATTTGGAAAAAAAATTCCCTTTCCCTGACTGTTCCACACCAGAACAAACATGAGAACAGCAATGCAACCTGAGCCGTAAGAATTTTGGGAAAAATAGTAACAGCACAAGAAGTAAATAAACAACAAATATAAAAACATGTATTGGTTCTTCCGTGATTCTTTAGAAAGACATTTATTTCTATCCAGAATGTCACTCAGCGCATACCTCAGCCAAGGTCCAATAGTCCCCTTAAACTGCATCAAGTCACACCAACTGACACACACCCATAGATATTATTCTCCTGAATATGTCCGATTTGTTACATCAAGACCCAGGATTCTCTGGGAAAACTGTACAAATGTCAAAAACCACCTGTGCAACATGTTGCTATGTTAAAGTGAGACAATTCAGGGGTCTGTCCCTTTGTCCAGGTCTGCGTTTCAATTTTCTGGGTTCTTCCCCATGTTCAATCCCTCAATTTAAGCAGAAGTACCTCAAACCTTTATTGCTAAGAACTTATTCAAGAAACTCAAAGGTTCCTGCAGAGACTATTGTTCACCTGCATTTCAAACACAGTGTTAAGACCAGGGAAGCTTAAATAAGCCTGAATGACATATGAACAACCGGCCACTACAAAACTATACATCAGCGATGATACTTTATGAATCAATCAGCACTATGACAACATCACTCAACATGGAGATCTAAATGGAATTGAAAAGTTGAAGTTAAAGCTGTGGGCTGTGACGGTGGAAATAAGTGAGGACCCCCCTTAATACACTGTAGGCCCTTTCCAACACTTTAAGAGCCATTGACGATTTATAAAATATACATATTGCCTGACATATTTTCTCTCTCACCCTCTCCTTGGTGTCATTGCTTTACTCCAGATGTTTTCAAATTGGATCTTTGTTCTTTCCTTGAGGTCCTCTCAGATCATGTTCTTCAAGTATATTTAAGAACTAGCAATAATTTTGCCTTCCTGATTGTCCATCCTGTATATTTCTGACCACATCTGTCTTGGAAAAGGGAACCCTCCTCAGCTGCTCTTCTTAAGGTTTCTTAAATGTCTTCCTTTTGATTCAATTCAAGGGTCTGACAGAGTAGTTTATGCTGTAGGAGTTTAAGGCCTTCTAAGGCAAATTTGAAATATTGGGATATAGAAACAATTATCTTCATTATTAGTCTTATCTTGACAGTTTTTTGTATTGTCCATAATTTTAGTATAACGTACAGATTCCAGTGACAGAGGCGACTGTCAGACTGGTTTGGAGGTGTATTACAGTCTAGACACAGATGTTTGGCTGTTGGGGGAAGTTCTACAAGGTGCTCTCACATCCTGCAGGTGACGCGCTCATATTCAAATTCAAATTTGATTTGTCCCGTACACCAACCAGGTAATTGTGGTGTTCAGCAGTTAATACATATGATAGAAAAATCAAGTGAGAAAGTGTGGAAAGACTTAAAACTGAAACTAATCTTTATTTGGTGCTTATGTGTAAATCTTCAGTGATGATGACTACAACAGGCTAATGTTTCAAACAAGGGTAGTGCATGGACAGAGGTTAATACTGACCTGTCTTATTCTGTCTGAGGAGGGACTCAGGTATCCAGAGGGCATTGAGCTCAGGTGCAGTGTCACAGCATCTGCTGGAGACATATTATTGTGTCATTGTATTTTGATTTAAAAATAAACTGCAGATACACATTTATTGCTGTTGATAGTCAGGCAAATGATTATTGCAAAAAGGAAAACTACTGAAGCTACTGTAGGTTGGTTGGTTGATTGGTTGATTGATTATTGAGCCACGGTGGCCACTAAAACCATTATTAAAAATGTTATTTCATATTTGAAAAAGGATAGAAAGAGTTGGAGGTTCACATGTGTTTTGTAAAATTGTATATGGATTACCATGAGGATCTGTCACTTGAACTGGATAATTGGCCTCCAATGACTGTGGGAGAGACAAGGGCAGACATGATAACATTAGAAAGTAAAATGAATAAAACTAAAAGAATCTCGAGAAAGAAAAGCTTGTCTTCTCTCTGAGCCTTCTTTGTGGGAGCTTTACATTCGGTCTGTTTCTGAGACTGAGTGTGTAATCGTGGAGGAAAATGACTCCCTTGTGTGCACAGACAGGGAGCAGCCTGCTACAACTTGTCCCTCAATAAGCCCCCAGGCTCTAGGAATCACAGCACAGTGTGTTCAGTTATGCTACATTTCTTAGCAGAATACTGCTGAGACTCTTTTTAAAGACGAACAATGAGAAATCAACACTCAGCGAACAGGATAGAAAGGGCAAGACAATGAGACAAGACAACATGCGACTGGAGGGAAGAAGAAATGAAAGGTGCTTACAAATTCTGCCACAAAGCTGGTGGTGTCCGTGTCCTCCACAGGTCCAGAGCTGCTTCTGTCTGCTAATGACAAAAAGGAAGAGGCTTTAGTACGCTCAGCATGCCGTCACTTCTAGTCATTTCATCCACTTCCCACTTATAAGAAATTCACTGAAGGGACAAACAGAAAAAGCCACATCCTCCTGACAGCGAGCACGTACTGGTGAGTATGACGTATTTTAAGTGTTAATGTAGGAGGTCACACATTGACTAATAATCACATGTCCCAATCATTTAACTTTCAAAATGTTTACTACCCTATTTGTGTTCAAACTGCATTACTGAAAACGTGTGAGGTGCCATGTGCACGTCGTCCCTGAATAAAGCAAAAGAGTAAAAGCTTTTCAGAGACAATGACAATACTGTTCAGAATACTCTTGTATCTACGTAATGCCCTCAGCACATGCTGCTATATCTTTACCAAGCATGTTCGCGGATGAGTGAGGAGAGCAGCACAAAGGCAGCTTTTCAGAAATAGAAAATACCTGAGCAGGGAAACACTCGGCCTTCATCAGTTTACGTCACTGAACAGCCATTGTATCCAAAGTGCAGTAAATAAAGAGCAGTCCCGGCCTTTCTTCGGGTACCCTCTATAACGATGAAACTTTAATTTGCATGGGAGAATTAGGATTAAGTGTTCAGGTGTTATCAGACCATCTCGTTCATGCTGTATGCTTGTTTGTAAGCCAAGCAAAACCTGGTTTAAAGCCAAAGTGTATTTAAACAAGACAAACTGTAATTCAGATACAATCATCACATCATCATTCACAATAGAAAATTACCTTTACTTCTTTAGATGTCTCTTTATCTTTTGTTATATTGGTTTTTCAATTCTGAACTGTGTGTTCCACGGGATACCTTTAAAGGTCAAGTCTGGTTATATGTATTTAATGCTTCAACGCTTCAGCGGTTGCCATGGTAATCAATGTCCAAATAGCCCTCACAATAAGGGAAATTAATTCAACATTATTCATTAATAATAAAGACAAGGAAATTCAAACTTAGTGATAGTTGTGTGTGCTGGTCATTTTGTGCACTGGTCATGTCACACAGTTTGTGAAGATGACCCCCAAAAGACAAGTGGCAGATAATCCTGAGGAAATAGACATGTCACAAATCTATGACGAGCTTTGACAAACAACCTGAGAACTGTAAGTAATGGCTCAGAGGTGTTGCAACTGCTACTGATATGAGCATGGCCTGCAAGTTTAACTTGGAAGTCCCAATTTTTGGAGATGAAAACCGTTGTCGGACAAGTCAAAACAGAAGCTTGAAGGAGAAAGTAAGGAGAAAGTAAAAACCTTAAACCCTTTGTTTTACTCAAGAAATGCAGATGCACCATGGCAAACAGGCAAACATTAACATTATCAAACAATCCAAAAATCGTTAGTTATCAAACTATCAGCTGGTTAGAGATGACTCACTTGTTCGAATCAAGTGCCCCTGAATCCACCTTCAGCATCTAAACAGTTGAAGGTCAAAATGTGTAGGTTATCATTATTTGTATAATGCATATCTTTTTTCAGAGTTTCCAGAGACGCCTACATCAACACCCGTCGGGACTGAGACACTGAACTGTGCCTCTTTCTTGCACACGCACAAACACACACAAACAAACACATTAACAAACACACACACAAACAAAAACAATTAAAAACACACACACAAACAAAAACACAAACAATTAAAAACACACACACAAACAAAAACACAAACAATTAAAAACACACACACACACACACACACACACACACACACACACACACACACACACACACACACACACACACACACACACACACACACACACACACACACACACACACACACACACACACACACACACACACACACACACACACACACACACACACACACACACACACACACACACACACACACACACTTTTTTGTAAAAGAGGTCATAGACAGTAATGATCCATTTGAGAAGAAATGAATGGTAATTCCCCTTTACCACAGCTTCTTGAAACAAGCCCACACAACTCTACTAGGAAATGTTGACATGTTGCACTTTGACCCCTATTTTCTTTCAAAAAACTAAGTAGTTATTCAGTGTTTGAGCAGAGTATCAATAATTCTCGTGTAAAAAAGCCACACAGAACATCCTGCAAACTTGCCAACACTTCCAATGTTTGTTTAATCCTGCTACAGCTTTCGTTTAAGCCTAGAACACTAACGTACAATTAGTAACACCATCACTAACGTCGGGTACATAATACCAGATATAATATTCCCGATAAAAAATACTTCTGATCAATGTACAACAATACATGGCAATTTTAAGTACTTTTCTTTTATTTTCCCCTAAACAACATCTCATAAAAAGAAAAACAGGTATAATGGGGGGACCCTATAAAAAGGCTCTGAAATTTGTGAAAAATGAGGGAATCTTTAAAGAAAATTTCCCCCAAAAATGTATATTTGGGAACTTGTTTTTCGGTCCAGCAGTTCCTGGGACCTGTCCGGTGAAGGCACAGTCTCCCTGCATTATTTACAACTTATATTATATACAACAAATATTTTACCCTCAATCACTAACGTTGGGTGAAAATCAACCGAACACGTGCCTAGGGAAACTAGCCTCACTTCTATGAGGTCAGCGAGCAGACTGAAGCTACCCGAGGACCTTTTTTCCAGAGGAGGTGCATGTGTGAACCCAAATGTCAGAGTAAGTCGCTCGACAGTTTCCACACACTGCTGCTGGACTCAAAGCAAGTGAGCAGGGGGATTGATGAAGCTTCTAACAAATAACTACTGGTGAAAAATGTTATGATTAATTACTTATTACTATTGCAGTTGTATTAAACACCAAACATTTTTGAAAATATGCTAACTGTAGCATCCTAGAGCTCAAGGTAATGTTTTGAAAATATTTTGCATCGTCTGAACAGTTTATTTTGTGCAGTGACAAGCAGCAGACTAAAGCTTGCAACTGTACGACGCATCCCCAAAATGACGAGGCAAGTAGGCATGTTTGGGTTACCTCTATCATACTATTGAAATGACTGCAAAGTAAAGGCTTGCCTGGAAGGTAGAAATCTACCTGAAAAACCTACAGTTTTGTAAAATATAGATAAGTTTCTAATCACAGATAATCTGCTCAAACATGAAAAACTACCAGTACATAAGTTCACAATGCAACCCTGGGTGGTATTCCCCTTCAAATACGGTGCATTAAGTATTTGGACTAACAGCCAGTCACCCAATTATGAAGCGTAAGTCGAACCCCAGATCAGTTGAGCATTGTTTCTCCCTCTCTGGGAATGCAGGGACATGTAACTGCATGCTCTGGATAAAGTTCAAGAGATGAAATATAAACCACATCATAATACACTGCTTAGGGCCATAATTCCATGCAGGTGAACCCAGCTTTTCTCCATTTTGACCACCCATGAAAAGATAAAGCACAGTTTCTCAGCCTGTTTAGCAGCGTGTTTGCATTGTCATGGGTTTGTTTCTACACATGAATAGAGGAGAATGGCATGTCAATACCTGACTCAGGCCACAATGAAGTCTAGACGGAGAGCAGCCCTATACACACACCTTTAACAATATCTCTACTTAACGTGTATCAAATGTCTTTAACAGCATGCGTGCATATTCATGAGCTGCACAGGATTCACCTGTTGTATTACTAACTGCCTCTTTATTTACAATTCACCCAATTAGATCATATGTTTCTCCCTGATCAAAGTCACATAAAGCCATTGTGTTTTTTTTTTGACAGTTTATTGAATTGTAAGATCTCAGATTGTCTTAAGCTTTCTTTCTAAGAGCTAGATAAGAAGTTTGATACCAATCGTGTCTCTGTGGGCAACATTGGTAACAGCAGTCCTGATGTGGGGAGCCTCGCATTGAGACTGGAAGCAGGGGCTAACAGCTAGCCTGGCGCTGACCAAATATGGTTCAACAACAACACATCAAAAGCATCTTTATTAATACAGTGTAGTTGGTTTGTTCAACCTTTACTTTAACACAAATGTAACACAATCATTTGTGGTTTTAGAGAGAGCTAAATGCTGGAAGTATTTCTTGACAAACAGGAGCCAGGTGCAGTAACTAGGTTGAGGTTTCCAAACCTGTGTTCCTGTCAACCTTTGCTATTGGTGAATATGGTCACGCTGGTGCATGCAGGTCAGTGTGTGTGTGTGTGTGTGTGTATGTGTGTGTACGTGTGTCTACATGTGTGTTTTGTTTGATGGTGTGGGTGTACTGTGTATGTGTGAAACTGTTCTACTCCTTGATTGACATCACACCCTTAAAATATATGGGTGGTTCAAAATGAAGACAATTTATATGTCTGTAAAGATGTGTGGTGCCTGTTCGACCTGTACTTGACCCTGAAAGTCCCAGCCCACACCTAACATCCTGCAGAGGTAACAATATCCCTGTCCCTGCCAATTGGACAGAGAAACAATGTGCAGGTAAGCTAGGGCAGTGGTTCTCAACCTTTTTTCAGTGACGTACCCCCTTTGAAGAAAAAATTCTGCCGAGTACCCCCTGACCAGCGCAAAGCATTTTTGGTTGAAAGAAAGATGTAATGTGATTTATTAATCCTTGTAACTAGACACATTCAAATTTAAAACTCCATCAATTTCCATAACATTGCTCATTTGTAGTGGTCTCTCTTGAACTATTTGGAAACAAAAAGATATAAAAATAACTAAAGACTTTTATTATTATCTCAATATAAATAAAGATTTGTGCACATCAAAATAATTATCAACTTAAAGTGACCTCTTTTGGGATCATAATAAAGATATGTTCTCAAACTGAACTCATGAACTTAATTATAGCTAAACACTTCTTCCCAAAAAAGTAATCATTAACTTAGTTTTAAATAAAAGATTAGCTCAAAACATATTTTTTTAATATTTATCATCTTAAAATATCTTCTTTAAAGATCGAAAAGAATACTGACAGGTAGCTTGTTTCCGCTTGCTTCTGGGAGGCTTTTCGCATCGTGTCTTGAGATGACCTGAATTCAGAAAGTTTCCTCTTAAAAAACTCAGGTGGCTTAGCAACATGACTTTCATGTTTTGTCTGGAGATACCGCTGAAGATGTGGTGGCTTAATGCCACTGTTGGCTAATCTCTCCCCACAGAAAAAAACAAAAAGTGTAAATAACCCAGTCTATGTTAATGTTAATATTGGTGAAGTGTCTTTCTGTTATTTTATTGTGAAATATTTGTTAGCTTTAAGGTCATACAATTTCATTTCCGCTTTTGTATTACAGGCTTTTATTTTGAAAGGGTACCGGTAGAGACGCGGACTTCTTGTTATGAATCATTAACTTCACAACGGAAAACGTTTACGTTTTAGCGCCCCTTCGAAGAGGCACAAGCTCTCACGGTGATGTTTAGGGAAGGCTCTCTGCTCTGGTTTCGCCTTCTTTGGCGCTTGTCCCTCCGTGTTACAGCAGTATTGCTGCTGCACTTCAACTCAACTCCATTGTTGAAGTTTTCAAGGCAGGTGATGACAGGCGATGACAGGTGGCGTGTGCCAGGTTGGGTCAAACCATCGGTATGGGGGAGATTCTGTTTTTTTAGGATAATTAAATAATTATTAGGATCCCTTTTCAAGGATTTTTGAATGGATGCTAATTTTAAATATATAAAAAAAAATCCCAAGTACCCCCTGGAGTACCTTCAAGTACCCCCAGGGGTACGCGTACCCCCATTTGAGAATCACTGAGCTAGGGTGTGCAAGAGATCACAAGAATCATAATAATCATAAATGTGAATTGCGTCCATATAAAAATGCATGTAAATGCTTTATTGACCAATACCCATGATTCTGTTACTAGTCCGATATTAGTTTTGGAATGTATGGTTGTCAATCTAGCTGTCAGGATTTTAACTAATACAACATGTGTTGTTGTGGTAGTGGATCACTTTAACCCCTTGATTTCTCTTGTCTGTCTCACTTTACCCCTAAGCTGGGGTAAAGTGAGACACAAGACCACTTTTTTTAAAACAATCATATTTTCACTGCTCTTTGTCATGAAGACATTCTGATCATTTCCATTGCTAGGAAACATCCTGAATTAATGGGAAATGTGTAAATTTTACTGATATATCATTTGGATCGCCTAGAGGGGAGCAAATGTAAAAAATGTCTCACATTACTCCGCTCACCCCTACTGTACTGTATGTGAAATCAGACTTAAGTACAAGTGAAAGTATTAGCAGTGAAATGTAATTAAAGTACTAAAGTAAAAGTATGGCCCAGCCATATTTCAGTCTACTTCACCACTGCAGCTGGAAGTGTGAAGGTAGAATCATGAGTGTAGAGTTCAAGGGGGCTGGTTGGGGAAGGATTGGTGAGTTAAGGATTAATTTAATAATTCTAACTAATCACAATTTCTGGTTCAAACACATTAGTTTAGAATATATGAGCAGTTGTTAGTGGTATCCTAGACTATTCTGCTCTCTGTACAAGTCGCTGTTCTATAAGGACACAGTCTGGCTGCATTCAACTTGTCATGCTCTCCGAAAAAAACCATTTACAAGTTACAGCTGAAGCATTTTGAACCAAAAAATGTGAACACTACTGTGACCTTTGTTATTCACTAACTGAAGGAAACCTACACACATCCTGCTTAAGCTTACAGACTTACTCAAGATCTGCCATAAATTACAGTTTAGTGATTGTAAAGGGAACTACACTGTATTCTGGGATCACATAGGATTGCAGACAAACAGCCATTAACCTACAGTGTGACTAAACACATGTTCATTATCCTGTGTCAAACACTGTGTGTGTGAAAGTGGTTCGGGCAGGAAACACAAAGCTGGTTTCACCTAAATATCAAGGAAATGAAAGGCAACAGAGGTGTCATGCGCCATATTCAGTCAGATTGTCACAATGATGTCATTTGTTTTCATATGAAGACATCAGTTCTCAGACATGACCTCCAGAGGGTTTGCGGAGAAATGGCTCTGGACTTTCTGCAGAAGTTTCCTTTTACACATGTACAGCGCAGTCGGAGATTCTCCATTTAGAAGCATTCGTTACAACACAGCAACCTCAGTAGCGTTCAGGTGGTGCAGCAGGCAGAGGAGGTAACATATTTATCCGGTTGTGGTGATCATATGTTTTTGTTAATAGTATTTTCTTTTCCTTTTTGCGTGTGATTCATGCTAGACACGTCACCAACACAACCACTCGCTCAATGTGAATGCTGTGGGGGATCTCCTGCTATTTTCTCACATCAGCTCCTGGAACTGTCTGGAAAAACTACACAATGTCCTCAGGCTCTCACTTGGACATTTGCGTTCACACATGCAGCCCCTGTTGAGTGCTGAGGATCTCTGGTGTTTACTGCATGTCTGAAAGCATCTTATTTTACTGGTTGCAAAAGTGAACGCATCAGCGCACTACATGACATACTTTTCTGACTTCCCTATGAAAGCATGATGATATCATTCTTTCCAGATTCTTATTAATAGTTTTTTTGATCTATTTAAGTCCTCTTGACCTTTGACGAATCAGCTCCATAAGGCTCCAAAAGGGAAAGATAGGCTCTCAAGTAATGTTCCCAGCAAGCTGTTGAATCTGTCCATGTTTTGTTGAGCTATTCTGTTCATAGTTGTACTGGGGGGGTGACGACGACGACGACGACACACACACATGTTCGTCTCTCTTTCTCCTCCTCTACACTGACTCTCACTTTGTATCAATACCTTTTTCATAACTTTTCGTCCCAAGATACCTTCATCTTACTAAATTAATGTTCTTACATCACAAAAACCATCAATAAGGCCATTAGTAACAGCTTACCGTTCAGAGGTTGTTTTATAGGTGGTTGAAAGTAAAAGGGCAGTTATAACTCTAACACTATGAATGCTAAAGGGCAGACGTGAATGAGCCCAAAGACAAGGTCACTGTATTTCACCGTCATTATTAATTTCCAGGACATGAAGGACATACAGTTTAAGGCATTCTGGACACCAAACATCAATGGATCTAACAGGAAACTCTTTTTGTTTCCTCCAATCTAATGGAGCACAACTGATTTTAAGCAAATGTCAGTGAAATGCCTTATTTAACTAAATCCCAGTTGGTTAACTAAAACATTTAAATTGTAAAACGTGTGTTTGGCTTTAGGAGTTACATTCAGTGTTACTGAACAGCTCAATAAAACCATTCATACTACTGCACTACTACAGACACACGCATGAAGGGAACGGGACTCACCAAATGTTTCCTTACACGTCCGCAGACTGCTCATGTTGGAGGCTGTGACGTCTCCCATACTGAGAACTGATCCGATCAGACTGCAAGTGACGATAGGAGTCCACAGTGAGGAGTGAAGGAGCTGATCGCAGCCCACTGAGCCCGGCGGCGGCCACACACCAATGAGACACCTCACACACCAGGGACAGGTTCCTGGAGCTGTGCTGCCTTCACGAGACACGCGTAAAGTCAAGCTTCCGCGAACTCACACGTGGGTGACGCACTGGGTGTGATTGAGATGAGATTGAGATAAAATAAAAAATGTAAATGTCTACTTGTCATTGATGGCATCACAGAGTATATTAAGATTAAGAATAGTCATAACCAATTCAAATCAAGATACATTAATTTGAGTTAAGATTATATTATATTAGACCCACAAGGATATTAAGATTAAGAAGTTAGTTTAGTTAAATTAATTGAAATTAATTTATCTTAGGTCAAATTGAGTTGAGTTAAGATTGTAATCTATTAGTCCCACAACAGGAACATTTACAGGAGGACAGAGAATAGTAAGATTGAGAAGTTAATTTATATAAGTTAAATTGCCTTAAATTAGTTTAGTTAAATTGAGATGAGTTAAGATTATATTTTTTATTAGTCCCACAAAAGGGAAATTTACAGCAGCAGAGTATACTAAGATTAAGAAGCATCAGTAATCGTAATAGTAGTCAACATGCTACATAAACGCAAATACAAAATTATGGACAATATAAATATGACAGCAAAAATATAAAATAGCGATGATGTCCTAATGTGATAGGACTTTCTATCAGTTTATATTATATAATGTGACAACAAGTTATTTTGATTGAAAGGTGTGAACATGTTCTGATGGATCCAAACTGAAAGTTAACAAAATGTCAAAGGCAGGAAGGATAATCAGCTAGATATTGTGTGCACTGGTTACTCAGAAACCAAATTTCTGATGCAATTCTGTGTAACCAGCCACACCGGCTGTGTGGTTTCCTTTATCATTATACAACAGAAACGGCCCAGTGAAACAAATATTTTTGAACCAGCAGGTGTTTGTCCGCTGTTATCTGTTCCTGGTAAAACTAAATCTCTTCAGTTTTTTTGAAGCCATAATTGTTGAATTTAGACTTATGCTTTCGTATAGATATTCACTCCCTGTTGGTGAGGCTTTACAAGTGACCAGAAAGCAGTTAACTGTAGATGGAGATGTTCTTCTACTAGATTAAAGTGCTCAGAGTATTCTAAAGCCAAATTGTTTTTTAAGTTGTTCGACTTTGAACACACTCATATTAATCAGATTTTTGCATTTAGATTTTAAGCACAAATGTTTCTTCGATGAACTACTTTGAGAAAGAATCATTAAACTGCTTTTCATTCCATGTTCGTGCTTTTCTTGGTATTTATTTATATGTGAATCTACAGTGTTTGGGTAGACTGGTTAATTCATGACAGCACCTTGTACTTTAGGACAGACATATCACCTGATGCCTTATGTTATATAGAGCAAACCAGCAATTGGTAAAATGATCAACAGATTAAATGATGGAGAAGATGTATCGCTGAATCTCAGATATTGGGATGTTTGTTTCCGGTGATAGTCTTTAAATTACGTAAAGGCCATGACTCCACAATCCTACTCACTACACTGTGTTTCCTCATCAGTGAGTCACAAAGTTACAATGTTTTATTTACTAACCCATTGTAGAAAAGCCATCATGCCAAGAAACTACACCAGGAAGACAACCTTGGGCCAAACACTCGCAGAGATGGAGAGTGCAGCCGCTGAGGTCATGCAAGGAAAGAAGTCCTTAAGAAAAGCTGGAAAGGGATAGAAATATTGATAAGACAACCCTCAAAAGATTCATAAAGAAAAAAGAGAAAGGGAAAGTAAAATCAGTAGCCTGGGGTTCAGTAGCTGAGGCAAAGAGAATATTCACAGATGAGATGGAGGAGGAGCTTGGCAAACACTTGAAACAACTAGCTGACCAGTTCCATGGCCTTGCTCCAGTTACGTGCCGTGAACTGGCATTTGAATACGCAGAGAAAAACAATATCCCTGTCCCTGCCAATTGGACAGTGAAACAATGTGCAGATCACATGAATCATAATAATCATAAATGTGCTTAATTGACCAATCCCCATGATTCTGTTACTAGTCCGATATTAGTGGTAGTCAATCTAGTTGTTTGCATTTGAACTATTACAACATGTATTTTTATGGTAGTTTTAAAGAGGAAAAAGTAAGTGGACCACTTTACCCCGTAGCTGGATTATCCGCCCATGACCATAGTCCATTACAAATGCACTGTTATCTCTTTTTTTTATAGCCTATTAGTATATTCTGCTACTTTAACCTTAGTATGAACCAGAATCACATGTTTAAGCATGCGGCCCCCATCTTTAGACTCTCAGTAGTTCTTCTATGCATTTCTTGTTAGTTCTCTCCCCTAGGGTATGATCTTTGACCCCTTAATGGATGAGTGTAGAAAATGGGTTTTCTTCTACTAAGCACGAGGCATGTTGTTATGAATTCATCCTTACATTTACATGTTATGTGCTCAGATACATGCAGTCATGCACCTCTCAACCATGGGATGTGGGATGTTGCCATGGGCGTAGGCAACCCCTATATATATTGTATGTTTGACGCCTGCAAAGCAGGCTTCACTATTGGCGTGTGAATGTCTCCGGATTTCTAGAGTCCGTCCTGACCTGTGAAGACTTCTGTGTAATAAACTTTAACAATACAAGCAAGTTCTGGGTCTGCGGAGAATTCTTCCTTCAGCATCAACTTCACCATCATCGACCTCTCGGCTGCCCAAGATATACGATAGAATCAATCAATCAATCAATAAAATTTTATTTGTATAGCCCATATTCACAAATTACAATCCTCTGTCCTTAACCCTCAGCAAGAGTAAGGAAAAACTACTAAAAACCCTTTTAACAGGGTAAAAATACATAGAAACTTCAGAGAGAGTCACATGTGAGGGATCCCTGTCCCAGGACGGACAGAAGTGCAATAGTTGCCATGTGTAGGAGAACATCATCAATAATCAAAGTCTCTAGCAGCATTTGATGAGGGTAGACATCCCGAAGGACAACCCCAACATGACATGCCAAGCAGTCCCGCTGCAAGCACAGTCCATGGTCAGCAACCATCCAGACCACGATCCACCGCAATCCCTGGTGCGGCCACAGAGGCCCTGGATCTGCGGGTGATAAAGCAAAGGGATTCCGGGGAAGGGGGATAGGGATGGAGAAGAGGAAGGAGAAGCTGGAAAGAGAAGCTCCGTGTGTCATGTGTCATAAAATAGAACAAGTAACGTTCTGGTGCACTGATTAGCTCTAACTATAAGCTTTATCATAAAGGAAGGTTTTGAGCCTACTCTTAAACGAACAGATGGTGTCTGCCTCCCTAACTGAAAGTGGTAGATTATTCCACAGCCGAGGGGCTTGATGGCTAAAAGCTCTGGGTCCTACTCTACTTTTAGAGACTTTAGGGACGACAAGTAGGCTTGAATTCTGGGAGCGAAGTGCTCTAGCGGGTTTATAAGGTACTAACAGCTCTTTAAGGTAAAAAAGCGCTATATGATTAAGGGCCTTGAAGGTGAGGAGGACAATTTTAAATTCTATTCTAGATTTAACTGGAAGCCAGTGTAGCGATGCTAATACTGGAGAAATGTGCTCTCTTCTCTTTGTTCTCGTCAGGACACGTGCTGCGGCATTTTGGACAAGCTGTAGAGTCTTTAACGACTTCCTGCTGGAGCCTGATAATAATGAATTACAATAGTCCAGTCTCTATGTAACAAAGGCGTGGACTAGTTTTTCTGCATCTTTTTGTGAAAGGACATGTCTAATTTTTGAAATATTACGCAAGTGGAAAAAAGCGGTCCTATAAATTTGTTTTAAGTGACTTTTAAAGGATAAATCAGGATCAAAGATCACTCCCAAGTTCCTGACTGTTTCATTGGAAGCAAGGGCAATGTCGTCTAGCGCAGCTATATCATTAGATAATGTATCTCTAAGGTGTTTGGGGCCAAGTATTATAACCTCTGTTTTGTCTGAGTTTAATAAGAGAAAATTGCGGGTCATCCAGGTTTTTATGTCCTTGAGACATGTTCGAAGTTTAGTCAATTGATAACTTTGTTCAGGTTTTATTGACAAATATAACTGGGTGTCATCCGCATAGCAGTGGAAATTTACCGAGTGTGTCCTGATAATGTTTCCTAGTGGAAGCATATATAATGAGAATAAAATTGGGCCGAGCACAGAGCCCTGTGGAACACCATGGTTAACTTTGGTGCGCACAGATGACTCATTATTAATTTGCACGAATTGGGAACGATCAGAAAAATACGATTTAAACCAGTTAGGGGCGGTTCCATTAATGTTAATTAACTGTTTGAGTCTTTGTAATAAAATTTGATGGTCAATTGTGTCGAATGCTGCACTGAGATCTAACAGAACGAGGATAGACACAAGTCCCTGATCTGAGGCTATTAAAAGGTCATTAGTGACTTTTGCCAAGGCTGTCTCTGTATTGTGATTGGCTCTAAACCCTGATTGAAAGTCTTCATATATATTATTTTCCTTGAGAAACTCACACAGCTGATTGGCTACAACTCTTTCTAAGATTTTAGAAATGAAGGGGAGATTAGATATTGGCCTGTAATTGGCTAAAACCTCTGTGTATAGGGTGGATTTTTTGAGAAGGGGTTTGATGACAGCTATTTTAAAAGACTGTGGTACATAACCTGATGATAATTAAGATATTTTTATTTATACCAAACACATGCACAGACATGCACAACACACTCATGCAATGGTAGGTAAATTTAACCTCTGCATTTAACCCATCTATGTGCAGGACACACAGAGCAGTGAGCGACCATGTACGGCGCTCGGGGAGCAGATGTTGGGGGAGTAAGGTGCCTTGCTCAGGGGCACTAGACAGGGTAGGGAGACTCTTGGATTTTTGGACAGATCAATCCAGGTTCATCTTTTGTTGTCTCTCCGTGGAGTCGAACCAGTGACGAACCAGAGACCTGATTGATAATGTTAAGTAACGAACTATCAATTAGGGGCAGAATTTCTTTAAGTAATTTTGTAGGAATGGGATCTAAGAAACAGGTTGTTGGTTTAGAACCTGAGATTAATTTGGTAAACTGATCACAGGTGATCAGAGAGAAGCTGTCTAAGTAATGGGTAGGATTCTCAGCTGTTTCTGAGATCTCTGTTGTTGGGAGGGTATTAGTGCCAATTGAGGGCAGGAGATGGTTGATTTTATTTCTAATAGTTTGAATTTTATCATTAAAAAGGTCATAAAGATATTACTATTCAGGGATCGAGGAATACTGGATTCGGTGGAGGTGTGACTCTCTGTCAGCCTGGCTACAGTGCTGAAGAGAAACCTGGGGTTGTTTTTATTCTCTTCTATTAGTTTTTGAATAGTAGGCAGCTCTTGCTTTGTGGAGAGCCTTTTTATATTCTTTAACACTATTCTTCCAGTCTATTAAATTTTCAACATCGTTGCTGGAGCGCCACTTCCTTTCTAGTTTTCTTGATAATTGTTTTAACTCATTTGTCTGGGAGCCTATAAACTACTGTATGTAAAACACAAAACACAAAACTAAAATATTAGGTCAAAACCTCTGCTTTGGATAAATCTATGTCCAAAGACCCGTATCTGCCATTACTGGAATGTGTTTTAGTTTGCCTTGTGACTCAGCTGATACACAGTACATTCAGGCTAAAATATACAAGTGGAAGAGATAAGGAGAGACAGGGAGGAAAATGTAAGGGACTAGATGGTTTGTGTGGTGACACCCTGTTGAACTAAGACCAAGTCTTCATTCTCAAACACTGCTTAGAAGGTGTGAGGGCAAGACAAGGAGCACTGATAGACAGTACATAAATTAAATGGTAAATAATGTTGTTATAAATAAAGTGATGAAAAGTTTAATTTTGTTTTAATTAGCAAAACACAAGTGTTTTCTCTTTTGAAAGCTTCACCCAAAATGCTATAGAAAGGCTCAGGTGCCTTCATGAACCACCGTGCTTAGTGGCAACATCTGTCTGTCTTGTTAGACATAATGAAGCCCTGGAGCCACATCCAGGCCTTCTGCTGTATTAAGGACCTGAAAGGTGCAGCTGCTGAGACAGAACTAAAGCAGACTGATATGTTTGCACTGAGCAGGGACCTCTGGGGAAACTTGCTGAAACTTGCACACACATCAAAAAGATGTGCTCAGACTCCAGGAAACCATCAAATGGTGAAGGACAAGGAGCAACAGTAGGAGAGGGGGAACTGAACAAGGTATAGCACACAGCATCACTGAACATACTGGGACAGTAGGTATCTCAGATATTCTGAATAGATTCATTCAGCTTTTCATATTGTCCAGAGGTGTGATTGTGAGCTTGCCGGTTGTTTGTGTTTATGTTTTGCTCCTAACCTCTTTATTTAGTTGCAATTTCTCTTTTAGTAATGGATAATAAAATAGTTTTAGTCTAAACCAGGGGTTCTCAAACTTTTGCAAGCTGGGCCCCCCCAAAGCTGCTTAGCACCCGCCGCCTGCCAATGCCGCCCTCAACTACACCACCCAGTGGTGTACAAAGTATTTGAAAGCCATACTTGAGTAAAAGTACAGATATCTTACCTGAAAGTGACTTCGGTAAAAGTCACCAGTCAGAAAATGACTTGAGTAAAAGTCTTAAAGTAGCTCATATTAATGTGCGCTGCAGGAGATGTGCGCTGCAGGAGGTGTGTGCAGCAGGATGTGCGCCGGCACAGATGTGCGCAAATCTGCGCTGGAGGAGATGTGTGGCCTGCCATGCCACTGGCAATGTAAGAGAGAAATAAGTAGGCTACCAAGCCATTGGCCAAGGTACAGTAAAAGAGAAGTAAGTAGGCTACTGACTTGTTAAGATACATGTTCACTTTTGATTTGATTTACTATTTACCTTTTATTATTATCATTTATTTTTCAGTGCAGAACTTGATGTACAGTAATTTATTTAGGCTCTTTACCTGTGTACAACTGGTTTTAATTCTATATTTTGCTTTTATAGTATAGGCCTAATGTGTGATGCTATTGTTGCGTGATAAATATTTTCTTGTTGATACAAAGCCAGAGTTTATGGGCTGTTAAGTCCCATTAAAAACAAAAATGTATATACGTAGTCAATCAAGTTGTTGTCTTTGAATACCTTTGCATAGTTACACTGACAATCTGTGACTGTTCTTCCTTTTTGTGGGGTTCACCAGAGCTTTGGGAGAAAACGGGAAAATTCAGAAAAAGCATTTCCTATATTTTAAAATGCATGTATTGTATTTTGTTTCATTTTCTGGCACCAGTATTTTGTATTTTAAAATACATCTATTTGACGGGTAATTTGTATTTTGTATCAAAATACATTTTGATGTATTTTTGCCCATCCCTGGGTATAATAGATACAACCTCTGGAAACATGGTATCCTTATTTCAGATGTCAGCACATAAGTGTTAGACGGATACGTTTACCTTCAGATTCAGACCTGGATGTTTGGATTGCAAAATAACATCTTGGTATTGTCCTCTTTAAGCACACAGATTATTACCTTCATACACGGAGGCAACAGAGTTAGTATTTTTTTCTGCAGTTTTCTGTCACAAACTGGCTCAACATATGTGACAAGGAGGGGAGACGAGTCAGGAGTGAAAGTGCTAAATGAAAAGGTTTTATTATAACTTGAACAATTATATGTACAAAAAGCATGAGGTGTGGAGAGTAGTGGCATCAGTGGTGAATGTAGTGTATGGATGAGTGAGATGTGTGTGCTGCTGTTGAGTGTACAAGGAAGACGCCAAAAAGAACCAAGAACCAAGAACCTGTAGCGGCGTGGAGCCTAGGAGAGAGAGAGAGACAATGAGACCAGGCTGGCTTATATCACCTTGGGTAGAGGCCTAGCCAGGTGTGAGCACCTTGCCCTAACGACCCTCCCTTTCTGCCAATTCCTGCAGGAAGTAATCAGCTGCATGATGCTAGCAGAAAGGGAGGGGTCGTCACACCCCCCTCCATAAGAACGAGGTTCCACCTCGTGTTATACATCAAATAAGTGTCAATATGTTCCAATCTGTCATGGTTCATACGTTACCAATAACTGACAGTCAGTACTGCACTCCCCCCAGGCTGCATCCTCCAGCACATCCCTCCATCCTCACCAACCCAGCAGCCTTGGTACCAAAGGAGCATTTTAAGGGAATGAAGAGCCGAGAGATGAGCAGAGGAGAACATGGAAATGAGAGACAGCATGAACAAATAGACTAAGGGTCCACAGGTGCCCGAGACAGGGCATCTGCCATTACATTGTCAGTCCCCTTAATGTGTCGGATGTCTAGGTTATATGGCTGCAGGAACAGCGCCCACCTCATTAGCCTCTGATTAGGATTTTGCAGTGACTTCAAGAAGGTGAGGGGGTTATGGTCAGTGAAGACAGTCAGCGGAGATAACCCTGAGCCGACATAGACATCAAAATGCTGCAGAGCCCAAACAAGTGCCAAAGCCTCCTTCTCAATCACTGAATAGTTGTATTGATGCTTGTTAAATTTTCTTGAGAAGAAGCTCACAGGACACTCTACACCCTCCGCATTCTCCTCAAACCAAATGGCATAACAGTGTACGAATACAAGCCAGAAAGAGTTATGAAGGCTGAAATATCCCTTGCCCTTTTGGTGAGTGGGACTTGCCAGTACCCTTTGAGAAGATCAAATTTGCTCACAAATGTGGCTGAACCTACCATATCAATACAATCTTCCATACGAGGAAGTGGATACAGATCAGGTTTAGTGATACTGTTCACCTTACGATAGTCAGTGCAGGGCCTCAAACTAGCATCTGCCTTTTTTACTAGGAGGCATGGGGAGGCCCAGTTTGATGAACAAGGCTCAGCAATATCATTATCCAGCATGTACTGTACTTCAGCCTCCAACTGTCTCCTTTTTTCATCTGACACACGATAAAAACGCTGCTTGATGGGCTCAGCAACTCCAACATCTATGTCATGCTCAATTAAGTGCGTTTGGGTTGGGGTATCAGAAAACAGTGATAGATAGCTGTTAATTAGTTTAATCAATTCATCACGTTTAACCACATTTAAGTGCCCGACAAGGATATTTAGATCTTGTAACGTCTCTGAATTTTTCAACCGGCCCCGCAACAACCCATCATCTGGAGCAATATCCAACCCTTCCTCCTCAACTACCACTAGTTCAGACATGGAAGAGGTCAAAACAGGGCCAGAGACCAACATTGGCTTGGCTGGAGAGCTCTTCGGCAGTGGAGACACAGACTCACTAGTGTGATATGGCTTCAGGAGGTTTACATGACACAACCTTGTAGATTTTCTACGGCCAGGAGTTTCAATCAAATAGTTTAGATCAGAGACTTGACGCACCACAGAGAAAGGACCACTGTACTTAGCTTGAAAAGGGGAATCTACCAGAGGCAGAAGAGTAAGTACACGGTCACCTGGGTTAAACTGGCGAGCCTCAGCCCGTTGGTCATATCGTTGCTTCATCTTGCCCTGTGACTTCTGCAGCTTTTGCTTAGCCAGCTCACCTGCCCTGTACAGTTTCAATCTGAAACCACTAACATAATCCTTAAGATTTGGAGGTGGATCCTCTGGCAAACAACCATCTTGCAAAACTGCAAGTGGGCCACGCACTTTATGGCCAAACACCAGTTCATTCGGGCTGAATCCAGTACTTTCCTGGATAACTTCGCGAGCTGCTAACAGCAACCAGGGCAGCCCACCCCCCCAGTCACCCGACAGTTCTGTACAATAAGCTCGCAACAGTGATTTCAACGTTTGGTGGAAACGTTCAAGCGCACCCTGACTTTGCGCATGGTAGGCTGTTGATTTGTTATGCTTGATGTGTAATTGTTTAAGCACCTGAGCAAACAGATGGGATGTGAAGTTAGAACCTTGGTCAGACTGTATGACTTTAGGGATGCCAAATACTGAAATGAACTGAGTCAACGCTCCAACCACGGCTTTGGCTGTAATGCTGCGAAGTGGGTAAGCAGCAGGATACCTGGTAACCTGACACATTACAGTCAGCAAATATGTGTGTCCAGATTTGGACCGAGGTAGGGGCCCCACACAATCAATAATCAAATGCTCAAATGGCTGTCCAATGGCGGGGATTGGCTGTAGAGGAGCAGGTTTAACAACCTGATTTGGCTTGCCAGTGATCTGACAGGTATGACACGTCTTAACGAAAAGAGCAACATCTCTCTTTAAGCGTGGCCAGAAGAAATGCTGCAATATACGGTGGTAAGTTTTACGGACGCCAAGATGACCTGCCACGTCACCATGTGACGTCTGGAGCACTTTATTGCGACAGTTTGTAGGGACAACAACTTGGAAGATTGGCTCTCCTACAGATGCATCACCATGTGACAGCCACTTCCGAACCAATAGCCCATTTAGGAGGAAATAGCACTGGGCAGTATCCCTCACCTCTGATGCTGGCACAACTTGGTCAAACAGCTCCATTAAAGAGGAATCAGCCTTCTGTTCTGCCACTAGCTCAGCCTGAGAACCCGCTAACTGGTCAACCAGCAAAGAATCTGGCAACTCCAACCACTCTGGCTCCACCATCCTCTGAGCATCACGACTGGCAGCACGAGTGACGGCACAGGCTGGGAAAATGTCACCCAAGTGCAGTGGTGTCACAGAGGGCTCTACTACAGTGGGGAATGTAGGGGGCTGCACTACATTAGGCTGACCATCGGCCCACACCTTGTCACCAGCCAAATCATTCCCCAAAATCATATGCAAACCCCCAATAGGTAACTGGGGACGAACACCCACTGACACCTCCCCCTGAACAAGACCACAATTTAGAACCAACCGATGCAATGGGACCGAGAATGGAACCATACCCATCCCCAGTGTGATTACACATCCACCAGTATCAGTCCTGGATGAAAATGGTAACACAGACTCAAGAATGAAAGAATCTAGTGCTCCAGTATCTCTTAGGATTTTAATGGGAACCTGCACCCCACCTCCTACCAAAGAGACCCACCCATCCGAAATGAAAGCAGAGTAGTCATCCTGAGCCTTTCCAGTCAGAACACACTGTAACAGCATCGTTCTGTCTGCGTCTGGCCAGTCTCGAGCATCTGCTATCCTCTCAAACAGAGAAAAAAATGAATCTGGATCAGACTCACTAAACCTGGGAAGCAGGCGGAGATTATTAACCAGGTCACACTGGGAAGACTTGCCCCCTGAGGCCTCAAAACTATCCACTCTCCCCATATCTGAAAGTTTACCCTCTCTTACCAGCTGTAGTTGATGCTGTTGCATTTCCAACTTGGCACACTCAGTTTTATGCTTTATAGTTTCCAACTCTACTTCCTTTTCACATTTCAACCTCTCCAACTCTAACTGCTGTTTTAACTGCAACTGCAGCAACTCCTTCTGTTGTTCAAATGTTAGAGCTCCAGGATTAGGCACTACACTGGTCACTGGACTGCTTACAGACTGCCTGCACAAAACTCCAGCCTCAAACAGACCATCCCTTAAGCAGGTCTTCACACTCTCCTTTAACTTTATATCTGAAATGTCAACTTCATAGTGCTCTGCTATCCTAAGAAGTTGATCTTTAGTGCACTGGTCCAGCAAAGCCTGTGAAGGATCCTGGATGAAACTCTCCACAAGGGAAGCCATCCTCAAAAACAATCAGCCTAACAAGTTACAAACCTTGACTGAGACACGCAGAAAACCCAAACCTGAGGTAACAGGTGAACAGGAGCCTCCCCCCTTTACTGATATTAACTACAACCATTAAAACTAGCTAACTAACTTATCCTAGTCTTCGTGCAGTTAATGGTGGGGGGTACTTATGCACGCGAAACCAGTGGTGAGAAGAAGGCCACCAGAGGACTGGCAACCCTCTCCCAACCCTAGAGGTGCTCCCGAGCTAATAGCTCTACCCACCTTCGCCGCCACCTAAAGTGATCACCACGAGTCCCCTAGAGGAACCCGCTACCAAACCTAACAGGGGGTAGAAACTCCTGCTCCAACAGATACCAACATACCCCAGATAGGGCTAAACGCAAAGCCCCAGTCAAATCCAATCACCTTCACCACAAACAGAAATGGACCAAATACCTCTCCTTAATTTCCTACAAGAAATAACCAGCACTGACAACAACCTGACATTTCCCATCCCAGAACAGTTGATGACTAACCAACGCACAGTCAGCTATGTCCAACAACAAGTAGTGTACACTCCAACAAAGCAAACCAAAAACCATTGTCTGCAAGAGGAGGAAGCACACACCAACCTAAACCGGGCCAATTTACCAGTACAGACCAAATTTAAGCTATTTTAATCCTAATACTGTATCCCGGACGAGCCCCCACTTGTCACAAACTGGCTCAACATATGTGACAAGGAGGGGAGACGAGTCAGGAGTGAAAGTGCTAAATGAAAAGGTTTTATTATAACTTGAACAATTATATGTACAAAAAGCATGAGGTGTGGAGAGTAGTGGCATCAGTGGTGAATGTAGTGTATGGATGAGTGAGATGTGTGTGCTGCTGTTGAGTGTACAAGGAAGACGCCAAAAAGAACCAAGAACCAAGAACCTGTAGCGGCGTGGAGCCTAGGAGAGAGAGAGAGACAATGAGACCAGGCTGGCTTATATCACCTTGGGTAGAGGCCTAGCCAGGTGTGAGCACCTTGCCCTAACGACCCTCCCTTTCTGCCAACTCCTGCAGGAAGTAATCAGCTGCATGATGCTAGCAGAAAGGGAGGGGTCGTCACAGGCTGCCATACAGAGCCACACGATGCTTTCACAATTTATCAGATACAAGGGGCCTCCGCTTCAAGACGGGTAAAACAAGATTGAACTCGGGACCTCTGCTGGACTGTCAAGGAACCACAACATCACAGAAAATGAATAAGGCCAGAGAACAGCTGCAGCCAGGTTCTGGATGAATCGATCGTATCACTCTGAATGCTGGGACCAATTATTATCATATTTCTGCTATAATTCTGATGATCATACCAGAGAGGCACCTGTGGAGCGTGAGTGCTCATCTCTCACATCCAGTCGACCTATGTGAATAAGCTCTGTCTTTTCATATTTGCCTGTCCCTTAAAAGGTCTGTGTCTGTCACTGCTTCCAGACACAGTAGACTGTTATTGTATGTTAACTTTGAACTTCCCTCTTCCATTTTAAACTTGTGACTGGAAACATGCATCCTGTGTAATGCTCTTGCACAACAATTCTGCAGTAAGAGTGGTAATTATATTGTCACACTTACGTTTTGACTTTTGACGGCAGAAAACGAATAATTTTCCTTTAAGGTGACTGATATCCAGGCCTCAAGCTTCAGGCCTGCAGTGGTTAGTATCTCCTGGTAAATGCTGGATCTGAGGTGTCATTTAGCACCAGACGGGGTGTGAGGTGACGTGACGAGTGCACAGGGCCCAGCATGGTGTGACCTGGCCAGTTAAATGTATTACTGCACGTCCGTGTTGCGCAGGGACACCGGAACCCACTCAAAGCAATGCACTGCTAATAGATTACCTATTTATAATGTAAACTCAGCATTACTTTGCTACATGGGATGTTTAAGATATTTTATTCAGATTTAAAAAAGGAAAATTCAACGCCTTAAACATCCCTTATACATGACAAGTTAGGATCAAATGTAATATCATGTAATCCATGGTGCAAATAACATTAGACTGCAAATCACGTGAGACTGGTTGTAAACATTGAATGCAGCCTCTAATAGCTGCTTATATTTTAAAGTTATATGTTAACAACATAAATCCTATATCTTAATAAAAATAAGATATAGGATCATTAAAGTAATCACATGAACATTTTGTAATTTTTTTGTGTTGCCTTTTTTGATGTAAATATCATTATATTTACGATGACAAGAAAAACATGTGGTGACTATAATTCTGATTTACTTCTAAGTGACTTAGACTGGGAGGCCTTGGATTTAATAAATGCAGCAGTAACCTGGATCAGACAAAGACAATATTCAGGATAAAACTTGGATATCTCTTTCTAAAGAGGCTCTTCAGCTCAGGGGTCTCATTTATAACAGTTTCACTTCCTCTTCACATCGCTTGATGTTGTGACTCCGTCAGGACTCACGTTGGAAACCTATTGGTCAGCAGCATCCTTTAATATTCATGCGGTGCTTTGCATTGACCATTTATGGTTGAAAGTGGGCGTGTGCTTATGTGATATACATTACTGTATATGGCACTATATATTATGTATATTACATATTATATCTGTACTGAAGAATAGTGTGTCTAATTCCACAGATACTCCCTTCTCTCTCTAAGAAGCCCCCAAGGATAGGTTATAGATAGAGGGCTAACCAACAATGCATTGTAGTGTCTACGATGAGGGACTTTCATATCTAACTCAGATGCACCAGGCAGAGAGGCCACAACTTCAACTCTCCCCAACTTCAACGCTTTTGCGTATTTCACCAGTGGCAAGACGTAAGGATACAAAGTGATGGGAGACAACTTCTGACAATTGCTCCTGTTACTCTATTAGCGTTTGTATATTGTTTCACCTTCTCGTCTCCTTGATAAGTATAAGGAGAAAGCAACATAATGTGTGTTTGGTGTTTAGCCACCATTTCTGCACTATATTCCATCTCCACATCTCATGTAGACCAGTGTCTGTGGTTTATGCACCACTGAACTCTCAGATGTGTGTTCATGTTGCGATGAGAGCTTCATGCACTACAGCCCTCTGTATCATCATTCAACGTTACTGTGGAGAGACTGCTCCCTCTAACACAGTCTGACCACCTAAACTGCTTTTTTCACTAATGTAAGAGCATCTCTGTCATTGAAAATGCTCTGTTAACCATAATGTCTGACTCTGTTTACCGACATCTTTTTTTCCCGTAGATTACAGATGCCCCTTTTAATCTCTTTTCCTAATGGAACAATGTTATGGCCAGTTGAGCTTCTTGAATAAAGCTCTGTCATTTATTGTCCCAGCAATGATCCCTCTTTTAAAGTCACTTTGATCTTCTTTTTTTCCATCTTGATACTAGAACTGTTCAATCCACAGAGCATGATCACATGTTCATAGCTTTATTGTACCAGTGCACCTGAGTGGAAGCTTCTACAGTCATCATTGTTCTCCACTCATTTATTCAGGTTTTCCATTTAATGTAATTTTCTATTGGCAGGTCACCAGTAACCCTAACCCAATATTTCTTGTAAAAATGGCCGAAGATAAGTGAAAAATGTTATGCTTCTCCTGCACTCTAATTCATATTGCTCCTCCTCCTGCATTGTTTGTTTATCTATAACAATTTAAGAAAAGAGACACAATCATGAAAAAATGATACATATATGATTTTGTATTTTGTAGTATTTATTCACTTTCTTTATAATAACATTGTTGTAACTTACGGTTGTTTCATCTGTTGTTTCAATGAAACGTTTTTGAGTTGTTGACAACTTGTGCATCGGTATTGCATAATGCTGACCTCTTATATAACTAGATATAATACTGGATAAAAGACGAAGAGTTTCTAATTAAAATGGGAAATCAGTGAAAACAACTGATATGATGAAAGACATAATTAAAACTGAAAGTTCTTGATAAAGGAGCTGGTGTTTACAGTACGGTATAAACCTGCTGCCATGTTAATGTGCTCAGGTCTCGTAATCAAAGAAGAACCGAAGACGGACACAAAGGAAGTCTTTGGCCTGAGGTGACTTCCGGTTTTGATTGGACACATGATAGCGAATCTGCTGCTGATGCCCACACTTGTCGTCAGACGCTATTCAATGGTCAACAGCAGCTTCGCATTGAGGCAAAGCGGTAAATCCGCCATAACTTGAACGCATCAAAAGAAAACTGCGTCAGTACGCGCACGGACGTAAGCGGCTCGTCCAATCAGGTGCGGAGAGCGAGGCTCAGGGAAGAAGCAGATGATATGGCAGCTTTGAGAGCAACCAGGTGGAACTTGCTTTGTTCATGCGTCTAAACCTCAGGACATGAACACACCGTGACTCCGAGACGGCGTCGGGGCAGCTGCTCGAGATGATTTACCTGATCCTCATTTCCGTGTTCTCCGGAGCGGTCGCCACGTTGATAGTTCAGTTCCTGCTGATCTACCGGAGGAGCCCGGAGCCCGCAGGCAGGACGGTGCAGTATGTGAAAGTGGTGCCTGAAAACGCACTAAAGGATTACTTTAATACCCATCATGCCGAGGCAGGACAGCAGCAGCAGGACAACACGGCAGCAGCGGCCGCCGCACACAGGCAGCAGGAGGCCGCCTCGGCGCGGCAGCAGGAAGCGGCTGGCACCGGCGGCAGCCCCAAACAGCCGGCGACCCGCAGCGAGCCCGGGGACGCCAACAAACCCGAGACGTGCAATTTCCTCAACGCTATATTCCTGTTCCTGTTCAGGGAGCTGCGCGACACCCCGGTGGTCCGACACTGGCTCACCAAGAAGATCAAGGTGGAGTTCGAGGAGCTGCTGCAGACCAAGACGGCGGGACGCCTCCTGGAGGGGCTCAGCCTCAGAGACATCTCCCTGGGCAATTCTCTGCCCGTCCTCAAGAGCGCCACACTCATGAAGCCGGTGCACCTGAACGAGGACGGCATGCCGGAGGAGCTCAACTTCGAGGTGGACATCGAATACAATGGCGGCTTCCACCTCGCCATCGACGTGGAGCTGGTGTTTGGGAAGTCTGCCTACCTATTCGTGAAGATGCGGCGCGTGGTGGGCAGGCTGAGGCTGCAGTTCACGCGCATGCCCTTCTCCCACTGGTCCTTCTCCTTCCTGGAGGACCCGCTCGTGGACTTCGAGGTGAAGTCTCAGTTCGAGGGGAGACCGCTGCCCCAGCTCACCTCCATCATAGTCAACCAGCTGAAGAGGGTGATCAAAAAGAAACACACGCTGCCCAACTACAAAATCAGGTGGGTCCATGAAAGCCAAACACTGCTCACCACGTCGAGCCACAGAAAGCAGCAGCTGAAGGAAGTCCACAACAACACCAAGCTACAGCATGCACGTTGAAAATTACACTACACAAGAACATTGAACCACAAACAACACATGATCTATACCAACACAATTCCACTGGTGATCGTGTTTCATACAGCAAACTGAGTGTATTAACAGCTGCAGCATACACCTCATCTGTCCATTCATGCATTTAAGATCTACTCTGTTTATCCTCTAAGGGCTGCAAGGGGAGCTAGAGCTAATCCCAGCTGGTATTAGGTGAGAGGCAGGGTTTACAAATAATACATGCTCAATACCAATCAGCACTTGTTTCACAGTGCATATTTGTATTAGCAGACCAGACTACTACCAGACTACTACCATTATTTTTGAAGTACTCTTCTATAAAAAACGTTCAATCAACAACATCAACAACAACAACGTTATTATTATAACATGTGTCCCAATTTACAGAATGAGGGGTAAGCACTGGAGGTTATCATTTGGAAAACATTCTTCCAAAAGAAAAATCTAGAAATGTTCATTACTACAATAGCCTATGAGTGCTGTATTCTAGTGCTTTTTAAATATGATCATTCACTTTTGTCTCACTGGCAGTTGATCCAGAGTGAGCAGCTCAAATCACAAGACAAATGAACACCTCAAGAAACTACTGCCAAAGTTGAATATTTAGAAAATGGCCAAGCAAGCTGTCATTAGAGATGCTGCTCCGCCTCCTAAATTATTTTCCATCCCTTGCAGGAGTTAAAGAACAGGATGTGAGGGTGGCTTCCTCGACACATAGCTATGGAGGGAAGTGTAATGGTTATTGATTTGCATTTACAATAGCCGGTAGCATTTCATATGCGTCAAACTACTGAAACTACCAGCTCAACAACAACTATTTAAGTGTTCTTTTATCGCACCTTCATTTCCATTTGTGCTCAGTTGTAAAGTAGTTGGTTCAGGAATTTTGTCTCAGTGACAGGTCATGCAACTATTTAATTTGACTATTTATTCTTTGAAATGTTTCCTCTGCATGTCCCTCACACTTTTAAATTCATAATTTGTTGATTTTCAGTGTATTCACTTGAATTAGCTCATCTTCTGTAGGATAATGACCTGGGTAATGGAATCAGTTCATGATCTAATGTGATGTTTCTTGAAAACAACACTTTCACTATAATGCCCACTGAGTGGCTCTATGGGAGCACAACAATCTTCCACAGCACATGAGTTTGCACCGTAGTTATGGAAATTAATGTCCAATTTTCCCCAGCACCTTTTAAGGACCTCTTGTCTACATTGTCTCTAAAATATGTAACTGATTTTCATTGTTGTTCACAAGTTTGGTTCATTTATTGCCTATTTTTATATATATATAAACATTTTTATATGACTTTCCACATCCCACATTCAGTCACTGGCAGATGTAGTTTTCTCAGTTGTCATGGAGATAGTCTTTTTGCTTCGTTGTTTTCTCCATGACAATTAAGACAACTCTTGAAGACTGTGAGATGCAGTTGAAAGCTCTGGAAAGAAGCCAGCAAGGCCCATAAGTTAAAATCTGTTTGTCATTTAAAAGAAAAACTGATTATAGTTCCATTAGATGTGTCAGATGGTTAAATTTTTTCTGTAGCTTCCTTGTCTTTACAAATATGAGATACGAAAGCTTGTCTTTCCACAACATGGAATCAGCTAGGTTTGTGGCTGGACTGAAACCGTAAGGCCAGCCGTTTAAATGTGAATGTCATGTACTCAGTTTTTAGAACTTTTTATCACTTAAAAAATCAGTTTTTAACAAGTCCAGTGTCTTTTTGGACTAACAATAGTTAGTTTCTGGAGAAGAGAGTCACCACTACAGTCCTGTGAGCTTGGGCTTTTATTTGCGCAAGCACCCTTTGTGTGTCATTCAATTGACCGCATGGCAGCTTACACAGATGTGAATGAACTTTGTCTCTGAGGAATAAATATATCTGAAATCACAGCACATCCATTGTCTTGAACTTGGATATGTGGAGTTTTTGTCAGATGATGTTGTGGTTTTAGCAGATCAGCAGTTTGGAAATGACTTGTGAGTGATTCCTGTGTAACATGTTTCTGTCACAGTTTCACACTTGTTCCATTGTTTGACAACAGAAAGAAAAAAACATGAATAAGAGCCACTTTATTGTGGATACATCTGTATTAAAATATATGAGCAGGAGAGAAGCAGATGTAGGGCTGAAACCAACTGGTGGAATGTAAATGTGACGAAACAATGTCATGAATATGATCATTAGCATATTTTCTGACTTTTTCAAAACTGAAACTACTTGTCATTGAAAGTAGTTCAGGCGGCGGGACAACATGAATAACAACTATTTCTGTAGTTTGGCAGATTGACTGCACACAGTAGTAAACTTGGAACCTGCTTTGGGAAAATAGATTCCTCACAATTCATCTAATGTAACATCTACTTCATGAGTCAGAAGACCTCAGACTTTAGACACACACTAAAGCTGCTTTCAGACATGCACTGGACACAGTCCACAGTTCCTCTGTATTTTCTCTAGAAGAGGTGTGAAAGCAAATTTCAGAGGGAGACGCCCTGCAGTTTCTACAGACTTTATCCATCTGGCTTCCTAGCATAATATCCGTAGAAATCCAGGAGAAGTCGATGTGTGAGGGAGGGCTGCTGCGATTAGTCGACGTCGTCGATGACGTCGACGCTGAAAATGACCCAAACAAATTTTGAATTAACTTTTTCGATTTCTATAACGTTTCATTTCAATTCATTATAACAAATGTTCTTCTTCAATATCACTATACGCCGGGTTTACAACTGACACTGAAGCGCTGCACCGCGCAGCACTATTATCAAGCGTGTGCAGGCGCCCGGCTGTTCACACGGGACGCGCATTTCCCAGCGTCGGTCAGCCTACGATTCTGCTTTCTCCGCTTGTTGTTGTATGTAACGCGTTCAATGTACTGGTTTGGGGGTAAATGATGATGGTCTTCTTAGCCCCCCCCCCCACCCTCTCTATTTCTCTCTCTGTCTATCTGCTTGTGTGCTTGTAGCGGATGGGCATAGGGGGTCATTTAATTATGTGATTGGGGAAATTAAAACTCCAGGACAACAGAAGGGGAATACAAATTATGGGATGCATATTTGATCATTCATACCATAAAAAATATGACCATAAAAATTGACCGTGGTATCGTTCAATGTTATTAACAATAGTTGATTGAAATGTAGGTTTAGCTAATAGGAAGCCCCTATGTTGGTATCTTGTAGACCAGTAGGAGGAAGCAATAAATGGGGGGGGCTTCTTAATAAAAAAGCAGCGTCACACACTTAAAAGACACCGACTATGTCAAGAGAGTTTGTGGTGATAAGAGCAGACAAAGGTGTCGGGGGGGGGGCTGGAAACAATATCACTTCCTGTCTCTGTCTGCTGCATCTGGCCGCTCCATCTGCTTTTACAGCTGTACTGTATTCTTTCTAAATTTTCATGATTAGCCATACTGTATTATAATTCAATACCTTGAAAATGTAGTAGTAGTGTCACTGTACCCTCCTCATTCAGGCATAGCTAACACACAGCTGACTGCCAGTAAATTCAATTCAGTTTTATTTTTATAATGCCAAATCACAACATAAATTATCTCAAGGCACTTTACATAGCAAGGGCAAGACCTTAGAAAAACTTTGCCGTAATTGTTTTTATAGACATCTGTATCTTTTTTTATTTAATGTTTTGGTTATAGAATAAAATACATCCGTTTATGATTCAGAGTTTCAGCACAAAAAAATATGTATATCTCCAAATGGGACAAATCATCTCTGTACCCAGCGAGTGTGGGAAAGGGAATTTAGTTTGAGGAAGTGCGAGAAATAGAAAGAGAAAAAAAGGAAGTAGAAAGTGCACATAAGAAAGAGAGGGCAAATAAAAAAGAGAGAAACTTGTATTATTAGGTTTTTATTTCACTATGTCTTACTTAAATAAAAAAAGGTACAGATCGAACTAAGTAGTTGTCGGGTAGTAGAAATATAGTGGTGACAGACACAGCTGAAATTCCATTGGCCAGATTAACAGCAACGTGAGGCATCTTCCATAAGAGCCTTTCTTTTAAAGACAGTCCTCACTAATGTCTCAGCTGTCCTCTTGAAAACAGAAGTGGTTTTCTCACATCAGTATGCCAAAAGACCGACGTGCTATTCCGACTTGAGTCAACCTGAACCAGACTTGAGACAGTGAAGTTAGTTGTCAGGGGGACCACTGACTGATTGTCATTTCCTGTCAGTTATCACGGTGCAGTATTTCCTGCCTGCTCTCATGCACAGTGCTTCACCCCTGTGTTTGTCCAAAACCTCAACACTTGTCGGTCCTGTTCAGACCTGGTTCAGACATGCAACTTGGGTGATCTGATCACCACGTGGTCAGCTCACACATGGCGCTAGTGTGTCCTGAATGTGTCTCCAGTGACCACTGGAATCGGATCTAACGTCACTGCCTTAAATGCAAATTCACATGTAAATCATTACTGTTCACAAAGACCAAATTATGTTGTTTATAGTCAGTCTCACTATGTGACATTGTCAGCGAGTGGCTTTCAGAGAGAGAGAGAGACAGAGCTGTGCAAGATGCTGAGTGTCTACTGAGGAAGTTAGCTGAGTAGGTGGTCCGTCCTGCAAATATTTGTGATCTCAAAGGCAAAAGAATGTGGCCTCATCCATCACAGACCACCAATAAATGTGATCTGAGTTATGGGATCGCAATGTGTTTTGGGTTGGTACTCACTGAGCAGTCCACTTGTGATCGGCTCACTCACTCAGGATGTTAAAACCAGGTCTGAACAGGGCCTTGGCTACATTCACAGGGTGGTGATTATATCTTGGCATGTAGAAGTCAAATATGATGCCTATGTGCAGATATGAATTGCCAACTCTACAGTATTATATTTATTTTGAATTATTTATATACTTGGATCTGCCAAACTTTCTCAGATTCATATTAATAGTACAGAATTGTATTGTTATTGATGACAAAATATAGAAAACTACTCTATACTTTGCCATGTTTTAGCAATTTTTAGTTAAGTGGTTTGACTTTGAATTTTAAGCTGATTTTAGCTTCTTAATTATGAGGATTTAACTGGTCAGACAATTTAAGAGGACAGTAGTGCCACAGACTCAGTGCTTATAGTCATGTGGGGGAGCACTGCAGCAAACAGAAGAACTCTGAACATGCGTGTGAATGTATCACCCACGATCATGCAGGACGAGTAAATGTGATGGGATGATGTAATGAAGTGCAGCCTGAGAGAATAAAAGCTGGACTGTGGGATTTGGCACAGATGGTAGTTCTGTGAAAGGGGAGGGGCTGGGACCACGGCCCACTGGAGGTAATCCAGGCATTACAGCACCCATGCCGACTCAACTCCAGCTATTGGGGAATACTGTGTTCAAAGCCAAATTTAAAATAAAGGTCCCTGTTTTTGTTTTGTGGACATCCTGAAGTTGCAATTGCAGAAGCTTAGAGGAGAGGAAGACACAGCCAGTTAAATAGATCAAGTACGATTGCTGTTATCCGTCTATAATCTTCTTTGGTCATTAGTTTGAATCATGGTCTAAGCTCTTTTGGGTTTATATGCATAGTTCGATGGTATGATTAAAAACAACACCTGGTCAATATGCTGACCGTTTCTAGAGATTTGCATCATATCACATCATCTTCAGAGAATGGAGCAGCCATGGAGATGGGTCAGTTAACAAGTAGGTTTAATAGCTGATGTTATGTTGGAATGAGTTGGCTTTCGTACTTTGAAAGACCTCAATTTAGATCAACCCTCACGTGTAAGAAGCTTATGGAATTTATGAGGTCAACATTCTTCATCATAATCCGATGGTGACTTTGAAATCTCCTCTTTTTCTGCTTCTGAGAAGTTTTGAAGGTCCTTCAGTACTTTGTGCAAACCCGTATTCAGATCACAGAAACCCTTAATGACTGAGTGAAAGGGTGCCAAGATGTCGTTCAAATTAGAAACCAGGTCTAAAGATAAGAGAAGTGATTGATATTATTTTGTTAGATTTGCCTCCGGGTATTAAAGTAAAGTTTTGTGTCACTGCCCTCCGCAAAGACGTAAATTTTACCTCACATTTTATCCATCTTAATATCAGGAATGTGTATCTAATGCAGCACTGGACTTCTAGATGCTAAATGAAAAGATTCTCATCAGAATCAGAATCAGGTTTATTGGCCAAGTAAGTTTGCACAAATAGGGAATTTGACTCTGTAAAGTGTGCTTACACAGAATACACATCACAAAACGAACAAAACAAAACAAAACAATACAAACAGTCCGAACAGTGCGACGGTCTAAGAAAAGAAGCGCAGGTGTGCGTATTGAAATTATACAGTGAGGGTGAAATAAGTAAACATAATTGAATATAATTATAATATATATTATATTATATATAATATAATTTCGGGAGTAACTGTACAGTGGTTATTATAAAGATCCAGAGTTATTGCATAGTGCCACAGTTGGTTGGCTGTTCAGAAGTGAGACGGCGAGGGGGAAGAAACTGTTTTTGTGTCTGGAGGTTTTGGTCAACAGAGATCTGTAGCGCCTACCAGAGGGGAGGAGTTTGAAAAGAAGAAGAATATAATAACAGCAGTAGCTTTGTTAACTTAGTACTGATTTAAACAAGTAAAGCATTTTTCATATTCAACTTGCCATGTATTGAAAGTGTTGATTATTGTCAGGTTACCCTAATGTATATAGGATATGCATACAGTAACTGTTGACACCCTCACTGCCTCATTGTCTTCTTTTAGAGTGGTATAATTTAGTAGTGTCTTGATAAACATGTGTCAATCATACACATTTTATTTGTATAGCCCATATTAAAAAATCCCAATTTGTCTCTTAGGGCTTTAACAAGGTGTGACATCGTTTGTTCTCGACCCTCAACAAGAGTAAGGAAAACTACAAAAAAAAAAAACTCAAAGAGAGCCACATGTGAGGGATCTCTCTCCCAGGACGGATAGTAGTGCAATATATGCCTCATGTATTTAAAACATTAAATAGAAAAAGCAATTTGTAACACATGAATGTAAATTCATTGATGAGATATTGTCAGTAATGGTATGTGAGTATGTGAGTAGGCATATTGTTTATCAAGCAGTCTTGTTGGAAATAATAGTCCACGATCAGCTGCTACCACAATCAGATGCCACCATAATCCACAATCCATCACCATGATCCATCAGGATATTTGAAAAAGAGTTGATGAGCGTGTGTGTTAATCTCCTCTTCCGGCCAACTGTCAACATGTAGCTAGGGTCAATGTCTGCATGCTGTCAGGCGTGTTGGTTTATCCTAAATATGAGAAGATGAGCCAAACTCGATTTGTTCAATCAAGTATTTATTTAGGAAGCAATGAAAGGTATCAGTCAGCAAAGCAATGGGCATCCAACAAGTTGCATCAGAACACGAGACCCATCAGAACGGATCAAACAGCCGGCGCCTGTCTATTTTATAACAGTAGATCTTGGTTCTTCCTCCTCGAAAGTGCGCAGGCGTAGGCCATCCTCTTGGTATTGGAATAAGGAAGTGACAAGGAGCCACTCCCAAGGCCTTGACACAGCTGATGGCATGTGGGCCAATGGTGTTGACAATTGGAGAAAAGATTATTGTGTTCTTGCTATATCAAAACAATATTCTGTTTGTACAGACATTCAAAACAATTTAACCAAAACAACGAAAAACATTCTGGCGCTCACACATTCTAATTTTCAAAATTAAACACTTGGAAGGAAAAGGTTATTATTACTCATTTGCGTGTAGGCCTTATCTGGCTCAAACTGCTTCTATCTTTATTCATTTAGAGTTGAGTCAGACAGAGACTATAAGTAAAATATTGAAATCCTAACAATGCCTATTTACATAGAGAGACTGTAGAGTGGAAGGATAATTTGTTGACTTGGCCCTGAGCTCCTGATCACTCATCTTTTGAATGTACAGTGGTCAGTCAAAGCATTGGCATCCAAAAGACTATTGAAAGTCAAGTACTTAAATGTTCTTTTCATTTATTTTTCTTTGTAAGCCACATAGTGACTGTAGAGCATTGAATACTGAAATGTGTAATAGTTAATAATTATAATAATACATTTTATTTATAGGCGCCTTTCAAAGCACTCAAGGTCTCACCTTACAAGGCAGAGATCAAAACAGAACAAAAAACAATGCAACCAAAGGTCAATAAAAAGAACAGTGAATAAAACATGAGGTTGAGCAAATGGAAACAGTCAACCAGACTATGCCAGTTTGAAAAGATGGGTTAGGACAGATTTGTAAATGGAGAGAAGGTCAATGTTACAGATGTTCTGGAAATGATGTGAGCAGAACATATACGTACACAAACAAGCAAACACACACACACACAAATAGTTGGCAAAAAACATGTGTTTTAAATTGTTGTGTGACAAGAGGAGATTAGAGAAGGTGTACAATTACAACTGGGCTTGACAGGAACAATCACACATACATAATTGGTGTCAAGCTTCCATGGTTGTTTGTTGTGTAGTTGTGCTGTAGATTTCTGTTGTTCCTCTTTAACCTCTCTCCTCCTGTCATTTCCGGTACGACGGTATAGATGATACCACTGATGCAAAGAGTTGGCCATTTTAAGAGAGGGAGCCCAGTTCCTTTTTAGCTCAGCCTCCTCTCAGTTTGTACCACAGACAGGAGGAGACATAAGCATTGATTGCACCATCTCTGCAGTTTATCTTTTGTCTTGTTGGCTAAGGGTCTGTAAAGCAAAACAACTGCGCATGCCTACAGAGGAAGTGTCAGTGTAAAAGTCATGTTGCAATTGTCCAAAACAAATGGCCATTAGTAAAGTTGTTTGCAATTTAATTAATAATTTATCAATAAATGGACTTCATTTTAAAGTAAGGGATGATAATACACTATAAAAGGAAGAATTATAAAAATAATTTTAAATAAAATGTTAATCATTTACAAAAAGCTTCATACAACTATGAAAAAGTACTTTAAGTAGTTGTTCAATAATTAAGTAAATAAAATAAATACAAAAGCTTTAGGAAATGCAGTTTTGCAAGAGGAATAAATCATTTTCACAATGTCACAGCAAATAAATGGTGCAGCAGTGTCTGTCTTTTTAAGAAAATTTACCCCAGTAATATTGATGACTGATTTATTGGTTTGAGGCTGATGCTAAAAGATAAACGGATAATGTGTAAGACGATGCATGTTGATGTGTAAAGTCTAATGGTGACTGGAATATTGAGCCAATGAATAAAAGGGTACCAATATGTGATTTTTGAAAATGTATAGATCAGGACAAAATGATAGCAGGTTACTTTTGGACCAACAGAGGACACATTGTCCCTCATCACACATCAATGCATTTAAACAAGACGATACTCCAGTGGTGCTCTTAATATGCTTCACTGTCTCAAAAAGAATACAAGAAGTATACATCCCTCTAGGTAAAGATGAACTACCTATTTCAAATGTGGTATATTTTATGCTATCTCACAAACTCTGATTTATTATGGGATGATGATTATTGATGCTATTTTAGCTGATGAGCCAATCATATAGTTTTAGAGACTGATAGACATTAAAGTGATTAGTTTGAAATATTGATGTGATGTGCATAGCTGAACGTTCCAGTGGGAGAGGCTGACTGCTGTTAGCCAGCTAATAACCCTTCTTTGGATCTTTGGGTAAATCAGTTGTGAACTGGGCTACCTAGCAAGCTGCTTACAATACTGGTCAATATTGGTGTCTTATAATGAGTGCACGTAACTGACACCATGCTAGCTGAGAGAGTTTAATGTTCCCAAGATCCGTTTTGTAGTTTGGATAGTTTACCACATCAATTTATTAGCTACAGCTCATAAAGTGTGACAGTGTGTCAGTCATGTCAGCTTTAAAGGCTAGAACTGAAGAGGCCGTGGATGTGACCCTTCTTATGGTAAACTGCTCTAAGGAACATAACACCACAGGTAGATTAAAGATAAAGCTGATTATTTGTATATAAACAGTGGATGGATTAACAATGTGTAGTATGAAATGAATTGCTTGTCAATGTGAACCCACAGAAGTATCACCCTTAGATCTGCAGGGTTTTCTTAGTTTGCAAATATTTAGAGACTACCTCCAAGGAAAATCAATGTTCAACCTTGTTAACATGCATGGGTGGTGTTTACACGATACTTGACATATCATGAGTGAATAATCATTCAACTTCAGTGTTTTCAACCGGGAAATGCAGGAACCTGTTAACAGATTCAGACATTAGGGTTATCATAGCCGTTTTCCGACATGAACTCCGGGTGAAATCTGGAGAATTGGGTCCGGAGTTTACCCAGAGTCTGTCTTTCACACATACACAGCTCAGTGGAGGCTCTCTGCCCAGAAGCGTTCACAAAGCAACAAAACTCCCAAATTATTTAGTCGAGAAGTGGAGCAGCCGGGTGCAGCAGACAGAGACAGAAAGTGACGTATTAACTCCGCTGCATTGATCACGAGATTTCACTGAACCTTTTAAAAATTCTTCTTCAGTAAATCATGTTCAGAAGCAACAACCTCCTTGGTGTTATTGATTAAAATACAAGAAATAAGAGACATTGTCAAAGTTCTCTGAATGTTCCACAGTCGGGCTCAGACCAATTAGCTATCATCTGATGACGAATAAGTCTCTGGGGTTAACGACCAATATTTTAGGGCTTCTGGTGTTGCCAAAGACTTTCTCTTATTAAACGAGTTGAACATTTCTCCAGACAAAACACAAACAATGTTACTTTTGTTGGTATTTTAGGTCTAGGCGCCATTTTGGCAAATCTTTATTAACAGCTATCTGGGTATGAATAGAAATCAATAATTAATCCAACAGCCGATAAGCTTCTGTCAATGTGTTTCACGTCGTTTGCTTTTTACGTGGACTGCGGGAAGCCCAGTCCTGCTCAAAATATGATCAATACACGAGTGTCGAATTACTTTTGGTACAATGCAGACTGAATAAAGATGGATGACATAACTGCTCTCCAAAAGTGAACCCAATTTGTCTTGATGTCCCCTGGAGGATGGCTGCAGATTAGATTCGATTCAACTTTATTGTCATAGCACATGAGTAAACCCCACCTCATCCATGTTAGTGTATGGGACATGGACCAAACAAAAAATTAGAAGTACTTACACATCAAAAGCAGTTGTTAATACAGTTATATATGTCCAAGTGCAATTTTTTCTGGCAAGTTGGGTTTAAAGTGGTTATTTGATGTTATAAAAACGGGCATGATTATAAGCTGAGACAGACTCGCTACTCACTGTCATCACCACCAGACAGCGGCGTCTGGATCCAGGATAATTTGGATTCAGTTCTGGTTAGAAGGAGGCATAAGCAAGGTTTCATCCATCTTTATTTACAGTCTATGGTTCATTATGAAACTGAAGCATGTAAGAGGACGACAGCTGAGCAGGCGGTCCTTCGAGGTTAACCGGGAGACATTTGTGTTCATACAGCTAAAAGAATGTGACCCCATGATTCAGACCACCTCAGATGTGTTATCAGTGACCGGACAGTACTAAGAGCGGTCCAAGGGATCACTATGGATGTAAATATCAGGTTTGAACAGTGCCTCTGAATCACAGCTAATAACAAAATGCTGTTTAGCAGCTGTTGTTGTCAGGGGCCAAAGGCACTGTGATCTGACTGGAGGCATGCCAACTCTGCTGCAGCCAAATGTTTAATTATAGGAGTTTCAGTTTCAATTTCATTTGTAGTATCCTGGCACCTTCACTAATGAATTGGCGAAAGGGGCCAACAGACTGGACTTTAAAGTTCTGACTTTTTATGTGTCTTCACTCTAGCACCCAACAGGGAATTTACCTCCCTTACAGTGCACTCGATCAGTGCCAGTTCAACACGTGCTTGTTACTTCATTAATAGTGCAATCATCTTTATCTAAGTTCCATTCATGTCATGCCTGTGCTATGATATTAATAATAATTATAGACCCTCTTTATCAGATCAGAAGATTCTAATTCAAAAGGACTGCTGTGACACATTCCCCATATCCTGCTGTAGATGAAACTGATGGAGTTCAACGCAACTGTGAGGCCTGTAATGCCTTTGCTTCAAGTGACCTTGCATAGTTATTGTACTGCTGTGATAAGCCATTTCCAATTTTCAGAGCTTAGGCCTAAAATACACACACACCCCAGAGGTTTTGTCACTGCAGCTTGCTTTGAGCAGTCACAGCCATCTTTGTGGCGTGCTGCTGTAATCAATGATGTCATTTCGGTGGATGCGTCGCCCCAACCCTAACCGCATATCATTTAATGTTTCTTTTTTTAGTAGGGCAAGGGCATGAATCACATCAGCAGTCTGAGCTCCTAAAGCTCACACACATGCCTAATATCCAGTCCACTTCCTATAAGAGACCAACTGTTATTGTGTACTTGTACCTCAGAGACACACATGTGAGGGATCCCTCTCTCAGGACGGACAGAAGTGCAATAGATGCCAAGTGTAATGGAGAATAACAGAAAATTAAGTAGTAGTAGTAAATTAATTGATGAAGTATTTTCAGTAAGGCAAAGTCCAGTGCTCACAAACCACAATTCCACATTGTGGTTTTTTATTAGTGAACTCATTGACATTGTGTTATTAAGTCTTCACGTTTCATTGCTGATGGGATATTGATTATATACAATTTGTTGCCATCAATATCTTTCTGAGCTCGATTATCATATTCATTATTATTAGAATAAGTATTGTTTTTCAGATTATGGACATGATGGCTACTCCCTAAACAAACCCTCAACACTGTTCAAGCTACAGTTTTCCTGGACGTTATTGTGTAAATTGGCCGTTCACAAAATCCTGACTGTCACTTGGAACTGTACGTAAGTGACAGTTTCATCAGTGTGATACTTGTGTGTGATACTTGTCTGAACATAGTCCACTATTTAGAGCAGCTGGAGCCTCAGGCTAATAACACCAGAAACCCCAAATAAAAGGATGGGTGTGTGCTCTCATGCTTTAACATTACAATGATTGTTTTTAAGAAGACTCATTGCTGCAGTTCTCAAAGAGCCACATCTCCGAGCACCACACCCAAGGGAAGTCATAGCACTGACCGTGGCTCTGACTAATTCTGATTTTATTCTTCACACCATGCGTCAGTTCATTCCTGTTTAAGCTGGTGGACAGGTTCTAATCTGACTGCTTCTTGTTTGTTCAACAGTTGTCTTTAAAGGTACAATAGAAGATTTGGGAGAAAGGGATCTACTGGCAGATATTAAATATAAAATAATCCTAGTGATGTTTTCACTAGTGTGTTTAATCTAAATTGTGCTTATAGTTGTTTTCTTTACCCTAAAATGGATCCTTTCATATTTCTATTAACATCAGGAGTGGCTCCTCTCTACGGAGGCCTCCATGTTTTAGTCGTCCACGCCATACAAACTAAACACCTTTTTGATTTGTTATGACAACCACCACAGGTGCTCTGTAATGTTGGAAGGTGTGGGGGTATTCAGCTGCAACTTGACACGTCACCACTAGATGTCTAAATTCTACACACTGAACCTATGTGTATTTCTGTCATGTAATAGTTTGTTTGTTAAGGTTTGTCTGCATAACTTTGGCACTGTCAGGGGATTAGCATCAGCAAAGGTCTTCAATTAAAACTGAGTTTGGATGTTTCCTGTTTTCCTTTCTCCAGATACAAGCCCTTCTTCCCGTTCCAAGTGCAGCCTTCGCTGGGTTCGGCCTGTGATTTGGACCTGTTGGTGCAGGAGAGCAAGCTGGGGGAAGGCAGACTCAAAGTCACCCTCATTGAATGTAGCAGGTGAAAACCTTAAATCTTGAATTAAAAGTATTATGTAGATTTGTATCAAGCAAGGTATTTGTGTGACTATGACGTCAGATTGTGTCTTCAGATTATTTACTTTCGGAGCTGATCAGTCTTAAGATCAAGTCCAAAAACATACCATCCCAAAAACACAAGTGTCCAAGACTTCACCGCAAAATAACAGAGATAATCTAAATTTTTCACTGATCAGAAAATTATTCCTTATTAAATGATGCCAGCCTCTCACCCAGCTGATTGGCTCCAGTCTCCTTCAACCCTCGAAGAATATACGATATAGGCGATGGATTATGATCCCATATGATAAGTTGAAGTGATGATCTACAGTTTATATAGATTAACTCAAAATCATTTGTCATCATTTGGTATAAATGAGGTCGTCATTATGAAATGGCATTATTACAGTGAAATTGTGTTAAGCCTCTTAGCTTCACTATGCATGTATTGCTGCCTCTAGGAAATTTATCAAGTGTATATGTCATGAATGACGCCTAACCTTCTAAACCTAATGACATTAAATTGTGTCCTAGTCAACAGGTACAGTTTTTTACTTTTTTTTCTGATCCAAATTATCACAAGCATTGAACAGAATTGAAAACGTCATTTTGCAGTAGGTGATGAACCTTGGCTTCATTGCAGTGTGGTAAACTATGAATGCCACAATTGGCAAGATCAAGTAGTTCTCACAAATGGATTCACAAATCTGAAGTCCAAATGGTCTAAAAAGTCTTATTTGTTCAAATAAATGATTACATTGTGAAAATAAATGTTTTAATGGAATTTGTCCCGTGCAAACTACATTTGCCAAATATTTGATTGACTTCATGAAAATCTGAATTTGTTTTCTTTTGTTTATTGAATATTAGAACTTAATTGCTCCTCTGTGGCACAAGCCCAAGTGACTTGTTGGGTGTGTGTTCAAGGCATAAGAAGCTGCTAATTAATTCACATTTTTCTTAATTTAGCTACTGTCAGTTATGCAGGTCGTTAGGTTATTCACTCTTACTGACTTCAGTAATGTATTTTATTGATGTTAATGTTTAGCGTCCTTTCCTGTCAACTTAAAGCTGTCTTGTCTTGTCCACTGCTGTGGCCACAGGCCCTGTGACTGCAAGCTCTCTGGTTTGAATCCAGCTCGGCTATTTAGCGTCCTCCATTTTTGACATGCATACACATAGACAAACTAGTTGACTTTTATAGTGCGTATGTCAAAGACTGTTGGCTGTTTTATCTCTGTCCACATCCTCTTGTGTATGTTTGTTGTGGGGTTGGGGGGCTGGTTTTCTTTTATCCTTTTTGAAGCTTAGTTAAACTTTCCTTCCAGTGCCAGAAGCAGTGTTTCTCTCAAGCTCAGGCTGCTACAGTCAAGATAACAACGTAACAATTTTTTTTTTTGCTGTAGTGGAAGAATTTATCTACCTAGTAATTCCACAAACATCAGTCTATCTTTATGTAGAATATATGCCCAGCAAACAGTTCATCACACTTGAAATGCATTTTCCAAATAGCCCAGGGAAGTGCAGTGTCAAATGTGGTGGGATTTGGACCCACGATACATTTAACATTAATACAATCTGTATAAAGAGGCAAACAGTAGACTGGACTTTACATAAGTTGGCACAATGCTTTATATGAACATTGTGGGGATTGCTGTTATGATGTAAATTCTGTTTTATTTCATGAAAAGCATTGACTATTCAAATTAAATCGGATAAACCAGGTATGATATACAAATTGTTTTCTAACTTCACTCTGCAACATAAACGTCCATCATACAAAAATAAAAAGTGACAGCATATTGTAGAACTGTTTAGGGAGTAATAATGACAAGGAATAATTCAGAAGTAGCTCCAGAGCATTAACACAATCCTTTCCAAACTTAAATTTTGCAACAGGCACTGCATTAGTATTTTACTAAGATAAAACTAGTGCTTGTAAATAGGCAGTATCTAATAGAACTGGCCACCAATATGCAAATTGAATCTGAAGGAAACACTGATCGTGATGAAATATTAACCTTAACTTGAACTGTTTCTCATCACCTCTGTGACTCTGGCAGCTGCTATTACATAACATCTTCAAACCCTTTAGCATCTACAGTATAATGCCCCTTCACAATGGACGGTGCACTCTCCTTTTCTGCAGTCTCCTCTTTCTGAGACAAATATCCTCCCTCTTTGTCCAAAGCTGGCTATGTTTAAATTTTAATTGGCCAATGAGTCGAATCAATTAGCACAGGTTCGTCCTGGTAGAGAGGTCTATCCTTGTTTCCTTGGAGAGTGGTTGTGTGTGTTTTGAATCATGCTTTGATGTGGGTACACCACAAGATGATCAGATCAGTCTCATCGATGAATAATCACGTCCTGCCCATTATAATACTAGTCTCTCCTCTTCCTCTCTCCTCTTATATCACCTTGTTCTATACAGGCAGGTTTGGAGGCTGCCCTCCCAGTCCTACTTATTTAAACGTTTAACTAGATCGTATCACAGGATCACTTCTTTAAAACTGCTTGTTAGAAGTTTGCTGTGTTACAGATATCAGGTGTAGTGTGCTGAAAGTGTCAAGCAGAGGGACCCACCCATTTCACATTTTCTGTGGAATCTGAGAAGAAAGCAGTTAAAACTTACCCTTTGACAACATGCATCTTAACATGACCATGCTGGTCATGTTATTCCTTAAATGATTAGTTACACATAGTTTCAGTGAGTATAAGATACATTCAGGGAATATCTGCCCGTCATTGTTACAGTAGGAAAGTAGCCTCATGCATTCATCTCCTCAGCACAGTAGGGGGCAGCATTTACTGCCCCAAAAAATATACTACCATTTTCAGTGGTGGAAAATGGAAGAGAGTGATGCATGATATACACACTTACACACAGTGCCCAAATGAATAAAGGCTTAATGCCCAATAATATATTTTAATAAACAAATGTACTTCCAACTAAATATATCACATTGAAACTACCAAAACAAGGTAATTTCTGAAATGACGACTTACTCCTAAAGAATATTCTTTGTTCTCTGACATCGTGGTGAGAAGAAATCCATCACCACTGTAAAAAACAGGCATTATCACAGCAGTGTTCACAGTATACTTGGAAGATCATTAGATAAATTAACAAATTTAAAAGGGCATTTGACAACCCAAGAAGTTGATCCTAATGTTTATGAATCATGATTGCTCCACAGCCATGACAGTTTTATAACAACCCCTTAAAATTCAATAATGGTCACAGTGATCAGAAATCACCTAACATGGACTCATGCCACTAGCTTTCTGCCAAAGCTAAAATGTGTGTGTTTAGAGTATTATCTGTGTGCACACATCATTTGATCACTCTGCATGTGACTGATTGAGAGAAATATGTTTTCAGGCTTTCAAGATTGTTACATTGTGAATGTCACACTTGTAGTTCATTTTGTTCTATTGTGTCTTTTGTCATGACCCTGCAGACTGTTCATCCTGGGCTCCTATGATAGAGAAACCTATGTCCACTGCACTCTGGAGCTGAGCAGCCACCAGTGGAAGGAGAAGACTCGCAGCTCCATCAAACGGGTGGGTTTCCCTCTCTTTGATCTTCTGAACTTAATCCTCGTTCCTCTGGTTTACTAATGCATCATGCCTTAAGAGAGAGAAAACAAAAAGGTATCTTGTTATATTTTATATGCTATGTAAAGCATGTACAATTACACAGAAATTCAATGAAATTTCGTCATTACAAATCACCAGTATCTACTTTCTGGTAAAGGTGTGTTGATAAAAATGAAGATGGCACAAATGCAGGTGGTCGAGATGTCTGCCCACGTAGACACACGCATCACGTAGACACACAACAGCTTACAACTTCCTGATTCGTCAGGCTCCTATCTGGACCCTCTTCAGAAGTAAACAAGTAACATCAGCCCTGGCTACTTGTGTAGAACACATTTCATCAATTACTGGTGGGTCTGACCCTGTTGTCTCTGCTTACAGTTGTTGTGCAGTTGATTTCTGTATTTTACAATGATTCAGCTGTTTACGTGCATATAGGACAAACTACAATCTTGAACGACACTCAAGTGATATGCATTTTCCGGCGTGTTAGTGTGGACTGGGATTAAAACTGATATTGAGCCAAAATGTGCAGACAGACTAACTAGTGATATTGTTTATAATAGGTAACAATTCTGATCCCAAACCCTATTTCTTTTTAATATCATAACTTCTATCTGCATCATCACACACAATAACATTCAATTTTCAAACACAAAAACAGAATTACTGTCACATCCCATATTAAATTATCTAATATACCTGCAACCCATTATATTGTTACTAGACTGAAATTATTGTTGCAATTGTCAAAATATTTAATCTACTTTCATATTTATCGAGGATAACCTTATTGTAGTTTACGATATATGGAGTATTGTTTGATTTGGGAGTATCTTAGAGAGTTAGTGATCTGTGAGACGCAGCGGAAGATGAAACAAATAGAAGATGATGACAGAGAATCAGATTAAATATGTTTAACAGTAGATGGAATTTATTAAAGAAAAAAAAATTAAGACATCCCTAAACCCAAAATTTACAATGAAAGAAACATTAAACCGTGGCCCTGCTGCAAAAGGCACATCCTCTAGTGAAGCTACCTCCTGGGTCTTATTGACACATTAATGAAAGATTATTTTCATCTTCCTGGAACTGATGAGATTTCCCATCGCTGACATTTAGAGAGGCTAGAAAATGTTCAGGCCCCTTCGGCAAACCTTTTTTAATTGCCGCAATTTCGAGATATTACAGTTATCACATCAGGCTTGTTTGGATGTGAATAATGACCGTTTTAGAGTGAAATGTCATCCCTAATGACTGGCTCTGCTGCGGCTGTTCCTGCCACACACTTCTAAATGACATTTACAGTGGCTCAGATTCAGTGGTGGGGGGCAGCACAAGACCCTAAAAGTCCGGATGTTGGTCGGGCTGCCTTGGTCGACCGTGGTCAAGCAAGCTGTTCTGGTAACGTTCCCATCAGCAGGTTCACCTTCAGAAACGTTGTTAAAGGGGACATATTATGCCCATTTTACCACACGTTGATTTGGTTTCTTGGGGTCTTGGAAATGTATTTTGGTCAAAATACCACAAGGATAATTTAAAACAGCCGCTTTTTACCCTGTTTAAAACAGCCGTCCTCAGATTGACCTGTTTTGAGAGCCTGTTCCTTTAAAAGCTAATGAGCCAGCTCCCCCCTACTGCAGCCGACACGGTGCAGTAGGCTGAAGCACTGGTCCTGCTCGGATCCTGTGGAAAGCGTTTAAAGGTGTCCAGGTAGATGTCTGACGGGTAGCAGCAGCGAGCTAACGCTAGCTTGCAGCAACTTAGATCGAGATCTACGCGAGGGCAGCTCACTGGGAACATTGGAGACTTCCCTGTGGTGTAGCTGGCTCAAGGTAAGCAGCAAGGTAACACGCGGCAAAAGTGACGGGGGAAGCGGCGGTGACACGGTTCGATCCGTGGTGTCCGAGGCAGCCGCGGATCTGCTGATGCGATGACATAGCAGCTGGGATCAGCCATCGTCGCCACCTCGGACGGCCCCAGATCGCACTGTGTCACCGCCGCTCCCCGTCATTTTTGACACGTGTTAACTAGAAGCTGTGCTTGAGCATAACTAGTGTATGATTTAATATGTACGACCTGCTCAAATATCTAGTCTATAATGAGTGTTGGGGGGGCGGGCCAAGGCCATGTAAGAGAGTCTCCCACTTGCTTGTGACGAGAGAAGCATATGGAAGCTCATTCAGTTTTTTTACCGCCGGTCACCACACACACACACCTCGCCTCCTTCACTTTACTACTGCTTCAGAGTGAGAGCCAGTTAATCAATCAATCAAATTTTATTTGTATAGCCCAGATTCACAAATTACAATTCATCTCATAGGGCTTTAACAGGGTGTGACATCCTCTGTCCTTAACCCTCAGCAAGAGCAAGGAAAAACTACTAAAAACCCTTTTAACAGGGTAAAAATACGTAGAAACCTCAGAGAGAGACACATGTGAGGGATCCCTCTCCCAGGACGGACAGAAGTGCAATAGATGCCACGTGCAGGAGAACATCATCAATAATCAAAGTCTCTAGCAGCATTTGATGAGGGTAGACATCCCGAAGGACAACCCCAACATGACATGCCAAGCAGTCCCGCTGCAAGCACAGTCCATGCTCAGCAACCATCTAGACCACGATCCACCATCCAGACCAGACGCCACTCCAGTCCTCAGTCACCGTCCACCGCCGCCCACCAGGACCCATCACAAGCCACCACCGCGGTCCTGGTCCACCGCCCGTGCCCAATGCCAACACGACACAGGGTCCGCCACCAGCACCACGAACAGCCCACATGACTCAGAATCCGCCACACTGGATCCAACACCGCGACCCCCGGTGCGCGATCCACAAACCGCAATCCATGGTGCGGCCACAGAGGCTCTGGATCTGCAGGCGATAAAGCAAAGGGATTCCGGGGAAGGGGGATAGGGATGGAGAAGAGGAAGGAGAAGCTGGAAAGAGAAGCTCTGTGTGTCATGTGTCATAAAATAGAAGAAGTAACGTTCCGGCGCACTAATTAGCTCTAACTATAAGCTTTATCAAAAAGGAAGGTTTTGAGCCTACTTTTAAACGAAAAGATGGTGACTGCCTCCCGAACTGAAAGTGGTAGATTATTCCACAGCCGAGGGGCTTGATGGCTAAAAGCTCTGGCTCCTACTCTACTTTTAGAGAATTTAGGGACGACAAGTAAGCTTGAATTCTGGGAGCAGAGTGCTCTAGCGGGTTTATAAGGTACTAACAGCTCTTTAAGAAAAAAAGGCGCTATATTATTAAGGGCCTTGAAGGTGAGGAGGAGAATTTTAAATTCTATTCTAGATTTAACTGGAAGCCAGTGTAGCGATGCTAATATTGGAGAAATGTGCTCTCTTCTCTTTGTTCTCGTCAGGACACGTGCTGCAGCATTTTGGACAAGCTGTAGAGTCTTTAACGACTTGCTGCTGGAGCCTGATAATAATGAATTACAATAGTCCAGTCTCGATGTAACAAAGGCGTGGACTAGTTTTTCTGCATCTTTTTGTGAAAGGACATGTCTAATTTTTGAAATATTACGCAAGTGGAAAAAAGCGATCCTAGAAATTTGTTTTAAGTGACTATTAAAGGATAAATCAGGATCGAAGATCACTCCCAAGTTCCTGACTGTTTCATTGGAAACAGTCAGCAAGTCAGCTGGGCCGCTGAATGCTTTGGGGGAAGGACTGAATGGCACATCGAAAAAAATGCCAAATAATTGTTTCAACTCGATTATAGTAGTTTGGAGACCGTTTGACCCCATAATTGAAATCACGATTGAATTTCGATTAATCGAGCAGCTCTATCATACATATTATTATTTTTATATAAAAAATAATTGTATATGAACGCAGGCATATGCAATAGCATCCACATTTAAGCATAACAATTTGCAAAGCAACCAATACAAAAAAAAAAGAAGTGCAAATAGGGTATTGTTAAAAATATATTCTTACTGCTTGTATAACAGAGCACGACAAGGATATCCTGGAGAAGACAAACACATTTGAGGCGTAGCCAAATATGCTTAAGGCGCCTAAGCTGGGCCTGTGACAGGTACTCACTTGAGACCTTTCTGCGATTTTTCTTTTTAGTTTTGAATGATTCGATGAAAGGTCCATTGTTTATACTGTGGTCTATTAGTGTTCTTAGGTAGACACAAGAGGCACTTGAAGGTCAGATGCACAAGTCCATTACTATTTGAACCTCAGCATCTTGGGTTCCAAATTTGTAAAATTAGACATTATATGTATAGTGTTGTTATAATTTTTCAGTAAGTTGAAATAAATCCTGAAGAGAACAATTTATTTTTGTACTTGTACTTTTACTTTGATACTTAGGTACATTTCAACACCAGATACTTTTGATAATTAAGTACATTTAATATGAGCTACTTTAAGACATTTACTCAAGTCATTGTCTGATGGGCGACTTTCACTTTTACCGGAGTCACTTTCAGGTAAGATATCTGTACTTTCACTCAAGTATGGCTTTCAAGTACTTCATACACCACTGCTCAGATTCTGTTGAACAGTAATTGCCCTGTACTGTTTTCTGATGTTGTGTTTAATGACTTTTGACAATTTGAGTCCTCCACCAGCAGGTGGCAGTGAAAGATCAAGTCTTTAGTTTAGCTCTAAGCACATTACCTTCATGTTATTTCGCTCCCTCAGAAGCAGCAGGTTATTGTACTGTAATAAAAAACATCATTCAATGATTCAGTTTTATGTTTCTTCCTTTCCGAACATCACTGGAGTACATAATGGCATTTATGAAAAGAATAAATATATAAAATAAATGAATGAATCAGATACACAAGATCAAGAACAGACATGTCAAAATGTCAAAACATAAAATAGAGAAATCTCACATAAGCAGGATGTTGGATGAACACTTTCTATTTATACAGCACAATAGAACAATATTAAAAGAACAATTTCAAATTAAATCTGAATACAAAAATGATGAGATGTTAAAAGATTAGACAAGATTTAGATGATGGACTCTTTCTATATCAGCAGTAACGTTACAGATCATGTTTCATGAGATCTGCTTGCTTTTCCATGTTGTCTCATTGACCTGGTAAAACCATCTTATCTCAGCAAGCCACTGGCTCTTGCTGTTGTGCAGGATCCTGTGAAGTATAATTAGTGCACAGGGAGAGAAACGTGCAGAACAGCCATATGGAAAAGTAATGACACTTTAAAAAAAACTGTCATCTTGTCACCTTTTTTTTTTTTTTTTTTTTAAATCACAAAAAATATGGATTTTGGTTAAGTTAAAATTTTTAGACAAAATTTTCTTCTAGTCTTTAATCGACACCGAATGCAAGCATGCCCTTAGTGCATTTTTTACAGTCTTAAATAAATCCACTAAAGTGCTAGAATATGTGAAACAGCATTTATGACATGTTGTCGACTTACACATGTGACACAAACACATTTGCAGACCTTTCTCCAGGACTGATTGAACACCATGGTCAGTTAGAGGTGCAGCCAGCAATCCAATAAGTAATGAATATGTGAACTGATCCACCCCGACACTTGACCAGTGCAGCCATCCGCACAGCCCCCACCAAGTGGTACCACTTCAAAGCACTTGTTTCCCTTTTTAGTTAATATAGGCATAGAAATGCAGATTCGCGGTGGCATTTGAGCCTTTTTTATCGGACCTCCCCAGTCTGCCTGTCCCCAGCAGGACTCCGTAGTCAGGATTAAAGGCTATACCATTTGGTAAAGGTCAATTCGCCATCAACTTCTCCCCTGATGATTGCAAGATATGAGCTTCCCTTGGCTCCCTTATGATAACAGCAGCTTGTCTTGTGTATGTTAATGCTTTTTATGCCATTTGAACATTCTATCATTTTAACCAGTGTGAGCCACTTGCTGCTGCTTTTCACTGCACCATGTGTCTTTATTCCCAAGGGGGGAGCCGCTCTAATCAGGAGGGGTCCATGGACTGTTTTCAACATGGCTTTCAGGGCTCGGTTCAAATTTCTATCTTCCTGCTGCATATCACGGTTTAGTTTCTGCTTGCACAAATGGAGAGTCACAATACCAGTTATGAATGGGCCTGGGAGACACTGGCTGGTTTTTAATGAGCTATTCACAGGCAATCTGCTGCTATCTGTTGTTTTCACTTGCCAAATATTATTTCTCCACCTTACATGTTATTAACTGCTGCTGATATGTTTGACTTTATCCAGCTCTGGTTTTGTCATCGTCATTGCTTTACCTGCAGGAGTTTACTGAACAGTAGTTCTTCATTCACACTGGAATCATATTTATCATGCCTTAAATGTTTGTCAGTGGAGCTTTGTTTTGTATTTGGGGTGTAGCTGTTGGCAGTTAATTATTTTATTCTGTCATTTATTTAACAAATTACAAAATATCTGCCATCTACAGGTTTGCAGGTTATTTCACCATTCATGCTCATTCATATCACTTTATACCAAACACCCTTTGAATAGTTGTGAATTGTGAAAACAAAACAAGTTATTTGAAGGTGCAATTAAAAGTGCTAGTTTCAGCCCTGAAAATAACAAATCATTTAAGTACTGTGGACTGTTTAAATTAGAAATTCGTACTACTATAGGGGTCAATGTGGACATGATGTGAAATTTCTGTATTTTAAGAATATATGTTTGACAATAGCTATTTTAAAAAGATATTTTATATTATCAGTGCTCATACATTTCTAGTCTGGACCTTGTTTATTTTGGGTTTAGAGGTGACATTAAAACATAGCAGTTCTGAATGGATTCTAATTGTATAGAGAAAGAAGTAATGCTGCTTCCCATTGGTCCACGCATCTTCACAACTGGGTAAATGAAAGCCAGTGTGATTGCAGTGTGAGGCTGGGTGGCTGTTTTTTGTTTGTTATTACTCGTTTATGGTGTGTTGAGGGTGGGGGAGGGGTGGGGATCTCTCAGGCGTGTTTGCACATCTGCCCAGTCAATTCCATCGTCTGCACTGAGAGCTGATGCTTGCTGACAGCTTGACCGAAGGGACTTTCAATGTGTGTGTTTGTGAGTCTGTGTGCACAAACACTACAGCTCCTTGCCTTGTTGTGTAAAGGTGGTTACACTTGTGGGTGGGTTTGTCTTGTGAAAAAAGATGTGTGTGTGTATGTGTCATACGGCTGCGTTCCACTGGATGTTGTGTGTGTGGTCAGAGTCGTGGCCCAGGGCCCAAAGTGATCCAGTTTCCCAGACTTGAAGCCACTCTAATTTATCATTAGTGAACATGGAACATCTGTGATTAGAGGTCAGATTAGACGAAATATGTCAGGCTTCTCATCACACATAAGTTTAGCTTAGAACAATTTAACAGCCACTCATTTCCATTCAGGTCTAAACATCTGATTAACATGTTTCAGTTTGATAAGTTTCTTACTGCTCTTGTCACCTTTAACCTTTTTCTAAACCAGGGGCCTTCTTTACTGTTAGCTCTTTAGCTCTGAGCAAAGTCAGACATCAATGAATATATTCTGAGAATAGTCCCCTAATCAAGCACACTATCCTTGCCCTGCCCCTGGCTTCAAGTAAACCTGATTAAATTAGATCATAATTTCTTTAACTTTTATTCATTTAAAATGGAGTTCATTCATTTATTTGCAAAAATGTCTTTGTATTAAATTAGTTTCATATTTTACAACTTGCTTTGTATTTTACATCTGCACTGGCCCAGTTTCAATTTGAAGAACTATTAAAACAATTATAGCTGTCATTAGGTAATATGAAAAAAATTAAGGAACCAGTGAAACAATTCTTATTGAAGTACCTACTAGAGAGAAGGATATTTCTTAATCTTTAATTAATGGTAATGAACCATCAATAGACTCTTTGGGTCATCACAAACAGTGAGTGGACAGAATCTTCAAGTGTCTCGAGCTTGCTGGTCCCCAGTCTGCTGCAGTCTGGTTGATTTTGTCTTTTGACCTTCAAAAGAGCAAATGTATCATGCTAAGTTGTACCTGAATTTTAGGTAGAGACTTTCTGATACGAGCACCAGAAATATCTGTGATACTGCCGAGAATGTGTGGTCAGGCATCAGTGAGTACACACATCTATTCCGTTCTGATTCCACCTTCTTCAATCTGCAAACTTTTTTTAGCGTCAGCCAAATCTAAACTTTCAGCAGCTGTGAATATTTCACGCTGGAATTTCCCATAAGTAAATAGTCAACAAGAACCTTTTGGAGGTGTAATCGTTGCCATTTACAACAGTAGTAATTTCATAATGCTTTTGAAGAACCATAGCATGAAAGAAAACAAGGAATTCATATTCATTTAAAAAGTAATTCAAGCTGAAATGTATCGGAGTGGAAGTATGTAGTAGCACAAAATTGTTTGCACATTATATGAAAAGAAGAAATATTTGAGATTGTTAAAATATAAATGTATTAGTTTACTCTGTTCTGTATCCACCAGAGTGTTTATATTCAAGTCACAACATTTTGTACATTTCACTTATAATCTAAACTATTTTAAGTAACAGTAAAACTGTGTTTTGCACGTTATGTGTAAGGACAGTGTTTTCTGGTGTTTTTGTTCAGTCATGTAATAAAACATACGAAAGTCTGCTCCACAGCTGGTACCCAAGATCAGCCAGGCCACTATTTCTTATCTCTCACTTCGCGCGCACACGCACATGCAGAGCCACACCAGTCATCAGGCTTGAAGTGGGAAAACAGGGAATTTTATGCAGGTGATTTCAGCGTCTCTGATGCACAACCCACACAAACTCATAGACACGTACACAACCCTCCCCATCACAGTGATTGTTTGATGTTCCACTCAGGGTGTCTTTGTGTCTTTAATCAGACCCGGACCCGATGAAAGACAGTTGGTTGATGAGACAATACACTCGTGCACGCATGCACATACACACGCACGTGTGACACACACACACACACACACACACACACACACACACACACACACACTATGTAACAATGAGTCATGTGAAGTACCAGACTGACCCCCGCTTCCTTTCCAATCTGGATTTTTGGGGAGTGGAGAATATAGGTAAAATAATAGATCCTAGTATTTGAGGCAACATATTTTTAAACATGACTCTCAGTCAATACACATTTCTCCTGACACTTTAGGCGTGTGATAGTGTCTGTCTTTAAATGTGCAAACTACACAGTGTGATCACTCTTGGTGTTTGTCTTCACGCACACCCTCCAAAAAATCGAATAGCAGCAAAGGGAGCATATCACCCTTGTCATTTTTTTTTTAACGCATACATTGACTTGGAGCGAGTGACTCATTCATCATCTGCTTTTGCCTTGCTATGGCCCTTTCTAATTCTGTTTGACAACCGCTTTCCGTGTGGCGGAAGGCAGTTTAAATACATGAGAGGTTTGTCCTACAAGCTGTTTGTTTCTTATCGCTTCTTCCACTGATCAATTCACATCAAGGGAAACTCAATATACAGGCCGCTATGTGCATGACAGACGGAGCCAAGGCTTTATTACAGATTTCTTGCTATTTTCTATTGAAATGTTTTTTTCAAATTCTGTAGACTTGGTTCACTCATTAGAACAGACATGACCTGCCGCTGCTGAGGGTCAAAAGTGGTTCTCACATCTCCAAATAATGCTGATTTTTAATTAACCAGATTAAAGTATCGATCAATTAAGCACATTCCAGTGCTGCCCACTATCTGTAACTAATGTATTAACATAAATCCCTGTGGTCCCTGTTATTTGTATTTTGAGGCGTATGAGGTACATTCATGTCAGAACCATGACATTAAACTAGAATAGAATAACGTGTACTGAATATTATCCTCTAAACATTGCTCTTTTAAAATTATGAGTCTGTAGTTCCACATATTATTGCTAAAAAAGAAATGATCAGCTCCAAAAACATTAATATTTTGTTGTGTCGCAAAGATTTAGATTAGATTGTGGTTTCTCTTTAGGATTCTGTTGCTTGGATCACATCTGGTAGCGTAAGCAACAAGTTGATGTTGGTTTACTAACTCCCTCTAATCTTTGAGTAACGCTGCGATAATACAGTCTCTTGATTTATAAAATTACTCCGAATGGCCTTTCTTTTCCATCTACATGGATCTGACAACTGTGAAGACGTAGGCCTGTCTGTTTTTCTTCTTCTGTGTCAGTTTTATTTAGAGTGATGGTAACCACAGAGTATATTTGTGGTTTCTACTTCTGCTTAGCAAAAATGACATTATATAGGACGTATTGGGCAGCAGCAGAGCCAAATGAAATAAAAGCATTTATTTTTGTTGCTCTCTGCCTCCAAGACTCGGAGATGAATGACATGTGCAAATCGGCTATTTGTTATAGTTGTGTTTTGAATAGGAGATCAAAGGGCCAGCTGAGATCATACGCTAGTAACTGTTAGCCTGTTTACGTATAGGCTGGAATTAGGTGTGAAACCGTGCAAATGTTAAATGAATGATAAATAAATGTCTTGTGGTCAAGTGGTCACATCGTTTCTTAAAGTCTCCAGAAAGCAAAAAGACACTTTGGCAATCCCAGCATCTAAAGCAGCTGGTGAGCCCACTGAGGGAGATACGCAGAGGGCTTGCATGACAGACGAGCACTGGTGTTCAAAGACCTGAAATGCCAAATTGATAACGAGGGAAATGGTGTCTTCTTCCTTTCTGAACCAGTGCTAGTTCTTCAGAATGTAGTTGTCATTTAATGAACTGGAATGATGTAACAGTCATGACAGATCATTATTTTTCAATGGCAGGACAATGACAGTGCCACAGAAAAGGGAGTGCGTGGGCGACCGAACCACCGCTGCTGTCGATACAAGTGCAAATTAGGCAGGGCACCTTTTTTGTTGGTCCATGTCTCCATAACAACTCCTTTGTTCTTAACGCTTTTGAAACCTGCTCGCCATGATAAAAAAGGCAGCTTGAAAATTCAGATAAGCCACACAGTAAACAAGTGTGAAGCCAAACTCCATGGTGGTTTTGCCCAAGAAAGACGCGTCATCCACTGCTTAATTGTACGTGATTGTGTTGAATTAGGTTGTGAGCCCATACTATCTGCCCATTATTCTGTGTCAGTTTACAGATCATAATCCTTCTTATATCGACATTGGTTTACACTACAGTTGGTCAGTGTATGTGAAAATCATATTAATCATAAATGAGGAAAAAGAACATCTGTGAGATGTGATGGCGTCATTCACGGAGGGCTTCACACTGACTTAAAAGCTACCTACTCAATGTAGGTGAGTTTCCTGTTTATTTAAAAGAGACAGTGTAGTGCAACAATGACCAATGGTTGTAATTGTCCCCATAAAAATCTAGGTCAAAATCAGTTCTTTTAGCAGGTTTCTTATTTTATCATTTATCGATGGAGCCTAAATCCTTTAAAACCCAACAACGAGCTGTTGATTGTTCAATTAACCCCCAAAAATCTACATTTTCAATCAATATCTATTTAATAAAAAATAGTATATGTATCTGTCTGTACAGATTAGTTTCCACAAGATCAGATTTTCACCACATGATCTTCGTTGCCCAAATAATGTGATTGCTAAATTATTGCAAAGTTAATAGAATGTTTTGCAAAAAATAATAATACGACCAGTCAAATTCTCCTCTTGTCTCTCCTCAGCTTTATCATGTGTATTAAAAACATGATATCAATATTCATATCACAGTAATTATCAATAACAGTATATTGTAACACTAGTAGGTCCTCTCACTCGGCAGCAGTTCATTAGTCCTACCTGACAACCAATCGTAGTGGATGGTAATAACTAGTTGAAATTCCTCTTTTAAACTTTTCATCAAATCTCAACAGTACTTTAACCACATTCATAAGGAATAGTAACATATCATCTTGATCTGTTTCTTTGAAAACATTATGGCTCAGCCCATTCCAACCACATGGTAATGCAAGGAACTTTTATTTTATTTTCTATTCCTCCCCAATAAATAACATTATGAAAGGCTAAACGGTGTATGATTTACGTCCTGCTCACGGTGTGGTTTAAAGCTTGCTGTTATAGAGACAAGGGAGATGCAAATTGTTTAAAACAGATGTACATGTCTGATGTTTAACATAAATAAGCTTTTAAAAGTGTTAGTTAATGGAAACAAAAGAGAGCTAGAGAAAGTAGGACAGAGCCTGGCTCTTGTCTGACCTCCGCACAGCTACACAATCACACTGTGAAAGGGGCTGGGAAGTCAGTTTTTACAAGTTATGGTCGAATACAGGACCTTCTATTCAGTGTTGGGTAGGTGTTAGAGGTAGTTTCCGTCTATCTGACCATTTGAAATGGAGATTGGTAGGAATTGAAATATCACTGAAGGGATATATTGTTTTTATGACTTTTACCATTGGTATAATTATTAATCACTATCATATCTTCAATTTGAATTAATGTATTTTTCAATATTATTCTCTAGCTCTTACTATATGTACAATTTTTCAATTAAGGTTTATTGCCTCCCTTTGGCTGGAGCAGTGACTTTTGGAAATAAACTAATTAGTTCAGTTGAACGTATGAAGAGGATAGTGACCCAAACACTGTTGTGATAACCTCATATTTCATGGAAACATTCAGTTGATATCTTAACAACACTGCTCTGGGATAGCGTACTAAATAGAATGGAAATGTTCCAAAGCAGATTTCATACTGTAGTTCAACACACGTCTGTGATATTGTGTCTCAGAACATGTAGCACACAATATGCGTCACTGTTAACCCGCCTAATAAGTACCTACGTAAACACCCAGGCAGTCACTGGCCATGCACACCACCCCTTAGCCCGCTCCACCCCCATCACAACCGGGGCTACTAATTGGATGTGGCAGGGAATTGCGGCGCACTTGCCTCGCAGCGACTTGTACCCTATAACCATACACAAATCGATCTGACATGTGGTATTAGATTAAATTACCAAGCAGCGCAGTGACAAGGAAAAGGATTTGTTCAACCCTCACCTCTCCATCTCACACGCACCCTCCCAGACCTGCTGCAGAACAGAGGGATGTTCAGCCAAGCAACAGCAGACGCTGCTCTGTCCAAGATATCCATCAAACCAGGGTTTCAGGCCAACCTGCAGCCAGCCACCTCTCCCTGCAGACCTTTATTAGTACTCATAATCTCCTCATAACTTATTCAATGGTGTCCAGTATAAAACATTTTACACAAATGGTAAATGGTCTGAATTTTATTGAGCTTCTTTAATCCTGATGACCAATTCACACAGTGCATCTATGGGCAGCACTTTTCTTCTACGAGCAATCTAAATGTATAACTGCTTCAAATGCCTTAAAATCTGATAATAGTCAAATAAGAACAAGAGTTTGTTTAATAGTAAATATAACTGTCTTTAATAATTTACTGTTCAGATATCAGTCGTACATTTTATTTCAGTCAAATTATTTTTTTTGAACTTTTTTGACTAAATCTTAGCTCAGAAAGCTCCTGAATACCTCTGCATTCATCCTCAAGACTGTATGTAAAAAAGGACGACATGGCAACCCTTCAAAATACTTAAGATGGTAGCGTTTGACTATTTTTCATTCAAATATTATATTATTGATCGAAGATGCTTTGTCCATCTGGATACACAGTGTATGTTTTATTCTTTTTCCTTGGGTGGAATCATCAATAAATACCAGTGTCAGTTCCAATTGGGTCTTACACACCAAAACGACAATTGTCTCATAGAGCCAAGACTCTGGCAGGTAGACCGTAAACATCATGTCATCATGAGTTTTTAAAAGTTATGAATTTGTCTTTTCTTATCGTCAGAAAATCTCATGAAAATGTTTTCAAGAAAATAGCAGGCAAATAAATTCCATGTTACAAAGGCTCAGTAATTTCCTAAAATAGCTTGTCTCAGCAGGTTTTCAGCGAATGTTTGTTGAACAGGATTTGTAAGGGACTATATTCAGTTGAGTATTAGTCCACATGTCTGTGCTGTACTCATTATTTCTGGCCGGTGGATTGGGTCAAAATAAGTGTCTTCATGGTAATAAGGAACATTGTAAATATTTTTTGGACAACAATGGAGCGGTACGTCACAGAGAAATCTGAGGCATCAGCTATTGTTAGTTTAAGTCTGAAAAATATACAATATCGCCATAGTGAACATTTTACGGACTGTCACTCCTAATTATTTCTTCTTATTCCAACACACCAACTCATATTTTTATATTGGGATCAATCCACATTCACAAGAAAATGTAACATTAGATGGACAGATAAAAAGTGTAAACTGCTGAGGAGTCTTGAGGAGTGACAGAATTTTGCATATGTGATGAAAAAGCATTAGGTTTAGTTTTGTGAGGTGGTGACTCACTTTTTGTGGGAGTGTGTCTGAGTGTATGAAAAGGTGTAACAGAGGTCTTTTGTCAGACTGATTGTTTGTTTCCTGGGATCAAAAGAGAACTTGTTTGGATGTGTGTCCTGGAGCAACATATTAACCTTTCTTTTGTTCTCCGTGGCAGTTCAGATAAAAGTGAGGCTGGCTTTGCTGAAATAGAGGGTAAATTGCTCCATTTACATCTGGCCAGTTTGAGCTTGCTATGTTCTTTGTTTGTGCTCTGCTCAGAGAAAAAGGAGCCGAGAGCTGCTTGTTGTCTTAGTCGATGTTAACAAGGTTAGAGCAGCCACCGCTGCTCAGCCCCAAGAGAAAGCTGTACTGCGCGACAATTAAACTTCACATTTAGAGAAGCACCAAACAGCACCCAACAAGTCGTTGGAGAAAGGATTTATATTCATTAAATGTTTTATTGAAATGTCATAATAAACAATAGCTGTAGTGAGAGGAGTATTTCATCCACTCCTGCAACCCGTTATACATATAGTTACTGTTATTCTGGTTTGAGAAGTGTTTCACTGGCTCACATCCAGTTTGACTCTAGTGGGCTCTTTAATTCTGGGGCGATTATGATGTTGCCGTGTATGAAACCTTTTCAAATTATGTAGTCTTTTACAATGTGTTGAATGTTTCTGAGAGCAGAACTGTCTTAGATTTAAGCTGTTTTTTCTAATAATATTTATGTCCAAAAGTATGTATAGAAAACCAAGGTTTTTTTTACAGGTGTCAGAATAATTCTATACATTTGAATACAACTATATTTCTTCTGCTCTATTCTTGCTTGGGCAAGTGTGTAATAATTGTACAACTAAGAGCGTACCCTGGAAGTAGAAGCCTCCATCTTTAGATCTGCTGCTGCACTGGAGTTTTGTGTGCTGTGCTACATAATTAGGTGCATATGAGGGTCTGTGACTGTGCATATATTGCTTCTGTAAGTGTGTGTAAAAGGGAAAATGCAGCTATTTAGACCTCAGCAGAATAGACTTGTATGATCTCCTTTGTAAATCTATTGAAGGCACAATGGCTGCACTGCAGCCAGTGGTACAGCTTTACACACACAGCTACAGAGCTCCTTCAATTTGTGATACTCTGCACCTTTCAGTGTTTTTTTAACCTGAAATATCACTGTCCTGAATGTGTCTGTGTGAATCGTAAGTAAATGGTCTGTACTCAAAGCACTTTATAGTACAGCTCTTGCCATTCACCCATCCACATACATTCATGCAGAGCATCTACTGTATGTGCAACACCTTTCTCTATGAGAAGAGGCAGTTTTGGGCTTCAGCATCTTGCCCAAGGAGACTTCGGGATGCAAAATGGGGAAGACTGCGATGACCTTCTGGTCAGAGGATCCTACCCCCCATTCAGCCACAGCCACCCCACTCAGCACTGGCATCAGCTGCCAAATGCCTTTGGTATTTATATGTAAGTTTATATGTAGAAAATAATGGTACAATCTTCACTCAACTCTTTAAAGCTAAGACTTTTTCCCCCTCAACCATCAGAAATAAAGTATTTATATAAAAACTTTCTATTAAACTATGAAAAGCATTTTTTTTTTTTATGTCTGTGTGGCCTTATAACTGTGATCAGATCGGATATGGACTGTACTGTCAGTTGCGTATTGTGGATACATGTGCTTTTCAACGTCCATTACTTTGTTGTATGTTGCAGTGATTTTCTCCTTTTTATTGTTAACAACTTTACGTCTCAGAGCGTTTATCCACAGAGCCGAGCTGCTCACTAACTAATGGTCACGGTGTGATGTGAAGCGGAATAGGCCTTTATAGTCCACATTCTCCCTACAGCAACGTGCTTTTCTCTGCAACGTCGTTAGCCTTCATGGAAGAGCTGTAACATGGCCTGATCAGATTAAAGTCAGTCGCAAACAAACACACACACACACGTTCTCATAGGTCACCTTTTGGGACTTTAAATAGATTTTACATTAATTTCCGAATGACTTATTCTAACCATAAACACTATTTCTCTAACCCTAAACTAAATAAAAAACACTTTATTGACACGTCAATCAAAACATCTGCCTTTCCCCAGTACCCTGGTTTTTAGTCTGAAATTGTCCCCAAACATAGCCTATGGCAGAAATGTGCACACACTTCGTAAGAAAAGAGTAATCACTTTTACAAGTCTTTAAAAAATGGGTCTAGTCACTGGGTTGAAAGACCTACCTCATCCCTCATCAATGCTGCTAAAAACTGTAATCTTGATGTTTCCTACACCTGACATCTATTGCACTTCTGTCCATCCCAGGAGAGGTTTCTACACATTTTTACCCTAGCTTGCAGCGTTAGCTCGCGAGCTAACGCTCCGGGCTCGCGCTTCACCATCCCCCTGAAGCAGCACTCGCTCGCTGCTGCTACCCGTCAGACATCTAAGTGGCCGCATAAAGATGCCGATCGTTGAGGCAGAGACCCCCGGGCGTCGGTGCCGTCTCCCCGGGGCGAGGGTGGAGCGCGAGCCTGGCTAGCATTATCTCGTGAGGTAACGCTAACCAGGCTCGCGCTCCGGGGAGCTGATGGTGGGGGGTGGTCCAAGGCCATGTAGCGAGACTCCCTATATGGGCGTGGTTGGAACATTACGCATTTTTCGGTCGTAATCCCATTCGACGCCATCTAGCGTATAGTTTCTGACATAGAGGAACCACAACAAATCATGGGAGTTTTTGGGACGTAGACATGCCAGATACCCAAATTAACATGTAGAAGCACTACAAAAATGGAATTTTCATAATATGCGCCCTTTAATAAAACTCTTCACTCTAACCAATTTTCTTGTATTAAGAGATTTCTCTTATTTTGAAAGAGCTATAAATAGTTCCTCCAAGGGAAAGACTTAACATACCTTTACTTAAGAATCATGATGCATTAATCTGAAGGATTGGAAGCACTATGGTATAAAAGTCCTTTTACTCTGTTAACATTTCTGTGTTTGAAACTTGCCAACAAATGGAGGAGAGGAGGTTCTTTAGTAATTTGGTTGTCAGTTATGATAATGGTCCAGCTTTTCCATCTTGTATAGATCATCTGTTTATTCAAGGCCAGCCCTAACTCAATCACTGCCAGTCTACCAGAACCCGTTACAAATGACAGCAAGGGAAATTACAGTCATTCATCTCCGTCAACCCACATCATGTCTGCCCCTCTTCTCTCCCTGTTGATCAGGACACTCGTACCATCTTCTCCTCCACCTCATTTAGCCGTTTCCCTGTACCTGTAAAGATTCCACCATAGATCTCCAGTACGCTGACAGTCTCCACCAATCACTGCTAAAATCACATGGAACACAAACCAGATGATCATCAGCATAGGAGTTGCAAATGTCACTATACTGTACAGTCATTTGACTGACGGCCTGTCAGGCATGAAGCAGGTCACCTCCGCATCACAACAGGTGTGTTGTGGGATATGTGACTTGGACTGTGTGCAGTGGCTGTTATTAAGGCAGTCGGGGGTGGAGGTTTAATTGCAGCTCTCTCCTCTCCTACAGAATTGCCCCTCTCAGTTTGAGTCTCCCGTTAAAGTGCTGGAGGCAGATGTCAGTGAAGCTGTTGAAGCATTTGTCAGCATACAGTTTTTTTTTTTCATTCTTTTGCATCTAGACCAAACAAATTGCAGTCCCTGTGAGTTATAGACGTTCAACATTTAGAATATAAATAGCAGTGAACACGTTGGTTATTTGTTAACCTTTTGTTGTTGTCTTGTAAACATGATATGTTTTCATTCAGTGCTACTCAACAAAATGCATTGTTCGTAAAAGGAATGCAAACTGTATGTTCTGGAATGGAGCTCACTATACTGAGATTAGGGTAAACTAGAACAATTATTAATGCTATGATACACTGCTCCTCCAGGTAGCCGCCCACACCACAGGTGCATTATACAAATACAGTACTAACAAACAAACACAACTTTCTTCAGCACCGCATGCTTTATTTACCAACCATACAGTGCCTTGCATAAGTATTCACCCCCCTTGGACTTTTTTCCATTATGTACTGTTACTAACTGGAATTCAAATAGACTTAAATAAACTTTTTCCCGTTTGATCAACAAAACATGCATAGTACTTTGGAGGTGCAAATTACATTTTATTGTGACACAGACAATAATGAGAACAAAAAAGTTGACATCTGTTGGGTGCATAAGTATTCACCCCTCTGTGTCAATACTTGGTAAAACCCCCTTTCGCTGCAATTACAGCTGCAAGTCTTTTGGGGTATGTCTCTACCAGCTTTGCACATCTAGAGATGGAAAGGTTTGTCCATTCTTCTTGGCAAAAAAGATGAAGCTCAGTCAGATTGGATGGAGACCGTCTGTGAACCGCAATCTTCAAGTCTCGCCATAGATTCTCTATTGGATTGAGGTCTGGGCTTTGACTGGGCCATTTTAAGACATTAACATTCTTTAATCCAAACCATTCCTTTGTAGCTCTGGCTGTATGTTTAGGGTCATTGTCTTGCTGGAAGATGATGCTCCGCCCCAGTCTCAAGTCTTTTGCAGACTGCATCAGATTTTCTTCAAGGATTTCCCTGTATTTGGCTCCATCCATCTTTCCCTCTATTCTGACCAGTTTCCCTGTACCTGCTGAAGATAAGCATCCCCACAGCATGATGCTACCACCACCATGTTTCACTGTTGGGATGGTATGCTCAGGGTGATGGGCAGTGTTGGGTTTTCGCCACACATAGCGTTTTGCATTGAGGCCAAAAAGTTCAATTTTGGTCTCATCTGACCAGAGCACCTTCTTCCACATGTTTGCTGTGTCTCCCACATGGCTTCTGGCAAACTCCAAATGGGATTTTTTATTGATCCCTTTCAACGATGGCTTTCTTCTTGCCACTCTTCCATAAAGGCCAGATTTGTGGAGTAGACGACTAATAGTTGTCCTGTGGACAGATTCTCCCACCTCAGCTGTGGTTCTCTGCAACTCCTCCAGAGTAACCATGGGCCTCCTGGTTGCTTCTCTGATTAATTTTCTCCTTGTCCGACTCTTCAGTTTGGGTGGACAGCCTCCTCTTGGTAGGTTCGCGGTTGTGCCATATTCTTTCCATTTTCTTATGATGGATGTTATGGTGCTCAGAGAGATGTTCAAAGCTCTGGATATTTTTTTATAACCTAACCCTGCTTCATATTTCTCCACAACTTTATCCCTGACCTGTTTGGTGAGCTCCTTGGTCTTCATGATGCTGTTTGTTCAGTAATGATCTCCAACAAACTCTGAGTCCGTCACAGAACAGGTGTATTTATACTGAGATTAAATTGCAGACAGGTGGACCCTATTTACTAATTATGTGACTTGCAAATGTGACTTGTGAATGCAATTGGTCGCACCAGATCTTTGTTAGGGGTTTCACAGTAAAGGGGGTGAATACATATGCACTCAACACTTTTCAGATTTTTATTTGTAAATAATTGTGAAATCCATGTAATATTTCCCCCCACTTCCAAATGATGCACTATTTTGTGTTGGTCCATTACATAAACTCACGATGAAATAAATTTTAATCTGTGGTTATACCATGACAAAATGTAGAAAAGTCCAAAGGGGGTGAATACTTATGCAAGGCACTGTATGTGACAATACCCTGATTTACAATATTAAGTTTCTTACTTTTATACTCCCAAAAATAGCAATATGTATAAGTCATTAATTATAATTTCCCTTATAAGTACAATTTAATTCTGTGATCTAATAAGGTTGTTCATCAATATAGTTTTCTATACTTACCACCTATTTTTTCAAAGTGTTGATTCAAAACACAGTATATTAAAAATTATTCCAAATCACTATGTATGTTTCTAAACCAGGGTTTTCCATAAATATTGAAAGATATTTTAAAAGTTACAAAAACTTGGTTTAAAACAAAGTTTCTGTTTGATTATCTTCACTGTCCGACTTTATTTGGTTGTTTGTTGTCAGGATTAAACACAAATTACAAAAATTGATTTCCATGAACTTTTGTGGCTGGCTGGGGCAAGACCCCCAAAGAAGATCATATAACATTTTGGGGCAGCTTCAGATCAGGGGTCGGACCCAGGAGTATATATTTTGTAATTTTCTTTAACATTGCAAGACATTTTTCACCAAATTTCTATAGACTCATACATATCATTCCCCTAAACATACCAGATTTTTCTCATCTGGACCCATGATTTATAATTTTTAATCAATGAAAATGTTACAAGTTGTGACCCAGATCAAATGCAGAGCAAACATAGCCTTGTTGGTGGATGTCTTATTCTTGCACAAAACAATACTACCAGCTGTTGTGTGTTTATTGCTCAGTTTTTGTCTTATCACCTGTATACATCAGACGGAGGTTATCAAGGGGCTATGTGGCAGCGTTGGGATGACCTTCAGGCATGTTCCTGCCACTGAGGGGGACGCAGTCCACGTCAGCATTGAGACGGTCACAGCCAACTCTCCTGCATCCACAGCAGATCTGCAGAGGGGAGATCGCCTCATTGCCATTGGAGGTATGACATGTCAACAAATCAATAATAAGTTGATATCATAAGTTTTTGTTTTTTTTATGCATAGTTGGTACAACATATCTTTAAAACCACCAGATGTGGTTATAAATATCGTTTTACATTGTATAAATACTTTTTAACACTGTCATTTATTTCTTTATACTATCGATTGAAAACCATCTCACTGTTGTTTCTGTTGACAGGTGTCAAAGTGACATCTTCAGTTCAAGTACCCAAACTGTTGAAGCAGGCTGGAGACAGGGTAGTGGTCCTTTATGAGAGACCGGTTCGTCACCAGACTTCCTCTTTGGGAAGCTTAGGAACTCTTCAGGAAGGCTTTGGGCAGCTCGAAGAAACCGGTTTTATCCCTCAGCCAGGTGGCTATGAGGAGGATCCAGCCCCCATCACCACCCTTTCTGACATATCCGATGGCAAAGACATGGACTCTGAGTTTGAAGAGTTGATTGTGGACTCCAAACCTAGTCAGACTGGTAGCCCTCACAGTACCACAAATACCAGTGAAACTAAGGAGGATTTCTTACTTACAGTAAACCAAAGCCCCAAAAGGACTGTGGCCAACTTGGCCTCCAAGCCCCTTGGTTCCATATCACCCATTCTAAACCGCAAGCTAAACCTGGTGGGTCTTCAGTCACCATTAAAACCTCATCCCAAAGAATCACCAAAGCCCTCACCACATAAGACCAGTAGTGATCCAAGTGAGGGTCTGCAACGCCCCACTGTTCCTCCCCCACCTCCTCCCTCTCGCCCTCCAGTGCCGCCAAGACCTCAGATAAGGTTGACAACAGCCTCTTCAGAAACCAGTCTTTTTGAAAGTGTCGATTCTGCTACAACTTCTAATGCAACTGTTGCTCCTATAGTGACTGCCGCTACTAGTGCTCCTGAAAAATCTCCAGAAAAGGTTCCTGTCACTGGAGCCAATGAGGAGAAGGCTGGCACAGAGAAAGTATGTGTCAAACAGGCTGACACAAAGCAGTCCACTAAGCCAAATGAATCCACTGATGAGCTGCCAGCCCTTCCCTCTGCAACCAGCAGTAGCAAGGTTGATCAAGCAAAGGACAAAGCTTCAGAGTGCTCGTGCAGCACACGAGACAGTCTAGAAGACCACTCCATTTGGGAATCTCCAGAAACCATGTTTCGTAATCAGACAGCACGCTGGCCCAAAGCCTCAATGGTGTTTGATGTAGAGAGCAATCACAAGTACCTTAATGTGGCCCTGTGGTGCAAAGATCCCTTTAAGCTGGGTAGTTTGTTGTGTCTGGGTCATGTGAGTCTCCAACTGGAGCATGTAGCCCTGGAATGTATGGCCACGTCTTCAGCAGAGTACCAGAGCCCCTTTAGGCTTGGGCCTCCAGAGCCCAGAGCCAATGTCAGCCGCACTGCACTACGAAGTCTTGGCACCCACAAGGGCTTCAATGAGAAGCTATGTTATGGAGACGTGACCCTGAACTTCTGCTATTTAGCTGAGGGTGACTTTGAATTTCCAGGTGGGCTGGTAGAAAAAGAGCGAGAGGGAAGTCTTCTTGATGAAGATTTAAAGGAGAGGGAGAGGGAACATATTCCTTCAACACCACGGGATGACTTGGCCTTTGGCACTATGCAGTTGGTAGAGGTTCGTCACAACTTCCAGGACACACAGTTCCAGAACCCCACCTGGTGTGAATATTGCAAGAAGAAGGTTTGGACCAAGGCAGCCTCTCAGTGTATGATCTGCGCCTATGTTTGCCACAAGAAGTGCCAGGACAAGTGCCTCTCTGAAAATCCCTTCTGTGTGGCAGCAACTGAACGTCGTGGAGCTGACCCTGAAGCCAAATCCACCATTACCCGGGCGACTGGACTAACGCGCCATATCATCAACACCAGCTCCCGCCTGCTTAATCTCCGGCAGGTACCTAAGACTCGGCTAGTTGAGCAGGTGGCTGATGTGGTGCCTGGAGCGGTGGAACCCTCACCCAAGCATACACCCAACACTTCCGACAATGAGAGCAGTGATACTGAGACCTACACCAGTGGTGCCAGCCCCTCAAAGCAGCCCGTCAGCTGTGCTGGTAGCAGTAAACTTGTACGCAAGGAAGGAGGGCTGGATGACAGTGTGTTCATAGCTGTGAAGGAGATAGGGCGTGACCTGTACCGGGGGCTGCCCACAGATGAGCGCTCCCAGAAGCTTGAGTTGATGCTGGATAAACTGCAGCAGGAAATTGACCAGGAGCTGGAGCACAATAACGCCCTTATGCTAGAGGACAAAGAGGCCACAGATGCCCGTCGTAAAAACCTTATTGGTACTGCCCTGGCGAAGTCTGGGGAGAGATTGCAGGCCCTTACCTTGCTAATGATCCATTACCGGGCTGGGATTGAAGACCTAGAGTCGGTGGAGAGCACCTCTCCTTCAGAGCAGCAAGGTTTTAAAGGAAAAGGAGAAGGCCTAGAAGACGAAGCCTTGATGGGGACAGAGGTCTATGACAGTGACATCGGCAGCCCAGTGGAGGTGCAACTGCTAGATGACATTACCGAAGAGCAGATCTGTGTGGAAGCACTCCACTAAATAAGACTAGAGAAATAAGTAAGAGGAACATGCTCTGTGCACCTTTCTCCCTATCAAACAGTATCCTTTTGGACAGGAATTGAACAGTCAGTTTTAAAAATTGGGGTTGTTAGGTCCAGGTTTTGATCCACTTCATTTTTACATGAAAGAAATGATAGGAAAATGAATTTCCTCCCTAATAATTTATGGTAATTCTGTCATTGATGTTTTGATTTGCACAGTGTAGTGCCGTCCCCATGCTTTCCATGTGTCTCTGGGGTTTAAAAGGGAAACTTGAAAGCTACACTTATCTGCCCTCAGTAGTGCTGCACATTAATCCTTCAGTTTAGTTTTCCTCTGCAAAAGGTCATTGTAACAATTTGATTTAGTTTGCTTTCTTGTCTGTAACTGCTTTGTCTTTAAGGACTTGGGACTATGTGCACATTTATGTGCTGCTAGTTTGAATTATCTTAATTTTGGAGAAATAGTATGTATTTAATATATGTTTATATGAAGGTGAAATATTGGAGTCAATATTAATGTGAACACTACTAAGGGAAAGTAGGTTTACACATCCACCTCTGTGTTTGTCTAATGACCCTACAAGGAGTCATACATATCTTTTGCTTTGAGCACTGTTTACAGTAATATATTTGGATTTTAGAAGTGACTTTCCCTGCTCAAAAACTCTTTGTGATTTCAGCATGATTATAAGTAAAACCTAATATATAATTTGCCTCTTTCTGTTGTTTTATTTGTTTGTCTTAGTCAGGCCAAACATGTTGTTACCCATAGTTCCTTCCTTCATAGTTTCCTTTGAAGGATGAAGAAATGTTATTTTTTGGGGTTCTATTTTTCATTTCTAATATGTATGTACGGTTTTCTCTTGACAAGTTACATTCTGTACAGATTACCCATCCAAATTCTAAAACTCTACGAAGGCACATAGCAAACTGTCATGGATGAGATGAGAAAGGCACATTTGCCTCTTTTTCATTGATTGTTACCAATGATCTCTCATGATGTTGAAATTGTTGATGCAGAAATGGTGAAACATTTGCTTATTTACCTGCTTGAGTTTGTTTTCTTTCTATACTTGTTTGGAAATATGTTGATCTGAAACCCTTGTTGTGATAAAAGTTTGCTTTGTCCTAACAGCTGCAATTGGGTTTACATTGGGGCTAAGGGTTGGGTTCAGGCATTTACTTGGTATGTTAAGCGGCTACTTCAAGGAGCTGTGACGTGATTAAGTGGCGCTCTTTCTGTTTCTGTTTTTGTTTCTATACAACTGTTTGGCACCACTTTCCCTTGATTCCCAGCAAAACCATCAATCAAGCATTGATGTAGCCTATTACAATGATTCTATCAGCACTATCTACTGCTCCCAAAATGCCTTGCTGTTCATCCTGTACACCCTTACAGAGCAACTGGAAAACAATTGCTTGTCAAGATGGTAAATGTTACTTTTGTGTAACATTTACCATCTATCCTAAACCACTGAGAAATTGCTGAATCTATTCTGTTGAAGATGTTCTTTTCTTTCTTTCTTTATTCTGATGGTTATCTTGCCAATCAGTGCCACATCAGATATTTCCAGCACAGCAAACACATTTGAGTTTGGTTGTGGTTAAATAAACAGGTTGAGTTTAGGAGCTTTCTCTAAATATGAACAAGGATCAGCACATCAGAATTGTGGCGTTCAACAAATTGTCAGGGTGATCTCAGAGTAGACAGAAGTGTAGTGCCAATGTTTGATTGAAAGCGATGTGCTGTTCAGAACAAAAACAGCCAGTTAAATATAAGAAATTGATTAGCTTGATGGCTGACCATAATCTCCAACCCTGAATAACAGTAAATATTACCAGAATGCATAGAAAATCATAAAGCATTTATCATTGCAGCAGCCTGTGCCCTGTGAGTTGAGATAAATTTAGATGTCAACTAATGGTATAAGAGAAGTAATGAGCCAGACTTGAGCCTTGATCATACTTGGTGGACTTCACTCCAGTGGCAGGTTTGCGGAAGAGGACACGTTTCACACATGTGCACAAGAAAACATGACTTTAACCTCTGGACAGTGAGAAGATGAGCTGCTTTGTTCGGCTGAACAACATGAGAAATTCCCCAAAACGGTGCGTGACTGCAATAAGACGCGAAAGGATGTGGATTACAGTACAAACATCATGACATGCATACATTGCACTGCACGGTTATCCAATTCACTTTTCTGGCGCATGCACAGTCTGCGTGCTTGCTGTGTGATCAGTCTGTGTAGTGTCATATTTTGGGTCGCATGCAGATCACATGGCACACGCGAACCCTAGCTGACTCGGGCAGATTGCAAATCTTTTTGTGGATACCCAGATACAGAATGCATGAATTGGCCTTTAGTTGACGCAAAGGACTATTTCATGCGATTTTTAGTATATTCGATATGTTGCTCATGTAGATATTGGCTTTTCAGCTGCTATTGTCAATCTCTCTCTGTCACTGTATATTCAGATTTTTGTGCAATATTTTTGTAGGAAATGAAACTGGTAATCTGCAATGAATCCCAATGTCTGTGATTTTTCTTCTTTTTTCCCAGAAAGTGTGTAGTTGATCTTCCTCAACCTGAGGGGCGTTGGCGCCTAATGGAAATCTGAGAGGAGTTCACACTGTAAACCCCTCTTAGCTTGAGAAGCACTGCTATTGCTGCTGCTGTTGTTTCAATGTTCTCTTCCACTGAACTCATAATCATATGCTTCTGCCACCCCTCCCCCAGTTCTAACCTTTGAAACTGCACCCGCTGTACAATTGTCCACCACAGCTTCCAGCAGGTCGACATGGTGTTTGTTTCTTTTTGTGTACGTGAGGGATGTAGTACAGCTTTCAAGGAGGCTCATGTGATGAAGCTTTATTGTCCATAACCCAAATAAACAAGCTCAAAATGGTTGATATTGCTCTGCTTTGTGGTTTAATCAGTTCACACAGAAGAACTTTGAAAGCACAATCTGTGATCCAAATGAAAACCAGCAAATATCAAAGCACAAGATTTCCACCTTCTGTTGCATCCAGACTGAATGATGGATCGATTAACACTAACACCAGACAAGCAGAAAGTTAAAGGTTTATTTAAACAATCCAATTCCTGCCTGTATTTTAATTTGAAACTCAAATCATATATGTAATCATACCTCTTATGACTATGTAAAGGTAACTGAGTTGATGAAAGATAGTTTAAACCTGTCCAAGGTCTTTCTCACCAGAAATCTGCAAACCAACAACAGAGCAATTATTTATAAATTTACTTTATTTTTTTTTTGTGTCGCATGAGTTGTGTAAAAACTACCTTGACAACCATGCAGCTGACAACTTATGGCTCATTTGTGCATTTCTGTGGGTGCATGCGGGAGACCATTCAATTTATTAGTGTAAAAATGGGCTACTGTCACTCACACAGCTAAGAAAAATAGGAAAATTACCAAACCTTGCCTAATATCTGAGCACATTGGATTTGAAGAACCTAGAAGAGCAACATGAAAACAGAAGATACTATGTGTCTGTACCAACATTGCTGTAGAAACAGTGTTGTCTGGGTTTTTACTGAAGAGGGAAAGGATGGAAGGTATTGTGTGATCATCCGCAAAGTAATTGAAGCCCAGTGTTGAGATGGACAGGCTGATTACAGTGTGTCTGCTCCCACATTTCCCCTTCATGGTAACTCATTCTGCTGTCTTCCACCACCCAGTATACAGACAATCAATGTGAGTATTTCTGTTACCAAACTGGGAAGAATGCTCTCTCCTCGCTGTTTGACATTTTCAGGCTTACCTATACAGTACATGTTACTGCCCTGCTCACTGCACGCCAATAAAGGGAAACAGCATTTAGAATAACAGACGTCTAAATGCACCATAGGGTAATGGTGCTGAAAATCCATCTGTCTATAATCAGTTTTGTTAAATTCATCTCTGAGAAGAAGAAAAAACATTTTCTGAGTGTACCACATTTAATAGATGATTTGGCCTTCTCACAAGTAAGGAGAAAATAAACAGTAACATCCAATTAATGACAAACATGTAGTTACATGGACACACATGCGTCCATTACCCAGCAACCCTAAACATAAATCTCCATATGTAAATCATAAAAAGAGGATCATGATTTCACCACTTCAGATCCATTACAGTCAAGTACAGTGTTTGACAGCCCATCAGCAGGTTTATGAGGACACAACATCTGGACATTACAGTATATTATAAACACATTGGACATCAAGAGTCTTTGAAAGTTCTCCTTTAAAGTACAATAAATCAGTTTAGTAGACATTTTTTAAAAGCATTTCTGAGAAGCAGAGCTGTACCAGACGCTGACATTATATTCCATCTATCCATCAAAGGGAGAAATCTCTAAGGCTGACATTATATTGGGCGTTGGTACAACAAAGTGCCTTAAAATTGGACTTTCAGCCATTTGCTTACAAGTTGTGGTTTAACTTTAACTGAGTAGTGATCTGAAAAATAAATTTTGGTTTACATTTAATTGTCTCACCTCTCTCTGGTGTTGTTGCCCCACTAGAATGTTTAGGTAGGTATAAAGCTTATACAATTTGACTTGACTTCAAAATATAGGAACACCAGTCATCCCATTTCCTTTTACTGTCCATTTTAAAAAGCGGTTAACTGTCCAGTTATTCAGGAGATTTTCCTCATTGTACAAGAAGTGCAACAACATAAATATTGAAGGCATGATGAATATTTATATATATATATATATGTATTAAGTGCTTCAAAAAAAGCTGTTGAGGAATATGTATTTTGAGATACTTGCTTATGTCGACTCTTTTGTCACAAGAGAGAAAATGATATGCAAATAGTGTTATTTTTTCCAAATCCATGACAGACAGGAGTAGTTAGACTGAAGGACACGATCAACACCTGTGGCCTTGACAGAACAGGAGGCAACCAATGGCATCAACTGTGTTCAACTGATCTATAAGGGGGATATTAGTCTTTAAGTAAACATCCAGTCAGAAATCAGTCACATCTAATATGATAGAAAACATAGAATACAATGTGCTTAAATCATTATTGATTCCAGTGTGACATTTTCCAAAGACCAACAATTAGGAAGATAATGAGGATTAGAATACTGGTGTTGTTTGAGAGGCTGTGCCTCACCACCAACAATAACAAAACTGTGGTGGAAACCATGAATCATTTTCGTATTCATTACTTTTTATATTTATTTGACTTTAATATTGATACCTCTCTGGTTTACAGCATGTAGCTTAGCATAAAGACTGCAGGGAAGGAGGGAGCTCGGTCCAGCCGTGGACCCTCTGTACTCAGGTTTTCACACCTTGGTTGTTCAGCAGATGAAATGAGAGTGATATAATGTGATAATTAGGGAGCTTTGGATGTGCATGGAGGTCAATTTGTATCTATCAGTTGTTCCCCCTGCTTCCACTCTTTATGTTATGCCAGGCTCAGCTGAGCAGTTGCTAAATCCAGCTAGATATTATACCAAAGAGGTCGCGTACAATTGCTGAATGGACTCTATATGTAGCATCAGTATGCAAACCCCAGGAAACGCCTCTCCCCACTCTCGTGGGTATATCCATCGAGCTGTCAATCAAATGTAGCTCAGGTATGCACGGACAGAGTTAAAGTGGATTACACTGCAGGAGAAGTTTCTATGAACATTTATAAACCTTTTTTGTGTCATGACTCTGAGTATTTAAATCCAATGACCACCACGCTGAATTCAAGCTGACTACAGATTCTGTCATCCGTGACAGAGCAAGCTACAAACTTTTCAGAGACACATTTTCCTGCGCCTGCACCTGCAGCGACATAAGGTGAAGACAGAGGTTTTGATCCACTGTATGTAATCAACCAATTCATTCATTAATCAACCAAAACAACTAATTGTAAATCCCTATGGGAGAACTTTGGCACAAAGACCCACTTAATTAACAATTAGCACAGCAATGCAGAGCAGTAGTATACAGTGACATGGGTTGCAGAAAGCTGTGAACTGAGAGTGCATCCATACATAATGATAGTGTATTCGGGTATCAATGAGTGGCCTGCAGCAAAGATGGAGCTGTGCTGGAAACTATAAGTTTATTTGATTCAGCCATGTACGAACTTAATACTGACAACAGGCTTGCAATACTCAAATGTTAAAGTATGAAAAACGTGTCCGGGTACAATTTGAAATGTTTAGGAAACAGAGTGAAAACTCGACACATGACAGATGTGCTGTGAACGATGCTCCAGCCGAACATACATGCAAATTCTCAAAGCTGGTGTTCAAACAATCCCCTCATCCCAGCAGTTGATACTGTGACTGTGGACATCGCACAATAGTAAAGGCTTTAGAAGGTAAAAAGTAGAGAGACACTCATCAGCCGTCTACAACACACATAATAAACCCATTTGCACAGCTATCATGTCATACTCACCACTATGCTGCTCATTTTTTTATTTGTCTCTATTTCTTTTCATGACCAGCTATTAATTCTAGTCTTCCTACTTCTTCCGCACGAATGCAGAAAATTTGTTTTCACGTTGTTCATGTTACGATAAGGTGAATTAAAGAAACGGGAACAATTCTCTGAAGCTTAACATAAACTGAGAAAACACTATAGTGGAAATAAATGGAATCAGTGGGTGGATATAAACAGAATTTTTTATTTTTTCAGAACACATAGAGACACTGAGACAAGCGAGCATGACACAACGCGTGTTGCACTGATGAATTGAACGCTGAGGACATTGTCATGATAAAATGAACATGTTGGTGCACATTATGAACAGTGGCTTAAATTTATCGTACTCTCAGAGCTTTCTCTTTTATACAATGATATCATCTCTCTCTGTTTGTATTCTTTTTTTTCAGGACGTATTTCTCAATCTTTTTCTCTAGCAGCTGAAATGGGTTGACTTCCCAACACGGCTGGCTCCGAGGACTCTTAAGCATATCAATGCAAACAAAGGACCATAGACCAGGCCAACACATCTCTATGGAGGTTACACAAACAGTTTGTTGACATACCACACAATTACCCAAAATACCACCAAACTGCACACCACACTCTTGCTGCTCAGCACCCTCCTACTGTCTAAAAAGTGCTTTATGACACATGTCTCTATTGAATAAGGCTGTTGGCTAAAAAAATATCTCTCACACAATGCACTTGCAACCACAGATCAAGAACAACTTTGGTTTGCTCCAGTACGACTGCTAAGAAGACACTAAACAGTGAAGACTGAACGCAGGACATTCACATAGAAATATCTTGGCTGTTGTTTAATTGCAATTTTTTTTTTCTTCTGTGTTCCCTTTTTTTGTACAACAAAATAGATCCTCTGAAGGATTATAACCTGCAATACTGGTGTCGCTGTTAATCATAATCGTCATATTCTGGATCCATGTTTTCCCCCTGACAATGCGTCCCTTGTGTGGAGTAGGACATCGTCTTCATGGAACAGTTGGTGTCCGACAAAATTGCCTGAAAAGAAAGTTATTGGAATCTGTTAATTGTGCCACAACATGAGTCCAAGCACCTTGTGTACAGTTGTTGTTACGCAGTTGAACCCAGACCTGAAATTTTTTTTTTTTATCTTCAGTTAAATTGGAAACATTTTATCAAGTCATAATTGGTTTCATTAAAGAATTCAGATGTTGAATAATGAGAGTAAATAAACGAAGGTGTAATATGGTGCAGACAGCTTGTAAGAGTTGATATGTCATTTGCAAGGGTTACATATAAAGCTCAAGGAAGCTGTTTTCTTGCTTTGCCTTTCAGATTCCAGTATCAGGAGTTCCAACAGCACAGGCATCTTATGGCATTTTGCTTTACTTTTGGTACTTTTGTACAGTGAAGGAGAATGAGTGGAGGACATAGAGGTAGAGAGAAGAAAATGTTCTTTTCTGGGAGTCCTGTGGACCAGCTCCTAAAGGTGTATGCACCGATGCGCCCTAACAATTTGGTTATTTGGTCAAACCAAGATGCTAATTTAATTTGTACTTTTATAGTCTGGATAGTTTGGTCAAGCCTTCAGTGTCTCTTGTCTAAATTCAGGACATTTTGGTGCCCTTTGTGTAGTATAGAGGTGTAACTGACTACACAGCGTAAAGGTGTCTGTAGTTATGCACGTGGTATTTGCTGGACACTGTATGACTGAATGTAGGGTTTCTCGTGCATCTATTTTAGAATTGAAGGAACCAAATGTCGGAGCATTATCATTAAGACTTGAAGGCAAACAAGAAATCCCAGAGATTGGACTTATATATCTTTCTAGCCAAACACTGGCTAACACTAGATAATTCTTAAAATGATGTTTGTTGAGCATTGTTCCCTCCAGGGATTCCATATGTGTGTGCATTTGTGTGTTTTGATTCTTACAATTTTCTCTTCTTGTCCCGGTGGATTCCTGAGAAAGATGCAAAGTGGAGCGAAGAGTATATCCACTACTCCAATAATGGTCATCAGCCAGGGGAAGCCGATGCTCTCAGCAATGGACCCTCCAATAGATGGACCTACATCATTAGAGGACACATCACAGACTGGTTTAGTTTGCAATACTTTGCTGAGGGTAATATGAATATCAAAATTTAATTTTCATTTATTTGCAATTGGAAAGCAGGGATTGGCGTAACATGGATGGGGGTTATATTTTTAGATAAGAGAATAACAGTAGGGTCATGATAAGATATTTTACAACAAGGAAATAGCTGTAATGAAAAAAACGTACGAAGCATGCTGTATGACCAGTCACATCTGGAGGATGCATATCCACATGTTGCTGGTTAAAGTCATAATACTAACCCTTGATACTTCATAATGAACATGAGGAATAAATAGTAGCACACATGTTGTGGCAGGTAAAAGTATAAAATCAGGACATAACATACAAACAATGGACAGCGATATTTGTGTCTATTATGCACTTTAATGGTTAAGTTAAAATAAACATCAGCAATGAGGAACTAACATCTTGAAACAGAGGTTGTGGTTAAATGTAGATATTTCCTGCTTTCTAATATCTTTCAATATTGCTTAATCTCACATGGTGCTGTTGTTTGTACTTCCTGCCCATGTATTTTTCCCCATCACCTTTCTGTGTGTCTTGTTATATTGTGTATATTCAGACTTGTCTTTCCTCATCTCAGCTGCTAAAATATGATGTTCCCTTCCTGAATGTGTGTCGGCTTGTTCCCTGTTCCCGTGTGTTCGACCTGTGTCTGGACACTGGATTCATTTGGACTTCCCGCTTTGACCTTTGCATCGATGAACTTTGTTAAGTCTACCCCTGCTGTCTCAGTCCTGTGTGTTTCTGTTACCTCACTTGCACCAGTATTGACAGTGTGTAGGGAGGCTATTTTAAATAAACAAGAAACAACCTTCTGTGTTATAACCATAAATTATGGTGCCACAATAACATCGTCATTTCATTTGTAGAAAACATGAGCCAAATATTTAGAGCATGGACCCTCTGTCACGGCTCTGATTCATGAGGTCTGTCACAACCTGTAGTGTATTAGTCTGTAAATTCTTTGTGCTCACCTAAAGCAAATCCCATGCAGAACGCAACATCAGCAATGGCATACACACTTCCATACACCGACACATGTCGCAGGTCCACCAGGTAACCCATTATAGGCATCATTGAGGAGTCCACCATGCCTGCAACAGCACAGACAATATAGGTAAATGCACTAGTTCTGTTTGTTTGTCAAACTATTAAATTAGCTGACTTACCAATAGCAAAGCCAACACCAAAGTTTGGAAGAATCAGACCGTAGATGTTACTGGCTAATGGAACCTACAGCAGACAGACACATTCCAGCGGTTTATTGAACTGAAAGTTTTCCATATGAATAAAGTATCTATATATGGACCCATCAAAAAGAATCTTAAATTCCTAAATAATTAAATGAAATGAAATTCATTTGAACCCTTTTCTATATATTTCTATTAAATGTTTTCTTATTTTGTATAATTCATGTTAATGTATATCCCTTTATTTTCACACAGTGTCAGCTGTGATTGGCTCAAAATGGCACATGGCAAAACAAAACCTTCTTTACTAATCCAGTATTGAAGAGGTCCAATCTGACCCCACACTGATGATGTAGTTGTCTCCTTCATACTTACACATATTACACTGATTCCAACCAATACCATTCCAATGAGAGCACAGAGCCATCTGCAAGGGAGAGAGGATATGATCTCATTTAAAACACTTCACACAATCAACCACCTTATTAAGTTAGAAGATGTAAATTGGTTTAAAATATATATAAAATATACATAATGGCTCCAGAGAGTTTTCATCCCTCTTCATTTATGCACCCTTCATTCTTGTAGATTTGATTCTAATGGGTAATGGGCAACCATAATGACAAAGTGAAAGTATAGACATATTATTTATTAAGAATCAAAAACTAATTTTTAGTATTCAGACCTAACTCTGTGTTTTTTACATTCCCTTTGGCAGCATGCACAGCCTCAGGTATCACTGTGTAATTCTCTGCACACCAGGATTTGTCCACATTCTCCTCTCAGATCACATTGGATGAGAAGTATCTGACTTGTCCAGAAGACACTTCGGTCTTGTCTTGGCTGTTTGCTTCCGGTTATTGCCATGTTGGAAGATGAACTGTCTTTTCTTCCCAATATGGCTCCCTTCCTCAGTTCTGACCAGTATCCCAGTCCCTGCTGCTTAGAGTCACGTTCCCTCATCTCTCCTTCTACCACAGAAACTTTGGCTCTAGAGAAGGTTTTTCTCAATTTCTTCTGTTTCACAGATACTGGTGTCACTGTGTTCCTGGGAAATGTTTTTACATCCTCACCCAGAGTGTTCTGTGGAATTTATGACTTGGGCTTCGTCCAGACATGTGGTGTGACCTGTGCAGTTAGACACAGTTGTGTGCCTTTCTGAACTATAACACATAAAAACCTAACCACAATGTGCAGTGCCACAGGAAAAGAGTCTGAATACTAACCAATAGTTTTTGATTGTTGATGAATCAGCAAAAATGAAGATTATTGTCATGATGTTTTATTGATTGTATTTTATATCGTATGTTGATAATGCAAAAGTGGATATTTTATCCATATAAAATAAATCTATACCTCGTTTTTTTTTCAAATAAGAAATGGGGTCAATGTAATTTTGGTGATGAAAATCACCAAAATAAAAAATCATAATAATAAATAATTTTCCCCGCATCATTCCAAACATTCTCTTTTTTCTTTCATGTAATAAGGCAGAATTGGATTTTAGATGTTACAGGGAGACGCGGGTATTCTTGTGCGATAACCACGATCAGAATATTTAAGTCCTGTTTGTCTCACAATTTCATACATTTTCTGACTGTGCTTTTATGTTACTGAATTGCCCATAATAGAAAAAAAGGCTCCCCATAAATGCCCTGTATGAATGGGTGAATGGCACTAAACTGTATTTTAAAGCACTTTGAGTAGAAAAGCTCTTTATGAATACGGACCAGTTTTTCTTTACAGTAAAGTTTTACCTTTCATCCATTCACACACATATCATTACAGGGCATCTATGTGTAGCTTTCTCTATCATATATCATTCATACATCGAACCACCAACCTTCTGGTTAGTGGACGACCTGTTCTACCTCCTTAACCAAAGCCGCCACACTTTCCTTTATATTTATAAATATACAGTAACACTAAGTCCTTTAATAGAAAGTAGAATTACATGCTGTATTTCCAGAAGACTTTGAACAGAGGACTAAACTCTACTTGTTACATTAGTTGCTGCCATTTGTCACAATAAGGTGGTTGAAACCTGATCCTGCAACATTCAACATGAGGTTTTGAAAAATATAGGGACATTCGAAGATGGAGCAAATCACATATTCATTAAGGCTCAGAAACACAAACATGTTATGAGTTGCAGACCTGCTTTAATAAGCCCTTTTCACATCTGTAAAAACCTTTGTTGTGATCTGTGAAACGCTCCATACTGTCTCTAACATACTGTTCCATTACATAAATACTGCAAACAGCATTAATAGAACTGTTGACATTAACAGTACTAAGGTGTAACCGTGGCTCTAACATTACGAGCAGACACAGCAGATGCAGCATTAGCCATGATATAACATTTACAATGATTTAACAGTTTTGCTCACTGGTAATACATAACAATAGAGAAACATTCTGAATCAACAAACCCAAATATCAAAATTACCATTCTAAGAGGAGATGTGCACACACAGAAATTATGGATGCTCTGTATCATCAAGGCTTCAATAAAGCCAGCCTCACAAACACTGAAAACTCATTTAAAGGAGCGGAAACAGATGTCACATCCACAGAGCGAGACAGAGCTCGAGAGAAGAAGAGGAGGAGAGAGAGAGACAGGGGAAAGATAAGGATAATTTCCCTCCTTACCTCCCCATCTTGTGCGCCAACTTGCTGAAGATGTATGTTCCAATAAGATAGGAGATGGACGCTGGTAAGAAAGCGACGCCTGGGCAGTAGACAGACACACACACAGAGGGAGAGAATGAAGGTGTGGGTGGGATTTCAAAGATAAGCAGAGCTCTATCGGTGCCTCATCGCTGAGCTGCTGTACATCTCCCATTGTCTGTAATGAAGACTTATGCTTTCCACCTGCCAGTATATGACACCCTAATATCCTGTTCCCCACACACCCTTTTCTATCTGACCTAGACTTCATATACAACAGACTGGAGGAACAAACTAATAACCCCAAAGGCTGGTGCAGCGTCTGCATAGAGGAGATCTGGCAGGATGGATGATTGACACTGCAGCACTCAGTAAGACATGTAAGTGTAATATGTAAATAAGATCAGAGAAAATATCATAACTAATAACAAACAAATTTAAAAACACAATGAATTTGTGATCAGTGAACCATATTTATTTTAAATCATAATTTCACTTAGGGATTTCTGTCCACATTATAAGTCAATTTGTATGTAGAGAGTTCTAAACATCTAGTTAGTTTGATTGACCTCAGCTTCTATGGCCGAGCTCCAGAAGAGTGTGAGAAGCTCCTGGAATCTGACAGTAAAGCCTTTGTGTGTAGAGAATATTTGATACCATGAGGACTATGTTCTGTCAGTGGACAGGGGGATGGAAAGACTGGTGCCAGACTGCTGAACCTCAGATTCAGGAGAAGTAATTCAGATTGCATCCCATGATCTGTTTCCAAGTATAACTGAGTTTGCTTGATTCGATTTTTCGTGGAGCCTGGATTTTTCACTTCCTTGAAAGTGATTTAAAATGTATCCAGAAATGGTATCATTAGGCTCAAACCTAAACTATTGTAGGTTTATTCAGAGTTCTATAGGACGGATGGTAGGGGTGGGAAAGGTTTACCACTCGGGCTGAAATGAGCAACACCCAGTTTCTTCTGATACCAGTCGTAATGCTACAGCCAAGTGAGGGCTACCAGAGGTTTTAACACTAGATCTTGACACAAATTAGACATTATTTTAATCTTTCATAAGCAAGGTTTTTTGAACATGTATGTCCTGTAACAAAATTGTATGCGTATGCATAATGTGCATTTGTTAATACCTAGCTGCCATTTCTTGGAGCACATGGTCTCCATCATCCAGATTGGCAGTGTCGGCTCCAACATGGCTATGGCCATATTTCCAAAACAAATGGCACCTAGGGATGAAAATAGATGATGCCGTATCAGTTATCGTCTACCTTTTCTTCTCTTTGGTCTTATGTGCTATTATTCCAATTCCCTACAAATAGACATGCAAACAAATAAACCCTACTGTTTCTGCTCATCTGTTCTCTTAGATATAGAAGAACTGCTCACTCCCTCTCATATGCCTTTCATTTATCATGCATTTGTTTCACACTTCTGAGGACTAATAACCACAGTCATTCCATTATCCATAATCATATCCTGAAAAATACAATGTTTAAATGTTGGAGTTCTCTCCCTCTGGCTATCTCAGCCTTTAACACAGCATTTGTTGCATGTCCTCTTCAGGGAGAGTTGAAAGCATGTTTAGCTGTGAAAATACTCAATTAAGGGAAGCCTGATACTGAAGAGTGAAATATATGATTTGATAAAGGCACATGCCTTTGACTTCAAGACTGCTGACATTTCTTGAACCTCTGTGCTGAATAGTGAAGTGATAGTCTCTTACCAGCTGCGATTACAATGTATGGATCCTTCATCAGTGTCAGCAGCGAGGTCCCCTTCTGACTCTGCGAAGGAAAAAGGCACAGTGATCAAATTGTCTGTCAAATGCTGAAAACCAAAACCCCCTACTTGTAAAGGACCCAGGTTACTTTCAGTACTTTCTTCATGTATGTTTGCTTTCAATGCCAACATGAGCATAAAGATTACCGCAGATCATATGGGTAACATGCCAAACAAGACATCACCAACAACAATAAACATGTCCATCAGTCACTGATCACAGTCATCAGCAGTGTTCCTCATATTAATTCAAAGAGGCGGTATTTACTCATATGTTGATTTGCTGAATGAATGCACTGACAAGTAACAGAAACTTACTTAAGCTGGCCTCAATAGTATACTGTCTTACTCAATTTCACCTCCAAGCATGTAAAGAGAAGCGGGTAGAGGTGCAGTGTGACATTTTTTATCAGAGCGTTTTCACAGAGTAATACTCATTTCCTGAGACTTATTTGAAATAACCTTCAAATTGACTTGTGTCTGCTGCCTCTTGATAGCCAGAGATAACGACACCTATCAACTCCACAAATAAAGAAAAGAACAAGTCACCCGTCAGACCAATGAATAGAGTAGGTGGATTGAATGTAACACGACATTCAACCCTTAGCTCTGCATTGCTAACATGAGCCCTCTCAATCAGAATGATAGCAGCAGAGGCTGCATTGTAATTCATTGGAGGTACTGATATGTCTGACCAGTGACTTGTTTCTGAGGAAGAAAGAAGGTGGATGACCTCCAACTTGACAATGGTAAATAAATTGCAGAGCTAGTTTGGATCTGAAATGTTACATTTTCACAGAATGTTTCTCTATCCTTGGACAATGGCAGGTCCTAAAGTATTGTGTACTAGTGCCCTGTGTAAGTGCTTGTCTACAGTAAGTGCTGTTTACCATCTGCCAAAGCTGTGGATGTTGTGTTGTATGCCATCCACCTTCTCTATTCCTATCCACACTTCCTGCATTTACTATTTAATAAAGAATCAATGCCACAAAGAAAGTATATACAACAGTGTGTAGCTATAAAGGTCATCTTAATGAAGTGACCCTTCAGGAAAAGAATGTTCAAGTCAACACACTCACCTCTGGTTCCACCTTGGTGGGCTGAAGAACAATGAGCTGCAGGGCTGTAAAGACACAGAGTCAGTTTCATTCTCTCATATTACATGAATGCATCTTCTTTTCATGATGGAATCATGCTGAACATTCCATTGTTTTCATAAAGACTAGTGTTGATTTGGGTGTAAGAAACATTGTAACCTTACCTCCATCAAATAGAGCCAGGAAAGCCAGAATAAGGAATGGAGCAGTCTTCCCAACAAACTCGTACATCACACTGCCGAATGGGGGTCCCACTGTGGAGAACGACTGGATGGTCACTGAACTGATTTTAACCCCCCCAATAAAAGCTCAGGGAGCAATAAGTTTATTAGCTTTTTGTTTCAAAATGAAATATTGGCATACAATATATTCTAGACTTTGGAATATGTTTTTTCTTATAGTTTACACTTGCTGGTCGCAGAGTGAAGAGCTTGAAAATCTTGGATCACAACCTAATAGTGGACTATGTACATATACATACCTAACACTCCCAGTGCGAGCCCTCCCAAAGCGACACCAATGGCATTACCTCTCTCCTCATCATTTGTGTAAACACTAGCAAGCATTCCCATCCCTGAAAACACACGGACATAAGCAACACTTCTTCAGATGTTTAGGGTCACACAGTGGCTCCGAACCGTTTCAAGTCTTCACTTGGGAACGTCCGTTCTGAAACAGAGCTCAACACTGACATAGACCATTTCACGTAAAAACAATTCCAAGAATAAATATTTCATTTTATTTTGAATAAAAAACATAATTTTTTCTTCTCCACAAGTACCTGTTGCCCCCAGAAATGGTCTTCCGACTCACGTTAGGAGGAACAGAGGTTAAGAATCGCTGAACAGTTACTGATACAGGGCAGCAACATTGGCTTTATTGATACTGACTGCTGTGGTAGCTAAGTTCATGATGAAATTGAATTGTAGACACTCATGCCTGATGAAATGAAATTTGGATGTAAGATAAGAAAAGATAAGATAAGTTAAGATAATGTACCTTTATTTATCTCCAATAGAGGTAATTCACAATCGATTTAGCCTATTCTTTTTTCATAGTCCCATTATTTAGTCTTACACGTATTGATATAGAATTGTTTAACTAATGCTATAAGTGCCCCAATGTCTTGTCAGCATCTTCTTTGGTAGCCTACACAAACAGTACAGTGGGAGCAGTCAGGTCACAGCTCGACCATAAGATTAGGGCATGGACATATAAATCCTGAGCCTTGGCTTTACATCAAAGACAAATTACGAATGTACAGTTAGTTGCAATTAAAAAATTCACTCGTTGCTAAAATTAAAGCGTATATCCAGATTAAGACAAAACATTTAAAGCAATTTGACTGCCCTAAGATTAAGATTAAGATTAAGATGAACTACTTTAGCTAGAACATAATTAGCATGAGCCAATTCAGTATTTCTTCAACACTACTCTACTATTTATAATCTATACCCAGTATGACAAATACATCAGATTTAAGTTTTTTATATTTTTGAGGAATCAAAGAAGACAACTTGCTTCTCTCCTGGAAACCCTGTGTCTCGCTTAGCAAAGCCCCATTTAGACAACACTCAACACATAATACAGCACTAATTTTAATTGTATAGGTTCACCTTATAACACAAGAATAAATATGTTTTAAATGCCGGAATTTATGTAAATGCTTTCAGATATTCTGAATATGAGTAGGAGCAGGTCTTACCTGCTACAGAGGAGCAGGAGGAGCCCACCCCTTGAAGCGATCTGGCCAGAAACAGCAGAGCGTAGCTCGATGAGAAAGCAAACACTTCACAACAGTGAGAACAACAGAAATATAGACAGAGAATCATCAGATATGTTGCAATCATTCAGATTTTTGGATAATAGAGAACATGTTGGCTGGAAACTTACTGATAGTGGAAAGGAACATGATACAGAAACCAATGAATATTGGAATTTGGTATCCTATTCTAAAGGGACAGAGGAGAACAGGGCATGAAATCAAATTTGCACAACATCATTGGTTTGATTTGTTCACAAATATACATATATTGTATACAAAAATGTAGAGAACTGCTGATGTGCTTGAGGAATCAAGGAACTCAACATTAAAATAAGGGTCTTGTGACAACACCGACACAAAGCATTTTGAGAAATTCTGCATCTGCATGACAGTCTTCCAGACACAATTGTTGGCCCGACACAAAACAATTGGGGAGGATGATAACATCTTTGTTTTCAAGAAAAGACTAAAAGCTGCAAACCACCTTAGAGCTGTAGTAATCCCACGTAGATACCTGACATGCTTGACTTGCCTTGTATTGTCCTCTGTCAGGAGGGAAGGTGACTAAGAACCAGTAAGGGGACTGTGTTCTTTGTCTTAATTACAGCATATCTAAGTGCCCATCTGAGACACTCCATACTGGCTTTGAGGTGAATGCCAGCTGTTGGATTTGTTTAGGTTGGCTCTGTTTTGCTCCATTCACTATATATGGAAAAGCTTCCTGCTTACTGTGCTTTTATTATAATGACCTTTAGTATCAGATCAAGAAATCATTGGTGTGCAATGTGTATATGATTTTAATCAGTCATTAAAAAATTGAATAAAACCTGCCTTCCTCTGCCTTCTGCTGCTGAACCAATCCATTACAATTACTATAGATTGCCCGAAGTACCTGGACTTTAGGTGCAGGTGGGTCATTATGGTAAAAACACTGTTTTATGGTCTTTCAAGAATAAAGGTGTAGTGATGCTCACATGTAGGTATAAAGCCTCTGCCAACTGTTGGGCAGTGGAATGTCCATATACCAATAAGAAAAGATAGACAATGTCGCAATGCCCAGTACAGGTTATCATATATGTTCTGTATTGAGACTAATTGTTAGAATTATTTTGGCCACTTGATATTTCTCATTATTTAGGAACAAGCTGTAAACGCAAAATCTGACATATTGTTATCAAGCTATTATTACTAAAAAGTTGCACATCTATAAGCCAGCATAATTTTCAGTCTTATTTTCAGCCACTTTACAAAATAAATCACTTTAAGCTCAGGTCTCCACCTTGTCATAATACAAATACTAATATGGCTTTTAGCTACTAACTGCTCCACTTGGTTCAACAGCTATTTGATAACTTTGTCATGTGTAGATGGTATGAGTTGAAACTTCATAAGACTGATTGTTGAAACTTACACTGGAAAGCTAATGTCCTTATTTGACAATTGTCAGTGAACAATGTCTAATGCATTTCATATATTCAGTTAATGGTAAAAATATTGATTAGCTAAAGCTTCAAAAATCTGCTGGCTTCCACAGGCTAACACGACAAAGGGTTGTCCCTCATGTTATTACCATCTGAACAACTTATTCCATTTCTGCTTGCCTTGAGAATTGCTTTTCCCTAAATGACGTGAAAGGATGAGCACGTTGTTCTGGAAGATGTTAAGTTGTTGACAATCACACTCGAATGTGTTTCCTATCCAAGCATGAAAAAAGAAACAATCAGGAATTCTGCTCCGTTTGAGACAATTAGATGAGACCTTGTGGCTGAGAGGACCTTAGAACCACATGAGGCTCACATGTTTAACACGTTGTATGCAGGTCTCTCCATTGGATTTGAAAATGTAGTGTACTGTTGCTCTTTCTCTTCAATGTATTTGAAATATTCTTAATTCTAACCTGTTTGCATTTTTTGAATAGCAGAAATAATATCTGCTAATAATTTCCTGTGTGGAATATATGTCTCTTTCTTCTGAGCAATAAAAGCTGTATTCCTGACCCATCAAGGTAACATCATCCCATCGCCAATGTAAGCTGACAACAGTGTGTCCTTGTTAGAATTTTGGCATGATACTACAACTATGATGTTTAGTTGTGGACAACAAGAGCAATGACATTAAGGAGAATAAAATACTGTGGAGCTGAGAAAGATGATCTGATACCTAAAACCTGTTTCACTTTCTTTCACAAAGAAACTGGGTACATATTACATATTTTATGAAACCAAATTCATGTCCAAAATGATAAAGTTTTTTTCTAGGAACAGGTTCCAAAACATGTGCGTTGCTAACCTTTTGATAGTGTTTGCATTGTGTCAACATTGTGCTCCTTTAAAAAACTAGACGTTGACGATATGCAACCTTTCATAAACCAATATTTGATGTTTCAGTCAATCAACACGACAATCTTCTCCTCGGATATTCCGTCTACTGAGTGAGTAGCTTGGCTTTCTCCCTCCAGAAATGAAGACATCCCTTTAAAAGGGTTGTGTTGATATTTGTCCAGTGAGTGGATGTGCACTGAGCCACACAGTAAACATCAAAGAAAACATTTCATACATTTTGCAGACTAATAAGCAAATAATCCGAACATTTCTTAATAATTAAAATCATGGTTCAGTGCAGCCCACATAATACTGACGTCTGTATAGTAGGTGACTGATTAGTGTGCTTGAATTAATGGAAAATTGTGTTTTATCATAATACTGCATGGTGGTGACACAAATTCCCTGACTGCTATCCCACAGGAAATATGAATTATGCCTTTGAAGAAACCAGCTAAAGAGGTTGCAAATGCTACATTCTAATGTCACGACAGGGACATTAGACAAGAGATGAGGAACACCTACCTGTTAGTGAGAGGCCCTATGAAGGGGTTGGTGATGAGTTGTACGGTGGCCTTGGAGGCAAACAGCATTCCTACTTTGACATTCTCATTGAGCAGCCTGCTGTTGGCCTTGGGGCAGTCGGAGGAGTTCCGTGGCAGCTCTGTAGCCGCGGTGGTCGTAGGGATCAGACCAGGGGACCTGGTTGTGGCGTTGGAGCCAGGCAACCTCACAGTGTTGTCATATAAAGACACAATACTGTGGAAGGCTCCCTGAGGACCCTGCTGTAGCGTGGTGTTGTTCTGCGACACCGGGTCTGTCATCTCATCCAGGTGGTAGAGGTAGCTGGGAATGATGGGAACTGGCAGGCATAAAGAGGGGAGAGAAGACTGATGCAATGAAATATGACTCGACCACTGACTGATGCTCACTGGCGTGACACTAATACAGATGTCACTGCAACATATGTCAGAAAAGAACAAGGAGGGTTCCTCGAGGGGGAAAGACAGAAAAAATGTAACGCTGGTTGATGCTGGTTGATCACATCACTAGTGAATAAATTAATGAAATTATTCTCACAGATTTTTCTTTAAAGGGCCCATATTGTGTAAATCCTACATTGGCCAACTGTCCTGCTAAAACTTGTGTAACTCACCGTTCAGAAACATCCTGCTGTAACCGACTGTAAATATATGGCGGGTCTCCTATAGCTACTAACATAACGGATCTTTCAACTGTGTTTACCAGGGTTAATGCGCAAGAACAGGACCAGTTATAGGTCTGGTCGTGTGTCACTCAAAGTGCAGTCTGCCAATCAGAGGAGGGGCTCAAGAGGCAGGTGAAAACCGCCTGATCTGTCTTCAGGTCCAGAGAGCGGCAGAAGAGAGGACATGGAAATACACATTACAGCAGTTTTTCAGCTTTAAACCACTGATATATCATCTTAAGGGTACCAATACCTCAAATTAAATCCCAGGAAGGGAAATAATATGGGGCCTTTGATATAGTGAGTATGCAGATGGTTTCAGATATGAGCCTTGAAACTTTTACCATCACATAATATATATTATTTGGGGCATCTGGCATGAGTAAATGGCAAAAAACAAGTGTTTAAGGAAATTTCACAGTGGAAAATGTCTGTGTGAGGCTGCGGCACAGCTACGTGTGCTTCTGTGACAACACTGTTTTAATGTGTGTTTGCAATGTGTCTGAGACTTGGCTCTGCTGTAAAGATCACTGTAAATAAAGATCAGTCCTTCATTTGTTTATTGATAAAACTAATAAATGTGGGTTTTCTATAGCAGGCAATCGAATGACGATGTCTGCGTAGTCAATGTAACTCTGGATTTTTTTCAAAATCAGTCAAACACCGGGGATGACTGTGTCTCTTGTCGACAGCTCACAAACACAGCTGGGCACACACACATTCATGTAGCGCATGTCGGGGCGGGGCTCATACAGACAGACAGGCACCTTTCTCCATCATCGTCCTCATCTTGAGGCTAGTGGTGGTAGCATGTACAAACATAGTGAATTACAACTTCTAATTAAAGATAAAAATTATTGTAACTAACAATTATAATGAATTAGCTGTGGGACTTAAATGCGTTAGTGCTTTTAGAAAGCTCAGCATGCAGTCCCTGTCTGTAGGTTTGTATTTAAAGAAGCAGGAGACAGCTGGGAGGAAACGGTGTGCGGCTACACACCATTAGCCAATATGAATATATGTGTTTGGGTTATTCACTTTTTGTAAAACCTTTCAGATAACCTACATTCTACATTTCACACTTCATACACATTTCAGGCTCCCAGTCTGTCCCCATCTCCACTCGCCCATTACCCTCCTTCAGGTGTGCACTCATGACAAAGTGACAAACATATTTCATCCATGGGACCGTGGTCTTTTTTCATCTTTTCTGTGCATTCCATGGCTTTATTGGAGATTTGAGTCAGGCAGATATGCTCATGGGTGAATGATGGAGAAAATAAAGAGGGGGCCTCATCTAAAGGTTTGTATAACAATACATTTCAGAGTGATGCATTCTAAGAAGAGAAAGATGACCTGATACCTAAAACCTGTTTCACTTCTCTCACAAAGAAACTGGGTATTACATATTTTGTGAAACCGTATTCATGTCCAAAATGATAAAGTTTTGTTCTAGAAACAGGTTCCAAAACATGTGTGTTGCTAACCTTTTGATAGTGTTTGCATTGTGTCAGCATTGTGCTCTTTTACAAATCTAGACTTTGACGATATGCAACCTTTCATAAACCAATATTTGATGTGTTAGTCAATCAACACAATCCAATCTACACAACTCTACTATGTATTACACTGTGTCATCTGCTGCTAATCATGCTGTGGTGAACGCCTTCTTAAAATATGACAGAATAACGACCACACTGTCGGGATTGACAGTGGACGTAAAGATAGTAGAAGTAGAAGATGATATGAAACACATGGTGAACTAAACTTTACATTATTGTTACAGTTATGTTTGGGTGTGACAGAATGAACTGGACATTTCAATTATGGTGTTATATTGATGACACTAAATAACTTATGCCTTGAAGGATATAGAATTGCCTGTTGATGCTGGTTTAAGACATTGAAGAGGACCTATCATGATTGTTCTTACTTTCTTTCATATATGGGATGTTACAGTGTGGACATCCATATTAAACATGACCAAAGTTTCCAAAAATCCTGCAAATATATCTACAACCTAATTCTGTTAGACAGAAACTCAGATGTCAGCTCTTAAGGCTCCAGGCTTTTTTCTACTTCCAGTACGAGTTCATGTCAGCTCATCACAGATTTCTTTGTATGATCATCCGCTCCAAGCACAGCTCATTCTCCCTTAACAGTCTACTGGAATTGTATTACAGACATTTAATGCATTCAAGCAGAAAAAGAACTGCCAGTGCAGGTTTAGCACAGAGCAGAATAACATTTTAGTAGAAAAATTTGCTTTAATATTTCCTGACAGCAGACGTTATATATTAACAGAGTCATATGTAGACAAATGTCTCTGTCCAGTGCAAATTGGATTGGAAGACTATATTCACTGTTGTGTTCCACAATAAGCAAGTAAAAAATGATATTCTCATATTCAGGATCAGATTCACACTGGAACATGTACACATGTTGGGTGCGCTGGCTAAGAATGTTCAGCCATTCAGCAAAAGCTATCAAGAACCCAGACAGCCCCCACTCCCATCAGCACCTATTGTCAAAGTGAAGCCACCAAGACACATGAACACACACTGACACACTACTGTCTGCTAGAAGACGACTTTTCCATGACATACTCGCTAATGTGTGATTACTGCCTCTGCTTCAGCGAGAGAACACACTGGTCATGTGCAGTGAGAGCACTGGCAGGCTGGATGTAGGCAGGTCGGTTAATGAATCATTTCAGTCCAAAATGAAATTATCGGTTGTGAATATTTTAATCCTTTAAATGCACCGAGCACTTCATTAGGAACGCCACAGTTCCTCCCTCTGATCACAAACAGCCTCAGCATTTCATGTCATTGATTCCTATAGATGTTGGAACCATTCCTCTGAGATTCTGCTCTATGTTGAGGCGACTGTATTACATCATATTTGCTGATTTAGCATCTGGATATTCATCCTGCCAATCTCCTGTTACACCAGATTACAGAGGAGATCAGTGAAGTTAAATGAACTCACTGTAATGTTCATGAAACTGTGGCCACAAAGGGATGAACATGATCAACACTCAGATAGACTGTGACATTCAAACCAGGGCTGCTTGGTTCTGAGGTCCCAAAACATATCAAGAAAAACTTCAGATTATGACTCTACCCCTGCAATCTCTGCGAAAATCTACAGTCATCAGACCAGGCTACTTTACAACTGTCCAGTATCTTCTACTGTCCAGTGTTGGTGAGTCTGTGTCACTGAAGCCTCACATTTCTGTTCCTGGCTGACATGAGTGGAACCTGACATGGTCTCTGATGTTGTAGATCATCCACCTCAAGGTTGCTGTTCATTCGGATGCTTCCATGTTCACCACAGGTCTTAAGGTTATCTGAGTTTCTTTCTGTCTGCTCCAACCAATCGGACCATTCTCCTCTGACCTCTCTCAGCAACCCAGAACTGCTGCTCACCCATTGTTTTGGGATCATCAGTTTCAGAAACACTCCAACCAACAATCACGTCACACTGGGAATCATTCTTTTTCTCCTTTCTGATATTTTATGTGAGTTCCTGAAGTGCGTCTGCAGGATTTTATACGTTACTCTGCTGCCACACGACTGAATAAGCAGTACACATTAAAGTGCTAGACAGGTTAATTACAGCCAATTCATTTTCCATTAACTAACCTTGTTTTAAAGACCACAAAACAAACAAACAGGAAATAAATAAAGTAAGAGGTGTGTGCACTTACCGACCACAGTGAGCAGCATGTTGTCCAGCAGCAGGGCGACGGAGACAATGAAGAGAATCAGTTTCCTCGACTGTCTCTCCTCTCTGAGCCATGTGAGCAATTTAAACTGCCGGAGCGCTTCCCATCCCCCCATGATGTTGGTCCCGAAAAGAGCCCGACAAGAGGAGACCCGTCCACCTGTGGAGCGACAAGTGGCGCCGACCCGTCACAAACTTTCACATATATTTGTACCAGTCTACAGGAAACAGTGGATTCGTCAGAAATAAGAAGCAACAGTGAGCGCTGCGGTGTGGAGGTCTTACCTGAGACGTTCAAGTGTCACAAGCAGCAGCAGCATCAGAGGAGGAGCAGGAGCCGGAGCAGCAGGAGGAGGAGGAGGAGGAGGAGGATAGGATGCTCTCTTTCTACTGACTGGAGCCGCTGCTGACGTCATCCAGCCTTCATGTGTAGCGCCCTGTCAGGGCTGACTTCAAACATACACAACTACAGCTAAGATATTAGACAGACAACTCACTGAAAACACAACACTGTGATGCTGTGGGGGTCCAAACGGAATTCAACACATTAATATCAATGTTTGTTTAAAATGTTTGATATCTGTATGTATGTTTTAAATGTAGACCCCACTAAATAGAAATAGAAATAGGGTAGAGCTAATGGGGATCCCTCTAAATAAACAAATAAACAAATATCAATTGTATTTCTGTCGTGTTTATACAATTCAAGAAAAATCCCATTATTATCCCATTAGCTGTTTGTGTGAGTGTGTGGGTGTGTGTGCGTGTGTGTTTGGACTAGGTATTGAGTTTAGGTTAAGATTAGGTTAAGGTTAGGTTAAGGTAAGTGTTTAGCAAGTAGTGACTCTGGTTAAGGTTAAAATAAGTCTCCTACGGATGATTGTAATTTAATGTAATGGTCTCTGAAGTCAAGGAGACACAGCTTTGTGTGTGTGTGCGTGTGTGTGTGTGTGTGTTTCAGATGTTACTTATGTTTATTTATAGGGGGCGGTGGCAAACAGAGAAGCATTCTCTGGTCACCTCTCTTCTGGTGCCTATTATGAGCTCTCCTCTCCTGTTTGTAATTGTTTTTCTACCTGATCAACTTAAGATATTTGATATAATGATGTGTACACCCAGTTTCCTGACCTGTGACACCATCTTCACCTTTGAGCTGTGTTTTTTAACCTGATGAGGACTGTGACCTGAAACACATCAGGGCTCATACCTTGTATTTCAGATTTTTTAAGCAGTGGGTGAGACCTGCGTTTTTTGGATGATGACAACCTGATCACAGTGTTACAGTTTTTCTCCATTGCTTTGGCTCATTTCACGAAACAGAAATGATATTTTCAAAACAACACGTGCAAACCTCCAAACCACTGGGCACTTGTTCACAACAGATTGGAATATCTCATTCCTTTAATCAAATTGCAATGACAAGTACAATTTCCAACAGCTTGCACAAATTTCAAATGATTTAGCCCACCTTTGCAAACGGTTAGGTACAATTGCCTTCAGTTAGCCCAATTACCAATTGAATATATATTGTTGGTCAGAACTGACTGTCGCTTCTCAGTCAAGTGGTCGTTCTCTGCAGAACATGTTGGCATAATTTCATTGTTTACATCATCACCTGCACAATAGTTCACTCCACTGTCAAAATCGTACAGGCACATAATACCATGAAAAACATCATGGTATATACTGTAATAAGGATATCTTTGATCATCGGCTTAATTTTCAGGTGCAACTAGAACTTTAGTAATCAAGGTTGAGTTTCACACATCTGATCACCAATCACACAGAAAGTTTGATACACATAATATTCTGGAAAGAAAACATCTACTGTAACCATTCAGTGACCATTCAAGGACTGAGCCAAGGTTGAAATGTGCACATGAGGGATATTTCTACGGTCCACTGCCATACTGACAAAACATCTAAACATTTTGACCTGTAGTGTTTAAACAATGCCAAAGGGACTTTTCATTTTGGGGGCACTGACTATTTGTATGAGAAAAGGATTTAGTTTTGACTGATGAGTTGTCTGTTTTGGGAGAGATATGACCTTTTGCAGGTGTGCTATGGAGTTTTGCTGAACCATCTATGTTATTTTGAGAGATGAGCCACAGCAATCGAGAAGGAAATTTTCATTTTGGGGGCACTGACTATTTATATGAGAAAATGATTTGGTTTGGAAACTTGAGTTAACTGTTTTGGGTGAGATATGACCTTTTGAAGGTGATCTATGTAGTTGTGCTGAACCATATGGGCTATTTTGCCAATTGCACTTAGAGCTCTGAGAATGTCATTTCTGTTTCGTGAAATGAGCCAAAGCAATGGAGAAAAACTGTAAACAAATCTTAAGTTTGACCCTCTCTCATTCTAACAGATTTGTGATATCCCCTTGGATCCAAAGACCTGCACCTGTATTTTCATACCTGGATCTGTGACGCATCCATTCACCTGGCTTTTCTTTTTTATCAATTTTTTCTCCCAGTGAAACTGAAGGGGAGAAAGGGAGACAGTGAGATTATTTTTTTCATGATCTAACATGAAAAATCTGTCAGGTTCAGGACCACTACAAATCCAGACTGACAGTGACATCATATTTGACAACAGCGCCATCTTGCGCTCTGTAAACACTACTGCAACAGGTCTTTCACTGAACGGCTCCAATTGAATTTTTATAAACTATTAGAGTTCATTGAAATTAATATTTATATTTGTGGTTCCGTCATTTTTTGTGTGCTCATGATTTTATGAACTGTCTGTTCTATTTTGCTGCCCTTATAAAGCAATTTGTAACTTAGATTTTGAAAAGTGCTCCATAAATACATTTATTATTATTATAATATGGGTAATAAATTATCACACAACATCATGCCACACTTGTGAGTTAGCAGCTGAATATAACAACCAGTTGAATGTAGTAAAGTGTGCGCCTCTAAATAAATGGGTGACAACTTAATGAAAATCTTAGATCGTAGATAGATAGATAGATAGATAAATAGATAGATAGATAGATAGATAGATAGATAGATAGATAGATAGATGGATGGATGGATGGATGGATGGATAGATGATAGATAGATAGATAGATAGATAGATAGATAGATAGATAGATAGATAGATAGATAGATAGATAGATAGATAGATTGATTAAATATTAAATATTGAGATATTTGAGTTGGGACTGTATACTGACAGTATGTGTCAGTGAATGGTTAAAATGACACATGGTGGATTTGTGTGATGGACTGATGTCACACTGTTGTTATCTCATTCCATGAGGGAATACAAAAACTCCAAACTTTACTGAGATGCAAGCAATTTAAATGACTTTTATTTAAATCAGACCACACTCTAATAATACAGCATATCAATATTCACCAATGATCCATATCAATTATGAGTTATAAATGTGTGTGCACGTGAAGGTTACTAAGAAATGCAAATGACAAAAGAGATCAATGCATAGGATTTTGAGACATGCTCAGTAACAGCTCATAGACAGCAAATAGTTGCAAAAACTAAATAAAATCAGATTTTAGAGAAAGAGTACAACATGTATATGACCATATGTACTTTGACAAATACAACTGTGTGCATGTCCTCATACTTCAGCTATGTGTGGCCTTGTGCATGTGGCCACTCAAGAAATGTGATTCATCACAAATCAAAGTTTGGCCCTGCTCTAGGGGCCTAGTTGGCCAAATATCCTCCACTCTCCTTAATGTAGGCTTTGCTACCTGATAAGGATGCCCCTGTTTTTTGTCTGTTGTCTGTTTCCACTCTATACATGCTATAATTTTTATATTTGTAAAAATATAGTTACTTATGTTATTAACATAACCATGAAATATTGAGAAACTACACTGAGGGCACCACGGCCTCTTAAGCTTTTTCAGGACCATTAGTAAATTTGTATGAACAACTCAAGTGTTTGGTTTCACCCTCATTGTTCTCACAGTGTCACTTTTCATTGAGTTGTGCTATCAGCAGCTATTACAGCAAATCGATCTCATAGAATGATAATGTCATTACTGTCAGATTTGCTTCCACTGCCCCAAGAGACCAAAAAACACGTTACCTTCAGTCTATTTTTGTTCGTATTATTCTGCTGCAGCTCTTTTTTGATTGTTTGAATGTTTTCCTAACTTTGCAGATTTTCCTCTAAATGCTGCGAATAAGCTTTTCCATATTTGCATGTGTTTTATGCTGCGGTTTGTTGCCCTGTAAGGGCCATTCCACAAAGCTGTGAATAGTGGTCAGCGGTCTGCAATATAAATATTATATTATCATATACTTTATGTACACATAAAAAGCAACATACTATTTTGTTGGAAGAAACCTAATTAAAGTATCAGATGCTGAACACAGTACTGATCAAATCTGCTGCAGCCTCCTCTACTGTAAACACAAGGGGAAAGCACATACATTCACCATACGTGTGCACAGTTTTATATTCAAACCTTTGTAAACATTAATTTTGTATTGTTTGAGGATGTTCATATATTTAGGACCCCTGCTGACTTTGTGGATGTGTTAGAGTGGCCAAGCCAAACAACTAACAGCTAACCATGAATCACTGTAAAGTAAGTCACTTTCTTTACTGAAGATATAGATATACATTTTAACTTGTTTTAATAATCATGTCTAGAGGATGGAAACTGCATCAAAATGTGTCTGGTTTCTCTAATCCTTGATCACTGAGCATTTGCTGTGCTCTACAATGTCTTACTGATAATCACAAGTATAAATACTAAAAACTAAGGGAAACAAATCTGAAATCATTGTCTTTGCAGAAACATCCCACCCCCTCTCTGCAAATAATTAACGGCAGGTTAATTATTTGCACAGCCAATTCACAGTTCAGTAATTTTTTTCAAAAGTAAAAAATCCCTCTGCCATGCTTTCATTTCATCCCACCTAGATTACTGCAATTCATTCCTTAAGGGCTTAGCCATAAAAGTGTCGCATCTTCAGCTGCTAAGCTTTTTTAACAAGCACTACAGAACAAGACCAAATCACCCGAGTTCAAGCCTCTCTCACTGCTTACCTGTCAGTTTTAACGTTCTACTAATCTATCCAGCAATTCATAGCTCAGCCTCCAGATGCATTGCTGAATGGCTGTCTTCTATTAGTGGAGCAGAGCCTCAGATCCTCCGGCAGGCTCTGCTGTCTGCTCTAACATCCTGGCTCAAGACTAAAGGTGAACAGGCTTTTGCAGTCAAGACTCAGCTCCGGTATTCCCTGCACGAGGATCCGAGGCTTTTAGTGTGACACTTTTTAAATCATTTCATAAAACATATCTTTTAAAAATGCCTTTTATAAATCTTAGTACTCCCTTTTATTAACTACATGTCTGATCTATTATTTTATTATTGTTTTAATGCTGTATTAAAAATCTTTAACTACATTTCTTATCGCCTAATTGTATTTGGCTTAGTTCAAAAATTTTTGAGCCCTGTTTCAACATGTACTTTTAACTGTACTTTGAAAAGTGCTGTACAATTTAATTTTATCATATTATTATAAAGTAGCAAATGAAAACCAATTGTACTCTTTTAATTTTACTGAGATTAAATGTTTATGTTGTTACACAGCATCATTTCATTTCATTTCACACATCGTATCTGAACCTTCTGGTCTGTGACATGTTTTTTCTTTATCTTTCTTGTGTGATACCACATGTAAGTAAGCACATTACAACTTTCCTGGCAGTGTGTTCCATGGTTCCGAGTCCACTAATGTGTCCTTCCTCTGTAGCAGTTTGAAGAGCATTAATGCAGTGCAACTAAGTGATTCCTTGGCACGATGCTGTATCTATGTAGATAGGCAGAGTTTGAAGTTTCGCTTATTGGAATCATTTTGAATATCACCATCCTTCACTTGGCAAAAGCGTTTGGCACATGCACATTTTTGACTATTCTCATGCTTATAGCCAAACAACCAGCACAACAAATTAATTCACTGCAGGCCTTCCCACAGAGTCCTGTTTAGTTTCAAAGCCAGGACTGTGAGCCTATTCAACTCATGGACATGAGGCAGATTTTCTCATGATGACTTAGTCATTCTCTTTCCCTCTGAAAGTCCCCACATTTCCCCTGCTGATGAACTTTATGAACTGGCGGTAGCAGCTTACAATTCGTGTTTGGCCCAGTTTAAAAGCCATGGACATGATGGCCATGCCAGCAATGATGAAGAGTGAGGTAAACATAAAATACTTGGGATGATTGGGTACAATGTCGCCAAATCCTATGGTTGTGAGTGTGATAAAGCAGAAGTAGTAGGGGTCAAAGCCCTTGATTTCAGTTTCCCAATACGGCAGGATGAAACCTACAAATGAAATGTAGGCAAACACAACTAAAAGAATCAGCACAAAGGGAACATCCAGCATTTCCATCCCATCCCCTAACCCTGAGAAGTCCCATATGACATATCCTTTGGGTGGGGGTGGCAGCCGGTTCAGCTCTGGACAGGAGAGGGTCCTGAGCATTGGGCCCTTTCTGAGTAAATTATCCCTGGCAAGAATCTTCTCGAAGATCTCTTTGTTGTTTTGGAGCTGGATTGACTTCTGCCGCACGTCTTCCTGGCTGCGCAGCACTTGCCGGATGTCAAGGGGTTCACGGATAACAACGTCGTGGCTAAAAACGAAGGTTCCATCATTCAGGACACAGTGCTTAGACTCCACTGCCTTCTTACGAGCCTTCAGCGGCGACCAGGTGTGGGAGAAGAGCATTTTGCAGAGGCTGTGAATGCGTACGTAGGCTCTGGACATAAGCATAGCAAGGAAGTCTCCCACATCGAGGATGACCAGGAGCATAAGAGGGATGCCCACCATGGCATACAAAATGCATACCACCTTACCAGACAGGGTAACTGGATAGATCTCCCCATACCCTGCAACGATATAGAGAAAATGGACACATTAGTAATGTCAAGTAACAGTACAATTTAAAGATCTCTGACACTAATCAAATCAAGTAAGGGATTAGAAACTCTACACATAACCTCCTAAATCACATTCAAATCAACCTGACTACTACTTTTAATTTTATCAATAAAAATTGTGACAAATTCATTCTTCATTGACCCATTTTTGAGGAAACTGACATCTTTGAACCACATCTGTGATTAAATTCCTATACAATGTCATTGAATCTTCTTAGAGAAGTCACTGATTCAAGATTAAAGAGTTTTATTATCAAATAAACAGAGATTACATTACATGTCATTTAGCTGACACTTTTGTCCAAAGCAACTTGGGTTTTTTTGGGGGGAATGGGGTTTGAACCGGCTACCTTCTTGTTGGAGAACCATCACTCTAACCACTAGGCCACACTCATTCTTGAGTCACAGCCACTCTTCTAACAATGCTCAAGAATTAAACAAACAAAAACAAAATTTGAATAAATAGTGTAAAATAGAATATCAAAAATTTAAAATATGAAATAAAATATATATATATAAATCTATATATACAGCTTTTCTGGGTTGCTATTTAAAAAATAAAATAAAAATGAATATTATATTCCTGTTTGCACACAGCTTCCCTGTCAATCAAATATAGATTGAATACAAATTGAAAATATCAGGTCGTGAGGTGAGACTTTGTCCGATGGCCTGTCTGCCCTCCCTCCTCCTGCACAGTCATCACAGTCACGTCAGACAGTCGTCACCTCCCACCTCCAGCTCCTGTCCCAGTTGTGCTGGTTTTTCTACGCTTGTGTTGAGCTGAGTGGTGATGAACAAAGGACTCAACTACCAGTGCCTCCAGTTTACAGCTAATTAGCCAAAAGACAAAAACAAATATAGTTAACATGTGTCTTGCTAATGTAAATGAATGAGCTACTAGCTAATGTAATGAGTTAGGGCATAGAGGCTAATGTTCTGTACTTAAGTGGAGACACTGCAGGTGAATACAATCAAATTTGTATTTAATGACGTCATTACAATCACTGCCCTGATATGCAAATTAGGCGTGTGTGTGTGTGTGGTAAGTGTAATAATAATGATAATGATAATGTATTGGATTATTAATGTATTCAGGCAATTCAGTTTTGTTGCTTGGCTACAGAAGCTGAAGGTTATATTACTTGTGATATAATAAGTAATTAAACAACTAATTTTAATCATGTATGCATCACAATGCCAAAAATGATTTATTATTTATAATCATACTTCATAATACTAATCAAAAGTTTACAAACCTTCCTGGAATGATTTCATTAAAGTTGCTGTATTTAAGCATTTTCAAATATTTCTTCAGTGTCTTTTTTCAGTATTTTTTCAGTGTGAGAATGATAGATAGATAGATAGATGGATACTTTATTAATCCCGAGGGAAATTCAGATCATCCAGTAGCTTGTACACTTAACACATCACTGACATATATACATAAATCACATACATCACATATATCACATACGGAGAGCATATACAGTTGCAATCAGAAATATTCAACCCCCCAAAGATTTTAAGGATTTATCAATTAAAGTAGACAGAATCTTGTTCTTTGATCAAATTGTGCTTCGGATGCCTTCTTTATGAGTTGAGTGATACAGAAAATCAACACGGAAAATGCATGATGTAGTATTTGTGTGTAGCAGTATATTTTGTTAAGATAGCCATGTCACAATTATTCAACCCCTATATAAAATTGTTGTTTTTAAGCTGTCTGACAGTTTTTTTTGTCCTAAAGTTGAGTTGAAACATTATTAAGTCTTTGGGAACTCTATACTGATCCTTCATTTGCTTCAGCTGTGATGCATATATAAACCCCTCCCATGACGGTATTCAAGGTGAGTTGCAATCATGGGAAAGACAAAGGAGCTTACACAAAAGCTGAGAGAGGAGATTATTTCATCACACCTGAAAGGCCTTGGGTAGAAGAAGAATTCCCCAAAATATGATTTTCCAAGAGACACAATTGGGAACATTATAAGTTTACAACTGATGGAGCAGCTTCAAACATGCCTGGCCGTGGCAGAAAGCCCAGCATTTCATCAAGAACCCTCAGCAACTTAGTCAGAACAACTCAGATAAACCCCTGTGTGACTACAAGACACCTACAGGATGACCTGATGAAGGCTGGTACAAGTGCTGCAGTGGCAACTATAAGACATGCACTGAATAATAAAGGACTTAATGGCCGGCTCCAAGACGCACTCAGCTCTTGACCACAAGCAACATCAAAAGTCGACTAGAATATGCCAGGAGGAATTTGGATAAGCCTACAGAGTTTTGGGTGACAGTTCTATGGACTGATGAAACCAAACTGGAACTGTTTGAACGTATGGACCAGCGGTATGTCTGGCGTGTGAAAGGCCAGGCTTATGACCAGAAGAATACCATCCCCACAGTCCAGCATGGAGGTTGGTCAAAGATGATATTGGGCTGTTTTTCTGCGGCAGGGACTAGTAATCTTTATTGTGTACATGGCATCATGGATTCACAGAAATACCAGGCCATTTTAAAGAGGAGTGTGATTCCTTCTGTTGACAAATTAAATCTTGGTGATCATTGGACTTTCCAGCAAGACAATGATCCAAAGCAAAATCTCCATGTCCACCAAAGCTTGGTTGAGAAAAAGATCCTGGAACGTCCTGGAGTTGCATTCACAGTCACCAGATTCAAATTTGATTGAAAATCTTTGGTGGGATTTAAAGAAGGCAGTTGCAGCATGGAAGCCATCAAACATCACTGATCTAGAGGCTTTTGCACTTGAAAAATGGGCAAAGATTCCAATCGAGAGGTGTAAGAAGCTTGTCCGCATTTACCGAAAACATTTTTTAGAAGTTATAAAAGCTAGAGGATGCGCCACAAAGTACTGAAGCTGGAGGGTTGAATAATACTGCACATGCACATGTGTTGAAAGAGTTACATTTTTCATTTGAACTTCAAAGTTAAGTCAACTTCTGTTGTCAAAATAACTAAACTACGCATCAATAAATATCTTTTGTTGTTTGATGAGGTTTTTTTGTCATTTATTGTCATTATCTGTCATCCACATCACTATAATGTCTATTGAGGTGAGGGGGTTGAATATTTCTGATTGCAACTGTATACTAGCCTGGATGCCAGACGAACTTAGCCCTGCCCACAACATTTTTGGTCAGGCTACATATATACAGATACAGGTATGGAATGCAATGATGTGATTGTGTCAGTATTAAAGTGATTTTGTGCTGGAGTGGATAGTACAACAAAATATAAACTGTATTTATATTATAAAAACAGCAGAAATATATATATATATATATATATAAATATATAGGAATATCAATCAATCAATCAATCAAATTTTACCTGTATAGCCCATATTCACAAGTTACAATTCTTCTCATGGGCTATAACAGGGCGTGACACCCTCTGTCCTTAACCCTCAACAAGAGTAAGGAAAAGCTACGAAAAAAACTTTTAACAGGGTAAAAATACATAGAAACCTCATGTGAGGGATCCCTCTCCCAGGACGGACAGAAGTGCAATAGGTGCCACGAAAGAGACGGCAGGATTCATTAAACCTAATTGTGGCAACCAAACATAGGTCAACTTTGTAGTTTGGAGGGTTGTTTATGTTTATTTATGTAGAGAGCAGGTTTTTCAATTTTGTCTGAAGATTTTTGTGTCATTTATTTAACAAAAGAATTGAAATGATTTATTGTCATGGGCAAGAAGTTTTGAAAATTCTTACTTAACCATGTTCTTCTTCCTGGTGTAGTGACTTATTCTAAATATATACTAGAAACTAGTAACATAGAGAACATGCAGATTGTGGCCAAGTGGCTTCCTGTCCTTGTGATACACCTGAAGTGAATAATAAAAAAGACCATGACCTCTGTGTGAACTGTTAAGTATTTAAGAATTATGTGAGTGTGAGGGTATTAAAATAAATTGGTAAGCAAGTCAGAGAAGTGCATTCTTTAAAATAAATTATAATGACAAGTTCCCTTTTCTCACTTGAGCCCCTGCTCCCTAAGATGTCCTGAATGAGGGTGGCCTGTTCAACAGATCTAAGATAGTGTGTGGTACGTTCTCAAGGATTTCCCTCACTGATTTGGATATGTAGGACAAGAAAGATTCTTTGATACTGCTGAAGGTGACACCATACAGGGTTTCCTCCAAGAATGGAAGTGGAAAGTGTATGGGGAAATATCCACCTGCTTGCCAGCCTTTGACAAATCCTCTTCCAATGGCTTGCCCTCTGTCTCACCCACCTCTCCTCTTTCCCCATTTCTCACTGCTCAACCAAACCAGTCGAGGAAGATGGAGTCTGTTTCTAATGACCAGCTTGAATGACTGGTTTAACACTGCAGCAGTGAAACAAACATTATAATTTTACTTTGAACATAACTTGCTAAGGAGGAAGTGATTCTATTAATGTTGCTGCCATGATGGAGACCAGCACCATGTCTGTTTAATGACAAATCAAAATAATCACATTATCAAAATGACCTGGAGGGGTGTTGGGGGGATTTTCACCCAGGTAATTATTGCATAGAAGCTCAGTTTTGTTGACATTTGCAATGGCAAACTTGATTATATAATTGTATGAATCCAACAGTAATTTGACACAACTATATCCCATTGTGACCTTTCCAAATAATCGCTTTCACTTCACAACAACAGGGGATTAGAGTTATGATCTACGCTCCTTTAAGCATTGCTTTAAAACCATAATATGCTGGTTGTGGCGAGATGAATGAAGTTACAAACTGCACTGAGAACAGAGGCTCTAACCTCTAACAATCCTTTATAAGCTTTTTGTGGTGAAGGAAACATTGTCCTATGCTGAAAGTGCCTTTTCCTCACTAAGTCGTGGACTTCCTGTTGCTGCAAAGCCATTAGCAATTAGCCATTAGCTGGCTTCCCTTAACCACTTATCATGTATATGAAAGTAACAGACTGACTAATGTATCTTCACGAGGCTCTTACACATCGAATCATGTCAAGACAAAAATCAAACTGCAAATACTAGATGTAAATGATATAAAGATAGACATATTATTTCCGAACTGATCACCAATATGGGAAAAATCCCTGGAAATTGAAACGTAATCAAAAAACTACTCTAGGTCATTGATTGATTTTAAATATGTGAGAATAAAACATTTGAGAGAAAATATGTTATGGCAACCAGGTCTGTACTAACTGGGATTTCCACTTCTCAAACAAAGAGAAGGACAACAGTGCCATAGAAAGCCAATTGATACAGGACCAGTATAGGCTATGCATGACACAGTGGCAGCATGTTATTATGTTGTAGATTGCATTAACACAAAATCCTTTGTAGCAATGAACATGAACGTCTCTCTCCTCTCTGGGGCCAGTGGCTTTGTCTGGTCTGGGCTTTTTCAAGAATCAATCAGTAGCTCATCACCCTGCAGTGAATCACGTCTCAACGAACTGCCAACCTGCCAAACATATATTTGCAATATAAAGCCCTTGTTGGACTCAAATTCACTTCAAGCTTAAAATTGATTTTATAGTTGACTTTTAGTGTCAGTTCTGGATTTTCACCTGGTACATGTCAGCTCTTTTGACTCAGCCAAGGTCTTAGTGGTTATTCCACTGTCCCAGTCGAGATCTAAGGGCGACCAGGCCCTTTCTTTCAGGGCTCCCACTCTTTGGAACAATCTCTCTGAGGAGATCTATCTGGCAAACAACTTATCCTCTTTTAAACCTTTCTTACAGTCACAGTTTTATGAGTGTGCTTACTTAGGGTCTGAATTGAACGGATTAATATAAATTCTGCAGTCACACATTTTCAAAAAAGGTTATCCTGTTTTGTTATTTTCTTGCTAAAAATGCAAAAAGACAATTTAGCTTCGAAATTTTTACAGTCACATTCATCCTCTGAAGCCCCCTGATGGTCCACGGTCTGCTGACAGCACATGCACATTCAAAGAAATGTCCACATGCTTTCAAACAGACACATCTTGTTCAGACCATGGTTCACTGGCGTATGTGCATCACAGCTGTGGAGGTAAGACAGGCCATTTAAGATCCGCCCTGCTGGAAGATTTGTGGGCTGTTTCACATTGTGTCGACATAAGCACATAATGTATAGAACTGTAGCACCCAGAGGACGCCTGACTACCGTGAGTGCATAAACTAATTGCAGCTGAATGGCAGTGGATCTATGATTATTTAATAGGTTATTCCAACCACCTAAATACATGCATCTTCAAACAAGGCCAAGAAGATACTAAAAAAAACCTCAAGAATAGGAGCATCTTCTTGGCTTTTTTAATGTAATACTCATATCAAACATCCAAGAAAACTCCAAGGTACTTCCTTTTTAAAAGCAATACAAATGCCTTCATCATATGTCATGATAAACAAGTATTACAATCTATTTTTAAAGCAGCAAGATGTGTCCTCTGATAAACTATAAATGGAGCGTTGGCGGCACAGGAACTAACACACAGTGTGCATGGGCCTCAATTACTGTAATCGTCCAAAAACAGCTGCCCTGAGACACACTCAAGCCACATAAGGAAGAAAGAGAGCCTGAAACTTTTTTATGATCTCAGCTTCTCAGCCTGCTGCTTGGTCAGCAATGCAGTGTATGTTGCTTTATACAGCATTATGTTCAAGATCTATAGAAGATTGTATCTCAACAGCAACTGTCATTCAATTGTTGTAGTTTATCCTAAGGACTTTATTGACCTGGTGATCACCATCAGATACCCCTGGCCCACACACTGGTCCTCTTTAGGAAATTGTACAATCTAAAGGCTAACTGTGAACACATGTGATCTTTCCTCTACAAACACCTGAGGTACCCCAAAATCAGTTTGCACACAAGACATCACGTGATGTTACAGGCACATTCCCATTTGCTTCCTTTCCCTTTATTTATTAACTTCAGAGGATGAAACAAATCACATTATTTACACATCATTGATTTATGGCTGTACTTCCTTGTATTGAATTTAGTGATAGGTGAATGAATTTGTGCTGCAGACACAATTAATTACCAAGGGTTTGAATAAACTATGTGTACATGAACAAATCTTTTAAGGTAAATTAATTTTTGAGCAAAGGTGAAGGGACACACTCGGTCACTAGGTGAGGGATTGAAGTCACTGATTTGTTCGCAGGAGAAATGTCAACTCAGAGAAATAATTGGTAATAGAAAACTAGAATTACTGCATTGCGGATCTATGCCTCTGCCAACCATGTGCACATATATGGTCACTGTTACCTGTAACTAAATAAATTCCCTCAAGGTAGTCTTGAGCTATCACAAGTTTGAAAGAATTCCCTTAAGGAGTTTCTGACATATTAAATTCACAAGGTAAAACAGGTCCCAGTGACCTTGACCATTGAACAGTAACTTCTAATCCAGTCATAAGTGAGTCAAAGTGAAATGAGCCAATGAGATGTAATGATATTCAGTACGGACAGTTCTGAAATATCACATTCTCAGGAAAGTGAGGTCATGGTGACACTGACCTTAGACCTCCAGGCATCAAAATCTATTAAATTTATCTTTGAGTCCAAGTGAATCTATGTACCAAACATAAGGATACATTCTTAAGGTACAGCGTTACTGAGAATGAGACATTTAATAATGGCTCCAGTGACTGATTGTCGCCGGCACAAATAGTGATTGTGGTAAAAAAGGATGGCAGACAAAAAATGTATGTAAATTATATAAATCAAATCCATAAATATATAAATGACAACAACTTATACATGTCAGCAGAATATACACATATAACAAATATTCAAAACTTTCTAAATAACTGAGCAAAAAAAGCACATAAACTGGAAAATAACATCAGTTGCAAAATAATTGTTCAACAAGCTACGAATTCTATATCATGCAAATCTGTCTGAAGACTTTGTCAGAGGGAACGGTGCATGTTCGTGTTCATTCAAAGGGCTGGATTCAGATCCACAAAGATCAACAGTAACTGTAGATCAGTTGAAAAGACTTTAAGAAAAAGTGTTAATCTCAGATATTCATCAATAAAAACATTTAGCATATTATATATTATATAGCTTATAATCAGAGACTGGTGTATTTCACAAAGTGACACACGTCCGGTCCCTGGGATCATGAGAAACATTCAGTGTTTCACCTTGACAAAGTGAAGGTGAGGACAACAACTCCTATGATCCCACCAAACCCTAACTTTTGTTATTGTTTTGATGAGGGACGAGCAAATTATGCATTTAATATTTCAATGAAGTTAATGAATGAGAATGTTTTTGTCTAATGTTTGCTGCATCTATTTTCCCTTTCAAACTAAGAGAAGGTGTATGTCCAGCGAGCCAGCAGCAACACACAGTTCGAACACTGCAAAGGAACTCAAAGGCTGTTAAACATTTAGGTGCAGTGTTGTTGATGTTTGATGAGTTTGTTTTCTAAGCTACATGTGCAAATTCAGCAGGACTGAATTACTCATTTGTTGAAAGGGTTAAAACCTGCACCCCTTCTGCAGGGCTTCTGCATCTGGGGTCCGGTTTCTGACCACCTGATGAATATCCCCACTCTTTTAACTCTGTTGTTCCACTGGCTCCCGAGAAAAAAATGTGTCTCTCAGCTGCTAAATGCTTGTCTCTAACTGGTCATTTCTAAGTGAGCAGGTAGAGCACAGTGGATTTATCAGAGCGCTCTCTCTCTGAGGCAGCTGCTGCTGCCGCAGGTTCAGAGGGATGAGAGTGAACCAAAAGTCTTCACAGAGTTGATAAGAACTGCATGACTGGTCATAGTCCACTACATAACAAAACTGAGTAGTGCAACAGGCAAAATCTCTGTCCAGGCTCCTCCTCACCTCGGCTGCAGGTCGATCGATCAAGCAATTAGATATTGCCAATGACTTCCAAGGATGCCCAGAATGAAAGCTGCCTCAACTCCCTTCACCTCCCTCCAATCAAACAACTCTACTGCTTTGATCTGTGTTCATTGGAGAGTAGACAAGGCTTCCAGTGGCTGCTGTGTGAAGTACAGTATCACTGTGAGGAAGAGCAGATCTCCTGACATGTATACACCAGGCGGACCATTTAGTACGCATTGACAGACAACAGTTATACGTGGCTAGCGTTTTAAATGTGTGGCTACAAGAAGCTGAGCACAGTCATTAGTACCAAAGTGCAGCAAACCACATAAAACAGACCACACTGGAGAAAACTTTTAAGAGATGAGGCAGGCTAGTGAATAATGGCACAGTGGGCAGTTTATAAAGGCAGAGCAAGTGCTGCACATTTTATTGCATATCTTACATGTCTTTCACTTCAAATCTAAACAAACAACAACATGCATGACTGATGAAGCCAATGAGATACACAGCCTCTCATCCACCATGTGTTTATCTTCACTGCAAGATTAAGAGAATATAACCATCTCGTTACTGGCCTAAGTTTCTTCGCATAATATGTCTCACAGCTTTTATAATACATCGTAGAATATTCCCCAAAGCTCTAGGTCAAAGTGTGTGTTTTTCATTTTTTTAAATTATTTGAATTTGTTTAATCATTATTCCCAGAGGATCAGTCTCAGTGACCCATCATTCGACGGGTTGTGGAATATCTTCGCAATTACTAAATGAATTACCAGCACATGTTGTACAGGCCACACAGAGAGAATCAAAAAAGACTTAATCTTCCCCTTGTATTTAAACAGTCAAATTGAATGTTTACATTTGTGAGAGGATGCTGCACAGGCTGGTTCCGTGTATATTTGTGTATATGATAACTTACCAACCGTGGTGAATACAGTGCAGCAGAAGAACATAGAGCCAAAGAAGTCCCACCTGTCAGGTCTCTGGAGCCATATGGACTTGAATTCGTTTCTCATCTTATACTCTACTTCATCCAGTATGGATTGATTAGTGAAAGAGTGGTTGCCTGTAAATAAAAAGGATGCAGAGCACATGAAATAGGGCTTAGTGGGTAATGAGCCATGACTATAATATTCGCGCTTTATTTGGTAAACTGGCTGTGGCATGGTCCAAATGATTAAATGCGCCACAGGTTTAATCAGCAACCAATCATGTGGACAGAGAGGAGCAGTTTCGACAGGAGATGGTGACTGAGAAGAAATGTGTGGTCATTTACCGGTGAGGTTCTGCACGGTGCTGATAATCTCCCCTAGGAACCCATGGTACTTCTCCTGGTCAATGGACTCGCCGCGTCCTTCTATGTACTGGAAGATGAGCGCACCCAGCGCAGCGTAGGCGACCAGAGACAGACACAGCAGCAGGTGAGGAAAGAGCCTCCAGAGACGTCTAGCGCACTTCCTAGACTCGGCTTTAGCGCGTATTGCTTTCTTCTTAGCAACTGACATCTTCCTCTTCTTCCTCTTCTCCCAGCCCCAACAGTGTGTGTGCAGAGCGGCTGGTTGCGCCCCTCAGCTCAGCGCTGTGCGTTACGCTCCAGCAGAGTGCAGGGGCAAGTGCCTGAGGCAGTGAACGCACCACATCATCCTCACACACATTACACACACTGGGATGAGGCCTCTGGGGAGATCTGTATTGACTCAGTAGCCTGTTACTCCACTCTCCGTATTCCTGGTGTCCCGAGGGTCCTGACTAAGGCTCGGACTGTATAGAGGAAGTCAATCATCAGACCAAGACGGATGAGACAAGCTGTATCAAAGCTATCCACACAGACTGAGACTAGGGTGGAGTATACTGTACCTCAGTATACCTCAACCAAGGTCCAACAGTCCCCTTAATCTTAATCTAGCTGCACCAAGTTTTAAGCCCTCACAGAATTCCCTTAATGTGCCTGTTTTTAATTTATTAAGATCCATGAAATATTCTCGAGGAAAATGCCCAGGAAAATCTCACAATGTTTTAGAAAGTAAAACAGATTTCCTGGATTCGCCCCCGGATGTGGATCACCCCCAGAATTTTTTGTTCTCCCCTCATCCATCCTTCCTCCAAGTTTGGTGGAAATCTGTTCTCTTGTTTTGCAGTGGTGGGAGGTAACGAAGTACAAATACTTCTTTCCTGTACTTAAGTAGATTTTTCACATATCTGTACTTTACTTGAGTATTTATTTTCCTGACGAATTTTTACTTTTACTCGCTACATTTGAACACAGATATCTATACTTTCTAATTCTTACATTCTCAAAACTCGTCTCGTTACTTGAGCAGCGGAGGTTGGCGCAACGTGCGCCTGTACGCACGGTGCACCTCTCTCTCTCTCGCTCGCTAGCTCGCCTCGGGAGATGTGCAGGTCCGTGAGACCCCCCTCACGCAAGACCCTTGGGTGTCTTGCGTGCCTGCGTGCGTGCGTGCAACCCGACTATAATTTAGGAGGTTGGTCGGGCTGCCTTGGTCGACAGGGGTCGAGCAGGCTGTACCGGTAATGATCCCTCCGCAGGTTCACCATCAGGAACCCTGTTACGAGTTTGACTTCCACTAGAATCCAGTTTGATCGTCTTCTCGGCGCTCCGCCAGGGCCGTGACCGACTCTGGCGGGGCCGATCCGAGGACCTCACTAAACCATCCAATGGGGAGTAGCGATGTGTACAAACACCAGCACATTCCCCATTCATTTATTCCCTTTATAATGACCCAGGTGCTCCTGCAGGAGCTCGGTTCAGTTCAGTCTTTATTATTCGGTCTGAAATTTGGCAGCAAAACGAGACTGTGTCCAGTGAGTTTTTCTTCTCTGTACTAGCAAAGTGCAGCTGTTAACAAAAGAGAAACTTTCTTATTATGTGTGCCTAGAACTTGTTTCCGGTTACTGAGTTATCAGAAGGGGCATTGTGTCTCACTCCTGCTACTGATGAAAGGCCCAGGTTTAGTGATATTTACAGAATGTTTTAGTGGTTATACTGTGGTTTATTAATGTTCTTAGGCAGACACAAGAGGCACTTGTTTATTCTGTTGTGTTGATCCTTTGTTGTCTCTAGAATTTTAGATGCACTGGTCCATTACTATTTGAACCTCAGTATCTAGGGTTCAAAATTTGTAAAAGTATAGATTATATGCATATTGTTATAATTTTTCAGTCAGTTGAAATAAATCTTGAGGAGAAACTTTTTTGGTAGTTTTGTGTCTGTATAGACTAAAGCACTATGGATTTTTAATTTTGGTACTCGTACTTTTACTTTTGATACTTAAGTAAATTTCAACACCAGATACTTGTAATACTTAAGTACATTTAATATGAGCTAACTTAAGACTTTTACTCAAGTCATTTTCTGACGGGTGACTTTTAATTTTACCGAAGTAACTTTCAAGTAAGATATCTGTACTTTTACTCAAGTATGGCTTTCAAGTACTTTATACACCACTGTTGTTTTGAGTTATCTTCCTTACAAACAAATAAACAAACAAACAGATAGGGATGAAAACACAACCTCATGCCAAAGATAATGAAATAAGGCTGTGGTCAGAAGAATGAACCTCTATCCTACACAGTGAATATAAAACCAAACATTAAAAACTTAGCAGTCAGTGAGTAAGATCATCAAATCCACATAATGTTCTAATTTTTATTTTTTTGTTTTAACTTTTGTTTACCTCTATTTATGGGTATTCTGAACATTCTCAATGAATACTTTATCCTATATTAAAAAACGAGTACTGAAACAATAATGTAAGAATGCAATTATGTTGACCTCTGCAATGTAAAGTAGCAGACCAAAAAAGGTTGGTTTCTTTCTGACTGTCAGCTTGCTATCTTTATCTTTTGAAGCCCCACTTATTGCAAAAAGCAATCAAGTGGCTTTAATCTCTAAAAACAAATTCTCTTGCTGGTTATAAAGCTGCAGCAGCAACAGGTGCTGCACTATGTCTATATTTAACCAACCATGTGTTAGGAATGGGCTGTGGGTCAGAGTCAGAGAACAACTGGGGTATTTTTCTGTAAATACCTTGAGACTATAAAATATGCTTGCGATGCTTCTCCTTTAACTAAACTGATTGAATATCCAGTTTACTGTGTCTGTGTCTATGAATATCCAAATGTTTACACAGACAGTATTCTATCATTTAGATTTGGTCTGTGATCTGACACTGCATTATTAGAGCAATGAAGTGATGGAGGGAGAAAATAGCAAAGACACTAGCTCAAAGCACAAGAGGGAGTGATCAAATCCAACAAAAACTACAGGCAGCGGCAGTTCTAGCGTCTATCGGGGACCCAAGCAAAAATTCAAGCTCAAAGCATAATGGTATATATTGCTTGGTTAGTATCCCATTGGTTGAACACTTCTTTTCACAATGCATTGTGGGAAACAATGAGTCCACTATAGAGGTCGGTAGTTAAATCCTCAGTCTTCCCCCTCTGCATTGCTTGGGCAAGATAATGAACCTCTAAATGGACCTCATGACAAAACAAGATTTGTAATAACTAATTCAACAATCTGGCACTTCCAACTCATCCAGAATTCAGCTCCAAAAGTTTTAACCGAATCTCAAAAGACTGTTAAAAGAAATCAACCTAGTTCTTGATCTAAGCTACAGGACTGACTTGACTGCAGGACTGACTTGACTGCAACTGCTAGACATGTTAGTCCAACATACTGTACCCCTGCCATATCCTGAGATCATGGGAAGTGGTCTGCTAGTGGGGGGGGATTCTCAGCAGCAGGGACAGGCAGACTGATCAGAACTGCGAGAAGGAGTAAAATACCCAGACGGCCTTCCAGAGAACATGCTCCATAGTGGACAACTTGGCCTGAGACCTGAGGGACTTCTTACCTTCCAGCATGGCAATAGCCTGAAGTGAACAGCTGGAGATAGCGCCGGAGTGTCTTCAGGACAAGTCTGACTGTCCTACAGGGGCCAAGATTACATTACATTACATTACATTTCATTTAGCTGACGCTTTTATCCAAAGCGACTTACATTAAGCGCATTCAAACCCGAGGGTACATACCAAGGACGACAAGAATCAAGAAAGTACAATTTCTTCAAATAAAGCAAAACTACAAAGTGCTATAAGTAAGTGCCATGTAAGTGCTACTAAAGTGTTAGTTTCAAAAAGTTGTTAGTAGTTTTTTTTTTTTTTTTTTTATTCAAGGTAAAGTCGGAAGAGGTGTGTTTTTAGTTTTCGGAGGAAGATGTGTAGACTTTCTGATGTCCGGATGTCAATGGGGAGCTCATTCCACCATTTAGGAGCCAGGATGGAAAACAGTCGCGTTTTTGATGAGTGTTTAGCTCGCAGTGAGGGAGCAACGAGCTACAGATAAGATAACTTACTGTTGTCAGTTCACGGATGCGTCTCATCCAGTCTGACCTTAAAGGATCTCTTAGGAAGAATTAGATAAACAAAGTGCACAAATCCATATTTTAGAAGTTTGTAGAGACCTGAACAGAAAAAAAATTACATTTAATATTTTTTGTAAATTAAAGCCCTTAAAAATTGCCCAATTTTATTAAATATATATCAATATGTGTTACTGAGTGTAAACCTTTGGGTAAAAATATGGAAATTTGGTCAATTTAAAGCTTCAGTGGGTAAAATATAGGTGAAAGGAATCTACTGGCAGAAACTAAATATAAAAAATACTCATAGTGATGTTTTCACAAGTGTTTTTTATCTAAATTGGATCCTGAATTTTTGTTTTGTTTCCCCGAAAATGGATCCTTTATATTTAACTACTTTATATTTACATCAGGAGTGTGTTCTCTGTACTAAGGCTTTAGCCCAGACTGGACAAACTAAACACAACCCTTGGGGCCCTTCACTGGTTGCCTGAGATTTCTCTACCAGGCTTGACTCCTGCCTGCAACTAACAGTAACCACCAACACTCAATACAAACCTTTCAATTCTTAAGAACATTGATCATGATCTGGAAAGTTATTCTAGAGAAACTTATCAGCTCTGGACTCTTAGCAACAATTTCAAAGCTAAATGATGTGCAGTTGTGTATCTTTTCTATCCACTTACTCCACAAATATCTGTCTGTATATGGAACACATATCTCACAAACTGTTCATCTACTTGGCTTCACTCCAGCAAATGTATTGTAGATGGCCCAGGAGAGAGGGGAGGGACTGCTTGGCATGTCATGTTGGGGTTGTCCTTCGGGATGTCTACCCTCATCAATGCTGCTAGAGACTTTGATTATTGATGATGTTCTCCTGCACGTGGCATCTATTGCACTTCTGTCCGTCCTGGGAGAGGGATCCCTCACATGTGGCTCTCTCTGAGGTTTCTACATATTTTTACCCTGTTAAAAGTTTTTTTGTAGTTTTTCCTTACTCTTGCTGAGGGTTGAGGACAGAGGATGTCACACCCTGTTAAAGCCCTATGAGATAAATTGTAATTTGTGAATATGGGCTATACAAATACAATTTGATTGATTGATAGATTGATTGATTGCAGGGTTTGGTGTGATTTGGACACGTAATATGATTAGATATTAACACAAATTCAATATACAGGTGACCAGTGGTCTGTTGCAGTCAGTGGGGGCGGGGCAGTGTGTGGGTCAGCCTATGGTCTGAGTTGAGCATGTCTTCAACTGATAGTAGCTGTCGACAACTGGGTCAAACCATGAGTCAAAATTCCAGCAAGACTATTTTAATGATTCGTTTTTTTTATTTGAGGATATCGGACTGACCCACTATAGGTGCTGAGCTCCATCACAGCAGCAACATTAATGGAACTACCTCCTGTTTTTATTTGTCTTCAAAGAAGAAACACAACGCTTGTTATGTTGCTGCAATTCTTTATACTGATTTGTACTGAGCTTTTATTTTGAAAACTTGTGTTGATAGCTTTACATACTTCTGAAATAGCTGACAAGTAATATAAAAAATCAACAACAGTTAAGTTAATAATTTGAAATGATATTTAAACCACACACATGAGCATTTTAAAGCAAAGTCTCGGTCTAGATAAACCAGGTAGGATGAACAGTTTGACAGTTTATAAAAAGATCTGCACAAAGTCCAGCACACAAACACATACAAAGTGATAGCATTTTGTAGTAATTTGAGAAGGCATCACAAATGACAAGGAATAATTTTAAAGATATTCCAGATCATTGAAACAGGACAAGAGAACATGTTTAGAATGGGTGAACAGGCCAGAATACTGTAAACAAGCTCTTCAAAAGTTACAAATTATTATTCTTTTTTGTATGTCATTTTAAAAGTAGCATAAGGTTTGCTTGGATATTTAAAGACCCATGTTTAGTGCAATCATGACCATAATTGGTGTAAACAGAGACGTCCAATGACTGCAGCCCACTCTATTAGATTCAACACTTGTAAGTCTGCTCAGCATTACTGGAACTAACATTTGGAGAGCATCTTGCTTAAAGTAAACACCCAACACAAAGTCATGGTGCTCTGGCCTCTACTCATCACATTCATCTGCAGCGACACCATACCAGAGCAACTAGTCAGAGCAGCAACTCTGCAATGTCATCCCCGGCCCCTGCACACCATGTCTCTGGCAGAGCTTTTAAGGGCAAACCCTGTCGTCTGTGTTTGTGTTAATGATTTACGATGAGATGAGCTTGAGGGAGGACTTACTTATACGGCTGCTGAATCAGTCTATGTTTGTTTCAGGATTATTTTTTGTTTCAGCACACATGAAGATTAAATCAAGGCAATAACCCCTGATGACGCTAAGACGCAAAAGGAATTTATGACACGTGAAACACGGAGCTTCTCTTTCCAGCTTCTTCCTCCTCTTCTTCATCCCTATCACATCGAAGTCATGTCTCATCAGTACATGTTACTGACTTGACCCCTTCACCAGAGTCCCTTTGCCTTATCGCCCGCAGACCCAGGGTCGCTGTGGCCGCACCATGGATTACGATTTGTGGATCGTGCAACAAAGGTCACTTTGGTGGTTGATTCAGAACGGCAGATTCTATATTTTGCGGGCTGATCGTAGTGGTAATGGCGGATCCTGTGTTGCGTTGGCATCATATACTGGTGGTGGACCACGACCTCAGTCGGCGGCTGATGATGGATCCTAATAAGCGGCAGTGGACAATGACTGTGGACTATAGTGGCATCCGATCTGGATGGCAGATCATGATCTTGCTGGCTGCTGACCATAGACTATGATTGCAGCAGGACTGCTTGACATATAGTATTGAAGTTCAAAACTTTTACCCTCATCAATGCTGCTAAAAACTTTAATCTTGATGAAGTTTTCCTACACGTGGCATCTATTGCACTTCTGTCTGTCCTGGGAGAGGGATCCCTCACATGTGGCTATCTCTGAGGTTCCTACATATTTTTACCCTGTTAAAAGGGTTTTTAGTAGTTTTTCCTTACTCTTGTTGAGGGTTAAGGACAGAGGATGTCATACCATGTTAAAGCCCTATGAGACTGTAAAGCTGTTATCACACCCTCAAGCCATTTACTGGATCTCATTTCAAGTCTTAAGGCCTTCCCTTCCCTCCAGTCAGATATTTTCTAGTGATTAAATACCCTCTCTTATGCCCCTAAAAGCTTGAAACCGTCATGCTTCTCATAACTCACTTTGCTGCAGTCGGGCATTTTGGATAGACAAGTTTGCTGCACATCCAGTAAAGAGCTAAGCCATCAAACTTAATGCAGGAAACCAGCAGTGTCAATACTACATTGCATCTGGACAAACTGTACAGACTACTTTTTTTTTTTACCTTTTTCCTGCAGTTCAGATGTGGGTATGAAGTAATAATGAACATTGAGAATCTTTACCTGATGGAGATATACAGTATAATGTAAGCATGTATCATCATGTTTTTGTTTACATTAAATGACATGTCATTTAGCTGACGCTTTTATCCAAAGCGACTTCCACTTCCACATTGTGGACTCTTATCCCAAAAAACTCTTTTCAAATCTACCCCTTTTCACCCATAAATATTGTTTACTTTTAGTTTTTTATTTTCCATCTGCCATATGTTAAAAATGTCAACAACCAACAGCTTGCTCGCTATCAATTCTGCAGGAGATCTCTTGCTGCATTCTCACATCAGCTCCTCCAGAGGCAGAGAAAGACAACAGAAACTGCAGAGGCTCTGACTTGGACATTTGTGGACACACATGCCACGCCTACGGAAAAACTCCAGACGATCTCCAGAGTTCAGTGCAGGTCTGAAAGCATCTTTAGTTTGTATCGGAGCCTCCAATCCATTTAGGAAATTCATCATTCAAATTTAACTTCCAAGTCTCCAGTTGATACTGAGTTTCAACAGAACCAAATAGCTTATCTTTAACTGTTGGTATTAAACATCAGCTAGTGCAGGTTTTTATAATTTTTCCAAAGATTATAAAAATGTGGTCTTTTGAGAAGTTTATTTCATGCAAAGAAAATAAAGGTTCATATTGAAGTGCTTACTTGAAATGTTTTACCTGCTGTGATTTCTTTAAAGCTCAGATTGTCGGTAGATAATACTATTGAATAATGTGCTGTAGGTCAAGGTAAACGACCAACATCACCTGTTCCCAACAATTCTGTCCCTAACTTTACTGGTCAACGTGCATGACTAAGTGCAGCTGTCATTAGCATAGCCCAGCCCCCAAACTATATCCAATCTAGAGCACCGTAGCATCATTATTATAACAACTTGTCTGACAGAGCTGAAACATGATAGTTACACAACTGTTCCTGAGCTCTCTTCTCACTTGCCGCGGTTCTGCTGTATGTGGTTGTCTGCTGTGTGAACAGGATTATGCTCTTTTATATACATTTTTTAACCCTATCTTAAATACTTGCCTTTTTCTAAGCAATCAAATTTGCTTGGTTGTTTGATAAAACATATCTCTGTGGTGTGCTTTAACCGGAATTGAAATAAACAGCCACTGCAGCCAGAGATCTTTTCATGTCCCAGGAGGTCATTCACCCGACCCCAATCCAGGTGACCACAGGTGTTAACTTGCTGAAAGTGCAGGTTAGTGCAGTTCAAAGTGCTTCACATACAATATGATAGACAATATGATAAAAAGACAAACATAAGGAAAATTCAATTCAATCATTAAAAACAATTTAAAAACAATTTGAGACTAATGCATGCAGTAGAATTGAGATATAATAAAAAACTAAATGAATAAAAAGTCGAATTTAAAATGTGTATGACCAGTGCAAGACCATAAAGAGCTTTAAAAACAAGTAAAAGAACCTTCAAATCAATACAGAAATTGACAGGCAGCCAAAGTAGGGATTTTGGGACAGGTGTGATGTGTTGTCTGCTTCTGGTCCAGGTCAGCACTCGGGCCGCAGAGTTCTGAATCTGTCTGAGACAGAAGGAAGCAGTTCAATCGGCAAAAATTATGGCCACAGGAGTAGTTTTCAGGATTTACAAAGATGGTCAAATTCACCTCACAAGAGACCAATCACAAAGTTGTGAACTTGGTTTTGTGACTTTTGCTTAACTAACCTTTATAGCCGACATGCAATGCACAAAACAAACAACAGCATCTAAGTCAATCATTCAAACTTAATATAACCGACACATGTGAACAGTCACAAAGCAAATGGAGAAAAATCTTTATTGCAGATAAAACAAAGATTTCTAGCTTCACTCTGCACCATAGACAGAAAAGTCTCTGCACATTACATCCAGCACACAAACATTAAAAAGTGACAGTATATTGTAGATCTGTTTGAGTAGGACTCATTAATGACAAAGAATAATCCTGAAGTAGCTCTGGATCATTAACAACCAGAAAACAGCCAATTCCAAACAGACATGTTTAAATCTAATGAGAATTAAATTGTATATGTGTTATGATCGTATTCCTGATAAATGCCACCCATGTGAAGTTTATTGGTCAATATCTTTAAAATTAGACAAGTTATGGAAAAGAAAGTTTTGATAACATTCTTCTGATAGAGATCCACAGACAATTTTGGTAGCAGTTGGATGCATTGTTTCAGCAGAAATCAAAAATGTAAATCCATCATGCTGGATTCTTAACAACTTTCAAGTGAACATTGAGCTGGACAAGTGTTAAAGTTGAAATCAGTTGGACTTATGGTATGAGGGGTGTGGCCTCTCAAACTTTTTTGTCCCATTATCACAGTGCCACCATCTTGCCAACTGGTATAATTTTTTCTTGAAAAACCTCGCACATCATTTCCAGTTCCCATTTTATTCATATATTGGAATAAGCTCATCCAAGTCCCGGTCTCTGACACTTCAGTCTCTCTTCTCAACGATCACTTTGACCAGGTGACAGAGCAAATACAGCATATAGCAGAGTGCGGAGGCTACACACTGGTGCAGCGAAATGCCAGGAGCTTCTCTGCCACACAGTTCATGGCTGATCTGAAGGAGCACTGCACTACTTTCCTGGAGGCCTACAGGTGGATGAAGACCTGTGGCCCATGGGGATGTTTTGTCAGGCCTTCTAAACATAGCTCAACTGATGTGAGCTTGGTGGATGCATCTCCCTCCAAACGCTGTTATCGCTATCTATTCCCATATGCTTCCCTTTAGCAACATCATTAGGAAACACTCCACTGGAGAGGCGGTGGACTAGTGGCAGAAACTTGGACTATATGGGCAGAAAACGTCTCTGGTTCGTCTCCGGTTCGACTCCACAGAGAAACAACAAAAAGACGAACCTGGATTGAAAATCCAAGAGGATTCTCCCTACTCTGTCTAGTGCCCCTGAGCAAAGCACCTTACTCCCCCAACATCTGCTCCCTGTGCGCCGTACATGGATGCTCACTGCTCTGTGTGTCCTGCACCAGACGGGTTAAAAGCAGAGGTTAAATTTCCCTACAATTGCATGAGTGTGCCTGTGCATGTCTGTGCATATGTTTGGGACTAATAAATGTATCTTATCTATCCTAAACGTTCACTTTAATGCAATTGATACCCAACTATACAAATCTGATATTCTTTGGTTTTATAGTCAGCAAACACTGAAGTTATCTTGCTTGGCTCTAAAAACATCAGAGACACATTACTTAATGATATAGATACTTTAGAAGGCTATTACTCATCAATATGTCCTTTTACTCCAACATAAAATAAACTTCTAGGACTGTCTTTGATCACCTATACTTTACTTTGCAAAAATCTGCAAATCCTCTTTGATGTAATGAAAGGGTTGATGCATTTGTTCATTCTAAGCTGGATAATTGTAATTCCTTGTTATCAAGCTTTCTTACCAAGAAAAACAAGCTGCTGCATTTCTACTGTCAAGATCTGGAGTGAGAGATCATATTTCGTCCATATTACTTTCACTGCATTGGCTCCCCATAAGATCCATTAATGCATTTTAAACCCTCCTCCTCCTCATGTTCATAGTCGCCAGGCCCCATCTTATGTTAAAGAGCTCATATTACCCACTGGATCACTGCACTCTAAGCTCCAAGAATGTAGGAAGAAAGTATCTTGAGAGACAAATGGATCAGAAGCTCAACACAGGACAGTACCAAGCCTCAGTATTTAAAAAAAAAACAATAACAACATAATTCAAGACAAAATCATTTACCTTTAAAACCATTTTCTAACACTGAATCCTCGTTATGTTTATTTTGTATGTTTCATACATGATATACAGTTTTAATTTGATCAGTTATTTGCTTGTAAATATTATATTGTTATCTTGTCAGTTCTATCAATTGTATAAAAAAAAGTTCTCATCAAGAACCATGATTTATTTCCTTGGGAAAATCAATCAATCAATCAATCAAATTTTATTTGTATAGCCCATATTCACAAATTACAATTCGTCTCATAGGGCTTTAACAGGGTGTGACATCCTCTGTCCTTAACCCTCAGCAAGAGTAAGGAAAAACTACTAAAAACCCTTTTAACAGGGTAAAAATACGTAGAAACCTCAGAGAGAGCCACATGTGAGGGATCCCTCTCCCAGGACGGACAGAAGTGCAATAGATGCCACGTGTAGGAAAACATCATCCAGATTAACGTTTTTAGCAGTAGTGATGAGGGTAAACATCATGAAGGACAACCCCAACATAACATGCCAATCACAGTCCATGGTCAGCAACCAGCAGGACCACAATCCACCATCCAGATCAGTCGCCACTCCAGACCTCAGTCACCGTCCACCGCCGCCCTCCAGGACCCACCATGAGCAGCTGCAGCGGTCCTGGTCCACCGCCCGTACCCAATGCCAACGCGACACAGAGTCCGCCACCACCACCACCACGATCAGCCCACATGACTCAGGATCCGCCACACTGGATCAACCACCGCGACCCCCGGTGCGCGATCCACAAACCGCAATCGATGGTGCGGCCACAGAGGCCCTGGATCTGCGGGTGATGAATCTGCGGGGAAGGGGGATAGGGATGGAGAAGAGGAAGGAGAAGCTGGAAAAAGAAGCTCTGTGTGTCATGTGTCATAAAATAGAACAAGTAACGTTCTGCCGCACTGATTAGCTCTAACTATAAGCTTTATCAAAAAGGAAGGTTTTGAGCCTACTCTTAAACGAACAGATGGTGTCTGCCTCCCGAACTGAAAGTGGTAGATTATTCCACAGCAGATGGGCTTGATGGCTAAAAGCTCTGGCTCCTACTCTACTTTTAGAGACTTTAGGGACGACAAGTAAGCCTGAATTCTGGGAGCGGAGGGATCTAGTGGGTTGATAAGGTACTAACAGCTCTTTAAGATGAAAAGGCGCTATATTATTAAGGGCCTTGAAGGTGAGGAGGAGAATTTTAAATTCTATTCTTGATTTGACTGGAAGCCAGTGTAGCGATGCTAATACAGGAGAAATGTGCCCTCTTTTCTTTGTTCTCGTCAGGACACGTGCTGCGGCATTTTGGACAAGTTGTAGAGTCTTTAACGACTTACTGATAATAATGAATTACAATAGTCCAGTCTCGATGTAACAAAGGCGTGGACTTGTTTTTCTGCATCTTTTTGTTAAAGGACATGTCTGATTTTTGAGATATTACGCAAGTGGAAAAAAGGCGGTCCTAGAAATTTGTTTTAAGTGACTATTAAAGGATAAATCAGGATCGAAGATCACTCCCAAGTTCCTGACTGTTTCATAGGAAGCAAGGGCAATGTCGTCTAGCGAAGCTATATCATTAGATAATGTATCTCTAAGGTGTAAAGGGCCAAGTATTATAACCTCTGTTTTATCTGAGTTTAATAAGAGAAAATTGCGGGTCATCCAGGTTTTTATGTCCTTGAGACATGCTCGAAGTTTAGTTAATTGATTACTTTGTTCAGGTTTTATTGACAAGTATAACTGGGTGTCATCCGCATAGCAGTGGAAATTTACAGAGTGTGTCCTGATAATGTTTCCTAATGGAAGCATATATAATGAGAATAAAATTGGGCCGAGCACAGAGCCCTGTGGAACACCATGGTTAACTTTGGTGCGCACAGATGACTCATCATTAATTTGCACGAATTGGGAGCGATCAGAAAAATACGATTTAAACCAGTTAGGGGCAGTTCCATAAATGTGAATTAACTGTTTTGTCTTTGTAATAGAATTTGATGGTCAATTGTGTCGAATGCTGCACTGAGATCTAACAGAACGAGGACAGACACAAGTCCCTGATCTGAGGCTATTAAAAGGTCATTAGTGACTTTTGCCAAGGCTGTCTCTGTGCTGTGATTGGCTCTAAACCCCGACTGAAAGTCTTCATATATATTATTTTCCTGGAGAAACTCACACAGCTGGCTACCACTTTTTCTAAGATTTTAGACATGAAGGGGAGATTAGATATTGGTCTGTAATTGGCTAAAACCTCTGGTTCTAGGGTAGGTTTTTTGAGTAGGGGTTGGATTACTGCTATTTTAAAAGACTGTGGTACATAACCTGATGATAATGACAGATTGGTTGTGTTAAGTAACGAACTATCAATTAGGGGCAGAATTTCTTTAAGTAACTTTGTGGGAATGGGATCTAAGATACAGGTTGTCGGTTTTAATGCTGTAAATGTATGAAAAACACCAAATCCTACATCTTGAAGTAAAAAATCTTGAGTCCGCCCCCTGATCTGGATCACACCAACATTCAGAAGGAAATCCCCTGTTGTTTTTTTGTCATATTTCTTACAAACTTCAAAACCTGTTATTCAACTAAGCAAACCGACAGGGTTGAACAAGACTAAACTAAACCAAGCTAAACTAGAAACCGTTAGAATTTTTTGATGACCTCCTTTCCTGCCATGTTTCCCTTCCTTTTTGTGCTGTGTTTGTCCCCCATATATTTTGTCCATTGTGATGTTGGTGAATCTTCTGACCTGCAGAGGTCATACATTACACTGCCACATGACTGAATAATTGGTTAACTGCATGAATAAGAAGGTGTTCCTAATAAAGTGCTCGGTGTCAGTAACTTTTAAGAGAAACTCTCACATGACCTGTAGGAAGGAAAAGCCAATCACAGATGTAAATTGATCATAATGTCAAATCCAATATCTTAATAACATGGTTATAATTATATATCGTGTAATTTAATGTAGTTTGTAAAATAAATATAAATCACTGTATTGTCTGAAATTGAAACAAAGTTCTGCTGTGACACATTCTGCTGCTGGTACCGGAAGTGCATCCAAAAAAAAGTATTGTTCATTAGCTGTTCATTAGTGTGACATCATAATATTTTTTATGATGATGATTGTAAGTAAATGTGAAGGATTTTTACATTCATCTTACACGTGAGAAAGTATAATAGTCTTAATCTTGGTAAGTGAATATCATCTGTTTTTTAAAACTGGGGAGTGCTACCTTCACAGGCCACACGAGGGCCCCAGAGGTTTAGGAGTCATACATCTAAACTTGTGCCGAAAGATACCTAATGTTTTCAGGTTTAAATCAGATTTCCCCTCCCACAAGCTTCTATTCTAATGGCTCCTGGCACAGGAAGCGAGCCTTCATGACTGTGATTTCAATGTGACACCAACATATTCAATTATGATCCTATGTGTTCCAGTTTCCTAATTTATAGTGGTGAATTTACATTTTTGGATTGGAATAATAGCAAATCAAAGTTTGATTTCATGTTAATCAAATCAACATGTTTGCTCATCCATCACGCATATGTTAATTTGATGGAGTGGGGGTCAAAGAGTTAGCTCTGTAACAAAGGTCCAGTTTTTCTTTTCAGGGGAGTGAATGCTTATTGTTGGGATAAGCCAATGTCCCTGTGACAGAGATATCTTGTCAACATCTTCAGGGTCTGGAAGGATCAGGGACAAAGCTATAACTGACAACAGGTCCACACTGTTGTATCTAGAAAATGTGAATATTTAAATGACCTGAAAGGCAGTTTCTGATTATTTGTTCAGACGAAAGATCTTACAAATGTCATTGTTTTCTGAAAGAAACAATTGTTATGTAAAATCAATTACAAAAATAAAAATAGACATGTTTTTTCATTATTTAGCAGTATCTTGTATTTGTGATCACTGGAAAGGCTTTGACACAACTAGGAGAGACATTTTAATTGAAAATAGGATTGAATATTGACTATTCATCAATTAATAAACATTTTTGAAAGTTTGTTAATTAGTCTTTTTATAGAGCAATGATTTACATTTAGAGTTTCAGTATTACATATCAAGATTTTTTATTATATTAATAAATAATTGTATCATATATAATAAATGACTGAATAAAGGGTTTGTACTGAAAATAATAACTAAAAGATTACTTGAGGCACTGTAAAATGTCTGACTAAACATCCTGCTTGACAGCTTCCATGTTAGTAAGACGCACTTACATTACAAAATTCTATGAAACTGACTCAATTGGAAACATCCCATCATTTCCTGCCCAGTTCCACATTGCCAGTTCCGATAATTTCGGATTAATGAAGAAACCATAGCTATTTTATGATAGCACGTCTTAATGGTTAAAGTGTTGTGCTTGAAAACACGTTCTTACCACGAACTACTATCGGTAATCTGAACAACAAAATATCAGAAATTGGCAAAAACGAAAACAGAGAAGAAAATAATCAAATTCTCACATGTGAGCAGCTTTTTTCTGGATTCTGGATGTTAAATAGTGGTTCTGACATTTATATTAGGTGCAGTAGCTTTTAGATTGGTCAGTAGTTATTTATATCATAAAGACATCCACCTACATGAAGAGGAAGAACATGAGCTTTATCCAAACTTTTGGGTTTGTACCTTATTGCATAGTCTTAATGAAAAATATGTGTCAGGGGTTCAGCTGTAAGAGGTACTTAGACTTTATACACATTTTATCACTTTATGACATTTGCAAAAACATGTATTTTTTTAAATACTGAAAGTTAATGATTATAATGCAGCAGAGAGATGAAAAGAACGGTTTCGATTAGATAAGACCAGATTGAATCTCTTTCCTTTATCTGGGATGTTTGAATGTGTGAATACTTACTTTTAGGTAAATTATGCACTGGTATAAATTTATCATAAAAGTCGTGTATGTTTTCGACGTGTAGATACCGTAGTCAGTCACAATCACCGCCTGCTTCAACCTATAGATTCAAGCAGCTTTGAACCTGAGAATTATAAGATAAGTCTAACAAGTCCTGCTGTCTATGAAGTTGTCACCCCTGATTTATTCATCTAGGTATTCAATGTTTTTCTCTGACTGCTCTGCTTTGTTCCGTGACAATGGACGGCTCTTCATTGATTTTTCTGCTTTCATGATGAATGGAAAATGATGGCCAGTTGTATGACGGTGAAAAACGATCATGTTCTCAAGCACTTGTGTGTCTATACTCGGCTCTTTTAATTAATGTGTGTTTGCAGCCTTTATGCAACGCGATATTGCAGCATATTTTGGGTATGCATGATATTTGAATCTCTATTTTGCCCACAAATTACTGCACATGTGAGTCAATAGTGCCCCTCCACACATGGCTGAGCTGGTTTGGATGTATTTGTCTTAGATGTCTTTGTTTAAATCACGTGATCACTGGGCTGCTGTCATTCCTTGTGTTTACCTTGTCCTCTTCCTTCACGTTTGCTGTGCAGACATGTTTGCCTGTAAGTTAGACCACAGCTTCTTATCAGCTGATTTGTGGGGTGCATTTTGATTTTCTGGGTGCAGAAATGTGTTTGTTCTTCCAACCAACATAGATTTATTGTTGTTGGACAGCAGAAGGCCTAAAAAAGAAAAATACAAAAACCAAAGAATTGTCAATGCTTCATCCAGAACTCTGTGATCTGGTTCATCAGGAGAGGCAGCCACTGTTTACTGCGTCCACCTACAGCTGTTCTCACATCAGTTGTTCTTTTAGAATAGGTATTGCCTGTTGTCCCTCTGTGTTACTGATTCCCCTTTGAGTCGCGTTGCTTTTATGTGTGTAGTCCGTCCTTTTTCTTCATTGTCTTAGAGAGGAAATATAAGAGACCGGGTTTCATCCGGTCTCTGCATTACTGGGATTATTGATACAACAAATACTACAACTGAAACATCCACACTGCCTTGTTCCTACAGTAAGAATAATAAACACATGGTTGAGATTGTGGAAGAGACAATGTTTGTTCAGGTTGAGCCTCACAAAATACTTGAGGTGAGGTTCAGGCAAACATTGTGGTAGGAATTATACCTTACAGTTAGAGGACCTTTGTTGCCATGGTTACCATTAACACATGGTCCTGACTTAAGGGAACAGTGTTGACACTGGACTCCTCATAGTCCAATGTTTTGTCAACCTAAACGTCTACGGCGACCTCTCCCTCCTTCAAATGACTTTCTCCCTCTATAATACCTGACCTCCTCCATTGCCCGTGTTTCTACAGCCACTAGAGGTCACTAAAGCAGTGACATGTACGTGTCATAATAACTTGCTCTGCAGAGACGACCCATGGCCTTTTTTTATTACTATCATTAAAATATCGTTTTAAATAAAATAAAACTTGCCATAACAAATAATGTCTCATTCAACCATAGGAAGTCCTCAGCTCAGATCTCCCTGGGCAACAGTGACTTTTACATGTTCAATGAATTTGTTTAATGAGAAAAAAAATTTCACTCCATCAATTTCAATAATAATGGTGTTAACAACTGTAGCTCACATCCTGAAATCACTCCATTCATCCTTAATACATGACGTACATACGAAGCTAACAGTAAACACTGATTTGGTTTCACAAAATTAGTGAATCCCAACCTTTGTCTATGTTTAAGCTCTAGTCTCAGGTTGCATATGGCTTGTTCATTGAATATGTAGCATGTCTGTTGAATATCACTATTGAATACATAGCATGTAGCATGTCTGTTAAACAAAAACACTCATTCCCGGACACACTGCTCTGCCAGTGAAAATGCTCAGTAGAGCACCAAATGTGGATTCATCTGCAGCTGGAAATAGTCCCCAAACCATGTTTTTTTGCGAAAACATACAGTGGCCATTTACTTAACAAAATTAACAAGTTTTTTTTAAAGAAAACGTTTGACTTTCGATTTATGAATTTCATTTTTCAAGAATTAGGATTTTCTATTTAAAAAGAGGGCTCTCGCTTACTTTTGAGCTTTTCTTGACTTGACCTATTTCATTTTTAATTATAATTTATATATTTATATTTTCATATAAATAAGTTTCCTTATTTTTTTTTTTACCAATGCTTTTTATTTTAATGTCCCGTTTGCTGAGCGCCAGAGACCGGGTCAGTTGCCAGACAGATTATATGTTATTGCTGGTTTTAGTCTTTTGTACAGACTGCCCATTAAACCGACAACGTATAATTATTTTTTGAGGACCTTCTGTAAACTATTAAACAGGAATCAGTACAAATATCTTTTTTCAAATTGTACTGTACCCTTGTAGAACTGAACATTCTGTTGTCGCCTCCTGCGACCTTGTTGCAGGGACAGAGGTACAAATAATTATAATAATAAGTGGGGGGCCCAGTGTCAGTACGTGGGTCCTCGTTCCCAACATAGACGTTACTCTTCACCTAACTACATGCTCTCTTAATCACTACAGCTCCCAGCAGGAAAGATTTTCTGTAATTCTCAATAACCCTATACTGTTAAGATTAGGTTCAACTGAGAATCCCAGCTGTTTCCAAACACTCCCAAAAGATCTTCCTCACAAAAAAAAAGAAGGAATCTGTCTGTGGCTCGACAAATGGTGGGCTGAGTGATGAAAGAGGGGAGGAAAAAAACACATGATTTATTTTCAAAGCTTTTATGATGCTTTCCATTGTTTCCCTCATGCTTTAGTCTTGATGCACTCTTCGACTGCCAATGGGGACGTAACTGTTGCAGAGATACAAAGGAACTGCTCGAATTACACCTGTGACAATTACTACAGCAAGGCGCTGTCTGTGGGACAAAAGAGTGTTATCTAAATCTACTCACGGCGAATGTACAGAAGAAAAAACAATTACTGCTTAGGCTTTGTTGCAGGTTTTAGGCTGTCTGGTATGTCACAATTACAATATTGTATTGTCAGCAGCAGATTAGTACAACAGCACTGAGATATTTTCTAACCCTGACAAAATTACATGGACTATCCTAAATGCAGGTGGCGTCTACTCGACACATTAGCCACTGTTGTATCTACATTCATCAAATGTCTTGATTCCAAACCATAATGTACTTTTCTGAGGCCTTGGTAATTATTGATGAAGAGGCACCCTATGTTAAGAGATGTTGCTTTAAACTAGGAAATCACCCAATGAGATGTGGCAGATACTGCGATCACCTTGTTAGTTCCACAGTGACAGAGAGCGCTGGTCGATCTAGTGGACAGCTCTATTTAAATCATGCCTGTTGAAAACAATTAGCAAACCGTAGTGAACACGGTTAGACGTTCAGACACTTTGTCAAACGCCACATCTTGAATGAAAACAATACATTTCTATACCATTGAGAGCCAGGTAGATGGCTTGTACTTAATGTGAAAGGATAGTTGTTGGACAGCTCCTTCTATATAAGAAAACCTGCAACCCCTCTTTGTCACACCGTCAAACAATCCTTAGAGGAATTTAAGGTAAGAATATAGTTTCATTTTTAATTGGCACATTAGCTGAGCAGATTATCTGGTAGACCTTAGTACGCATTAACAATAGAGTTGTCACTGGCCTGAGAACATAGGGTTCCTATGCCACAAACCAACACACACAACAATTAATTCCAATTATTAGCTCGGTTGTCAAAATCACTTAGTTTAAACCTAATGTGTAAACTTCAACAGCTCTGATGAAGCTTAATTGGTGTGGTAGTTTGTTTTCACAACATCATGAGTCACTACGAGGACACCATCTTTATTTGTTTGCACCAAGGATTTTGAAGCAAAGGGAAGATGGAATCTGGATAAAAAGTCCATGCTTGCAGAGAAACCCATCAGTGCTCAACAATGTTTGAGCTCAGCTGCGAGTGTTGCCCTCAGCCATAGATGGAAACAAGTTCTTTATTTATAGGGTTCAAGAACAGCTTGCTCTCTTACTGTGGAACATAATCACCACATTTGTAAACGTAAAGCGGGGCTTTGAATGTGACCATTCATCTTGCGTTACCAAGTTGTCAATCAGACATCAAGGCTCCTCAAGGCCTGCGCTCACCACAGCAACCTACCTTCTATTAGAATTACCCAAAAAGCTTTGCCACAAAGTGCCAAGTAGCCCTTGTTCCTAATAACAGGACAAAAAAGCGTCAACTTATAGCATTTACAGTAAACATAACTGTGGCGTTAGGCACATGGTAATTTCTCCACTTTGCTTTGACTGTGTTAAATTACTATTTATGTGCGGCACAGTCACATTACAAACAAACACGCTGGCCTCTCAGCAGGTTCTGTAGCGAAACTAACCATTTCCTCGCTGGAAATAACTTGAAATTTCACCCCCTCATTTTGTCCAGCTGGCTGCAGCAGTTTGGGGCTCGATTTGATTTCCTGGGACACACTTATTTCGAACCAGACATTAAATGTGTCCCTAGAACGGCTCTAATTTCCTGTTTTGAAATAACGAAAAGCTGTCTGTAGCCGGGTCACATTACAGCACAGCACTGTCCAGTATTTTAAAGAATGTCACTGAAGCCATGCTGTGTTAAAAATGATGACTATAATAGTGATGATAATAAGGCTCATGATTCAGCGCTGGCCTGTGGTGATTGGACCACTGCAGAGCGCTGTGAATGTGTGTGAGTGTGTGTGGGAGGGCACTTGCCTCCAAAGTTGGATGCTTGAAGTAGAAATGAACATGATGGAATATATTCAATCCCTGTGGATTCACCTTTTTCATTTCTTTTATACAAACTTGGTCATGCGATTGTGGCCAATTAAGGAACCCTTGTGTTGAACGGGATAGGACTAGATTCTACATCTGCCATATTCACCAAAGTCAAGTTTTAGTCAAACACTCCTGTGTCGAACTACAGTATGCAGTTTTTAGTGTAATACATTATGGAGGCTTTTTGCAGTACAAACATTTAAGATAATATTAATCGATACTGGTCTGGTATTAATAAGTTTGTGGAATAAAAGCATCTGAAGTAGCAATACCTTGGAGTTCAGCCTCCAACAGGAAGAAAATGAAGGTTAAAGAATTACTTCTACACCTGGAGTGGTTAAGGTGTTATACAGGTCATTTTTACATGAGTCAATTCACTGTTAGTATTAGTTAGTAGTGTCATTTTAATACTTACACTATTCCTTTTATGGGAACAACAATATTGGTAAAGAAATATTGAATATACAGCGGGGTCGATATGTAGAAAAACATGGCATACAAAGGAGTAACCCTCCTGGTTTGGAAAGTAATAATAAAAGGGCCACCAGTATGTTGAAGGGATTTTCATGTAGATTATTTGAACGTTACCTTTGGAACACCACAAGGTCAAAAGACATCCCCACCATAACATCCAGCTGGTCAATGACCTTATTGTCTCTACAATAAAACGCGGTCACACAAACCAGTGTAAGCAGCTTGATACCAGGTAAATGTTGTAGTTTCACTCTTCAGTGACATCACAACACAATGGCAGCATATGGTGCAAGTCAACAAATGTAATATTGTGTCTTTTCGTCGAGCCTAATTCAAGCAGCAATGAAAGTGTTAGATCCTTACAGCACTTTGAGGCTTTCTGATGTGATGCGAGCCTAATGGCTCATTTTCTGGTGACGGGATACAGAAGCCTTTTGTTTACGAGGACCTACTAAAGGAACCCATTATCTACAAGTGAAAACTCAGAAATTCTCCCAAGCATTATGTTAGCAAAACCTGAATTACAAAAAAGTTATATTATTCATATTCTAGATTTGAGTGTGTGATAGTTTTAGGGATGTAGAAACCAAACATCGGTCCTTTCTCCCCTTCAGCTATTGTGTGTCCATGAGAGTCCAAGATGCTGCATCCTCAATCTATTTCCCAGGCTGGGGCTCTGCACCACAGCTTGAGAAGCCCCGGTCCCCTTTAGTCGCTCCCTTTTTAGCCTCCTCTTTACCTCTCTCAAACAATAGATCCTACCCCACTCCAAGCAGCAGCCCCCAAAACACTCAGTGAATAAAGTTAGTCCAACATACAGCCCTTAAACCCACCCAAAGACTACTGCCGGGCAGCCACACTCACAGAATTGTTTGTTAATAGTCCAATTAGATAATTGCCATCTTTCACTCCTTTTCCTCTCTGTTTCCCATAAAGGCATGAATGGCACTCAAGGAGGGGGGCAGGTTGAAGAGGGCTTCTGGCCAGCTAAGGTGACAAGAAGGGCCAGAGAATGTTCCTTGCACTAGGCCACTGGCTTGAATTTAATCATTGTGGCCTAATCAATGGTCTTATTGGATTACTGGCCACTGCTGTGTTCAGAGATATTGTTGCACTGACAATGAAAATAGCTAAGAGTTGGTGGTAGGGCGGGTGGGTGTGTGGCTAGTGGGCTGGAAGGCGAGTGGTGGAGAGCGGTAGGGGCCATTCCAGGGGTATGCATGAGTGAGAGAGAGTGTTAGCAGACTAAGCACTAATGACAAGTTTTATTCTCCTGTTTTTGTCTTTTTAAAATGTGGAGGTTAAGACTATGAGGGGTGTAGATGGCTTCTGGGGTCCAATCATTTTAATACTGAAGAATGTGGCGTTAGCGGCCAGGACCTTGCCGGGCTGCTCTGAATGAACACAGGACGACACAGGAAACTTTAAAACAATTCCCGTCAAAGCAGAGCCCTGCGTCGTTGCTGGGCGGAAACTCGCAGGCTTGTCATTGCCTCCAACAATGCATATTGAAATGGATTAGTCTGCTATGCCTTTTTTTCCCCACCTATCCCTCTCTCTCTCTCCCACTCCGGCTCTCCCCCAGTGTCTCTCGCCTACAATAGCATAGTGGCGAGATCCGCTCATTGCAGAATTCCGTTGATTGGCGAGAGAGCCAAAGGGAAAAACGGGATCAAAGTTCGCTGACATGCCGCGGTGATCAGGTGCACTGTGAGAACTCTGGGGGAGGAAAACAAATGTCTGGTCGTGATCTGCGGATGGAGGAATGAAGCACCCGGGAACTTTTTACAGATCTGGAAGAGTCGTACCCCTGTGATTGTGAGCATTCATGTGGGGTTCAGGGAGGCTTGGTTGCGAGACAAGACCAATCATTTGTCCTGATTCCCTGGGCTGAGAGGAGGCAAACAGAGGGGGACGGGACAAGCTAACCCCTCTATCAAGACCTGATCTATTTCCCCAAACAATTTAGTGTATTCATGAGGTTACGCAAATGTGGAGGCAGCGAAATTACCGTAATCAATTGAAACAGCAAGTGCGCTTCCGTGGCTCTGATTATGTGAAGATCATCTATCAGCCTGATGTCTATGTAGCGAAGAAAGGGGGGCACTGAATTACTGTTGAGTTTCAGTGAGAAGTCCATGATCATTGGGCAAAGGGAGTTTGGTCAGTGATAATAGGGCTCCTTGGTCTGGAGACAGAAGTATTTTTCCAGACATTAGATAGCTGACTCTGTCCAGCTGGAAGGTGCTGTTTTGAAACTAAAACCCACACTGTCCAGACGAGCTGGTGTGCCGCGTTCTCCCAGATATCCTTTTTTTTCACTTGACAAAGGAAAAAAAAAGGCGAACCACAGGTCCTGAGGATAAACTGAGGATGGAGGTCAGGTACAATCAAGAGACGGAAGGGATGGTGCTGAAGAATGGACTAAAGGAGGGAAAGGATGGCAAGGACTCCCAAGGCAGCTTGTCCAAAAGCTTCCTCAAGGAGCAGCAGGACTCCTTTTCCTCCTCTGGGACTCTGGACAACTGCGAGAAGAACAGAGGGAGCACAGGGGACCCAGACTACTGCCGTAGAATCCTAGTCCGAGGTACGGCTCTTTCTCTCTCCATTTTTTTGTTTCTACAACCTTGAGGTTTCATACTGTAGAGACGGCACAGATTTGATCTGAAGTCAAATAAACTGACGTTAGATTGACATGAATTTCACAATTACCAAAATTAGAGAATCCTCCAGAACAAAATTGTATAACATTTATAATAACAGACATGGTTTTTGGTTCATTGACTGAAGATGGTTGATTACGAAAAAATATTCCTTTAAATGAAAAATCGGTATATATGTATATTTATGGAGCCTTTGGATAAAAGGACACATATTTTTTTTCTGCTCTTAAGAATGAGATATTACATTTTTATTTCTTGTACTGTTGTTAAATATGTCTATTTAATTCTAGGCCGTGAGATTTGTGATTTTATATTTAACTTTTTAAAAGTAAATCCACAATAGGCTGAATCTTTCTTATGAAATTGTAGCAGAACTAATGGTATTCTTTTAAGTTTAATGTTAGTTATTAAAATAAATAAAACAATCATGTATATTTCCTTGGTTAAGTTCAAAGTGTGACACAAATTTTAAGGATAAAGAAGGCTACATACAGCAGGGGTTTTATTCGATCTTTACCACCTTATACTTTCAGGGGGATATATATTAAAATGAATACTATTTAAAATAAAAAAATGGAAGCTGTTTATAAAGTATTGCATAGAAATATATAAACCAAACATGGAACTATGTAAATGACTGTCAGGTGCCTATAGAGAGTATTTCCTTCATGCACACTCTGTGTGTCTGTGTGTGTGTGTGTGTGTGTGTTTGGTTTGTGTGTGTTTTTAATAAACACATAATAAATATAAGTTAATTAAAAACAGAGGATTAATTGCACAAGACATTATGAGACAGAACAAACTGACTCCCTAAATTATATTTTATATTATTTATTTTAATTTATTTAGTTTTTGGAAAATTGTTTCATAGATAAGTATTTATTATTTAGTTTCTTGTTAGTAGCACAATTATTGGAAATTAATTTATTGTAACACTGGAACCACTTTGTGCTCGATTTGAAAAATACCCTATTTAAGGTTTTAAACATTTTGCTCATATTTCTTATGACAGCACAAATTGTTGTAATTTGTCTTGTGTGCTAACATGTGGATGAAACAAGTGAATTAAAATGGAACCACATGATGTACATGTGATTTTAATTTCCCGGTGTCTTTATGTTATATTCACTAATTGGATATGCACATTTCGTCAGGAAATATAAATGTATTAATAAATAAATAATAAAAATAAGTATAAAAGTATTATCATTTTAATAAAAGACTCGGACCTATGGTTCTTATATTAAATCTAATAATTTTTAGCATTAAGTGCTGTCAGCTCATTGGTATATAATTTAAAAGAACAGTATTTGTCCATAATTAAATCCACAAATACTAAAATTCAGAAAGTAAAATCTGTATTTGAGTACATCTGTGTGGATTCTCTATTATTGATACTGTTATTAATAGTATTATAATATTTTTATAACTGTGATGTTTGTTCCTATATTTTAACAGGAAATTATATATTTGATTACTTATTTGAATTGTTACTTGGTTGCAATCTTGGCTTCAACCTTGTTCATTTAGAGTGCTTATTGTTGCAGATGCTAAAGGCTCCATTCGTGAGATTATTCTGCCGAAGGGTTTGGATTTGGACCGGCCCAAAAGAACCCGCACCTCCTTTACTGCAGAACAGCTCTACCGGTTAGAGATGGAGTTCCAGAGGTGCCAGTACGTGGTCGGGAGGGAACGGACTGAACTGGCCCGCCAGCTCAATCTGTCTGAAACTCAGGTATGTATTCATCACACTGGTCCCTGCTCATTTTCTAAATTCTGAATTTATTCTGCTTAAACAGGAAAATATATGGGGCAAAAGACTCAATTGATTGATTGATTTAAATTAACTTAATGTATTTTGTCTGTTTAATTTCACTCACTGTCTATTTTGACATCAGACAATCGTATTACAATCTAAGACGACCACTCGCTTTGTAACAGCAGAAGGAGATTTTATCAATATGATCAAAGTCAATTCATTTGATTTGTAAGCCCTGACACAAATCACTAATCAATTTCATTTCAGACAGAACCTATTAATCTAAAGTGATTTTCTCACATATTAATGAGTTTAAATCAGAGATTGAAGTGAGAATTCTGTTTTTTACAGCAGATCATTTAAAAAGATATGGGCCTGTTACTACAGATATGAATGAACATTTAATGGCTCCAATAATCAATGACAAATAGTTGAGCTTCTAATATAACGTTTTCACTATGAGAGCTGTGGTGATTCTTGAGCTTGTATTTAGGTTAATGAATACACCACTGGACAATATTGAATTTGTTCCCAGTAAATTAAATCAATTGTGCTATTAGATTCATTTCATGTACTGGTGATTCGGCTTATGGAGTGTTATTTGACAATATTGCCTCAAGTTGCTAAAACCAAATCTGCCTTTGAAAAAAAACCTGCAGAGTTCCTACTCATGTCATATGTCTGGGGTCAGCAATGGGTCACGCAGTGTCCGCTGTGGTTGAACTGCATTTGCACTCTTGCATTTGACACCAGATTCCAGAGCACCACTCACCCTGTGATTTGGACTCGAGGGAGAACCAGTTGTCTGCGCCGGAGCATTGGTGTTATTCACATATTTATGTGTTTTAAAAGTGTGCAATACGGCTAACGGGGCCCTCGGCTCTGCCTTTGGTGTTAATGTGTTGTGGCTTTCAATGTGGTTGAACGACGTTGACCTAAAGTGGAGGTCTTTGAGAAGACAGCCTTTTCCTCACAAAGGAACATCTTCAATCTGCGGGTTGATTTACATCAACCCCACGGGTCCTATTTTACTACTAATTCTGCACATTTGACTTATTTGCTTAAAGTTTTTAAATTTTAACGTTTTAATATGGTTATTGTTCGTTTGAGTCACAAAATTGTTGTTAAAGTCAAAACAAGTTAAGTGTCTCGAAATTTGGCTCATATAAAAGTATTTATAGAAAACAACATTTGTTACGGCAGAACAAAGGCTTCAGGATTTTCTTTGAGTGTCTTCTTGTCCTGATGAAATACCTTTTATTGACAATAATGAAATTAACATGTTATCTCCCCAGCATTAGCTGGTTGTTTACATTACAGAATGACGGGGTTTACTGCGAGTGCATTGATCTTTTGTTTGTGCTATTTGCTTCAACTTGTCAGAGAATTTCACCCCAAAATGAACAGGATTTTTCCTCCGGAGCAGTCTTTAAGTCACAAACAGAAAATACTGGATTGAGTGGCTGGACTTCTTCTCTTGACTTGAGATGGTTGTTAACAGAGGTTGAGGAGTGAAACCACAGACTGAAGAGAAAGGGAAAAAAAGATATTCAGATGTGATTGGACTGGGCAGCAGGATTGAGCTGGAGGCTCACTGCTGATTGGTACATGGATATTTTGTTCCATAGGATCAGGTGAAATTACTCGAGATTTACAGGTTCAATACACAGGCAAGCCCGTATCTGTTTTAGTTTTGACATGTATTCAATTAAGAGTATGTGGAACTGTTAAAATAACTGAATAGATCTGTCGAGCCAGATGAATGACTTGATTGAACATGTTAAATTACAAGGTTGGTGCTTTTGCTACAGTTTAATCAGTGCTATCAAAATGAATGGATTATTTTTTCCATTCTTCAGTGTGAAATTTAAATGAACAAATTTTATTCCATTTATTTTGATATTACATAAATTTCTGGAATATGCTATACACAGACTGGAAGAGACATTGGTAATATTTCTGAAACAAATGGCGAAGATACTTCACTTTTGGGATTGTTCAGTTACCATGTTAGGCTCTTTGTAATATTGGCATATCATCTATATAGAAACATAATAATGGCTGCAACTTACAGTTACTTATACATATTTTTAACATTTCATCATCAAAATATCGGAAAGTAGTTTGAGGGTTCTGTTAGATATATAACGGTGGTTTTCTCCAATAACTGTTTGTGGAAATATAAAACAGCGGTCTGCTACGCCATTATAAAAATCATTAGATATTTATTCTCTGTCAGTTTCCACTGATAATCTCATCTTTAAATAAATCACCATCGTGTCACAATTTTGCAATATAAGAACAACAATCTGGTTTGATCAAGTAAAACCAGCAAGCCGACAGAACAAAAATGTCTAAGACAATTATTACCAACGAGAGCTGGCGATTTGGATTTGCTTTTTGCAGGCTGAGATTGTTCCACAGTGTTCTGACATATGAAGTTCTGTGAGCCGTCTCCTCCATGACGTTTGATCAATTACACATTGGACCAGATTTGATCGTGTGTCTATGAGTGCATATATCCCTGGATTAAGAGCTACAGTATGCATTAAAGACAACCAGTAGCAATCTGAATGCAGCAGTTGGGAATGGGCAGGCACTTTGCCACTTATGCTCTCCGAACAAAAGCTTTGGATAATAGCGTTGACTTAATCTGTCAAGACACAGACTTGTATGGTTCATTGTGCAATTATCTCCAAGTACTGAGATGATCAGATTACTACTTGAACTATAATCACAGCAAATATTATGAAAGTTAATTATAGCAAATAGAAAAGTTTTAATTTCAATAGATTTTTCTATCTGTTACCTATCCAAAAGGTAATATAAAATATGTGGGTGGGAGTTAATCACATGTGCAAGACTCAATTGTTAATCTTTAAGTCACAAGTCAGTCTGTGTTCTGATGACCTGCTCCAGTTTCTACAATTAAATTAGTCATGTAAAGTGAACTAAAATGTTGCAGGATGCTCACACCTTAGACATCCTAATGATATTTAACATTAACAAGTGATTGTGTTGTATGTCCAATGGCAGCATGGAAAACAAATGGCCAGAAATTGTCATAACATTCCTCTATACATCCTGAGGTGTATCCTTTATCTGATAATGACATTTAAACTCATTTCAAACAGTCGCTCTGCTCCTCCTTTGAGTGACTTTATCACGTTTACATGCAATACTGATCTGCTGCGTATTTTAGCTACTCAGTTAGCTATCTCTGTCTCTCACTTTGCTGCACTCGCTTGCTCTTGTTTCTCGTGTTGAGCTATTCCTCTGCCTTGAGTGATAATGATACATGGTTTATTTAAATGTAGTTTATTTGTGGGTATAGAGGCGAGTCTTAGTGAATTAGAAATGCTCTGAGCCATGGAAAGTCAATCATTCGCTGCTGTAGTAATGTAATGTAGCCAACTCTAAAAGGGCCCTGGAAATATTAGTTATAATTTGTGAAGTTAACGTGTTCTCCCTGTGTCTGCATGGGTTTTCTCCGGATACTCAGGCTTCCCACAGTCCAAAAACATGCGGATTGGAATTAGGGTTAATTAGAGACTCCAAATTCACAGTAGGTGTGGATCTGCGTGTGAATGGTTGTTTGTCTTTGTATGTTGGTCCCTTGATACTCTGGTAAACTGTCTCTCGCTCAATGTCAGCATGACTTACATCTGTCATCGCTATGACAACATAGTATTTAAATCCAAATGTCATTGTTGTTTGACTCACCCCTTATATGATGTCAGTCTCTTGCATTGGCCTCTTATGTTGACCTGCATCAGTATGAAGTAACTTTATGAGAATTTACTCAAAATCACCCAATCATGTCTCAAAAACAAAGCACAACTACACAATAAATGTGCAAATATTTTGGTAAAAAGGTCATCTGTCTAAAGTCTAAGTCTCAGGTCAAGAACACTTCAAGTCTTTTAGTCAGAACTAACTCGACTCTGACTTGACCCAAGTTTCTCATTGTGCTTCTCCCCAGGTGAAGGTGTGGTTCCAGAACCGGCGCACTAAGCAGAAGAAGGACCAAGGGAAGGACTCTGAGCTGCGTTCAGTGGTTTCAGAAACAGCAGCAACCTGCAGTGTCCTAAGACTGCTGGAGCAGGGGCGGCTGTTGACACCTCCGGGCTTGCCAGGCCTTCTACCCCACTGCAGCAGTGGCACTCTGGGCTCTGCCCTGCGCCCTCCCTCCATGGCCATGGCCACCAATGGTAGCAATAACAGCAACAGCAGTGGTGGAGGCAGCACTGGCACGGCAGGCGGCAGCCCTCCTCTACCCACTGTCACCAGCTCAGGGACAGTGGCAGGCCTGCAGAGCTCATCTGCAGCACACAGCCTCTTCACCTTCCCCATGCCCTCCTTACTCAGTGGTGTCGCCACCCGCATCTCCTCCAATCCCCTGTCCATGGCTGGATCGCTGGCTGGAAACCTGCAGGAACTTTCCGCCCGCTACCTGAGCTCTTCTGCTTTTGAGCCTTACTCGCGGACCAATGGCAAAGAATCAATTGACAAGAAAATTCTGGAATGATGCCCTGTTTTCGCACAGATGGATTGTTTCCTCTGGACATGTTTCAGTTGTTTCCTTGGCTTTCATTGTCTGTGTTTGGTTTTGCTGAGTCTCTATCATCTATCTGTGTCAAGTTCTGTAGCAGTTCATGTATTCCAGTTGCACATCTGGCACCTTGTACAAGGAAAAACACAAGACCTGTACAACTCATCTAAAAATGACAGGGTGGAAATGGGAGGATTTGCACAAAATAAGTAACTAAAGATGTACAGAAATTTTGAATCAGAAATCACTTTGAGGTGATCAATGAGGGATCTTTCAGGTTTCTGATGATAAAATCTCTGGTTATATCTGTTGGTCAATTATAATCATTTAGACAGGGTCCTAGAGAACATAGCTGCTTCATGCCGCAAAATCTCTGCAAGGGGAAGTTGCATTTGGTTTACAGCAAGGGATATAGGATTGGTGACAGAAAGTGTGAAGTGATTGTACCTTATTGAATTTAGTTTCATTATTTGATTGTGTTGGGTAGTTGCATGTCACCACAGTGAGTACATAAAGAGGAAAGCAGCAGCAGATTGGAAGACCCTGTCAGCAAATCAGAATGTTTAAAATTTGAAATGCATCATTACTTTTTTCAACAAAGAATTGGGGAAGAAAATTGCCTGTGTTTGAAGGTCACTGTCAGAGTGAAACCCAGTGCATTGCACATGCAAATACAATTTGCTTACGCAGATACCTCTTACAAATATTGATCTTACAAAAAGGATCATTTGTACATCCATTTGTATTAAATTTGGACCAAACCAAAACATAATCCAGAAAAGGTGTTGTCATACAGTATGATGGCTCAATTGTTGAGTCTTGTTTTCTCTGTGGTTTGGAGAAGATTTTTTTTACATTTTACAACAAAACTTCACTTTGTGGCAATTTCTCTGTCAGCTGCGGCACCTGACTTTTTCGTTGCGTCTGTGATTTTAATAACACTGGAAGTTCTCAGAGTTTCGGTGTACAGTTTGATTTCATGTGGAAGCTAATTCCAGGAATGAGTTGCTGAAAGGGGGAGTCCTAAAAAAGGCTTTTCAGCATCAGTAAGCTGCTTGCTTTGTTGAACACTACAAGGTTTTTCATTCATTGAGGCTATAGTAACATTTCCTCTCTGTGTGAAATTTTCAGAATTCACAGCTTTCATGGGAAGATTTACGCAGATCGATGCATGTAAAGACTGAATGGAATTATTGGAGTATAAAAAGGCCTGGAAATGAGAATGAGTTATTTTATTGTAAATTATTCAATTCTGTAATTAATAGACTATTAGTATCTGGGAAATAATGAATGATGTATTTGCAGGGTTGAGGAATCAATCAAAAAGTCTTTAGTGCTGTCTTTGTGAAAAATCTTGAAATTTGTGAAACGTGTGGTACAAATGTGCATACATATTATGTATATGGATACAATCAAAATGTGATTTTCCTTTTTCTTTCAAACATGTTGCTATGAATTGAGTTATGATAAATTTCATGACTGTTATACCTCCATGTTTTTTACCCTATTTTTGGTAATATGACCTTCTAATGTTATCTTTCATCCTTTGATTACAGTGGAACAATATGTAGAGCTGGTGGTTTACATTCAAACTTGTCTTATGATGGTAAGATTATAACATGGGGCAAGAGGTTGTAAAAAAATTAGAGAAATTCAAAAACTTTTAAATCAGTTAAATCAGGACTCCAATGTCGATCATCAATAATTTTGCCATTTACTTTATTTATTAATACACAATGTATGAAATTAGTGAAAAATGGCATGACTGTCCTGATTCCCAAAACTCCAAGCTGATGACATCAATGTCTTGTTTTCCTATGACCAACTGCCCAGAACCCAGGGATATCATAGTTAAAATGATCTAAATACAGAAGGCAGGAAATTCCCACATTGAAATCTATAGAATCTGAGAATGAAAACAAGTTCTTTGTCAATTAATTTTTTTTATAAGCTCAATATTTGATGTTTGTATGAAAGGGTTTTATTATTGTGACTAAGGGGAAACTAGTAAAACATCCAAAGGTCAAATAAAAGAGTAGCCAAATTGCCCCTTCTCATATAGAGAAAAGTGCTTCATATAGATGCTCTGTATGAATGGGCTGTGAACTTCAGGAGCAACACTGAGTTTTGCTTCTCCAGCAGGCGGGCCCAAGTTTTTAATAAGTGATCAACACATCGTTCGGTCTTAACCAGAGAAAGGCTGTCACCTCTAAGAGCTGAGCACAACCTTGATCTTGTTTGTTTTGAGGGTTAAAAAATGATTTAGAGTGAATACTCATATTAAAACAAACTAGAATTGAACAACAATATAGGGAAGAATAGTGTTTCCTCTAGTAAGAACCATCTATAATAAAGAGCTCTGTCACTGAAACTAAATCATTTTCTGTTTGGACAGTCATTATCAAAAAATATATGTTGTATCAGGATATCAAATGTTCAAGGTTTGAGTTTTTAACAACATCTAACAATCAATCATTGATCTCGAGCTCCACTGGTGAAGACAAAGACGTGTGGTGAAAAACTTTAGAAAAAGTTAATTATATTTAGAATTTTAAACTACTGTTTCCAAAGTTAGCCCAATTGTCTCGTGTGGAATTCACACGGTTTTAGTTTTGTTTGTAGTGGGAGTAAATAAACTTTCATTGTACCTCCCACTACTGAACCCAAACCTATGCCCTTAGACGCAGTGACATTAGCTTACTGTTCACACTTAATCTGTGCACTTAATAGGAGTTGAGTCTGCAAGTGGACGAAAGGTCCTGGATGATCCTGCTGTATGGTGACCAAGGTATGCAGCAACACAGCTTTACTGATTATCCATCAAAAAGAGAAAAACATCTTTCCATGACACCATGAAAAGAGTCAGGTCATCTGTTTTGTTTTTTTAAGTGTCTTAAATAAAAGCTGGAAAACACATTTAAGAGCATTATCAAATCATAAATCCAGAGCAACTGTATTCAAAGGAGTAGCAGAGGATATACACCACAAGCCCCTGTTCTGCACTGTGGCGTGCGTCCGCTGTTGCCAGTTGTGAGAAGTGATGATATAAATGTAATCAAGTAGTGTACCTGTACCTGTATCTGTACATATTTCCAATGAATGATATTTTCCACTTATACAATTTGACTTCAGTTAAAAGGAAATTGTTCTTTTAATCCATAAAATATATGTAATAACTGTGCAAAATAACCTGACTATGATTTTTACACAGAAAACAAACATATCCGCCTAATTTTAAAGTTGGTAAATTATACAACTATACTTTGTAGACATCATAATGCTCTACTGCCTGATTAATAGCAGTCTAAAATATAATACAGAATGATGTAGCACTTTGTGGCTGTTATTATGACCTGTCTCACCACTGGCTGTGAACAGACGAAATGTACTTCAGCGCTGTTAAGATGCAGATTAAGATGCATTTATTAGCCAAACACATGCACAGACATGCAAAGGCACACTCATGCAGGTAGGGAAATTTAATCTCTGCTTTTGACCCATCTGGTGCAGGACACACAGAGCAGTGAACGACCATGTACGGCGCTCGGGGAGCAGATGTTGGGGGAGTAAGGTGCCTTGCTCAGGGGCACTAGACAGGGTAGGGAGACTCTTGGATTTTTGGACAGATCAATCCAGGTTCGTCTTTTTGTTATCTCTCTGTGGAGTCGAACCAGAGACGAACCAGAGACCTTCTCTCCATGTATGGTCTTGGTGCAGAGATGCTGCCGCAAATTTAAGTTTGTTCTTCATATTCAGACAATTTAGTAATCTGTCCGAGTTGAGCTCTGCATCTTACAGCAGAGTAATCCCGGCAGAATTGCAGGGACTGTCCGGGAACAGAAAAAAAACTGAGGCCCCTTTTGTGAGCGGAGCCAAAGAAACCAATCCTCCCCACTGTGCCTTGGGAAACTCCCCAGAAAAGAAAAAAAAGGTCACACTTAACGCCTCCTACCCCCTTTCCAACCCCCACAGCCACCCCCACCCATTCTCTCCCTTCACCCCAAAGTCCAATTAGAAGGAAGGTCAGGGATGTTTTTGTAAGTGGGGGGTTTCGGGGGGAATGCAGGTTATGTCTGGCGTGGGGCTGTCACAGCTTCAGACCACCAACACATTTTCTCCCATCACATGGCCCCTCCTGTTTTAGAGATCAGGTTTTTGGAGGTGGAAGTAAGGCTACATCCTGTTTCGTTGTTAGTATCTGTTTTTTTGTGTGAGTCACATAGTGGATCTCGGGATTAACAGGCTGACAAGTCTTACTTAAAGAATTCTACCTGGTAGCGCATTGATCTGGTCACATTACGCTATGCAGTGCAACAAATACAGAGGATTCCCCTCTCAGCCTCCCAGACCTGTGAAGCAGTGTGGTCACTCTGCTTCTTCATAGATTAATTAATACCATTAAGTAATCAAAGAAGTGAGGGGAGTGTAAAAAGAAAGGATTCTTCTTTTGTATTCAATAAAACACTTAATATAGAGACAGGAAATGTTCAAGGTTTTCCAACATGTTGAAATAAGATGATGTCATAAGACTCTCACTACTTACACACAGTTTGCGGTAAGTACAAGATTTCCTTATGTCAATCAAAGTAGACCAGGATTGTAAGTGGGTACATTGACACAAAACCCTGGTGCGTAGTAAAATAGGCTATCATATTACTTGCAATGGAGTTTTTAAGTAAAGCTATTGTCATTTAGCTATTTCGCTATTCTCTTTGATTACTTCCTTAGTCTTTTCTTTGCAAGGTGCACTATTACTTGTTCAAACTTCACTACAGCTATGCTTGTGTAATGCTTGTGTAATTTATAATCTATCAATTTTGTCTTTCAGCTTTTGGATCATTCTCAAAGATCAGTACAAGCTAGCTAGCTGGTGAATATTGGAGCATGTGACATGCTTTTCCCACTGACCCTAAGTTGTCTCAATGGAGAAAAATAATTGTACATTGTAAAGTTTTAAGGAAAAGATCAGTTCAGGTCTGAACGTTAGCTTGGCTCTATCAAAAATAAAAACCACAAAATACAATACAAGATACAATTCCCAAAATATAATAAAAAATGATTAACATCCCCCCCCCACACACACACACAAATTTAGGAAAGTAAGTGTGGATTGGAAACAAAAATTATGTTAAAATATCTTAATAGCTGTTGATAAGAGATGTGTTTTTTTTAAGAGCACCGTTTTAGTGCTGTGGTGCATATTCAATTATTTTGAACAAATGAAAAGTGAAAAAAGTAATTCCAACTTATCAAAAGCTGCCTTGTTGTAACTTATGTGAAAGACATATACGACAGTTGTGCTACAGCTGGAAAGCCAGTCCCTCACTGACGGAGCCCTGGGAGAATTCTACCTGACAATATAAAAATAAATTGAGTGCACTTCAAATAAAACACCACACTAATAAAATAAGCCACCACATACATGTGACATTCTGCACTTACTCTGACCCTTCACTTGTTTACAATGAATCACACAAAGGCAACATGATAACTCACATGCTTCTGCGTGTGAGTTATATAACACACCAGTGTTTCAGGTGAAGAGGCATTGTGAGGACGACAACATCTTCGGCATCCTGTCCCACCATGCTGGCTCTCCCTCCTACTCAAGCAACAGGTAAACCATAAATGTGGAACAACGAAGCCCCCTCTGTTTGTCTTTAGTTTTTGGCACAACATTCCCACCTTTAGCCGCTGTATGAACAGGGCTAATATCACCATCAGTAAATGGGCCGCACTTGTGACTGGAGGTTACCACCAGCTGCAGCGTTGGAAACATAGAGACACGATTAGAACTCGGAACCACATGACATCAATTCAGCAATCAGCAATACAAGCAGGAAGGTGTAAATTATAAAATATATAATACTTAATCAAACAACTTTTGAACAGTGTGCACAAACCTACAAAAACACCAACAGAGTCATACACTCTATAAGGGACATATTAAAACATTAATATTGCATATTTTTTATCCAACAAGAAAATCTACTCAATAGTTGGCTGTATTTCTTTGTAGTAGAATAAGGTAATGTCCTAATGAAAAAGCTCTTTAAGAATATGAACGCTAAGTTGCATTTGATTATATCAACAAAGATATTTTCAACAGACAGCACAATGATAATAGAAATTATTGCAAACTATGTTCAGATACTGAGTTTTTGAATGCTTAATATCAGAGTTTGAAGAATGCTCAACAATATTGGATGACGATCATTAAACTTCTGAGATTGTCAGTGCATCATGCGATGTTCAAATAGGTAAGCTGTGTGAATGTGGAGCCAACATTAATCTTACTTGTTTGCTGCCTTCAAATGGGACCTTGTTTACTGTGTTCATGAGAAGAGTCTATGGCTGTGTCTCAATCGGTCGAAGGACCTGGTCTACGCAGCCGGCGACAGCTGCATCCTCTTACAGCCGAGTAGAAAACATTCTTTGGTGGATTCAAAAACGTCAAAAGAATGTGTTTTTAAGATGTGAACTGCTAGCTGTTCGGTTGCATTCTTAGATTTAAAAATGAATTCTGTGACGTAAATTGGTCTACAAATGCAGCTTCCGAAGGATGCTGCCCCAAATTGAGACATAATTTCTATGAACCCCATTTGATGGATTCTTGATCTTGGACCTTGGAATTTTATTAAATGTCTCCAGTTATGTCTGGCTTTGGATGTACATTTTCTGTCTGAGGACTTTTAAGCTGTCTCGTTGTTTTTCTTTCTCCTTATACCTTTGCTTTTCCTGGACTGCTACAAATGTTTGCTATCACTCTTGATGCAATCTGAAATAAGTTCCAGACATCTTGAACTGGTCAGTGTGTCCAGCTGGATGATAATACATGGATCATTACATAGACATTGACACTGTGTATGAACAAGTAAGCAAAGCCTTCAACTAACTCTGAAATCGGTAAGAACTCAAAATGCATAGAAGTCATACATTTAAAAGAAATCATGAAAAAAAGTAGACAGAAACTTCACTGCTGATTAAAATAAACAAATCCAAATAAGTAAAATTGGAGTAAATCGAACTAACTGCTAAAGCTACATCAAAATCAGGGGCTAGAATAAACACTGGTTCCTCTTCACTGAAAAACAGCTGCCTGTGCTCATGATGAGAGCTGTTAATCTGAACCAAAACACCCATTTGTGAGCAAGAAAGCAAAACAATAAGCTAAAGAGTCTAAAGATCTTCTGCGCAGGAACACAGTGATAGTGACTTTATGAAGTCACGATGAAGCCAGAAAATGGCGTCATGAATAGTTAAAAGAGGCGAGGTATAATACAGGACTATAGACACAACCTTAAGCTTATATAGACTGAAAAATTATCTAAGATCATATGGCAGGAATAACGCAATCATGAAATCACTATAAAGTCAGAAAAGGACGTCATATAGTGTAGTAATGCATTGACTTTTGCTTCGTCATGATGGCATCATTAGGAAATGGTATTGGCATAACCTAATTGAGGCATATTTAGTGAAGAGGGGATGAATTGCCCCTCTGATGCTTGTAATTTTAAACTGTTGATTTCAGCAGTTCTAAAGTTAAGGGAAGATATTGGTTTTGGTCGAAAGAAAGAGACCTCAGATGTACAATTAAACCACCCCATCCACACAAAGCATTTTTGCTTGATGGTGGGCGTGCTCGATGTTTTGTGCCAGCACGATCACCATAATGACAACAAGCTTACAGTTCCATGCGTGGGAGACACTAAGTCTGCTTTCAAGCATATGTACCAAGCTAGCTATCAATACAATGCTAAAGAGAAGTACACAGGACCAGACGAACACACACCAGGTTAGCCAGCTGCCTCTGTCTACACGATCACAACATACTGTCATTAGCTAGCGCCTATGCTTGCTTGCTTTGTTTGACAATGATTTCTATGGCTGGTGCTTCCTTTGCCGCATGAAAACCTGAGTTGCATTCAGCGCATAAGTGTGAGTCCAGCGTAAAGGACACACTACCTCCAACAGAGGGATGAGGGGTTGGTTAATGTAGTTCCTGGTTACCATCAGTGATTTAACTTACATTAGGACACTGTGTGAGCCTGTTAACAACAACAGCAGCGGACATACAAAATTATGAATATTATGATATCTATTTTGCTTTGAAGGTTGGACATGAAGTGCTGGAGGGATGTCACATCCCTCTGAACTCATCATAAAAGACCGAGGGACAAAAACAGTTTTTTGTAAAATGAGGGCACTGCTCCTGTAGGAAGAAGCCCTTCACTTGCATTAATTTGCTATTTTTTGCATGCAGTCTGAAACGTTTGGATGAGCTCTCCAGGGGCTGCCATCAGCCGCACCATGGCAGTGCTTACCACTTCAATCTGTAGTGCTTTTCCGCCATCAGAGAGCTGTAGTGTGTCTGTATGTGATGTGTGGCTGCCAGCGTGTCGGTTGTGCAGGGGGCACGGTTCAAAAATCATCTTCAAACACTCGCTTACAAGCTATTGTGAAGAACGTGCTTCGTCAAAAGAGAATGTCTCACAGCATCGAAAGTGAGGAATGGGCAATGCAAGAGATTTTAGGAGGAACATGAGCGCAATCATTTAATTTTACTTGTCACTCAACCGTTTGCTCACCAGGACACTCTTTTGGTTTTGTGTGTGTTAAGGGGACACACAAATACACACACAGAGCAAATTTACATGGCATTCAAAAGAGGTTTTTAGGTCGTTGAGCTACAAATCTCTTAATGTTTCAGAAAGATTTTCAGACTATCTTATGAACAGTGTCATTACTGTCAAATAGTGAAAGGCTACTTTTTTCCCCTCGACTCTGAGAAGAGAACCAGGCCTTTATTTCATGCACAGGTATTTTTCATATTTTCACAAGAAGCCTCTCTGTTTTTCTGCTCTGTTCCCATTTTGCATTCTGTTGATGCAGCTTGCATCTAGTCCATAATTGCTCTGTGTACCTGTTGTGACAATATTACAAAAATTGACATTTTAACACACAACACTGATCTGCTGTTTAGAGCAGTAGTTTCCAAACTAGGGTCAGGGTCCCTCTGAGCATCTTGAGAAAACATCTTGTTTTCTCAAGATTTACAACCCAAAAGCCATTAGAAAGTGAATTTGAGCAATAAAATAATAATAATAATAAAATAAAATGTCACCCTCCTTCAAACTGTATCTGTCCACCACAGGAAACGTTAGAACATGTGCATGTAAGTTATTTTTTTCAATTTTCGAAAATGTATCTTTTATATGTTGCCGGCTAAGGGAATAAATGGGGTCGCAAGTCTCTGGCACTGTTACTTCGGAGGTCGGGAGCTGAAGATTTTGTGCAAAAATATTGTTCTCTCTGTCATTATTGTAAATGGTTTTGTATTTATATAGCGCTTTTTCTGGTCTTGATGAACACTCAAAGCTCTTTACAGTACATTTTTTACATTCACCCATTCACACACCCATTCATACAGTGCATCTATGAGCAGCACTTTTTGGTTCTATGAGGGGCATATCTGGGTTTAGCATCTTGACCAAGGACACTCCGGCATGCAGATGGGTCAGACTGGGGATCGAACTTCCGACCTTCAGGTTGGCGGACTACCGCTCTATACCCTCTCAGCCACAGCCTCCCCTCATTAATAAAGTTCTGTATCTTCTTGCTCTCTGGGTCAATGCAGACTCTACAGTTCCTGTAGAACTTAAAGCGACAGCGTAGGCAGTGTTTATGACTGTGTGGAAACATTCACATGACAGGCATCATAATACAGGATATTTGCCAGGTTGGGCAGTAATATTAGAAACTGTGACAAAAAATTCATAATTAAAAGTATGCCACCATCGTGTTGAGGATATGTCAAGTGCTTGACTTTTAATTAATTTAAATTTGTACTCAATGCCTTGCAACTTCCTTCATCAATAATGACGAAAGGCATACAACTCTGAGTAGGAACAGTTTTCTGTTTATATCACTTGAGTATCTCTTTCTCAAGTGTGAGATAAAGGAGATTAACATCTAATTCTACATAGCAGATACTTAACTCTCCACTTTTGTAAGCCGCATCATCTCTTTCTCATTCTGTGTGGTATTAAAGTGAAATGAGAAAGTCACTTTACACTGGAGACAGAAGGCAACCAGCCACCAAAATGCATCTTTATGCATGGAGCTATACCAGCTAATGACCTTTGTCATATGTCACAGCCATCACTCTGAACACATTTCCTGTCTGGTTACTGTCAAGGTGTGTGGGATTATTTGTATTGCTGCTGGACCAAGGCTACATTCAATTCAATTCAATTCAATTTTATTTGAAAAGCGGCAAATCATAATATACATTATCTCAAGACCTTAGATTTTTTATTAGAAAGAAACCCTACAGTTCCCACTGTTGGGTTTCTCAACATACGTTTGTTTTAAAATGACATTTATGATTTCTGTCCATACAAATGTCTTGGCTCCCCTTTCTATACAGGGGTAATATATATATATTACTCACATACACTGTGCATGCTTGGTGGGGCGGTGGTCTAGTGGTAGAAGTGGCATGAGGCTGATGCCGGTTGTTTTGCTCTGGAAGAGGGTCATGTGATAGGAGCCTGACAAATGAGAGAGGTTAGGTCATGACTGCTAAGACCCAATCAGCAAGCAGTTTTGAGTGTCTACAACTCTAGAGCATTGGAGTTTTCAAACAAAAACGAGGCCAGCCGCATTTCCAAAAACTTCTCCATTTAAAAGCTGTAAAACTCCAGAGTAGTCTGTTCATCTGTTTGTTGGTTGGTTTGTTTATATGCAAGATTATGCACAACTACTGGAGAGATTTCCATGAAACTTCGTGGATGGGCAAGGAAAACCCCCCGAAAATGTTTTGGTGCAGATTCAGCATTTTTTCTCTGATGGGAAAATGGATGGATTTTGATGAAAAAAATCAGTCTTAGTAAGAGACTGTTGGGCATTCCATTCCAGTTAACATTTAAATCCTTTTAGCGGCTTTACTTTAATTGTTTACTGGGAAATATGAATAGCATGTAGTAATTCATAATATAATTCAATTCATTTATTCCCTTTTATCGTACTTTCATTGCAACTATATTTCATGTAGTTTCCTAAAAGGGTCAGCTTTTGACCCTGCTGCTGACAGTAGGTGTTTAATTTAAAAAGACATAGAGGTAATAATGTGGCTCACAAACAAGCCCCCTGCATCACACTGACTCTGCATCACACTGACTCGGCATCACACTGACTCTGCCCCCCACCCCCTCCTTGCACATCATTTATACTTGATATAATATTGGCACTATCACCAATCTCTGCACCTTAGCACGCACATGCCCATTACTCTGGTACTGTATATATTTTGTTCTATGTTGTTGTTTTTATATTGTTGTTTTATGTTCAGTGAACCAACGAATGACACCAAGGCAATTTCCTGTATGTCCAATCATACTTGGCAAATAAAAGAATTGTGATTCTGAACCTGATTCTGATGTCTGATCTCCTGGGCGAGCCACATGGCTTTCAGATTTACTTTTAGCCTGAGCAAACCCTCAGGTTCGGATTTTCAACATTATTGCGATTAAAAGGCAGAAACACCTGATGACGCAAAGGTACAACTGAAGATAATTCTTTTCACCAAGACAACAGTCTGAGTGGCGAGCTTAAAGGGATAGTTCACCCAAAAATTTAAATCACTCATTATCTACTCCCCACTATGCAGATTGAGGGATGGTTTAGGGGTTTGAGTCCACAAAACACAGTGAAGTAACTGGTGACCACTTCTTCAAACTTATAAAAAGCAGAAGGGGAAAAAAAAACTGAAAATGCCTCCATACTGCTCCTGTGGTGTCATCCAAGTGTCCGTAAGCCCAGACATTCAAATCAATTTGAATAGGCATTCTTTACACCATGTTTTGAGCCTAAATGCCCTTTGATATCGCTCACTTTCGAACACACACAACACACACTGCACACAAGCATGTTTAAAGAAGACCATCATTGTCCCTGTTCCCAATAATAAAAAAATCCTCTGCCTGAACGACTACCGCCCAGTAGCACTCACTTCCATCATAATGAAGTGTTTTGAGCGGCTGGTCCAACCCTTCATCACCTCCTCCCTCCCTGACTCTCTGGACCCTCTTCAGTTTACCTACAGGTCAAATAGGTCAACTGCAAATGCCATCTCCCTCACCCTTCACACGGCCCCTCCCACCTGGACCAGAGGGACACATATGTGAGAATACTGTTCATCGACTACAGTTCAGCATTCAACACCATCGTGCCCCTGAAGCTCGACACCAAACTCAGTGACCTTGGGCTCAACATCGCCCTCCGTGAGTCGATCCTGAACTTCCTGACGGGCAGACCACAGGCAGCACCACGTTCTCCAGCCTGACTCTCAACACTGTGTGCTCAGTCCTCTCCTGTACTCCCTGTTTACGCATTACTGCGTGGCCACCCACAGCTCCAACACCAACGTCAAGTTTGCTGATGACACCACTGTCATAGGCCTGATCACCGGCGACGATGAGAAGGCCTACAGAGAGGAGGTCAGAGCCCGGACATCTTGGTGCCAGGACAACAACCTCCTTCTAAACGTCAGCAAAACTAAAAAGCTGATCGTAGACTACAAGAATAGACAAGGAGTGGAACATGCCCCCCTCTTCATCAACACCGCCCTGAACCGTAAGGCTTTACAGAGGGTGGTGAAGTCTACCCAGCACATCACCAGGACGGCGCTATCATCCATGGAGGACCTCTACACCCAGCGGTGCAGCAAGAAGAGCAACCGGATTATTAAAGACCCCTTTCACCCCAGCCATAAACATTTTTGCCTGATGCCATCTGGCCGACGGTACCGCAGCATCCGGGCCCACACCACCAGGCTCAGAGACAGTTTCATCCCCAGGCCATAAGACTTCTAAACTCCTCTGAACTGCAATCACTTCACCAAACCAGCATCGTGGCTTTTTTGCACTATTGTTGTTTTATTTTTGTCTTCATCTGTATATATATATATATATATATATATATATATATTTAGATATATATATTTTGTTTTCTATTTTAAATCTTTGATATTCTATTTTATACTATTTCTTTTTATCTTTTTTTTATTTGTAATTACTTTGCATTGCTAGAAGAGAGCCTGTGACTCAAGCATTTCATTGCCAATGACTGCTTAATGTTATTGTTGTGCATTTGACAATATAAATCTTGAATCTTGAATCTTGAATCTCCCACCCAGGGATATGTGTCAGGTGTGCAGTAGCATCGCTACTTCCAGTGGACATTTAGGCTAAAAACATGGTTTAATTGATGATGTTTCAAGTCAAATTAGAATGTCCGGGCTCACAGACACTTGGATGACACCACACAAGCAGTATGGAGACATTTTTTCATGTTTGAAGAAGGAGTCCCCACTTACTTCAATTGTATTGGATTTGGCTGCACCACTGTTTACTCCTGAAACTCCAGAAGTGTTTTGTGGATTTACCTGAATTTTATTGAATTTAACTGAATTTTTCTCATTTATTTTTTGCTGTGGATTTTGGGAAGCCTTTGTAACCTTGTTTAGATAATTGATAACCAAATTATTATTAGTTATTATTATTATTAGGAATTCTTATGGTTTTGGTCTACCTGTGGTGAGACTGTTTAGTATTTCACATACATGCACTAGAAACGTGTCGTGATTAAAATGTGATACCAAGCTGAATCCTATTTTGCTCACACGCACACACAACACGCGCGTCCCTGGCTCCATCCAACTTCCGGTTCCTCAAAGTCATATGACCATTGCTGTACTGTGTGCTGTCATCTGCATCAACCAGCGTCAGTGAGCAAAGAGCAGCGAGCATCGTTTCTTCTCGGGTCTCAACTTTTGTATTCGAACATGGCAACACTGGTATCAAACAGGGCAATGGACGTGAACGGCATGGCGGCAGCAGCGCGGACTCACACCCAAGCTGTGACCAGAAACTACATCTCTCAGCCCAGGCTAAGTATGTGACATTAGCTGCAGGATGTAGCGGGTGGCTAGCAAGGGTGCTGCGTTCAATGACACGGGGAGAATAGGGAATACGAAAATTTCGAAGGGAAATGTATTTAATGTTAACCTCCGGGGTCCAATTGTGCAGATAAAGTCCTACCTCAGGCTCTTTCAGTCATTGAATTAATTATTATGGACTTTGACCTTGAAATCTGTCTGTTTTCAGGATTCCAGGGACTTTTGGGTCGGGATGACTGGATTAGATTTGTAATAGTCTTGACTTTGTGCAGAATGAATTCATATGAATACGTATGCTGAGAGGGTGTAATTTAATTGTATGTGAGAGTGGAAACATGATCATAAAGTATAGGAAACTCAATTCACAAGATGTAGTTGTTGATATTCCCAGTGAACATGAATGCAGCATGAAGGGGCCGTAATGCTAGCTAGCTAACAAGCGAAGATGATTAAACGGAAATCACGATTATAAATAAACTATAGTATTTTCCTCTGGCTAATGAGTGGAGGTTTGTGTGATGACTGAATGATCCTATATACACTACTCGTTGTTTCACCTACATTTATAAAACCAGCCACACTCACTTGTGTCATTTACTACAGCCAGCTAAGCTGACATGCTAGCTGGCTGTAGCTAACAGTGACACGACGTACATTTGTCATTAAACACTTTAGTTAATCGGAAAATGAATATACTGTGGGCAAAGGATTTACTTGTTGGGGTCAATCCATAATTGTCACTGTTGTTGTGAGTGTACAAATGGCGCGTCACGACGATCTGACTCAGCTAAATGTCACAGCGCAGTGGATTAGCTAGAACAGGCAGTCAGCTGACTGGTGGCAGCCTCGGGAATGAATGAGATATCGGGAAATTATTGTTATTTTTCTGATGTGCTGAGTTGAGATGGAAACGTGTGACTTTGGTTTCACTGCCCCTGAAGCTTTAAGTAACTGCGCAGCCATCTTATCAATGATGAGCGTCAACATTTTGGCAGCCTTAGCGAATTGAAGAACATAATGCTGTCAGATGGACGGTCTCTCCATCATGTGACTAGATCACATGAGTGGTGCAGGCTGCAGTGGTGAGACATGGAAAGCTGCAGTTTAATATAACCCACAGTAGTTTGCCAGATTATTATTTTAGTACTCTGTCTTGTGCTATTGAATTGGAATATTGCTTCAAATGTTTCTCAATACGGAGAAGAAAAGCATTACTTGTGACATTTCTTGCCATAAATATTGTTGTTTACTGACACAGTACTTTTTTATCTGAGGTTTCTAGGGTGAACTAAATCTTTGAGTCACTGAAAACACATTTATCTGAGTATAGGATGTAGAATTTGGCTGCTCATGTTTTGTTGTAAGTGCACGGAATTTTGAAATCATTTCCCAAATACTTTGACAACACAGCTACTTTTGCAGGTATTTATTCACTAAATATTTCAAGGATGGGAAAGCAGAAAAGGGAAAGCAATAGGCCCAGCAGATTTATTTTATATTTAGGACTAGTGCCACTGCAACTAGTAATCATCATTATTCATAAATTTCTTGATTATGAAATTGTAGTAGAACTTTGGAAATGGCCATTACAGAGAGCAGATTTCTTCAAATGTCTTGTTTTGTTAGGTCTACAGTTCAAAATACAAATACGTAATTCTGTATCATAGAATATTAGGGAAGATTGCAAACATTTGCATTTTAGAAGCTGTAATCATTGATATTTTTTTCTTTTTCTTCAAATAATTCACTGTTTTGAAATTGGACTCTAGTTTTTTCAGGTAGTTCAAAATGTAATCAGTGATGTTTTTCCGAGAAAAAAGTATAAATCAATGAGGTACATTTTGATCCTGGAAATGAAAATGATTAAAAATCTGTTTTGTTTGTCACATGAATTATAGATTTAAGTGCAGCCTAAAACTGACTCTTAACATGGAAACTAGAAATATTTTTTCTGTATCATCTAAATTATTTCCTTTTGAATATATAACTCAAATTAATTAAGCTGAAAGTCCTGATGTATCCAGAGCTAACCCAAAATTGTATTGAGTGGGTTAATCTGTCTGAAATTTCATTAGTCTGAAGAGTTTGAACATTGAGTGTTTTAGCAGTCTGTGATGGTTCAGGTTTATCAGCACTTTCATGATAAGTGTGGATTATAGTGGGGGGGGAGCTGCTGCTTTTACACATTGAAGGGTTTTATCTGACTGCTATCACTGCAGTATTTTAAGTTAAGTCATCTTTCCTTTAAAACAGAACAGGAATTTGATCAACCTATATACGTCTGGTTTGATTATTTGAGAGAGTCACATGGGTTATGAAGATTACAGGGTTTTGGATGAGTATCCTGCTTTGGGAGTGGTTAAATTCTGTAAAGAAAAGGTGCTGATGATTGTCCCATTGTTGTTCTACTCAAATATAACAAAAGCATAATTTATCTACCTTGGTGACCACAGTCATCAGTTGTGTTTGTGTTGAGTTGGCCTTATTGTTCATTCATTCACTGGCTGTGCTGATTACATGTTTTGATTCAACACAGGAAGTTTTGACCAATATTTGAATTGTTTGGCACTTTGCTCTTTGCGCCTGATGTTGAGTCTTGCGGCGACGATGATTTTGCTATTGGGCTCTTACGCTAAGCCACGTTGAAGCTATGAAGCCAGCAAGGTGATGGCTTTCTCTTTGTGCAAGTGTCAGAGAGGCAAACATAGACTAAAAGCCTTTTAGCAAACTGGAAGGAAATGACTTAATGGAGCTCAGGCCATCTGAGAGCTAAGCAGAGCGGGTGCAACATGGGATAAAACCCTTGTCCTAAAAACATCTAACCATACAACTCTTGAAATTCTCTAATTTAGTTGTAGCAGAATGGAGTGCCCTTTTCTCTCATAACCAAACAGCAGCGGGCCCATTCTAATGATGGCAGCAATTCAAACCCAAATGATAAACACCAAGTAAGTGTCGGGGAAACTTTTTGTGTGCTCTTCAGATACTGTAGGTGCTGCATTCACAATATGTGTTTCATGTTTTAAGTGCATGCGGCTAGTTAGAGGAGATGCTTTTGCTTTAATATCCCTTATACTATTCTTATATAGGAGAGGCTTTTACAGAGGCCAGGTATAATAAGAGTACACATACTCGCAGGTAATCAATGTGATTCACCATTTTGCTACTGTTTTGTTCATTTTTGTAGTTCTTTGTGCAACACCCTCACTTAATGAAGCATCCTTAATGACTACGATTCCTCTTCAAACCATTGGTAATGCTGGTTTCTGCTAGGGCAGCCGCTTGGTAGGCTAACTAAAAGCAATGATACGAGGAGAAACAAACTATGCAGAAACAATGCAATGTATTTGGAGGAAAATAATGACAGTGCACACATCAAATGTGGAGCCTATCCTCTTGTTCCAGACGTTCCCCTAATAGCTAATATGGTCAGTTTAACTTTAGGCCTTGAGCTTTATTGAATTTAAGGGGACTTGTTGGCTTTGACGGAGGTATAGGTGCTACTGAGTGCCTTTTGCAGTTCAAATAGGTAAATAATGAATTCATTAACAACTGATCAATACATTACAATGCTTTTGCTTCGAAAATGTTCCTTATTATCTCAGTGCAGTTTATTATTTATAATTTTGCCATTGATCAGGGGCCACAGCATGAAGGAGTGAGGCTGGGAGGAAGCATAACTGTCAGAACGCAATGTACATATTGTGATTTTTTGTTTATGTATTATTCTCACAGCTTGTCATATCACTCTGCTGCTCCATCTTTCTCCTTTTGATTATTTTCACTTCATGCAACATGCATAGTACTTTGGAGGTGCAAAATACCTTTTTATTGTGACAAAAACAATAATGAGAACAACAAACTTTGTAGCTCTGCTTGTATGTTTAGGGTTATTGTCCTGCTGGAGTCTCAAGTCTTTTGCATACTGCATCAGATTTTTTTCAAGGATTGCCCTGTATTAAGACCCATCCATCTTTCCCTCAATTCTGACCAGTTTCCCTGTACCTGCTGAAGAGAAGCATCCCCACAGCATGATGCTACCACCACCATCTTTCACTGTTGGGATGGTGTGCTCGGGGTGATGGGCAGTGTTGGGTTTCCGCCACACATAGTGTTTTGCATTGAGGCCAAAAAGTTTTTAAGATTTTGGTCTCATCTTAGCAGAGCACTTTCCTCCACATGTTTGCTGTGTCTCCCACATGGCTTCTGGCAAACTCTAAACAGGATTTCATATGGTTCCCTTTCAACAACAGCTTTCTTCTTTCCACGATTCCACGAAAGGCTGATTTGTGGAATAGACGACTAATAGTTGTCCTGTGGACAGATTCTCCCACCTCAGCTGTGGATCTTTGCAGCTCCTCCAGGGTTGACATGGGCTTCTTGGTGGCTTCTCTGATAAATTTTTCTCCTTGTCCTGTTTTTCTGTTTGGGTGGATGGCCTTGTCCTGGTAGGTTTGCGGTTGTGCCATATTTTTTCCATTTTCTGATGATGGATTTTATGGTGCTCAGTGCGATGTTCAAAGCTTGGGATATTTTTTTAGAACCTAACCCTGCTTCATATTTCTCCACTTTATCCCTGACCTGTTTTCTGAGCTCCTTGGTCTTCATGATGCTGTTTGTTCAGTAATGATCTCTAACCAACTTTGAGGCCTTCACAGAACAGTTGGACCCTATTTACTAATTATGTGACTTGCAAATGTGATTAGTGGAGGCAATTGGTCGCACCATCTTTGTTAGGGCTTTCACGGTAAAGGGGGTGAAAACATATGTACTCAATACATTTCAGATTTTTATTTGTAAATAATTTAGAAATCCATGTAATATTTCCCCCCACTTCCAAATGATGGACTATTTTGTGTTGGTCAATTATGTGTTGGTCAATTATAGGGCTAGTGTTAGCTCGCGAGCTAGCGCTAGCCCTGCTACACCGGCCCGGTTAGCTTGTGAGCTAACGGGGGGCTGGGGGGCACTCAAAACAGGTCAATCTGAGGAGGGCTGTTATAGACAGGGTAAAAAGGGTGCATATCAACTGTGGTAAAATGGGTATAATATGTCTCCTTTAAATGTTCCATGTACAAGCATAAATATACACAAAGAAAGGCAGTAATGCAACTTAATCTATTAAATTCACAATATTTACATTTATATCAATTCATATTTACAAAATCTTTTCAATGCACAAAATTCAAAAAAGTACTCCTGTGTACCTAATTAAATAAGTTTGGGTAAAGTTTAATACACTATTTAGAGGAAATGCAGTAGTTAAACCTGCAGCTCAGCCGCCATTAGCCGACACGTGTGAACAACGGATAACTGCAGCTAGAGATTCCAGAGCGTTACAGGGAATCGACCGTGAAGAGATCACTTCCAGTGGATTGAGGTCGACGGGTTGGTGACCAGTGCTATAGAGCATATCAAACAATAGTTGTATATCCATTGTCATATGATATTTATCTTCATGTCAAGATGCCCTACTCTAACATCAGGTATTTTTTGAGACTTGAGAGGGCCAGGAAATTTGAGGATTTCGGAGTTGTCAGAACCAAATCAAGAGAGCAGGATTTAGAAAAGGGGTGTCATATTCGGTTATTGTCAAATGAATGTCTGTCTTGATTCATTGCAGGACATGTCCTCTATCAGACCTGGAATAAGTGTGTTGGTGAATCTCCAAGAACACATGATAGAGGGCCTCAGTCATGTTGGTGTTAAAGCAAACTGTAACAATAATGGGGAGTGTAGGAAATCACACAGACATTATTCAGTATAGTCAGATGCCAGGCATCAACCAGTCTATAAGATCACGATAATGAGATGGTTGTTCACCACCACTTTGACTTGACAGAGCTCTAAGGCAGCTATTGAAAAAGCCACTGCGAGACAGAGCATGAAAAATAAACAAATAAAGACATTTCCTATCAGACCAAGTCTTTTCTTTTACGAGGCCTTTGTCTCTCTCATGTCAAATGTGACAAAAGCTATTAGTCCACGAAATGGCTTGTCTTTGTTTTAGCTGTGCATTCTGTCATTTAGTGCTATGAAAAGACATGTAGCAAGGCACTAATTGTAATAATGTGTAGTCACGATAAACAAGTGTCTCATCTGTCACTTTGAAAGTTATTTCAATAAAATCAGTGTTATTTTTGCCGCAGTTCTATAATCCACTTTCTAATTAGGCTTAAACAGCTAGTTTGTCAGTTGGAGAAAAAGACCCTCCGTGGGCGTTTGCCATTCTTTTCATGAAAGAACATTCAAATGTGGGCTAAGGATTTGACACCATTTCTGTCTGCTGCATGAGCACAGAGCAATCCCTGTGACCGCACACTTTTTTTGCTGACCACTGAAAATTATTTTCCTGACATCCTTCATCCGACAAGCTATTCGATCATTTAGAGAAGTGAGTATGTATTTTCAACTGCAAGAAATTCCCCATTCCACTGCTTCACTTCCCCTACCTTTTGGACTCAACACTAGCATGACAATGTATCAGTGGTTTAGCCTTTTTATATACTGACATTTAAAGTGGCACCAGGTTATAATTATCATTATTAATTTGTAGCAATCCACTGATGCACTCAGACATAGTACACACTTAAATTAAGAGTACAAACTGTACTAATTAAAGTGCGACCATACAGAAAATCTATAAGTCAGACATAAGATAATACAATACAAACTGAATTATTGCACTATGATTACTGCAGATGTGAGCATTGATCCTGCAGATGGTGTATAAAAAATATTCAAAACATACAATATTCTGTTTTTCTAAGCATAAACCTTTTTTAATGCAATGTAATTGTCCCAATGCCTCCTACACTGAAACTATTGTACTTGGCTTTAATTTGAACGTCCACTGAATGACAGGCCAGATGGACGTCTGGCTGCACTTACTGTTACTAATAATATATTCTGATGTTAAGAGATATATATTAATAGGACTATCATTATGCGCTCTCTTCAATCTCATCATCTCAAAACCTTTTTCCCTTTCAATTTCCATGTTCAGTTAACTTCCCTAGTGCTGCTCTATAGTTCTCAATAGTTCTGTAGTAGTGCAATAAGTTAACCAGGAACATCTTTGGGTTTTTGTCTTCTAAAAGCAGGGCTTCTAGGAAATGGAAAGCAATGGGGTCTTTTCTTTAGCACTTCAACATTGTGTTGATGATCAAGATCAAGCATAATAATTCAATGTCAAACCACAGAGATGTGTCTATCCTGGATACTGTGTATGGCCACCCAGGATTTTGCAGAATGCTTTGGGTTCTAAAACGCATTTGCAATTTGTTAACAACACATCTTCCAGACTTGATCTGTGATGTTTTGTTGTGCTTGTGTATCCAACACCATAGCAACCATTTTTTTAAACACACATTATGCAGGTGGACAAAGTTATTACATTGCTCCATCTTTAAGTGTAGTTTTTTTTTTCTTATTTGCATTTTAGAATATAAAAAAAAAATCTGCTGAAAGTGGCATCACTTTCATTTAAGATGATGTTAGATTAGATATAAGACGTAGATAATCGATTGATTATAAAACAAATTCATCAATCTTAATGTAGTTATCTAGATGTAGTGATTGAAATAGGGACATCTTATTGCTTATCAGTCACAACTAGAACCACTGTTAAAATAGAAAGTGATAACAGTGGATGCCATGGATCACACTATGATCTACCTTGGCAACCTAATTATACAGCATTTTACCTTTCTTAAAGCAGCTGGTTCACCCTACAACAATGAAAAATCTGAGGACTCAGCAGTTATCGTGCCATCCAGGTGAGGCAACGGAGGCACCAGAAACATTTTGACCAATGTCATCTGTATAGCCCTGCCTGTTTGCTACTTGCACTCATCCTCAGGACCCCTGCCAGAAGCTTCTTAAAAGCTCCACTCCGATAATCAAATACTTTATCAATTTTTATTTGTATAGCCCATATTCACAAATTACAGTTCATCTCATGGAGCATAACAAGGTGCAACATCCTCTGGCCTTAACCTGCAACTAGAGTCAGGAAAAACTACCAAATCTGGGTAAAATATGTAGAAACCTCAGAGAGAACCACATGTGACGGACGGAAAGAAGTGCAATAGATGAGAAAATCAACAAAATTACAGTATGTACAACATTGATTAAAAATAAATCTTTTAACATAATGGAAAGTAGTGTAAATGTTTGAAGTATTTATACATCCGAAAATATCTGACACAGATGAAAGGAGAAGCAATGACGAGAATGTGGGAGTTATGCCAGTAATGGTAGTATATTAGTGTATACAAACTGTAAATCAACCAGTCTTGTTGTAATCATGGTCAGTGATCACGATCAGGATCCATCGATAAGTCAGCAAGATGTATATAGAAGTGGTTTCCCCCTATTGGCTTGTGTGACATTACACACTGTCTACTGAAGCTGATACTTTAATTATATTTTATTTTGAACATAATACAGCCCGACTGTGGACTCATTTATATTGTAACCTCAATAATTCTCAGAACACACACTTGACATGAGTGTGGTATAACGGGTTGGCAAACCTATATCTTAATGATTGAGTTACTAATCCTTTCCCACAGCCTTTGTTGTGAGTGTTTGTTTTAACCAGTCATAAGAGTTGTGGAAAAGAAGGTAAATAAATCCCAACCAGCATTGTAGGTACACATCTTTGTTTTTCACCCTGTTGTTGACTACTCTATCTTCCCCACTACTTTCATCCATCAATGTCAATATCAACTTTACAGTGACAAAAGAGAAGCAAAGGCTATGAAATGAGTTTGAGGAGTCAGAATCTGTTTTCAGACTTAAACGAGGATCTCCCCTGAATTGGGTCTGGACATTCTCTGGAGTTTGAACAATGCCGTGGGACATTTTCCACTCAGACGTGTTCACAAGAACACAGGTAAGGGGGTGGTGCATCAAGCAGAGAGAGGAAGGAACAATTCAGCTGCAGATCTCCCTTCTTTTTTCTTTTTATGTTTTTATAGCATAGCGACACCGGCGTCGGCTCCTATCACAAAAGTTGTGTCTTCATGCATGGCTTTGCTTGTTCATCCTGTCCTATTTGCATTCTTTTAGTTTTTCTCAAGTTTGCATCTGTCATGGATCAGAATTGTCTTCAACACACCCAGTCACTCAATGTGTTCTCACTTCGGCTCCTCTGGTAATTATGCAGACTTTTACCAGGGGGCTAGCAGGAGATACTTGAGCTGCTTTCTAGCCCCTCTGTATTTTCTCCAGAGGAGTGAGATGCGCAGCAGTTGCTACGAAAATAGAAAGAAAAGAGAAAACGAATATCTCACAGTGAAAAAGCATACGTAGAAGATACAGACGGAGATGCCAAGAGTTTGTGGTGAAAGGCGCTGGTGTCGAGGTGCTGTAAACAAAATCATGTTATAGCTACAGCTGAGATAATGTCACTTCCTGCCTTTGTCTGCTGCACCCAGCTGCTCCACCTCTCACCTGAATGATGTGGAGGATTTGTTGCTAATGTGAACGCGTCTGTGAAGAGAACCTTCCGCTGCGTTGTGCATGTGTGAAAGGCAAACTGCGGGTAAACTCCATGGCCAATTCTCCGGATTTTACCTGGAGGTCACGTCTGAAAACGGCATTAGGAGAAAGAGGGTCATTACAGCCCCTCTGGAGAATGTCCGGTGGTTCTCTGGAGTTCAGTGCATGTCTGAAGAAGCATCTCTTTATCATTTTGGTTTATCGACTCACTGTTGCATGTCGTGTGTATGTGGTGAAGCAAGGGAAGGCGAGTTTGAGTTGGTTGCGGGGATTGAGGCAATTAGCAGTCTCTTGTCCAGTGGGGCTGTGGGAATCCCTTGGAGTAGAGGCTAAGGCGTGATTGTGAAGCTGCACATCACAGCAGCCACTGCTTTGTAGCGTCCATTTATTGTCAGATTGATGATGCACCCTCATTTCCATCCAAGCTCCAGCCTCCTCCACCCCTCCAGTTCTCCCCTCTTTCAGCTGGGAAATTGAATTGTGTTGGAATGCTCTGTTCCTCTTTTCTCTGGCACTTGAATGGGCTCTTTAGTATTTCACACCAAGGTGTCCTTCAGGGTGCGAGGTCAGGCTACCAAAACAGCTTCTAGTAGCGGATTAGGACCAATTAACATCTTTGTACACAAAGAGCTCTGGCAGCTGAACAGGCTGCAGGGTGACCCACACTGCCGTTGCATGCCAAGCCAGGGGACTGCTGCACTTGAACTGAAGTAGCAAAAGAGGGGTGGAGAAAGTTTTCCAAACCTAATGGGAAATGTTGCTACTTCACACCTTGTGAACATATAGGCCATTGAGGAATTGTTATTTAGTGAAATGAGAGTGCAAACCATTTTTTTTTTTTAAAGTCCTACAGAAGTGTACCTTTTCCTCTTCTTTTTATAACGGGCTACATGGAGCCAACGATGGCCTTTAATCTAACTAATATTACTTATTCATAATGTTGCCACACTCAAGACTAGTGCCACCAAATGACTGATGAAGTAGTCTTAAGGAATCAAACTTCGGAAGACATGAATGCTGTATCATGAGCTGCATTTAATATATTTCTCAAATGTTTATGGCGTTGTTCATTGTAGATTTACAGGCAGAATTACAGAGTACACCACATGAAATAAACTTAGTAGACTAAGCATTAGTAATTTTGACATTCTTGGGCTTTGTGACTTTTACTTATTTACCAGTATATAAAAAGTAAATTAGCTATATAAATTCAGAATTAATAAATGTCTGGCATCAGTGTCAACTTAACTCAAACAGCAAGTGCTCTTTCAGAGAGCTGCCCTATCGCACCAATGCTCAGCATTTAGAAGGAATAAACCCAGTAGATGCTAACTGACCACTGCAGCCATATGAGTATATTTAATCTGTATTAAGTCTGCTGTGAATCACAAGGTAAATAGTGGTTAAGGGCTAATAATTACAGTGCAAAATATTTGGATGGTTCCTTCTATCTAAATTTGCTCTACTGGTTTGTTCAAAGAGTAAACGTGTTAATGATGGTTTAATATTAATGTTTGAATCTCTCGGACGTGATGGTGTTTTGTGGTGGTCAGATATAGCTTGATGGTCACAGTGAAAAAGGAAAAGTTCCCTCAAATTTCTTTAAATGCACATACCCCCTAAAGATGCACTGACTTGTGGATTTCCAAGAGGTTACTGTATAATTATGTAGCCCAATTTTCCCTGCAGCATTATTATCGCCCTTCAGGAAATAGCCATATGCATCTCTTTTGAGATCTGTGGGCAATTTGTAGGCTAAGTGTAGCTATTAAGTCCTTTTATAAACATGGCCAACATGGATAATTTGCCATTTGTGGGGAAAGGACCTGGCCACAAGAAAACATAATGTTGTGAAAATTTGATGGAATTTTAATGAAGCCCTTTCTTCTTCTGTTTTCGTGCTGGTTTTCATTTTTTTTTTATGGTCATTGTGATTATACAAATCCTTAACCCGAAGAGCATGGCTATAGTTGATTTATATTTAGTTGAGTACATTTTACCTATTTTATGGTCCTTTGACATATACACATACATTTACATTAACATTAACATTATATAATATGATACTATATATGGCTGCAATACGGTAGCACATTGACAGGGCATTTTGTTGGCCTCTGCCTAATAAGTGGCATGGTGAATGCCCCCCCACTAAGCTTTTGAGATTTACATTTGTACTAGTCTGTTCCAATTTCCTCGCGTATTTGATACCAGCCCCAGGACTGACAGTTTACAGATAAAGAGGAACACCAGACCATGTTAGGAAACTTACCCGTAAGTCTGCAGATGTGCACAGGAATCATGAAGGGGGGCATCAGCAGATCCTTTCCAAACTCAAGCAAAGAGCATTGCTTTGGTAAAGAAAGATTGCGTGTGTGTGCGTATATAGTCTATATGAACTTTTTCAAATCGATATTACAGAAGAACATCCAGACAAATCAAGAGGTTTTCATAATGAAAGTATCTGAGCATGGCATTAATGTAAAGCCATGCCATAGCTTAATAAAAAAACTCCACCGCCAAACCTTCACCTCATTGTACCAACAGATAGGATTCACTGAAAACTATTCAATTTCAACACAGTTAAAACTCTTAAATTACGTAACTACAGTTAAAACTAGTGTGGACACATGTTTCATTATGATGCATAACCTCATAATAACTTTCATAAAGAGTTGATTTTGATGAAATTAACTGAAATCCCTGAAAGATTGGAGAAACTAATTTAAAGTAGCAATTTACAGCACCAATTGCATCAATTGTGAAATGACTGTGGGTAATGTAGGTTGTAAGGACACAGGATTTACTGCACTAATGTGTGGAACCACTGAAATTGTGCTTTTTAAAGCACAAATAAAGATGTGAATAACTGTTTTATCTTACTGATGATTAAAGAAATACGCAGCAGCCCAAGTTCAGGGAAATTGCAGTGTGCAACGCTGCTGACATATTTGACATGTAGTTTTCATTGAGCTCTAGTAGGTTATTTCAGTTCATCTTGCTGCAGTGACTATTGTTTAATACTGGGGGAGGCCACAGGCTATTCGCACTAACCTTCATCGGTGATGACCCTTCATTTAGTAGTCTATGATTGTGAGGCTCAGAACTAACTACGTGCCTGTGTAATTGTATTCACTATTCATGAACAAGTGGATTCCATGAATTTTTTCCTGACATTTGCCTGTCTTTGACATTTGGACCTGGAAGTGCATGAAAGCTGTTTAAGTCACATCTTGAAAGGTCAGCCTGTGATTATCAACTGTGCTGGAAGGAAGTCTACCTTTTCCCATGTTGATTGGTAGCTTTCAGTTCCACAAGAGAAATCCAATATGTCAGTTTTACCTGCCTTATTTTGCTGTCCTGTGGCCTCTTGAAATATAGCAATGAATGAACCTATATATGTAACCCTTCTGTCTTTCAGCTTACTCCACTGTGTCTGGTGTAAATGGACCCCTGGTGATCCTGGATAATGTGAAGGTGAGTCTATAAATTAATTCATATAATAATAATGACGATGATTATTAATTTGAAAGATATTCCCCTATTGTGAAAATTCATTTAGAAAAAATATATCAATGAGACTGGAATTGGCAAAACTGCCAATTGACTTTCAGAAGCCACTATAAAGTATACACGGTCATATTGGCAGATCCCTGTTGTATTGGTGATACCAGTTTCATACCAGTTGGGCAGCTGTAGTGAAACTGTTTTATCATTCTGAACTAGTTCCCCAGATATGCAGAGATTGTTCACCTGACTCTGCCGGATGGCACCAAGAGGAGCGGGCAGGTCCTGGAGGTGATTGGAAGCAAGGCAGTGGTCCAGGTAAGAAGCAGGATCTAATATGTCTGCTGTTTATAACTGTGAAGGCACCAAATGTGCACTAATCCAAAGCTGAAAATAGTCCACAATAATTAAACTCAAGCATGAATAGCATTTGCCAAAATCGACCTATCCTGTGCTTTGACATAGCTCAATATCTATTTGATGGTTTGGCACAACATTTTATACTGACATTCACGGATCCCTACTAATTATTTGTTAACGCAAATATTTTCCTTGATCTGGTAAAATCATGTAAATTATCTCAGATTCTACTTGATATATAGGCACAAATTTTAGATATAGATGCCAATTTTTACTGACTTCTTATTGTGTCATGTAGAATTTGCTATTATTTAAAATGTCTCCACAAATATTAGATTGTACATATAAATAGTCCACAGGGAATTTATGCTAATATTTGGAATGTTATGTTTTTTAAGCACTATCCTTTCATCTTTCACCCCTGTTATTTAATTATCCCATTCTGTACTTTGTATTAAAAAGCAATCTGGAAAATAAAAGATGCTTTACCATCATGGCAATCCCTGTACTTGCTAGTCTTTAACATGCTAGCATTGTCATTGCTGTGTGTGTGTGTTTGTACAGGTGTTTGAGGGAACTTCAGGCATTGATGCCAAGAAGACAGCCTGCGAGTTCACTGGTGATATCCTGCGCACGCCAGTATCAGAGGATATGCTGGGTATGACATCAATTCGATTTCACTGAGCAAACTGAATCCAAATGTAGCTTATTTTACTACTTATGTACTCAGTAAATGGTAAGCAACAGCAATGAATGAAACCTCTGTGAATGCTTTTGAATATCTCAATCAGCGCAATTATCTCAGTACAGCACAAGGTTACATATATTGGAACAGCTGTAGAAAGTAAAACCTGCTTTTGTTTTTGAAGTATCATTTATCCCATCCATGAATTTATAATTACTTGTACTTGTTACTTGTAGACTCAACAAGAGCCATCAGAAGCACTCTTATCTGTTAAGAATCTGACACAAAATAGATTAGATCAGATGGGGTTGGAAGTGTCATCTAATGAACTTCATTTTATCATCATTGCTTAGTAATTTTCTTTGAATTGAACTTAAAAAAGAATGTAGTTGCTATTTATCACACTACAGACTTGATTTCTGTTAGGCTAAAAGGAGACAATCTTCGTTTTCAGGGCGCGTGTTCAATGGATCTGGCAAGCCCATCGACCGTGGACCCAATGTGCTGGCTGAGGACTACTTGGACATTATGGGTATGACCTCACTAACGTACTGCCCTTCTGTGGATTTGTAGGACTTTTTTCCTGATGCTAATAGAACATTTTCAATCAAAGTCAACATTTTGTAATTTTGTCCACTGCCTGTAAGTACATGGACGTGTTTCTTTGTTTTGGGTCTCAAAGTGAAATGGTGTTTCCATATTTTCCAGGTCAGCCCATCAATCCTCAGTGCCGTATCTACCCGGAGGAAATGATCCAGACTGGCATCTCAGCCATCGATGGCATGAACAGCATCGCCAGAGGACAGAAGATCCCAATATTTTCAGCTGCTGGGCTACCACACAATGAGGTGATACCACCAGACCAGCTCATTTCAACAAACATAGAAAAACACAATTCCTTCAGTACCTGATTACCAGCCTGAAAGTATTTTCTGAATGCAAGGAAAATGGTATCAGATCCCTTACTTGTACCAAAATGTGAAGTAAATACAAATATTTTAGACTAAAAGAAAGGCTTCCAGCTTAATACATCCATATCAGTTTTACTATAATAAATCAGTGATTATGTTATTTAATTGAAATGACACCACAGCATTAAACTGAATATGTCAACACTGTTGTGGCGCTGCTACTTTTTTTTTCTGTACATTCAAATTATTTTGTCTAGCCCCCATTCATATAAACGATGGTAGGCTAAACGGCAAACACACCTAATTGATTTATTCTTCTTTTTACTTTGGAATAAATCTTGATGAAAATAGAACCTTTAAAAATTCAATTACTGGAACTTGTGATTGAATTTTAGAATGGAGTGTGTGATTATCTTCATTTAAAAATGGCAGAACCTCCGCTACTTAGCTAATCTAGAAGCTAAAAGAGTGTATGTGTTCCCAAAGTCAAAAGTGAGCCCCATGCCAAAATGACAACAGTAATATTTTAATAAAACATTAATCAACATTATTCACATGTCTGCTGTGCTCCTATGTCATGTGAAACCAGTTTGACTTCTGCTATCCTAAACTCCATGGCTCGGTTCTCCAACACAAATGTTCCACACATTAATGTATCAAGCTGTATATAAACAGTGTAGTAAAACATGTAACTGTTTATTGGTCTGTGCAATACATGACCTGCACACATATACATGGACATAGGAGACACAACAGAAATTATGGATTAAGTAGGAAACACTCTTGTCTGTCTGTGGGATTTGTAGTTTGCCAGTAAACAGTAAAGAAACCAGAACTTCTGCCAAAGTCACAGGGCTTGAATTTACTGCTTGGTGCTTGGCATTCACCAAGCTTTTGCTACAGTGTGTGTCGTAATCATTGTGACTGACAGCTGTGCAGCAAAAACAGCTTTGTTGTGGTTATTCCAGCTAGATTGTCACAATAGGCTAGTTTAAGTAGGACAGCTCAAGAATTTGTCCAAAAGCAACTGAACTAAATTAAACTAGAAATACACTCTGTAGAGCACATACCTCCACCAAGGCCAAACAATCCTACACATGTCTGTATAGCTCGTATAATAGAACAATTATAGGAAAAAGGAAGAAGTGTGATAATCTTTGGCTAATTCTAAAAACTCATACGTGTCCAATCAAAAATATGTTTGATATTTTGACATCAGTATCCGGTCATTATTTTCTGAGTGATTGACAAAAATGATGAACAATGCCCCATCTTGCAATGTTGAGGACAGAAATTTAAAACAATTCCCAAATGTAACCCTAACCCTAACCCTAACCCGCTTAGTACGCGTTAACAAACGACTAAAGACACACGGTGAAAACATAACCTCCTTGGTTGAGGTGATGAAATAAATAATGGCCACCAAGATAACTGCATTGTGTTTGTCAAAAAATCCACTGAACCATTCTAGCTCAATTGAGGTTTCTTGAGTGACCATTGGTGGTTCTTGATGCTCTTCAGGTAAAAGAAGAGGATTTTCTATTCTTCTTTTCACTCCTAAAGTCCTTTACACATCAGTTCTCAGGGACACATTTTGATGCTGTTACGTTCTCACAATGGAGAACCAATATCAGCCACAACATTTTATTTCCTTTGCGGGAATGTTTATATATCCACACTTGCACATTATTTAAACACAACTCGGTTTTAAACTTCCTGTTTTTCTTTGTGTGTGTGAATGTAAATGACTAAATGTTTTGCACTGCACCCCCTCATAATGAATATGGCTATTTCAATAATAAATCTAAGTAAAGTACAATAAAATCAGCAATGGCATCACTGGAGAGAATCTGTGCAAAGTATCCACAACTGTCTCAACACTCCCAGTGTTAACTTCTCAGTTCCATTCCCACTTTTACAAAGTGTGATCAAACTGTCTTATCACAGAATCCTGATAATGATGAGTGGCTTGTCGTGCAGTGGAGATGTTGTGAAAATGTGGCTCGTTGTTTCATTAAGCACATGTCACAGAGGTCATTCATGCCATAGCTTCCTCTATGGGCCAGGTGTCCGAACACTGGGTGCATGGAGAGGTCAGGCCTTATCAAGGCTGTGGCTGTTGCATTATGTGACGAGCGTGAAATTCCTCTTTACTTCCACAATTCATTATATAACACTCTTTACTCGTTTCAATCAGTTTAGTAAAGAAATTAGTTGGGAGTTTATTGTATAACCAATTTATTGATAACTTGAGGACTAGAGAAGTTGTCTGGATAAAGCCCTTAATAATTTCCTGAGAACTACTTTCATGAAAAGACTGAAGAGAAACAATGATTTGATCCAGTGATTATTGTCCGTTAGAGTTGTAAATAGACTCCAAACTCCACTGGTTCATATTGAAGATGAAACTTTTTTTTTTATTAAGCTGAACAATTTAATATTGACATATCAAACTTTGTATTATAATACTCATTGTATTCAAAACCTGATATGTGTTATGCCTCAGTGCCATAGAGTCCCATTGTTGTTTAAAAAAAGACATACATAAATGGTCTTCACTTTTGACAGTAGACCTAACAAACATGACAAGTGGTAACTAAAAATGGCTGAAATTTTTTTTAGGCGTTTTCACATCTTGTCACCTTGTTCTTGTTAACATAAACTACGCTAAAACTTGTGTTTTTGTCTTTACAGATTCACATCTAAGTTGAATCTTTGAGTTTTAGTTATAAATTGTATTTAGCAAAGGATTCAGATTTGATAGAATACTGTCAAAACCCAGCCCTGCTTGACTGATATATAAATTTTACCTTTGCACATTTTAGTGACATCAGCTATATTAAGAGAGTCTATGTGTTGAGATTGAGACATCTTGACTGTCTAAATCATTCTGTGTGTTTTCTGTTTCCCAGATTGCTGCCCAGATCTGTCGCCAGGCTGGCCTGGTGCAGAAGTCCAAGGATGTAATGGACTACAGTTCTGACAACTTTGCCATTGTCTTTGCAGCCATGGGGGTGAGCAGGCAGTGTTCAGCAGACACTTGTTCAAACATTAATTTCCCCAGTCTGTAACTCTAATCCCCCTCTTAACCCTGATGTGACACCTTGTCTCCTCTCTCCCACCCTGCTTTCTGTCTTTTATTCATCAGGTGATTTAACCTTTAAGTCCCTCTTGTTATTTCTGCACCCCTGAGCATATCCCTCGGCCATGTAGACAGGTCACTAATTCAACAGGTTCTTTTAACACTGTCTACCCTGCAGTATCAAGTTCTCTCCTCCTCAGCTGCTCCTCCCGTCTGCTCTAACACCCCATTTGTGACAGTGCTGACCTCTAACATGCACGGTTCACTTGCTAAATACTAACCCTTCCCTCTTATTTTGTGTTGTGTTTAAGTCTAGCAGGAGAGTTGAGTATTTATCCAACTCATCACATGAATATTCATCTTTTTAAAGGACATAGTGCACACTTTAACAGCAACGTATGTGTTTAATAGTAAAGTAAAAACACATTCAAGACACTGTTTATTAAAGAGACAGAAGAGCACTTCAGGGCTTCTGTTGAATTTGAACTAATTTAAGATTTTGTGTTAGTGTTTGTCCTAAAAGTAAAAAGTCCATTTATTAGTTGCAGCCATTTTAAAGCAAGAATACAAAAGATCTCCCAAGCGAACATGTTTCAGTTTAAAACGTTGGTCTCATGTCAGATTAAGAATCTAATTCAGTTTTATGTTATAGCAGTCTTATATGGACAGACTTAGGCATACTACATATAATGTAAATTATGTATATCCTCAAAACACTCAATACACAGCATGTGAACAAACAGAAATAAGAGTTTTGTCATTATATACTTCATGCTTTATACATTATAAAACAGGCAGTGGTATTCCTAACAATGACATCTATGAAAATCAATTCATGGTAAGTGATGAGAGGAGGCAAGTGTCCCTTTCATTCATAATGGTCCTCCAATATACAACTGCTATCAGCAGTGACAGCAGTCCCTCTGTGCACCATGCTGTTTCCATAATGGTTCTGTCATGCTTGTATAAGGCCATAACCTGCATTTATGCAAAGCCCCTTTCACATTGGACAAAAAAGCCCACCAACACCCACTAACATCTGGCTTTTGTCTTCAGTGTTAAAGGGTGCAATCAGCTTTCATTCCCAGGTCACAGGTATTTATCGGCTCCAACTCCGATCAGCAGTGATTGAAACGTGACTCCCAGGCGACAACAAATTTTCGCCCCATTTCCAGAACAAAGCTATGACATGTGCCATGTGGGCAATGAAGGCTTGTGGTATATGACAACATTGCTCAGTTGATGTATGCAGAGACTAAAGTACATTTATGTTGTAAAAGTAACCACCCTGGCCTCCATGCATGCCGGATAGTTGATAATTTCCCTGAGTAAGGCGAACACTTTTAAATATGAATATCATGTCAATAAGCTCAGATTTGGTTGTGATTTTAATCCCAAGAATTTGAACTTTTTTAAATGTATTGTGGCAGTTGGGTTAACATTCTTCAACTGTTTCCATGGGTTGTTTGACAGCCTGTGCTCCAACTGCTGGTTGGGTTATTAAGCTGACCAGATCAAGGGTTATAGCTATAAAGAAAACACCTTTCTTTGCCTGTTCCTCTGTTTCCCCAGGCCTCACAGTTTAAAATCATCTGTTGTAACAGATACTTAGTACGTCAGTAATGTTGCATATCTGATGTCTGAATCGGCCTTTTGCTGTATCAAGATCCCTCACCTAAATGTGCTCAGTGTCATTAACTTGTATCAATTGTGTCGCAGGTCAACATGGAAACTGCCCGCTTCTTCAAGTCCGACTTTGAGGAGAATGGTTCCATGGACAACGTCTGCCTTTTCTTGAACCTGGCCAACGATCCCACGTAAGATTCAACTAGAATATGTGAAAGCTGTAATCGTAATATTTGTAAGTCATTGATACTCACGGACAATCTTTTAGCAATGGAAATCTGAGATGATGTTTTCAGAAAGCTTTCTAGATTCATATGCACATAAGTTGTGCCCAGTCTCTAGAATATATTTTCTCCCTGATAAATTTAATTCAGACCTTAATTTCTTACGTGTACATACTGATAACTTGCTGTTGTTGTTTCTGTGACCAATCAGCATCGAGCGTATCATCACCCCACGCTTGGCGCTGACCACAGCAGAGTACCTGGCCTATCAGTGTGAGAAGCACGTCTTGGTCATCCTGACTGACATGAGCTCCTACGCTGAGGCTCTGAGAGAGGTATGGCTACCTGTCCAATATGACACATTTGTTTAAGCTCTTTGATGGAAAACAATGATTTTTGCTCTTGATGAAGTGTGGTTAATATGGCCACTGCCAAACTTCAAAAAGGTACCAATTTTGACTGAAAGTAGAAAATCATTTATGTTCTGTCTATTTGAATCATTTACAGGAACACTTTGACACACTACATCAAGGTCTGAGCTCTTTTCACTTCAACACTCGTTAGTTCAGCTACTTCTAAGGATGTTCCTGTGAATGGATAGTATTGAGATTTATAAATTTCTTGATGCCAACACATTCTGTGAAAACACCAAAAGCAAAGATTTGTTAGCCCGTTACTCAATACCTTCTGCCTTTTTGATCTAATCACTAATCCGCAAACCAATGGTACTTATTGAGGATCCAACTCTTTAAGCATAACTCATATGATCAAAAGCTAATTGCTAATATTGTTGCTCGCCAAGAGCTTCAGCCATTGCGTTATTTAAAACTCAAAGGGTTATAAAATGTCCTTACTTCAGGGTAGACTGGATGCTACAGTGAGTCACTTTGGCCATGATGTTGGAATGCTTGAAAAAGTATTGGTTCTGTTTTAAAAGTAATGATTTAGTTATGATTTAGATTTCTAAATTATACCCAACCCTCTGCACTGAACATTAGTGAAAATCTATATTTCGATTTTAAACATGCTGTGTATGAAGATGACAGAAAAGGTGTGATATGAACCAAGCTTTTTAATGGAGCTGTAGGTACGTGTGCCTTACTGTCAATGTTATATTATAATACTGTAGATTTAGGCACATCTATTATTGTAGTTATAGTTATATCTTCACCATAGTATTATCCTACAGAATCCTCTGTGAAGACTCTGTTGCCTTAGCTGCTGCTTGTGTTACGGCGTGTCAACATAACACACCAGTGTAAATTCTCTGCAGCATCAGCACAAAGGTGATGGACTCACTAAAGTCATTGCTGAAAGGGAGGGTAATGTGTCCTTCATTTGTGTAGGAAATACCTTTATTTCATTATTGTCCGCTTGCCTTTAAAAGGAAATGGTCCCCCCTCGCTGCACTCCTCTCTCCTCATATGAGGACTAAGGCCCCCTCGACTCACTCTTTTGTGTTTCTATACCGGCAGCACAATGTGTTTTTTAAATGGCGCATGTGCGTTTCCCTTCTTGCATTCGCTGTCCCTAACCTTGGCACATGCACGCTGCACCAATAGTCAGCTAAGACTCACACAGCTTGATGGGTATTTCTGCACTTACAAAGAGCCAGGAGGACATTAACATTTAACTTCTCTTCCCATTCATATGGGTGAAGGTTTAGTTTTGCATTGAATCTACAGTTCAGAAGTGTTTAGCCTGCCCATCAACCTTTGAATCCAAAGATGAATGAGATACATTTTCTTTCCTGCTTGCTCTGAATTCACTTGACTATGGGAACAAGGATTTATTTTTGGTCATTTTTGCAGAGGGTTAAAAACAGAATGGCAACATTTCCAACCAGCTGTTGGCCTCTTCTGAAATATAGTGAAGGAGTTAGCATCACTTGACTCTCTAACAGTAAATGGATTCAAAATACTCATCTTTTTTTTTGTTTACAATGAATAGTATAGCACAAAAGTCAAGTCTTACATATTATAAATATCGACTTATTCAGTCTGATAGGAAACATCTTTAAATCTCCATCTTTACAGAACCAAGGGTCTATTGGGAAACAGAGAACAGACTTTAAAGCTGTATTATTTTTAATAAACAGAAATGCTTGGTGAAATCTGTCACTTGTGCCCCAAGAACCCTGACATACTGTTTCTGACATACGTAGCCATTGTACACCACCTGTCCTGTACCAAACAGACAGACTCAGTTAGCTAAAACCAGTTGCTGAACATACTGGAACATGTAGCAGCTTCAGAGACAGGTTATTTTTAATCTTCAATATCTTCATTTATACATCAAAGCTAATGTTGCTCTGTGCTGGGTTAGTAGTCAGGCAATACTTATCTAAAATGTATGTTGCAGTACTTGTAGAAGGTGATAATTCACTTCTTTAAATTTTCAACTCACTCTACTGCTCCCAAGTGGCAAAACAACTAATCAATGTGGCTTTAAAATGTTCTCAAACCTGATGGAAATAAGAGAAAAGTGAAGCAATAAAATGGATTTGAATGGGACCAACCTTGTAAACTATTTTACACCACTCATGCCGCCCACCTTTAGGTCTCTGCTGCCCGTGAGGAAGTGCCTGGTCGCAGAGGCTTTCCCGGCTACATGTACACTGATCTGGCCACAATCTACGAGCGTGCCGGCCGTGTGGAGGGCAGAAACGGCTCCATCACTCAGATCCCCATTCTCACCATGCCCAACGATGGTGAGAGCTGCAGCACCAGAACAAGAGCTTCCTGTGTTTCACAACCTTCAGTCTTGTATTGGAACTTGATATGAAATATTGTGTATCATTCACAGCAGGGTTAATAGCTTTCCTCAACTTATGTAGCCGTTGTGTATCGATGTGGTTATACAGATTATATGTCTATATTCCATTATCATTATAGTGGAGAGGCGGTGGTCTAGTGGCAGAAACTTGGACTATGGGCAGATAAGGTCTCTGGTTCGTCTCTGGTTCGACTCCACGGAGAGACAACAAAAGACGAACCTGGATTGATCTGTCCAAAAATCCAAGAGTCTCCCTACCCTGTCTGGTGCCCCTGAGCAAGGCACCTTACTCCCCCAACATCTGCTCCCTGAGCGCCGTACATGGTCGCTCACTGCTCTGTGTGTCCTGCACCAGATGGGTCAAAAGCAGAAGTTAAATTTCCCTACCTGCATGAGTGTGCCTTTGCATGTCTGTGCATGTGTTTGAGACAGACTAATAAATGCATCTTAATCTTAATCTTAATCTGTCCTTAATGCATAAATCTTTTTGGCAAATCAATTACAGAAGTGATCTGATATGCACTCTGGAGATATTTCTGATACCTTAAGTTACCATAGCAACAAGTATGAAGAGGCTACTCTTATATAGTTGAACAGAAGTCCCCATTACATCATCGCTGAGGAGGTAGTGTGAGTTTGACTAAACACTGCTGTTCCCAAGGGCTCTCAGGCTGAACTCTGCAGAGTTAAATCTGTAAAATGAAAAGCTAACAGATGTGTCCTATCTGTTGAATAGTATCTCAGTTGTAGATGTTCTTCACTGAGAGTGTTAACTTAAATCCTACATGTGTTTCATAATTTATAATAATTCTACTTCTGTGTTTAATTGTAAGAGATAAGTCTTGTTTGTCTTTGTGTCTGACAGATATTACCCATCCCATTCCTGATCTGACGGGATACATCACAGAGGGTCAGGTCTATGTTGACAGACAGCTGCACAACAGACAGGTATATGAGTTCTTGAGTTGTGCCAGTCATTTTGTGTGGATTTGAACATTAATACTGTACATGGAGTGATTAATCACGCCTATGTTCTTGGTCACCTAACCAGATGAAATATATTCCTAACTACACATTAACATAACTCCCTGGTTCCCTTTTTACTAACCTCTACAGTTAAAACAATTATAGTGTTCAGCAGCTTTAAAATGTTGTATTAGTTAGACAACCTTTATACTTGTCTTTCAGATCTACCCACCCATCAACGTGTTGCCCTCACTGTCTCGTCTCATGAAGTCAGCCATCGGCGAGGGGATGACCAGGAAGGACCATGCTGATGTCTCTAACCAGCTGGTAAGAAGGTTTACCTTGTACCTAAATGATTCACCCTGTAACATGGACATAGTTTTTCTCTCTAAATGAGTTAAAAGTACATGCTGTCAACTACTACTTTGCTTTTTACATAGCTCACACTGTAGACAGGCAAAAGAGAGATCATTACAATGAGCGATGCTTCCTCACAATTATTTTAAATAAGACAAATATCACAAAGTCTCCATCACTTAATATTTTATTATCTGTTAAATTCAGATACTTGGTGCTGAACCACATCCTAAAGATCGCACATTGACCAAAACAGTCCAGTCATATATCTGTATAGGTGTGTTTTGACCTGGTATTGTTTTACTACTATAATACTGTATTACTTATGTCTCCTCTTGTCTCCAGTATGCCTGCTATGCCATTGGTAAGGACGTGCAGGCCATGAAGGCTGTGGTGGGCGAGGAGGCCCTCACCTCTGATGATCTGCTCTACCTGGAGTTCCTACAGAAGTTTGAGAAGAACTTCATCGCTCAAGGTGAGAACATGCTAAAGAAGCAGTTTGGCAATAGTAGACGAAGTTTGTTTTCAAACTTCATAATAGTGTAGGTGGAAGCAGTAGCTGGCAACCACCAAAATGCTTTTATCTCTCGGGATCTTCTGGTGCACAAAGTGAAACCATGTGTGCGCGTGTACATGTGTACATCCATCTAAACACACATTACCATCTTGATAATGTGAAGATGTATGTTTTGCTTAGAAAGGCATAACAGGCTTCCCTCCCGCCCTTGTAAAACCTTGAAAAAGTCTGAAAATGTATATAAACATTCTCAGAGATTCTGTCAGAGCTCCCAGAAACAGAAGCACTTCTATCTGAAAGGGGTAATCTACGTTAAGGTTCACATTAACATTCAGTTGGTGATTTATGGAGAGGATTGGAAATCGGCTGCTCGAGGTTATGTTGTTAAAAAATATAGGTAGGATAATTGAAACTCTAAATTATTAGTTACATTATCAACCAAATGTTAATATTAGTCAGTGCGGTATGGAAAGTGTTTTTTTTTTTTTATTGGATTGGATGAATGTTGAACTATCCATTCTACCTGATCTGTACATTATATACAAGTAATTGACTGCAGCTTAAACGCTGAATACCTGATGATTCTTTCCTTGACATTTGGTTTTGTAAAGCGGCTTTGCCTAAAGGGGCAGCATTAGTAAATAGTATGATTGAATACTAACCTTCACCATTGTGTCTCCCTCAGGCCCATACGACAACAGGACAGTGTACGAGACCCTGGACATTGGCTGGCAGTTGCTGCGAATCTTCCCCAAGGAGATGCTGAAGAGGATTCCTCAGAGCACCCTGGCGGAGTTTTACCCGAGGGAGTCTGCTGTTCGCCACTGAGGCACACAAAGGATACCTCTGGCTGTACCTCCGCTCACCCCTCCTACCCACCATCCTCCTACCCACCATCCTCATCTCCCTTTGCTCCTTACTGCACTTCCAGGGGCTGCGAGGCTGACATTGTCTCTGCCCATCCCAAACATCATGTTGTTCTTGTTACCTCCAATTCTTCTAGTCTCCCTCCCATGAGTCAGCTCACCCCAGCATCACCCTCTCTTCTCCCCCACCCTGAATGGAGACCAGGGCAATATCTTCCCCTTCTATAGATGTACTGTTGTGTATGAAAAGTGTCTGTGGTTGTAATATCTACCCGTGATTGCAAAAACGTGAACATGTCTTTAAAATGATAGATCAGTATTTATTTATTGGGGAGTGTTACTGCTGGAGTTTCCTCTTTTTGTCAATAAATACTTTAAAATATCCATCCCCTAAACACAGCAGGGTTCTAATGGAAGAAAGGCGTGTCTACATATGGAGGTCGACAAAATAACAAACACCCTGGACTACAGCATTAGCCCTGCAGTCAGTACCATAAAGGTGACACTCATAAAGCTTGGTTTTCTTATTGAGAATGTCAGAGGTGATAATTCCACTTGATTGTCCTTTTCTTGACAAAGACATACACTTTGATTATTTTCTGATCAACACAAAATGCAGCTTCATTAATGTCACCATATTGGTATTAACCCGAGGGCGACTTTACAATCTGGTCTCTTTTATTTTGTCCACCCTTCTGTAGATCGTTTAATAAAGACAAATGCTGTTTTTTTCCATGTCGGTTACTTCAAGTTCACCATGACTTAAATCTTTTTATGTTACCATGCACCACATCCTGAGTAAACGTACAAACGTGGGCCACCAGCAGAGTTCAGATGTTCACTGTGTTGCTCCTCTGGTACTTCATGACCTGTCTCTCCCCTTTGTAGGGCGCTCTTGCTTCCTGTATCTCCTCTTTAGATGATGCAGTGGATGATAACATTATTTGTGTTCTATTGTTTTGATTTTTGTCGTGAAAGAGTTAAAAGAAGTCTGTTAAACATTCCCATTCGTTTACAGTAACTAAATCTTTGTCGTGCAAAATGGTTTTGTGAGTTGTGTGTCCATGAATAAAGTAAATTATATGAGAAATCTTGTCTGGTTTTAAATGGTCAGCTCTGACACACTTCATGGGCTCAGTGTCTTCCTCCTCTCACATGATGATGGCAGTTTGCTTTGCTCATCATTTATATAAAGTGTTTTCAAAAATGCGGATGAGCTTTGTAACTGAAAGATGTTTGTTTCCTCTTTTTGCTCTAAAACACAGCTAACTCTTAAGACATCTATTTATGAGTGTCAGTGGATAATCTAAGATTAAGATGCATTTATTAGTCCCACAGACATGCAAAGGCACACTCATGCAGGTAGGGAAATTTAACCTCTGCTTTTGACCCATCTGGTGCAGTACACACAGAGCAGTGAGCGACCATGTACGGCGCTCGGGGAGCAGATAATGGGGGGGTAAAAGTGCCTTGCTAAGGGGCACTAGACAGGGTAGGGAGACTCTTGGATTTTTGGACAGATCAATCCAGGGTCGTCTTTTTTATGTCTCTCCGTGGAGTCGAACCAGAGACCTTATCTGCCCATAGTCCAAGTTTCTGCCACTAGACCACCGCCTCTCACTACTAGAGCACTGAGCTCCCAGACTTCAGGCTTACTTGTAAGTGAAGTAAGAGCCAGAGCTTTTAGCCATCAAGCTCCTCCTCTGTGGAACCATCTCCCAGTTTCTGTTTAGGAAGCAGAAGAAACTTTTCTTTTATAAAACGTATAGTTCGTGATGGTCCAGGCTTGTCTTGGACCTGATCTTAGTTCTGCTGTATAGGTCTAGAATTTGACACATGGAGCTTTTCTTTCCTCTTCATCCTCATCACATTAATATCTAATCAATACATGTTACTGACTTGACGTCTTTCCTGGAGTCCTTGTGATTTTTCGTTTGCAGATCCAGGATCACTGCTGCGGCCACATCATGACGGTGGATTGCGAATCAGTGATTGTGATGGTGGATCTTGATCGAGGTGGAGGCTGTTGATGGACTACTATTACAACAAGACTGCTTGATATACAATATGCCTACTCACATAATCTACCATTTCAATTGTCATTGCTGGTCCCATCATCCATTTTCCTATGTACAAATACTATAAAAATTAACAATCTTTCCATTACGTTACAAACTGGTTCTTCTCATCAATGGTGTAAATACTGTACTATACTCGGCAGCTATTGCACTTCTGATCGTCCTGGGAGAGGGATCCCTCACATGTGGCTCTCTGTGTGGTTTCTATGTTCTTTTTACCCTGTGTGGTTTCTGTTCTTACCCTTGTTGAGGGTTAAGAACAGAGGACGTCTCACCTTGTTAAACAGGGCGGCTGTAGCTGAGGGTAGAGCGGTCGGCAGTTCAGCAGTACGAGCCCCAGTCTTCCCCATCTGCATCCTGAAGTGTCCTTGGGCAAGATGCTGAACCCCGAATGGCCCCTCATAGCACAACAAAGTGCTGGGTGATGTAAAACTACTGTAAAGAGTTTTGAGTTGTCATCAAGACTAGAAAAGCGCTATGTATATACAAACAATTCACCATTTACCATTTAAAACCTATGAGACGAACTGTGATTTATGAACATGGGCTTTACAAATCAAATTTGATGGATTGATATCCAGTTTGTGGTTTGTGGTCCCATCAAATACAGGTAATTATGTTTCATGTATTACCTGTTCATATATTCATGTTACTGTATATGCTATTAATAATGTTATACATGAAAATTTCAATAAATAAATGAAGCGCGGGGTGGGACTATTAAAATGGCGCCGGTGCTCCACAGCTGGCGGGACGTGTTACTGCGCTGAACGCGACAGGTGTGTCTCACCTGTCACTTCCTGTTCAGCTGTGCGCGCCCAGTTTGTCATCATGGCTGCTGAGGAGCTCCAGAAGATCCGTGTGATCACCCAGCTGTCAAACCAAGGTGAGTGACGTGCTCCTGGGACCAGGCTGCGGGCTGACTCCACACACATGTCGCACACATGTCGGTACACACACGAACACTGACGATACACAAATCACGCGTATTCGCAAACAAACCCTTCAGGAGATCTCAGACCAAGTCGTGATCATGTCCGTAAATGATTAACTCAAGTTTAATCTTCACCAGCTCCAGCCGAGTTTGTTCCTTTACAGCACTTCCTCCCCACGGGAAGGAATGGATATTTCTTATTCAGGCCTGAGTTCTACTTTCGAGTGGCCCCAAGAATTAAAGTGCAAGTAGAAAATCAAAGCTCCCCTGTTGTTGGAGTCAGTATTTCACTGCTGTGGGAAGAAAAAATTAACTACAACAACAATACTAATATATTTTTACTAAATCCATTATATTTTATCGAGGCAATAGTTCTCAATTTAAAAAGAACTAGTTGTATCAGTATCAATAATAACATATTTCCCTTGGAATGTTCTGTAGTTAGAATAATTCAAACGTGACAGTGAAGTTTAGTACAAAGTAGAATTTACAGTATTTAAGTACATGTCCTTCATTCCGCATTATATCTAGGACCTATGATCATTACTACAGCTTTAAGACAGTATGAGAATAACCCCCTGGATATCAACACCTTCTGCTCCACTGCCTGGTATATTTCATTGTCTGTGAATATTAGAAATAAAATGCATAAAATAGTTAATATTCAAAACTGTCAGACATTGATCTGTTAGAGAAGAGAGAGTGAGCCATAACTAAATCAACAAATCAATCAATCAATCAAATTGTATTTGTATAGCCCATGTTCACGAATCCCAATTTGTCTCATAGGGCTTTAAACAAGATGTGACATCATCTGCCCCTTGACCCGAAACAAGAGATAGGAAAAAAACTACATTAAAAAAAAGTCAGTCTTAAATGCAGAAGAAGTGTATCTTTAGTCACTTCCTTAATTCATGACATCACAAGCAGCAAACAGAGGCTAAATGTGGTCACTGATGAACATGTTGTTCCATGTGGAAAACATAGGAGCATGTGTTTTGAGTTTTTTTGCTTATGTCTATAAGGTACAGCCCTAGACTGGAAACACACTTTTATATAGTTTTTCTTAATACATACATAACATACAATGTGAAAAGTTATTACAAAGTAGTATTACCATTTGTGGCTGCTATCTGTACTTAACATGTCTTATCTTGGGAGTGACCAGTACAACTTTTAATTGGAGAGTAGCTCCTCTTACTTCCTCTTACTATTGTAATAACACCACAGGGCAGATTTTCAGGTCCATCATAATTGTTGCTATAGTCAAAGCCCCATGTCAGTCACTGGGCACGAGTGGCAGTAGTCACTGGATGAGCCGTTCTCACGTGCTGGACAAGTTTCCAAACGTTGACTGTGTTTTAAATAGGAACCTACGAGTACTGTGCTCTTCACTGACATTTGCTTTACTGAGGAAGATGGCTCACTGGCATCCTTTGCTCCCCATAGCCCTACACGAGTATGGAAGCCTGCAGAGGAAGCATGAGACAGCAGCCATGGAGGTGAGTGTCAATAGCGCTCAGGTTTACACCCATATATCATTGTGTGTTTGACAGTGCACTATGAAGAGTTCGTCTCCCTCACCATGAATGTCATGTAGGTTAGTTACAGTAGCATCGGTACAATCACTTACTATAAATAGTAGGAACGGGAATCGGCAGGGACCTCCCGAGACGATACTATCACGATACGTAGGTGGCGATACGATATGTATTGCGATTCTGTAAGTATTGCGATTCGATTTTCCGATTTCTAGCAAATTTTTTTTTAAATACAGGACCATGAAAAACAATACAACACAGTCAAATTCACCTAGAGCTTTACAAGTTTTATTTCAAATATTAACATTAACTTAGCAGCCAATAGAGAAAATAAATAAAAATGTGCCCTATTAATGTAAAGTCCATGTTAACTGCACACAAACTGAAAGATTAAGAAATGGATGCCACTTAGGCTACTTTTAAACAATAAATAAAAGGTAAATTAAAGAGAATGAATAAAAGTTTACTTAAAATATAAACTTTGAAATAAATAAAAAGTAGGCTATGCTTCACTGTTGTTTGCATGTAGGCTATGCAAAGCTAGTGCTTGGCTATGTTTAGATTCTTGTGCAAAAACAAGAGCTGGTCAACATGCTCTGGGGTGAGGTTGGTCCTGCCCCCCATATATCGGCCCCTGTGTAAAACCAATAAATATATGTTTTTTTGTTTTTTTTATTGTAAAAAATATTTAAAAAAAGATTCATATCGTCATTCATAAGAATCGCGATTCGTAACTGAATCGATTATTTCCCCCGTCCCTAATTAATTCAACAGCTGGATGAAGCTTTTACAAAATGGTTATTAATGATAAGAGCAGATTAACAATAGCACTGAATGTGTGAATTGAGAGAGATGACATGGAGATCGTGGTGCTGGTGGCGGACCCTGTGTCGCGTTGGCATTGGGCACGGACGGTGGACCAGGGCCGCGGTGGTGGCTTGTGATTGGTCCTGGTGGGCGGCGGTGGATGGTGACTGAGGACTGGAGTGGCGTCTGGTCTGGATGGTGGATCGTGGTCTAGATGGTTGCTGAGCATGGACTGTACTTGCAGCGGGACTGCTTGGCATGTCATGTTGGGGTTGTCCTTCGGTATGTCTACCCTCATCAAATGCTGCTAGAGACTTTGATTATTGATGATGTTTTCCTACACGTGGCATCTATTGCACTTCTGTCCGTCCTGGGAGAGGGATCCCTCACATGTGGCTCTCTCTGAGGTTTCTACATATTTTTACCCTGTTAAAAGGGTTTTTAGTAGTTTTTCCTTACTCTTGCTGAGGGTTAAGGACAGAGGATGTCACCCCCTGTTAAAGCCCTATGAGATGAATTGTAATTTGTGAATATGGGCTATACAAATAAAATTTGATTTGATTGATGGAGAGGTGGCTGTTGAAGGGCATTATTTAAAGCTGTGCTGACGGCGCAAACAAGAAATGAGAGAAATGTCTCTCCAACTAAGGCTGCAAAGCACCAAACGAGGGTCGGATGCTCTCCCCTATCCACTATCATTTAAAATGTGGTAATGGGACTTAAATAAAAGAAAAAAAAATGTTTTTTAAATCATACAGAGGGCTATAGGCTTCTGGGTTTTAGAGCCTGAGCACTGACTGGTCTCAGGACCCTGGTTTATTTTGAGGAATTTGTTATGTTACTTCTGGAAGACTGAGGAATCTTGTCACATGTCAGTCATGAACGTGGCTAAGTGGCTTGACCATGCATCTCCCACCCTTGTTTCTGTTGTCTAGCAACAGAGCTGAAGGATGACAAAACAGATAAGATTTATTGCCCCTTGGTTTGTGTACCGTTACCACTTCCGCTTCAACTCACTGGATGGAAGGATCCACCTGTTGGAGCCTCTGTTTCTCAGAGATGTAAGGAAGCATTTGGCGGCTGCCTTTGAAGGTTTCTTGGAAATGAGTCAAGTCACGCCGATGTGATGCAATTTATCTTCAAAGGCAGCGTCTGAAGATTGCGGGCCCTAGATTCAGACACAGCTTAAGCCTAGACCCAAAAGAAAGTTGGCCATATTAAATTCAGTCGTCATTTTTGGCGATATGACATCAAATCAATATCACGATTATTTCAAACTCAGATCAATGACAATTATTTCTTGCCAACCTTAAGTTGTCTCATCGTCCCCTCAGTGCTCTATAGCAGTGGTTCTCAACCTTTTTTCAGTGACATACCCCCTTCGAAGAAAAAATTCTGCCGAGTACCCCCTAACCAGCGCAAAGCATTTTTGGTTGAAAGAAAGATGTAATGTGATTTATTAAGCCTTGTAACTAGACACATTCAAATTTAAAACTCCATCAATGTCCATAACATTGCTCATTTGTAGTGGTCTCTCTTGAACTATTACGAAATAAAAAGATATAAAATAACTAAAGACTTTTATTATTATCTCAATATAAATAAAGATTTGTGCACCTCAAAATAATTATCAACTTAAAGTGACCTCTTTTGGGATCATAATAAAGATATGTTCTCAAACTGAACTCATGAACTTAATTAACGCTAAACACTTCTTCCCAAAAAATAAATCATTAACTTAGTTTTAAATAAAAGATTAGCTCAAAACATATTTTTTTAATATTTATCATCTTAAAATATCTTCTTTAAAGATCGAAAAGAATACTGACAGGTAGCTTGTTTCCGTTTGCTTCTGGGAGGCTTTTCACATCGTGTCTTGAGATGACCTGAATTCAGAAAGTTTCCTCTAAAAAAACTCAGGTGGCTTACCAACATGACTTTCATGTTTTGTCTGGAGATACCGCTGAAGATGTGGTGGCTTAATGCCACTGCTGGCTAATCTCTCCCCACAGAAAAAACATAAAGTGTAAATAACCCAATCTATGTTATTGTTAATATTATTGAAGTGTCTTTCTGTTATTTTATTGTGACATATTTGCTCGCTTTAGGGTCATACAATTTCATTTCTGCTTTTGTATTACATGCTTTTATTTTGAAAGGGTACTGGTAGAGACGCGGACTTATTGTAATGAATCATTAACTTCACAACGGAAAACTTTTCCATTTTAGCGCCCCTCCGAAGAGGCACTAGCTCTCACGGTGTTGTTTAGGGAAGGCTCTCTGCTCTGGTTTCGCCATCTTTGGTACTTGTCCCTCCGTGTTTCAGCAGCATTGCTGCTGCACTTCAACTCGACTCCATTATTGAAGTTTTCAAGGCAGGTGATGACAGGTGATGACAGGTGGCGTGTGCCAGGTTGGGTCAAACCATCGTTATGGGGGAGACTCTGTTTTTTTAGGATAATTAAATTGAAAAGCCTACTGAATATAAAATTTAGTTCATGAACTTACACTTATATTTTATTGAATATTTGTTAAATAACAATTTTTCAAGGATTTTTGAATGGATGCTAATTTTAAATATATTTAAAAAAAATCTCAAGTACCCCCTGGAGTACCTTCAAGTACCCCCAGGGGTACGCGTACCCCCATTTGAGAATCACTGCTCTATAGAATGTGATTTTCAATGCATTGTAAGATATTGCTGTTGCAGAGGCAGACAGGTTGAAGGATGACTAAAACAGCAGGGATCCTGTATTAAAGATGCTCTGTCTGTCTTTCTAAAGTGCAAGAGGCTGGAGGAGGAGAGAGACATGGCCATCAAGGAGCTCAATGAGATCCAGCAAGGTAAGTTAATCTGTCATGGCCCAAAGCTTGTCCATAAAGTGACATGAAGAAGATAAGGAGTCAGCTCTTTGTCCTAGTGGCATCAGGGGTAAAGTCTCTGGGACGAACCTGGGTGAGGCCAGGGAAAGAGACACTCATGTATAGTGTGAAAGTAAATCATTTGTAAGAAAGTGTAAATGTAAGTGTAAATCATGATATAAAAAATACTTTTTTTTCTTGGAGGGCATTTTTCATTGGTCATCAGCCTGGGCCATGGTTTCCAGTTCCCACAATGACTGATTCCTCACATAAAGATTCATACCATTCAATAATTTGCCCATCTTCCTCTAGATATTGGTGCATGATGAAAAATTCTCCAAGTCATCCCCGGCTGCCTCTTCCGTGTTTGTATTTGACGTCTCAGATAAACACATAAGTCTTTATTGCCCTCACATTTTATGAATTCAAAATCAGCTGCAGGCCATATGAGAAGCTTCTGGGGCTCAGATGTGGCCCAGTGGCCCCCAGCTGACAATCACAGCTTTAAGGGGATTCATTATTAAAATAACTGAAAACACACAACTAAGTCAGCTTATTTTCACTAATGTTATTGATTAGACTTTGTATTTCAAAGTTAGTTTAAAGGGAGTACTACTCTTCTATAAAGCAATGTTTTGAGGTAGTTTATTGTAAAGTAAAGCATAAAGGGTATCCACAAACACACACAAGGTTGGCTATTTTTCTTATTTCGTTTCATTTGACAAAATGTGTCTGATCAAATGTGAAGAGAAGACATAAACACCTGATATAAATACATCTTATGAAGGAACTTCAGCAGTACTTTAAAAATGTTCATGTTCGAATATTTATTAGATGTTGTCTTTTTGTCAACATTTGATGTCAACAAATCTACTGGCACTGACAAGAGAAAATGTGTTTTAATCGAACAAACATGCATGGTTTTGAATGTGATCACAGCCGGAGGAACCAGGACACAGATCTGTTTCCTAACACTGCAGATATGTCTCTGATGTTTTAGCCCCCATTCAACTCCCCAAAATAATTTTTCTTTAGAACTTGAATGCTTTGCTTTGACCACTTTAGTTGAGACAGAAATTTGACATAGGGCACCACATGTCAAAAGATGGAGCAAATAGTTTGTCTTTGTAATGGTGACAGTTGTGTGGATTTTCATCTGAATAAATCTGGCCCGTACTCATGTATTCATGTGATTCTCCAGCCAAAACACATATTGTGTATGACTTTGTGTTAATAGAAGCTGCCTCACTGTGCCAAGCAGCTGCATATTAGGACCTATTACGTGATTTCATAGCTCTTAGAAAATTGCTCCTATTCACAATGAAACGGCTGGGGGTGGGGCGACAGGGTTGGTTGCGGGGGGGGGGGGGGGGGGGGGGGTACAAGCAGGAGGACAGGAGAGAAAGCTCCCAACACACAATCATGCCTTTTCAATTGCTGATGGCAAGGTTGATGACAACATGACCATTGTGTTATAATGATAACACCACAAAGGCATCTGCCCCCCTCATCAAGGCTTCACAGCGGCTGCAGATACAATTTAATTCACTGCTCCGTTGGCGGCGCTGATACCATTATGCAGCACGTCGGCACAGGGGTAATCACTGTCTTTCCTGAGAGGAGGATGAAAAAGACAGACACAAAAAAGAGGGGAGAAAAAAATGTAGTGATGATGATGGGGAGGCCGAAACTTACAATTAAGACTGCCAGTTCTGACGAGTCAGAGGGCGCCGTCGACTCGTGCTCATACACTTTCAACACTTCCACCGCTGTTTATTTACCATGGCTACCAGTAATTATAATTAACATGTCATTTAGTTCAAGGCGTCCTTTCATAGGTTGAGTGTGGCCACAGTATTATGGAGACAGGCAAAGAGGTTGGGGAGACGGGGCTGAGGATGAAAACTGGCAGCTAAGTGCTATTCAGTAACCGATGTGCAAGGCGCTGGAGGAACGTGGATATTGCCCAACGGCGGCGTTCATCAACTTCTTAATTAGGTGTCACCCAATGGCCCACAGCAATGGCACTAATGCTGAATATCTCCCTCGCTCAACCACAATGCTTCATTAGTTAAGTGGTAGGACATTGTTTATGGGCGTCCTTTGTCTATTGAGGTGTGATTGCATCTTAAGCAACCTCACAGTTTGTGATGTGGAATTGTAATCAGATTTCTTTCAGCTTCCTAGCTTTACCTGCACCAATCAATAGTCTTTTACTTGTAAATCAAATAAGTGATATACAGAAAAATATTTATCACTTAATGTCCAGCAGCCGAACCAGCAGCTGTGTGTGTGTGTGTGTGTGTGTGTGTGTGTGTGTGTGTGTGTGTGTGTGTGTGTGTGTGTGTGTGTGTGTGTGTGTGTGTGTGTGTGTGTGTGTGTGTGTGTGTGTGTGTGTGTGTGTGTGTGTGTGTGTGTGTGTGTGTGTGTGTGTGTGTGTGTGTGTGTGTGTGTGTGTGTGTGTGTGTGTGTACATATATTTGGTCAGTCAAATTGTATTTGTATAGCCCATATTCATAAATCAAAATTTGTCTCATAGGGATTTAACAAGGTGCGACTTCCTCTGTTCTTAACCCTCAGCAAGAGTCAGGAAAAACTACTTAAAAATACTATTAACAGGGAAAAAAGAACGAAGAAACCTCAGAGAGGGTCACGTGTGAGGGATCCCTCTCCCAGGATGGACAGAAGTGCATTAGATGCCACATGCAAAGAAGAACAGTTCACTTATACTCACCATTATGGTGAGTTTTGATGTTATTCAGACGGAGGCTCTATGACCTCATGTGAGGGTTTTTTTCTACAAAAGAGGTGAGCTGTCGTGTGCTCACATATAGATATGTATCAGGGACGTTGAAATAAGCTGCATGGACTTTACTGATTTAAATAGAAGCTCAGGATTTAAGATTACGTTAAGGTATATTCAACAAACATTGTATATTTTTATAAGAAAAACATCAAGTAGAATAAATAAATATAATCTCTATTTATTTTCTTCATCGAACTCCCTACAGTGTTTTATCAGATAAAAATTCAGCAATTTTCTCATATTTTTCTACCAGAGCACTCATTGCCCATGCTACAGTCATTTAGCTAAGAAATAAGGCATAAAGGCAAATGTTTTCCTTCACCCTGGGTTAAGTGCAGCATCACATGTAATATTCTGAACAAAAATCACACACACATCCGAAACTATTATTCGTACTCTTATGTTCTAAAGTTGTTTCCTATTCAGTCTATTCTCAATACAGATTGGCCTTGACGGCGGAAAATTAAAAAGGTAGGGGAAATTATCTTAATAAAAGATTCATTGCTAACATTGTTTAGTTCACTTCCTTTTGAATTCAAATCATAATGGTGCACATAGGTCACTCACCAATGATGCTACTCAGATGGCAGACACAATAGCAAGCAGAATTATACTTGGGTGTCAAGTGTTGTGGCACTCTTATCTCAATTAACTGCGCAATGAAGTGAGAACTCATTTAGAACAACCCAATCGTGTTATTTGTTTCATTGATGGCATTTTGATCAGGTTCAATAGCCATGAGTTAACTTCGTAAGTTTGTATTGAAAGACTGCAGTCGTTCCGTAGTTTTATTTTCTATGTTTCAATAACATTGTCATATCAGCAAAGGCTACTAAGAGTATGAATATTAAGATTAACATGCATAACGCTTCATGTTTCATCATCGACCCTTTGATTTATTCAATCCATTAATGTGTGGCTTCATTATAAAGGTTTGGCAAATTTGTTGTAAACTCTACAAATCATTTCAATCAGACTGATTGAAATGATTCGGCATAGCTGAGCAGAGCAAGCTACGTGTCTGCCTGTGCGCACCCTGCTGGGGACCTATACTGTGGATGTCAAGTCTTTAGCCAGAGAGACCCACACCGCAGAGCCAATGACGAAAAGTTAGCAAGTGAGTCACACAAAAGTTAGTTTCTAGCAGTTGTTTGTCAGTGTGCGTTCATGTGCTTTGGAGTGTGGCTTCGACGAGAGGGCTGATGGGAGTGGGTGGGGTAGTTTTTCTGTATCACCAACCCTAACTTTTTCTGACCGAATGCGACCGGATGTCCTAACAGATCCTAGATGATCTTTGTTACCAGTTGAACCAGAGAGGCTTTCCCATTCAATTTGGAGAAATTACTGTTGACTTATTTTCTTTAATAATATTGTGACATTGTGGGCACTTATTTGTCCCCTCTGTGAGGCACTTTAAAGACCCCTTTTTAACACGTTTAGTACTTTAGTCACTTGAGTATTTTCAGTGATGGCCATTTTATATTTTTCCCCCACTATATTTCAAACAGTTCTTATTAGATAATCAATGTAGTAATACATCTCTTGATGACAATAAATTAAAAATCTATTATTAAAAAAAGCTGATTATTATAACAAATAATCTATTAATCACACATAATATTGTATACCACATACTAACAATGTTACATATTTAGCTGAAAATAATGTTGGTATTAATTTACATAAATGTAGAATTCTGTTTCCTCTGAGTGGCTGCTGTCATGTTCTGGGTAGATTGTAAATCAAATGAATGTTTGCTAACTGCAGCCAGTCTTCTCTCAAATACCTATTTTTGCAGTGAGGTGCTACTTTTATATCAGATCAGACCTCTTCCTCTATTACTGGTTCCATGGAGCTCCAGTTCCCATCACTCGTGGAACATGGGTCAAAAAGATCTTCAGCAAGGACAACAAACCTCTAAGCTTGTGTGTTACAGTGTAATGCTACTTAGGTCATGTCTTTTTTTAACATACCATCAAAGTCACACACACATAGGAAATTAACACACTGAGGCATTTTATAGAATATCCACTCTTGGCACCTAAAGTAAAAAAACAACTTTGTATTTATATGGTTAGATTTAGGCAACTCAAAGCCCTTTGTGAGGGTTTGGTAGAGACCTTGGTTATGATTGAATAATTAGTCAACATTGAGGTCAATAATCTGGAGCAGCCCAAAAGTGTTTATATTTTCTGTGTCTTCACTTTCTATGTTTTTTCCTAGTGTCTCAAATGGTCATCGAAGAGGTCAGTGTGATTCAGGAGAACCTGGAGATCGAGAGGACGTGTCGAGAAAGTGCTGAAGCCCTTGCCTCTAAGGTGCAGTTCCATTTTTTTCTCAATTCAATTCATTTATATTTTTATAGTTACAAATTATGACATACATTATCTCTAGATCTTAAAAAATTATAGAGAAACTGAACAGTTTTTTGTGATGAAACAATCAACTAGCTTTCGCTCTTATCATCTGTTGTTTCCATGTTACTGACATGACTAACATGGATCATAAGTCCGATACTATGTTCACAATCAAGGAAATCATGTCAGGAAGCTAAAGAAAACTGTAATCTATGTCTGCTGATTTCGAATAAGTTTGGCTAAATCAATTCTGCAGCATCAAATCAGTCACTGGAGTTGTCTCTCTGGTCTGTGTATTCCAGAAACCATCACACACTGACACATTCAATTTGTGTCTTGCAATCAGAAGCACTCTGTTGTCCTCCAGTGCTGCCCCCATATCTTAGTGTGTAGAATTTTATTGGACTCTTTTGATTCAGAGCACACTTTTTTGGGGTCCTTGCTAAAATGCGAGTTGTGATTGAGAGCGGGGAAGCTTGGCACGTAGTGATTTTGCAGCCCACTGGTGTTGAGCTTATCATTGTAATCATTTCTCATTCAATTTCTGGACAAAAGCCCCCTCAGTCAGCCAGGTGGGCTGGAGCAGATTTTGGGCAGTGGGTGGCTGAGGGAGAATTATGGTGAAGGTTGACTTTTATGCCCTTTTTGTTTTTTTGCGTCCTTGAGCCTCCAGTGGTTCTCTTTCCTTTTGGATTGTTTTTCATCCTCATCTTATAGGAGTGACAAATACGATTTGTACTGGTCCAAATACTATCCGGCGTCTTGGGACTGGACTGGGTTGTGGGAAATACTTTTATCTCAAGATGATTTCAGTGGCTGCTGAGGATTTGGGGATTTACAAGTCATACTTTGTTATTATTGTTTTTCTAGTTTCCTTCTATGTCCGGTGCAGTGTCAGGATTTTAGACATACACGGCATCAATGATTTAATAAATAAAAAAATATTTTTTCTTAGCCCGAAAATGTATTTGATTCCAAGCTGTTCCAGTTTTTTTTTCAAAACCACGACAAATAAACTCTAAAACAAAATTATTGCTGATAAAGGGGTTGAAATTGAAACACTTTTAAAATAGAATATTATTTTTCTCAGCGTTTTGAAATGTGATCATATTTCTTACAGAATTTGAGAGTCTGAAACGTCACCTCTCGCATGGCTGTTAAAGTGTAGGGATGGAAATGTAACGTCCACATTATTTTGAGGAAGTGGGGAAGAACTGCAATACCTTGATGGGACAGCAGATTTACCATTAACATACTGGCCTTGTTGCATTTCCTTCCTATTACTGATGACATAAGGTGAAAAAGCCAAAATACCAAGATGAAGATGTGAAAGATTGAGCCTAGACTGACAGTCAGTCTCTCTTTCCTAAATATAATAAATATTGTAATGGGCAACACTGAGCAGAGAGATGCTGGTAAGATATCACTGTGAAAATTATTGTCATAATTACAAGTAATTACATAAACTTACTTCAGAACAATCTCAAAATGTTAAGTTCTTTGAACACCTTCTATGCAAATATTCTGCTAATAACTCACAGCTCTAATAACCCAAAGATAAGCAGAAAACAGGGCATTATGAGTTTGGCAGTTTATCAACGTTCTCCATATCAAATTTCAAAAACCTAATAATGACTAATAAATGCATCTTAATCTCTTAATGTAGGAAACAGAGAGCGGGGATCGGGCATCAACTTCAATGAATTATTCTCTGAGAAATCAAGGCAAATGTTGATGAACACTCCCCCTGATCTGGATCCATATCGACGTTTACTGACCCTTACTTCCACCAAGTTTCATTGTAATTCGTCAAGGATTTTTCATCTAATCTTACAATAAACAAACAAATAGAAAGGGGGAATACATAACCTTCTTCTTGGAGGTAATGATAATAATAATAATCAATGCAACATGTGTAGGAAGGAAGTTTGTTGACCTCTACAGGAAGTGGCCAGGTTGGGATAGTTAGGGTGCTGCTCCAACCTCACCTCCTTATAATTTTGTGATTTAATACTAATATTTAACTGTGGCATTACACCCAGTGGACTGGTCCCTGCCATCCACTGTAACAGTGAATAAAGCAGGGGGTTTTCAGTTTAGTGTCATGTTTGTTTAGACGTCTATTGATCTGTTGTGTTGAAGACAAAATGCTTTTCCAGTCCAACTTTCAAACTATCGCAGTCATCTTGATTTCTAATTCTTTCTGTTTTTACCTTTTCTCTGTGGTATAAGGTCATGATGTTGTTGTGACATGTGTTTTCGTTTGTTTTTTTTGCATCAAAGTGTAACTGTGAAGCTTTTAACCACATTGAACCAAATTTAATGTATATTTTAACTGACTCATGATGCAGATGTCTGTCAAATAATTTTTCTTCGGCCTGATATGAAGACAGATTCTCTGGAGACCAAATTTACTCTTGGTTTTTGTCATAGTATCTACTCTATCATCAGATGTGCTGGTTTGAACAAAGGTAGATACTTAGCAGATGATGACAGAATCAAATATGGTGAATAAACATTGTCTTGAGAGATTGTTTTGTGGTAGATTTCCTGTTCTACTGACAGACTGCAGGAATTTGGCTTCAGAAAAGACATAATGTAGCAGGATGTACGTCCACTGAATACGGCATTTAAGAGACTACAGACTAAAAGCTTGCTGTGTGACCGACGGTATCTCTATCAAGCTATCTATTCCTTTGGCCTTTTACTCTCTGTGTCTTTCTTCTCCCTCCTTCATATAAAACCTTGACCAAAGCCAGACCCCAACTGAGAATGCATTCATTAACCAGTAAGGATCGTGAGTCGAATAGGTCTCATACATATAACCCTTTTAAACAGAGTTGATCTTTCTACTAGCATTATTATATACAAAGTCACATTTCTTTTACATCAGTTTATCACTTATTTACCTTTAAAATTAAAGTCAAAACACACGAGGAGATTTTGCAGGAGAACATACAAACTGAACTATGCATTTCCTTGTAGATGATGATCATTTGGCCTCCGCAATATTCCCTGTTTGAATGAAGCTGAAGTTCAGAGCAATTCCTTAAGTCCTCAATATTTTGAATTAAAAAGCCAGCAAAGGGCGTTAGCAATTTACAACCAGTCACATCAGAGTGTGTTTTTGATGCTTTGTCTTTCTTATTTTTGATGTGTGATCAAAAGCAAGATGAAGGGGACGTGACTGTGACTCCGGAGAGTTCTCACCCGATGCTATGCCAGCCCTCTTTTTAACTGAGTATATAATTTCATATGTACTTTTCTTGCCACCAATTGTAGATTATTATCAAAATAATGTGATTCTATGTTATGTATTGTTGATTGCGTTTCAGAAAAGAAAAGATGCACCCTGAAGGGCATCATCAAAAGATGGAATTGCTGCAATCCGCTCCCACCAGGATGCCATTAATAAATGTTTCTTTTATGACTCGCCTTTTCTATTCCTCCTCTTTTTTTCTACACTCAAGGCAATTTTCTTCCTTCAGACGACACCATGAAACATGCATAATTGGCATCAATCTCCTTCACATAGGCATCGTTCATGTTTTCCTTTAGTAACGGTCTCCTTAAAAGAAACATATGGCTGTCCTGATTATTTAACTTTCATAGATGTAATGGCCATTGTGGCAGTTTAGAATGCATTGCGCTTAGAGTAGAAACTGATTAATTTGCAAAGAAGTTCAAGGAAAAGGGTTTGTGGTAGAGTTATAATCACACAGAAAAACACGTTGCACAGAGATGCAAGAGGCAAACACGCCACATCAAAAAACTGTGATTACATCTAAAAGGAGAGATATCAACTGCTTTTTTCGGCCTCCTTCATCTGCTTGTGCTCCTCTAATGATGTCGTTTTTTTCACATCTTATCATTGCTTTTGAATGCGTCCTGCCATTATGAATGATTGCAGGGAGAAGAGAAACGAGGAAAATTGAACAAACATCTCATCTGCCCCGTCTGGCTCTCTGCTCCCTCATCACTGTTTTCCAGCGGTGATGCAGATTTGTGAAATGAAGGCATGAACAAGGCCGCCTCTGTCAGTTTTTGTTGGGTTCATGTCATCTTTTAAGCAACATGTGCTGAATGGTCCATAAGTTGTGCGTTCAGAGGTTGTGTTTGTGGCTGCACCTTGTAATCTCCCTCTTTACAGTTGTCTCAAGTGTTGTTGTGAGGGCCGTGCTGTCAGAACTTATCCGTTAAATTGTTCTCCAGTCAAAGATTGAAAAATCCCACTTCTTTGAAAAGTTCAGTGTTACTGAAACTTAATCATGTCCAATACATTGCTATTACCAAAACTTTAAAGTGATTTAACTTGTATGTGTGTACATTTTCAACCATATTATTTCAGGTCAAAATTCACTGAAGGAAACATTCTATCGTTGATAATATGCAATTAATATTATCTGTATGATCATCATCATATACTATAATTTGAAAATTGTTGTGAATTTGATGTGTGTTATATGTTTTGGGTTTAAGTCGCGGCTTTAACTGCAGTAAAAAAAAAATTGTCTGGTCTGTACATATGTGGCGCTTTTCTAGTGAAAACTGACAGGGGTTAAATGGATGATTCTAACTTTGGGGTATGGGGGTCAGAGGAATTCGATGCTGCAAATAGAAATCCAGCATCTTCTCCAGCAAATGAGGATCACAGACAGTGCAGCTTTTCACACTTTGTATGAAGATTTTTACACAATCAACCAATTAGATCAGTGTCCAAAAATTGGCCTTGACAATCTTCAGCACTGAGATTAAATCTGCTGTCTGTTAATGAAATTACATGTTCTACTTTGGAGGGAACATGGATAGGAAATTATATTGCTTATTAACAGATATTTAATTTTGGGAAATATCAAATATCCCCAGCAGCACCTTTAAGTAATTTTACAGTGCCATCCATCTCTTTTATTCACTAACGCCTCGCTGTGTATCTTGCCATATTTCTCTCTGTGCGTCCTCGCTGCAGCTGAACCGTCAGAACCGCTCTCTGAAGAGGAAGAGCATGATGCTGCTGTCCCACCTCAGCCCAAGCACCATCGCCCAGATCAGCCTTGAGGATGAAGAGGAGGAGGAAGTTGGCCAAGACTTAAATGCAGCCAGCACGGTCTGCCTCTCCCCTCAGTGCCAGAGCACCATCTCAGGTACTAGATGTCTGCAGGTGTTATGTACACTTACCATGCAGTGTAGTCACAGTTTCAGTCTAGTCTCAACCTTAATGGTACATTTTTATCACATCTTGTCATTCATGTCAAAGTGAATTTACTTTTGGTGAGAATGGATTCACAGTCCATGATGCTTTTCCCATCATGCTGTTTAAGGCTGTTGAAATAATAGTGTTATTTCCATAATAACCTGTTAAAGGAGATCTAGTGGTCAGTGTGTTGTTTTTTTACTTTTAACATACATATAACTAAATTTGATCAAACATCAGCTTTAGATTCGGAGCTGAGCACATCGCGGTGAGACCCAGAGTAGGTCCTGCGACTGTGAAACTGCCTTTTCCTTTAATTTAATTCATGAGACTAATCGTCCTATTCAAGAAAGGTCATATAATTCCTCGCAAAAACAATTTTAGGTGTCAACAACCTTTTCTGCTTAAGTACTCTCCTAAATGTCTCTGCCTGCTCCTGCTGTGAGCTGCTTTACCTGGGAACACTACTTCTTCTGTTTTTATAAATTTAACACATAAAACAGGTGATAGCACATCCATCTAGACAAATAAGAAATGTGTTAATGCTGCGACTGTCCTTTAATTCCACTGTATGTTTATACAAATTACATTTAAGTTATGCATAAATAAATGTACTAAAAGCAGGTGTAGCCCATTCTCAGCTTATCTCTGCTGTTAGGCTGTAAACACATTTTTTACATTTTCATAATCTCATTATAACAGCCAGATACAGGTTTTCTAATAAAGCCTCGTCAAAAGAACACTGAGTGGGGTGAAATTCCCTGTAGCCTACTGCAACAGCTCAGTTGGGTATTGTATCTGTTTCCACAGCACTGATTCCATCTGCACAGCATCAGGCCCATGCTCAACTCAGACTCTGTTCCTCCCAGTTTCTCTTTTTGAACAGAAATGACGTTTTCATATTTGTGTACCCTCCAGTTTGGAGGATTTTGGTAGGATCAATGTCTTCCATATTCAGTAGACACCTGAGATTGCAGGTCTCTACCAAAAGAAGACACTCACAAAATAACCTCTGAGAGCCAGCCGTCCCTCAGGCTCAGACAATCACTTGAGTTTAAGAGTTCTGTTTAAAGCTGCTCTGATCGTCTTTGTTTCAGAGCTGCAAAATAAGTTGGAGTCAACGTTAAAGGAGAAAACTCAAGCTGTCACTGATCTTGAGGCAGTGAGAGGCCAACTGAGGGAGACCAGACAAGAAGTAAGTTCAAAGCTTCCTCTGTTTGTTTTTGACCTGTCACTTACATTATACAATACAATATATTATTTTTCATTATTAATCTATGTTCTTAGTGAGATTATCAAACAGTTCTATTCTCGTTTCTCTCTCTCTCATATCTCTCCTCTCAACCCAACCGGTGGTGGCAGGTTAAATCCTTAACTATGTAAAGTGCATTGTAATAATGTATATTGTCATTTGGTGCTGCATAAATAAAGTTGAATTGAATAGACTTGACAAAACAATAGATTACATCACATGAGCATGGATTATAGAAATGGACTCCATAGCAGCTTTATGCGGGCTAAGGTGTTTGTGCAGGTTCATATTAAACATATGAATAACATTGTAGACTGATCAATTCTAAACTTTTCCCTAAAAGTATGAAAGAATATGTCCTAAAGTTTCCTTGGAGCTTTAAGGAGTGTTTCTTCACATGCACAAGGTTGAACATGCATGCATGGAAGCACATGGGTGGCGTACACAGTCTGACCACTTTTCAACAGGTTGTCAGAATGTCCCATGTAGGCTGCAATGCAGGGAAAGGAAAGGACGAAGCAGACTGAAATCAAATGAACATGAATATGCATGGATCGGGAAGAAACAAACTACATCAGTGTTTGTTTCCATCCACACTTTATCCCCGGCACTCTCTTTATTGTTTCTCTGCTCTGACCATCCTTCCATTTGCAGCTGCTGAAGGAGAAACATGATAACACGGTTTTAATTGCTGAGACAGTGCAGCAAAAGAAGCTCCTGGGGAAATATAACAGAGGTAATTTGTATATGGTCTTCATTTCTACATCCACTAATAATTAAGTATGGAAAACAGATTATGGCCTTACTGTTCTGTAGTAATTACACAGATACCACTGTATCACAGTCAATGCATCTCTGCTAGTCAATGATCCAATTTGGAAATGTTTGTCCAGTGTCTCAGTTTGCTGTGGAGGAATACAAGACCCTTCAGGACACGTTGATCCTGGAGCAGAGTCTGAGGACAGAGGCAGAGAACTTTGGCAGAGCAGTGAGTGTTCTTCACTGCAGCCCTCCATGCTCCTTCCTTATTCTCTGTGCGATGACATTAGGCTGTGTCCAACTGACTGTGCTCCTTCAGGTGGAATACCCACTGTCCTCCTTGTATTCTTCAGATGGTGGTCGAGCAAAAGAAGCTGCAGCGACAGAGTCAGATCCTGATTCAGAGCACCTCGCCCAGCCATGCTCTACAGGAAGCCCTCAGCCAGGTCACCAGACTGACCCAGGATCTGGAAACCCAGAGGCTGGAGCACCACAACCAGGTTCCTCTGATACCCTATGAATGTTACATCACAAATAGAGCTGGGAGTCTTTGATTCTTGATTAAGATATATGGACGATCAGATTAGGAAATAGTGAGAACATACATCTGTTCAAAGTACATGCTCCTCAATCATGAGGAAGCAAACTTCCTGATCAGATGTCCACTTTTGTCTCCTTGTAAAGACCAGAGCTTTTATGATTCAGGGACATTTCTTCTTGCTGGTTTGAATAACATACTCAGTTCTTTTTAATGGACAAAAAAACTCATTTGGAAGCAATTTCAGAGCCGAGCTTCTCTTTCAAGAATAAGGTAAAATTGTTGTTGTGTTTAATTGTCTGCTTGTAGCACATTAGGCCAAATACTCAGGCAGCAGGTGCTGCTGAATTAGAACCTGCGACTGGTTTGAAAAGATATTTTATAATAGTCCGCCAGGTCAGTTTGATCTTTTCTAAATGATTGTATTTTTTTTAAGGGACCTCTTGAGCGTGTGTAACATAAATTGTCATTTTCCCAAGTCTGCGAAGGGCCATGGATGTCTGATTACAGCAGGAACTTTGAGACAATGTGGACTGCTCCCACCAGGCCCCCTATCTAGAAAATAAAAAACGGCTCATTTTATAGACTTTAATATGCAGGTATCTGTATTCCTCATCCTTGATCAGATTTTATTCAACATTTTAAACAGAGATAATAGGATCTGGGTATTTCTTCACTTTCTTTAATGTTGCGAGACAGGGTGCTTTTCAACATTCTCTTTGATTCTCTGGATAATACATGGGTGTTGATGAAAACAATCTGGCATGTTAGGTCAGCTGATATCTGTGAGTGTGTGGAATTTGATGCAGATCCAAATACAAACCAGATGTAGTGAATTGTATGTGTTTTGTTTAATAAGAGGACTGTTTAGCCTCTGTGGAGGTATGGACTCTTCTGAGTGCCACACTACTTTGTACTGCACTGCAGAGGGGTCGAGTCTGTAGCACGAGCATCCATATTGCACAAGAAAAGTAAAGTGGATGCTCACTTGTGCACTGTAGACCTGCTTATCTACTTTTGCTTGTTCGGACATTTTCATGTTGTAAATACTAAATCCAACAAACAAAGGAGCTCTCATTGTGGTGCCTCCTGCTTTCACAAACCCTGTGTAGGGGGTAAGGCTTTAGTGGGATTGCCTGAAGATATCTGAGAAGATGCAAGATGCAATATGTAACATGACAGATGTAAATATCAGGTCATGACAGTACACCTCAAGCATCTTTTGTTCATTCTTACATAACTCGTTAGAAGCACAAAATTAGTTCAAGTAGAAGAAAAGTATTGCATGTGAAACCCATACCTGTGCTTTGCTCCTGTAATCCCTTTATTTCTTATGCATCAAAATTGCATCAATCAAAGACACATAATTATTTAGCTGTTTAATTACATAGGGGGGTTGTCTGATGACTGAACACAGGCCATGACAGAAACACCTCGGGCCATGACTTGCCACATCAATAATTAAAGGAAGCAGCGTCGTCTCCAGCCCGACCCCAGCCTCCCCCACCTCCCTGTGGCACTGATGGAAAACAATTAGAGCTGAGTGGGATCACTGATCTCTCCTGGTGCTGGATAGAGGTTGTCATGCCCTTCATTTGAGGAACAATTAAAACACTGGTTAAGGAACAGGGTCTAAGAGACGGTGACTGAAGGTTAACTGGCAGCTACTTATCAGAAATCATAAGCTTCAGTGCTGGCAGGAGAGTAGAAAAGTAACTGTCAGTTGTAAGTTGTTGTGGTTCCTATTTGTATTTATTCAGTGAAAGAATTGAGCGTTGTGGTGGGTCCATCCTCAGATAAAGCAGATGGAGGACAGGCTGAAAAGCTGTGAGGCTCAGAAGGAGCTGACGGCATTGAGGCGCAAACTGGAGCTTGTGGAGGAGGAGAAGAGGGAGTGCAGTGACAAATGCTCCAAGACTGAAGTGGAGGTCAAGGATCTGCGGTTTACAGGTGAGGATATATTTGGAAGTGTAAGGACAGGATGAGCTGCGGGGCATTTCACTGTGCACTATAGAGGACAGCACATTATTGGCACTATAGAGGGAACACCGTGTGTGTAGGCTACAACAAAGCCAACAGGCCCCATTTGATTTAAATTGTGACCATGAAATTCTCCTCATGTCTTTTGTCAGCACGGGAGACTATTAGCTGTTCTCCAGAGTCTTGACAAATGTTGTGTTCTGCTCACTGTTCTGTCGCCGCGTGTTTACTGTCCCTGGATTGACTGGCCAGTTGAGGAGCTCCAGAAGAAGCTGCAGGCAGCTACCAACCCAATCCCCACCCCAGCACCTCCACCTCCTCCACCACCACCACCACCACCTCCCCCGGCCCTCTCCTCCAACCCACTCAGGTTTGATCCCACACAGTCTGCTCTGTACATCATCAGTCAGTTTTACTTGGACGCATATAGAGCATAAAGGCTAGATCAGAATCTGTTTAGTTGAATTAATCCTTTAAAGAAAATAGTTTGTGATCACACAGCCTGTTGACTTTCTTTCTGTTATTGTCGGCCTCTAGTCTGTTCCTGTCTTTGTGATGACCTGTCACTGAAGGTGTTTCACATCATAATCACGTTTTTCCTGATTATGATGTGAGGTGGTGACATTCATTCAAAATCAAATGGACTAGTTTGATATAATACTTGACGTGTTCCTGAAGGCCTTACGTGAAGGTCACCAGGATCACAAGTATGTTCCTGTGAGAGTAGAACCCTCGATCATAACCAATTGCTCTGTCTGTTCCTTCCCCTCTAGCTCACTGTTGTCAATGATCCGAAAGAGAAAGGACATCAACACTGACATCCAACTACAGGTCCATGACTCTGCCAAGACGCCAGGTACACAGCAAAACATCCACAATTATATATAAGGTGCTGCTGCACCATTCAAAATGTAGTACAATGAAGAATTTGTATAGACTGGCAGGTATCAATCATGGTTTGTAACTTATGGTGTGATCTGATGCAGGTCTTTGTTGTTCTAAAAGGAATGCAGTATTAATACACTAAGACAAGGCCTAAGCACCAGTAATATAGCAGATTTATTGTAGTTGGATACAACCAGTAAAGCCTGAAACATGCTTCTGCGTTTTCACGGGCCCGTAAGCGCAAGAGCCCTTCCGGGTCCCTTATGTGCTTATGTATCCCTTCTTACGTGCTTACGGGCGTCGCCCCATTTTTCTAAAATTTACGGCAAAGCTCCGCAAGCTCACTCAGCCCGCAAGGCTGTGATTGGTCTGCTCTACATCCTTTCTGGAGCTGCATTTCCGGTTTCATGCCCCATAATACAGGCAGAAACAACGGAAGATTTTAATAATTGTTGTTCGGTTGGAATCGTGAATACACTCTCTGTCGTGGTTCACCGTGTGTTTGTAATGGGGAACACGACTGGTAGAAGGTAAATAAACAGTCAACAACGATTGCCACACCCACAAAGAAGGCGTCTCTCAGGTCGTCTTCGACAAAAAGCATTACTCCACCTAGTGTTCTGGCGCGGAATTGCTTTGTAACGCGCAACGGTTGAGGAAGCATGAATGACAACGAGTCTTGCGCCACAGCGGCGTGAAAAGACGCAGACGCAGTCGCAGAAGCATGTTTCAGGCTTAAGTGGTTTATCGGGGGATGAGGGGGGATACAAAAATTAATTCCCCTAAATAACCATTCCCTCTCGGGCATCCCCCAATCCCTTATGACAGAGAGTGTTGGCTGTGCAGATATAGAATTTGTTTACATTTGATCATCCTATAATCAGTGTTACTCACTTATTCATGAGATCTACATTTCATTAGTAAAAGTTGTAACTAAATGGCATCTAAAAGAACAGCAACAGAAATCCTACCCCGATAGTGGCTGTTAAAATATCTGTAAAGATTTGACTGTATCCAGCATGAAATACTGCTTTCACTGTGCGCGTTGATACAACAAGCCCAGCTGATCAGCTCCAAAAGTTAATAATCTGTAGACACATGCCCAAGTAATATTCACACCACGTTTGGTGAAAATCCCTCCATGTGTAGATCAGTTACAAAATAATACGCTGCTATGTTCAGGATAATTAATCAACAGGAAAGAATGAACAAATCATATTTGTGTTGTTGTTATTTTAAGGGGATTTTAAGCAAGAAAAGAATGCACAAAGCTGAAGGCCTGGTTTGATTCTCAGCTTTCATTTTTTCTTTCTGAGGGAATCAAAAGTAAATAGTGTTCCAAATATGGAGCCACACTCAGGTCATACAGGATCAAATTATCCAGACACCAAAACCTCTAAATGAAAAAGGAAGGTGCTGCAAATATTCCCTCTTGTTGGGTTCTGGTGTCTTGTTGTGTTCTTTGTATTCTGAGTGAAGACACTGAGGGAAATGTTGTAGTATTGTCCACTCTCTGAAAATCCAAATGTTCCGTTAATCTATTATTTCTCCGCCCGAATACGTTCATTTGGTTTTTCATTCTCCTAAAGTCTGCTGTGGCTCCTGTATTTCATCCATTTTTTTTTTAATAATTTTCATTTTAGAAAATATTTCTTTCACCTTTCCCTTAGCAAATCAATCTCACTTCATTCAAATCTCCATCACTGGCTTATTAGGTCAACGTGTCAAATTCTTCAATTAGTGCAAACAAAAGGGGAGCCTTGACTCGTGTGAGCAGGTAGGACATGGGTGTCGACTGAACAGGCTTGTCTAAGTCCTCATTTTGTTCAATGTATGTGAATGTGTGAGGCCTGATCTGCACTACGCACAGAGGATCTACTTCTCTGACACTAGAATAATAGTCTCTTTCTGAGCACTTTGGAGGAAAATATTTCACTATTACTTCAACACAAAGTACTTTTTATGTGTCATTTTAGAGACATTTTAGTGACAATAGCTCCATTGTACAGTCGCTGAATGCGCTGTGATAGGAAATTAAATATTTGCATTTCTTAGCCAATAGGCTGCATTATTGAAGAGTTTTATTTTTCTTAGCCTTTTTTTTTAACTCTCTTTCTCTCAGATTGAAATCTGATGAATAGTGTTTGTGTTTTTACAAACCAGTCAAAATTCATTCCTGTTGAGTTTCAGTAACCTCACACACCAAGACGGCTCTGAACCCCAAAGGCATACCTTGAATACTAGTAAATTAGGGACAGCAATAACTATTGTTGCATGACTACAGCCCAAAACAGAAGTGACGATAATACAGTTCAGTCAGTATTTATGGCATAATTAAGAGGAAACCCTGGAGTTTCTCCAAAAAAAGACTTAATTGATTGGTCCCACGGGCTGGTGTAATTTTTACGCTTTCACATCCAAATGAGTTTATTTCAATTGCACTGCTAATGAATTACACGTTGCCTCCCCCCTTCAATATCATTTAAACCCATTTTGGTTCTTGGCCCAGTATCACACTGAGGCAGACCCTAATTTGGTGTCACAGAAGCCACTGAATACAGCGTGTCCATTGAAAAGGACTAAAGCTGCAGGCCAAGGGATGACGTCTTTGTGTGTGTGTGTTTCTGTGTGTCTGCGTGTGCATGTGCGCATGCTCAGAAGTGGACGTCAAGCAGCAGGCGGTGGACGAGATGATGCAGAGGATCAAGAAAGGCGTTCAGCTCCGACCGGTCGGCCAGTCAGCTAACAGAGCAAGGAGACAGGTGACTTCACCAACATGACCTGTGACCTTTGACCTGCTGTGTTTCTTGCTATTAAACCATTGACTGCTGGCACACATGACAGTACGCTTTCCTAAATCATGAGAAAAGAAAACCTCTGGAGAAAGTCTGGACCCAATTCTCTGGAGTTCCTTTGCAGGGTGTTCTCAGCCACTCAACCAATCGCAGGGCTGAAACAATAATGTAGGAAACTTCTGCTGGTAGTTTTGTTGTTACAAAACTGTTTGTTGTTACTTCAAACAAAACATCATATTACCTGCTCCATTCATGGAATATACTTAACATAATCAATAACAATTAATACACGCTGGCTTGTTAGATAGATGGATACTTTATTAATCCGGTGGGAAATTTAATAAGTTAAGTGAGGTGAAATAAATGAAATGAGACAAAGAAAAGATTAAAACATCCTGCAGACAAAAAGACAGTGAAACATAAAACTACTCCATTAATTCCGATAAAGGTAAACACGTTTTTTTCTTGACGTCCAGCAGATGTCTTGGGCCTGAATGAGTTTCTTGTACAAAGTAAATACACTGTACAGCACATATTTTGTTCAGTGCTCCTCAATCCATCAGTGTGCAGGAATATCTAAGAGCTGCTTGTTTCGATAAAACACAACATACGGCCAAGACATCTCAGTCTGCGTGTTCCTCCACAACAACAACTCTGCCAAATTAGATAGCATTAGGACCTGCTCTGCCAGGTAATTAGAAATAATGAGGATGGGAAAATTGACGTGACTCAGAATGAGTGAGTGTGTTGACACATTTGCTTCTTGTAGAAAACAAACGGCTCGTGCTCACCTACAGTGTCTCGTCGCCGCTGATTGTGGAAAAATAAGTATAATGGGTCAGACTGCTGCTTATTTACCAAACTGTCTTTTTCCTCCCATTTCCCTTTTGTCAGATGCAGAGGCTGCCCTCTAATTCCGCCATTCAGGAACTTAAAGGAATCATGGTAATGATCAACAATCAAATATCCTCACAGACCTTATTTTACTTGTTGAACTTCAACTGTATTTACTCAGGAGTAGAGAGGCGCTGCTCACACCAGCATGTGATATTTAAATCAAATAAAATCCAGTAGTCAGATATTTTACTGAAGAGAAAGTTTTACTGCAACACAACAGACACACAGGATGAAGTGTCAGACTGAGTGATGCATCCACCCCAGTTAAAGTCTGGTTTAATAAGATCTACTTCCATCTATATGCTCTGTTCGCTAACCAGGCCTCTGTGTGTATGCTCTGCTCAAACCCTCCAGGGGAGTTTCAATAGAGCCTCTCCTCAACCGAAGGTAGCACCTCCGTCAACAAACCCTGACGAGGAGCTGCGGAGGATCCTACTACGACGGAGGGACGCAGTGGAGTCTCCACCGTCTCCCCCCCACACCAGTAAGTTTCATCTCGTTCACATGGAACTCTCTGAGGTGCATCCACCAGGTCCATTACTGCTCCTCAATCAATGACTGGTTAGTCCATCTGTAGTTTCTGGTCTGAAGTCAAACAGAGCTTTTGGTTTAGAGCCACCTCCGAGTTTCAGGACATACAGACGAAACAAGTCAAATAGGAAACACTGAGCCTGTACAATACTGTGTGTACATTGTCAAGTTGATGGTTATCTATAAAGTGAAGTTAGCAGTGATTCATGTGCATGCACACAGGTTATCTGGTTATTTTTGGCATATATCTCTTCTGTCCTTTGTTTTAAAAGAGACAACACTGATTGTGTCAGTGTGTTTGTCTCTTTGTGCAGGTCTCAATTCTATCCCCCCCCCTGCAGTGTGACAGTGCCACCAGGCTGAGGTCGGACGGACAAGAGAATCACAGAAATAAAGACTGGATGTGGGTGATGGACACGATTCAGAATCAATGTCAAGCATTTTATTTTGACGTCTGTTTGGGCTGAGCGATGTAACAATATATAGAAATGACAGGTTGCTTCAGATTATGCTATACTGTCTATCAAGATGTTTGGTCATATAGCGCTGCCCTATACAGTCGGTTTCACATTCGAAGTCATGTGACAGTATCAGGAGGAGTTGGTGATACAGTCAGATAGGTTCATAGTGAAGTCCCATCTCAGGAGGAGACAAATGAGAGCAGACGTGCAGAATGGAGACGGAGGTCAGGTAGCATGTGGACTGAGGGCATAGATGTTTCATTGATTTCCACTGAGGCTGTTGGATTTCATTGAAATGAAGGGCGTGTGTAACAAACCACCTTCTCCGGGTCAGTTCAGCTCTTTTTCTCACACTGAAGGGAAAGCCCAGCGTATTGTCTGCAGTGCGAGGAACAGTGAAGCAGCTTTTACAGCCTTGAGCTTTTGCCAAAGCAGAATCTGTGCGTGAATGGCTCTGTCTAGACAAGTGTTAACCTTGTAGCCACCTAGTGAGCAATTACAGGCCACAGTGGCAGATTTGGTTTCCTCTGCTCCCCTCACTCCCACTTACACCCCTCAGCCTTCTCAGGCCACCATTTTATGTAGGGAAGTGCCTCCTCCCTGCAGCACTCGACCTGTTCTGGAGGAGAGAGGACACGCCAGCCCTCGCACATCTCACCTAGATGTTTATCTTTAACCAAACCTGCTCAAACCCATACGTTGTTAGAAGCATGTGATTCAGCAAGGATGTAGGTTTAGTGGGTTTAAAGATGAACACCTATGCAAAGTTATCAAAAGTCATTCATGAGGTATTTGTTCTTTTATTTATTTGATTCAGCAGAATAGAGACGTCACCCACGTCCAAGGAGCCCCAGCAAGTTCTCATTATTAAGTTGTTTCAATATATTGGTTAAAAAATTTGCTTTTGAGCTCAACTTTATCGGCAGGTGATTTTTTTCTGCCTTGATTCCACAGCTTCATTTCAATCAAATCACTAGAGAGATGAATTTTAAAATTTGAATTTTGTCTCTTCCTGCTGTTGTGATTTAGTGATTTATGGGGATTTCCTGTCATTCCTCTTTGATACTGTCTGTCTCCTACACTTTAGTATCATTTTCTACTTCTTTTATAATCTACAATCTCTCCCAGAAGTAGAACCTGCTCCATTCTCTCTGACATTGATAACAGTCGTGTCTGTATCAGATTTAGCTGCAGTGCATGATGTCCCACTGAGGCTACCTGTGATGGTAATGTAAGAAACTTGAGTTTGATTCCGAGTGAATAAAATTGACCTTGATTTTTTTACAATGTTCACTTCTCTAGATTCTGTTGCACACGATTAATAAAGTCTCCTCTGCCTCGCAGCAGAAGAGGAGAGGGCGTCATCACTGTCGGTTTAGCAACAGTGTTCGAGTGACTTCCCAGTGGATTTCACCTCTAAGCCTCAGTGATTAGAGGCTGGGAGTCAGGTATGAAGCCGAGGATCCGCCTTTGCCCTTTCAAAGTCACAGTGAATGCTGCTGATTGACCCACAATGCTGGTCCGCTCTCATCTCGTTTTGTTTCACCTCAGCACCTGTCGAGGTTTCCCAGACACCTCCTCGAGCTCGGGGCTGAAACATGAGAGCTGTGAGCGGCGGCCAGCATCCGTCCCTCTTTGTGTGCTGCTCTTAATTAAAGCTTTAGGCTTCATTTAGCACTGAGGTGCAATTTCCAGCTCCCGGTTCCACTTTAACAGAGCATGCAGGAAACGCCATCGTGGCTCTAACAGGATTCATCAGCAGTGCTGTTCAAAGACGCTAACTTTATTTAAACGCAGATTTAGTCACAACAGTAGGAACAGGAAATGGCGTGTGAAGGGATTAAACAAATCCCTGTGCACAGAGCATATGCAGCTTTGCGTCCTCCCATAGGATTGGAGGATAAAGTGTCAGTGCTTCAGTAGGAGTAGAAAGAAGAGTAGGCCTTCCTATTGATTTGTCTCTGCTCATATCCTCCATATCCAATGAGGTTCTTCTTGTCGAGGCCATCGTGGCATTACTCAATAGTATGGCAACATACAATGTCTGTTTGAATCCTCGGGGGGGGATGTTTGCCTCTTCCCTTGGCAAGAAACAAAGTCAATGACCGGCTCAATTCCTTCCCCTACCATCTGCTCCAGCTACCAGACTTGTTGACAGTGATTGACAGAAGATGCGCTCGCTGCCGATCGAGGCAAAACATATAATTATACGAACCATGCTGTGTCCTTTTCTTCCCCAGCATCCTCATTCGCCACTGCAACCTATTGTCAGCGTCTTTTCTGTCATCGTTCGGGCCGATACAATATGATGTTTTGTTGTTTTTGTATTTTGGTCCCTTCGGGGACCAGCAATTAGGGAGGTCCTTTTTGTGTGTCTGGGAAACACTTAATTTGACCTATTTTGTTAGTCATTTCATTTATTTTCCCAAACACAGTAATTGCCTTACCAGGGAGCCTCCGTTGAGACGCCGCTGTGTGCCCGGCCTCAGCCTGTGTCTGCACGTTTCATTGATTAGAGGTTATCTTCACTCACACACTTTTACAGCAGTGCGGAGTGTAAGCTGCCGGCAAATCGAGAAAACAATTCAACGAAATAGAATTTGAAGCGTAATTTATTTTTATGATTGATTTCGCATATGTCCCATAGCACCGAGGTAGCTCCTACATACAAGCTTCTTTTGGTCTGTGCAGAGTCGTAGCTCCTCTAGTGTTTCTACACACTGACAGGATCCTTTCCTCCACAAGCCAATGAGCAGCGAAGGGGTCTTGCTGTGTGTGACTGTCACTCTCTTAAGTCACTTATGAATGAGCCCGATGGGTGACCCTGACTTGTAGAGTTTAAAAATTATCAAATTTATCTGAATCATTGGAGTGTTTTCAATTTCACATTTAATCGAGATCATAAGTCCCAACGCTGGGTCAGGACCCGGGACCACCCCCACCCCTCAGAGGGACAGCAACACCACTAACAGAAGAGGAAACCAGAAAAATACCTAAACATCTCAAACTTTGAATAAAACAATCCGAAACGTTAAGATTCACTTTGCTTGAAATCAAAGGACAACGGCACGCTTACTTAAATTAAATGTTAAAAATATACAAAAATATTGTAGTAATAGTAGTATTTAGGAATATTGTTTTTTCCTGGAAGTAATACAAAATAAACACATTTTTAGAAAAAATTATTTAATGAAAAGATTCATACATTCATTAAGAAAACATGCTTAAAATTAAAGTGGTGAAATTAAATAATGAGCTCTATCAGTGGCTCTCTCCTGTCTCCATTGTAGTGAATAGTGAAGGCTCGTGTGTTGTGGCTGCTGAGTGCTGCTATATTTGGATGTTTTTATGGAGGTGGTGGATTGTGACCTGAAAGCAGACCTGTTTGTAGAAGGAGCTGCAGTCTACAGTGTCTGGTAACATGGCTCCTACCTGAAGTGGTGAAAAGATGTTAGGGGTTTTAAAAGCCGCTTTGCTGAAGGTAGCGTAAGCCCTCTCAGTCTGTCTTTGAATAGCTTTATTTTTATTTAAAGAGAATAGTAACACTATAACGGATGCACTTAATCATGTGACTCAGTGCTCACAGCAGAATCGGCTGTTGAAAGTTAAATATAATGTGGTGGGCTTATCAGTCGTGTTCTCTTGCGAGCTGTGTTGCCTCAGGCCTCCTCTGACAGAGCTCTGCCCCCAGCAGTGGACTCCTTCTGTAGTTTTCCAGCAAACAGGGGAGGGGAGTGCCTCTCCTTGGAGACTGACAAGACAAAATAATGAAATGAAGTGAGAGGACAAAAGGAAGAACACAGACGCTTCACATAACAGGATGAAATGATGGCCCCGCTGCTGCAGCTGAAGCCCACTGAGTCTCTTTCTGCACTTGGTCCACTCCGGGCTGCAGCACGTCATTTCAACACAAACAACAAACAGCAGCAAACATGATAAATAAAGTGTTTTTTTGATCGGAACTGGATTCACACACGTAGTCATCTCTCATTAACTCGCCGCTGCTCCTGCCTGCATCTATCATTTGGAAATGATGACTGGGAAAGTATTTGTCCCAGTGTGTAATTAGGCAGCCAATTAACAGATCCAAGGTATGGCTTTTCATTCTCCCAAACACACACACACAGACAGACACACAAATACACGTTTGTATGATTCCTCACACATTTCCTTTTAAACACACACACACAGAGAGAGAGAGAGAGAGAGAGAGAGAGAGAGAGAGAGATGTGCTCTCTCTCTTTGTCTGGCTCCTTTATCTCTGTCCAGCTACAAAAAAAAGAAAGATAAGGGAGGAGCATAGAAAACCCACCCCGGATTCCTTGTTGGTCCAGTTCTTCCTCTATACAAACCAGGCGGTTGTATTTAGTCATCCTCTCAGCACCGCTCAGACCTCCCAGTTTGACATAGTCCAGCCCCAGACCCACAGCCTGAGGGAGTAGAAGAGCAGCACACTGTGAGACAGGAGCCGCTGTGACGAACACTGAATAGATGCTCACAAAAAAGCTTTACTGATTACAACTGTGACACAACATCTAGTTTTTTACTTGATGAAGACACAAAAAAGGACAAAACTAAATGTCATTGTCATAAAGTGTTTTTTTCATGAACATGCCAGTGAGTCCAGTCACTAGCTGTGAATCCAGAACCGATGGACAGTGTGAATGTGCAGCTCAACATGGGGCACCATCTCAGAGTGCTGCTCACAGAGTACTGTGCACATGTATACACATATGTACATGCAGATGCAATTGCTGGAATATGGTTGATCCGGGTTTTGCTCAATGCTCCACTGTTGAACAACTGTTCTGTTTGTGCTGAGGAGGACATTTTCTGAAAACAGCTGGTGTATCATTATGAGAGCAGTGAAAGTGAAAAGAGGACACTTAATATGAATACAATATTTATATTAATATATTACTGTAACATTATATTAATATAATATAAAGCTTTACAACCCAGAGAGGAGCTGCACATTCAGGTGTTTCTATGGTTCTCACACTATCGACAATGTTCTCATATTCTAAGTCAATATTATTATTATTATTGTTATGTGTGTCTGTGTCACAAAATAAAAGAATAAACTCACTATATCTGATAAGGAGTCGTTGGTGCAGGGCTCATTACACGTTGTTCCCATCAACACTGAACCTGCAGGGCAACAGGTGAGGACACACAAACACACAAATGCAATTAGAATTGATAACAATCCATCAGAGAAGCAATGTTTCACATTTTTAAATGAAGAACCTGTGGAGACTCAGCCACTGAAGTATCTGCTTCATTCACGTGTCAGGATCAGCATCTCAGCTTCCAGTTAACATGTAATGTCCAATAATATTTAGTCATTCTAACAGGACACTGTTACTCTGCTGATGGCTTCAAGCCGGTACTGCTTGCCGCTCCATTTATGGTATTATTAATAAATACCATAAACCATTAGGCGTAGTCGTGGTGGGGAGGGGTTGCAGTTCGGTGGTCTGAGGATCTCGTCACTGCTTTTTGCGGATGATGTGGTCCTCATTGGATCATCGGCTTGTGACCTTCAGCACTCACTGGATCGGCTGGCAGCCGAGTGTGAAGCGGCTGGGATGAGGATCAGCACCGCTAAATCTGAGGCCATGACTCTTAGCAGGAAACCGATGGATTGCTTACTCCGGGTAGGAAATGAGTCCTTAGCCCAAGTGAAGGAGTTTAAGTACCTCGGGGTCTTGTTCGCGAGTGAGGGTACTATGGAGCGTGAGATTGGCCGGAGAGCAGCGGGGGCGGTATTGCGTTCGCTTTGTTGTAACGAAAAGAGAGCTGAGCCGCAAGGCAAAGCTCTCGATCTACCGGTCGATCTTCGTTCCTATCCTCACCTATGGTCATGAGGGCTGGGTGATGACCGAAAGGACGAGATCGCGGGTACAAGCGGCCGAGATGAGTTTTCTCAGAAGGGTGGCTGGCGTCTCCCTTAGGGATAGGGTGAGAAGCTCAGTCATCCGTGAGGAACTCGGATTAGAGCCGCTGCTCCTTTACTTAGAAAGGAGTCAGCTGAGGTGGTTCGGGCATCTGGTAAGGATGCCCACTGGGCGCCTCCCTTGGGAGGTGTTTCAGGCACGTCCAGTGGGGAGGAGACCTCGGGGAAGACCCAGGACTAGGTGGAGAGATTATATCTCAACACTGGCCTGGGAACGCCTCGGGATCCCCCCGTCAGAGCTGTTCAATGTGGCCCGGGAAAGGGAAGTCTGGGGCCCCCTGCTTGAGCTGCTCCCCCCGCGACCCGACCCCGGATAAGCGGATGACGATGAGTGAGAGTGAGTGAGTGAGTAATAAATACTCCCTTGATATGTTATTTTGATTTGTTCCCCAAAATACAATTAGCATTGCTGTTCTGATTCCGTGGGAGCTCCCTCAATCAAAACAATCCATGTCCCTGATCTAGAGTATGCCTGTGTGGTGAGTAAGAACTGGGGCAGTAACAGGCCACTGCACAATATTCTAGTGAAAACATGAGAGTGTGGAATAAGCAGGTGGACTGCTGCTGGCCTCACCAACAAGGCCGAACTGCACTGACATCGCTGCCTGAGACTGGGACACTTTGACTTCCCGTGCTTCTTATAGTACTCTTTTGTTTGTTTCCTTTTTTGACATTTTCTATATTTATACTTGCACCAACACACCACAGCAAATTCCTTGTATGTGTAAACCTGCTTGGCAGCAAAACCTGATTCGGATGATGTCTACATTTACTCATGGAAAACACTGAATGTGAGGAAATTCAGGGTTCAGCCAAGAAGAGGGGACATTAAGTTATCGATTACATTCAAGGCAGTTTTAAAATTGCCCATCAGACCAAACCTCCAATGGGTTAGATTACGTATAAGTATCCAGTTGTATTCACGTATGCCTATAGAACAGTGATTCTCAAATGGGGGTACGCGTACCCCTGGGGGTACTTTAAGGTACTCAAGGGGGTACTTGGGATTTTTTTTCTTTATATTTAAAATTAGCATCCATTCAAAAATCCTTGAAAAATTGTTACTTAACAAATATTCAATATAATATAAGTGTAAGTTTATGAACTAAATTTTATATTCAGTAGGCTTTTCAATTTAATTATCCTAAAAAAACAGAATCTCCCCCATACCGATGGTTTGACCCAACCTGGCACACGCCACCTGTCATCGCCTGTCATCACCTGCCTTGAAAACTTCAACAATGGAGTCGAGTTGAAGTGCAGCAGCAATACTGCTGTAACACGGAGGGACAAGCGCCAAAGAAGGCGAAACCAGAGCAGAGAGCCTTCCCTAAACATCACCGTGAGAGCTTGTGCCTCTTCGAAGGGGCGCTAAAACGTAAACGTTTTCCGTTGTGAAGATAATGATTCATAACAAGAAGTCCGCGTCTCTACCGGTACCCTTTCAAAATAAAAGCATGTAATACAAAAGCGGAAATGAAATTGTATGACCTTAAAGCGAGCAAATATTTCACAATAAAATAACAGAAAGACACTTCAATAATATTAACAATAACATAGATTGGGTTATTTACACTTTTTGTTTTTTCTGTGGGGAGAGATTCGCCAACAGTGGTATTAAGCCACCACATCTTCAGCGGTATCTCCAGACAAAACATGAAAGTCATGTTGGTAAGCCACCTGAGTTTTTTAAGAGGAAACTTTCTGAATTCAGGTCATCTCAAGACACGATGCGAAAAGCCTCCCAGAAGCAAACGGAAACAAGCTACCTGTCAGTATTCTTTTCGATCCTTAAAGAAGATATTTTAAGTTGATAAATATTTTAAAAAATATGTTTTGAGCTAATCTTTAATTTAAAAGTTAATGATTTATTTTTTGGGAAGAAGTGTTTAGCTATAATTAAGTTCATGAGTTCAGTTTGAGAACATATCTTTATTATGATCCCAAAATAGTTGATAATTATTTTGAGGTGCACAAACCTTTATTTATATTGAGATAATAATAAAAGTCTTTAGTTATTTTTATATCTTTTTATTTCGAAATAGTTCAAGAGAGACCACTACAAATGAGCAATGTTATGGACATTGATGGAGTTTTAAATTTGAATGTGTCTAGTTACAAGGCTTAATAAATCACATTACATCTTTCTTTCAACCAAAATGCTTTGGGCTGGTTAGGGGGTACTCGGCAGAATTTTTTCTTTGAAGGGGGTACGTCACTGAAAAAAGGTTGAGAACCACTGCTATAGAATATATAAGTGTCTTTTCCTTTAGAGGATTATACCTAAGCAGCTCAGGTATATATGTGTATATATTAGTGCTGTTAGTTGAACGCATTATTAACAGCGTTAACGCAAACCCATTTTAACAACGTCAATGTTTTTCTCGCAAGATTAACGCAGAGCTGCCAACTCATGCTTTTCTGTGTGTGTGTGTGTGTGTGTGTGTGTGTGTGTGTGTGTGTGTGTGTGTGTGTGTGTGTGTGTGTGTGTGTGTGTGTGTGTGTGTGTGTGTGTGTGTGTGTGTGTGTGTGTGTGTGTGTGTGTGTGTGTGTCCTCCCAGATAGGGCACTGGTCAGGGGGCGCCGCCCCCCGCTCACTATCACTCGCTCAGAGAGACACAGTGAGATCAGAGCTTGTTCACGTGAAGCAGCCGCTCAGTGACTGACTGACTGCTTCATATCTATGAAAACAGTTAAAACACTGAGTTTCTATTTTTAACCTATTGGGCTGCAGCTATATGTTTTTATTTATTTCAAAATAGGGTACTTCTTATTTCATACATTTTCCACAAATATGAGGAATTTATTTCAAAGTAGGCCGACACTTGCCTGCGTATTTTGTTGTTTGTTATTTTGTTGCTTGTCTGAGTAGCTGGCTGAAAGCAAAGACGAAGTAGGCTTACTTTTATTGGTAACCTAACTGTTACAGTTCATTGTTTCTGAAATAAGAGGCCTGACTGTTATGTTCACAGCAAAATTGAAAAAAAAAGTAAATAATAAGCCATGGTTTAACTGCACTATAGGCTGAGTCCTGTTGGCCAATGTTGTTTTTCAATAAAATAAAATATTTGCATTAAGCACTTTCCATGTTGATAAGAGCATTAAATCGGAAAAAAGGGACATTTAGAATAGATAGAAATTGGCGATTAACTGCTATTTAATTTTGAGTTAACTATGACATAAATGCGATTAATTGCGATTAAATATTGTAATCGTTTGACAGCACTAATATATATATTTATATATATATATATATATATACACACATTTTAATAATGCTTTGTTGTATGTGTATTAGCTGATCTTTTGTGGCACCTTCTCTTGTGAAGGGAAAGCTTGAACCAGCAGATGTGCCCATCTTTGTTCCACTACCATGACTCTTATATGTTATAAGAGCAGAGTTGGAAATTCAAAGAATTCTCTTTCTTGTATTATTCTATTGTGGATGCTGAGTTCAATAGTATTTTACTCATTTACAGCTGAGCACTATCTTCCCCTTGAGCAGTGCTTCTGCAGATTTTCTCTGCCACACCTGAGTGGTTGTGTTACCTTGGCGCTCTGATGCGATGCGTATCAAATCACTGACTGTCGTCTCGTGAACGTGTTTTAAGATGCGGCCGCTGACTCCTGGAGGGGGTGGGGCCTTTGACTCATTAGTGATGTCCAGGAGCAGCGAACATGTGCCTCCAATCTGGTTGTTCAGCTTCTCCCACTGCTCTTTGTCCTTACAGAGCACAAGAACAAGGACGGACATTTGAGTGAAGTGAGCTGAGTGTACAAATCATCATACACATACACACAGAGACAACATTAACACCAGTCAAGAAAATAAACCTAAATACTGAGAGTTCCATTGGTTCTACATAGAGCCCTTGTTATGATAATGACCATTCATGAAAGTGTGATTTAAGCTGACAAGACAGAAAATGTGATGATGACACTGATAAGATCCGATGTGGTGTTAAATATCCTTTTTACAGTAAACCGGGGATTTCTTTACAAAGGAGGAACTGCAAGTAAATTAAGCAGCACCTTTCACATGTCAACGGCTCTCTGTGATGGTACCTCCAGGTTGCAAACTAGTTTTCGTGTTTCAGCTGGTACTACAACCATGCAAGAAGAAACCTCACAATCACTTTGATTTAATCAAATAATAAATAATACAATGGATGAAACAATGATGAGATAAAAAACTTACCTCTGTCCTAAATGGATTGATGAAGGCTACCAGTGCTGGATATTTCCTGTTGAGGGACTGGTACACGTCCACTAATTCATCTGGAGACTTCAAAACTCCGGTTGAAATTTCATACTTTCCTTTAGACTGACACAAAGAGGGAGAAAAGAAAAGGCTATTTCCTCCATTGCTGATTCTGTCTGTGTCTGCAGCAATTATACTATCCTGGATGTATATGTGACCTGAGATATTTGGCTGTATGCACATAGAGATGATTATGCACATGAAGCCAGTGACATTCAACTTACATAGTCCATTAGCTCGCAGGCGGCACAGTGCACTGCTAAATGGATCTCTGTTCCCAGTTTCAGTCCGAGGTTAGCGCAGGCTTCAGTGATAAGGTCCAGAGGCTGCTCAGGTCTCTCAAAGCTCACAGCCGGCGCTCCACTGTCATGCGGAATAGACTGAACGACCTTGGAGAAGATACACATTGTTCACCAAGTCAACAACATCTATGCATTGTGCTTTTACACATCTGTAATAAATAAATTAACCTAGAAGGGTCTACACATCATCTGTTAGAACATGGCTTGGCTGAAGCTGCATGTGGATGACAATAGACTATTTATTCATAGGCTTGAAAGAAACAGTTGTCATTTCAAAGTTATGAAAAGTGGGGTGAAATCCTCTGCACTGTGTTGTGAATATCAGTGCCAGAGGTCGCTGAACAATGGAGGAGATAAATCTGTGTATATAGTACAAATGCTGCGTGAAAGAAAAGGCAGATCGAAGTATTGAATGTTTTAATAAGCATTTCCAAGCCTGCACACCGGAGTTAATTTGAACATTAGCCATGGAAATCACTTAGAAATAACCTTCTATGTGTATATCTTTTAGGAAAGCTCCATCACAGAAAGTTTTGAGTCCTGCCTCCAGCTTTCTTCATTCTCTGCCATCATAAAGCCTGTGTGAACTCAGTTGCAATTCTCACAGTGAATCAATAGCAATGTCTCTCACCCCGGCTTTTGTTGAAGTGTTCATTATTCTTATCATCTCCTTCTGTAACTCGAGGGTCATTGTGATGATCTGGGGAGCAAGTTTACAGTTCAGTGCATTTTATTAATATCCAAGAGAAAACTGAATGTAGCCTCACTAAATATATACCATGTCATAGCATGAACAAAGAAAGAGACAACTTTATATGGCTGAGTCTATACCAACAGCCATCACTTTGAGGGAGTGGGCCACAGACAAAATATGGCACAGCTACACTGAGTGTGAGCACCTGTTTGACTCGTTGTCCTGCTTTGGGGATCAGGATGACTTCCTCCAGTAAACTCAGTTTTCCAGGAGAAGCCTTCCCACAGCTCAGCAAGGTTACCAGAGGGATGGGGATATGAAACTGTGCAGGAGTCTGAATAAAATATGTTAAGACACATGTTGCTCCCAATATGTTTTTTTATTGTTAGCATAAATATGCATGTCTGTGCTGCTAGTGATCTAACCTCTCGGGCCTTTAGAGTGGCTATGTATTTGTAGAGAGGGATGCCCTGTAACTGAGCCCCAGTTCTGGCAACAGCCAGAGACACCGACCCTATGGCCATGCTTCCAGGCAGAACTGGTTCGGTTGGCTCAGCTGGGGGGAGTGGCTTCTCTGGAGTGTTGTTCTTTTTACCTGAAAGTCAGATGAAACTCAGGCACATTCAAAAACCAGAGCAAACCAGAAACCACAGTGACCAGGTTTTCAAGACACCATTCTCCACATCATCACACCAGCAGCAGCAGTCTCCATGGAATCATGATGTTGACTCCAGATTGTGACTCTACATCTGCAGCCTCAGCAGAAATCTTCCACCTCAGGGATGTTGTTCATTCTTATGCTTCTCTGTTCTCCACAGTTGTACAGAGTGACTATCTAAGTTACTGTAGTCTTTCTGTCAGTCTGACCATTGTCCTCTGACATGTCTAATCAACACTCAACTGCTGCTCACTGGATGTTTGTTGATTTTCTCTTCATTCTGAGTAAAAACTTTAGAGACTGTTGAGTATGAACTAATCAGAAGTTTCAGGAATACTAAGTCAAGGTCACTAAACTCACTGAATTGTGTCAATTCTGATAATTGATGTGAACATTAACTGAAGTTTCTGAGTTTATCTGGTGTCTATAACAGTGATCAAATAATGAATTATTAAATGTAAAACCTGATGCAGCTGATGAGACAGTAGCAACAGAGTTGAACATTCAATTGGCCGCTGCACCAAGACTCTTTGCTCATAAAAAAATGTTATCTCTCAACGGGATGTTTATACCCACAAAATTGGGATCGTAGTGACAGATTTGTTTAGACCAAATTAGAAACTTCAGTCTCTGTGAACTCTCACAAACATGCTGTCATTCCCTGCAGATACAGAACAATCCTTTTAGATATTTTGAAAACGTAAATTAGAGAGGGCTTTTACTATGTAAATCGCCTTCAATAGAAAAGTGTTGCAACATTTAGTTTGCATGCTTGTCCAGTCTATTGACACGATTAGGTCCCTTTTATTTACATGACATAAGATCAGTGAGGAGCAGGAGGGAAAGGACATAGGTTCACCACAGAGATCAAAATGGATATATTGTTCTCTAAGACAGTATATTCATCATTTAGGCATAAACCATCACCAGTAAGGTGATGGCCTCAATACAGAAAATTACTTTTGAAATGTGAAACCATATTTTTTAAACAACTAAACACAACATTATGCTGTGACTGATTTCTGATGCCATAAAACATCAAGGTCTCCCACTGTACTGAAGCTTTACATTTGTCCCCCTAGTAAGCTCCCTACCTTTATCAAGACTCTTTTTGCCTTTAGTCTTCGTAGGCGTTTCAGGAGGAAGCACCACCTCAGGCTCACAAGGACTCTCCTCCTTTTCCCTGTCGCGGATCTCTTTCTCCTCCAGGTAGCACACCATGAAGAAGTTGCTGCACCAAATTACAGAACATAAAGTTTTATTTTGGGCCACATGAACAAGATTTAAAAGATGGCCTATCTGTTCATGAAGCACAAAAAAATAACACCAAATTAATTTGCTCCAGAATACTTTGCCCCTACATGTATGTCACCTGCGTGGAACACAGGTGATCTCATTTGATGTTCTCAGGTCAACCTCACTCACTCACAATAACTAAAGAGATCACACAAGGTCCGTTATCAATTACAATCGAGGTCAACAAATGAATTACTCCAATTCGGAATCATAATATCCATGTTATTGCAGCTGACACAGTCATGCATGTGCATGGCTCTTCAACTGAAGCCATGTCTACATTACACATCCCATTTAATCGCCGTGGAGTTAACTGGCCAAGTATTCCAGATGCCCCTACTCCCAGAAATTCCTGCTCTTCCTGGCAGATCTCAAGGTGTTCCCAGACCAGATGGGATATGTATCCCGACTAGGATTAATAAAGTACTTTATCTAAGATAAAAAAAAGAACGACTCTTTCTATCTAAAAGTATTTGAGTATACAACAAATGGAAGATGTGATATACTTGAAATGTTTCCACTCTTTCTGATTCAAAATTGGAATCTATTATGAGACAGACGGTACCATGTCAATATGGCATTGTTCACCCCAACCCCCAAGATAACTTATCAAGCTTTTCTGTTGGGTCTTGAGACACAAGGGGAGCTCAATACATAATGATGATTTGATGTGGCTGCAAGTGCAAAGCATTAACTTCTGCGTGACCCCATTCCAGGATGTCAACACAAGGCACATGTGACCCCGTTGGATCCTAATGCATTAAAAAACCAAAATTTTTTATTAATGTGTATTTGACTTCCTTGTAGTTTATAATCTAAATGAGGGAATTACACAATATTACAATATTATTATTACATGTCATTTATCTGACGCTTTTGTCCAAAGCAACTTACATTTTTAGAACACTCAGCATTTATGAGTGGCCATTTTAGGGGTTCAGTATCTTGCCAGAGACACTTAGGCATGCAGATGGGAAAGAGTGGAATTCGAACCGGCAACCTTCTTGTTGCAGAACACCCGCTCTATCCCCTAGGCCAAGCTCTCCCAATATTGTGAAGGACTATTAGTTGGACAATCTATGTTCAATTTTTTTCTGTACGTCAATGATGATAGTTTTTGACATGAACAGTAGAAATCTTTGTTAGAGTTGCTAAATTTCCTCTGTGGACTATCTAGAGATGGTTGATAAAACAAAGTTCTATTTGTGTCTGAACTTCAAGAATAGCAGGGTAACTCAGTTGAACAGTACCTGAGTGCCTGATCAACTTCTAATTGGTCACAGGGTTTCTGGCCCTGCAGCATATTGTTGAGAGGTTCATTGACCCACTGGACAGCAGTCATCACATGGTCAGCCGTCTGCTTCCAGTCCTGTGATGCCTCTTCATGTCCAAAGTGGCTGGAGACAGCAGCTGAGCACATGCTCTGAACAAGAAGAGAAGAAAAGCCTTATGAATTACATCCTCTCAACCTCCACACACCAACACTACACTCACTTGTGATCAAGCAGTGAATCTTAATACTGATATAAAGCTGGAACTGAATTAATGTATATTATCTGAAAACCATGTTTCTGACGATCAATTTGTCTATTCCTACAAGCACATGAGCATCCAGGCAGTGTTCTTTGTGTCTCTCAGTTCCTCTTTTTTTCTCTCCCCTGTCCTGTCCTTTCATTAAGGCTCTGCTGGACCATTGGACATCCTGGGAACTTGGCGGATCTTTGTTCTCCAAGAGTCCCAGGCTCAATAGTTAAACCCCCCCACCGCCAACACCTTCTGTGTTCTTCTCCTAGCTGTGTTAATAATGTGCTTGGTTATGCCTCTTGTGCGTTTGTGAATTCTGTCCTCGGTCCAGGTCTTCATAGTGGACAGGAGGTCATGTGGCTCTTCTGTTGGCAGAACCTGGAACTGTCTCAACCTCCTATTCTTCATTCATGCTTACCATTTGATTTTTTCTTCTGGTTCTTACATGCATCTATTGCATTGCATGTCTTTCCATCATTGAATTAAAGGTTTGTTGGGGGAGTTGTTTTCCTGTCAGCCATATGCTCTACAGCAGTGATTCTCAAATGGGGGTACGCCTACCCCTGGGGGTACTTGAAGGTACTCCAGGGCAGTGGTTCTCAACCTTTTTTCAGTGACGTACCCCCTTCAAAGAAAAAATTCTGCAGAGTACCCCCTAACCAGCCCAAAGCATTTTTGGTTGAAAGAAAGATGTAATGTGATTTATTAAGCCTTGTAACTAGACACATTCAAATTTAAAACTCCATCAATGTCCATAACATTGCTCATTTGCAGTGGTCTCTCTTGAACTATTTCGAAATAAAAAGATATAAAAATAACTAAAGACTTTTATTATTATCTCAATATAAATAAAGGTTTGTGCACCTCAAAGTAATTATCAACTCTTTTGGGATCATAAAAAAGATATGTTCTCAAACTGAACTCATGAACTTAATTATAGCTAAACACTTCTTCCCAAAAAATAAATCATTAACTTTTAAATTAAAGATTAGCTCAAAACATATTTTTTTAAATATTTATCATCTTAAAATATCTTCTTTAAGGATCGAAAAGAATACTGACAGGTAGCTTGTTTCCGTTTGATTTCGGGGAGGCTTTTCGCATCGTGTCTTGAGATGACCTGAATTCAGAAAGTTTCCTCTTAAAAAACTCAGGTGGCTTACCAACATGACTTTCATGTTTTGTCTGGAGATACCGCTGAAGATGTGGTGGCTTAATACCACTGTTGGCGAATCTCTCCCCACAGAAAAAACAAAAAGTGTAAATAACCCAATCTATGTTATTGTTAATATTATTGAAGTGTCTTTCTGTTATTTTATTGTGAAATATTTGCTCGCTTTAAGGTCATACAATTTCATTTCCGCTTTTGTATTACATGCTTTTATTTTGAAAGGGTACCGGTAGCGACGCGGACTTCTTGTTATGAATCATTAACTTCACAACGGAAAACGTTTACGTTTTAGCGCCCCTTCGAAGAGGCACAAGCTCTCACGGTGTTGTTTAGGGAAGGCTCTCTGCTCTGGTTTCGCCTTCTTTGGCGCTTGTCCCTCCGTGTTTCAGCAGTATTGCTGCTGCACTTCAACTCGACTCCATTGTTGAAGTTTTCAAGGCAGGTGATGACAGGCGATGACAGGTGGCGTGTGCCAGGTTGGGTCAAACCATTGGTATGGGGGAGATTCTGTTTTTTTAGGATAATTAAATTGAAAAGCCTACTGAATATAAAATATAAAATAAAAAATGCTAATTTTAAATATAAAGAAAAAAATCCCAAGTACCCCCTTGAGTACCTTAAAGTACCCCCAGGGGTACGCGTACCCCCATTTGAGAATCACTGCTCCAGGGGGTACTTGGGATTTTTTTTTTTATATTTAAAATTAGCATCCATTCAAAAATCCTTGAAAAATTGTTATTTAACAAACATTCAATAAAATATAAGTGTAAGTTCATGAACTAAATTTTATATTCAGTAGGCTTTTCAATTTAATTATCCTAAAAAAACAGAATCTCCCCCATACCGATGGTTTGACCCAACCTGGCACACGCCACCTGTCATTGCCTCTCATCACCTGCCTTGAAAACTTCAACAATGGAGTCGAGTTGAAGTGCAGCAGCAATACTGCTGAAACACGGAGGGACAAGAGCCAAAGAAGGCGAAACCAGAGCAGAGAGCCTTCCCTAAACATCACCGTGAGAGCTTGTGCCTCTTCGAAGGGGCGCTAAAACGTAAACGTTTTCCGTTGTGAAGTTAATGATTCATAACAAGAAGTCCGCGTCTCTACCGGTACCCTTTCAAAATAAAAGCCTGTAATACAAAAGCGGAAATGAAATTGTATGACCTTAAAGCGAACAAATATTTCACAATAAAATAACAGAAAGACACTTCACCAATATTAACATTAACATAGATTGGGTTATTTACACTTTTTGTTTTTTTCTGTGGGGAGAGATTAGCCAACAGTGGCATTAAGCCACCACATCTTCAGCGGTATCTCCAGACAAAACATGAAAGTCATGTTGCTAAGCCACCTGAGTTTTTTAAGAGGAAACTTTCTGAATTCAGGTCATCTCAAGACACGATGCGAAAAGCCTCCCAGAAGCAAGCGGAAACAAGGTACCTGTCAGTATTCTTTTCGATCCTTAAAGAAGATATTTTAAGATGATAAATATAAAAAAAATATGTTTTGAGCTAATCTTTTATTTAAAACTAAGTTAATGATTACTTTTTTGGGAAGAAGTGTTTAGCTATAATTAAGTTCATGAGTTCAGTTTGAGAACATATCTTTATTATGATCCCAAAAGAGGTCACTTTAAGTTGATAATTATTTTGATGTGCACAAATCTTTATTTATCTTGAGATAATAATAAAAGTCTTTAGTTATTTTTATATCTTTTTGTTTCCAAATAGTTCAAGAGAGACCACTACAAATGAGCAATGTTATGGAAATTGATGGAGTTTTAAATTTGAATGTGTCTAGTTACAAGGATTAATAAATCACATTACATCTTTCTTTCAACCAAAAATGCTTTGCGCTGGTCAGGGGGTACTCGGCAGAATTTTTTCTTCAAAGGGGGTACGTCACTGAAAAAAGGTTGAGAACCACTGCTCTACAGATTCTCAAAGCCCCTTGAGGCCAATTTGTGATTGGTGATAATAGGCTTAATAAAAAAAAAATGAACATGACTTGTACTCACACAGTCACCTCCACCTGACACGATCCAGAAGTTGAAGATTGACAGTGGACCTCTCCATGATGGCAGAGAGCAGCTAATGTCTGTTTTGTTTACTTCATAAAAAAAAATTTAATTCTTTGTTGAAGAAAAATTATTAAAACAGCACCTCTTGTGTGTTTAGAGTGTAGTTGATTGACTCTCAATGTATTCTGCTCATAATTTCTCTTAACAACACAAAAATTTCTTCACGCAAAATGAACTGCAACACAAACTTAAAATTTTTTCAAAAGGCTCTAAATCTGGTGGAATCTGGCACTGTCTTAGCATTTGCTTTAACTAACATTGGCAATTGTGTATTATTAATGATGGTTAAATCTTACATTTTACATTTTAATATATTTACATATCATGTCTTTATCAGTATTATCCATCTTTGGCTCTGAGGACCTGACAAAGACAATATAGCTTTAAGGAACACTGTCTGGTAAAGCACTTGTGCCGCTGGGCATATTGGCTAAGCCCCCCGTCTGTGCCCTTCTTTGGACCTCACTGTGATGTCAGTGTCACATCTCATCTTTCTGCCTCCTGTGATACTGTAGAACACTGAAAAGACAGGGGTCAAGGGTCATGCCCTGTTTTTGATTGCTACCTTCTTCCCTCACTTCTTGCTTCCAGCTGCCTGTTCACATCAGCACCTCCTGCATGTTTGATGAGGCCTCTGAGTGTCACTTCAAACGATCAGCACATCACTAATGAATCTCATCTCCTTTGTTTAATCTGTATTGGTTCACTCCTCGTGCTGAATGAGTACACTGAACCGAATATCCAGAATCTGGCACATGAGCATTAGATCGTCAGTCAGGGATGTTTAAACAAATATCAGTTCAACAGTTCATCTGCTGATCTTACATCAAACTAGAGGTTGACTAATCTATGGCCAAAAGGCAAAGTCGGCTGAGTTTTACCTTCTCCATGTTGCGGACGATGCAGAAGACCTCCACCTCAATAGACAGCTGTCCTCTTGTACCATAAACTTCCCGCCCCTTCAGCCTGTTTATCCTTGGTGGTGTAGAAAGGTTTGTGAAGTAATTTGCCTAAAGTGATGAAAAATAAATGTTTTACTTCCACATTGGGGGGAGTGGAACCAACATTCTGCCTTCAATTACTTTAGCTCCTGTAATTAGACGATAAGAAAAGCTTTGCACACAAAGTGGACACTGTGGCATCATTGTAGTGGTAGTTGTGATAAAATCTACAACAATGTGGTAGATGATTTTTTTGGTTTTGAGAAATTAAAGACAGTTCCAACAAATACAATGCTAGGGGAGTTAAAGAGTTTAACTGGGTGTTGTCAGAGATGACTATGAATCTTTAAATGTATCACAAAAATACAAAAAAGTTTATCACCATTCACAAGTATTGAGGTTTCTACATATACAAAATTCGAATGTGTGATCGTTATCAAGTATTACAACTGACTGAAACAAAGTTTTACAAGGAGAATCTATGAAAGTCAGTTACATCACCATTCACAAGTATTGAGGTTTCTACATATACAAAATTCGAATGTGTGATCGTTATCAAGTATTACAACTGACTGAAACAAAGTTTTACAAGGAGAATCTATGAAAGTCAGTTACAAATTATCGAGTTGATAGCCAAGTGGTTAACCCAGCCGGTCCAGTGGCTGTATGTCTCTGGTAAAACCAAAAAGGCAAATGGCCATGTCACAACTTACAGAGAGGTATTTTGTTATCAGAATCTGTTTTAGTAACAAGGAAGTTCTTTCTCTTTGGACACATAAACACAGTGTGGTAGCCCAATCAGTGAGGTAACCAGGGTTGCATTAGCCAAAGGACTAGTCAGGTAGGTTTTGATGATATTACTGGGGGAAATATATTAGCATGCTGAATGAGGATTGTACATCTGTTCATCTAGGCTATTTCTATTCATTTATCCATCAATTGTAAAATATTATTAAAAGACAATTCCAATTGTTTAGCTAACTATTTATATCTCTGGCATTGCATTAGTGTTTTTGAAAAGCTTTTTTCTCATCTTATTCTACAGAACAATGCCACATCTCATGTGTTGGGACATTTCACTCCAGCCAATGTAGAAGGAATGGCTGTGTACATTTGCAAATACTTTGCAAAGACCTATGTTAAGAATGCAACAAAGATGCAGAAGCATATAGTCAAGTGCCCAGAGTTTCCTCAGGGCTCAAATCAGCTTTTGACAAAACAAAATGTTTATATGTCTGTATATGACAAGGTAAATACAGTTAGTATCAATTACCCACAAATTGTCCAGCATATTCCCGTATATTAATTCCAATGGCAAGTTTCCAACTTTGAATATTCCCGAAATTTTGTAACCCTAGCGGTAACCAGTGCAAAAAATCTGTGCTGAAGGAAGAACCACACTAGCTTAGGAAGATGGAGAGTGAGAGCTCACATAGCTGTCAGTTGTTCCACATTCTAATCTTTTAATCTTGGCATACTGACCTTATTCTTGGCATTTTTACTTTATTGACTAAACAAATCAATGTCATCTTTTGATTTTGTTCTTTCATTGATAAACTTTTTTCCAACCTTCACAAAATAGAAAACAATCTTCCACCTAAATGTCCTCTAGTGCTGTATATACGTTTCCACACACACACCACACACAAGCTCTCGCCCAAGGGCAAGCGGTAGCATCCCTGCTTCCTGTAGCGGACTTTTAGGCTAAAACATGGTGTACATGTCACCTTTTCTTGTCGAATTTGAACGTCAGGAGCATTGAGGCATTTTGTGTGTTCTTTTTTACATTTGAAAATAATAAAGACAATGAGTCAATTAAAATTCTTCGGTGAACTGTCCCTTAAAACCTTTTGTTTGACCTTCATTTGGGCACAGGTGTACAGTGCTGCCGTATTGTTGTGTTTGACTGAGTACTGAAAAAAGTTTTCAGCCCAGATGTCATTAATACGAATACTTACGAATAATCTATTTTATTTCCTTTCCTTTTCTAAGTGGGTCTGGAACTTGCGCATGTGTGTATGTCTAAAGGGGCGGGGACATGGGTGGGGAAAGGGGCTCTCAGGAGTATGTTGCTCTCCAGCGCCCCCTGTGAAACCTGAAAGTAGATGAGGTAAAAGTAAGTCCTGTATTAGAAATTGCCTGATACCGCTATCATATAGCTATGGATATGCTGGAACTGCTTCCGTTTAATTTGAGCTCTCTTGAATGAAAATAAATAAATTAACACAAACACGCAGGGTTTTAACCGCAGAGATTAGATTAGCTGTGTGATTAGCATTAGAAGCTCATACCAGGTAACCGTGGAGGTCTGCGGGCTTGTGGAGGAACAGCTCGTTCAGAGCTCGCTCGATCTGCTCTGGGATTCTGTTGAGCCTGTAAAACTCGGCCGCTGCCACTTTTGTTTCATACACATCCTGCTCCTGTTTACACAGACGGCTGAGGAAGCGCGGGTAAGACATCGCTCGTGTTCGCAGTAGGGACAAGCTCAAATCGTGGCAGCAGTAGCTCGAAGAGGCACTTCCGGTGTCCACAGAAACCACTATGGAAACCACACTGTTAAGAGGTAGCTGGCTGTGTTGTCACACTGTTTAGAGTTAGCTGCCTTTGTTGTCACAACCTGGAAATACCTCAGACCAACAACGTTTGAGGAACGGTAGGACCATGGGACCAGGCACACTCTCCATTTATATGTATTCTCTTTAGGCTGAATATATATATATACTAAACGGACTGGCTTAGTACATATATATATATATATATATGTACATATATATATATATATATATATATTCAGTGTTTTTGTGGTAAAAGACAGCAAAGAGAGACTCACACAATCTTACTTTCCAATTGCATATAAACCATTTACAGTTTTATCATAAGTTGACTCTGGCCCCGATGTTTTCCTTTTGACGGGATCTCATAGTCATTCTCCAACGATCTTAGTTAAAAACACTAACATCCTTAATAAAATTTAAAAGACGTATTGTTAGTCCTTCAACTTCAAAATATATTTTATGAGATTATATAGTGTAAAAGCATCAGTGCATATACCAGACCAATGAATTCAGTTAACTGACAATGACACCGTGGACAGACATATTGAGACGGACTGGCTTAGTCATCTCCATCAAGGTTACCAAGTACAACTTGAAAAAAATGTAGCTTGGATGACAGATAGACATTCAAATTTTGTATGCTTAAATAATTTGTGCAAATGCAGATCATAATAACTAAATTAGAGCATGAATTCATAGAATTGTCTGTTGTAATGACATATTGTGTCAGTGGTGCTAAATGTTAATAGTGGAAACTTAAAAAGGGCTAAAAAGGACTGGGTTAAAGTGTACTTTAACATGAAAAAATCTTTGAAGTTCTCAAGGCACAACGTTAATATGCTAATGACACATTAATAACAGCATTTAAGACAGAGAAGCAAGTCAGAGAAAATTTGAGTCTTTTTATGTAGCTCATTGGATAGAGAGCAGTTTTCCCGTTTCTGTCATTAAGCCTCATGTTCCATTGACATCACTGCAAAGTCCTACCACATTTGTGTGTACCAGATTGTTTTACATCCTTTTAACAACAGCTCAACTCTCTGTCCAAATCTAAAAATAAAGATAAAGGTCATTACACAGAAAGACACACCATTCCTGTTGGCATCGGAAACTGGTTGCATCACCTTGTCAGTCATGACTGGATTTGCCCAGAGACTGTTCAGTGGATCGGAAAGGACAACTGAATTAGTATTTTTAATATAAAAAACTATAGACTAACACAGAATGAAACTGTCTACACCGCGAGACCTCAAGCTACTAGACTAAAGACAAGTGAAGGAAGGACATTTTCTACAAATTTTGCGGAGGATGGAAACTAATAATACATTCAAAAAATAAACTGATATGCATATCTGCGGAACAAGTTCAGATATTGAATCAGATAAAGAAATGGACATAAATATACATATGGAAATACAGGGATGTAGAGATGGTACTGCAGTGAAGTGTCCACTTGACACTGGTCGTACCTTGTTACAGTTAGGGTTAGGGTTAGTAATAAGTAATAATGATGTCCTCAAAAGTATTTTGACAGCAGAATATGTTATATAGCCTCCACGTATCCAACACTAATATCACTTAATTTTTTAATGCAGCTCAAAACACACCATTACTAAGCAATATGAGGACACAATACTTAAGAAAAAAAGGACATCTTTACCTTATTCTCCTCGCGCTTTAGGGAAACCCAGTGTGGGTAGCCCAAGTGTTCATCTACATCTACATTTTTGAAAAAAAACATAATTATTTACTGTGTCGCTGTGAGGAGTCGGAATTGTGGCACAGGCGCATCTTGTTAATGATCATAGACAAAAATAAAATAATTAACATGGCATTGAACCAGAAAACTCCTAATAAATCTTATTAAAGTTTAACTAAACTCCCCACAGATGAAAACCAATATATCTGGATATTAAAGTTGGGAAACTATTTATTTGTATTAAAATACAGTACATAACAAGCTCAGAAAGTAGAAAAGAATAAAACAGATGTGAAGGGACGACACCATAACTTTACGAAGTGTCTCAACCATCCATGACCCGGAACAAAGTAAACGTTCATAAACTTGTCCAAATCTCCCAGAATAAGTCACCAACAGCGGTAGTTGCCCCAAACAGCTTCGGCAACTGCCTTCACAAATCAGTGGCAGGTTCTGTAGCCACCGGAAGTGCCTCCACGAGCTGCCGCTGCCACGGTTTGAGCTTCTGTCTCTCCGTGCTCGTGCGTCGGCTCTACACTGGCTTTGTGTTGTGTGTTGCCATGGGAACGAGATGTTCAAGTGACGGTGGCAGGTCAGGAAATTCGAGTGACATCACTGTTACTCTCCCCGTGTGGGCTATTTCTAATCTCAGGGGTAAACACGGGAATGTTTCGAATTTGCTTCTATCGCTTACGTTTGTTTAGTGAGCATGACTGTGGAGCCATGGATTGTTATTTCTCTGCCATGGCATGCAGCACAAAACCACATAACATAACATTATGAAACACATTATCAATAAGCACATTGAAAATAACAGCATTAATGGTGATCAGGCAGTCAGTGGGCGTTTTAAGTCCATTAAAAACTGTGCATGTCTGTCAGGGGAGAGTCAAGGCTGCAGTCTGACAACATGGACACGTTCAACCGCAGTGAAGAGCTTAGCAGTGAAAGTGGGTTCGAAAGGCCTGTGGCTTGTTGCTGAACTGGTTAACGGAGCTGAATCTTCTCAAGATCAGAGTGAGTACAGCTACAGGCCAAGGACAGCTTAGTGTGTCGCACTAACCTTGATTTGGAAACAAAGTGACCTCCACTGTTCTTTATTTGGAACTCTCTCCCAAAAATCAAAAGCGATTGTGCGACAATAGGATAGCATAATGTGGAGGAGTGCAAAGTGTTTAGTTTTAAAAGGATTTAAAACATGAATAATTGAATCGAACATTTAGCTTTGTAAATAATTGAATGTTATCACAAAATCAGATTTAGCTCATATTTAATACTTAAACACTGAATATATATATTCACTGAATATTAACATGTTGGACATTGCGAGGCTTACCCATAGCCCATATTGTTGGAACCCCCCCCCCCCTCCCCCATGTGTACTTTTCCTTGTGAATGAATAATTCCAATAAATTTGTCAATTGTGTATATTGTTATATTAAATTGCAGAAATTTGATAAAGACTTTCTGGTGTTTCTTCTCTAATTGATACCGTCAGATGGGACCCCAGTGAGCAGCTTGAAGAAGACACCACAGTGACTGTGTCCTCTAGTCACCCAGCAGCCTCCCAGTGGGCCTCAGGCTGCAGAATCACAGGGAGGCCTTTATTACCTGACTGTCAACCTCTCAACAGGCTGTAAGATGGACCATCATTCCATCTGATCCCCACATGTCCACACAGGGCCTGTTGAATTCTAACTTTATTAGTGTTTGTCAAGAGACAGGTCAACAGCAGATGATGAAGAAAAACTCCCCATTTCCATCTCTCTTTAATTCAACACGTTGTTGATGCAGGAACTCACGCTTTATTTTGAAAGAGAAAGTAAAATAAAAAATAAAATAAAATACTTATATTGATATATCATCAAATACATGTTATACTAATTAATCATTTTAAAATAAAGAAATAATTGTCAGACATTTCCAACAAATACAGCAGGCCCTACTTTCTTCCGTCTGGTTTATATTCCAACAGTATTTGCAGTGAAAATACTCGAATCAACTCACACCAATAATGATCTGTTGACTTCCAAATTACACATAAACACACACACACACACACCCGCTCACACACACTTCTTTAAGTCACAAACACCCGTGTGGAATGAGAGAAAAAAAACATGCACGCAAACACACACCGACCTCTTATTGTTTCCAGTGATTACCATATTCGCAGGAAAAATGTCAACTTATTCATAATGTTGTTTGCACCTGAGGATGTTGAACTTGCGTTAATGTTGTTTTATTTATTTATTTTCGTCTGATTTCTGTTCATTAGTCATAATGAAGACATGAACGCCTCGATAAAGGCCTGCACAGTTCACATGTAGGATGCGGTGGTGCCGCTGCGCAGGTTTGCGGACAGAGGTGAACCGTCACCCCGGCTTTGGAGCCCGAAACCTGTAGCTCGGAGCCCGGAGCCCCTGGAGCCCCGAGCGCCCGGAACCCGGAGCTCGGAGCCCGGAGCCCCTGGAGCCCCGAGCCCGGACAGATCAGCGGGCCAGAGGCTTCTCCGTGAACTCAGAGGAAAATTTGATGTCAAACAGTAAAACATGACGCCATTTCAAAGATTCTGTAAATTGTCTCAATTAAAACCCTAATTTTATCCTTCACATTTAACCTTATTTTTAATGTAGATTAATTTCCCTCCTGTTATTCTAATATTCGAATTTTCAACCAAGCGCAGTTTGGTTCTAATTTTTTTAAATAATTTTAGGCGCTTGTGATTTTGCCTAAACTGTTCCTAATTATATTCAGAAAGTATTTAAATATCGAAAATAAATTCAAAGAGTATCTATGTACTACAAACTATATGATTATAATTCAATTCAATTAAAATGTGAAAAAAACAGGTTATTTTGCAATTTCAGTTTTCAAATTGAATCAAATAATATAATAGCTGGGGCCATGCCAGTGATTTAGAAATAATGGTATAAATTCATAAATAATTCATTAAGTATTCATAATATCCAACGTTTTTTTCCTGGTTCCCTTCTCGTGGCCTAATTCAGGACCAGGCAGGATTAGAGTACTGGGCTCAGAGGGCCCCTCCAGCAGCTCCAGGGGTCACTGCGGAGTCACACAGAGGGCCAGCTTCATCCTTGGCAGAAAGTCAAGCAGGCGGACAGACTCCATCGCCTGAGCGCATCCACATGGCTCAGATTTAGACTGCAATTCAGAAGGGACACAAATGTGCCACACAGGGACACGAACGTCTTTATCCTCATCGCTCTGGCACCATGCAGGGTTTCACAGGCTTGTTAGATGTCACCACACTATTAGTACTCATCAAAACATGCTCTGATCTCACTTCCTGTGGAAACCCATTCTGAAACCTGCACAAAAAATAAACAAGTATTTGTGTTGACAATACAGAAAACCTGGGGACTGACATCAAATCATACAGATACAAAAAAACCTACTAGATTCTGCCTCCACAAAACAACAAAAGTCAGCATTTATTATTAAAATAAAACTGACTGGCTGTGTTCCTCCCAAACGTCTACAGCCCGTTATGATCCTAACACCAGAAACGAATCATATTTAAAGAGTGTGCTGTGAGATCATCCCCAATAAATTGTAAAAAGTATGTTTCCTCTCGCTCAGTAAAATAGATGAATATTCAAATCTGTGTGGGGAGTCGCAAAAATTAGATTAAGGATGACAGAATAGAAAACAAGAGTACATGTATTCTGTATCTAAATCCTAAAGTAATTCTGCTTAAACATGTAATCTCCTGTTTACGTCCACATTACCATCAGGTCCCACTTACTGCCGTTACTGCCGCCACAACCTGGAGGCAGAGCAGAAGAACTGGGTCTTTGTTATCTGGATCTCCTGTGTGTTGTCTTACTCCACTGCATGTTCACCCTCAGACACTCAGGAACTAAAACTATATTCCCATGAATCGTTGATGCCTTATCTACCAGAGCGGGATAGGCACACTTGGAGCAACAGGTTTAGCCAAAGCCTTATGGAAACATAATAATACAAAAAGTAAAGGGCATTTAGGCCTGTCAAAAAAAAAGAAGCAGAGGGGGCACATTTTAAGATGCTAAATCCTAAAAATGTGCAGCTTTCAGCCAATGAAGCAGAGCCCCAGCCCCCTCCTGGACACTCTCATCTCACATCTGAGGACATAATAGGGCCATCACTCCTTTCTTTTTTTATTTCTTTCCTCCAGAGGATGGTAGACTGCAACAGCAGGGTGCCAACAGCTTTAAAAAAAAGTGCAGCTGCCAAGAAAATTATCAGTTGGGTCTAAGTGACACAAATGGCATATGAAATTGGGCTGCATGCAAAGTGTCTTCAGCTAATTCGTAACAGGAAGAAGAACTGTGAATGTCATTTAAAAACACTGATGTGCCTTGTTGGGTTCCACTTGGTGTCTTCAAGCAGGTTCTCAGGGTCCTCAAAGGGTCTTCAAAGGTCCCCCTGGACAAATGGGCAATAGTTGACCAAAGTGTGAAATTGTCATTTAGATGCAGAACTGAAGTTTTGTCTATACAATTCCCATGAGTTGAAGGGGAATCTTTATACTTACTCACCTCTATCATCTTTTGTAAATGAATGTGACAGAAACATTCTGCCCGACAATTTCTCAATGTAGTAGCTCACCGGCTTCGTTTTTATCTACACAAACACAACATGTAGACAAGTGTGCAAATGGCTGCACGTGCTTCTCTCATTCTCCTCCTCTGCTTGTCACCTGTTACTGCTGGCCCATTAACACAAGCCATTCACGGCTCACAGGCAACTCTTCCCACTGCCGTGAATGTAATGGTGTCTGTTTATGTCAACATGCAGCGCTCATTCAAATGAATTCCTGCTTTAATTGTCAGAGCAGTGACATTAAACAGCTTGCGCGGGGTCTCCACAGGTCACATGAATAAAAGTAGCCTCTGGCCTAATTAGCGCATCTATTTTTTCTCTCGCCCCCTGTCTAAAAAGCAGGGGGTCCATGCAGCTCTCCGCATGGTCGCCATCTCTAATTGCACCTAATTAAAATCCACTAGTCATGTTTTCAAACTTGACCAGGTGTGGTTTGAATGGGGGTATTGGTGGGCTTTATAAGTCTGGCAGGGGACTGGTAGAGAAGAATGGCCTGTGATGGTGATACAGAGAGCTGAGGTGTTGCTGGGAACCTCCCAGTGTTACTGCTGACATGTGTATGTGTGGCCTGGTTTGTGGGTCTGGAGATACAGAGCTGTGCAGACTGATGACTACAAGGAGAATCAAATAAACACAGAAAACCATCAACTCTATTTTTACTAAACTTTTTATTCTTGATTTTACTTTAAAGGTGTTCTGCTTGTCAGATGCCACGTAATGCTGCGAGACATGCAAGATTCCCCTTACGTTATCTTTATCAGATAATAGACTAGGTTTTTAAAAAGCGATTTGGCATAAGTAGAATTAATTGCCCCAAACTAAATTAAAAACTCTCTTTAAAATAATACAAGGCTAATCCACAATATAGATTTATTCTCTTATTCTAAACGCTTGAATAATAATTTATTGTTTGTTTAATATGAAAAATCGAATCACTTAAAATAAGATTCCACAAGGGTATTTAAAACACAACCTCAGAGAAAATGCTGAACTAACGCCATAAGAAAACTTTATAACTTTGCAGGGTACAAAATAAAATAATGATTGTGCAGGAGAAACATTCCCAGAGCTACAGGCCTGCAGGCTGCACACATTGATGTTTGAAGAACGTTTGTTGTTAGCTGATTAAAGCAAATGAGCTTTCTTTCATATATCTGGGCTGCAATAAAATCAATTTGATTGATCACACTGAATTATTTTCAATAAAATTGTCTGTCTAAATCTATAACACACAAGGCATAATGGTGCTTAGCGAGCTGCAGGAGATACATGTCAGATCTAAAAAGAGAGAAGGAGTTCTTCAGCGTCCTCTTCTCTGACATCTCCCTGAGAGAAAGGTCTGTGCTGTTGTTCTCTGGAAGCTGCAGAGCGGAGGGATCAGACAATCAGCCCAGATGTTCAGGTTGCTCGGCCGGGTTTTGAGCTTCGCACAGCTCTTTGTTTAGGGGCTAAATGCTGTCTGACCTGTGGCTGAAGCCCCTCACAGAGGGTTTAGGAGGTTGACTTCATCATAATGGTCAGAACATATTAACCCTGTTAATATTAACCCATATTACTTCACAATAAGATGAATCTTCATACAGTTCATCATTTCATTTCTAACCATATTCTTAGTTTTACTTTCAGTGCCATATTTTAATTCAATTTCTTCAGCAACTCAGAAATTAAATACTTAAGTGGGAACATTCCAATGTATCTTGCAACGTCCTTTATAAGTGAAAAGTATGTCACTGCTTCCAGGTGGAACTGAGATAGAATATATATATATATATATATATATATATATATATATTATAATTTGTAATTAATTGTGCTGAAGAATCTTGTGTATACACTGATCATTAAACATCAACATTTAAATGATGCAGGATCAGAGTATTTCTGTTCATTTATAAAAAGTAAATGCACCAATCTGTCCCTGACAGGTGACAGGTTTTAATGGGCTGATTGATTAGTTAACAATATAATGCAGTTACATTACATTACATTTCATTTAGCTTACACTTTTATCCAAAGCGACTCACAATAAGTACATGCATTACAATTACATTTGTTGAAACTTCATTCATTACTAACAAATCACGTATTATTACCCTGTCATTAATATTAAATATGATATTTATAAATATATATATAGTGTGTGTGCGTGTGTGTGTGTATGAGACATCCCTTTCCCATCCTTTCCTGAGGCCTGTAGACCTCCTCACTTTCTACTTGTATCCTTGTACTACCCTCTAGTGGTAAACATTGAGTAATGCAGATGAATTTACTTATTTTCTACTCTGAACACCGAACAAAGGAGTGTAGTTTTGAGAAAAAGACAATTTGAGCTCTCACTATAATGTTAAATTACAAAAAAAACATAAAACAGCTGCCATCGTACTAGTTGCATGTAAACATACCATTATAGAAGCACAGTGCATCTCTACTGATGTAGTTTTAAATGACAGTGCAGCCTGTGAACACCAGGTGGTGATCGTCATAAACCCGCCAGCTCCCAACAGAAATATTAATGTAAATTAGAACAAAAATGGTCGAAGAAACCGAAAGGTTATTTTGTCCCTGGCCAAGCTCCTCCAGAGCGTCTGACAACTTGACACTACTGTTTCCACAGAGTGCTCAGTGAACTGATGTAGATGGACAGGTTCATTCATAAACATGCATAAGATAAACAGGTGTAATAAGCATTAGCTGCTCAATGCTTAATTTAGCTCCCAAGACAACACAGTCAGTGATAATGATCTGATTTAGATTTCCTTACACAGAAACTATCTGACACCCCAATGATTTGTAGTTAATTGTGTCATTTAGGCCGCAAGTTGTTGGAAATGTTCTTCTTAGATTCTGCTCCATGTTGATATTACAGCATTACGTAAATTATTTATCTTGGACAATTAGAAAATGATAAACTGTGGCTATAAAGGACATACATACTGTATAATCAAACAAATTTTGAACCCTATATGCTGAGGTTCAAATACTAATGGACTGGTGCATCTGAACTTCTAGGGACATCAAAGAAACAAAACAAAAGGATAAACAAGTGCCTCTTGTGTCTGTCTAAGAACACTAATAGACCACAGTATAACCACTAACAAATTATGTAAACATCACTAAACATGGACCTTTCACATTCTAATCAGTAGCAGGAATAATACACAATGCCCCTTATGATAATTTTGCAAAAGGAGACAAGTTCTAGGCACATAAAATATGATTGTTTTCCTCTTATATTAACAGCCTGGACAGTGCTAGTACAGAGAAGAACAAAATCACTTGACACAGCTTAGTGTCAGTGTTTTAAAGTTCAAGACTGAACTAAACCAAGCTCCTGCATGAGCACATGGATTATTTATTCTAAAGGGAATAAATGAGGAATGTGCTTGATTAAGTTTTTAGATTAGATTAGATTGAACTTTATTGTCATTGCACAGTACAAGTGCTTATACAACGAAATGCAGTTTAGCGTCTAACCAGAAGTGCAAAAAAAGGAGTTAAAGTGCAGAGTATTGTGCGTATTTAAAATGGAATGTAAATAAATAAGATATGTACAGTAGCAAATATATATGGAATAGTACAGTATTAACAGGTATTGTATCATATAAGAACTATGAGCAGTAATAAAGGAAATAGTACAGTATTAACAGGTATTGTATGATATAAGAACTATGAGCAGTAAGTAATATATCTGAAGTAGTACAGTATTAACAGGTATTGTACGATACAATAACTTTAAGCAAGATAAATATATAAAAATATATAAATATGAATATACTATAGGCAGGATAATACAGTAGTAAAAAAAGTAACAGTGTAGTGCAAGTGTTCAAATGTTCAGCGGTTGGAGGAGGGTGTGTGTTAAAAAAAGTAACAGTGTAGTGCGAGTGTTCAAATGTTCAGTGGTAGGAGGAGGGTGTGTGGCCGGAGGGGCTGCTGCTATCACTGCCGTGCAGAGTTCAGCAGGTCGACAGCCGCAGGGATGAAGCTGTTCCCTAACCTGCTAGTCCGGGAACGGAGGACCCTGTAGCGCCTCCCAGAAGGGAGGAGGGCAAACAGTCTGTGGCTGGGGTGAGAGCTGTCCTTGACGATGCTGCGTGCTCTCCGGAGACATCTCTTGCCCTGGACAGCTGCAATGGTGGGGAGTTAGGAACTGGCGATGCGTTGGGCAGTTTTAACCACCCTCTGCAGTGACTTCCGGTCCGCAACAGAGTAGCTGCCATACCACACTGAGATGCAGTTGGTGAGGATGCTATCGATGGTGCAGCGGTAGAAATTCACCAGAATCTGAGGAGACAGATGAGCCGTCCTCAGTCTCCTCAGGAGGAAGAGACGCTGGTGAGCTTTCTTAACCAGGGTTGAGGTGTTGAGGGTCCAAGAGAGGTCCTCAGAGATGTGGACACATAGGAACTTGAAGCTGGTGACACAGTCGACCTCCGTCCCGTTGATATGGATGGGGGGGGGTGTGCCGCCATTCTTCCTGAAGTCCACGATGAGCTCTTTGGTCTTCTTGGTGTTGAGAGCCAGGTTGTTGTCGGCACACCACTCCACCAGATGCTGGACCTCTTCTCTGTAGGCCGACTCATCGTTGTTGCTGATGAGGCCAATCACCGTAGTATCGTCTGCAAACTTGACAAAACTATTAGTTACATGTACAGGTATGCAGTCATACGTGAATAGTGAGTAGAGGAGAGGACTTAGCACACAGCCCTGTTGCACGCCGGTGTTCAGGATGAGGGTTGAGGAGGTGTGGTTCTCTAACCTAACAGACTGTGGTCTGTTGGATAGGAAGTCCAGTATCCAGTTGCAGAGGGAAGGGTTGATGCCTAAATCGCAGAGTTTCGTGATCAGTCCCTGCCCTTTGAACACACATCGCTACTACCCATTGGATGGTTTAGTGAGGTCCTCAGATTGGCCCTGCCAGAGTTGGTCACGGCCCTGGCGGAACGCAGAGAAGACGATCAATCTGGGCTATCTGGAGGAAGTAAAACTCTTAATAGAGTTTCTGAAGGCAAACCAGCAGAGGGATCATAACCGGTACAGCCGGCTCGACCTTGGTCAACCAAGGCAGCCCAACCAACCTCCGGATGCTTAGGTCCTCGCGCTGCCTGCGCATCTCCCGAAGCCGGGGGCCCGAGAGTGAGCGAGAGAGAGGTGCGGCATGAGGCCTCCTGCTGAAGTATCAAGCCAGATTTGAGAATATAAGAAGTAGAAAGTACAGAAATTCGTGTTCAAATGTAGCAAGTAAAAGATATAAAGATATGTGAAGAAGCTGCTTAAGTACAGTATCAAAGTATTTGTACTTAGTCACTTCCCACCACTGGCGATTAGGCACATGCACTGTTGGAGCAGTATTATCAGATATTTCATACAATACTGGGGGAAAAATACAATGATGGCAAGATTAAGCTATTTCTTCGTCCTCAAATGGGATAGTCTTCATAGTAGGCACTTTAGCAGCCATTTTAACAAGTCATTGAAAGGTAAACACAGTTGTAATGTTGTGATTAACAATGTAAATTATGGTTTTGTTCCATTTAGATGGGCCAGGGACCTGGTGTTGCTCATAATCACTGGAGTATGTCTCACTAAACAGAACAGGACCATAGTTCATTTTATAAAATTACCCCTGAGTTTACCCTGCAATGTGTCAAAATGGCTGCAGTGAAAACCAAACTAACATTTAAGTGCTTCAAATGAACAAAGAGCAAAATATTTTCAGGCTTTCACAACGAAGTTGCCCTCAAACAAGACAAACCAAATATTTTAGATAATATTCTGAACTTAATCCCGTTTTATCACAGTCAAAAAGTAGAAACACAATTGTACAAAACACTGTAATATAGTAATGTAACATAGTAATCTTTAAAATTAACAGCGCAATGTTTCCTGTTTTTTCAGGACAGCAGCTCATTTTTCAGAGACATTGCCTTCGGGCTCGCCTTCAGACTATTTAGTCCAAGGAATATCTTTTGAAATACCTCAAATGTTTTGATCAGTTCTTTAGGACAGCTAAGGTGTAGCACGTGGACTAGTGGCAGAAAAGTTGGACTATGGGCAGAAAATCAGACTGGATGGTCTCTGGTTTGACTCCACGGAACGACAACCAAAAAAAAAAAAACATACCTGGATGGACAACACTTGGATCTGTCCAAAAAAGGACTCTCCCTACCCACTGTCTAGGTGCTCCTGAGCAAGGCACCTTACTCCCCCAACATCTGCTCCCCGGGCGCAGTGCATGGCTGCCCACTGTTCTGTGTTTGTCCTGCTGTGTTCACCAGATTGTTCAAAAGCAGAGGACAAATTTCCCCCCATTTGCATGAGTGTGTCTGTGCATGTGTGTGGGATTAATAAATGTATCTTGTATCTTGTATATCAGCCCAATTAGCAATGCACAGGCTCTTGGTACATTTAGGTCCCTCGATCTCTATCCGCTGTGTCAGACATAAGGGTACCTTCGGTTACGAGAATCTTCATCACCTCACCGGTAGCCTGCACTTCACCATTCCGGCATAAATAGGTCAGAAAAAATATGGTGTTTTAAGTCATCATATTTAAAAACAAGAGCAACACAAACTATGTTAACAATGTTAGCATCGTCCTGGCTCTACCTCAAAAAGTGAAGTGGATTTTTCCATGGGCTTTTGGATTATTCTCCATGTGAACATGACTATGTGTCAACACTGTGTGTTGACACACACACATGTGTTAACTTAAAATGCAGTCAAACATTTATATTCTTAACTTTGCAGTAGCAAAACTAACACTACACATTCTTACTTAATGTAATTCGACTGCCACCATAAAACAAAAGGAAGTGACAAAATGAGACACCATTAATGTTAGCTTGCTAAGAATACGTAAATTTGCTTCATAATTAAACTTAAGTGCTGCGTAAAACAATGATATCTTTCACTCTTTGCTGATGCAGTTAGTTGTGAATAAAACAAAACAAAGATGGTTACTGACCCTAATTGTGACTCAGATGCAAAAGGAAGCAACGAAGAGTAAAAATTAAGTTCAAAATAAAACTTTACTTTAATAATCCAGAGGTCATACACGGGTAGGCAATCAAAGAAGCAACCAAGTCCATTCAGCGACAAAAACCAGGCAAGCAAACACAGGGCCATTCAGGCTTGAGCTAAGGAGACGGGGACCATCTGAAAAAGGGCACGTGGAAACACAGGGTATAAATAGGGTCAGCTTAATTACAAACAAGGTACAGGTGAGGTACATCTTATTTTGTGTGCCTAGATCTTGCTTCACTATGTCTTCACTATGTCTAGTGATATTTATTAGTGGTATACTGTGGTTTATTAATGTTCTTAGGCAGACACATAATAAGATGTTTATGTTTATTCTGTTGTGTTGATTCTTTGATGTCTCTAGAAGTTCAGATGCACTGGTCCATTACTATTTGAACCTCAGCATCTATGGTTCAAAATGTGTAAAATTACACATAATACATCATATGCATATTGTTGCTATAATTTGTCAGTCAGTTGAAATAAATCTGGAGGAGAAACCTTTTGGGTTGTTTTGTGTCTGTATAGGCCTACTATAAAAAGCACTTTAATTTTGGTACTTGTACTTTTACTTTTGATACTTAAGTACATTTCAACACCAGATACTTTTGAAACTTAAGTACATTTAATACGAGCTACTTTAAGACTTTTACTCAAGACATTTTCTGACGGGTGACTTTACGTTTACCAAAGTCACTTTCAGGTAAGATACCTGTACTTTTACTCAAGTATGGCTTTCAAGTACTTTATACACCACTGCAGAGAGGAACTTGACAGTGAACGAGACCTTACCCACCACAAGTGTATCTCCTACAGAGAACGTTGATACGTGTTCTGAGTAAATTTTGCAAGGAGTAAACAGCAATAATGTGTCACAATGAACATTATTTCATAAATTTTAAGTAAGTACAGAAAACCTAAGCTATATCCAGACTACATTTAGGTTTGAAAATGGCAAAAAAGCCTGACGAATCAGCGAAAACTGCCTCTTGACCTAAAAAGTCTAACAGCAAGTAGTTGTTAGTGTCTACTGAATGTACATTTCCAAACATCTCAGTTTCTGCCCATCCAGACTATAATGCAGCCTTAACGCCTATGTATGCTTCTCTGTTTTGACGGACACGGACAGATAGGACCACCTTCTTCGCCGTGGAACCTCCTCTCCGGGCTCCGCGAGAGCTTTTCGTGCAGCTCTGATTTTTCTAACTACACGTCAGCATGGCGGAGAGCCTACGGATAGCCCTTGGCTGTGATTGGTCCGCTAACGCCAGCATTTCGGAATGATATCTTTTCCGGACCTCAAACTTCCTGTTTCATTCCCTTTAGCACAATAAACCCAAAACATAACTACGACTCTAGGATAAATGTGACAAGTGTGTTAAGCCAGCGGAGTTGTCCAGCTGACGGTGGCTGGTTAGAGCACTAACGCAGTTTGGAGACAAGACCGGGAAACGATAACATAAGCATTTTGACCCGCTGGGTGTCACTTTTATTCAGCAAAAACTGTCCTTTGAACAAAATGGCGCCGTACTAACGGGTGCCTGTCGTAGCAGCTCCTGGTATTAATGTCGGTTTTGTTTTTTTTTATAACATTTGCTGTTTGTTTTTTATATTTATTTTTGCACTGCTCTGTGCTTCTTCGTACCGCACAATGACGAGATGCTTTTGAAATTTATTGGACACTTTTTATAACTTTTAACCGCACTTCGGTCTCTTCGGATCACTGGAAGAATGCCTGCAACACACGCCGGCATTGTTTACACCCGCGACCAGCTGATCGCCCTGAGGCACACTACCCTCTTGGCCGGGGAGAGACCCACCATCCCGGAGGAACTAAAGAGGAGACGGCGGGGCTGCAGAGCGGGGCTTAAACGGAGAATGGAGAAGAGGAAGTTTAAGCCCTTCATCCCTGCAGTCATCACTGGAAACGTGAGGTCGCTGGCAAATAAAGTGGACGAAATGGAAGCGCTCATCAGGACACAGAGGGAGTACAGAGAGTCCAGTATTGTGTGTCTCACGGAAACGTGAACAACAGGTGGTGTCACCCCGGGCACGTCACCGTTAAACAGCGTGTCTGCAGCCCGGACATCGAGCTCGTCGCCTTCGGACTTCGTCCATATTATTTGCTGAGGGAGTTTACCAGTGTTTTCGCCATCAGGGAACGCAGAAGCAGCGTGTGACATCATCCACACTGTGACTGCAGGATTACAGACACAACACCCCGGGGCGTTCATCATCATCGCAGGTGACTTTAATAATGCTTCCCTCTCATCCACACTCCCAACCTTCTTCCAGTTTGTCAAATGTGCCACCCTTGAAAATAAGACTTTGGACCTGCTGTATGCAAATGTTAAGGATGCATACAGCTCCACTGCCCTGCCACCACTGGGCAGGTCAGACCACGACCTAGTCCTGCTCTCACCATCATACAAGCCTGTGATTCAGCAGCACCCAGTCACAGTGAGGACAGTGAAGAAATGGTCTCATGAGGCCATGGAAACACTGTGTGGGGCGCTGGAGGCCACAGACTGGGATGCTCTGTATGAGCCACATGGTGAGGACATTGATGGCCTGACTGACTGTGTCTCTGAGTACATTGGGTTCTGCATAGACATCACTATCCCCACTAAAGAGGTCCGCTGTTACCCAAATAACAAGCCGTGGGTTACAAGCGACCTGAAGATTAGATTAGATTAGAAAACTTTATTTATCCCAACATGGGCAATTTCGTTCACAGTTTCCAGTCTCACATAATAGATTACTTAATAAATACAATAAATAGCAATAGGAGGTAGACAAAAACATATATCAAAGGCAGTCCAACACACACATTTAACTCACAATTCATTTCAGCCCGTCAGTAACAACCACCCTGCCCCCGGAAACACCCAGCAACACTGGTGTGCTCTCCACCTACTCCTTACTTTTATCATCATTTAGTAACCTGATGGTTGCAGGGATAAAAGAGTGGGAGTACCTCATTGTTCTTGTCCTGATTGAACAGTAGCGCCGCCCTGAAGGCATTAGTTTAAATTCTTTACTGAGGACATGGTCAGGCTGACTGATAATGCATTTGGCTTTCTGGACTGCTTGTTTGTTCCACAATGAACTTATGCTCTTGAGCTGGATGCCAGTGATCTTAGAGCAGATCTTCACAATTTTATTTAAACTATTCATGTCTTTAACTGACAGACTGTTAGTCCAGCATATAAAGGAAAAAGTAAAAAGACTCTCAATGAAAGATTGGTAAAAAATTCTCAAAATAACTTGAACTTGAGACACTGAAAGAGTTCAGCATTCTCAACAGGTGAACTCTTTGTTGTCCCTTTTTAACAATTACCTCTGTATTTGTATGGAATTTAAGCTGGTTATCAAATACTGTGCCTAGATATTTGTAGGTGTCCACAAGTTGGACTTCCTCCCCATGGATGATACTTGGTTTGAGCGCTCCCTTCACTTTCCCAAAATCTATGACTAGCTCCTTTGTTTTTTCTATATTTAGATCTAAGAAGTTGTTATCACACCAATTAACAAACGATGTCAAAGCAAGGCCATGGCTGCAATGTGGACCTTGGAAAAGGGACAGCAACGCAGTGTCGTCCGAGAATTTAGCTAGATAACTTCCCTGTTGAGAGGACCTACAGCTATCTGTGTACAAAATGAACAACAGGGGTGCGAGTACGCACCCTTGAGGTGAACCAGTATTCGAGGTAATGGCCTGGGACAAGTGTCCATTCACCGAGACCCTCTGAGTTCTGTCTGTTAAGAAGTTTAAAAGCAACAACAGTATCTGATGGGGTAACTCAAACTCAGCAGCTAGTCTCTCAATTAAAATATGTGGCTGCATCTTATTGAAAGCAGAAGAAAAGTCTGCAAATAACAATCTAGCATGAGATCCAGGCTTTTCTAAATGTTTATACATTGTGTCTAAAAGGAAGAGTTTTGCATCATCTACACCTTTTCCAGTTTGATAAGCAAACTGCAATGGGTCAAGTTTACCACTGACCAGGGACATGATTTCATCCTTAACAATTTTCTCAAAAATCTTCATTACTAAGGATGTAAGTGCTACTGGTCTGAAGTCTTTTAGCTCTTGGGGATTTTTTGATTTCGCTAGTGGTATTATAGTGGACCTCTTCCATATCTGAGGTATCTGGCCTTTCTTAGCACACATATTAAAGAGTGGAGTGAATACCACACTGAGCTGGTCATCAGGGCCTGCAGCTTTCATAATATTAACTCTCTTACACAGAGTTGTTACTACTTCCTGGGCTATCACAATGTCATTGTGAGGGACAAGAGAGTCCCTCCACATAGAAATGTTCTCAGAGAAATCAGATGATTCGAAACGTGAGTAAAACATATTAAAAGCATTTGACAAATCAGGGACATCAATACCTTTAACAGTTATTGGCTGCCTGGATTCACTAGAACACTGATTTATGGATGCCATTGACTTAATTCCCCTCCATGCAGCTCTAAGATCCCCCCACTATACCGTTCTTCAACCTTCTCTCTATATTTCATTTTGGCCTTCCTAATCTCTTTTTTCACTTCCTTGGAGACAGCTTTTTTCTCCCAAGGGTCCCCAGTGTAAAATGTCCTCTTTTTCTTATTTATCACTGATTTAAGTTCTTTAGTAACCCATGGTTTATTATTTGGGTAATGGACAGAGATCCTGGTTGGGATGACTGAGTCGACACAGAATGTAATATATGATGAAACAGTATCTGCTAGTTCGTCAATATTATCTGTGCTATCCTGAAAAGAGTCCCAGTCAGTGCACTCAAAACATGCTTGGAGAGAGGAGATACTGTCCTCCGACCACATTGTCACCGTTCTCTCCTTGTGTTCTAAGCGCATGAAGGACGGTTTATACACTGGCATGAGGTAAACACTGTTGTGATAAGAGGCCCCTAGGGCAGGCATGGGTATGGAACGGTAAGCTCCACCTATTGACCCATAGCAAAGGTCAATAGTGGTGTTTTTCTGTGTTGTGCTGCAAGTTACATATTGTTCATATGTTCTCAAAGTTCTACCCAAGTCACATTTATTAAAATCCCCCAGGATGAATTTGGGTGCGTCGGGGCAAATTTCGTCCAGTTTGTGTGTTGTGTCAGCGATCAGCTGGGCAGCAGCTGACGCGTTGGCCCTTCTCAACGAGAAGAAGACGGCCTTTAGATCACGGGACAGAGCAGAACTCAAACGGGTTCAAAGGGAGCTCAAGCGCAGCATCAGGGGGAGTAAGGACAACTTCAGAAGAAGACTGGAGCACAAACTAGAGGAAAACAACACCAGGGACGTCTGGAGTGGTATGAAGGAGATCACCTGTTTCAAGAGGAGAGACGGGGGAGCATCTGGGGATGAACGACGTGCGAACGAGCTGAACACGTTCTTCAATAGGTTCAACTCCAACCCCCCCCACACCCAGCGGACCCTCCACTGCCTCTACGACTGCCTCTACTGCTTCTCTGAGCAACAACCCCCCCACCTCCCCCCATCACCCCCTGCCCCCCACCACCCCGTCACCATCTCCCCCCACCCCCCCCCTGGCTTTTACCACAGACCTTTTCACACCTCCCGACCCCAGGACATCCTCACATCACCCACAGCCCCCCATATCAGCCCCATGTTGGGGTTGATGATGCAATCATCTACCTGCTGCAGAAGGCTTACTCCTCCCTGGACAGACCCAACACCTTAGTCCGGATCATGTTTTTCGACTTCTCCAGCGCCTTCAACACCATCCAGCCCAGACTGCTGAAGGCCAAACTGGAGGGCACGCAGGTGAGTGCTCCCCTCATCGCTTGGGTCAATGACTATCTGACGGGCAGACCGCAGTCTGTGAGATTACAGAACTGTGTGTCTGACAGTGTTGGGATTAACGCAGTACAAAGTAACGTGCTACTGTAATTCCACTACTTTTAGTGGTAACGAGCATGTAACGAGGTATTTTTTTAAATCAAGTAACGCAGTTACAATTTCTGAAATTTAAATGAGTTCGTTACTCGCCTTACCTCGATCGCGATCTACCGGTCGACAGCGAAGGAAGTGTGGGTCGATCGCACTGGACAAGAGGCAGTCATGAGGACGCTCCGGCGCTCGTAACAGCTCTTTTTCTTTATTCCGCCCCCCCACGCCCCGCCACATGGTCGCGCATTTAGATTTCTCATCTGCTCTCTGTATCGCTCACGGCGGAGTTCCATCCCGATGCGCACACACACAGGTGAGCACACTCCCACCAGCGGACAGAAAGCTTGGTGGTGGTGGATTTCAGGAGGACCAAGCCCCAGCCCTCTCCTGTCTGCATCGGTGGGACGGCTGTGGAGGTGGTCCCTGCATACAAGTACCTGGGTGTCACACTGGACAATAAACTGGACTGGTCCACCAACACAGAGGCCGTCTACAAGAAGGGCCTGTGCCGGCTTTATTTCCTGAGGAGGCTCAGGTCCTTCAATGTCTGCAACAAGATGCTGCAGATGTTCTATAAGTCTGTTGTGGCGAGCACCATCTTCTTTGCTGTGGTGTCCTGGGGTGCGGGCATCAAGGCTAAGGACGCCAACAGACTGTAAAAACTCATTAGGAAGGCAGAGTCTGTGGTTGGCTCTAAGCTTGTCACCCTGGAGGAGGTGGTGGAGGACAGGATGCTGGCAAAACTGCTGGCAATCATGGACAATCCATCTCACCCCCTCCACAAAACACTGGACAAGCTAAGGAGCAGCTTCAGCCACAGACTCATTCAACCCCGCTGCTCTAAGGAACGATACAGGAAATCGTTCCTCCCAACCGCAATAAGACCTGCCTGTGTCTCCACCCAGCATTTTGTCATTGCAAGGGTATGAAATTGAACTTGTGAACTGTTACAAGTATCTCGGCATTTTAATTGATGATCGACTTTCTTTTAAACCACATGTAGAAAATCTGGTAAAAATATTAAGAGTGAAACTGGGATTCTTCTTCCGTCACAAATCTTGTTTTTCTTTTTTTACCAGAAAAAAGTTGATTGCTACCACTTTCCTCCCTGTACTTGATTACAGTGATCTCTTATATATGAATGCCCCAGCAAACTGTCTGCGTTCTCTAGACACTGTATATCATGGTGCCTTAAGGTTTGTCACTGGTTGTAAAGCCCTCACTCACCGCTGCATCTTATATGCTCGAGTTGAGTGGCCATCTCTGGCAGCACGCCGCCTTATACATTGGCATATTTTTATTTATAAAGCTATCTTGGGTCTGCTCCCCCACTACTTATGTAAGTACATCTTTAAATCCCAGAGCAATTACTGCTTACGTTCAAATGAGCTTTATTTATTAATTATGCCCAAAGTACACACTGAATTTGGTAAGCACTGTTTTAAGTTCGCTGCACCTGCTGCTTGGAATGTACTGCAAAAAACCCTAAAGTTAAAGGAGCTCATAAACCTTGACACTTTGAAGACTCGTGTGAGAGAAATTGGAGCGGCTTCATACCACACTTGTTCTTGTTTTGGTGGGAATCCGGAGCTTTAGTCCTGTTGCCTTATCTTAAGGGAACAGGGAACTTATCTTGTTTGATCTGTGTTATGTGATTTGTGTGTGTCTTGTGACTGTTTGACATTTTGTATGCTGCTGTCTTGGCCAGGCTTCCCTTGCAAAAGAGGTCATTGTATCTCAACGGGACCGACCTGGTTAAATAAAGGCAAATAAAGTAAAATAAAAAGACTGTAAACTCATCTACCTCTGTCAGAGCCACCATCACAGAACTGCACTAAATATACCTCAATTCATCATTTTATACAATAATATTGACTTTTGCACACTCTGTCTACATATTCTTACACTCACAGAATATTATATTATCTATTGTATCGCCAAATACTTATATTTATACCCGTACTATATATCATATATTAAATCATACTCTTTGTATATTCTTTGTATATATAAGTCTATATACACATATTTTATTTATACATGTGTTCATGTTATTATTATCATATTTTACTATTATTACTATTATATATACTGTTGCTGCTATTATTACTATATACTGCTATTATATTGGTATAATTACTATCATATATAAATATATATTATATACTATATATACTGTACTATTTTTATATACTGTCTAACAATAACATTACCATCATATCATCAGTAGTATTACCATCATCTGCCACTGCACCTTATCAACCTATTTATCTTGTGTTTCTGTTTTTATTCTTTCTACCGCAATATTTTATATTTTATATTTTATTCTATTGAATTGTATTTTATTGTATTCAAATGTACCAGCTGCTATGACGACTTAATTTCCCTTCGGGGATGAATAAAGTAATCTATCTATCTATCTATCTATCTATATCTTTCACCACGTCATCAACAGCCTTTGTCTGTTAGTTGCCATCGTTCACTGCGTTGGAGGAAAGCCGGACGTAAATAAACAAGCGTGGACTTCTTCTACATACCTCATGAGGTAGGCTTCTCTAAGCTCTTCTTCTGTTGCGCCACTTACTGTTCCGGCGGTGAATTATTTTCAGCACAAACAGCTCGCAGAACCATAAATGAAAAAGAGTCCGATGCCACTAGAGGGCCGTGACATGTGCTTTGGGTGTCCATTGCTTTGCTGTTACTTTTCATACCTTTTCATTGCTTCTTAATAAATACTTAATTAAACCAAACCAAGAACGGCTCTTCTCATATTTAGGATAAACAAACAATCAACGACAGTACAGGGCCTTTTACACCACACATAGAGCTCTCTGGTCTTCCCAAAAGGAGTAGTAGAGAGAACAGCCACATTAATGAACATGTTAAGATGTTAGATGTGTATGGAGTCACTGGGTCTCTCACTATATCAGTGGAAGTTGTGAAGGTTGGAAGTAAGACACAGGGACACACAGGAAGGCTGGTCCTGGTAATTCACGTTAGAATAAATTATGAAGACCAGGCTTACCAGTGGGAAGTTGGACAAGCAGGGAACTGACCTCAGGTAACTAAATACTCAAATCAAATCAAATCAAATCAAATCAAAGTTTATTGTCACATGCACCAATGACAGCGTGAAATGCTTATGACATGGCAGGCAAACATCTACGCAGTAGGCGACTTTACAAAATGAAAAAAAATAACATACTATGTAACATAACATATAACATAACATTGTAAAGGTACAAACAAGCCTTGACTCAGCTGACGCCTTACGGGTCGATGTTGTTGTTCATTGGAGTAAAGAATATTGTGTTCCTGCTCTATCAGCTGTATGTTCTGTTTGTGTAAACATTCCAAAACAACGCCTCTCTATCTGCCCTCCAGCTGCTTGATCTATGTGTGATGTTGAATAAATCTAAGGGAGCTATGCTTTAATATAAAAAGTTAATTATGAGAACAAGTTAAAGTACAGTATGCCACAGATTTATCCCACAGCAGGCAGCGGCTCTTATCAGACCTCTTTATCAAGACAGGTGTGAGAGTGACCAGCGATGTGACGCACACACATACTTTAAGATTAACACCAAGCAGCAACGGTTATTATAAGTCATTGTGAAGACCATATATCTGGCACAAACTGCTCCTGCCCCCACCCTCCTTTCACTTGTTTAGAGTACAGTTCCATAAACATCTTCACAGACACACACAAACACAGAGAAGCTAATCCCAACCATACACACCTGGTATTAACATGTGGTTTTTGTGATGCGATCTCAAGTGGACAGCACTGAGTACAGGTGTGAGCAAATTCAGATCAGATATAGATCTGAACACGCCAGACCACAGTCTTTTAGCAGTTTGAACCCAAATCCATCCTGGGCCACATATGAAGGACCTCTGCCTACTCAGCTGACTTTCTCTGATCCGCTGCAGTTTAACAGTATTTTTCTCTTCTTGTAGATTTGTTTGTGACCAACACCACAACATCTACACTGATCTACACTGTGGCCCCATGTCATGTGGCCCCATTTACATTGGTAAATGGGGCCACATTTTAATGCCAGTTGTCACAGTTGTCCATTTCTGATCAGATCACAAAAACCATGTTACAGTTTTTCACAATTGTTAAAACAGGTTTTTCAAAACAATAACGGTTTTCTCAAAACTGCACACAGAAAACTGAAAACCTCACACACAAAATGCTAAACCTGACACTCCCTTTGCAAGATGACTCTTTGCCATCAAATCTCTTACCTGTTCACAAAATGGAACTCGTGTTTTCATTTGGTACACACAGCCACATTTTCAAATGACACACACATACCATTCATTGAGTACACACAACAAAGCATTTGCTTGCACACTACCAAGCATTTACAGCACACTGAAGTGAAAAACTGAAAACACATTCATCAAAATGGAACACACCATATGAATGACAGGGATTCTGGAGAATGAGCCATTTATCTTTTTGTAAAATGTCTCAGTGTAGGCCTACTTTTTTCATAGTCAAATATATAACAGCACACAAATATGCACACAAAAAAGGTTTATTTTGTATTTCGGTACACACAGAGAACAGTACAGTACTGTTACCCCCCCCCCCCCCCCCCCCCCATTCACAAAAATTATTTAGGCATCAGGCCTCCGGTTCCTATCTGGCCAGAGGGCCTCATCTACATCACAGGAAATGTTCTCCCTGTCCAAGCAGCGTTGGAAGAAACACCTTGTGTGGCGCATGAAGCCCTGACCGGCCTCAACACTCACGTCGCTACAAGCCTCCTCCATGGCCTGGAGCAGTGGGACCCGGTCCCACTGGTTTTCATTCATATACCTTCCACCTCAAAGCTGAAAATAATTCCTCAATAGGATTCAGGAAAGGAGAATAAGGTGGAAGGTATAGCACGGAAAAATGGGGGTGGTCCTGAAACCACTCACGCACTTGAGCAGCCCGGTGGAAGCTCACATTGTCCCAGATGACAACGTGATCAATCCGCTGTGGGTCATCTACCTGGCCAGGTGGTACCAGCAGGTCATGCAGACCATCCAGGAAGACAAGGAGATGGGCAGTGTTATAGGCCCCTAGGTGGGCATGGCATTGCAAGATCCCATGGTGATTCATTGTAGCACACATTGTGATGTTCCCGCCACGCTGGCCGGGGACCTCAACAATGGCCCTGCTGGCCAATGACGTTTCTGCCACGTCGCCTCCTCTTCACTAGGTTGAATCCCACCTCATCAATAAAGATGTAGCGGTACAACTCATCAGCTGTGTCATGCTCCTGGATACGTCCTGGGTTTGTTCCCTTGGGGTTGAATGCACTTATTGTAAGACTTATTTTATAAAAGCGTCAGCTAAATGAAATGTAATGTAATGTAGTGTAAATCCGCTGACAGACAGCATGAGAATGCAAGTTACAGTATGGACACAGAGAGGTCAACACAGTGGGCTACAGTGAGACACTGTAGAAAAGGAACAAGATTGGCAGAGAAGGTCTCTGGTTCGTCTCTGGTTGAACTCCACGGAGAGACAACAAAAGACGAACCTGGATTGATCTGTCCAAAAATCCAAGAGTCTCCCTACCTTGTCTAGTGCCCCTGAGCAAGGCACCTTACTCCCCCAACATCTGCTCCCCGAGCGCCGTACATGGTCGCTCACTGCTCTGTGTGTCCTGCACACAGATGGGTTAAATGCAGAGGTTGAATTTGCCTGCCATTGCATGGGTGTGTTTTGCATGTCTGTGCATGTGTTTGGTATGTTCGGGAGAGCGTGGCCTAGGGGATAGAGCGGGTGCTCTGCAACAAGAAGGTTGCCGGTTTGAATCCCACTCTATCCCATCTGCATGCCTAAGTGTCCTTGGCAAGATACTGAACCCTAAATGGCCCCTCATAAATGCTGAATGTTCTAAAAATGTAAGTCGCTTTGGATAAAAGCGTCAGCTAAATGACATGTAATGTATGAATAAACATATCTTAATCTTCTTAATGTGTCAGTGCTGAATGTTGGTACTTACAAGCACAAACTCTCGCCATAACTCCTTGATGCGGTCTATGTTATGTTCAAATGGGACCCTGAACACTTGTTTCATCCACATGGCATTCCTATGAAGAATACGGTCCAATGTAAAGAGGCTGACGGTCTGGACGTTTCTAAATGTAGCATGGTCAGCCAGGATCCTAGTTTTTATTTGTCTGAGTGTGAGAGCGTTGTTCTCACGAACCATATCTAGAATTTCAGTCTCCTGTTCAGCTGTGTAAATGAGGTGAAATTGCTCAACAGACCTGAATGTTTAGAGATTTGAGTATTTATGTGTTGTAGGTTGATGCTTTGAGATTTTACTTGAGAAGTGTGTGCAACAACTGAACACTGTGTGTAGTGTTTTGACAACAAGGTGATGTGTAGTTGACATCAGAGTGTAAAGAATGAAAGTCAGAGTCTAATGCAGACAAGGGAGTGTGAAGTAGTGCCAAATTGGGTCGAGTGATTGGTACTTGAAGTGAAGGTTGTGCAAATTGTGCCGAATTTTCGCTTTTTGTGTGTTAACAACTGAGAAAAACTGTAATGGTTACACCGGAACAAATGTTCCGGTGTAACACTGACTACCAAAAAATAGAAGCTGTGTCTCAATTCAGAGGCCAAATCCTGTGAAGGACACAGTCTAGTCAAGGTCAGATGCATCCTTCGTCATATGCGTAGACTGAAATGAGATTGTCTAGTCTAATTATTGCATTACCAGCTTGTCCCTCCCTTTAAGGCATTGTCTTGTAACAGAGCTCGGACAAGAACATTCTTCAGCTGATTAAAAATGCTAAAAAGATACTTTCACAACATGTCAACATGTCCACCTCAGCTGTTCAGTTGAGGTGGATTTTAAAATGAAGTGTTTTGTCGTGTTCTGCTTGCCTGCTGCCACCATTACCTCTTTGTGAAACAGTCACCTGGATCGCAATGAATCCTGGGAAATGTTGGTCCGGAGAGTATCCACTAAGACACATGTCCTCATTCTGTTAGATCTCAGTGCAGCATTTGACACAATTGACCATCAAATTTTATTACAAAGACTCAAACAGAATCATAAAACACGGGACGAGATGTTAAAACTGTTCATTGTGCCAATAGATGGTATGCTCTCACATGATTTGCCATGATGTTGACAGAGTGGCATGGGAGTTGTATTTCTTAAACTGGGATAAGATGTCAATTTTGGGACACATCCTCAGTAGTGTGCCTTCGAATCAGTGGGTGTTTCGGCCTTTAAATCACTAAACACTCTCATCAAAGGTGGCCAGCTAAAGGGTGATCAAGCCTTAGCTTGTGTCCAATGCCCAATTAAGATTTCCCACGGGACTATGCAAGGCAGGGGGGTCCTCTTCCCTGAGCCAGCCCTACAGCTGACCACATACCTCATATTCCCTCCTCAAGTTGGAGGGATCTGAATTGAGTTCTCAGGTGGGGATGGGGGGGTCATGAAGTTATAGCCCAGCCAGGGTCCTTCCGTTTGATCCAGATCCACTGGCTGCCTCTTTCAGCTGCTTGAGAAACTGCTCTGACAGTCTGTCGCAGAGCCTGTCCATGGATTCCAGTTTCTTTCAGCAACCTGATGGTGGAAGAAGCCATGAATCCTCTGCATCCCACTTCAACTGGCCAGACTTTTGCATTCCAGCCACGCTGAGTTGCGTCTGCTGCCAACTCTGTGTAACGCAGTTTCTTACGTTCGTAGGCCTCTTCAACAGAGTTTTCCCATGGGACTGTAAGCTCTATAATGTACACAGCCTTTCATGAAGCAGACCAGAGTACCATGTCAGGCCTAAGGTTGGTAGAAGCAATCTCGGGTGGAAAAATGAGTTGCTGGCCAATATCGACAAGCATCTTCCAGTCCCTGGCCATGGCTAGGTGTCCAGTTTCTGGCTTCGTAGGAGGATGCTTGGGCCTTTTCTGTCCCTCCAGAATGAATGTTGTTGTTTTGACAGGATTGCTTGTTTTTGGAGGTAATGCATTGGTTGCACTCCTCTTGGTCTCAAGTGCTGCAGCCAGGCTCATGAGGACCTGATTGTGCCTCCAGGTGTAGCGGCCTTGTGAGAGGCTGGTCTTGCAACCTGTCATTATATGCCTGAGAGTCGCTGGAGCTGGGCAGAGGTGGCAGGTTGGGTCCTCGCCATACCATTGATGTAGGTTTTTTGGTGATGGAAGCACATCATAAACAGCTCTTATGATGAAGCTGATGTTGCTTGCCTCCATTTGCCAAAGCTCACTCCAGTTGATCTTTCTCCTCTCCAGGCCTTCCCACCGCGTCCATTGCCCTTGTTTAACAAGAGAGACAGCCTTTGCACTTCTTGCACTCTCCTCCTGTCTGCGCACCTCCTCGACCACCAGCTTTTTGCGTTCAGATGTTGTTGCCTTATGGAACGTTGGTTTTCTTGCTGCCAGGCCAAAGCCTCCTCTTCCACGCTGGATAGTCCCCACAATGTCTTGGTGTCTCAGGGCTGATGTTGCTTGCTGCACAGCCTTGGATGATGTCCATTTCCGTCCAGTTTGTAGGGAGGAGCAGCCTTGCTAATGGTCTGGTCTTTGGAGTCCTTCAATGTCATCTGAAGTCTTACTTTAGAACACTTGTACTCCTCCGTCAGACTTGTAAGAGGTAGTTCAAGGACCCCTTTGCCATAGAGGCCGATGTTACTCAGACATCGTGGGACACCCAGCCATTTCTTCACGTATGAGGTAATGGTTCGTTCCATCATCTCCACTGTTGTTATTGGGACCTCGTAGATGGTGAGTGGCCACATTACCCGGGGGAGAAGTCCAAACTGTAGGCACCAAAGCTTGAGCTTCCCAGGCAGTAGGGTCTTGTTGATGTTCTCAAGACCGTCGGCGATGTCCTGCCTTACTCGCTGCACTTGATCTTTATCCCGAAGGCTTTCGTTGTACCATCTACCCAGGCTCTTGACGGGTTGCTCAGACACCGTTGGTATCGGGTCATCTCCAATGCAGAACCTCACATCTTTAAGCTGACCCTTAACTATGGAGATGCTTCGAGATTTGCTTGGCTTAATTTTCATCCGGGCCCACTTGATGTTATCCTGCAGTTTTGCAAGTAGCCGCCTGGTGCATGCTGCAGTGGTGGACAGTGTAGTCATGTCATCCATGTATGCTCGGATAGGTGGGAGACGGAGCCCTTCCTTAGTTCTCTCACCGCCGACCACCCATCTCGATGCCCTGATGATGACTTCCATGGCCATAGTGAAGGCCAGAGGTGAAATTGTACAGCCTGCCATTATGCCTACTTCCAAGCGCTGCCATGTTGTTGTGAAGTCAGGTGTTGTGAAACACAATTGCAGGTCTTGAAAATATGCCTTTACCAGTGTAGTGATGGGTTCTGGTATGTTGAAAAAGTTGAAGAATTCCCAGAGGAGTTCATGGGGAACTGAGCCAAAGGCATTGGCCAGGTCCAGGAAGATGACATAGAGGTCTTTCTTGTCCTTCTTAGCTGTTTGGATCTGGTGCCAGATCATACTAGTATGTTCCAGGCAACCAGAGAAACCAGGAATACCTGCTTTCTGTACAGATGTATCAATGTACTTGTTCCTTTCTAGGTAAGTGGACAGCCTCTGTGCTATTATACTGAAAAAGATCTTCCCTTCAACATTGAGAAGGGAGATTGGTCGGAATTGACTGATGTCTGTCGCATCCTTCTCTTTCGGGATTAGCACACCACCAGCCCTTCGCCATGCCTTTGGTATTATTTCCTTCTGCCAAACTATCCTCATAAGCCTCCAAAGAAAGCGTAGAACATCCGGGGTGTTCTTGTAGAGCTTGTATAGTACTCCATTAGGCCCAGGAGCCGAGGCCGCTCTTGCTCGTCGGACAACGTTCTCTACTTCCTTCCATTTTGGAGGGTCAGTGTCCAGATTGAATTCTGGTGGTTGAATAGGTGGGATGTCATGTGGGATGATTATCTGCTCATGCCTTTTCGTGTCCTGGTGGACCTTTTCCAGATGTTCTTCCAGTTCTGCTTTTGGAGTTTTTAGGATTCCGCACTTTTCCTTTGCGAAGAGGTCTTTGACAAACTTAAAGGGGTTTTTATAGAAACGTGTTCTTGAGTGTTCCTTCTTCCTACAAAGTTTCCTTAAGTTTTCTGCTCTTCGCAAGGTTGCCAGCCGACATTTAATGTCTGCTTGGAGTAGCATGAGCCCTTCTCTCTCTGCATCAGAGGCCTTCTTCCACTGCTTTCTCAGCTGCCTTCTCTCTCTGACCAATATCTCGATCTCTTGCTGCCTCCTAGATTTGGCTGGCGCGGGTGGTGTCTTGCCACTTATCCTTTTGTTTACTCCAAAGCGCTCTTCTCCGTAGTGGTAGATAATGTCTCCCATCCTTTCAAGCTTTTTCTCTGCTGTTCCTACCTGTTGTTCCAAGATTTTTGTCAGGTCGTTGTTGATTGTTTCCCACTCTCTCTTTTCAACAGCTTTGGGCCACTTCACATTCGGTCTGTGCCCTTTGATCTTTTTCTCTTTTAGAGGTCTCTGTGGTTGGGTGAGTTCATCCACCGGCATTTCTGTGCTTGTGTTATCCTCTTCCGTTACAGGGGTGCTGATGCTCTGCGAACTTTGGTTTGCGTCCCGTCGCTGTGCTTCATTCGACTGATTTGACTGGCTGCTTCGTAAGAAGTACTGGTCAATGCGAGGTCCCTGTCTCTGCTCTCCCAAGCACCTTTTCCTCCCTTGATGGATCCTTAACCCCCTTGCCGATGTTACTCTCTCCAAACCACAGCTGCACACCTGAAGTGTGTGTCCTGCTGCTGTTATTATGGTTGTCTCATGTGCTGTGTTCCTATTCGTAGTCGTTTCCATTCCTGGGTCCGTAACCGTGTGATCAGTCGTTGAGCCATCTTGCGCCCCAGCTCTTGCAGGCTCTAGGGGTATGTTCCTTTGTTGACTTTCAGTAGCACTAAGCGGGTGTCTCCAACATACTGAAGCAGCGTCGGAGACTGCCAACATGGGTAGCTAGCCCATGACAGCCCCAGTGGGGTCTGTTCCCTCCGGTCAGCTGTCTCTCCAAGCTGTCACACAGACTTTCCTATGTTGTCAATTAACATTAATGGAACCGCCCTTAACTGGTTTAAATTGTATTTTTCTGATCGCTCCCAATTTGTGCAAATTAATGATGAGTCATCTGTGCGCACCAGTGTTAACCATGGTGTTCCACACGGCTCTGTGCTCGGCCCAATTTTATTCTCATTATATATGCTTCCACTAGGAAACATTATCAGGACACACTCTGTAAATTTCCACTGCTATGCGGATGACACCCAGTTATATTTGTCAATAAAACCTGAACAAAGTAATCAATTAACTAAACTTCGAACATAAAAACCTGGATGACCCGCAATTTTCTCTTATTAAACTCAGACAAAACAGAGGTTATAATACTTGGCCCCAAACACCTTAGAGATGCATTATCTAATGATATAGCTGCGCTAGACGACATTGCCCTTGCTTCCAATGAAACAGTCAGGAACTTGGGAGTGATCTTCGATCCTGATTTATCCTTTAATAGTCACTTAAAACAAATTTCTAGGACCGCTTTTTTCCACTTGCGTAATATTTCAAAAATTAGACATGTCCTTTCACAAAAAGATGCAGAAAAACTAGTCCACGCCTTTGTTACATCGAGACTGGACTATTGTAATTCATTATTATCAGGCCACAGCAGTAAGTCGTTAAAGACTCTACAGCTTGTCCAAAATGCTGCAGCACGTGTCCTTACGAGAACAAAGAGAAGAGAGCACATTTCTCCAATATTAGCATCGCTACACTGGCTTCCAGTTAAATCTAGAATAGAATTTAAAATTCTCCTCCTCACCTTCAAGGCCCTTAATAATATAGCGCCTTTTTACCTTAAAGAGCTGTTAGTACCTTATAAACCCGCTAGAGCACTCCGTTCCCAGAATTCAAGCCTACTTGTCGTCCCTTAATTCTTTAAAAGTAGAGTAGGAGCCAGAGCTTTTAGCCATCAAGCCCCTCGGCTGTGGAATAATCCACCACTTTCAGTTCGGGAGGCAGTCACCATCTTTTCGTTTAAAAGTAGGCTCAAAACCTTCCCTTTTGATAAAGCTTATAGTTAGAGCTAAATTAGTGCGCCAGAACGTTACTTGTTCTATTTTATGACACATGACACACAGAGCTTCTCTTTCAGCTTCTCCTTCCTCTTCTCCATCCCTATCCCCCTTCCCCGGAATCCCTTTGCTTTATCACCCGCAGATCCAGGGCCTCTGTGGCCGCACCATAGATTGCGGTTTGTGGATCGCGCACCGGGGGTCGTGGTGTTGGATCCAGTGTGGCGGATTCTGAGTCATGTGGGCTGTTCGTGGTGCTGGTGGCGGACCCTGTGTCGCGTTGGCATTGGGCACGGGCGGTGGACCAGGACCGCGGTGGTGGCTTGTGATGGGTCCTGGTGGGCGGCGGTGGACGGAGGACTGGAGTGGCGTCTGTTCTGGATGGTGGATCGTGGTCTAGATGGTTGCTGAGCATGGACTGTGCTTGCAGCGGGACTGCTTGGCATGTCATGTTGGGGTTGTCCTTCGGGATTGTCTACCCTCATCAAATGCTGCTAGAGACTTTGATTATTGATGATGTTCTCCTGCACGTGGCATCTATTGCACTTCTGTCCGTCCTGGGAGAGGGATCCCTCACATGTGGCTCTCTGAGGTTTCTACATATTTTTACCCTGTTAAAAGGGTTTTTAGTAGTTTTTCCTTACTCTTGCTGAGGGTTAAAGACAGAGGATGTCACACCCTGTTAAAGCCCTATGAGATGAATTGTAATTTGTGAAATGGGCTATACAAATAAAATTTGATTGATTGATTGATTGATTGTGATCAAGTGCAGGTCACAATTTATGATCAATTAATGCAAAAAAATCTATTCATTACAAAGGTTTTTTTGGGGGGGGGGTTGAACACGAGAAGTGCTTATGACATTAACATGTTAAGTAACCGTTATATACTGGATACTAATAGATAATCTATGTTTGGTTTGGTGTTGGCACAAAATGTTATGCATTTGTCCACCAGGTTGAAACAATGAAGGGATTCAGACAACCTGAACCTTGTAAAAAAAATGTATGATTTAATTTCACTGTAAATACACAAAAAGCAGTAACAGTGTGAAGAGTCTCTCAACACATAGTTGACACTGTGAAGCACAGTGGGAGGCTGACCCGCTCACAGCTGGGTGGCGATAAGGTCACATCTATGTTTTATTCTCACAATCCAGTGTGAGGATACAGCTCATTTTCTCTAAACTTTCACTTTTTGCCATTTACAATACTTGCATTACATAATGATCTAGCATTTATCTGGTTGTTGAGAGAAAGCATTAAAGTTCCATGGTTCCCATATCAGGATGGAATTTGTTAAATACTGTAAAATCAAAGATATTTCCATTCATTGTTGTTATTTCTATAACAAAAAATCATGATGTGTTTTGAGTCTAGATATAGAATTCAGTGTGAGAAAAGTAACAGCACCAAAACCATTCTTGTGTTAACCATGAGGATTCACACGGTACAGATGCTGCAGCAGAGGGAGACAACAGCCCAGCAGGAAGTGCAAAGTAACACCTTTCTGTGACTGACTCCTGCAACAAAACAAAAAACTGTAAAGTCAACCAGCAGCAGGACACGAGGCAGGCTCATTTCATTACATGAAAAGACCATTCCCCCTGTTTTAATCCTCTGTTAACTGTTCATCCATATCTTATTATAAAATCCACATTTTACATCTAAATCTGTCTTTTCTCTTCCTGTAAAACAGTTTCCACTGTGTGATGACTCACCATGCACTCAGGTTTATTAATTTTGCATCCAATGATAAAGCTTTCTAGATTTTATAACAATCCCCCCCTTCCCATGACTATAAATTTTGCCTGTTAGCAAGCATCACACACAGGGTCCTCGGTTAAATCTCCAGATGTCGGTAGAGGCGAGAAGTCCTGGACAACAGAGAGCAGGCTGTCGTCATGACTTTCCATATCTGTTAAGCAGATTAGTACAGCGTCCACAGAACTGTCACCTTGGTCCAGTTTCATTTGAGATGAAACAGTTGGTTGTTAGATATTCAGATATCTGGCCCATTTTCAAAGCATTTGGTAAATTCTCCACAGTCGCGGTTGGCTGGTTGGATTTCGTTTTTCATTCTTTTCCATCTTAGATTTATTCTTTTTTGGACAGATTAACGCAATGCAATTGTCCAGAATTTTAACATTCTCTCTAACGACCCATGAAATACAGTAGTTACGTTATTTATAAGCTTCTTAATGTTAAATAACATCATCAGTGCCAATTTCTTTTTGTTTTTTTCTTTCCTTGAGATATCATCATAATATCAGTTCAGTATAACTTGTTCAAATCTAATTTCTGAATGGGCTGTTATTGTTACCTGCAGAGAAAGAACAGATGCATCCATGTCTCACTTTGCTCCTGTTTTCCCCCACATTAGCTGGAAGTGAGGCAGGATTTGTTGCTGAGTCACTTCTAAAACTGAAGCAAGCAGAATGTATGCATGTGTGTTTGCAGACCGGTCTGTGTGTCTGATGGAAACAAATATTGCTCAAACTGTCGGTCATGCACTTAAGATTTTACAGTTTTTCTCAGTTGTTACAGTTTTTCACAATTGTTAAAACACGTTTATCAAAACAATAACGGCTTTCTCAAAACTGCACACAGAAAACTGAAAACTGCACACACAAAATGCTAAACCTGACACTCCCTTTGCAAGATGACTCTTTGCTATCAAATCTCTTACCTGTTCACAAAAAGGAACTCGTGTTTTCATTTGGTACACACAGCCATATTTTCAAATGACACACACATACCATTCATTGAGAAGACACAACTAAGCATTTCAGTGGGACCCGGTCCTGTGGGTTCCGTTCATATACCTTCCACCTCCAAGCTGAAAATAATTCCTCAATAGGATTCAGGAAAGGAGAATAAGGTGGAAGGTATAGAACGGAAAAATGTGGGTGGTCCTGGAACCACTCACGCACTTGAAAGCTCATTGTCCCAGATGATAACGTGAACGATCCGCTGTGGGTCATCTATCTGGCCAGGTGGTACCAGCAGGTCATGCAGGCCATCCAGGAAGAAGAGGAGACGGGCAGCGTTATAGGCCCCTAGGTGGGCATTATGGTGATTCATTGTAGCACACATTGTGATGTTCCCACCATGCTGGCCATGGGCCTCAACAATGGCCCGCTGGCCAATGACGTTTCTGCCCCGTTGCCTCCTCTTCACCAGGTTGAGTCCCACCTCATCAATAGAGATGTACTGGTACAGCACATTGGCTGTGTCATGCTCCTGGATACGTCCTGGGTTTGTTCCCTTAGGGTTGAATGCACTTATTGTAAGTCGTGTTGGATAAAAGCGTCAGCTAAATGAAATGTAATGTAATGAATTGTAAATCTGCTGACACAGACAGCATGAGAATGCAAGTTACAGTATGGACACAGAGAGGTCAACACAGTGGGCTACAGTGAGACACTGTAGAAAATTAACAATATTAGATTACAGGTACAATACATGCATGTGTCAGTGCTGAATGGATGGTAATTACAAGCACAAACTCTAGCCGGAACTCCTTCATGCCTGTGTTCCGTTCAAATGGGACCCTGAACACTTGGCAGTCCTATGAAGAATACTGTCCAATGTAGAGGGGCTGACGGTCTGGACGTTTCTAAATGTAGCATGGTCAGCCAGGATCCTAGTTTTTATTTGTCTAGGTGTGATAGAGTTGTTCACATGAACCATATCTACAATTCCAGTCTCCTGTTCAGCTGTGTAAATGAGGTGAAATTGCTCAACAGACCTGAATGTTTAGAGATTTGAGTATTTGTGTGTTGTAGGTTGATGCTTTGAGATTTTACTTCAATCAATCAAATTTTATTTGTATAGCCCATATTCACAAATTACAATTCATCTCATAGGGCTTTAACAGGGTGTGACATCCTCTGTCCTTAACCCTCAGCAAGAGTAAGGAAAAACTACAAAAAAACCTTTTAACAGGGTAAAAATATGTAGAAACCTCAGAGAGAGCCACATGTGAGGGATCCCTCTCCCAGGACGGACAGAAGTGCAATAGATGCCACTTGCAGGAGAACATCATCAATAATCAAAGTCTTGAGAAGTGTGTGCAACAACTGAACATTGTGTGCAGTGTTTTGACAACAATGTGATGTGTAATTGACATCAGAGTGTAAAGAATGAAAGTCAGAGTCTAATGCAGTTAAGGGAGTGTGAAGTAGTGCCAAATTGGGTCGAGTGATTGGTACATGAAGTGATGGTTGTGCAAATTGTGCCGAATTTTCGCTTTTTGTCTGTTAACAACTGAGAAAAACTGTAATTTTTGTGAAGGGGGGTGGGGTGGGGGTGGGGGGGTGAGCAGGCCGGTTTACAGTACTGTACTATTCTCTGTGTGTACCGACATAAACCTTTTTTTGCTGCATATTTGTGTGCTGTTTTATGTTTGACTAAAAACATTCTCTATTTATACACATCAAGTCCGATGTTATACAGTGGGAGTTCAATACCAGAAGCTGCCTGCTTGCCCCGCTGGTTATCCAGCCTTGATTGTAGTCATGTTAATTCATCCATGACATTCATGTAGATCATGTGGGTCACTGAAACATCAATCCCTTGAGTGGACAGTAACACTTATCAGCCACCAGTTGGATTATATATGCACATTTTAAACAAATAGAAAACACTCAACAGGCTTTATAGAAAATAGAAGCAAACTAAGAGCCTGTTCAGGGCCCCTGTGGCCATCAGTGGGCCCCAAAAGAGTGCTTTAAATGTAATCATACACAATGCAATGTTATGTAAAAAAGATACCTAGCTAATTCTACATCAGTCCACTTCCTCTATCAGTGCAACCAGTACAACACTGATGATGATTCATATAACATGGGTGAATAATCAAACACTGACAATTAACAGATTTGTAATAAACGCCCCACAATAACATTCAGCTTATGGCCCAATGAAGGCTTGGTCCCGCCCTGAAAGAAGCAACTCAATGAGCATATAACTATATTTAAATTTTGAGGTAAGTCGTAGAATCCACAGCAGTGTTGGTTTAAAGCAGACCATTTGATCAAATTCACTGAAGAGATCCAGAATTCCTATGCAAGACACTGAACCCCAGATTGCCCATGAAGGATGTGCCGGCAGCGTGTGAACGATGTGTGATAGAGAAAGTGATGGATGAATGAATGAATGAGATAATTAATGAATGTATGTATGTATGGATTGATGAATGGATTGATGGATGGATGAATGGATGAATGGATGAATGGATGGATGGATGGATGGATGGATGGATGGATGGATGGATGGATGAATGGGTGGATAGATGGTTAGATGGTTAGATGGATAGATGGATAGATGGATAGATGGATAGATGGATAGATGGTGTGATGGATAGATGGACAGATGGATAGATGGATAGATGGATAGATGGATAGATGGTGTGATGGATAAATGGACAGATGGATAGATGGATAGATGGATATATGGATAGATGGATAGATGAATGAAAGGCTTGACGGGTGGATGGATGAGGCCTGCCCCTGACAAGCCTGGGACCATATTCAGCCCAAATGGTTACTATGTCATCATTATGTGACTGAAGACACAAAGACAAAACAAGAAATGAGCCCCCCCCCCCCTCCCCCCCTCATGTCCAGTTACCATACACTTCTCCTATCATTGATGAAGTTATCCCTCCTTGACATGTGATGATGCTCATGAGGAGCAGAGCTCAGCATCTCTGGTGTCCCAGCAGCAGCAGCAGGATTCCTCAGCAGGACAGAGTGTGATGGGAGGGGCGGACATAGCAGCAGCAGCAGTGTAGACTGGGGTCCAACATCCACGAAGCTCCCCCCACCCCCCTCCTCCACTTCCACAGCACTTGGGACCCCCGTGTGTGCGTGTTAAAGCTCCTCCGTGAAACAGGAAGCGGCGAGGCGGAGGGAAGTTTCCGTGGATTTAGCAGCGCGGGAAGCTTCACGTGTGGTTTTTGTCGCTGAGGGGTTTCTTCTTCTTCGCTCGGTTTTATCGGTACAGCAGGAAAATTGCTTGGTGCAGCTGCATCGGGGAGAAGGCTCTGGAGGAGGAGACACTGCGGGACGTGATGACTGACAAACAAGCGGCGACAGAGGAGATAGTACCAGGTAAGATAACCCGGCCGTGCGGGTTTATTTTTTTTTGGGGGGGGTTTCAGCGGTGGGTGATCGGGGGGGAATGGATGCGCACGCCGCTCGTGCTTTAGCGTGGTCGTGTGCGGGACCCAGTCAAAGTGGAGGCTGCTGACTCCGTTGCTTTTCATGACGGTGTGATTCAGTGAGTAATGTCCTCCATCGCAGTGCGGGGAGGCTGAGAGGACCGCGGAGCCCTGCCCCGGCAGTCCAAGGGCAGTCGCAGTGCACAGGACCTCGCCCGGCCGCCCCCACACACACAAACACAACCACAGCGGCACTCCCCGTACAAGAACCCCGATTTTTAAAAGTTACTTCGGGGTGGAGTGCTTCAACTCGGTCGCAGTGTGAGGAGAACCCGGCCCGGACCTGCGCAGCTTGTTTCTCCGCAGAGTTTGGTCACACGGCCCGTCCCACCAGAGTTCTGAGTCAATGCAGCAAAATCCGAGTCCACACCAGCCCCAGGGCCTCAGGTAACACTGTGTCCCCCCGGTAACACATTCGCCGGGCTCTGCTCTGACTGGACCTTTCCAAATGTCTCCATTAGCTGGAGACCACCGCCCGCTCAATGTCCTCCCTGATATCATTCTGTTATCTTGGGGACATGACGTGCTGGGATGACAGCCACACGAACTCCACTGGAATTTATCCCATTTCATTATTGCTCGTTTGTCTCAAAGCAAAAACACAAAGGAAACACAGACCTTTTTATAAGAGCCTTTGGAGACACCCATGCTCTACAATTCGGCATTCACTCAAAACACAAAGCAGCGATTATTGTGCACATATTGAAACTTTTAGGCTTCGCCATCTAGATTTCCCATCATAATTCGCTGCTGAGGGACACATTGAGCCATGTTTGTTTATGTTATTCCTTAAAGGTAGGAAGTTGAAAATGTGATTAGCATGTTTCTGTAGCTTCTGCTAATGTGCAGGACATCACATTTCTTTCCTTAAATTAGGCATTAAATGAAGTGCAGTTGGGTCGATTTGAAGTTCTCATATATTGGGGTGAACATTTCATATGGCTTGGCAACACACAAGTGTTATGTAAGGTAACTGACTGACTACCACAGAGGCTGCAGGCCAGTGATGTCCTGCTGGGATGGGGGCTGACTTAAGCCTGAAACATGCTTCTGCGACTGCGTCTGCGTCTTTTCACGCCGCTGTGGCGCAAGACTCGTTTTCATTCATGCTTCCCCAACCGTTGCGCGTCTTACAAAGCAATTCCGCGCCAGAACACTAGGCGGAGTAATGCTTTTTGTTGAGACGACCTTAGAGACGCCTTCTTTCTTCTTCGTCGATTGTTTATTTACATAGCCACTGCGGCTCCTCGTAGCCTTTTTCTGGCGGACAAATCCGCCAGTCAGTGACAGGTTATACAAGTGATCATACTATCGGATATCTTCTGCCAAGTGCTCTTCTATTTGGTCTATATTCGTTCTTCTAACGGCTTAAAGCCTGAAACAACGCAGAAGCATGTTTCAGGCTTTAAGCCTGAAACATGCTTCTGCGTTTTCACGGGCCCGTAAGCGCAAGAGCCCTTCCGGGTCCCTTACGTGCTTATGTATCCCTCCTTACGTGCTGACGGGTGTCGACCCCCTTTTCTAAAATTTACGGCAAAGCTCCGCAAGCTCACTCAGCCCGCAAGGCTGTGATTGGTCTGCTCTACATCCTTTCTGGAGCTGCATTTCCGGTTTCATGCCCCATAATACCGGCAGAAATCACGGAAGATTTAGAAGAACGAATATGGACCAAATAGAAGAGCACTTGGCAGAAGATATCCGATAGTATGATCACTTGTATAACCTGTCATTGACTGGCGGATTTGTCCGCCAGAAAAAGGCTACGAGGAGCCACAGTGGCTATGTAAATAAACAATCGACGAAGAAGAAAGAAGGCGTCTCTAAGGTCGTCTCGACAAAAATTATTACTCCGCCTAGTGTTCTGGCGCGGAATTGCTTTGTAAGACGCGCAACGGTTGGGGAAGCATGAATGAAAACGAGTCTTGCGCCACAGCGGCGTGAAAAGACGCAGACGCAGTTGCAGAAGCATGTTTCAGGCTTTAGCCTGACGTTGTCAGACTCACAATTCTAGTCAGAATGTGAGTCTGAGACCGCTCCATTGGGCTGTGATTATGGGGAGTGTTTCAACTGACCAGGAAATAAAATTCCTCTTCGCTCAATTGGATAGACCTACAACCAATCAGAGCAACGTCGTATGTGACGTATGTTAAGCAACGCATTGTGAGTTATTTACTAATGCCGGGTTCACACCGGACGCTGAAGCGATGCCGAAGCGACGCTTCAGCGCAGCGCCAAGCCTTAAATAACAGCTGGCTCCCATCCACTCCCATGTTAAAACTTTGTGCGGGTCACACCGGAGGCTGAAGCACCGCACTGCGCCAAGGCTGCCTCGCGCCATGCAGCGATCGTTTCGGCGTAGAGTCTATTTTTTGCGCTTGACGCGAGTGTATCGCACCAGGAAACACACTGAAAAACGATCTTAAACTATATTGATGACATATTTTATATGATATAAATAATCAAATATGCATCCCATACTTTGAAGTCCCCTTCTGTTGTCCTGGAGTTTTAATTTGACCAATGACATTATTAAATGTCCCCCTCTGCCCATCCACTACAGCCATACAAGCAGTGATACAGATAAAAAGAGAGAGAGAGGGGGCTACGTATTCTCCACATAGGCTTGAGTGGAGAATACGTAATTTACCCCCAACAACCAACATTTAACGGAGCAAACAGCGAAGTTCTTCAACATAGATGACATTAAATTAATAATTGAAGTGGAGAAGTACAGTGAGTTGTATGATCCTCGGAACATGTTGTATAAAGACAACACCAAGAAAGACAAATGTTGGGACGCTGTTGCTTAATGTTGGAGCAACAAGTAAGTATATGCTTTTAATCTACTGGATCAACGGGGGATATTATTAGCGCTGCCCGGCGGTTCAGCGTCGCTTCAGTGTCCGGTGTGAACAGCCAAGCACCGGCGTGATAGGGATTAGCGCGGGGCTTTGGCGTCGCCTCCACGTTCTGTTCCTCTTTCAAAATGAATGCGCTGTTGATGTCTTCTAAAACAGACTCAATGGCAGCATCTACACATCTCAGCTCTCCAGCGGCAGGCATGTTTGTTGAAAACGAATTCACCCCAAGGGCACTTTGATGACGTGGTTGATTACGTTACCGTTGATCATCTGTCCATCATCGTATAAAGCCCGCCCTGACAATCTGATTGGCCCGGTCGGGCATAATTTCTCCCCAACGGATCGACTCCAGACCGAACTTCCCGACCTCAAATGTTGTGGGCGGGGCTAAGTTCGTCTGGCATCCAGGCTAGGGCTGAATACCAGACTCGGTGAGACTCCTAAAGCTAGAGCAGGTTGCTTGTGTTGTTGAAAGGTAAACTTCTAACTTCAGAGATTTCTTGTGAAACCCTTGAAACTACCATCTCCTGCTTAGTGTGTGAGTTTTTTAATGTAAGTAAAATATCTGTGGATGAAGTGCTTTATTCCAACAGTAATTTGTGGAATGCCTTTGTTAAAGAATTTAAAAAGACAATCAAGCTTGAGAAGAGTGACTGTGATTACTGCAAGGCACAAATGCAGCATCACTGCTGACCCGCCTCCTTAGATCTCCCCCAGCAGTCTGATGAAACTGCATTAAGTGGTGGCAGGTTGTTGCACAGTCATGATGAATGACAACACTAACAGCCAAAAGTCATATGTTATTGGGTCTGACACTGAGCTCATTGAATACATTGTTTGTCAGTCAAGAAATCATGTCTGGCTACATGCCTGTGTGTCTAATATTATTTACTTGGACTCTCAGCTGCTTGATTTATGTTTATCTTGCATTTGTACTGCAGCTTTTTGGGGATGACATTGGCCTTTTGTTTTGGATTTGTTTATGTGGACATGCTTTCGGACCTTCCATTGGGTCCATTCATATCAGAATGAACAGAGATCAGCCATGTTTTTAGATGCTCAACATACAAATGCAAGCAAAAAAAATGCAATTTAAAAAGTACTTGTTCTTTTTAAATTGCACTATTCACTTATGAGTGACCTTTGAAGCTTTTTAACTGTGAATACTTCCATCCCAGTATGGCTCATAACTTCTGCAGTTGTCTTTTGATAGAAATAATGTATGTCCGCATGAATATTATGCTGCAGGTTCACAAACATTCCACACCTTTCTTTTATGTTCCTAAATGAGACAGAAAACTAAGACAATACCATCTCATACAATATGTATCCTACATACAGTACTTGCTAATTTTGTGATCATTTGAGTAAAGTGAACAGAGATAATTTTGGCTGAATCATGCTTGTCTTTCCAATGCTGTATCTGCACTGCAGAGTGAAACTGCAACATCATCCTCCCAGACAGCTGTCCAGATTGTCCATTGACTAGGTTTACATTTTCCTTTTATGTTATCCAGGACTGCTGTACAGACCAGTTCAGGGAGTTCATGCAGCCAATTGACATCATTCAGAACACCTCTTAGCTCTTAACCTGATCAATAAAGGACATTCTGGACCTGAGAAGTCATTATGGGCCAATCAAGCATTTTATCAAGTGTCCTGGTTTTACCTCACAGATATAGAAACATCCAAATACAGCACAGCTAAAACTACAGACAGCTGTAGATTTCCGTATCTCACTAGGTCAAAAAGGAACTGTCCACTAAAAGGATTGAAAGGTGTCAGATTAGGAAATACAGTAGGATGTAACAGTAGTGGCAGGATATCTCAAACGCTCTTCTTAAACGTCAAGAACTCTTGATATCCTTGTAAACCGTTTGAGATGTCCTTTTAACAGTGCAACCTTGGCTTCTGATTTCATTGAGGGTTTTCTATTTTTTACTTCAAAGTCATAAAAAATGATATCCTGATTCTGAAACCCCAAGGTCCCTGTGATTCTCGCATTGTGATTATCACAGTGAAACAAGTATTTACATCACACGTCCTGTATCACAATATCCAATTATGGACATTTGTATCGTTCTTCATTCTCAGTTTCAGGAGTGTTACACAGCTAGGTTGATACTTATTCCACATTGAGGTACAATATAGACCTTTTGATTGTCCTTTGTTGGCGTGGGGAATTCTGACCCTTTAGCTGCGAGATGCGGCTGTCCATAATATTAGTTCAGAGAAGAATCAGTTTTAAGTAAAACAGTCTTGATGTTTTCCACACTTAACCTCATGGCTTGACAGCTTTCTGAGACATTCAAACCAGCTGAACCGTCTGACAGTCTGTGACTTTGGTAAATGCAGTAAGTGATAAGTGAAGCAACTGCTTGTAATGCTCCCTTGATGCATGACAATACAGCATGAAGTGGTACAGAGTACAGGACCATACCGGCTAAAGGCCTTTGTATGACTCTCCGAGTCCGTTGCGGACGGACGGAGCGGACGGACACTTTTTGATTTATAGTTTTACGAGCCTTTTTGTTCTGAAAACAATTCACCGCCAGAACAGTAGTTGGCGCAACGGAAGTCGAGCTTAGAGAAGCCTACCTCATGAGGTATATAGAAGAAGACCCCGCTGGTTTATTTACGTCCCCCCAGCTCCTCACACACATCCATCAAAATCAGAGCTGCACGAAAAGCTCTCCGAGGAGCCCCGGAGAGGCCCGGAGAGGGCGTTCCACAGCAAAGAAGGCGGTCCTATCGGTCCGTGTCCGTCAAAACGGAGAAGCATTCATTGGCCTTAACTTTCCCCCCCACTACTACAACAAAGAGCAGGTCAGATGTAATAACTGTAGCCTATACTCCCATAGCACCGCCAGGTATCAAATACACAATCACAAGCAGTGCCTGTGCAAACCTAGTCATGAATGGGAATATAGAAATATGTATATTATCATAATGTAATATTGCCATGTCAGTAACAAAGTACTAGACGACCGCTTCTCCTTCTCTGGAGTTGGCTGTTTTCTCCAACTTCTTTTCGGGATCCTGAACTACGTTTCCAAAACTCGTTCGTATGTGGCCCTTCCTTATTTACCAGAATTACTGTTTTCTAGTCGCTGTTCTAACTGTTTGATTTTAACCAGGATGTCCTGATTCCTGTAACCCCTCCATTTTGGACCGACTGCTAACCAAAAGATTCAAAAGTGCATATTGTAGTTTAAGCTCACAGGCAGGGAGTAGCCCAGAGTCTGCCAGGTGATGATTTTACCGCACTGGCTGTCTCTGAAGTTGAAGTTGAGTGTAAATTAGAGGCTCCTGTGTGAAGCGCAGAGCGTCCCTCCCTTTTTTCCATGTCAAACTTTATTTGAGGGAAACATCTGGTTTACTGGAAGCTTCTGCAAATCAGGCTCATTTGTAGCTAAAAGAGTTTAAAAGCTTCCGGCCTGAAGAAAACAAATGGTCCCTCATTTACATAACAGTGGCAGTCAGACTGACCCGACATTTGCCAAGGAAAGGGCTGGCCGGTTGTTGGTGTGTTGTTTCTTGACCATGTCGGAGTCCTGCTGGAGGAGCGGGCTTTCCTATGTGATTGGCCAACAGTAACACCTCACCTTGCCAGATGACCTCACGTTGTTTTGCAGCAAAAGTGGTGCCAGGTTCAACTTCTTTGTTTCATGACAAAAGTGTCTTTGCAAACTGGGGAAGCTTTACAGGGAGTTTTACGGTGTGGTACCTACTGATATTGTGCAGTTATACAAGAGAAGAAAAAAGATGCAGTCTTACCACATCACTCTCCCTCTGAATCATGTGGTTGCTGCCTGTTTTGAACACAGTGATGGTGGAAAGCAAACATGTTAAATAGTATTTGTGATGGTTGTGTGTGTGGTAATTTTGTGTTGTAATGCGCACAGCTGGTTGTGACCGCTCTCTGCATTATTGGAACGAAGGTTATCCTCTCTCCTAGTTGCCACATGTTGTGGAGTATATCAGGGTCTTTTCTCTCCTTTTATGCTGGGTCCTTTAATCATTAGAGAAAGATACTGGTGGTGCTTGGATTGTCTTAAAAGCTAAAAAGATTTGACTGTGCTCAGATATACCACACGCGGATAGATAAACCTGGTCATTATAGAATATGCATTCTATTATATGTACATTTTCAGACGTAATGATAATAAAGGGTCACAGTCCTTTTGGGATTTACAACACTAATTTAATTTAACAGAAACCATTCCTTTATTATAGTTTTATCATTTGTAGTTGAGAACAGCAATAAATACATGGTGTACCAGGTATTTATCAGGCATGCACTGAACTCCAGAGATCCTCCGCTGTATGTGTGAACACATATATGTCAGATTATCTGCCCCTTCGGTATAAAATCCGCAGAAACTCCAGAAGAGCCACTGGGAGAAAGCTTGTGTCCATGTGCTGCATTAAAACATTTTGCACCGACTGGAGCAGCTTGCAATAATATTAATTTCTAATAACTACACCCATCAATTTTATAACCACAAAATGATTCAGTAATTGTATTTGTCTGAGAAGAACCACTGTCAACTTGAATTACTACAAGCCAGCTTGAATACAAGTTGGTCATTTATGCAATTATCATTTCAAATGTGGGATTTAATTTCTGTTGTTCCAAATACAAAAAAGTGTAATGATGATTCTTGAAGTTTAATAAAAAAAAGCTGTAGTTAAAAGATTGAACTCCTCAAATGTATTATTAGTACTCATGATGGTCTCTAGAACTGCTATTTCTTTATCACATGAAGCCACAGGGCAAACTAAAGAGATATGATTGTATTGTATCACCTTATTTGTGTATTTTTTATGTTAAATGAAGATGCTAACACCCAGGATATATAAATTGCTCCCTAAGAAAACATTGCAGAGAAAATGGGAGCAGGAGGCCATTTTCAGCATTCTGTCATGTCTCTGATAGGAGCCATGTGGAGGTAGTATGTGTGGAGGAGTGGGAATTACAGGATGGGGGAGGGGCTTACAGGCTTTCAGATAGGAGCTGGGAGAGAGAGAGGGAGGAAACAGTGCTCATTTGAAAAACAAACATTGTTAGGAAGCCTGAACTGTGACGCATTATTTTCTCTCTGCAATTATCATGCCGCAATCTTTCCCTCCGTTTGCCCATTGGATCTTTTGAGCGCTCTCTTACTACTTACTGCACAGTTTATGATGTTAAATGCTTCCCATAAGCTCCATGAGTTAAGGAACAATATGCTGAGGCTCAAGTGAGAGTAATTGGTTTCATATGGTACTGTAGCATGTCAGCTATGTACAGTGGTAACACTAAGTATGTGAATCTTTTGAGCAATCTGCTTAGAAATGGGTCTTTGAAGATGGTCATAACCCTCACGTTTGCCAAAAAGCATTTTGAATCTCCCCTATGCTACGGTGAAAATATGTTTGTGAACGGATGAAGCCGATGTTGAATTGTTTGTGAAGCACATGCAACAAAATGCATGGTTTAAAAAGGCCACTACATACCAACATGAAATCAATACTTCCAAAAGGCAAGGGAGCATTATGTTAGGGGAGAATTCAAGTTAATTAAGCAATATCACAGGATAATATCAGTGAAGCTGTCTGGGCTGTAGTTGGGAGATGTAGCAGCAGATTGACCCAAATTACAGAAGTAAGTGTTCTACAGAATTATTTAAAACAGGGACATTAGCCTTCTGGAGTCAGAGCCCAGATCTTAATCCAATGGAGATGACAGCACTGGGAAGAGCAGCAGCATCTTGATGAGTTATTAGTGAGTATGAAGCCGAATTAAATGCCATTTTAGTTTACTGCAAGTTCTTGGAGACAGAACTGTCTCCTTAAAAGGAGAAGCTGCTCTGCTAAACTGTGAATACGTCTACACTCAATATTTCATAGGGAATCTTTAAAAAAATGCACAACCCCAGAGAAGCAGAGCGTCAGATCTGAAACATGAAGGTGTGTGTGACACAATGGGAGACCACTGGTGCAAAATCAAATTGCAATAATCAATTCATTGTGTAGCTATCATACTCAGAACTGAAAGGAGGAGTGCTCCACTGGCCAAGATTCAAGATTCAAGATTCAAGATTTTTAATTTGTAAAATGCACAACAATAACACTAGGCAGTCGCTGGCAGTGAAATGCTTGAGTCTCAGGCTCTCTTCTAACAATGCTCAAGTAATTACACACTATACAATAAAATAAGAGAAATAGTATAAAATAGAATAACAAATCAAATATCTTAATAACTCGTGTTTGTTGTCAAAATTCAGTTGTTAATACAAATGTGTGCTGTTGTCAAAGATTACGACACATACTGATGTGTTGAAGTGGATGTCGGTTGTTGACTGGTCTGTCTTGTTAACTGTTTGCAGTAATCAGGGACTATTTCAGCTCTGCTTTTGTCGTCATCACTATTTCCATTACAGACAGGCAGGAAGGAAAAGCCATTGTTCTGCACGGAGTTTCAAGGCATTTCCTCAGTATGCAGCTAAATCGCTCTACCCTCTTCAGGAACCCTTCCCGCTCTTTCTTTGTTGCAGACGTCTCCGTTCATTGTTTCGTATAAAAGTCTTTTGTTTCCTTGTTGTAAGAACTCTGCATCCCTTTGGCCTTTTAAACATCTGTCTCGCTAAAAGCTAAAGATCCTTCTGGAAACTTTGATGTTAAAACACTTATGAAGGTTTAAGTGATGGTGATTTAAAAAGCTACTGGGTTTCTGAATGCAAAGAGCCTTCTGCTTTTGATTTCAGTTTTTTTCCAGTGGCAGAGGGCAGATTCCCAGAAATTAAATACCAGCATGGTTCAGAGAGTTGCACTAAATGTAAGTTCCAGGTACTTTAAGAGGTTAGCAGCAGTAATGCCACTTTCGATTTGTCAAACAGATGTGTCATTACATCACAAAGAGGGAACTCATTTCATATCCTGTTAGAGGTTTTTCCATTTCCAGATAAGGGTGAATGATGATGATTACTCACCACCTTACTTACGATCCGTTTGTCTTAAAATGGATTAATTTCAAGAAGTAGCCCCATTGTGAGGAACAAACCTTTTTGTCTTGGCTGGTTGGAGTTTCTTATCTTTTTTTTCACTTTAATTCTACTCATTGTTTGTTTATGTTGCCTTCATGCTACATCAGTGTTGAGTGAAAAAACATAAAGCTGCATCTACATGTTTGCATGAGTATACCTGTGATGCAACCAAATAAACGATAAAAGCAGGACATGATAAGATAGGCTTTTTACCATCATCCCATATATCATATTGCGTGACATGACAAAAAGCATGACTGCAACCCACACAACAGAACACTTTACTACTGCATTGGAATAGGACTACCAGTGCTTCAGAATGAATGGAGGTAGACCAGTTCACAATAAAATAAGCTCGTTGGGCAAGCAAAGATGTCAATTAGCGCTAAAGCCTGAAACATGCTTCTGCGACTGCGTCTGCGTCTTTTCACGCCGCTGTGGCGCAAGACTCGTTTTCATTCATGCTTCCCCAACCGTTGCGCGTCTTACAAAGCAATTCCGCGCCAGAACACTAGGCGGAGTAATGCTTTTTGTCGAGACGACCTTAGAGACGCCTTCTTTCTTCTTCGTCGATTGTCTATTTACATAGCCACTGCGGCTCCTCGTAGCCTTTTTCTGGCGGACAAATCCGCCAGTCAGTGACAGGTTATACAAGTGATCATACTATCGGATATCTTCTGCCAAGTGCTCTTCTATTTGGTCCATATTCGTTCTTCTAAATCTTCCGTGATTTCTGCCGGTATTATGGGGCATGAAACCGGAAATGCAGCTCCAGAAGGGATGTAGCGCAGACCAATCACAGCCTTGCGGGCTGAGTGAGCTTGCGGAGCTTTGCCGTAAATTTTAGAAAAGGGGGTCGACACCCGTCAGCACGTAAGGAGGGATACATAAGCACGTAAGGGACCCGGAAGGGCTCTTGCGCTTACGGGCCCGTGAAAACGCAGAAGCATGTTTCAGGCTTAAGGGCGTGGAGGTCATTCAAAAGAAGAAAAGGTTAGGATTAGGACTTGGACCCTGTTGCAACCCAGCAGTACCTGTTAATCTCCGTCTGTTAATAAACTCATATTTTAAGAAAATGTTTGCAAGAATTAGAATAGTAACAGTATCTGCCCCAAATCAACCACCTGTTCACAAATCTGCTCTATTTTACTATCGCGCACATAAACAAGAAGTCTCTGTTGGAGTCTTGATAAAGAAGTAAGTGTGCAAATTACAGTGGAAACACAAGTAACAAGCTTATACCAAAGTCTGATGAGGTTCTCAAACATACAAGACAAAATACAAACTCACCCCCCTGCACATTTAGTGTCAGCTTAGCTCTGCCTTGGAAACACCTTCTATTTAATATCCAGACTTGACAGAAGTACCAGTTGTCACTAGAAAGCAAATAATACAATTTCCCAAAGAGTCAAAGTTATACTCATACTGCAGGTATGTTATGACCTGTGAGAGAAACTCATTTCTATGGCACAGTTAGACACGTATGAGTTTAATTATCCCAGGATTTTTCAGGGGATTTATCCTCCATGGAAACAATAAAGGTGGTTTTCCATAAAAATTATTTGATATAAAGCTTTTGAATATCCAGTGTTTCCCCCACGTTCACACAGCAGCGGCGCGCCGCCGCTGCTGAAATTTCTCCGCCGCTGCAATAAAAATCCTCCTCCTAATTTTTTTTTTTTTTTTTTTACGTAGCTCCTTTTAGAAAATATACAGCGCGTAACGTCAATTGCGCAGCACGCGGCACATCGTCACGTAACCAACATCAAAGAAGAGGCTACCCTACACGGATGCAAAGTTAAGCCTGAAACATGCTTCTGCGTTTTCACGGGCCCGTAAGCGCAAGAGCCCTTCCGGGTCCCTTACGTGCTTATGTATCCCTCCTTAAGCCTGAAACATGCTTCTGCGTTTTCACGGGCCCGTAAGCGCAAGAGCCCTTCCGGGTCCCTTACGTGCTTATGTATCCCTCCTTACGTGCTGACGGGTGTCGACCCCCTTTTCTAAAATTTACGGCATATTTCCGCAAGCTCACTCAGCCCGCAAGGCTGTGATTGGTCTGCTCTACATCCCTTCTGGAGCTGCATTTCCGGTTTCATGCCCCATAATACCGGCAGAAATCACGGAAGATTTAGAAGAACGAATATGGACCAAATAGAAGAGCACTTGGCAGAAGATATCCGATAGTATGATCACTTGTATAACCTGTCACTGACTGGCGGATTTGTCCGCCAGAAAAAGGCTACGAGGAGCCGCAGTGGCTATGTAAATAAACAATCGACGAAGAAGAAAGAAGGCGTCTCTAAGGTCGTCTCGACAAAAAGCATTACTCCGCCTAGTGTTCTGGCGCGGAATTGCTTTGTAAGACGCGCAACGGTTGGGGAAGCATGAATGAAAACGAGTCTTGCGCCACAGCGGCGTGAAAAGACGCAGACGCAGTCGCAGAAGCATGTTTCAGGCTTTACGTGCTGACAGGTGTCGACCCCCTTTTCTAAAATTTACGGCAAAGCTCCGCAAGCTCACTCAGCCCGCAAGGCTGTGATTGGTCTGCGCTACATCCCTTCTGGAGCTGCATTTCCGGTTTCATGCCCCATAATACCGGCAGAAATCACGGAAGATTTAGAAGAACGAATATGGACTAAAAATAGAAGAGCACTTGGCAGAAGATATCCGATAGTATGATCACTTGTATAACCTGTCACTGACTGGCGGATTTTTCCGCCAGAAAAAGGCTACGAGGAGCCGCAGTGGCTAATTAAATAAACAATCGACGAAGAAGAAAGAAGGCGTCTCTAAGGTCGTCTCGACAAAAAGCATTACTCCGCCTAGTGTTCTGGCGCGGAATTGCTTTGTAAGACGCGCAACGGTTGGGGAAGCATGAATGAAAACGAGTCTTGCGCCACAGCGGCGTGAAAAGACGCAGACGCAGTCGCAGAAGCATGTTTCAGGCTTTAGGCCAATGTATGCTTCTCCGTTTTGACGCACACGGACAGAGAGGACCGCCTTCTCCAACGTGGAACGCCCTCTCCGTGCCTGCCAAGGATAGCCCTTGGCTGTGATTGGTCCGCTAACGCCAGCATTTCGGAATGGAAACTTCAGGCCTAATTATAGTCCTGCGACTGCAACCACGGAAGGCCACGCAGCTGCATCGACGGATCCGTTTTGGTTTATGCTTCCTAAACGTGTTGCGCGTGTTGCAACGCAATTCACCGCCAGAACACTAGGCGGAGTAACTTTTTTTTTCGAAAACAAAACACACAAAGAAGAGACGTCTTCTTCTTCGTCGAATGTTTATTTACATCGCCACTCCGGCTCCTCATAGCTTATTTCTGGCGGACAAATCGGCAGTGACGGGTTATACAAGTGGTCATACTTTCGGATCTCTTCTGCCAAGTGCTCTTCTATTTGGTCCATATTCGTTCTTCTAAATCTTCCGTGATTTCCGCGTATTGTGGGGCATGAAACCGGAAACTAGACTCCGGACAGGATGTAGTAACCCGACCAATCACAAGCCTTGCGGGCTGCGTGAGGCTCGTGTCGTTTTGTCGTATAGTTAGAAAAATTGGCGGACGCACGCAAGCCGCCAGAGGGCTCGAAAGGGGCGTGTTGCGTGTCTTGCGTGCGTGCGTGCGTCCGTGCAACACGAGTATAATTTGGCCTTTCCTGTTCCATTCCCTACATCACAATAAACCAAAATCACAACTACGACTCTATGATTAATGTGACAAGTGTGTTAAGCCAGCGGCGTTGTCTGGCTGACGGTGGCTAGTTAGAGCACTTACGGCATGTGTGTACGGTCACATACTGTTATAATGAACTTTCATAACGTGGCTAGCGGGCTAACCACCATGCTAACTGCGGTGGGAACAGCGCAAAACCCCGCTGACTTTAATCCCACGGCTCATGACACTGTTTCTCAAACACCGTCAGGTTAGAAGCAAACACTTTAGATCGATACTAACTAACGGTAGTAGTTAGTATCGGGTGTCCCTGCTGACTGTGTGTGGAAGCTGGGGGGAAGCTAGCTGCCTCCGTGTAGCTTCAAGCTGTTGCAGCTGTTGAATTAGAAACGCAGTTTGGAAACAAGACCGGGGAACCGCTGCGTTAAGACACGATAACATAAGCATTATGACCCACTAGGTGTCACTTTATTCAGCAAAAACTGTCGCGTCATCAACATCCTTTTTCTGTTAGCTGCCATCGTTCACTGTGTGTGAGGAGCCGGGAGGACGTAAATAAACCAGCTTGGACTTCTTCTATATACCTCATGAGGTAGGCTTCTCTAAGCTCGACTTCAGTTGCGCCACCTACTGTTCTGGCGGTGAATTGTTTTCACAACAAAAAGGCTCGTTGAACTATAAATCAAAAAGGGTCCGTCCGCTCCGTCCGTGTGTGTGTGTGGGTGTTGTCGCTCTTTTTGGGATCACTCATAGCCTTTACAGGAGCTTATATCCAGTCAGGAATTTATAGCCTAGGTATTTTCGGGAACTTTGAAATATGAATCCATACTGTTAGATCCGATGTTGTTCTTTATTGCCATATAAAATACGTTTTCATCGCGTATTTTAGTTAGGGATTTATGCTAATCGCCTGTAAGCATGTGGTCATTAGCATAAATGCAGGGAAAAAACCTAAGGACTTCTTAAAAGATCATGAATAGTTTCTATTATTTATAACTTATATTTATTTTATAATTTTCTCATCACTTTTTGACGCCCAAGACTAAGAAGAAGTGTTTTAAGCAATAACAAGCTTAATCAATTTGCCTAACCCACCACCAAATTCCCCTACAGAAGAGCACTGGAGCTCTTCTTTAAAAAGCCAAGGAGAATTAAATGCTCCCAGGCTGGATGTAGCCTTTGTGGATGAGCAAAAACTACACAGTTCTCCGTCTGTTGTCCTCTTTTGTTGTCTTCTTCTGTTGCCATAAATCGTCAACTTGATCTGCATGTTAGGCAAGTTTGTTCGATAAAAGTACAAATTATTTAATTAAATAAATGTAAAAGGTGACACGTTTGAATTGATTTTGTCATCTGTCTTTATCAGATACACTGATAAGGAAGGGCAGCTGTTTAGCCAGTTCTTGGACCTGATTATATTTGCGTTGTGGCATTTTTTGTTTAAATATTACTATACAAAAATATAAAAATCTGTAAATGAAGACACAAAAGGCAAAGTTACAACACCAATAATCCCATCTACAGTAATACACAGGACTGTTTGAATAGGATTTAAGTGCATATTCTCCTCTCAAAGTGCACCAGATTCATGCATTCCAATGTAAAGGGTAAAAAAAATGTTCATGCCCCCGGACCCCCCTAGAGGGCTCGGGGACCACACCACCGCTGCTGAAAAAAATCCTGCGGGAAACACTGATATCGGCAGGTGACTGGCATCTTCGTTCTATAATATGTTGTCAATCACCCATGGAAATACGTGAGTATTAAATTGTGTGTGTGTGCAGATTTAAGTGCGCCTTAGATGGGACTCAGCTTGTGTGGATTTATGTGTGCGTAGTGGCTGCAGCTGTTATCAGGCTGTTCTCTGCACTGTCTGTCTGGGCTGACAGCCAAGTGGATGCGTCAGCCAGGGGAGAGAGAGGAGAGGGTCTCACCCCCCCCCCCCCTCTCAGCATGAATGAATGGGACCTCAGATGGGCAGAAGAAACAGCCCCTCTCTCCCCAAACTCATTTTGCTGTCGGCCTTATGAATGTGGCTCTTTGATAGTTGATTTTTTTGTGTTTATGCCTCACAGTTTTCTGCAGTGAATTTAATGAGGCTCCTCTTGTGCTATTGTAGGTAACAGTCTGTGCCATGCTTTGTATCTGTCTCTATGTTTCATCAAAGTCTTAGATGCCGCTGTACTCTGAAAAATACCTCTTCTGTCAATCAAGATGTCCTAAGATTCTCTGTAGGTCTTTAAACAAGTTCATGAACATGTTGCATTTTAAATATTCAAACTAGATACAGCATTCAGACTTAATTATAACTTAGTTTGTAGCCGCCAGGCCTTGGGGCAAAATTGTAGTCAACTCGTAGAATGTCCTTTTTATTGGATTTTATTCATTTTCATGAAGAACAGTTCGAGACGTAAAAGGCTCTAGGATACAATGGACAACTAATCAAAAAACACATTGTACATGCAGGCAAATGAGGTACAAATGTTTAGAAAATCCATTTTCCATTTTTCACGTCCCCCATTCTCCATCGCCCAAGCTGGTAAATTCATGTATCCAAGAACTTCTGCATGGGAGGTGTCAAGCTATCTAGTGTTTGTGCAGCTTCCCTGCTTGAAAGGGATTGGTACAGACCATAGGAGGTTTAACTGGGTTCCACTCATGCAATGACCACACCGTTTTCCTTCTTTAACTCCTCTTTACTTTTCTTTTTGTATTTTCACAGGTACAGGTAAGTTGCAGCAGGTAGGTATTGTGGGTACAGTTGTAAGTGGGTTGCAAGTGGTAAACTGCTAGGTATACTGCAAGGTAAAAAACCTTTAAAGAAACCAAAAATAACTACAGTAAATGCAGTGCAGAATGAAATAGTCAATACAAACATGTTTTTCATATATGCATTTAAATACTTATAAATATAAATATATAAATATAAATATTATTAATACTTTTCAATGTCTGAGCATATTTTCATGAATTCTGTTCTAAATATATGAAACCATTTTTAACTGCTTTAAATATCAATTCATTTTTAAATGCACAAATTCATCTTAACTGGGTTTTTTTTTATATATATATAATCACTCATTTGAAATGTAAATATAAATAGATCAATAAAGTCAAATAGAAATAACTTTAGCAGTATTCAGATCATTTCTATCCATCTACAGATCAAAATATAAACCCCATTTGTTTTCAAACAATTTGCAGTCAAACAATCATGTGGTATCAAACACCAAACAATTGTCCACACTTAAACGCACGTTTTAACGTGCGCTACAAGCGATTGCGCAACTTTACAATCCTTACGCTAACAAAATCTTTCTCTTACCGGCCGTTTCTCCAGACTTTTTATGGCTGTACCAGCGCCGCTTTTTCCACGTTTTCTAGCGCAGCTTTGCTGCTGATGGACAGAACGCTGTCTGATTTGTTTGCCCCTGGCGTTTCCTGAAATAGTCTCTCTTCCCCTTTCTGTCCTTACCGGTCAGGTGACGCAATGACGCGGATTTCCCAGGTAACGCTCTGAGGAGGGATTCCCCCAGCTGTCAGTCGGCGCTGCATATTAACCCCTTCATATCCAGCGGGGATTTTCCAAGTTGACTTCACAGTTACATTGACATTTCCAACACAGACACTATTGTCGACATCCATTTGCAGCTGTATGTGTACATACAAAGTGTCGTATAAGGAGAACGATGTTGTCGATCTGTGTTTATAAGATGAGAAAGGAAGTAGGGTTTCTGTCAAGATGCTTTTCTTAACCTGCTTTCAGACATGCACTGAACTCTGCTGTTCCTCTGTATTTCCTCCGGGCGCGTGCATCATGTGTAAGCACAATGTCCGGGATGCTCTGCAGCGATGGCCCTATTAATGCTCGACAGACAATAAGAAAAGACACAGACAATGATGTGGAGGGGGGGTTGTTAAGAGCCGACGCATGTGTCTGTGTGTGTCCTCTTACCAGAAGGTCTGAGGTCCTATCCCAATCATCCCCATCTGCCTGCAAAAGGATCCCTGGGCAAGATACTGAACCCTGAACTGCCTCTGTAACATTTATTTCCACATAGATGCACTGTATGAATGTGTGTGTGAATGGCAACAAAACTGTACCGTAAAGCGCATTGAGTGGTCACTGGTCATCAAGACTAGAGAAGCTCCATATAAAACAGACCATTTTTTCGAATATTTCTGTTATTTGCTCCAAACCTGCTCATTTTACTGCTTTGTCAGAAAAGATGTGGAGTGAGCTTCACTCAGCCAAGATCAATATTATAAATACTGTAATATGAGAGTTTTTTTAACTTACAAGTGACTTTTTACACAGACTTTTTTTCTGGTAACCTTTTTCTCTTGTGTTGTGACAGCTGTTTCCTGGGTCACTGTGGTTGAATTGTTCCTGGTGTTGTTAACTGTTTGTTAAAAACATGTATTGGATTATTATTATTAATCATCAGACAGCCCTCTTTGAAACTGACCTTAGTTCAGCAGATCAAAGCTCACAATAATGTGTGATAAAAAGACTTCCCTTATTCATTGATATACATCTTTTTAAATGTTTTTAGTAGACTATATGGTTTATTTAAGTGTCTGGTCATTGAACTCTTCTGGCTCAGACGTCTGAGTAAGTCTACTGGGGAATAGATGGAATGTGAGGCCAAGAGGAAGTCACTGCTCTTTGAGAGACGAGAGAATAGCAAGAGACTTCACATCCTTTTCAGCTGCATAGTAAACACTGCTATGACGTCATGGGTTCAGCAGACTTTTCAATCAAATAGAAAATGTCCTGTTTTCATTCTGCTCATCCTTCTCAAGCGGTGGACAATGACTCAGAATTCTCTCATCAGTTCTGTTAATGCTCTGTAAAGCAGTTTAAGTGCTACAAGAAATGACTAGACAACAAGAATTCATACATTATCTATACACCTAATCCTTGAGATTCTGGAGCCAGCCCCAGCTTACATTGGGCGAGATGCGTGTTACGTCCTGGTTAGTTTAGCAGCCTATCACAGGGTGGACCACTACTGCTCAGTCTGCTATTACTATTTTTTTTTAGACTCTGACTGCAAGTAAGTAGTTATATAGTGAGATAAGACTGTAGAGCTGCAATTACAGCACTAGACACTGGATCATTTCGTAAACTACAGCCATACTATCCTGCTTAATAAACTCAAGACTGGTTTCTTGTTGCTGTAAAACTTGACCGGGGTCTGTACTGACTCCTTGGGTCCCACTGTGCTGCTCTGCTGTCTGCACAGTCACTGCTGATCCATAGATTTAGAAAAGAACTAAAGCATTTAGATTTTTCTGGATTTTAAGTAAATTTTTTTGATTTATAGAATACTGTGTCAGATGAAAAGATAGGGAATAAGAAAGAAATTAACAACATAAAGCTGAGAAATTCGTTTTTGTTGTAAAATTAGTTGAGGGCTGCTAATGGCTGGCTCAGTGTTCAATTGATGATAAAGACACAAACATATGAACAGTAAGCAAGCAGGGAAGCGGCAGGAGCAAACCAAATGTAGATCCGACAGCCCAATTTGTGTAGTGGCTCATGGGGTAAGAGTCCAGATGGCCACGCCACCATCAGTGTCAGATATTGAAGATTAGACCAAACACGTGTGCATAGCCGTTTACATTATTGGAAGTTACGTGGATGTTGTGTGACATTGTATGATTGTTCCAGTCTTCACATCCCACAGATTTATGACTTTCATATAACCACTACAGTAAATCAATCGGAGTCTGCCTATGTCTCGACTTACACTCAAAAACGTATGTGTTGCCTTTAACTGCACATTGGGGGGGGGTGTTTCATCAACAGAAGTGCTGATGAGTACAACCTCAAGTATTTTGAAATTAAAGAAATTTGAGAAAACAATTCCAAAACTCAAAACACCCTCTGTGAGACTTCAGTAATTTTTTATGTTGCTGTGCGAGCAAAATGATTGGATGAAAATATATGCCACAATATCTAGAACTGTTTCAAATGAAAGTAAGGACAGTAAGTCAAGCAGGAATCATCCCTTTTATTAATAACCCATAGCACTAAATTAACCTGCATCAGTAACTTGCTCACCATGATCAACTGACATGTAGATTTTAGTTCCCTTGTATAATGGTTTCTGGCCTCTATAGAACATACTTTACACATGATCGTCACATCTGTTGATACTTTCTGCACTGATTCAGAAGCAGGATTGAAGGAATCAATGTTGTAGAAACACAGTTGTCGCTCACATACACAACGGCCTGTCTAGAAATCTGGTTATGAAATTTCTTATGGCATGGAGGTACACAAAGTGTGCTAGCAAAATGACAGATAATGGCGCAGCCAAACCTGAGTAATACAGCACTTTAGATATTATTTAGCACAGTAGTAATTACTTTACGTGATGAGATTTTAATGGCCATTGTGGGGAATAAAAACTCCAGGTTGGAAAGGTGATTTAGGGAGTGGGCTGCTGGGGGCAATGGAAAGACGGGCCGGGTGGTGGCTGGATGAAGCCTAGCCACAGGTGGTCTGTAATTCTGCACCATAATTGCCTGGAATAGTGTATTATGGGTCTTCGGACCACTCATCGACTCTGTAGGGGTGGACAAGAAAGAAGGATGAGTGAGGCGGAAAAAACGGATGGATAACATGATGTCCCGTCGCGAGACAATTCTGCCAGACACTTACAATACGTCGAGGGAGTATTGTTATTGTGTGGATTCAAAGAACATTTTCTGTGAACGCTATTAAGCCAAACTAATGAAAATGATGGTCGCAAATGGAGTGATAATCTCCGATTCAATTGAAGAGTGATTGTGCTTTAAAGACAGGTGCAACAGACGTCTTCTGCTCTTTGAATCCACTAGATGTTGTCAATGTGCGGTTCTGGACCAAGAAAGGAGGAATCTTTTCTCCTCTCTGGTATTTACAGGCCAAAAAATCTGTTCTTATGGTTTAGGGGCAGGACCTCTCGGTGATTTGTTCAGCACCTGGTTCTGGGGCACTTATGCTTCTGGTCTGCGTCTCCTTCGATGCAGTGACTGCTAGTTGCAGAAGACTCATTACGAAGCGAGCACAAAGAACATCTGCATCCACTCGACCAGTCAACTTCGATAGGCGCCTGCATTTATTTTCATAGTTGATTAAATCATTGTTCAAACATGTCAAATATTATCTTTTTTCACACTCAGACTTATGAGGACCTGCTGCTTTTCTTTTCTGTAGCAGTTCAGGGGTTAATTCAGGGGTTTTGGACTCATGAACAGGGACCACATCAGGCTGTGGAAAAAAATATTCAGAAATTTTCATAAATAATCAATAAACTTAAACATATTACATTCATATCATACACATATACACACACACGCTCATCACACTGAGAACTGTATCACACACACCAGCGGTAGATATGCACACTAAAACTGAACTGACCTTCAATGTCTGCAACAAGATGCTGCAGATGTTCTATAAGTCTGTTGTGGCGAGCACCATCTTCTTTGCTGTGGTGTCCTGGGGTGCGGGCATCAAGGCTAAGGACGCCAACAAACTGAAAAAACTGATTAGGAAGGCAGAGTCTGTGGTTGGCTCTAAGCTTGTCACCCTGGAGGAGGTGGTGGAGGACAGGATGCTGGCAAAACTGCTGGCAATCATGGACAATCCATCTCACCCCCTCCACAAAACACTGGACAAGCTAAGGAGCAGCTTCAGCCACAGACTCATTCAACCCCGCTGCTCTAAGGAACGATACAGGAAATCGTTCCTCCCAACCGCAATAAGACTGTACAACGCATATACCTCTGTCAGAGCCACCATCACACAACTGCACTAAATATACCTGTCTCAATTCATCACTTTATACAATAATATTGTCTTTTGCACACTCTGTTTACATATTCTTACACTCATAGTATATTATATTATCTATTGTATCGCCAAATACTTATATTTATACCCGTACTATATATCATATATTATATCATACTCTTTATATATTCTTTGCATAGATAAGTCTATATACACATATTTATACATGTGTACATGTTGTTGTTATTATTATTATATTTTACTATTATTATTATTATATATACTGTTGCTGCTATTATTACTATATACTGCTATTATTATATTGGTATAATTACCTTCATATATAAATATATATTATATACTATATATACTGTACTATTTTTATATACTGTCTGACAACAACATTATCATATTATCATATCATCAGTACTTACCATCATCTGCCACTGCACCTTATCTACACATTTATCTTGTGTTTCTGTTTTTATTGTTTCTACCGCAATATTTTATATTTTATTTTATTTTATTTTATTTTATTTTATTTTATTTTATTTTATTTTATTTTATTTTATTCAAATGTACCGGCTGCTATGACAACTTAATTTCCCTTCGGGGATGAATAAAGTAATCTATCTATCTATCTATCGATCTGAGGGGCGAACACATTGTGATCAAAACAAATGAGCTGTATACAACAAACCACAACAGGCTTTCAACCATAGTTCATAGTTATCTGTGGTTTATGTGTGCAGATCCCAGCTCTGTTCAAATGGGATTGTCTGCAGCCGCCTACTGACTTCTGGTCAATCTGGTGAACCTTTGACCTTTGCCTCTTCTCTTTGTAGCGTCAACAATGTTCACACTCGCTGTCTCTGAATTCAGGGGCTGTATCCTTCAGAGGACGTGGTCTTAGCAGCCTGTGAAGGAGGTGGTGTTTGGGTACAGGTAGACCGAATCCTCCGAAGGACACTGAACCTTAAGCTGCTTCAAGGCATGCACTGAACTCTGAAGATTTTCCGCCCTTTCTCTGGAGGATGTGCATGTGTGAACGCAAATGTCCCAGTGAGAGCCTCTGGATTATCTCCGCCTGCCCCCTGAATATAAAGATCCCAGATCCCGCAAGCCTGTGGAGGGGGGGTTGTTAACGTGTATCAGAGGCAAGAATGAAAAAAAGAAAACAAACAAAGATCATACTGGTGTGTTTTGCCAAAAAATCCTTTATGCTGAATTAATGCGGATTTGCTGCTGTTGTGAATGCGTCTGTGCACAGAACCTCCAGCTGCCCTGAGCATGTGTGAAAAGCAAACTGGGTAAAGTCCGGACCACATGCTTCAGGCGGCGAAAGATCCACTCGATGGAGCCTTTATTTCTTGGGGAAGGAACGACACATTTACTGGCTTCATTTGAAGGATCAGATGGGACAGTCTTGTCGGCCACTGTGGTGCAATTGGTCTTCAAATTCAGCCTATGAAGGAGGCAGCTCTTATTTGAGACACAGACTGTCTCTCTTTTCTGCTGGTTCTGCCGAATTTTTAACTGACCTACAAAGAGTGATCTATATCTACAATCATATCTACAATCTGCAAGCATTGCTTTTCAAGCTCAAAAACCTTTCTGAGCTTAATTTGAGCCCCCATAATGAACCTTAACAAATAAAAAGTGCGGTGCTTAACTGAGACATGCATATTTTTGTCTTTCTCTACAGATACCATGGCTAATCCTTCCCCAGCAAAGAGCATGGGCGACCCTGGAATCACTCCACTGTCTCCTACACACACTCAGGTGACTTAGCTCTCTCGTATACACACACTCGTACTTTTCTGTATCTGTTGTGCTCTCTTTGTCTATAATAAAGTGCAGTATATGTGTTCTCTGCTGATATTTGTCGTCCATGTTATTTCTGTGCTGCTGTGTAGTTATATTTCTGTGTTTAGCTGTATAACGCCGACGATTCTCAGTCACCCAGGTCATAGCGTCTTCAAATTTCAGTTTTACATGTGCACATGCAACTGAACTTGCTTGTGTTTCCTGAAACTCTGAATCCATTGTTGTTCTTCTGTGCTCACTTTTGTTGCGGCTCTGATTGTGAATTGGTTTGTTACAACTCAAATTCATTGGTGTGTGTCTGTGTTTTGTGAATCTCGCCACTAACCCTGTCACATTGTCTCTGTACAGCAGAACGACACCGACCAGGTTCAGACACAGCTCTCCTTTGTGGTGGTGGTTGCCATTGACTTTGGCACCACATCCAGCGGTTATGCTTACGCATTCACCAAGGAGCCAGAGTGCATTCACACCATGAGGTAAGGCTGCACTGCAATGCAGATGCTCAGAGTCAACACAGTGTTATGCTGCTCACATATGCAGAATACAAATATCCAGGATATTATTTTAATATTTCAAAAAAAAAACATAAAAAATAAAATATAACAGTAACCTGCTCAAATGAAAAGGCATTAGATTTATTATTAACTAACCTAAATAAACAGTTTGCTGCTGGTTTGAAGGTAAGATACTGAAGGAAAAATCTGGATAAATGGGGGCAAGTGGAAAAATTTGTCAAATTCTTCTCAACTTCGACCTCTCGGTTAACATTTATTTGAATTGACTATGGTCACAAGTGAAGTGGATGAGATAGCCTCATGTTTCAACCAATAGGGCATCAGCTATGTCAATTTATACATGGTAGTAGTGTGGAAAGTGCAAAAAACAGACTAAGTTACTCTTAAAATGTTCTTTCTCAAGTCTCTTCATTGGATGAAAATGTACTAGACATGCCTTACCCAACATGAAAGTGAACTTTGACCCAAGCCGTACTGACCTTTGTGGCCCAACCAATCACTGTTGACCTCAGTTCGAACAATCTATAAAGTAATCAGACAACTGCTGTTTCTGATTTTCCGGAACTGTACAGAATTGAATTGGCCTTGTGTCAAATATGACATGATGGATGTATTTATGATAAAATGGCACCTGGAGTTTCGCAAACAGAGTGGACTCAGGCTGCCCCTGGTGCACATGGTTATAGCTACATGTGCAGTATTGTAAATTATGCATTATATATAAATTATATTTACGGCAAAACACACGTATGGAACTAAAGTTTCTTCAAAGAAGTATCAATCAATCAATCAAATCAATCAAATTTTATTTGTATAGCCCATATTCACAAATTACAATTCATCTCATAGGGCTTTAACAGGGTGTGACATCCTCTGTCCTTAACCCTCAGCAAGAGTAAGGAAAAACTACAAAAAACCCTTTTAACAGGGTAAAAATATGTAGAAACCTCAGAGAGAGCCACATGTGAGGGATCCCTCTCCCAGGACGGACAGAAGTGCAATAGATGCCACGTGCAGGAGAACATCATCAATAATCAAAGTCTCTAGCAGCATTGATGAAGCACAGTCCATGCTCAGCAACCATCTAGACCACGATCCACCATCCAGACCAGACGCCACTTCAGTCCTCAGTCACCGTCCACCGCCGCCCACCAGGAGGACCCATCACAAGCCACCACTGCGGTCCTGGTCCACCGCCCGTGCCCAATGCCAACGCGACACAGGGTCCGCCACCAGCACCACGATCAGCCCACATGACTCAGAATCCGCCACACTGGATCCAACACCGCGACCCCCGGTGCGCGATCCACAAACCGTAATCCATGGTGCGGCCACAGAGGCCCTGGATCTGCGGGTGATAAAGCAAAGGGATTCCGGGGAAGGGGGATAGGGATGGAGAAGAGGAAGGAGAAGCTGGAAAGAGAAGCTCCGTGTGTCATGTGTTAGAGCGCACTAATTAGCTCTAACTATAAGCTTTATCAAAAAGAAAGGTTTTGAGCCTACTTTTAAACGAACAGATGGTGACTGCCTCCCGAACTGAAAGTGGTAGATTATTCCACAGCCGAGGGGCTTGATGGCTAAAAGCTCTGGCTCCTACTCTACTTTTGGAGAATTTAGGGACGACAAGTAGGCTTGAATTCTGGGAGCGGAGTGCTCTAGTGGGTTTATAAGGTATTAACAGCTCTTTAAGGTATAAAGGCGCTATATTATTAAGGGCCTTGAAGGTGAGGAGGAGAATTTTAAATTCTATTCTAGATTTAACTGGAAGCCAGTGTAGCGATGCTAATATTGGAGAAATGTGCTCTCTTCTCTTTGTTCTCGTCAGGACACGTGCTGCAGCATTTTGGACAAGCTGTAGAGTCTTTAACGACTTCCTGCTGGAGCCTGATAATAATGAATTACAATAGTCCAGTCTCGATGTAACAAAGGCGTGGACTAGTTTTTCTGCATCTTTTTGTGAAAGGACATGTCTAATTTTTGAAATATTACGCAAGTGGAAAAAAGTCCTAGAAATTTGTTTTAAGTGACTATTAAAGGATAAATCAGGATCGAAGATCACTCCCAAGTTCCTGACTGTTTCATTGGAAGCAAGGGCAATGTCGTCTAGCGCAGCTATATCATTAGATAATGCATCTCTAAGGTGTTTGGGGCCAAGTATTATAACCTCTGTTTTGTCTGAGTTTAATAAGAGAAAATTGCGGGTCATCCAGGTTTTTATGTCCTTGAGACATGTTCGAAGTTTAGTTAATTGATTACTTTGTTCAGGTTTTATTGACAAATATAACTGGGTGTCATCCGCATAGCAGTGGAAATTTATCGAGTGTGTCCTGATAATGTTTCCTAGTGGAAGCATATATAATGAGAATAAAATTGGGCCGAGCACAGAGCCCTGTGGAACACCATGATTAACTTTGGTGCGCACAGATGACTCATCATTAATTTGCACAAATTGGGAGCGATCAGAAAAATACGATTTAAACCAGTTAAGGGCGGTTCCATTAATGTTAATTAACTGTTTTAGTCTTTGTAATAAAATTTGATGGTCAATTGTGTCGAATGCTGCACTGAGATCTAACAGAACGAGGACAGACACAAGTCCCTGATCTGAGGCTATTAAAAGGTCATTAGTGACTTTTGCCAAGGCTGTCTCTGTACTGTGATTGGCTCTAAACCCCGATTGAAAGTCTTCATATATATTATTTTCCTGGAGAAACTCACACAGCTGATTGGCTACCACTTTTTCTAAGATTTTAGAAATGAAGGAGAGGTTAGATATTGGTCTGTAATTGGCTAAAACCTCTGGGTCTAGGGTGGGTTTTTTGAGTAGGGGTTTGATGACAGCTATTTTAAAAGACTGTGGTACATAACCTGATGATAATGACAGATTGATAATGTTAAGTAACGAACTATCAATTAGGGGCAGAATGTCTTTAAGTAAGTTGGTAGGAATGGGATCTAAGATACAGGTTGTTGGTTTAGAACCTGAGATTAATTTGGTAAACTGATCACGGGTGATCAGAGAGAAGCTGTCTAAGTAATGGGTAGGATTCTCAGCCGTTTCTGAGATCTCTGTTGTTGGGAGGGTATTAGTGCCAATTGAGGGCAGGAGATGGTTGATTTTATTTCTAATAGTTTGAATTTTATCATTAAAAAAGGTCATAAAGATATTGCTATTTAGGGATGGAGGAATACTGGGTTCGGTGGAGGTGTGACTCTCTGTCAGCCTGGCTACAGTGCAGAAGAGAAACCTGGGGTTATTTTTATTCTCTTCTATTAGTTTTGAATAGTAGGCGGCTCTTACTTTGTGGAGAGCCTTTTTATATTCTTTAACACTATTCTTCCAGTCTATGAGGTTTTCAACATTGTTGCTGGAGCGCCACTTCCTTTCTAGTTTTCTTGATAATTGTTTTAACTCATTTGTCTGGGAATTATACCACGGAGCTAATTTACTATGTTTGACATTGTTCTTTTTTAGAGGCGCTATTGAGTCTAATGTTAATCGTAATGAGTCTGCAGAGCTATCGACGAGGTGGTCGATCTCAATGGAGCTCAGGGTTTTAAAGAATTTGTTGTTTATATCTACTGCTAATACGGGTTTAAATGTAATTGGGATTATTTCCTTAAATTTAGCTACAGCACTATCAGGTAGACATCTAGAAAATGAATTTTTTATTAGTGGCATATATTCAGTTATTGAAAAATCAAAGGTTATTAAATTATGGTCTGATAGAACTGGATTGCGCGGAAGTACTGTTAAATTTTCAATTGCGACACCGTACGATAATACAAGGTCAAGTGTGTGGTTACCACAATGAGTAGGTTTGTGCACACACTGACTGAAACCAATAGAGTCTAGTATTGAAATAAATGCTACGCTAAGGCAATCTTTATTATTATCAACATGAATATTAAAGTCACCAACAATAATAATTTTATCGGTCTTTAGGACTAAGTTTGATAAAAACTCAGGGAATTCCTTTAAAAATTCAGTATAAGCCCTGGGAGCACGGTAAACTACGGCAAATATGATTGGCTGTTGGTGGTTCCTTGATTGGCGTGGAAGACTAAGAACCAGACATTCAAATGACTTGTAGCTGAGTTTAGGTTTAGGATTAATTGATAGACTGGAGTTAAAAATAGCAGCAACTCCACCTCCTCGCCCAATTTCTCTAGGAACCTGTGAATTGATATGACTGGGGGGAGTAGATTCATTTAGACTGACATAATCATCAGGATGCAGCCACGTCTCAGTGAGGGACAATAAATCTATGTTGTAATCAGAGACTATTTCATTAACTAAAAGAGCCTTTTTTTCCAGTGATCTAATGTTTAAAAGACCACATTTAAAAGTCTGGGTTTCCTGTATTGTTTCAGAGGTTGTTTTAATTTGTATTAAATTTTTGTGTGGAGTTCTCGTTCTATTATTGTTTAATTTCAATAATTTAATCGGACGGTGAACAGACACAATCTCTATGGGGTTTTGTGACTGATCCAGAGGGAGCGCAGAGAAGTGTTTAGCACTGCAGCTCTGCTTCCTGGTCCCAACTATGGGTTGTCATGTTATAGACTTAGTAATATTCCTAGATAAGAGAGCTGCTCCATCCCAAGTGGGATGAACGCCGTCTCTCCTAACAAGACCAGGTTTTCTCAAAAAAGTTAGCCAATTATCTATAAAGCCCACGCCGTTTACAGGACACCACCTCGACAGCCAGCGGTTAAAAGACAACATGCGGCTAAACATGTCATCACCTGTTGTGTTAGGGAGCGGGCCAGAGAAAACTACTGTGTCCGACATCGTTTTAGCAAAAGCACACACCGACTCAACATTCAATTTAGTGACCTCCGACATACGAAGCCGGGAGTCGTTGCTGCCGACGTGAATTACGATTTTATTGTATTTACCTTTTTTAGATTTAGCCATTAACTTAAGTTTAGATTCGATGTCGCCGGCTCTGGCCCCTGGGATACAATTAACTATGGTCGCTGGTGTCGCTAACCTGACGTTTCTCAGAACCGAGTCGCCAATAATCAGAGTTTGTTTATCAGCGGGTGCCTCGCTGAGTGGAGAGAATCTATTTGAAACGTGAGCTGGTGGCTCTTTAATCAAGGGCTTTCTAAGTCTAGCACTATGCCCCCTCTGGAACGTCACCCATCTGCCCTGGGCTCCCGGCTGCACGGGACTAGTCTGGGGACTGCTCGTTAAGGCTAAGCTACGTGCTAAGCTAGGTGGCTCCGCGGCTAGCGGGAGCCGGCTAACTACAGCTAACGGAGTTTCTAAGCTGCTGAGCCGAGCTTCTAAGTCGCTAAGCCTCGCCTCCATCGCTATCAACACACTACATTTATTACATGTACCACTACTGTTAAGGGAGGCAGAGGAGTAGGTAAACATTAGACACTCGGAGCAAGAGAGAGCAGTAGAGCAACAGGGAGAGAGAGAAGACATCGCTGCTATATAGCTACGAAGGTGAGCTCAGACAGAACACAGAATCACTAAGCACGATAGAATAAGCGTTGGTATGTGCGAGTGTTTAACTACAGACCGGTGATTTTAGCCGTAGTGCTACAGGGAAACAGTTGTGTTTAGCAGCGGAGCTAATTCGCAGAGCGACCACCACCAGTGGCAAGAAAACAGGAAAATCTGTTTTCTTGCCACTGGTAACAATTATTTGTTTTAAAACACACATTATGCAATTTAATTAACAGCTTTAAATATACTGTCTGATGAGTGTCAAGTCTTCTTGTTGTTAACAGAATCATTTACGTAATCCAACCATTGTGGTCTATTTGGAGCTGTGGTGTTAAGGTTCTGTAAATAACCCTAGCAACAAAGCTCCAACATAGAAAGAGGTCCATCCGAGATTTGATAACCTATTTGTACAAATAAGGTCAACACAATAATATCTGTAAAAAAAAATTTGTTCAGTATTGTAACTTAGATGAAGAGCATAGACAAAGTTTTACGTAAATAGAGAAGATTCCAATCGGTTCACTTAGGTATAGTAGCCTCTGTCATTGTTACAGCTGTTTGATGTTGACTAAGTAGTGCCTCCATGACTGACTGAGCACAGTTTGAACTGTCAACATCCAGGTCAGCTCTTAATTACCTGCTCCCAGTCCAATCATCTCCTACAGCACAGTCCTTAGCTCAAACAGTAATTTTGCAAATTTTTCTACATACAAAATTGTACATTTGAAGAAACCTTTCTTGGATATAAATGTGGTTTGTTGATAAATCATGTCAATATGGTTAAAAATTAGTATCATAACAAAACATGCATTATTTTTGATTTGCATGGAAGAAGTGGGTTGATCGTCTACTGTCTTTAGTCTTTAGGGTAGGGGAAAGCGGGGTAATGTGAGACATTTTTTACATTTGCTCCCCTCTAGGCGAGTTAAAATGATATATCAGTAAATGTACACATTTCCCATTAATTCAGGATGTTTCCTAGCAAGGGAAATGATCAGAATGTCTTCAGGACATAGGGCAGTGAAAATATGATTGTTTTTTAAAAAGTGGTCTTGTTTCTCACTTTACCCATAAGCGGGGGACCAGATAAATCACGGCACTTAACTGTAGCAAGGCCATGGAACTGGTCAGCTAGTCGTTTCAAGTGTTTGGCAAGCTCCTCCTCCATTTCATCTGTGAATATTCTCTTTGCCTCAGCTACTGCACCCCAGGCTACTGATTTTACTTCCCCTTTCTCTTTTTTCTTTATGAATCTTTTGAGGGTTGTCTTATCAATATTTCTATCCCTTCCAGCTTTTCTTAAGGACTTCTTTCCTTGCATGACCTCAGCGGCTGCACTCTCCATCTCTGCGAGTGGTATTTGGCTCCAGGTTGTCTTCCTGGTGGAGTTTCTTGGCATGATGGCTTTTCTACAATGTTTATGACATTAAAAAGAATACATATATAATGTAATCTAACACTAAAATATGTTTAAGACTAAACTTAACTTGTGCCTCATGTCTCACTTACCCACCAGCATTTGTTCTACCTGAATCAATTTGTTTTGACACAACAGTTGATTAAGTTCAAAGCAAGACAATTTACTTTTACCTGCAATAAACACATTTTTGTGAAAAACATCTTTACCACAGCACCAGCACCAACTTCTCCATCATGGCAAGAGGGGAATGGGAGGGGCTTGAAAACATAATGGTCACATGACCACAAATGTGTTCCGTTGCCTAGATACAGGGGGTGTCTCACATTACCCGATGTCTCACATTACCCTGCTCTCCACTACTCCCGATATGTTACACTAAGAGGCATTAGTCCAGCCCTGAAAGTCCTGCGACCCCTCAGGTCAACTCTGTGGTCCTAAGTGCCAGGCTCCACAGGGGTTAACAGCTTCCATCCCATCACAGGCTGACAGGTGTTTAAGTTGACCAGTTTATGCGTGACGCTTCACATTCCTGGCATTGCTGTTTAAAGCTGCTCCACTAGTTTTGAGTGTGCTCAAATCAATGTGTGTCCTTAAATCCTTTAATCTACTCATTCACATCCAGGAGGGCAGAGTAATGATCATATTTGAATTACTGTTATTATTGCTTTTTATAGCACAGTTAAAACATATTTTTTAAGTCAACCCTAATCCTAATCTTATTTAATTATTGAAAGACTCTCAAACAGACCTTGAGCTTTTCTCTGACATCTGTGTCCTCCGCTTTGACAGTGCATATGTTAAAACTTGCATATGTCATGAGCATCAGTAACATGACCTTGAACCAGGTTCTTCAAACAAATCATTTGGTCTGCGGAATTTCTCTGGAACTGACAGATTCCCTCTCTGAACCAATCTTCACTAACTGTATGTTTGTCACCAGGGCAACAGAATGCATGGTTTCCTTTGTAACTAGTGTGTTTACTAACACGTCAAGATCAGCGACTTTCCCTGTGTATGACTCCACATTTTTTAGATAAATCCTAAACTCAATCCTCACAATGGGCTCCTCCACCCTAACACCTGTGAACATCAATCCAATGTCTATCTTAACTCTTTACAACACTTTTTTCATTATTATTGATTAATTATTCAGTAGTTGCAAAGAAAACAGACAATCAACTGATCGTGGTGTGGAAGTTACTGTACTTTACCAAATGACCAGTCACCTAACCAAATAGGGGTTTGAAGTCATTGTTAAGTACTGACCTAACCATCAGTATTGTAACAGCAGTGATCTGATTGGTTTAAATGTTTAGTATTAGAGAACTCAAGAGGAATTGTGGTGTGTCTCACAATCCCTGGAGAGCAGAGCTGGATTTTTGCCTGAAAAAACTCAGACCATAAAAACGTGTCTTTGGGCGGGCGTTGTCTCAACTGTCATTAACTCTAACAATCAGATAAAATGGTTTAAATACTTTCACTCAGTCCTACTAGATTTGCAGTGAAAACAGATCCACATCTTCCAGATTGTTTGGTTACTTGAGAACATTCTGTGCTGAACTCTGTACTGAAACACAGCCTGGACACAGGATTTTTTAGCAGGGGATTCTTGAATAGCTTCATCAGAGAGCTGGGGGTGTTTCTGGTGTAGAGACATTCCTCGCCCTGCAGACTGAACATTACCCAGCTCTCCTCACACAAATGGAGCTGGAGCCTTACTGCTCAGGACCGGAACGATCGCACACAGAGATGCAGCTTCCAAATATTCTCACAGTAAAATGCTTTCATTATTGATAGGCCAGCACCAGTCTGTGCTCGCTTGAATGATTTGGAGCAGACTATTCAGGATGATTTGAGGCCAGGCTCCAGTAATCTACTCTCCAGTCTAAATAGCACGGTCTGGCTTATGTTCTGACTTTAAAGACAAACCTGGCATTATAATTGTCATAACATAATACAGAATATACCTACATGAATCCTACAAAACACACATTGAGCCAACAATTGTCAGAATCAGAACAATTGTTGGAAAAAAATCTCCACATGATGATTTTAGAATGGAATTAGATGAAATTCCATTATTCTTACCAGCTAAAGACGGTTCCATCCTTTTCTCCCATATTTCCAAAATTAGTGGCTCCTCACACCAGGTACTCCTAGTCTGGTGGCCACTGTAATCCCATCACTTCTCCCAAGGAGCAGAGGCAACTCCAATAATAGCTGCCCTCCATTTGTCCAGAAATACTGTGGGAGCACAATTAACCTAGAAGAGTTCAGATAGATTTTCTCACAGTATATAATGACGTATAATAACCTCATCTCTGTATTGTATCTATCGTGCACATTTTTGCATACACTCTAGCCTGTAAAAGATGCAACTGATGAAAGTATGTTTGAATAGTGCTTAACATGGGAAATTAATAACTTTAATTATTTAACATTCCCACATGTCTAGATATGATGACTACAAAAGCAGAAATCGTGGATTCTACATGTGTTGATAACTGACTTGCCTTCTCTTAGGCCAAGGGCCAATATGAGGGGGCATCACAGTCATGAACCGGACCTGGATCTATAACTGATAAATCATTGAGAATTAAATTAAATTGTTGCAGCTTTTATACTTAATTGCCAGCTAAAGCTCACTTCTGTCTGTTCTCTTTTATTTGAATACCTTTTTTAGACGTTGGGAAGGCGGAGACCCTGGTGTGTCCAATCAGAAGACTCCAACCACAATCCTGCTGACTCCAGACAGGAAGTTCCACAGTTTTGGCTATGCTGCTCGCGACTTCTACCATGACCTTGACCCCAGCGAGTCAAAACAATGGCTCTACCTAGAAAAATTCAAAATGAAGCTCCACACCACTGCTGTAAGGACACCAACATACACACTGTTAACACAGATAATAAACGCATCACAGTTCTGCTGCTTATTCTACTAGCATGTATGCAAAGTAGCATTGCTGACTCACTCCTTCCGCAGCACTCAATGATCGTCCCACCTCAGCTGATGAGAAATATTGTGTTGCAGCTTTGTCAGTCTGAAATGATACTTCAGCACTTCGCTGACTCTTTCCTTTTTCTTGTCATTGGGAGGCATTTCTGCCACTAGCTGTCGACCCAATGTCCTTTACTTCCCACAATTCAGTGCTGAACATGATCTGCTGTTACCATCAGCAGTGTGCTGTGTTCAATAAGACTCACAGCATTATGAGAACACCATTTTAGCCTGTTGGTTGGTTTTGCTGGTTTGTCATTAACTCTCAGGGCAATCCGAGTTTTCATCCAACCATAATCAACATGTTATAGTACTAATAATTGCAGAAACACTTACATTTGTCCTTTTTGAAAAAATAGCATATATCTTATCTTATCAATATTACTGAAAGATCTAATTTATATGTTTTATTTCTGCAACCAGAATCTGTCCACTGAAACAGACCTCCATGCAGCCAACGGGAAGCGAGTGAAAGCTCTGGATATCTTTGCATATGCATTGGCCTTCTTCAAGGAGCAAGCACTAAAGGTAACAGACATCTCTCAGCACTACATTTTCTGCTGTATTGCATATGAAATATGTTTTATTTTCTGGTTGATATTCTTTAAACTACTCTGTAAAATATTTTAGCTGACATAATTAGACAGTTTTAATTTAGCTCAGTAAAATATGTCATCTGACTAGAGCAGGTTGTGCCATTTTGAACTTCTCATCAAATATTGATAGCACTGACAAATCTTTCACACTGACCTAGTAATTACATATTCTGACTCTAAAATCACTTTAATAAAATACAGTGTCACTATATCCATGCCAGTGAGTTGTGTATTAAAGGGAGTGTGTTGGAATGTTCATCCTACAGGAGCTGAGTGACCAGACAGGTGGTGACTTTGACAACAACGATGTGAGATGGGTGATCACAGTTCCTGCCATTTGGAAAATGCCGGCGAAGCAGTTCATGAGGGAAGCTGCCTATAAGGTAGGCTGAGTAGCTCCAGTCAAATGATTTCACTACATCCAGTTTGCACCTGTGGTTTGCAGTCATGCTCCTCATCAAGCAATCAGAATGGCTCAGATGAACAAGAAAATCTAGTTTAGCCTTCCTAATTTTCAACTGTAGTCCCTGGGCAGACGTGAAAATAGCTACAAAGGACAAATACAATGCTGTTGCAGCTGATGAGCCGTTACAGCTACACAGCTATTTTGGTATTGTTGTGTTGGTGTTCTGACTTGGTTCATATGGTTTTTATGTCTGTGTTTGGGATAGTTTTAAGTTGAGTTAAGTTTACTGATAAATGCATCCACCATGATTATGAGGTGTGGTGTCTGATCGGGTCTAGTCACTGTTCATGTTGAGGTGTTCACATTCATGTTTAATAAACCATCTGGCTTACTGTTGTGCTGTGCTGTGGACGCAAGTTAAGAATTTAAGGAAATATTTTGACTGAAGTTATTTATTCCATCGTAGACTCACCATAATAAATTAACTTTAAATGAACGAGATGTAGCACAGTCTCTGATGGATTTTGGCAGACTGTAAATGTGTGAGCTTCTCTAATTTAGAAGGCTGACTAGCCAAAGTTCGTCCTCCTCATTGGCGTTATACAATCCCCTCTTACCAATGACCTAGATAAAAGCACCAAGAGTAGGAGGAGCCACTCTGTGAAGAACCTTGTACACAAGACAAGAGTCTGATAATTTTTCAGCTCAGTAAATTATGTTTTCTCAAGCAATAACAATGGTGGTGTTTATTTGGCTTCCTTTCAAGCACATTGATGACATGATTGACTGTACATGATTTAAACAGATGAAGAAGAATTGCATTGACTGCAGAGACAGAGGACTTCCTCATTTGACTGTCCAGTTACTGCAGAAAACCGTAACTGGACAGTCTCATAGCAAACATTGAAATGTCCAAAGTTATTGTTGTTCCCCCTACACACACACATACACACACCCCTTACACACACCGAATTACAAAAGTTAAAACAAAAGCAGTCATGTTGTAGCCTCTGGTAACAATGACTTTGGTGGTTGTGTGTTACATTTATTTTTGCAGTCTTGTGCAAGGAGAGTCCCTGCCAGTAGGAATTTTAAATCTTGAACGTATGAGTCTCTAAGGACCATCAGTGTATGTGGTCACTGGGTGTGGCTGCCTGCAGTGGAGAAGTGGCCTGAGGAAGAGAGACAGAGGAAAGCTGTGTGTGTGTGAGAGTGTGTGTATGAGAGAGAGATAGTGATGTCAATTTTTTTAGGCAGGAGACTGGTGAACTCGGCTGCGTTTTTTTAAATTATAAACCGGCAAGATTCATAATAATAATTGCTGATATGTAGGAAATTATCTCTGATGAAGTACTAACATGACTAAGGACTTTTTGCAGATTCATCGCATTCAAGTACTGACATTAATAATAAGCTATATAAGCTATATAATCAATAGACAACCCATGGCATTTAAAGTTAAAGTTAAACGTTAAAGTAGCTTTATTGTCAATTTCTTAACATGTTCAGAACATACAAGGAATCGATACGACGTTTCCCACTCTCCCACAGTGAAACATATAAAGTGCACAGGCACAACAGATAACACAAGACATTTCCTAATACTAAGTAAACATACAGAATTGTTTAAGTACAGCAGCATAAGGTTCTCTAAAAGTGTTACAGTGTGTCATGGCCTCACTGACACCACTGTATGCATGTGTGGTCTGTCAAATGTTCACTGATAAATATCTTTGGCAATTGACAGGAAAGCTTCACATTTAAACCGGATGGTTACCTTTTATTTATATATTTAGCGTAAATCAAGACTCACACAGAGGAGCAGAACTCTCCTCCTATCAAGGGCCATAAAACATTATTATTACAGCCTCTGAGGATCATACTCAATTGAAAATCAATATCACTAACTTCTCTAGTGTGATGACTGGATCTGCCTCTCTTTGGAGAAACATCTTGTGGCAGATGATGATGATGATGATGATGATGCTACTTACAGCTGATTTTAGCAAAACCAATTAGCTCAAACTAATTCTCACCTCTGGTAGTGCTATGCAAGGCTTACAGAGACAGTAACTCTGCCCTCCTTTCAAATTCTGAAGTAATCACACAGACAAACATGTGCTGTTGGCTGGTGTTTGTTATATTTGTTGATTCATGTCTGTCAGTGCTTTTTCATTATCTTCTTCTACATCAATAATCTGCTGATGGAGAGTAAGGTGGGAAGAGATGTGACACCATATTGATGATGGGCTGGTGAAACGCTACATGGTCCCATAAAGTAATACATTTGTGTTTTAACATAAATTCAGCAGTATTTACAAGTATAGACTTCTGTTGTGCAGGCTGAAGAGTTTACAAAAATGTACATTATCAATATTAACATCCAAACAAGCAGAAACCAAATACTTTGGCTGGGCGATATGATAAAAATACTCTTTTTTCATATCAATCGATATCGATATATATCTTGATATAAATCAAACAACTTCTTTGACATTTATGTGTATATATTTATAATGTTCGTCTTATGTACAAAGGTTTTTCTTATGAACAAACCCGATTTTTACTTGCTCCTACAATCACCCTGTGCCACTTCACTTTACTTAGATAATTTCATACAAACCACTACAGTAAAATAGTGTATTACAATGTGCATACTGCATTTTCAGTTGAGTTGATTTCTTTAATTCTGTTGTCTTATATTTCAATCATCTGATAGTCACATGGGATGTTCACATATTAGTCCTATATTCTAAAATAGTTATTAATCAATGATGTCAGATCATGACTCCTGATCGTTCCTGTCACTTTAACCCTGATCTCCTGACTGTGTGCCGTCACGTTACATCTTGTATTGTGTAGCAGGTTTAAACTTTTGTCTCAAACTCTAGCAGCGAATCAAACAAACAGAAAGTTAACGTCATTCCTGCATGTGTCCTAATAACTTGTGATCATTGATGGTGTTTATTGTTAAAGTGTAAAGTGAGCACAGGTCAGTGGGGGAGTAAGGAGGATGCAGACTCTGACAGAGACTCTGGCACAGGACGACAGGACCTTTATTGAGCGCTGTCCTGGTCCTGAAGCAGCGGTGGAAACCTGATGAAACATTGATCGTAGCAAAAAACATGAAAATGTCCAGTCGTCCACCTCTATGCAGGAGCCGAAACATTTGCCTGTGTGCTGCTACTCCTCCTACACTCTGTGCTGTGTGTGTCAACCTAACCTGACGTGGCTGTAACTCTATTCCAGCCAGGTGATTGGTTCGGCGCTGTGCTATTCTCATTATCATTGGGTGTTCGCGTTGTCTGTCAAAACATGGAAGGAATGAGTCCTATCCAAGTTATATCGACATGTCTTCAATTTCTATCGAGGAAAAGTTATATCGCGATAATTATCGTTATCCTTTTATAGCCCACCCCTACTTGCATAGCATAATTACCACTTTTTATGTGAATGTATGATCTGCTGAAGTCTGGTGGGATCAAATGGTGCTCAAATACAAAGGCAGGATTGTTGTGTTGATGGCAGAATGTAGCTCAGGTGTAGGGCTGAACGATTAATTGCATTTGCGATAAAATCGCGATTTGATAAAACGCGTTTTTCTAATCGCAGCGTGCGCGATTAAAACATGCGAAAGAGAGTAGGGCACTGGGCTGCTGTCCTCACCCGCAGCAAGAGTGCCGCGGGACCACAAAACTCCTCTGATCCAGAAGATAGCGAAGCAAGCCTGCATCACCTACAGGGTTCTAAAGTCTTCGGCCGACTTGGCGGACTCACAGAGCGAGCGCATGCCGCTGCTGACCGCGGTGCGGGCGGCGGACCTGAAAATCACTCCGCGGAAAAGCAAGCCGTGCTCCGGGGCGGCGGGGCTCCAGAGCCCCCCGGTCACATACATGCACATCTGCGAGACGGAGGTGTTCAGCATGGGGGTGTTCCTGCTGAGGCCCGGCGCCTCCATACCGCTGCATGACCACCCGGACATGAACGGGAATCTACGGAGCTGCTGATCCGCAAACTGCCCTTCCAGCGCATCGAGCTGGCCCGCGGCATCCGCGGACACAGAGCTTAAACTGCTTCTGCTCCACTGATTATAACAACGCCGCTTTCCAACACTTATAAAAATGAATTCAATGTGGAAGTATTCAGAATACGTTACTCAAATTGGTTGGGCATGTATTCTGTAACGGAATACGTTTTCAAAGTATCCTTCCCAACACTGGAAATGTTACTGACTTGGGAGCAGTAAACCACCTACAATAAAAAAAAAACTGCAATCCTTGTGTTTATACTTACAATGACTTTGATTAAATTACTTAAATGCACACTGATTTGTTTTTCTTGTTGCTGTAATGAGCAGTTAAATAAAAATGTGGGACAGAGTATTGTACAGTAAATGTATCTAATATTGTGTTCGCGATCACATCGCAATCGCAATTTTGGGGGAAAAAAATCTCAATTAGATTATTTCCCCAAATCGTTCAGACCTACTCAGGTGTACATGTGCATCAGCAGGAAACAGGAAATCATGCTCTTACAGAAAAAACTGTTACGATACGAGACGGATGGACCCCAGAGCGGAGGCAAAACACAGAGCACTGAGGTGGTGCGTTCAATGACGTTTATTTAACGTGGGACAAGGTGGATAGACGGGGTGCTGATGGCTCCGGGAGTTCTTCAGCGCAGGGGAGAGGCAGGAGGGCAGGACGAGGGAGTGCTGATGGCTCCGGGAGTTCTTCAGCAGAAATGGAGAAGCAGGTGAGCAGGATGACGGGGTAGCTGATGGCTCCGGGAGTTCGTCAGCGGGAAGGAGAATCAGGTGAGCAGGATGACGGGATAACTGGAGGACAGGAGAACAGACACGAGGATTAACTGGGAGAATAATCACAGGAGGATATGACTATGAGCCGAGAACGCGAAACTACCACTGTAGTGACAAGGACGAACTTGCGATGACTCCGTGCTCAGCCAGGGCAGATATAGGGAGCAGTTGATGAGTGCAGGTGCGCCTGGTGAGCCGGGTCATCTAGTGAGACGAGCAGCACCTGCGGGAAAAAGGAGAGGAGAGAGGACGAGGGGCACAGAAAACTGTGACAAAAACACAGAAATACAAGCAAAATGAGGAAAAGCCACACACACCAGGAAAGGAGAAAACAGCAGGAAAACAAGGGGAAGGGGCAAGGAAATCCTGACAAGTCCTAAAAACAAGTTGATGTGCTTGGAAGAGTATTACTCACATAGGTTTCATTGTCATCCTTTAAGTGGGATAAAAACAGTTTAATATGGTGCCATTAAGTTCCATTGTATTTTCCAGTTGGTCCGGTAATACAGCTTATTCTGGTCAACTTTCGAATTGAGATCCAGTAATACTCAGACTGAAAGTTTTGTTTCAGTCTCCACCAACTCCTGGCATAAACTTGTAGCTCTTCATGCTTGCATTGTTATATGATCCATTGATCATGTAGAAGTATTGATGGAAGAAATGATTCAACATAAGTCCTCTCATTTGACTGGACAGAGAGGAAATTTGCTGTTTTCAGAAATCCTAATACGTCTCAAATCGGGAGCCAAATTAATACATTGAGTTTTTGAACAATGCCTTTGGACAGATTCAGATTCCTGGCTCCCTGCTGGCTCCTCCAGTGATGTAATTGTTTTTGCCCCGGTCACATCCCTGGTGTGCATGCTACAGGAGGAAGGAGGGGGAGGGGACTTTAGCTCTTATCTGCAGTGGGGCTGGAGGGATGAGCTGAAAGGGAGAAGATGTAATAAATCACAGAGGTGGAGAGAATGTGAGCAAAAGAGGAGCCGGGCATCTGCAGTGACTCAGCATTAAGTGTAGATCATTGGATTGGCTATGGAGGAACCAAGCGATTGCCAGTACACTGTTACCACACCTTTTCTCTTCACGTCATAGAGTAGTTCTCCAGGAGCCATGACACAACCCACGTCTCTGAGGCATCCCTCACACCCAGCACTATTTCTTCTCTGGCTGCTTTTGACTCACTATAAAAGCAGCACTGCTTCTTCAGGCATGATCTTTATTCAGGTGCAAAACAAGGCAAGTCATCTGAGAAATATGAGTTAAAGGGAACCATAGAGACTGAAGTAAATCTGAAACACACACCACATCTGAAATATGATCACTGCAGGGATTTGTTGTTTATAGTGACACAGTGTCATTTATAACTGCTGTTAGCTGTGGTACTCAAACAAACCTTGTTATTCATTCAGGCTTGGATCTAGATTTCATGTTTGTCACAGACATTTTTAAACTGCTATCACCAAGGAAAATACACATCATATTTCACCCATACTGTACTGTGATTAACTTATATTTTTACATGAAACTCTGCATATAATGTTAACATCAATAGTTCCATCATAGTAAGTTTGATTAATTTAGTTAAGGTTCATCTCACACATTTAGACAGGTTCTCATTGGCTATTGTGACTTATGCTGCAACACATGATCAACAGCAGCCTTATATGAACATGTCATGGCTGTAGTGATAAACATAATCATATAACAAGCTTTATATAATTCAGCCATTTACTGTATGAACAGAAGCTAGTAACTTCATTAGTAGGAGGCCAATTCCCAGAGGCCTTTTGCACTAAAATAAGTGTGTATACAGGTTTTTAAACATTGATAAAGAAAAGGAGACTGACCCCTTTTCTATCCTCAGTTGCCCTTCTTCTATTCTGCTTGTGTTTCATGTTCAGTGCTACGAACACACCAGAAAATAGGGTTAGTAAACAAGAAAGTAGCTTGGAGGACAGTGATTATGTTTACGGTGGAAAATTGTCGTTTCCATCATCGATGACCAGAGCCGGTGCAAGTAAATACTTGTGACTAATGCAGTGTCATCTGACCATGACAGAGTGCTGTTTGCACTCTTTACACTGAAGACTAATCCAGACGTTAGAGGGTTTTTACTTCGTTAGTGTATAACCAACACTGTCACTGACTTTTAGAAACATAAAAAAAATGTATATAGGCTCCAGCTTTAACCACAATCACTAGTTTTCTTCCTGCCAAAGCTTTTCAATTGCAGATATTCATGAAGACAGTATTATTGTATGTTGTATAATGACTTAGTTTCATGTTTAAGTGTACCTGGCTTTCTCACATGTTTGTATTGTTGCACTTAGTAGGATTAGTACATTATCTGCCTGCTAGTTTAGACCTCAGGAAATCAGTTGCTTGGACAACATGTTGAGATGGAAACCAGTCGCCTGTCATACAGCTGTTTTAATTGTGTGTGTGTGTGTGGGGGGGGGGGGGGGGGGGGGGGTGTTGATAATTGAGAAGAACAATAGTTTATGTTAAAAGTTAAACCATGTGTTTTCCTTTCTGATTTCTGCCCTTGTGTAGTCTGGTCTGGTGTGCCGTGAAAACCCAGAGCAGCTGATCATCTCTTTAGAACCCGAGGCAGCATCAATCTACTGCCGCAAGCTCCGCCTCCACCAGATGGTGGACCTGGGCACCCAGACCACCCAGAATGGCTTCAGCCCCACTGACAATGCAGGGAGTGCAACAAACCAAGGTATGTCCCATCAACACTGACATCAAGTGGTGCTGTTTCATTTGATACAGTGATGATGTTTCCACTCAACAATTCTCACCATGCTTCGTCTATAACTAATCATGCATGCCACCATACTGATTATCTTTATTAATGTGTGTGTATTTATTGCCTCCTGATGAATGTCATGTCTTCCATATTTTCTTCAGATCATGGTAAACAAGCCTTATTTCTACATTCAAATACAAAGTGCATGAGGGTTTAAAAGCACATTGAATTTTTATTTCTTTCCAATCATCACATTTCCTGTTGCTCTGGCCTCTTTTTCTGAGATTCACTTCTATACAACAACAAAATATCATTAATCGATAATTCGTGTCTGTGGTTTTACTGCAGGGATCAGACCTCCTCACAGCTCAGTGCTGATGGGAGTGTGAATTTTACATTGTCAGCCTATACACTGATTAATACAGTGACTAACCAACCCTAACTAGTGATAACCTTTATTTGTGTTGCACCTTTCTTAACAACATTACAAGGTGCTTCACAAAACGATAAAATCAAGAGTCAAACAACAATAGAACAATCCATCCATTATGTACACATATAGACACCCTGTAGAGATCCGCAGCACATCTCATGGCCAACATTTTGCAACAAAAAATAATAAAATAAATTGACAAAAAGAAATGAAAGCTCTTTAAGGAGGAATTTAAAAGCAGTCACAGATTTAGCATTTCTCAGCATGAGCTTTGAAAGATTGACTCTGTATGCAGCCTTAAATTTGGATCAGTGTGCACTGTCCACCCTGCATGTGCACCAACTGAACTGGAAGCTCCTTCGGATGCTTGAATATCCTGTATGGTCATTAAGCAGTTGCACACATACTGTTTTCATGTTGTTCAGCCAAACACAACAAAAAAAATAGCTTTTCTTCTTCTTCTCCTTCTTCTTGTCAGGTCACCATTATTGTCGTTAGTAGGCACGTGTGTAATGTGCATGTGTCTGCAGCTCCCTGATTATATTGTGTCCGCTTTCCACATCCACCATGGAGCATTATCAAAAACTTATGGTTAATATAGGCACACTGTTTTCAAATTTCAAAAAGTGACCTACTTTGAAATCTAACAATACAACAAACCGACAGGAGAGAGTCAGTGCAGTATCTAAACTATAGGTAACACGGGACTATTCATTTGACCAGTTCCAGCTTATTACCTCTTCTTAAATAAAACATTTAAAACCAAGATACATTAAGGAAAATCATTACATTTCTAACTATAACATAATTGTTACAAGTCTTTGGTCTTTATTCCCGTCTCTTTTTCACATTTTTACAAATTTTGATGCAAACGTTTAGAACACATGCAATTATAAAGATATAGATACAATTTTTGGAAAGGTAAAACCTCAGAGGGACAGCTGGTATTTAGCAGCATGTCAAGCAGCAACAGCATATACCCACCTCTCCCTCCTTCTTCCACCTTTATTTGTGCAAATGTTTTTGTTCATCATCAACAAAAAGACAGGTTCACAAGGGAGCTTTTGGTTTATACTATTATATGTGAAGATAATCATTGACTCAGATTCAACTGGTCTGTATAATTTATTAGAGACAACAGTTTAACCTAAATCTTTATTTTATAAAGATTAAGATTTATTAACATGGTTAGGTCTTCCTGCTATTAGCCAGTCAAACTCAGTTCACATGGCCTGACTGTCATGCAGGTTAAACACCCTGTAGTAGACTGTGCTTGTAAGAGGAAGTAAATGAATACAAAAGAACTGCTGAGTCGATGTTGGATGAGCTGATCTGGACTAAGGGTTCAGTTATAGTGCAGATAGTTACTTTTATTCATCTTTTATTTCATGGTCTGTCATACTGCCTCCTTGGCATGTTTTCTTTAGAAAGTCACGTGTGTGCATTTATTTCTAAAATCTTATTTTTTGTAAACCCTATTTATGTGCCATTGCTTGGCAGTGTCTTGTTCTCTTCTTTTACTGCATGTTCACTCTGTGAGGAACATTATTTGTGTGTGCATGTGTCTGTGTTCGTACGTGTGTGTGTGTATTCTCTAATTATTAATAACTTAAATGATCCATGCCTAATTCTATAGGAATCAGCTTTTGCTCACATGATACAAGTGCATCTCAGCCTGCTGCTTGCTGCCTCTCACACACACACACACACACACGGACACACACACACACACACGGACACACAGACACACACACACGGACACACACACACACACACACACACACACACACACACACAGCAGAGCTTCACGCCTTCATCACGCTCACCAGAACATTCTTTCTCTGTTAACAACCAGCCAAGGAGCATGTTCGGCGCAACCGGCAGAGCCGCACCTTTTTGGTGGAAAATGTCATAGGGGAGCTTTGGTCGGAGCTGGAAGAAGGTAGAGTAACTTCTTTTACTCATCTGTTGTGATTTTCTTTCCTTCTTTAGAGCAGTGGTTCTCAACCTTTTTTCAGTGACGTACCCCCTTCGAAGAAAAAATTCTGCCGAGTACCCCCTAACCAGCGCAAAGCATTTTTGGTTGAAAGAAAGATGTAATGTGATTTATTAAGCCTTGTAACTAGACACATTCAAATTTAAAACTCCATCAATGTCCATAACATTGCTCATTTTTAGTGGTCTCTCTTGAACTATTTCGAAATAAAAAGATATAAAAATAACTATTATAATTATTATCTCAATATAAATAAAGATTTGTGCACCTCAAAATAATTATCAACTTAAAGTGACCTCTTTTGGGATCATAATAAAGATATGTTCTCAAACTGAACTCATGAGCTTAATTATAGCTAAACACTTCTTCACAAAAAATAAATCATTAACTTAATTTTAAATAAAAGATTAGCTCAAAACATATTTTTTTAATATTTATCATCTTAAAATATCTTCTTTAAAGATCGAAAAGAATACTGACAGGTAGCTTGTTTCCGTTTGCTTTGGGGAGGCTTTTCGCATCGTGTCTTGAGAGGACCTGAATTCAGAAAGTTTCCTCTTAAAAAACTCAGGTGGCTTACCAATATGAATTTCATGTTTTGTCTGGAGATACCGCTGAAGATATGGTGGCTTAATGCCACTGTTGGCTAATCTCTCCCCACAGAAAAAAACAAAAAGTGTAAATAACCCAATCTATGTTATTGTTAATATTATTGAAGTGTCTTTCTGTTATTTTATTGTGAAATATTTGCTCGCTTTAAGGTCATACAATTTCGTTTCCGCTTTTGTATTACATGCTTTTATTTTGAAAGGGTACCGGTAGAGACGCGGACTTCTTGTTATGAATCATTAATTTCACAACGGAAAACTTTTACGTTTTAGGGCCCCTCCGAAGAGGCACAAACTCTCACGGTGTTGTTTAGGGAAGGCTCTCTGCTCTGGTTTCGCCTTCTATAGTACTTGTCCCTCCGTGTTTCAGCAGCATTGCTCCTGCACTTCAACTCGACTCCATTGTTGAAGTTTTCAAGGCAGGTGATTACCGATGACAGGCGATGACAGGTGGCGTGTGCCAGGTTGGGTCAAACCATCGGTATGGGGGAGACTCTGTTTTTTTAGGATAATTAAAAAACAGAGTCTCAGAGCCTACTGAACATACAATTTAGTTATGAACTTACACTTATATTTTATTGTATATTTGTTAAATAACAATTTTTCAAAGATTTTTGAATGGATGCTAATTTTAAATATATTAAAAAAAAATCTCAAGTACCCCCTGGAGTACCTTCAAGTACCCCCAGGGGTACGCGTACCCCCATTTGAGAATCACTGCTTTAGAGGGTAACTGCTCTTGCTGTTTGCTATGCTGCAAATCTGTCATATTAGGTACAGGCAAGGGGCTCTTGCGTGCGTGCATACCCCTTCTTGTATGTCTCTAAAAATGCCTTAAGTGCATTAACCCCGAGGGTACAAACCCAGCACAACAAGAATCAAGAAAGTAACATCTCCTGAAAAATAAAGCAAAACAAAGTTTTATAAGTCATTGCCATTTAAGTGCTACTAAATTGTTAGTTTCAAAAAGTTTATTTTTTCTTAATTTTTTTATATATTATATTTTAAGACATTGATGCAGGGGCAGTAGTTTGGACACCCCTGCTTTAGACAGTGGACTCAAATGGAGCAGGCAGAGGATCAGATAGGTCGGCAACAAACTTCCTGGTACAATTAACTGTTATGAACATCTGTTGTAAACATCCATCCCACTACACAGACTGATGTTGTGTTTCCTACCGTACTTACTTTAGTCATGCACACGCAGTTTGATGAGAGACCTTTTTTACTTGGAAAAAAGGAGGTTGGATATTCTACAACCAGGCTGATTGCCTGACTTCACTGTTGTCTTATCATTAATCTCTCAGATTTCAGCTTTGAAACTCTGAATCCAATGTTATTATAACTGACAGAAATAATGGACACACTCAGGTCACAATATTGTCCCTCAGTGCATTATAATCAAATGTACAAATACACAAAATGAATCATTGACTTGGTTTGAACCTGAAGAAACCTGATGCGTGTCCGTGTTGAGAAATCTAAGTCCAGCTGAAAGCTTCTGCTCTGTAAATCCGAGGCCCGGTGTCCTTCTTTATTTCACTACCCCGTAAAGGAAGAATCTCTAGTTAATATTTCCTGTTGCATGTAGTTGCTTAAAATGTGACCTTGAATATCTTTTAATTTGCACATCGTCTGATGTCAAAACTGTCGTCTGTTGTCCATGAGTTTCACTATTTACCATGTCCAGTTAATCTCCTATCATCACTTCTTCGAGTGAGCTTGCTGACACTACAGCCACAGAAATGTTTGTCAGCAGTCCTCTCTCCGTTTGGGAAGCTGAGGAGTCAAGTCAATCCTCCCCTGAGAATCTGAAAGCAGCAGATGTAGATATATATAATACAAGGCAATGAGTCCTGTCAGGAAAGATGCTGCAAGATAAGTTGCATTCCAGGTGCCCGGTGCCTGAGCTCATGCAAACTCTTTATTCTGTTCTTGTGTGTTTTCTGTGCAGGAGATCGTTATGTAGTGGTGGACTGTGGTGGAGGAACAGTGGACCTGACTGTTCATCAGATCCGTCTTCCAGAGGGACATCTGAAGGAGCTCTATAAGGCCTCAGGTAAAAAGACCCACAGTGTAACACAAGGTGGCTTTGCTCTGTTTCCTGCACACGGTCTTACCTTGACGAATTGTTCTGATCAGTCACAATCCCCTCTTTTCCCAGGTGGCCCCTACGGCTCTATCGGTATTGACTACGAATTTGAGAAGCTGCTGTGTAAGATCTTTGGTCAGGATTTCATCGACCAATTTAAGATCAAGAGGCCGGCCGCCTGGGTGGACCTGATGATTGCGTTCGAGTCTCGGAAGAGAGCAGCGGCCCCGGAACGTACCAACCCCCTCAATATTAATCTGCCTTTCTCCTTCATCGACTACTACAAGAAGTTCAGGGGCCACACCGTGGAACATGCCCTACGCAAGAGCAAGTAAGTGCAACCAGAAAACCAGGGGCCGAACCCTGAACTGGAAAGAAGATTATATTTAACAGCTGCATTACTTTTATTTCAACTTTCAGCTGTGAAAAAATAATAAAACACCAAGAGAGAAAAGAAAATACACAATAAAAATACTGGAAAGAGTGATTGCCGCTCTTTTTAAAATTTATAATTATAAATATAGTTTTTAAGAGTTGACACAGTAATAGTTTAGTATTATTATATTATATTTTTATAGTGAAATGATAAGTTGTATGCGGGTCTGGTTAGCCTAGCCTAGCATTGAAGAAGGTTGAGCTGGTAAAGCTGGTTAGTCTGTCCAAAGTCAAAAAGAACATCGATCAGCATATCTGAAGATCAAATAGTAACACGCTGTATCTCTTTACAACCTGCAGAAACAGAAATTAAGTAACAATATCTTTGGACTATTTCTTGGCAAACAATAGATTGTGTACCCATCAGTTACTTTTGTGTCACACACATTGACGACCAACACTTTCGCTAACTCAGACTGGATAAATCAACATTATTTGGTCTTCACGTACAGAAATGATATACCTTATTATTTGCGTATAGAATGGGGAATTGAGATCGAATCAAGTTTTTGAACATCATATTTTGAGCTGTCTACTCTTTCGATGTCTCAGGACAGATGTTAATACCTGGTATGGACAGGTTCTTAGTTTCCAGTTAAAGCAGACACACTTGAACTGAGGGAAGAAAAATACTAAACACAGCATCAGAAATCAGTGGTAGACAGAGAAAATATGAATAGTGACATATCCTTTCAATGTTGGCCATTAGAACTCTACAACAACTGACTTCTGGGATCACTATGGAGACTACACTTTAGTCGCTCTGTTTTGTCTGGATTTTAATAATCCCGGTGTGTGACATTAAAAAAGATTTCCATGGCTGAAATTGGAGCCCTTAGTGGCCTCCAGGCTCCTCTGAAGACTGACTGGAAGTGCTCAGCCTGCCTCAATTTGCTGGAAAGCCTTGGGTGGGGCCAACATTAACACTATCCCACACACAGTATGTAGACATCACACCCTCGCATGTGCACATCACAACTGATCACACTCATGGGAACCAGTCAGATGGATACTATGGATTCTTGCAGATGTCTAGGTATGGCAGACGGCAGCAGATACAGGCAGGACTGAGCGAGACAGTTTCAAAATAAATCAATGACAGAGCTCCACACAGAGCCTGGGCTGTCACTGGTCTGTGCTACTGGGTTTCACACTGGAAAAAATGGCTGAAAGGGAAATATTCCAACACAATGTTCCAAGCTATGGTCAATGTAGTGAATAGACACAACAGTTTGTAGAAGAGGCTGGTTCACAGTGGGGGAGCCTGGTTTATCATCCCTTTAAAATAATCCAGTTGACGAATATTTCTTTATTAAAAAAGTACTGAGAAAGTACTGAGCTTTTGTGAATAAATTCATAATATTACAGGAAAAAGTTGTAAAGTTTATCATAATTTTAGAGTAGGTGTCATTGAAGGGGGGGGGGGGGTCAGAAGATCAATCTGTTGCCTGCGTTTAAATGAGGAATGTGGAGGATCTTGTTAAGTTCTACTTTAATATATGTGTCTTATTAACTGAGTTTATTCTGAAGAATAAACCTCATAGACTTGAGGGGAATTGCAGAGGTCGACTGTATATTGTTTGTTAATTCATGTGATATTCAAAGAGGTTTCATATTTTCACAATGAGATCGATAAAAGATTTGGATCCAGAAAGAGTTCAACATTGGTTTTCTTACCTGCTTATTTCCTACAATGTTTTTTCTTTGTTTTCTTCAACATGGCCCTAATACTCACAATGTATCAAATTAATGTGTATTGAAAAACGTGACCCATATCAAGGATTTTTATCCCATTTGTAACAAACATCATATGTCCGGACCTCAGTAGTGTTGCAGATAGTGCTGAGCTATATTTAGTAATACTTTTATATCGTTTTACAAAATTATGTAAAAGATTCTTAGCAGATTGAAAGTGAAACCGAGTATAGAGTACTGAGCTAAAGTGATTTATATATTGATAACCTTGTCGTGTTAGTTTGACTCATATCTCCCAGCTCTAGTTTCAGATGACTTTACATTAACAGAACTTAGTCGACTACATGTAACCGATCTTCTCTCGTCTCCTCTCCAGTGTGGATTTTGTTAAATGGTCGTCTCAAGGGATGCTGAGGATGAGTCCAGACGCTATGAACTCCCTCTTCAAACCCACCATAGATCACATCATCCAGCATCTCAGTAAGCTACACCCATAACTCACACACCTCAGACACGCATAACTATATGTTTCACTCTGTATACTATACAATATACAATACACTCTATAGAAGTTTATGAGATTGTAAGGGATGTGTTTCTGGGTTGGTCTCCTCCTAAAATCAGTAAACCTACATTATTCATAACCACCTTAACCAGTGGAAAATAGGTCACATTACTTTAGCATGAATTGTTCCGCTCAGATTGTTGCTGGTGGTTGCTATATTTCGATTTTTAGTTTGTACTTTTTGCCCTTGATTTTTAGCAATCACTTTTTATCTATGAACAACTTTAAAATACTACCAACCAGAAAGGCGCTCAGCAGCATGCAAACATCTGCCAAGGCCCTACAGTCCCCTTATGAAATCACATTTACTAAAACTAAATTCTGATTTCTTTTTAGATTTGCAGCAAATTGCGTACATAAATATCAATCCAGATATGATAAACTCCATGAATTTAGTCTCATGAAAATGACGAAATTGTTTATATGTATGGGTTCTTATTTGGTTCATGCCCGACCCTCCTCCAGCTATCATAGAAATGGGTTGACTAGTTTTTGAATAATCCGACTAACTAACTACCTAACAAACACAGACGAAAATTCTACCTCCTTGCCGGAGGTATTTCATTCATTCATTCGTCAAGTTATAGTAATAAGGGTTGTGTTCATTGAGATTCTCTGTGTCTCTCTTCCAGCCGAGCTATTTGAGAAGCCAGAGGTGAGCGACATTAAGTTCCTGTTCCTAGTGGGAGGTTTTGCTGAGTCGCCCTTGCTACAGCATGCCGTCCAGAACATGCTCCAGGGCCGCAGCCGCATCATCATCCCACATGACGTGGGCCTCACTATTCTGAAAGGTGCTGTGCTGTTCGGCCTGGACCCCAGCATTATCAAAGTCCGCCGCTCGCCCCTCACATATGGTGTGGGCGTCCTCAACCGCTTTGTTGAGGGCAAGCATCCACCAGAGAAGCTGCTGGTGAAGGATGGCACCCGATGGTGCACTGACGTTTTTGACACCTTCATCGCTGCAGACCAGTCCGTGGCACTGGGTGAGATGGTGAAACGGAGCTACACGCCGGCCAAGCCTTCCCAGCAGGTTATCGTCATCCACGTCTATTGCTCGGAGAAGGAGAGGGCTGGGTTCATCAGCGAGCCCGGGGTCAGGAAGTGCGGAACACTTCGTTTGGATGTGAGTGGAACGGAAAGCACAGCGCCACGCCGTGAGATCCAGACGCTCATGCAGTTTGGAGACACAGAGATTCGGGCCATGGCAGTGGATGTGTCCACTGGACGCACTGTCAAAGCTAGCATTGACTTCCTCAGCCACTAAGTAGACCGTGAGAGCTAATGTAACAGAATTATTGGAAGTATACGAAATGGAAAATACAGCTTACTCACATACACACATAGACATACATACACATATATACACACACATTCACATACAGAGCCAACAAGCTGGGGATATTTACTTGAAAGTGTTTAAGGATATTCAATCTCAAGGCCCATGAACATTCTTAAACTTAAACGCGGGATTACAGTCAACTGTAGAATCTGAAAAGAAAACATGCCTTTTAAGGTCTGTTTATTCACGTCCGTCCCAGTAGTTAATTTGCTGACAAGATCCACAGTGTTCACACACTCATAACAAACCCAATTACCCCCTTAGGACACAGATGCATCTGCACAGGGTCAGATTTAGGAGCTTGTTATCAAAATGAGTCAAACCTGATAATAATCCAACACAACCATGGTGGAAACATTCAGAACACGTCTTTGTATGCTTCAGTTTCTTTATTGCCGCAGCAGGTCATCGTATTTCATCAATGATTCTGATTTCCACTGTACTTCACAGCAGTTCTTAGGGCCATTCCAGTGGTTTTCATTATTCCTTTGAACGTTCTGTAAACCATTAACACGTAACACAGCTACACACAGCATATCGATAGAAATCCTCTGAACAGGTTCTTAGTTACCTTAGCTGTAGTGCTGTTGCAAAGGCTAACTGTGGGTGTCATGTTCTCACCTAATAAAGATGAAATGGTTAACGTGTTAGCAAATACCCCACTATTCACATGTGGAGGACATGAGACCTGTATGGAGACATTAGCATCAATGCTTCCTCTCCTATTTAAGTCTGTCCACCAGCTACCTGTTTCCTGTTTGCTGCTGGTCTGTGGGTTTATCAGACGAGTGATGAAGACAGTGAGACTGAAACAACCTGTAAAATAGTAAAACCAAAACAGTTCGCTTAAAGATGCTAAAATCTGTAGAGCTGAGGAGAAACTGCAGCTTATTGACAAATAACCTTTTTGTTAACAGGGAAATAATGATAATGAAGATACTTGGCTTAACGAGGGTTAACAGTTACATACAGGAAGTATTTGTTTTAGTCCAGTTAGAGCTGTTAAATACACAACAGCTCAAGAGGAAAATGCCAACTTTATAGATTCAGGTTCTTATTCACCCTCCTAAATGACTAGGTACTGAAGAAAATCACATATTACCACAAAGGTACAGCGTTTAAAACTCAAACCAACCAGTAAAACTTTTCAATCATGCAAAGCCACCAGTCTGGTTCTAAAGGAATGTGCTGTGAGCTCAGTCTGAAAATCAAGTGCAGCCATCAGATGTGCTTAATTGTTGCCTTTATTTCTTTTTGCTTGTGACTAATAGATGTGGACTAAACACCACTTGCTCACTTGAATATTTTGAAGCCATGTGTGACTCCAGTCGAGAGAATGAAGTGTGTTTATTTCTGTAAATACAGTATTTAAATATTGTACAGATTTATAGCCTTGTTTCAGCAGCTTTAGAACCAAGAGCGTGTGTGTGTGCTTGAGTTTGTGTGTGTTGGTGTGTGTGTGTGAGTGCGTGTGCTTTCTCATGAACATCTCAACATTTATTTCCACACCAGCCATAAGCATGAGAGGCCCAGGCAGGTTTGATTGCCTTGTTCATTCAGAATGAGAGATTTAATGTGTTGCCAGTTTTTTTTTTTTTTTGCAAACATGAAGAAACTTGAATACCTCTGTCCTTTGAGTGAACAGGTCTGCTGTTAGTTTTGAAAAGAGCAGGATCTGAATGTGTCCAGTCCCCCTTCCCATCCACCCTGCAGCACAGCTTCTGCAGGGATTTCATTGTGATTCATTGCAAATTCAGCAACTAATTATTTCCAAGAAATAAAAACTAGAGCTGTCAAATATATTAAACATGTTTGTTTGTGTTTTACAGCTGAGGCATAGTCACACGAGCCAAAAGCCACAGTTCCACATGGCTATGGAAGGTTAACATTTCAAGTCTTAATTGAAAGAGTGCCTAGTGTGAAGAAATTGTGATGTCGGGAGTCACTCATCCAATCGGAACATGCGGTGTGTTCCTTCACCCTCTTGACGATATACTGAAGCTTTATATACGTGTGAGCTCAGACTTAATCACTGAGAATCACACTGATCCAAACATCAACACGCTCATCTAACGTCCTCGTGAAAGTACGTGTGTAGGTTGAGTTAAAGGGCCATTACTGAGTTCTCTCTGATCTTCTAACCCTAACCCTGCTGGCAGCAAGGAGAAGGAACCCTGGTGGAAAACCTTGTTCAAGCTCAGTGATGTAATAACGTAATACATCATGTAGCGGCTGGTGGCGGATGGTTTGTTTCTCATTCGGCAGAGCAGGATTACTTAACGACTGGAAGGTGTGACAGCTAGCATGGAAGCGTCCTCTGTTGTGCCTCTAAGGGGGGTTTGATTCTTTAAAGGTCAAAACTGACTAAATGAGTACTTTCAGGGGAGTGTCCTGTCCGGCCGTCTTTCTTTCCTGGTGTGACCAAAGTAGATGTGATGCACCAGTTGCTTTGTAAAGTGGGTTTGATTGGCAGGTTATCTGTCTTGAAAAGTAGAAAAATATGCCCATATGTCCATATGTACTTTGCCTCCATAATCCAGTAAAAGATTTGCACCGGTTGCAGTTAAATACACAGATTTCATTCAAAAACATTCCTGTGATAAATGCTGCGGTGTCCGAGGACCTTGGTCTGAAAGTTGCATTTGGTTTTCCTTCCTGGTTCAGCAGATCCAGAGGGAGACTGTGCATCCAGTTCAATGCATGACCATGTGTCCCCACAGCCCAACACAGATCAGTGGGGAATCACGTGTCACACAGACTCTTAGCTGGTGAAATGTTGCAGAGCTGGACATGAAACATAAAGAGGCAACATATCACCATGATGAATACTTAAAGAACAATAAACCAAGTAATCACTGAGTCGTTGGTATTGATCAACAACCCACACAGATATATTAGTAATTATATGCTGCAGTGTTCTGGATTATAACCACTTTTAAAGCCATTTCCTTTGATTCCTTATTTTAACTGTGAATGGAAAGTTGTCTCGCTCAGTGTCTGTGCACAATTATGCACAAGCTTCAATGCTCTTCACTCCTACCGGCACTGTCTGCAATGCATGTTTCGCATGTGTCACACAGGAATGACTACACAACACGTCGCTTTTACTAGTACACAAAGTTAGGGTTACTACTGACGATGAAGATGGTGATGAAGATGGAAACTGCGGTCTTGGTTGTGTGTAAAACCCGGCTGCTTTCTGAGCTGTTGTAGATAATGTTACTGATGGCAGCTCCTAACGCCCATAGCAGGGCCACACATACTGTACTGATGATGACTAACCTTATAACCTTTGATTCCTACTACACTTCACTGCTCTGACTATTGATGGATCTCAAGTGGAAAGCTATTATAACACCACGGTCTGTTTGCGTCCTTGGATAGATAATGACATTATTGTATTTTGTTTGGCTTTGAGTATTACACGATGCACAGGACGCAATTTTGTAGCAGCTTTATAAGTAAAGCTATGATAAAATGATATGAAGACATGTATTAGCTTTCTGTTGCTGGCACATAAGGCAGCTGATGCCAGAGGTGGAGTATTTGAGTGGGTGTGATTTGAGGTAGCAGCTTGCATCATGTACAAGTATCTGCTTTACACTATCTAGACAAATATAATAGCAAATAGGTTAAAAAAAATGGCATTTAAACTGATTGAGCTTGTAGTTAGGATCCTCTCAGCCACTGTGGAACTTAACACAATGTAAACTTTGTTCTTTTGGCCTTTACTGATGATGCAAAGGAGTTTTATTTGTGTTTTTTTTTTTTATCTTCAGTTACTTAAATGTGTTGTTCTCTTTCAATCTTCACAATGTAATGGATATTTTTCTTGATAAATGCCAGGTATTCACTGTCAGACTGTCACCAATAAAATGTATGATTATTTCAAACAACACTCTGTCTTTGTTGTGTTTCCTGATAGTCTTCTGCCCACCTAACATGGTCTCTGCTCAAACTGGAAAAGTTTGAGTAGTAAGCCAGACCAGTTTCTTTCTGAGAGTCTTCTCCAGTTACTCCACTTCCTTTCACAATCCAGCAGGTTGCAGGTTAACTGGAGACCACAGACTGCCTTTAGGTGTGAATCATTGTGAATGTGAGCATGAATGGTAGTTTGTCTCTGTGTGTCAGCCCAGGAATACGCTGGAGACCTGCCCAGTGTGGACCCTGCCACTCGCCTATAAGGTCATCTGGGATGGTTTCACCTCCACTGCTACCTTCAGGGGACAATCTGTAGATATAATGGATGGATGGATGGATGGATGGAAGTCCAACTAAACAGACAGAGGCAACAAGGAACATTTAGTGATCCTGTTGTGCATGAGCATAGGAAGGATTTGACAAATGCTGGTCATGACTCCCAATCCTTTACTCCACAAAAAGAAAAGATGGTTTTAGAGGTCATCAATTTTTTTGATTTAACGGCTAAACATTAATTTTTCTGAGGTTGCTGTTCAAGCACCAATAGTTTCTGGTAATTTAATATTATATTATATAATCTGTGTGTATGTATATGTATATAAATAAAAAATCTACTTTGTCATGTTAGGCCTTGACTTTGACTTACCTTATACCAGTTTCGTGTTTGTAGATCATTTATTTTTAAACTGCTTGGGTTCGCACCTTCATGCTCAGAATGACCCTGACCTAAACACATATACTAAGGCCTTACTGCCACACATTTTCTGAGCGTATAATTTTTGGTAATATGAGTATTGTAATGTAGATTAGAACAAAACATACAACACACAGCAGGTCGTCCACTAATTTGAGGGACAATGGTTCGATTCCTGCCTCACCCACTCTGCATCTCAAAGAATGGTTGGGTAGGGTGGTGTAATGAACAGATTTGTCAGATTTTCAGATTTTTCAGATCAAAAATAACATTCCATCTGAACAATGTGCCAGTCTCCCTCCTCTTGGGTTTGAAGTGGATCACAGAGCCTGACAGAAATGTTCTCATTCAGGTGGTAGCCATCTGGGCACTGGGAGGAACTCCTGCCTCTTATAGGAAAGCTGAACTTCCCTTTAATCAGCTGACTCTGGTGTCTGGCGGCAAAAAAAAACTCTGCTCATCATAGTGCAGCAGGATCTCCCACAGAGCAACAGAGCTACACACCTAATCAAAGAGAGAGAGTCGCAGCTAATCAGAAGAGAAAAACATGAGCAAGAATGAACATGTGTGGCTCAGTGAGAGCTGCATCCTCAGTTAGATCAGTCCACATCCTCCAGCATGTTGTTTGTGTCCTCTGAGCCGGGGTTCACCTTCAGGGGCTATCCAATCCCACTCAGCACCAAGCTGCTCTGCTATGAATATGTATGTCTTTCAGTTCTGGATTGTGCACATAAACACACCCTTGCACATGCACACACACACACTTAACGAGATGTGACATCCTCTGTCCTCAACCATCAACAAGAGTCAGGAAAATTTACCAAAAATACCTTTTAACAGGGGAATAAAACGTAGAAACCTGAGCCACCTGTGAGGGATCACTCTCCCAGGATGAACAGACGTGCAATAGATGCCTCATATCATCAAAATCAAAATATTTACAACATAGATTAGAATCAATCCGACAATCAATCAAATTATCTTTATATAGCCCATATTCACAAATCACTATTTGTCTCCTAGGGCATTAACAAGGTGTGAAGTCCTCTGCCCTAGAAGACTGTATCATTGTATTGACTATTTAATACCATTGACCTTCATAGTAAGGGCCGCAGTAAGAGCTCTTGCTCTACTTTACCATCTGGCAAAGGCCAGGCCACTTCTGCTCCTGCATTTCACGAGGGCTGAGGCACAACACATGTTTACTCCTGACAGATTGGATCTCCTGCAGAGGAGTGGAAACAGCTTTCCCCTGCAGAGGCTCCTTGAATAATCAGGCATCCACAAAATCAGTGGCACCTCCAGTTTAATATAAGTCAAAGTGTTACAGTTTAAAATGTGCGTGTGTTGTTATTCAGTAGCGTAGTCGGTCAGTTCTACTTCAAAGGTAGCGAGGAAGAAACTTTCCGTCAAAGCTTTAAAAAATATCACAAATTAAACAATTAAATAAAAGAACAGAACAGAACACTGGCAAACAGAAGAACACAGGAGGATTCTTCACTTTGTATTATACAAATCCATCTGTTTTTATACATCTGAACACTTCAATTCTGCACGATTGAACTCTGAGGTTCCACATCTGTTCTTCTGATTTGTCATCGCCATGCTCCTTGTCAATGTGAGAAGTGTCCGGATATCACACTCACCTTACACAACATCATTTACAGCTGTATATCATCAGTTAACTCATCAGCTCCACATTGTTGTTGTTCTTGAACATCAAAAGACGAGGATACACAGTTTCACATGTTTGATTAGTACTGCTTCTTCCTGAGGCGGGACCTCTTTGACTCACCAATCAGGTTCAAGGACGTATCCTAGGACAAACTGCTGCAGCTTGACAACCAGTCACAGCTCTCACTAAAAAAGCTTTTCTGACTTAATGTCATCTCCACGACACTGTTAGCATTGATGCCAATTATAAAATAGCGTATTATTTATGTGCACAATAACTGTTTGGTGTTGTGTTGAGAAGAATAAATCTGCTTTAAAAACCCTGACTGGCTAATGGAGGAGCGACGGCTTCATCTAGTGGCAAGAAACGTGCACAGCAGCCAAGAGCTCCAGCACAAGTTGATTGACGACAGCTTTTTCCCACCCAGTTGCAGGAGAAGACATTTTAAATTCATAATATAATAATTAAAAAGATAATTAAGAGCAAACATTTCAAAATCATGAGCTATGCATCTTTTTGAAATGTGTCATCTTTGACATGGAAAACCATGAATCACCATCCAATCTGCTCTGCTCTGCTCTGATCTTGTATTTAACACTGTGGATGATGATGAAACAAGTCACATATCAGCTTCTGTTTTCAGTACATCGTGACTATATAGGAACAATTGGATTTTCAGTGTTGGCACAGAGTCAGTATGAAGCAGAACTCAGGTTGCAGCAAGGAGACTCCTGCACTTTCACAGTGAGTCAAGGACGGCACCAACGTCATCCAGCAGTGGGACAGCATGGATCCTAAACAAGACGACTGTTTGTGGTTTGATCCCCTCCAGTCAGTGTCCTCGAGCAAGACACTGAACCCCTGACTGCTCCTGATGCTGCATAATCGATGTGTGTGTGTGTCGTCAAAAACAAGGTCGTGAAAATGTTGGTGTTATTGAATCACACTTCTATGTTCATAAAAACACACTTTATTGAAGTGTTATCACTTAGCTGAAACCTCCACAGTTTCAGATTCTCAGATCAAATAGTTTTTTTAATAGTTTCCTCCAGTGTAAAAGTTTCAATAATGTAAATAAAGTAATACTATATATAGTATTACTTTATTTAATATATATACATTTTTATTACATTCAGTGTTAATGGTTGTGGTCCAGTATCAGTAGTCAACTTGGAGTTAAATTCTGTCATCAAAATTATCACCCTGACAGAATTTTCACACTATAAAGATTCATTCAGACACCACAACGTTCTCTGAAGTGGGATGTGAAACAACATCCAACGCCAAACTGAGAAGCTTCCTCTGAAAAAAGTGCAACACTTTGAATCAAGTTTATAACAAGCCAGCAACTCTCTGACTCAGGTGTCTACAAGGCAGACCTATCCATTTTTCAAACTGGCCTATTCAGGTTGACTGTTTTCCATTGACTTCATTTGATTGATATTTTTGATACATAGTTTTTTGTTCTGTTTTGATCTCTGCCTTGTAAGGTGACCTGGAGTGCTGTTAAAGCCTCCTATATATAAAATACAATGTATTATTATTATCATTATGTTGTTGTTAGTTCACTAACACAGAAACAAGGCAGGCAGGCAAGGACCCAGGAAATGTGTAGGCGTCGTATAAAAGCTGGGAATGCAGAGCTAGAGATCTTGGTACTCTGAAATGGATCTTAACTCTCTTTCTGAGAGATGTTTAAAAGAACATTCTGTTTTTGTATGGAGAAGAGCTTTCTAGGTTTAGTTGTGAAGACATCTCTAGGATGATAATGTGATTAGAATAGTGGGATTAGAATAAATCTGAGACATTCCACAAATATGTTTTGCATGTGTGTGTTATAAAGGTGAAAATGTTAAATGGTCAGTATTTATATTTGCACTTTTGTGTTCCTTATGAGCACTTAAAGCACTTTACAAGACAGCCTGTTGCCATTCACGCACACATTCATACAGTGCATCTATGGACAGCACTTTTTCTATGAGGGGCCATTCAGGTTCAGTGTCTTGCCCAAAGACACTTCGGCATGCAGATGGCAAGATTGGGATCAAACCGCTGACCTTCTGGTTAGAGGACGACCGTTTCCCGCTATATGCAACCTTTTGGTGACTGGAGAGAAACTGCCTCACATGTATTGAAGTGATGTTCCCGCTACACATACTTATATGTTAGTGACCATCGACTGTACTATACTTTCACCATGCATTGTGGGAAACAAAGACTCCACCATATAGGGCATGAAATATGAACTCCAGAACAACTGTAAATAATAACAAAGAGTCACACTTGGCCTTCATCCTCTGCTAAGGATGCCTTTACCCCACTACATCTTAGGAAACAACATGTAGCAGCAATTTAAACTTTAACAAACATTCCCTCTGGAGAAAAAACTATTCTATCGCTACTTGGTCATAAAAACAAACATACTTGAACAAATTTCTACAAAAAAAAACAGTGGTGATTCACACAGGGGAATATGAAACTAAACACAAGCACTTATTCAGTTACCAGAATACTTTTACACAATGAGTGTATTATTCTCACACAAGTGGTGGTAGAGAGCCACTCAACCCTTTATAGGGCAAGGTTGTTTTTAGCTTGGATGCGGTGTGTGTGTGAGTGTGTGTGTGTGTGTGTGTGTGTGTGTGTGTGTGCGTCTGTGTGTGTGTGTGTGTTGGGGGGGGGGTAGGGGAAGGGGACTGAAGAGATGGGTTGAGAAGGTGGGGTAGGTGTGGCAGATTTACCTCAAATAGCTATAATAGAGTAGTTGCTACGGCAATCTGGAGGGACTCGCATTCCCCAAGTGGCCCTTCAGCGACTGGCTCTGCTGCCCTCCCACATACAGGCTCTCTTAGCGCTAATGGCAGGGTTCAGAGCTACATGACTAACCAATGAAATCATGGGATAGTAACAGGGAGCTCGATACACTCTGTGCTTGTTCAAGCTTCACTTGGTTGAAAACAGGCAGAATGTAAGTTCACATGTTTGTTTGTTTGAGTGGAATATTTATTTAACCCGCTCAAGCGTTCAGGTGTAAAGGTCGGCCTGAACACTTGAACACACACACACACACACGGCGGTAATGTGGCAAACAAATGTTTGTGCTCTCATCACGTGGCCATGACCCACGGTGACATCACCCATTGGTTTGTGAGCTGCATTTTGAAACCTTGAGTTTAAAACTCCAGGACTGTCCTTTAGGCAACTAACATATTTCCACAAATTCTGTTGTCAAACCAAAAGACATTCTACTCTTTCAATAAATATAGATACAATGACACATCACATGGGAAATAGATTGCATTCATAATACCCCTTACTCTTGATGAACACTCAACGGTCTTTACGGTATAGATTCTGACCCATTCAGACCTTCACACATATTCATACAGTCTAACTATGTGCAGCACTTCATCACACTCTGCCGTCTCAGCCGTAAGGGCCAATTTGGTGTCATTATTTTGAACCCGGGACACTAAGGCACGCTAGCTGGCATCAAACTACCATCCCTCTGGTTAGGGGATGACCCGCTCTATCTCCTGATTGCTAATCATGATCCAACAGCCTTGTTAATCTGAAGTGGTGGCAATGTATCTGTGAAGATTTAGGTTGTGGAATCTTCAGGAGTTGTACAAATGTACATCAACAACTCAAGCACAGTTTAACCTTTCATCCAAAAAGGCTTCTTCCTCTCTAACTGACTAATGGCAAGTTTTAGGTGTTAAACCCTGTGTGGATCTGTGCAAGTCGTGAGAATGAGGCCTTGCCTCAAACTGAACAAAGTAAACATTTACAGAGTCACAAACTTAGAAACACCTCAACAGTTGTATGCAGACCTACTTCAGCTTTAATAAGTCAGCAGCCTTGCAAATACCATACTGACTCCTGTTTGAACCACTTGCCTCTATTCAACCTCCCCCTGCGCATTATAAGACATTCCTTTGTCTATTCTAATATTACTGCTGTAGCCATTTATGAAATATAATGAAGGTTGAAAAATGTAGCATTGTTCAAAACAGTTTCATTCTGAGCGGTGGTGGACTAGTGGTTAGAGAAGAGAGACATTGGACCAGAGGATGGACCAGAAAAGGGATCTGTCCAAGATAGGTTATAAAAGGACACTCCTCTCCCTATCCCAGTATCTAAGTGCCCATGAGCAAGGCACCTTACTAATAAGGTTACTATTTTATATTAAATGCTATCCTTACTATAATATGCGGCTGCTCGTGTCATCACTAAACCTAACAATGGATGACATCACTCCAGCTCATCTTAATTCTTTTAGATATATGCTGAAGACTTTCCTGTTTGCCACTGCCTTTTATTCAATCATATAACTACTAATCATAATCAATGCACCTTTATTTTCACTCTTTTATTTGATTCATTTATCTTATTTATTCTGAATTTAACTCTTAATTTTTTTTTTCAAAGGCTTATTTTTGTATTGTCTCATGTTGCTTTTACAATTTGTCCTATTGCCTTGTATATTTTACGTAGAGCACTTTGAATTGCCTTGTTGATGAAATGTGCAACACAAATAAACTTAAGGATAAAGCTAAATGTTGATTAAATGACATTCATTTCTTGCGTTTGCTCCAACTTTGCAACAATATGCATGTGAATTCTTTACCTCTCTGTTCATGACAGCATACAATAGGCCTACCTCACGGCCAGGGGTTAAGTTTGTTGTGCAAGCATTCCCCAGGGGAGCTATTTTTCTCTTGCCACCTACATGTATACCTCACTAATTCATGACCTGTCTGCAGATGCTTTGTTAGAAACAATGCCACCCCCAAAGCTACTTGCTCGAAGATCTGAAAAAGAGGCGCTGTCATTTGCAAAATTTCCTCTGACAAACTCACATAATTACAGGAATTAGCCTGCTATTTTGTCATTAGCCTTCACTTTCAATGAGCCAATAATGAAAAGAGAAACTAGTCAGAGACAAAGACAGACGTCTTTAGAGGATTTCAAGACACTTTCTCCCCCCACCTCTTAGCCCACACATTCAATTTCCTGTTTTATTAATATTATTAATGTAGTCAAGCTTGTTTTTTTTCCCCTTCTGATTGGTATTGTGTGAGCACTGATGGCTCAGCTCAAGGGAAGAATGATTTCAAATGCACTTTGTTAGCGCCATGATGAAAATGGCAGCTCGCCTTTTTAAAGCCGTGTATTTACAAGCGTGATTACAGGGTGTGTGTTCAAATAAATGAAGCCAAACAATGACGCACAATCAGGACTTCATAAGCCAACGAAAGGCCAGGGACAGATTAATGAGAGCTTTGCAGACACACACGGTCACACACACATACGTACATGCAGCAGCCTCTTGGAATTACAGATATATGTGACACGTTAGACAAGATTTGGTCCGGGACCATTCCATATCCAAATGAGCAGGAGAAAGTAGCGAGCTCCCCATGTAATTTACTGTTGATTTGTGTTTGCACAGAGGAAGCCTGATGTCTCTCAATATTAATGTGGGTAACATTTATCCTCTCTCCTGCTCCTGACAGTAAGGAACAGTTGGCTTTGAAGAGACAGACAGGAGCAGTTGTCTTCACAGACTCGGAAGTATCCCTTGCATTTGTTTAGCCCTTTAAAGTGGGGGGTTAATAACTTTGTAGTTAGGTTTTATGTACATTTATGTGAATTCCCTTAGGGTGTAATGACTGATAAATAACGACTAAAGATTGTAAACGTGCAGGTAAAGAGTTTTGCAGTGCTCCCTCTCACACTTTGCTAACTTGAGTGAGTACAATTGTTGTTTTCGGGTTTTAAAGCTGCATTATCCACCTTACTTCCATCAGAAAAACTGATAGAGTCACAGATGATATTACACATTGTGTGTTTTTTAGGATACTCCAGGCTCCTGACGCCACGTCAATATGAAACCGTGTGATTTTCACCTAAGAAATATGAAATCAAATTACCTTTCCTGACCTAGACAAGCTTATTCGTGCTTGTTCCTTCTTCTGTCATTGCTGCACTACTGCAATGCACTATTCAAATGAACCAGTCAATCCTCAGGGTCTGGGCTTCAGCTGATTCAGAACGCTGCATGTTGTGTTCAGGATTGATTTTAAGATCTTTTAACTTTTAAAGATCAGCATAGTCTGGTCGTCTGGTTCATTACAGAACTACAAACTCCCCATGGTCCAAGCTGTAAGATCTTTAAACCAACACTTTTTGAACTAGTTCCTAAATCAAGGCTGGTAACCAGGGGTGACCGGGCTTTTGCCATCAAGGTCCAGAGGCTCTGGATTTAAACTCTTCAGCTCTTTAAACATATAAACATATGTTTTTAGGAAAGACCTTAAATATAAAAAAATATATATTTGGTTTATTTCTATGTATTTTGTTAAGCTCTTTGTAACCATGTTTTGATAAATCAAATTATTAAATTATAATCTACTGCATTTTTTCAAATATTTCCTGATTACCTGAGTCTCCTATGATTCTATCGATTCAACAAAACAAGATTGTTGAAGACATTACTTTCGACTCTTTGGAAATTATGATGGACTTTATTTTTCTGAGATTTTAGAGAACAAATTCATAATTTATTAAATATTTCCTCCTTAATCTGAGTGTGAAAGGTCATCTTTTGGAATATTTGAACTCTTTAGTGTTCTCTACAAAGTTGCTGATAAGGTGTGATAGATGCCCTTTTATCATATCAATAATTAGAAACAAATTTGTGAGAATTCAAAATCTTTATTGAAAGACTTGGTCTTTAAAGTTAACATGGAAGCACAGACTGGACTTTGTTCTCCTCCACGCTATATGTTCCACAGAAGACGACTCTGTGAAGGAGGAAGAGGAGATTAAAGACTGAGGGAGACATTCCAGATGAACATATTGGTTTAAACTGCTCCATGTTAGTACTGAAGAATATATATCAGTACAAAAAAATCCCCAAACAACAATTAATTCTGTATTTGTGTCAGGAGCGGAAAAATCTGGTTCTGATCACGAGCTTCTATTTATGTTGTAAAAAAAGTTTGACAAAATATATAATATATCATATCATATAATAGAGGAATCTTCAGAATGTTCTCTACTTCAGCAGCTCCCTGAACCCCTCACCTCTAGATGGCACCAGTCCCATGCTGCCATCTAGTGGCTAAAGTTAGTCCATGCACTGTGGTAAAATGCTCCACCCAGATGGTTTGTCTGGGTCCTGGACCTCGTACGGGTCCCATTTAGATTTCCAAACAAAAGATACATTTTACATTTACTGACACCCATGTGACCCATTTATACACAACATGTGAAACAAATATTTCCCTATTTGATGCACCACAATTTCTTTAGTCACCAGTGAATCTGTTCACAAACTATATGAAGATTCGCACTTCAGTTGTTTCCACATGTTTAGTTTTCATTGTCAAACGAAAAAAGAGAAATATGTTTAATGTGGTGATTGTTGATTTTCCAGAGGTGTATAACATGAAGCACAAATAAAACACAAACTTGGAAGATAGAGGACAGAGACATTTACAGTGGGGAAGTAACATCAGTCTCTGGTAATTTATAATTAATAATACATAAATATGAATAATGGTAAAACATTCTACTATTTCTATAATTTGTCTAACTGAATGTTAAATGTCAGTCAAAGCTAAGTAACAGATGGTATTTTAAGTTGAGCTTTTTTAAATTGTTTCTTGGTTTCGTTTTCTATTGTTAGATTAAAGACCCTGAAGTTCATTGCTCTCAGTGACCAGGGTGTGTTGTTCTTTGTGAACTCATAATCAGTTTGAATCAGTTAGAATCATCCTAATGTAACACCCATACATCACAATAACAATTTATAATTAAGTTTTGGTTCAAATACTAATCATGGTGAAGCAGCTGCAGTGATATGACTCAGACTGAATGTATTTGTCTTCTCTATTGGAACTGGCTGATTATTAAAATGATAGTTGTCGATTCGCCACCTGGCCGTAACCCTCAGAGAGCAAAAATCAACTTACATCTTGTTGTCCTGTCCACTCTGCAGCTCCACTCTAGATGCTCCGTACTTGGGGTTCAATGGGTTGATGATGTAGTTGTTCCATCTAAACGTCACCTCTGTCACATCTCCCAGAGCCACCTCAGCGTCCAGCAGCATCTCGTAGGTCCGCCCAGACACCATTGACCCCCTGGAGAAACATCACAGTTCCCAGTGAAATTAAATGCTCAACCACACACAGTATAAAACCACCGTTCAGCTTCACTTTGACATTGCAATCTGAGCTTCAATACTTTTACAGACTTTAGTTGCAGTTACCATACACACATACACAGTGACTGTGTGATCACTTACTCTGACAGGCCAGGCCTGAGTGATCCCTCCTCCTCTCGTCTGCTCAGCTAACTCACTGGTGTCTAATTCACAGACTTGGTCAATTGTGGATACTCACTGATCTCTGTCGTTTCTGTCAGCCTAGCCACTGGTCTATTTCTCATTTATTTCTCATCTCCTCAGCGTCTCTACTTGCTATGACAGGTACTGGAGTAAGAGCCCCGAGATAGGCCGTCAAGAAAACCTCAGACCTTGTAAGAGGGTTTAAACAGAAGTACAGTATCTGCTGATTTGCTTGATCTCTCGCCTGCTTCCCTCCTCTTAATCAGATGTTTGTTTAGGGGGTGAGCCAAGGCAGTGGCAAGGGGTAATTCACCCAGCTTCAAAATATTCTTGTTTTGCTGCAATTCTTCTCAATGGAGTTTAATGTAGTTTTCTTTAAGGGCTGAGGGTTGGCAACCTCGAGATGGCACCAGATGTGACAGGAGTGGGAAGGAGCGGCTGATGGACAAAGGGCTCTGATGTGTTGTCCTTATTTATACTCTACATAAAACAGAATAATGTAAAAAAAAAAAATGGATTTGACTCTTCTTCAAGCAGATATAAAAAATAAATATCCAATCCCACAACTTGCATTGCAGCTTTTCTAACCCTGATTACACTTGGAAGCAAGAAGCACAGCATCCTAAACGAAGAACTCAAATGTCCCCTCAGTGTGTTCCACAGACGATACATAATGTTCTTACCTATTGAGCCTGTGCTCCTCGGTGCTGGCGCTGTCTCCGATGAGTGCCACATACATGCTGCCTGTTGTGGACCAGCTCGGAGCATCGAGGGTTACTGACACATTGTAGCTGTAACCTAGAAGTGGAAAGAAATAGTAGAAAACCACTTTTTATTCACCAATTATGGCAAAGTGTCATCATACCTTGTTACTTGCATACTTTTTCATGGGTGGGGTTGATTGAAAAACACAGGGGGAAAAGCTGACTGGTACCATGCTATTGTTTCAGATTATGTAACCTAAATGCACTGTATTTTCTGATCTATTGGGTTTCTCTATCCTTTCCCCCTTACTATGTAAACTGCCTTGATGATGTAAATTGTGATTTGGAGCGATACAAATCAAATTGAAATGAATATCAAAATGAAAAGTTTCAATGTGAGAGTGAATGTGTTGTGAGGACAGGATACTTACGACCAAAGGGCTGTGAATCGCCAGTGTTGAGGAAGTAGTTTGTCTTTGAAACACCATCAGTCACAGTGAACCTGTCAGCGTTGTGGCCCATCAGAGGACATTTGCCGTCTCCACATGGGAAACACTTTCCCTGCGGAGACATGGTGAGGTGTGAACACTGAGCTCATCGTGTGATGGAGTGCGAGAGTCCTCGCCTGTCAATAAAGAGTCAAGGGAAAGTAACAACCCCGTAGACCTTGTTGCAGATTGCCACTTTAAAAATATGAAGGCAGAGAGTGATAGTGGTTGTGCAGTAAGTTACAGCGTGGGAGCATGGCGACTTTGTGGCTGTCAGCTATGGCCGCAGGAATAACACCAGAGAGCTTTTACGAGGTGAGCGGCAAGGAGGTGCTGTCATCTCTCAACAAGAGCATAGTCGTATGAGGTCATGCCTGGAGCTCCCCGGGCCTCCTTTGATCGGGACATGTGTCCAAAGCAGGGATAAACTGTCATTAACACCAACAGCTGCAGATACAAGCCCTCCCCATGGAACACATGAGGGAAGCCCATTCACGTCCGCCTCAACTCAAATGCAGTGTTGCCGAACTGACTTCTGAAACCAGAGAAATGGTTCACAGCCATATCAGTGTCATGCAGCAGCAACAGGTGGCATCCCCGTACTCATGCTGGGATGTTGGAGATATTCTCCAGCACTTCTCTTGTCTGAGTCAATCTTATAGCTCCATGTCACTTTTTACAGGGAATAAGAGGGGATGCCTCCAAGACCCCACGTCAGTGGAGCCCGCCACCCATTGGGACCAAGAGCATTGACATTTTTTGAGCAGCTGACTTTTGTTACCAGAGTCCAAAAGGGAATTTCTCATTTTAGCTGTGCTGCATCATCTAATTCTATGTAACCTGTTCTGTTGAGCTGATGTAGTCATCTCTCATCGACCGATCCAGTTAGCAAGCTGGCACAGTACCATAGACTGTTAGATGGAGGTCATGACCTCTCTCCAAGAATGAGGCCGAATCTTCTCAATCGCCGTCTAGTGGCTGGCTGAAGTATAGGTCATAAATCCTCTCTCCTCCATGTTAATAAATATGACATGGAATAAACTAAAGAAACTAATTCGGCTACATGTTAAATACATTTTTCGCAAAAATCTGATCTAAACATTTATTTTTGCATTTATATCAGCACCATTGAAGCAGGTATCATCACATGGTTCTGTAGAACCTTGAAGACTTACTTCTGCAAAACTGTCCTTATTGGGGCAGGGGTATCCCAAAAAGCCCTGGGGTTTAACCATGCTCTCAGTGTAGTACTGGTAGGCCCTGACGTGGTTACAGCCGTCAAACTTCTTCGTACCTGGCAAAGGTTGGATCAGGTGATGACAGGGGAGAGGACAAGAAGTGAGAGGGACGTGGTGTTAAAAGAGGTAAGGAGGAATAAGAGAAGAGACCTGATTGCTTATTATAGTCCTGATTCTCAGATGGCTAAATACAAACTTCTGACCTTTTGAGTAAAGCCAGTGAGAAGCTGTCAACTGAAGGGGAGGATTACGCTGATCAGCCGCAACATTATAAACAGTTCCCAGTTTTAATGTTTTCTCACGTATAATGTGATGTTTAAATGTTGTTTATGCACCGACTTTACAAAATCAACATTAGAAATAGTGACTGGTTCTAATAATGCGGCTGATCAGTGCATATTTAAAGTGATCAGAGTATCGCTTTGCTGTGATTTAGATGAGAATCACAGAAAACAGGATTAAATTCCGTTGTTCATGAGTCAGACTCAGCACCAGTGAAACAATAAGGAGAATGTTCAGAGTAAGAATGTGAGACGGAGAGACAGAGGAGCGCTGCTGGTTGGAGACAGACATAGAGAGAGGTCATGGCTTCTGTTGTTTTCTCCTCCAGTGCAGGGCAAACACCAGGCGCTCCGAGAACTCCAGCTATGCAGCCCTGGCTCCAACTCTCCCTCTCTTATCTGTAGGATCAAAAGTGGCATATTCAGCTGTGCCAACACCCCCCTACCCCCCACCCCGGACCCAGGCATGGCACCAATGCTGCCACTTGAGCCTCGCTACTCAGCAGCACATTTCAAAAGAAAGCCGTCGTCATTCATTTTAGAAAATGTTTGCTCAGATGGGACCAGCAGGAATAACCCTGCCTGCAGTTTCTTTACGATTTTTCCGTTGGGACGGCTCCAATATTCCACAGGGGGGCTCCGCATTGTAAGTTGCGTGGTTGAGAAAATAAGGATGCATGACTCATTGTGTTATGTATAGGAGGAGCGGTTGTGATGGAGCCTGTTGTCTTGAGTGTGTAGAGCACATGCAAGCAGTGTCAAATGGGATCACACCATTATGAGCCCTGTTTCTACTCTCTAAGTAAAACTGTGAGTTAACAACCGTAGCTGATTGAGACCAATCAGAACACATATTGAGACATTTTATTGAGATTTCATTACTTTTTTTTTTACAGTCTTGCTGCCCAATGAGGCTTGCTAATCAATTTGCGGCAGTGACTCACAGTCTGAGGTGATATTCCAGATGGACAAAATAACGCAGTTCTAATGACCACCATGAGAGGACACCATTGCCTTTGGATACCCCTGTGAGACAAGGGATACGAGGAGAACAGCAAAGAGAGAGACTCATCGACGTACCTTCATCCTACAGGATAAAAACATTCCACCTCTTGCAAACGCAATGCCACTGAATATACTCAAGTCATCAATTACTACTGTTCTGTATAAATAAGAGACAGACTCCATGATGTGATCAATATAGAGATGCGCTCACCTGCACTTTTCAGTTCAGATTCTTTTCAACATGGTCATAAATGTAATACTTGACAGAGTTGACAGAGAGGGAAGTTGTCAAAAAAGTAGCAACAAAATCATCAACATAATTGGACTGATTTTCACTTTTTCAATTAAGATGAGTTTATGTGTCTTAAATCCTCTCACCTTCCCAGATAGCATCCAGATCAGTGGGTTTGCCTCTGTTGGCGGAGCAGCCGGGCATCAGTTCTCCTCCATTGGGATAAAAGTCGATGTGGCCCATAGCCTGTGACATCCCAAGACCTAAGAGGAGGAGGGCAACACTAATTTAATTTTTCATATTTGACAAAAGAAGATGATCATACTTTATTTCCCTTATTTTTGTGCTTATTAGTGGGCCTACCATAAAAGATAAGAGCGCAGAACATATATATTTTACACTTTTCACATTAACTACATTCAGATTCTGTACCTACTGCTCCTTCCAGGCTCAGTTAACTACTAATCTGTGCTGTAGTGTTTCAAAGTACAGTGAGAACACCATCGTGATCAGTGGTGATATGTACCAAGTTTGGAACTGAAAGGAAGTCCATCGGTGTGAATGACATCCACAAAGGCAGCATCACTGGTGTCCAGACGCACAGACGCATCAGTGTCCTGGAAGTAAGGTTCAGTTGGGTCCAGTCCTACGCAGACAAAGAGTGGTATTGAATTACAGAAAGATCAGACGAAGGCTCTGCGGCTAAAGTTATACCAGCTCAGCTGTCTCGGCAACCAAATCACAAGATGGACTGCAACAAAGACCAGCATTGTTTCCCCAAGTTAAGATGACATTAAGATTCACCTGTTCGCAAAATACCAAAACCAAAACCCTTGTGTCGGACAAGGATAATTCTTTGCTCTATAAAAAGTGAGAATTAAAAAGGAGAAAAATAAATATCTGTCCTCTAATTATGGCAGATTTGTTTTCATCAGGATCCATGAATGATTCCCTGGGAAATCTGTGAAAATGAGAAACAAGGCCGTATCTCGCAATGTTAGAGAAAACTGTTTCAGATCTGTACCAACATTTCATCTACTTTAATCTTGGTCCCTAAAATTAAACATTAGTTAAAACACAGCTTCACAAAATGTAATAATAATAATGGTAAATGGTTTTGTATTTATATAGTCTTGATGACCACTCAAAGCGCTTTACAGTACAGTTTTACATTCACCCATTCACAAACACATTCATACAGTGCATCTATTCGCTGCACTTAGTTATTCTATGGGGGGCCCTGCAGTCGTCAGCATCTTGCCCAAGGACACTAAGGCATGCAGATGGGTCAGACTGAGGATCAAACTGCCGACCTTTAGGTTGGAGGACTACCACACTACCCCTCAGCCACAGCCGCCCCTAACACAATTACTAGAATGATAAAGGATTTTTCTCACATGTCTGAAAGTTGTCCCAAAAATGTACAACAGCAATCTTGTTCACAGCAGCCGCACTGCTCACCCTACATCTTCTGTACTCATTATAGTTTGCCACATCTTATATGGGGAAAAGAACTCGCTCCTCCTATGGATACCCAGAGCTCATTCCGAGGTGATGCAAACACAGCTGCTCACCTAATTATACACTGATAAAAACATAGTACTGAGCATTATAATCCATTACTGCTGATAGCTCCCCCTCCAACCAGCTAACAGTCCATTTTCAAGTGTGGCTGCTCCAGCACATGTACCTGTGATGCGTGCAAGTCCAGTGAGCCGGCTCCCAGCGTCCCCTGCAGCGTGAGCCCCGAGGCTGTGGCCGATGATGTGGAATTTATCAGCCTTCTGCTTGTAGTTGAGCTGTGTGATGCAACATGAATATTAAAAACCATTCGTCCAACATACATTATGCACTACTGTGTGTATGAGAATAACTTCTCTGCTCCCAATCTTATTTGTCTGTGCCCTTTCCACCTCTGTTGAGTAATTTTCACTTAATTTGGGGCTTTAAGTTTGTTGTCATTTACTCGACAACATGAACTAAGGCCTAAAGCATGAAAGACCTGTAGCTGAGGTCGGAGAGGATCTGTTGTGTTTTCCTCCTGCAGAGTTGGATGCAGACTGGAGGTCAGCTCAGTCCTCTAGGTGTGTCATAAGTTGTCGGGAGAGGAGCAGTTGCTGGACCAGGCCGTGATGCTGAGAGTCAGGATGCTCTACACCTGTAAAAGAGCTGCTGTCTAACCGCTTTCATTGCCTCACCTGTGCAGATTGACCAGGTGGATCTCAAAGAATCTGAATCATCTGAATCATCTGACCGTCTCCACAGCCTCAGAGACCTGCAGCCTCCTGCAGCCTCCTGCAGCCCACACTCAGCTAACCCTAACCCTAAGAGGCCAGGTAGAGGGAGCAGGGTAATGGATCTCTTCGTGGCCATGCAGTTGTGGGTCAACAGGGAGAACAACAACGGGCTGATCGCTTATTCCTTGGAGACACTGGTGCAGAGTGTCAGGAGGAGGAGGAGGAGGAGGAGGAGGACCCTAAGCTATTTGGAACTTCTGATCTAACCCAGTTTCACAGACAATAAAACAAACATCTACATCTAATGATCCCCACAATTTTGACCATCCTCTGTTTTGTGCACGTATTGGACTATGGGTTACATTACCATGAGGAACTTGATCATGGAGGCCACCTGGGCAGCCACCACCCTGGCATTATTGGCAGCCTGGGCGTAATTTGTCTTCACACCTGTCGTCCACTCCACAGCAACACAGTTCACACTCTCCCACTTCACCATATCCTGCACAGAGCAAATGTTAGTTGACAAAGATCAGATGAATATAAGGTTTAAAAGTTTCACAAAAAACGTTTTGTACTTCATATTCATACATAGAGCCCATTTGAAAAACAAAACTAACAATAAATAACATCAACCAAAGAGCAAAAACAACTCTTGATAGAAATGTTCAGAATTATAACATGTTCACAGTTATTCAGATATAAATTCAGTGGCTTCATCACATGTTATTTTATCTCAGGTCATTGATGCCCACATTTGTGTGTTCATCTACTGAAGCCAACATCAATGTTAAGGTTAAATGATGCTCTTACAAAAATTATAGTTTAGTATCTCTTCAAAGAACATCCCATAATGTTTCCTTCCTACCTTACACGTTTCCTGTGGCCAGTTCTCATCTTCTGCTGTCAAATAGCCAGGAATGATGAATCGTGTCTTTCTCACTCCGTTGTAGTTGGAGGAATGGACGGTTCTGTCTTCCCGGATCTCCTGACGATTGTAATAAGAAAGCAGTGATGAAGACACTCAGATTAAGATTCACATTCATCACATCACAGGTCCACCTCAAAACATTGCTTATAATGTACATTGATACATTATAAGTAAGTAATGAGGGGCAAGATAAAAGTCTTGTTTTATGCAAAAAAGAATGTAGCTGATGGTAACATGAGGCTTTAGCCTTCAGGGTTGAAAAAATAAACCAGATATTCAAAGTTCGGCTCTTCTTTTTAACAACAAAGGAGTTTCATCAAAAGTGAAATTAGCAAAGTGAGAATCTGTAATAATAAATGAGTTCATAAATAATCGTCCTTCTTACCTGGAAGTACCGGTTCTTCTTGGTGAAGAGCAGGAAGCGGGTGCCGATCTGTTCAGGGTTCCAGGGCAGGATGGAGGCTGGTCTCTCGATAGTGCCCCCCCAGGGAGGCAGGTCAGCAAAGCAGCCCAGCTCATCAAAACATATCTCTGCTGCTGTGAACACATCACCAGGAGCACATCAGGTACAGTTCGGATATATACATGTGAACATATACATACAGTACAATCAGAATCAGAATCAGAATTCTTTTTATTGCCATGAATATTTGCACATACAGGAAATTGCCTTGGTGTGGTTGATGCACTGTACAAACAACAATATAAAAACAACAATATAAAAACAACAACAATATTGAACAACAATATATACAGTAAGAGAGTTACGTGCGGTTCTAAGGGGCAGAGATTGGTGATAATGGCAATAATATAGAGTTATAAATTATGTGCGGGGGGGGGGGGCAGCAGAGTCAGTGTGATGCAGGGGGCTTGTTTGTGAGCCCCACTGCCATGGGGAAAAAACTGTTCAGATGACGCAAGGTTTTAGTCCTGGTAGCCCGGAACGTTTTTCTGGACGGGAGTCTCTGGAACAGGTGGTGACCGGGATGGGAAGGATCAGCAATGATCTTGCCTGCTCTCCTACTGGTTCTGGAGTGGAACAGGTCTAGGAGAGCCGGCAGGTCACAGCCGATGACCCTCTCAGCTGACCGAATGATCCGCTGCAGTCTGCCCTTGTCCTTGGCAGTGGAGGCAGCAAACCAGACGGTGATGGATGAGGTGAGGATGGACTCAATGATGGCTGTGTAGAACTCAACCATCAATTTCAGCAGCATGTTGAATTTCCTCAGTTGCCGCAGGAAGAACATCCTCTGCTGGGCCTTCTTGATGATAGAGGTGATGTTCTCCGCCCATCTCAGGTCCTGTGAAATGACAGTCCCCAGGAATCGGAAAGACTCCACTGTTTTAACTGGGGATTCACACATGGTGAGGGGGGCGGTTTGGGCTGGGCTCCTCCTGAAGTCTGCTACCATCTCTACAGTTTTTAAAGCGTTCAGCTCCAGGTGGTTCTGGCTGCACACCAGGAAGCCAGGGTGTTAACTTCCTCTCTGTAGGCGGCCTCGTCCCCATTGGAAATTAATCCAATCAGGGTTGTGTCGTCAGCAAACTTCAGGAGTTTGACAGAGGGATGGCTGGAGATGCAAATACTTTTGAGAATGAAATGACAGCTGAACCTTAGATAATAATTTCAGTCAGTGTATCTTGGCGATTGAAGACTGTAAATCCAGAGAAACGTGTTATCTACTTAATTTGTCTAAATCTAAAGATTTATTTGATTATTGATTTAGGGACCCAGTGAGAACCAAAGCTTTTGTCAAGACAAGATTCTGATATAACATATCGTTATACTTTAATTTCATACTTTATATATATTTGACCTTTCTTGGGTAGAAATGTTCCTGCAAAAGCGTTTTGGAAAGGACTTAAAATGATTTTCCTGCCAAGGAAAGAACTATCTCCATTTTATTTGATTCAAGTTTTCTTGAAAAGCAAGTTTTGTCTCCAAATTAATTAAAACAAATCAGATCATGAAATGAAATGAAAGTTAGATTTATTCCATATAACTATTAGATAAAGTTTCCTGTTTTGGTTATCTATAATTGACATGCACACTCTGTTTTTGAATTTAGGCTTTGACTTTTAACATGACAAATTAGAGAATGGAGCATGTTTGACCATGTCATTCATATCCCTGTTTAAACAATTCTATCATCCACATCTTTTAATTTGGGTGGACTCGCTAAGTAATAATTAATTAATGTTGCTATCAGAGGACTCGAGCAAGTTTGATAATAACTGTGCTAGTCAAACTAGTAATCAAACAATAACGTCATCTAAAAGCCGCCCCATCTTCTGAAAAAAGGGTTGATTATTGTCCAGAAACATTACCTGGCTCAAGAAGCAGCCTGATTAGTGGCCAGCTATTGCAAACTCCTGTGAATAATACCAGATGTCTCACGTTTTTTTTAAATGTGGGTTGATAAATAAAGCCCTAACAATTCGGATATTTATGATTGACTTGTGCTGCAGCCGTAACAGACGTGGAGTCTTCTCAATATTCCACTTTGTATATTTAATGGAAAGCTAGGGCAGGCTATTATAATTAGGGTGGAATAATCTGATTAAAGAGAAAACAAAAGCAGAAATCTTCATGTTTAGAGCTTTTAAAATGCAGGAGCCTGAAATCAACAATGAAACTTAAATATATTGCTCAATGAGTTTGTTGCTTGAAAAAAACTGACTGGAGGATTTAAACTTACCATATGATGATCCAACGAGGAAGCAGAACAGACCCAAACCCCACATCTGTAACATCTGTTCAACAAAAAGTCTTAGTTGAAGAGAAATGATACAGATATATTAATGGAAACATGGCGTGTACTTACCTTCAGGCAGGACAAGTAGGTAGTGATCCTTCACTGCTTGAAACCCAGATGCTTTTATGGCCATGTAGGTGTGGGAAAGCCACAGCTGACTGACAAGGCAGATCAGAGCACGTCAACAAGATCACAATATTTACAGCATTCATGAGAAAAGAGGTGTATCAATGTTTATGAATTGTTACATAAGAAAATGTTTGACAGAGATGAAGGAGGCAGTGATGAAGAGTGTAATAATAGAGGTATATCTAATAATAGTAGAATATATGACTATAGGCATATTGTATATCTAATCATCTAGTGAAATCATAACCCATAATCAGCTGCCGCCTTAACTTCCCACAGTGCTTGTACAGTAAATGTTTAACTCTGTTACACTTACACCGTGTGTGAGCGAGCAGATGGTCAATTCTGCTTCAATAACGTCACAAGGTTGTTCTTCATATATGTAATATTTGCCATATGTGGACACGTATGCACCCCTAGTTCCTATTCAGCTCCACCTTCTCGTACTAATATGGTCTCTTCTGTCTCCATGAAAACGATAAAAGTGAAATCCTTGGACGGATTGATGTTTATCAGAACCGATTTCCAGTTGCATTCTTCAATGCTTTGTACCTTAACCTGTGTGAGGTTTTCAGTAGGCTGTAGTATATCATTGAATATGTGTGCATATGAGCACATTGTATGTGGAAGCTCTTTAGTCGTGTACATGAAAGTATTCACTTTATGTGTGTGAGGTTTTTAGAACAATATGTGGACGACTTTAGTTTCATTCAATTCAATTCAATCTTATTTGTTCACAAGTTCACAATGATCTGTGTAAACATGCAATAATCAGTTTGTATGTCAGATCAGAGCATGTCAACAAAATCACAATATTTACAGCATTCATGAGAAAAGAGGTGTATCGATGTTTATGTATTGACACATAAGAAAATGTCTGACAGAGATGGAGGCAGTGATGAAGAGTGTAATGATAGAGGTTTATCTAATAATAGTAGAATATATGGCTATAGGCATATTGTATATCTAATCATCTAGTGAAATCATAACCCATAATCAGCTGCCGCCTTAACTTCCCACAGTGCTTGTACAGTAAATGTTTAACTCTGTTAAACTTACACCTTGTGTGGGAGAGCACATGGTCAATTCTACTTCAATAACCTCACAAGGTTGCTCTTCATATATGTAATATTTGCCATATGTGGACACGTATGCACCCCTTGTTCCTTTTCAGCTCCACCTTCTCGTACTAATATGGTCTCTTCTGTCTCCAAGAAAACGATAAAAGTGAAATCCTTGTACGGATTTATGTTTATCAGAACGGATTTCCAGTTGCATTCTTCAATGCTTTGTACCTTTACCTGTGTGAGGTTTTCAGTAGGCTGTAGTATATCATTGAATATGTGTGCATAAGAGCACATTGTATGTGGAAGCCCTTTAGTTGTGTTTGTGAAAGTATTCACTTTATGTGTGTGAGGTTTTTAGAACAATATGTGGACGACTTTAGTTTCATTCAATTCAATTCAATCTTATTTGTTCACAAGTTCACAATGATCTGTGAAAACATGCAATAATCAGTTTGTATGTCAGATCAGAGCATGTAAACAAAATCACGATATTTACAGCATTCATGAGAAAAGAGGTGTATCGATGTTTATGTATTGACACATAAGAAAATGTCTGACAGAGATGAAGGAGGCAGTGATGAAGAGTGTAATAATAGAGGTTTATCTAATAATAGTAGAATATATGGCTATAGGCATATTGTATATCTAATCATCTAGTGAAATCATAACCCATAATCAGCTGCCGCCTTAACTTCCCACAGTGCTTGTACAGTAAATGTTTAACTCTGTTACACTTACACCTTGTGTGGGAGAGCACATGGTCAATTCTACATCAATAACCTCACAAGGTTAAGATGTTATTGATGATAGAACCAGATAATAATCATTGTAGTAATAATAAATGTGATTTGTTATGTAGATGTCTTGATTCAGCAGGATTTCATAATATCAGGTCTTTTCTGTACCAGCAGCCTAAGAGTTGCTGATATTCACAACTCTTCAGTAAATTATCAGAACAGTGTGTGAATATAAACACCACACAGAAAAACAATAATCGCTGTCAAAATGATGATGTGTGACGATATTGTAGCAGAGGTAACAAAGATTACCCATCAATTTATCTAGAGAACGGAATTAAATAAACTCTTAATCTTAATCTGAAAATCATAACTGGAGGTCTTTTCAGAATACACATCATATGGTGTCTGCATATCTGCATATGGAAAATAAAAAATCTGACTCCATTGTCTTCTCCCCCAGAGCAGTCCACTTTTAGAAGTCAATGTCAACACGGTAATGTCTCATTTGTCTTATATTGTGTGTGTGAGTGTGTGTGTGTGTGTGTGTGTGTGTGTGTGTGTGTGTGTGTGTGTGTGTGTGTGTGTGTCCAATAGGTGGCAGTAGAGAGCAAGTAAATTGAGGCATGCAGCTGTGTGAGCTCATTTTTATTTTTGAGCCTTCCTCTGTACAGACCTCATGTGAAGTGTACTAGTACCAATGTGCAGAGGTAATTTGTGTTGATGCATGCAGACCATGTCATATCATATTGTGCTTGTTACAGCCTAACTACCTAAGACATAAGGCTGATACTGTTACAATCCAGTGTTACACTATTCATACTAAATTAGCAAAGCATAACATCGAAGACATCAAAACAAGTTCAAAATGATCTGTGTAAACAAGCAATGATCAGTGTGTGTGTTTTGCTCTTGTGATGTTGTTGTGTGTCTTAGCGCTTCGTAACATTGGGACCAGAGGGATTTTATTTATTGTAGTAAGACGTGACTTTAACACACGACTAATTTGCAACAGGTTTTTGCGTTTTGAAGGAAATGTGATTAAGACCATATTGTTATTTATTACCATGAAAAGGATGTCCGAGTTTAGGCTTCAGTATAAGGAGGTCATGTCTACAAGACAGGGTTACACCATATTGACGAGCTGACTCCAGTTATGAGTGTGATGTTGAAGGACACCACTACACATAAGCATGTCTTTACTTCCAACTGTCAAGCTTTACCCATGTTCAGCAGGTCCCTGTCTAGATTTGGGTTCAGTGTTAGAGCAGCTGATTCTCTAAATGGAATCTCCAAATTTGCCTGAGTTTTCTGTTATTCTGATAGTAAGTTGATTTTCATATTCATTTATGTCCTACCCACAGTGATGTTGTGTTAAATGTAATTTCTACTGCCTGCCCAAGGTCTTTTTGTTAATAAAATAATGTATGTAGCAACTTCAACCCATCGCTTGCCAGCAGACCAGCAGCTGAGAAACACTGGGCCAGATCACACCGGTTAGATTGGGTAAACAGGACGATGGGGGCCGATCTTTGCCAGAGGATGCAGTGCGAGTGTTGGGGTTTTCTCTGTGAAGTGTGTTAGGATTTGGACCTGGGTTAATCCCATGTGAAAACAGCCCTGCGTGCACTTTGCTCTCCTGGGCTCCTGGATAAATACCAGCCAATTAGAGGTGTCTGGAATAGGTTTTAGACAAAAGCTGCTGCTGCTGCTGCAGCCGGTGTGAGTCTGTATGCGTGTGTGTGTGTGTGTGTCCAAAACCTGGAACTGTATATCTTCCTCTTGTTCAAAAGCAAATAAAAATAAATTGATGAGCCATACTATTCCACTGCTAGACATGTTTCGTCATTACTGTGGAAGCACATCATTATTTGCTTTCACTTAAACTCTCTCTTTCTCTCTCTCTCTCACACAGACACACACTCACACAGAGTCCCCCACACATGTCTGTCTAACTGAAATGGTACATCCAGGTATGAGGTTATAACGAAACCTTTTTTACCTGACGGAGTGCACTTCAGCTGGGAAGGAAACAACATCTTTCTTTCAGCCGGCCATGTTGTCCTGAAGAAGATGCTTCTCCAAAGAGACCAACTTGACATCTCTCTGTGAGATGATTTTCGATTTAAATACGTGAAACCTCCTGATCAGTCCAGAATCAGTGAAATGCTGACAGTATATGTATATGACTTGCAGCCTGGAGGATAGTGATGGAGAATATGTGCTTCACATCCTGAAGGGTAGTGCTAGAGGAAAATGGCCGCCAGGTGAATTGTATTTTCTTATCCTGTCTTCTTTTATGGTAATGGTCTGTATTCATAGTGGCTTTTCCAGTGTTATCGACCTCTAAAAGAGCTTTGCACTGCAAATCGCAGTAAAAATGGGGGACTTAGATTAGTGGGAGATGCTTGGTTTGTATATTAAATTAGTTTTTAACCAGAGCTGCTTAAATGAACAGGACACAATACGAACTTCTGTAACAGTGATGGGACATACTCTTTTTGTTTCATTTCCTTTATAAAGAGAACAAGAGTGAGTGCTTTCAGCTGATGAATGAGTCAAACATATTGATTACAGACATTGCACGGAGTGAAGCTTTTGACCAACAGTAGGAACCAGTGGACTAAGACTTCAGTGCTGCAGACAGGGATTTTCTTTGGATTTATTAATGATAAATAATATGGAGTAACAGTAGTCTTATCCTTGATTTGTATGGCTTTTATGATCTAGGAGAAAATAAGGACATGAGAATGAAGAAGATTAAATCGTTTACATTTTTGTTCTTTACAGTGGAACATAAAATAATAGTTACATAATAAAATATTGATACGATTGAAAAAACTTCCCCTGCTAATTGTAGGAGTTGGTTTCCCACATATGAAAGAAATCAGGTGGGATCCAGGCTGTTACCACTGTGCCTGTGTGTATACCTGTGCTACGCACTCACAAATAGAACCGCAATCTGTGTGAGTGGCATGCATGTCAGAGTCCATTATTAGGATGGTGGGGGAGTCCTAAGGCAAACGGGAAATTACATGCAAGACGGTGCAAGCTGGAAGGGCTGGGGAGTGGGACAGAAAAGCTCAGTAGGTTGGGTCGGCACTGCAGTGGCTTACTGTAGGAATGTTAAGCCTCCTAATATATTACAGTTGGAGGAAGAGCATGACCACAAGCTGAACCAGGCTTTCAGAGCCAATGGAGGAAGAGGAGGAGGAGGAAGGAGATAAGTAGAAGAGGAGAAAGAAGAGAGGGTGAGAGTGGAGAAGACAAAAACATAGAAAGGGGCCCAAGTGAAGAGGAGAAAAATGAAGAAAAGGTGTAGAGGTACACAGCAGAACCAAATGGTTACTGATGTGTTTGATGTGTCAGTACATGTGTGTGTTCTGCCACCTGGTTTATGAACAATACATATCACCAAATCCCTGAAAACAACACTGAGCTAAAGAACCTTTTTCAGTTTTGAGATCAGTCTAAATTGGCGGTTTACTCTTCCCCAAGTTCACCACATTGTGTGTGTGTGTGTGTGTGTGTGTGTGTGTGTGTGTGGTCCAGACACCCTCAGGAAAAAACAAATCACACTATACACACCCATCACTGTCTCTATTATGACTATTATGACAAATTCCCTAAAAAAATGTTTGCTCATCTCCACGACCTATTCATGCTTCCACATTACTACTTTACAGCTGAATGCAATTACAGTAAGTCTGTGCTGAAAAGCAAAATTACACGAATTCTAAAAAATTGAATTTAAGCATATTATTATTATTATCAATATATATATTTACATTTATTATTATATATCATAAAATGCATATCATTTTTTTTTAGCATAGAGATTTCCGTCGGGTAAAGAGCAGACAGTCAGCTTCCTGTTGATTCTGGCACACACATGACGAGGCTGTATTAGTATGCACTCAGATTACTTTTGCTAAAATGTTAGAAATCAATTTTGTTTAATGAAAACGTAGTGTGGATCTGGCCTTAATAAACTGTTATGAAACTGGTACAGATCTTCATGTTTGGAAAAAGAAAACTAACATTCTATATTGTCCTGAATGACGAAGCCTTGCTTTAAAAAAAAAAAAGTTATGTCTCCCAAAACAGTAGCTTCCATTATGTTACTCCTAATAACCCTCTGTTCATAGTTTAACTGGGACAATTTCTTTGGTATAATGATCAACTTAACAGAGACACTGTTTTGTGCAACGTCACTGTTGAATTCTTATTTATTCAAAAATGGACCTTTAAAGTTTGTGGAGTTCTTTTTCTGTTGCTCCCAGTCGTCAGAAATATTGTTGTTTATATCAGTCTGAAATATTGCTGCACACTGTCTGTCCTGTTACTGATTAAAGGCGGCTTGTTCTGGGTTAAACCCCAAACAAGGTGTGTGCTTCTTACGTCCCGACAGGTGTTGCTGCACCACTGGCTGTCAGCTGCAGGGAACACTATTGTGTAGCTGCTCACACCTGCTGGGAGGTGAAGGGCACTGTCTAAATTACAGTGAGGCTAATATAGGCTGTAAAACAAGGCTGATACAGAAACAAGCTCCTCTCATTGAAGATGTTCCACTTGTCTTCCAGAAATTGTGTTTCTCATTTCTTTTGTTTCAACACTCCACATTGATTTGTTTTGTCAACGAGCACCGTCCCTGATTTCATGATCCTCTTCCAGTTTTTCTTACGACAGTAATTTGTTACTTTGAGAAGGTAAAATAAAGACAAACTATGCTTTCCTACTGATTTGTGTGTCCAATTACAGAGAGTATACATGAATGTTTTCCCTCTATGCTTGGTTCTCATGTCATATGCGAATGTCCCTTTCCAGCTGTATTCTATGCTATCTAAACATTTCAATGCTATTGTTACATCTGCAAACAAGCTGGTGAGGTTCTACTTCTTCTTTGGCACGTCAAAGATAATGACATAAAAACAAAAACACATTTGTGCTGAGGAAAGTTTGGTCCATTGCTATTTACAGTGCTATTACTCTGTCTTTATTGCTTTGTCTAATTTACATTGGACCTGGATAGTGTTGATTTCGATTGCAATGTAGGAAGCGGAATAAAGACATGTGACACATTTAAGTCCTGTCATCGTCATCTACATGTGCTGTGTCTACCTATACTTGAATGAACAGGCTCACTTTGCTCATCTCAATGCCATTGCAATATCATTGTGATAAAACTACCAGCAAAAGGAAAGACCTCATCATTCAAACCTGATATTGACAACCAATCCTGTGATCCGATCCTTTTCTTCTTCTATTGTTTAATGCTGTCTCAACTTCCTTGCAATTGGTCTAAAAGTCTGATCTATCCATATAAAATGTTTCACACACCAGACAAATAGAACCATGGTTCAGTTTGATCCGGAAAGGGAGCACCTCCTTAGGTCGGACTATACTTTGGTCATTGCCCAGGACCATGGTCCAAGGAACCCTTTACACCTGTAATATTGGCTCAGATTAAACTGAAAAGCCTGTTTACCAGAAACGTGTTGGTCCACAAATTATAACCAAAATATTTACACGAAACAATATGTATTAAATTTCCAATCATTTGTGGTTTAATTTCTAAAGAAATGTATGAAATAGCACAGCAGCATTTTTCAATTTACCTAATTTATTTTCCTCTGTTGTAAAATAGTTAAACCCTAACAAATTTATTTGATATTAAAGTTATATCAGTTTTTTTATGCTGTTTTATTGATTATGATCCTGCGGTTCAGAGGTGCCAACAATATGAATTTGTTTATCTTCTCTTCACATCATAAAACTTTTTCCTGAATCAATGTTCTTAATTAACTCCTGAGATTTATCCCCCTTTAAGTAGGATTTGCAAACAGCTCATCAAAAGTATCACCAGAAGTCGTTTTGTTTAGTTAATAACTTTCAAAAGGTTGTATCAGCCGGTTAAAAATGTTCTAATCTCCTACCAGGAACAAAGGAAGAGTCTGCTGAATTACACTCTGTATTTTCAACAGTAATTACCATGAATGTGTTTTCTGCTTGAGTCTTAATATATTCATCACAATCCTCCCATTCATGTAATCCACCTCCTTTAAGACGATGATCTGCATCACATCAAAGAGGAATAATGAAATGCAAATAGACTGTACACCTTGAATTATAACCAGATAATTTACGCAACAATCATATTTATGGGCACAGATAAGCACAGATGAGTCAGTAAACTGACCCTTATGGCTATGACACCCAGTCGTTTTGAATAATACACATATCCTCAGTGTTAGATCTACGAAGAATAATATAATCAGTTTTTTAGCTAAATCAGCTATGTGATTTTTGTAACTGCAGGGATTTAAAAAGGCTGTTTACAAATGGCAGGTCAAAGCTGCTTTGTCAAGGCAATGCTAATTTAATGTCTCTGGGGTGTGACATGTTGGTGCATTCAAATATCTGTGAAACACAGTTTCAAATATTGACTTAAATCTCTCTCCATGTCAGTGGAGGTGTATATCACAGACTGGAAACAGATGTAAATGTTAACTGCTTTAACACAAATCCACTGTTTTCTGTAAAAGTGATATTGGTCCCCAGGAAGCTGCAGTGACAGGTTACAGACAGATCCAGTTGCACAGAAGCATGTCAGTTATGAGTTTTGGCTTGGTGCTGAGGTGACGACGTTTGTATCAAGTTCTAAGGAAGTAATAAAAGTGTTATTTCATTTTATCCTTGTGCACGGACTCTGGAAGTGTCTGGTACAAAATGATCCACAAGGGAAATGTCCAGACGTTTCTGATGGCTCAGTTGAGCTGATATACACTGATCAGCCTCAAAGTTAAAACCACTAACAGGTGAAGTGGATAACATTGATCATCTGGTTACACTGGCATCTGTGACAGGGTGCGATATATGAGGCAGCAAGGGAACAGTGATCTTGAAGTTGATGAGATGGAAGCAGGAAAAAGGGCGAACACAGAGATCTGAGTGATTTTAACAAGTGTCATATTGTGATGGCTCAACAACTGGGTAATAGCTTCTCCAAAACAGCAGATCTTGTGGAGTGTTCCCAGAAAGCAAGGTCAGTACTTACCAAACTTGTCCAGGGAAGGACAACCAGGCACCCGAGACTCATTGATGTGCATGGGCAGAGAAGGTTCACCCATGTGGTTTAATCCCACAGATGAGCTAAAGTTGCACAAATAGCTAAAGGCCTTAATGGTGGCTGTGATAGAAGGTGGAGCTTGCTGTTTATGGGGCTGCATCCCATATCCGTGTCCGTGTTGACCACTATCCACCACCGAAAGTGCTTCAATGTGAGTGTCAGTGAACTGTTTTTCTTTTACATTACATTTGGGTGAATTGGCATCATTTACCATCGGAAGTGATGACAACACTATGTGTTATGGGAAGAAGTCAGGCCTGTGGGCAATGTTCTGACCGAAAACCTTCCATCAGCCTAAAGGGGCCCTTGTCACGCTGCTGCTCATCAACCTCCACTGCCAACCTCATGGCGGCCAGAGTGAAATTAAAGTCACTAACACTTACAGAAAAGATTCTGGTTCTACACCAGACATGGGCAAAGTAGGGCCCGTTGGGCTTTTCAATCCGGCCCGCCGTACTTCAAATATTCAAATAAAATTAAAAAAAAAAAAAAATTGTTTTGAAACTAACAATTTATTAGCACTTAAATGGCACTTACTTATAACACTTTTTAGTTTTACTTTCCATTTTTGAGGAAATTGTACTTTTTTGCTTCTTGTTGTTCTGGGTTTGTACCCTCAGTGTTGAATGCACTTATTGTGAGTCGCTTTGGATAAAAGGGTCAGCTAATTTAATTTGACCAGGAGTGTGGTGTATAGGGCTCGAAAGGGCACATGATCTCCCTTCACGTTTTCGCTTTGCCCTGTGAGCCTTTCTGTAAAATGAGCGGATCAAGGAAACGAAAAGTTGACAAGGAGTGCCGAGTGTTTAACACATACTGGACAACAAAATACTTTTTCACTGAAGTCCAATCGAAGGCTGTGTGCCTGATGCCTGATATGCCGAGAAACTGTCGCAGTTTTCAAAGAGTACAACATCAGCCGTCACTTTTCTACAAAGCATGCTAACTATACTAGCAAGCACTCAACGCAAAATGGGCGGCTATGGGTCAGAGTTTGGCGGCTGATTTACAGACTCAGGAAAAAAAAATTCACTGACAAACTGCGATTTATGAGTCAAAACAATCGCTGCACGACGCTAGGCGTCAGGTGTGAACCGCACAAAGGTTTAACATGGGAGTGGATGGGGGCAAGCTGGCTTTTCTGGCTTGGCGCTGCGCTTAGGCGTCGCTTCCGCGTCCGGTGTGAACCCGGCGTTAGGCACGCATCTTAGGCTTTTATTACAGGAATGGTAAGAGGTTATTCTTTTGATAAATGTGGTATTCACCGTCTCATATCATGATATTTATGATATCTTACTTGTAATAATATAACGTTATATTATTTGTTTTAGATCTGATTACGACACAGAACACTACATTTCAGGTGCCCAGCCGTGTACTGCTCCAACGTCATCCACTTCACCATGAGTGAGTTCTGGCTCCGAAGCAAACACTTCAGTTCTGAGCAGACAAATGGTCGTGGATGTGGACGCCGCCGATGACATGGTCACAGTTGTGGAGACATCATCGGACGTGGAACAGTAACCACAGTGTTACCTGTAAATGTTTCTGCAGACTGGCACACTCCAGTGCATGTTGAAATGGTTGTGTTTTACTAGAAGTAGCTCTCTGACCAAGAAACAAGACATTACATTACATGTCATGTCATTTAGGTGACGCTTTTGTCCAAAGCGATTTACATTTTTAGTACACTCAACATTTATGAGGGGCATTTAGGGGATCAGTATCTTGCCAAGGACACTTAGGCATGCAGATGGGAATTTAAAACCAGCAACCTTCTTGTTGCAGAACACCCGCTCTATCTCCTAGGCCATGCTCTCCTTCACACATAAGCCCTGGGGCTGCAGGTTCTCCATTGGATCTGTGTTAGACCTTGTACAGATTAATGCCTCATTTAATCTTATATCTTATGTATATCTGTTTATTGTTGTGACCCAGAGTATTCCATTATAATATTGTTTCTGTTTTTAAACACATGCATATGTTATCAATTAATTGTTGAATTAAATATTTTATACCAATTATTTTTACTTCATATTTATGGTTTGCAGTATGGAATGGTAATTATTCTTTAGGTGTCATACAGAACAATGGACATTGAATCAAATCTTGCCACCTCTAATTCCTTCATCCGTTCTCTTGTCTGTCTCTTCTCTGTCTCTCTCTACTCTCTGAGGTAATCGTTAGAACATCCACAGGCTTTGTATTTTCTTTTCCAGACCACGGTCTGTGCTCCCTCCTCGCTCACTGTAGTTTTGTAGTGTGAGTAAACAAAAGGGACCGGCACACGTCTCCCCTCCAGTGGAATATTGATTCTTTGATATGGCGTGGTGGTGAAGAGCACAGACTGTGACCGCTTCACTCACCTCACTCCACAAAGTAGGTTTGTGTCAGGGCCACTGGGAGAGGAGTTGCTGTCAGATCAGGAAGTCGAATTGGAAAGCTCTCAGCTGTCTGTAGTGAGACGGTACCTCTCTTGATGAGGGAGATGTGAGATTATAAAAAACTGTTGCTCTATGTCTGATGAATTCATCACACATTTAATCTCAATCCTGAAACAGTTGGAACTGCTAATAAATAGAGTAGACTTGGCCTCTCTGGATGATGGATATTTCTGATGAATATCATATTACATGGATCAGTATCAAGCACACTGTACTTTGATCACACTCCAGCCTGCACTGATGTTATTTTAAAATTAAAACCTTGGATCCTCAAGCTGTGAACTTGGCCTGGTGTTTTATAATTCTGAAGTTTTAAAACAAGAGAAGAGAAATCTTCACTATGTCAGTTTCAACTACAGAGAATAGAGATCTGTTCTGCTTCATGACATTAATAACACTGTGTTTTCAGCAGAGATAACTGCAAAGTGCTGTCTCTCTCTCTCTCTCTCTCTCACACAAACACAAACACACACATACACATACACATACACATACACATACACATACACATACACATACACATACACATACACATACACATACACATACACATACACATACACATACACATACACATACACATACACATACACACACACTCACACACACACACACACACTTAACTGTTACTTCTCCATGTTGATTTATTTACTGTGAGGTTTTGGTCCACTCTTGTCCCGCTGGACGTTGCTACATGCTTCACTGTTGGTAGGGGAGAGCGGGGTAATGCGAGACACTCTATCCAGGCAACGGTACACATTTGTGGTCATGTGATCATTATGTTTTCAAGCCCCTCCCATTCCCCCCCTGCCATGAAGGAGAAGTTGGAGCTGGTGCTGTGGTAATTATGTTGTGTTTTTTGCATGTAAAACATATGTTTATGAACTTCCAACATATAAAACCATGTGATTGATGTTAGCTGAAGATTAGCCTGAATTGCTAAGAGATGTGTTTTTTTCTAAAATGTTGGCTGTGGGGTAAAGTGAGACATGAAGCACAAGTTAAGTTTAGTCTTAAACATATTGTAGTGTAATATTACATTACATATATTTTATTTGTAATGTCATAAACATTGCAGAAAAGCCATCATGCCAAGAAACTACACCAGGAAGACAATCTGGGGCAAACACCCCTCGCAGAGATGGAGAGTGCAGCCGCTGAGGTCATGCAAGGAAAGAAGTCCTTAAGAAAAGCTGGAAGGGATAGAAATATTGACAAGACAACCCTCAAAAGATTCATAAAGAAAAAAGAGAAAGGGAAAGTAAAATCAGTAGCCTGGGGTGCAGTAGCTGAGGCAAAGAGAATATTCACAGATGAGATGGAGGAGGAGCTTGCCAAGTGGATCACTTTACCCCCTTGATTTCTCTGGTCTGTCTCACTTTACCCCTAAGCTGGGGTTAAGTGAGACACAAGACCACTTTTTAAAAAACAATCATATTTTCACTGCTCTTTTTCCTGAAGACATTCTGATCATTTCCATTGCTGGAAAACATCCTGAATTAATGGGAAATGTGTACATTTGACGGATATATCATTTTAGCACGCCTAGAGGGGAGCAAATGTAAAAGATGTCTCACATTACCCCGCTCTTCCCTACACATCCAGTTCCTCTCTCACCCCAGTCTGCCATTCACTGAATTTGAACATCAACATCATCACACAAATATCGTATATGTATTTAAAAAGACATTTGTATTTGGTTGTAGCTATTGGTTTTGTTTGTGGTTACAGTGGCTGCCAACAGCTATGGCTCTGTAAGTATATTTCCCATTAAATTTCTCCATTTCAGAAAAATCTTTATTTTTGTAAGAAATTGACTCAATTGGTGTTTCACAAAATCCTTATTAAAATAATAATAGTATCCTTATTAAGATAAGGATTTTCGGAAACCCAAAAGTTTGAAGACTGGCCAACCAGATTCAGAGCAAGAAAAAAAAAAAAATTAAAACAAAACAAAAAAACGTAAAAGACTGTTTACATTATAATTTTAAGAGTGGAGGAACTAAATATCCCATAAAGCAACAGCAAAATTACAGCATGTTACAAAGGGAAATCATGGTTGCTTTGCTGCTAACATAACGTAACGCTGAATGATCTTATCAGAGCTGACAAGATTTTCACAACTGGGGTAAACATTGCCATGGTAACAGCGAGCTCCACCAATCACAGATTTTAATCGTATACTACAGAATTGTGTGTAGTGTAGTTTTGTTACCTTTGAAGAAACCTCCAATAAAAAGGTTTAAAGAAAATATTAGGCTGGTTTAAGTATGTTTAAACCAGTTATTCTTCCAATAGGATTTGTATTCCCAAACCACTGCAGTGTGGGGAGGACTTCCATGTTTGGAAATCTCTGGTTTATGAGTCTGTAATTTAATAAAAATTCTAGAATAAATCCTCAAAAAGTCTCCACGGTGAGAATTTTGCAATTATGCACTAAGTTGAAGAAACAATTTGAGACAACGTTAATAGATTATGATTTTCTTGGTTTCGAGGCACAATGTTTTGTCTTTTTAATTGGTTTGATTTCAACCTCTTACTTTCCACAAACTAACTCTATTCACGGAGAAAAAGTGAAATGTGAAATGTGAACTCTACCTGAAAGCTATTGGGCAAAAACTGTCAAGCAGACCCTGAGTTTAGAATATTATGCTTAAGTATTCAATTTGTATAGTTCATCAGTCAGATTGTGTAGAAGCACCAAATTACTTTTTTATGTGTTAATTTAGTAATGTTTACATGACCCTGCGGTTTAATTTGAAGGTTATTAGTTTACGTGGATTTCAAGTTAAAAATTAATAGTCAAATTCCATTTTTTGTTCATTTAGTTTTTTTATCACAATATGAATATTCCTTTTTACATACATTTTGAAAATACTTGCTCAATTGTTTAGTTTTCTGTGTTTTATAGCAAAGGATAAAACAAATTTCATGAGCAGGAGCTATACTTGCATAAGTAGTAGAATCTCAGTGATGATTGGTCTTAATGTGGAGACCTTTAGTTTCCACTGTCATGAAAGGATTTTTAGGGGAGAACTTTGTGATTAAAAATGTAAAATTAACTAGGAAACCAGTTTAAAACACACTTACACACACACACAAACACACTTACACACACCAGCACACAGTGTAAATGTCAGAGCAATAAACAGTTGCAGGGGCTGATAGGGATTGATGGGCTGCTAACCCCTCATTTGTGGCTCCGATGGGACACCTCGCTCCTTGAGGCCCTTATGTAATCCTGGTGCTGCTTCAGCCTCGGCCTCTGTGAATTCCTGCTGCGTTACTGGATACCCTGCAGTTACCACTCGGAGTGTAGGTCAAAGATATCAGCGAGCAGCTAATTGGGAACATCTATATCTCCTCCCACCGCTCTCCCGACAACCTACTACTCTTGTTCACCGTTGCGTAAGAGTTGCCATGGAAGTGAGACGTAGTTTCCATGGTGCTGCACTCGTTGTTGTGAGAACATCGTGTTTTAGCCCGGGTCACATGGATGGGCTGTAGATCAGAGATATTGCAGGACATGAGGTGTTTGGTTCAATGTAAAAGTCCATCTGTAGTTCAGAAAAACGGATCTTTTAATTGGTTCTTTAATGAGACAAAGCAGGCTACACCAGGAAAAAAAGCTTGATTTTTTTCTTATAACAACTGCACTCTTACATACATTTTTTACAGTCATGGACTCCCTTTGTACAGTATAACACCACACAAATCTATATACTCGATGGCTTTTTAGTGGTTTAGTTGAAAAATCTTGCTGATATTCTGGTGTATGAGTGTAAATTGGGGGGTTTTGTGTTAAACCGCTTGAGGGTGTGCTCACTTTCCAGTAATGCCCTCTTCTCACCCACCCAAGCTGACCTTTGACCTATGACCTTCCAAGGGGTGAGGAATTCACAACAAAGTTTTTAGCTCCTGACAGATGTACTCGTAGTACATTGACTTAGGGCCCTTGCTTTTGAAGAACATGCTTTTTCTCATCTTAAAAGTACTACATTTTTCAGATATTTTTTTTTTGTCACATACAAAACAGAAAAAGTCCAATATATACATCCTCCAAGTCTCCTGCATTGGAGCCACAGGTCCCTTTTCCTGTGACAATGGCAATGATGTTCTTGGGCCAAGATGTTGACCACCAGTCCAGGTGAATCACCATGATTTATTTACCCTTGGTTTCTACGTTTACTCTAATCATGCAGTTCAAAAGAAGGAAAAAAATGATAATGGATAATAATCTTTAGAAATCCTTTGAAGCAGTTGGTCAGTTCAGTGTCAGTCTCACACATGGGGTATAATTCCTGTGAGGAGTGGTGGTCCATCTGAGTAAGTCCATTTGACGATTGTCCTCACCACCAAAATCTGATCTGCCAGTCTGCAGCACATCTTGTAGCTTAGAGATGGAGTTGAAGAGTTGTGAAGTTGGGTAACAGTGGTCTTACAGCTGTTCGGCTGGGTCAGGGGTCACGTCGGAGCTACTTCTTCATACCGGCCGGTCCACTGCGTATTGGCAGGGGCTCAGGTTGGACACAGGGTTCTGCACTGCCGGATACGCAAAGTTGGTGTGCTGTTTGGCCTTGAGTCGCAGGCTGGCCAAGCTCGAGTTGCAGGTGTCTCTGTACATATAGGGACTGGCTGTGGTGGCGTAGGGGCAAGTGGCTGCCGTCACTGCTACTGAGTTGAGCGCTGCGGGGCTGTTGAGGTTGTTGAGGTTGCCCAGGTTGTTGAGTCCAGTGGTGGGAACTCCTGAGACCGCTGAGGGCACCATGCTGGAGGCCATGTTCATGGAGGGGATGGAGCTGGGAGAGGAGAACATTGGCTGGGATGATAGGGGGCTTACATTCATTGAGTTGAAGAAGGGAAAACTCTTTGCAGAGAGCGGGCTGTTTGCGAGGCTCTTTGTGGCCCAGTTATTATAGGAGTAGCCTGTGTACATGTCATCGTATGGCTGCATGAGTCCATTGAACTGGGCACCAAAGCCATTTTTGCATAATTCTGCCTGCTGGTTCCTCTCCCGCTTTCTCCACTTGGCACGTCGGTTCTTGAACCAGACCTATGGAAGACAAAAGAAGACAAAGACTTTGAGTGGAAATTGTAACTCCCTTTATAGCTGGGAAAACCTGTTTATCACTTTGATTTCTCAATAACATGAAATATGCACGACTACATATGGAACAGTCTGGTTAATTATTCTGAAAAAAAAGAAATATAGATATTGCTAATTTGGAACAACATCTTTAGCTGATTATTATGTGTTCATACAGGATCCAAATCACTAAAAAGTAGGACGATTCATCAGCCCTCAGGCTCAAAAGTATCTGTGACTCTATTTGGCATCAGTGCCACAAATCTTTTTTGTTTCTTTATGACTTTATTGATTATGCAAATCTTTATATTTTGAAAGATGTAAGGTCAAGTGTGTAAGATTAAGGTGAAAGGGATCTATTGGTAGAAATTGTATATAAAATAATCCTAGTGATGTTTTCACTAGTGAGTTTTATCTTAATTGTTGTTTTCATTATACTACAATGGGGCATTTTTATTTAAATATTTTTATTTAAATTTAAAAATCAGGAGCAGCTCCTTTCTATAGAAGTCGCCATATTTTTTACAGTCGTCCAAACTGGACAAACTAAGCTCCTTATGGGTTTTTATGACAACTGAAGGCTACCACAGGTTCTCTTTCATGTTTGGAAGGAGAGGGTGAGGTGGGGGGTATTCAGCTGCAACATGCACGTTCACCACTAGATCTCACTAAATTCGACACACTGAACCTTTAAGTCTCTTTAAACTTTAAAAATTCTAGCATAAAGCTAATATTTGTGTTGTGTGTAATATGTATTTGCAATCACGAAAGCAGTAGTGTATCTATCAGGTGTTAGACTGCTGTTATGGAGACAGACTTAGTGTACACACATCATCACAAACTGCTGGAAACTCATAGATGAAGAAGTTAAATTGGTTTGAAAATGGCAGTGTAAAATTAAGTTGGTTTGCCCACAGCAAATCAGAAATGCTCAAATGTCGGTGGAGTGAATAATTTTCACTTTCCAAGCTTCACTTATACTTTGGATTGATAATATTTTCCCACACCAAGCTTAGAAATAGAGACTAAAAAGTTATTTTCAAATGAAACCAGGAAGATTCAGGGGTCAATAAAGTTTAAAATTTTAAAACCCATCCAGTCAGAGTATCCTGACTCCTCTCAGTAATATTTGTGTGAATTTTTGACATTATGATCCCATGAAAGTCAATTGAAGTGTATCATCAAACAGTCATATTAAGCAAGGCTTATTAAAACTAATCATTTACTTATTTGAATAGTGAGTTCCCAGTGAAAGAAATGTCAGGGGAGGGCAATCTTCACATTTGTCTTTTTATGGTCCTATATTTTGAGGATATGAAACGAATTAAAGCTTTAGAGGAAAATCTAAATTGAGGGTTTTTAGAAATGAAAACTGCCTCTGTGAGTAAAACTCTGGACAAACTTTTGCTCTAAATCAGACAGAAGTCTTTAATTTGTGGAAATACATCCAGAAGCCTCCTGGTCATTTGTTCACACTTGTGTGTTAGTTTTCATATTAACATAGTTTAGTATCAAATGTCATTAATCCTCATTAAACTTTTACAGGCATTTCATCCGTCTCTCCATCCACTCGGCACACATGCTGTGTATCATCTAATCCTCTGTTATTATAGCAACAGAATGCTGTTGATCATTAATATGACTGTAAAGTGCATGACTCTGACTTTTCCATTCAACTCGGTGACGGCAGGGGAAGCCCCACACTGACCAACAGCAGCTAACCAATTTTTTCAGCGTGACTCAGAGTCAATGCTATCTGAAGGTTTGTGGAAAAGGCCGAAGCTCAAGGTCATACAGTGGCTCATCTGCAGCCTCATTTACATGACCTCTGTGGTTGCAAGAGGGGGAGAAAGTAAGGCCTACAATTATGATTTTAGAAAAAAATATATCTTCATTAATTATGCATATGAAAATACAATATGGAAAGTTTTAAAGGAAGATTGGTTTTTAATTATGGATACATCTTTGTTGGAGGTGGATTGATAAATAGTTTCTGGAATGAGGGGAACATTCAGCTGACTAAGAGCTCTGATTTGACTCGATTTGTAGCCACAGCCCTTACCACTGATGGTTTTTACGTCATTTAATTTTCAACTTTAATATTGACTGTTCAGGTCACATCATCTACTTTGTTAATTTATTAAATATTGAATGAAGACTAAATAAATAACTTAATCATAATACTGGATAAATACATTAAAAAATATGGTGTCCGAGTTACCCGAAGAAAGACGTGGGAGAAAACAGGTTGATAGAGGCTCTTTTTTAAGATTCATTTCTTTCTCTTTACCATTAATTAATCTTAATCAAGCAATTAAAGGTCAATCAATGACGTAGGGATATATATCGTGTATATCGTGTTCTACACAACATCAACTTGAACATTTGCAAAAATACATTTACTTGGCCCTTGATATCAGTCCAGTCACCCCACAGTTTAAGTGTCAGTATGCTAACAGTTAGCTTTCAGGCCGAAGAGCCAGTCGAACTTTTCTTCATAAGATACCTGGTTATGAAAATACTGAATTCATGACACATATGGTGTTCAAGTCACCTGTCCTGCAGCAAAGTAGATATGAGTTTGCATGAATGTGAAGAACATTTTTTATGAGATGCAGTCACATGCAAAGTCAAAAATGCAAGAAGCTGCAAATTTGCAGTGCGCATTTACCATTAATAAAGACAATATACTGTATATTCTCTGAAATCACACACATTTAAAGAAAATTACACCCCCCTATCCCGAGACCCTCGGTCAGAGGCGGGCTGCAGCTGTGATGATTAACAACAGCTATGAATCAGGTCGACAGGTGAAGTATTTTGGGCATGTAAGAATTTGCCTACATGCAGGGGTTACAAAGGCCACTGATGGACATTAGGAAAGAGACAATGCAAAGTCTGTTGTCCTTTCAAAATAACAACCAGGAGTGTGCGCTATGTGACCTTTCATCCAGCCAACATTAATTTGATCCATTACTTGTCAGGCAGGCCAGCAACTGTATTGTCATCCATCAGAATGTGTGTCCTCCTGCTCCATATAGCTACACTGACCAAACCACTGGGCGTGGGCACATTGTCCTGCACTTCTGACATTTAGCTTTAGTGTGTGATAGAAGGTAATAAAACATCTTACTGAGCTCATTAAAAGATATTTCATCCATGTATTGTTTTTTACCATGTAGGAATTACATTTACGTAACTATGTGACGACAGAATGTTTTGGAAATGATCATAACATATTTCAGCGCCGACTTGCACCCCTTGTTTAATTGTCTTTCTTTTGTCGGTTTATTTAGTTGATTTTATTGTTCTAACATATTTGTAATTTTAATTTTGTAGTTTATCCCTTTCATACCTGCCTTGCTCAATAACACTTTGTCTGTGTCTTTCACTACATAAAATGTACAATGGATAAAGTTTTGATATTTCAAAATGTTTACAGAAATAATATACTAGGGTATAGTGACAATAATATTTCAATGGTTTCTAGTTGGTGTGGCCATAGCATTACAATTTCTTTATAGTGTAATTTCTTCAAATTTTACATTATCTTTAAGGTAATACACAGATTGGAAGATTTTTTGAGTTTGCAATTTGTGGTCGTCATCCTCTTTAATCCAACATAATGAAAAAATCCCCAGATATAGATATAAGATATGTTTTTCATGCCACATGGATATGCTGCCAATTTTTGAACAAATTGGCAGCATATCCATGCGCTGCTGAGGGAGGGTGGGGGTGTTCTGTGCCACTGAGACAATGAAACTTGATTCTGGAAGTACAGTTGGAGTGACAGATTAATGCGATTAAAGGCTTGTCAGAGCCAGAACACTGGTTTGTAATAATCCTAGATAGGATTTTAAAGCTCTGGAAAGTTATGACAGTGACAACTATTTTATCTCCCATCACAACGATCATCAGGTAAACAGCAGAGGAGCAGCTTTTATGTAACAACGTTTGCTTTGGCACCCTGCTGCACACATGGGCCGACTCCATTTAAATGATTGACAGTGCTGCATTAAAAAAAATCCATGTTTATAATCAGAGTGAGCATTGCTTTACCAGAAGTAGGCCTCAAAATGTTAAGTTTGAGGGTAACCCTTTTCGGAAGTTGAATTTGCTTGGTGCTATGAAAATGTGTCACCTTTGCACTGGAGGGGAAGATTTCCTCTATGTGCACCCCTCAATATCTTTCCATATCTGCACTGCATTTTTTGGATTGCTTTGGATGAAGTGGAAGATTTGGCCCAACTAAAAGGCTCACCTGGAGGGCACCACAAATATCTATTGTGACCATCATGGAAATCCGACCAACAGTATGTATTAGGCTGACAAAATGTACACCTTTATTATTCATATTTTATTAATATGATATGATTAGCTCTGAGTGATTAAGTTAATATTATTCTGCAAGCTTTCTTTCTAACCAAATATTACATCTCCCTGATTAGAACACCTCCAGCTAGGAGAACCTCATTACTGACATCCGCCGCTGTATAAGAACATGATCAGGGTCGTATGCTCCCGAGGGAGGGACCATGGGAGAGTGCATGTACCCACCCTGACCCGTGCCTCGGTGAGGTTGGTCCACACTGCAATCTCCTCCCTGGTGCTCATGTCGGGGTAGCGGTTCCTCTGGAAGGTGGCCTCCAGCTCCTGGAGCTGCTGGCTGGTGAAATGAGTCCGCTGCCGCCGCTGCTTCTTCTTCAGAGAACTGTCCTCGGCGCTGGACTCATCCAGCTGGTTGTGGTTGGATTTCTCTGTGTCTGTCAAAAAACACAGAGAGGACACTTATTTCATGGTGAAATCAGGAGGGGCTACTTAGGTAGAAACATGTTGTAGATAAGAGTAGACAGTTAAGCAAGATACATCCATGAGAACAAAAGAAAATTGTGATTTGTGACTATGAGCAAAATAAATTTGATTCATTGATTGAAAAGGGCTGTTTTTACTTCAAACAAAATAAACATAAATAAATGCTATGACCACAGTTTCCATGCTTAGGTGACAAGTGGTCTACCAGTAGGAGGAAAGTTATAGTTAGATTTATTAATCCTAGCACAGTTGTGATTTAAAATATTTTACAGTAGCAAAATGTGCTAGGTTATATTAAAAATAATGAATTATTTATCAAGTTCTATTAACATTTTTAGACATAACAACAATATTACTAAGATAGTTCAAGTTTGTAACGAACATTTGGCCTTAGGACCTTAATCACTCTCAGTGTATAATGTCTTTCACTGATACATAATAATAATACATAATGAAACAAAAACCAATTAATTGAACCGATGAATACTAATTGCCACCAGTCCATCTTAAACAAGTAAACCAGAACTGGGATTATAACAAATGTTACCACAAAATCTGTGATTTCTTTTTTTGTAGTACTCAAAGGGGGAAGTAATCTTGTGTATTTTTTGCCACCAACATGTATTTTTAGTAACAACACATGTTGTGCTAAACAAACTGCTCTAAGACAGAAATTGTGGCATTTGCACAATAAAATAATTGATCTCATCAGTCTGTTTAGTATGTAAGCTCTTAACCGGCCTAACTATTGTTGACAATATTTCACTCTGAAAAGTGCTAGAGTATGAATATGAATTACCATCAAAGGGAACTATAAAGTTCACTTAACTATGGTGTTTATAGTAAATGGTCTTTGATAATATAACTATGGTGAATATATGTTTAAATATCCTAGTTGCCTCTATCCAGTGGAGAAAATAAAATATTGCTGAACCGCTTAATATTTGACAAACTTAATAATACTCTCCATATTTCTTAAAGTGTTAGCTGAGTGAGTGTTGATTTCTAATTGTACTGCTGAGTCGTTGTCCTTTCATGCTACTTTATTTCTAATATTGAACTGAAAATGATTTTGCACATTTGGAACTTGGTGCTTTGCATACAAATTTACATTTAAATATTACTTGTTTTGGAGTAAAATAAATATATCTATTTTACCCAGGGTAAATACCAGCAGAAACACGTATCACTGAGCCCTTTGTCTCAAGGCTCAGTGTAGATTGGACATTTATGTATTCATGTCTGGATCTGTCCACAACAGGTTAATGTCAACCTCCTCCCACTCTTAGAACACAGTCTCTCCTCCAAGTTTGGATGGAAGTCCAGTTTGATGTCATCAGTCGGGTATAGCAGACTGGATTCCCACCTGGGGACTGTGGAGGCCACTGATGTTAAGATTGAGACTTTAACTTTGTGACATGGAGCATTATCCTGCTGTTAGACATTAGAGGACGAAAAGTGTGACTATAAAGACATGAACATGATCAGAAACAATACTCAGATCTGTACCAGTATCTGTTAGACAGCACATCACTCTGACACCTTTCACCCTGGACCAACACTGGCCCATCCCTGCTGAGAGTGACTAGATCAAACATCATCTGAAATCCCCACCGTACCATAGGCTGGAAAACAACAAGCAGGGTGTTGCCAGGAGAGTATAAATCCAAACACTGCGTTCCGTTCAGAGATGTGCAGGAGCAGCAGCTGATTGCATTTGGCCCCCAGCGCAGTGCTTTTTAAAGGACTATGTTATGTCTGCCAGGGCTCTTCGCTGCCACATCTGACTCCCACAGTTGAGGACCTCACAGAGAGAAGTGAAATTAGTTTGCCAGCTAATCCTTTGGATCAAGCTTTTGTGACTGGGACAGGTTGGGCTCTGTTTGGCGAGGGCTTAGCTCTCTGGGAGCAGTTCAAAATGATCAGCAGGATTTAAAAAGAGGCTCCGCAGGGCCACCAGTAAAACCAATAAGGGCCAGGCCGAGGCTGTTATATGGCAGTAAACTGACACTGGGTAAGCTGTCACTTAAGGCCAAAGTCTATAACGCAATACAGAGGAAAGGGCAGACCTTTTTAAAGCCACGCACTGACCAACAATAGGAGCAATCTGACTGATAATGCGTCGACATGACAGAGTTGTTCCAGGTCAGCTTCTCAGAGGATTTTAATCTGGAAGAGGACAACAAGAGGCAAAGTCCAGAATCAAAGTGCACTGATGAAAATAATGACCGCGGGAGCATCAAATACACACTATGTTGTGGTCAGGTCAGAGCTTTCAGGAGTAAATAACTCAAGTTTTCATGGGAGCTGCACTTTTTTTTCCCTGAGAGAGGAAACAAACTCAGGTCATTCATTCATGGGTGTGAGGTAGCTCACTTGTCCGTGCCTGTGGCAGGGGCGTCGACCTGGTGTGGTTAGGTGTGGCATCCATATTACAGCTACTGCAGTATAACTGAATACAGATTTAAGCTTTGTTTTCGTTCTTAACAAAAGCCAACAATTTATGAAAACATGATCTATTTATGTTAATATTTTTAAAGACGAGTCTCATCTTTCAGCACTAGTTTCTACTCAGCATGTTGTAGTAAAATTTGGTGGAGAAGACATATTCATATTGTCCTTCATCAATAAAAGTCCTTTTGCAACATTTTCTTAAGGGGATTGGACTATTTGCTGGAATCTTTTGTGCAAGAGCAAGTTGAGGAGGGTTGTAGCCTCAGCTTTCCCACCATTGAGCAGCAATACGATTTGGGGAGAAAACGTGAATCCTAATTTATATTAAATGAGATTAGAAAAAAACGTTGTAAAGTATTTAATAAATATTATTAATATTTTAATACAGCTTTATTGAATGGTACATAAATAATGCAACATTGATGTTACATGTCTTTCTTTTTCTCTCACTGCTAACCGACACCATCTTGATGTGTTTTAATAAAATCAATTTGACAGTTAGGCCCATTAGAGAAACAGTTTACAGGCAGTAAATATATCTCTCGTTAGAATAAAACCCTTCAAGACGAAATGAAGACCTCCTTAATAAAGAATAGTGCAGTCGAAGACGTGTGAAAACATTTTCACACCACATTTCTTTCTAGAATAGTTTGCGTTCGTCAGTTTGTTAGGACTGGATTTCTAAACCACATCAATTAGACTGGGTTACACACACACCACTTCAGAGATATGAATAGACGGATAGATGAGGGTTCAGATGTTGCATGAAGAAGTTGTTAGAGAATCCACCCAGCTGAATTTGTGTCATATACAGTGACACGTGTCACATTACGTCTGTGTATAAGTAAGCTCAGATGGTCACTTTAGGAAAGAGTTACCAGAAGCAGAGAGTGAATCTCTTACTCCTCCATCTGTTCCTCCTCTGGAGTTATCACTGACAATCCACCAATCAGCATTTACTGAACGTGATTAAAAGGCTGGTGTCAACTTGAACTACATGAGCCAACTCTGTGACAGATCAGCACAATCCACTCGGTCCCGATGAAGCCCTGATGTGAATGAATGTCCCTGAAGAAATTCATTTTATACAGTAAAGTCCAGTTGGAAAATGTCACAGCACTTTGCACTTAATTGACTTTTTGTCATTATGAAACACAAATAATGTTATTATTCTTATATACAGAGCAACCCAAGAGCCTATAAATTATAGAATAAGATTAAGTCTGATTAAGCCTTTTTCTTGATTCTCTGTGGACCTGATTTTCTCCAGAGAGCGTCACACGCCCCTTATGCTCTTTTGCAGTAGATTTTCATTTAGAGTCAAGTGAGTGGTGTGTGATCAGAGTCCGGGGGAGAGGCTGGCACACAGCAGCCAGTGAATTAAACAGGCTTTGGTGCTGGATCAGTGTCTCTGTGTGCGCATTTAATTCCTCTTCAAGTCGATTACAAGCAGAGACAGTGAGGCTCGTTAATAGACTGCTGTCTTTGATTAGAGGAGCTCCTGCTCGACCACCTGATGTTAAAGCGAGAGATAATGACTGTGTTTGCGCTGCGTCCATCATTCATTACAGTTACTCAATGGAGCTGTTTTCATTATTATAGTCGAGGCCTCGGTAGTTTAGCATTTCGTTTCCTCCGCCTGCTCGTTTTCTTTCGTTCTCTACATCAGTGGTGTTGATCCAGTGGTGCGCGCGACACACGCATCTATCAACGCGCATCGGCCGGACCGCGGTACCCTCTCTGCAGACACACACACACACACACACACACACACACAAACACACTCACACACACACACACACACACACACACACACACACACACACACACACACGCACACACACGCACACACTCACACAGAGACAGAGTGTGGACTCACCGCTGTTGTCCTGTCCCTTGCATCCCTGGTCGTGCTGCGGGGTCCCGGAGTCGGAGAGCGACAGCGCCGGGCTGCGGGCTTCACTGTCCGTCAGCAGGTTAAAATCCATAACCAGGCTCTGCATACACAAACAAACACACACACACACACAAGGGTCAGGCTTCATCCTCACAATGACACAGTGAAGAGCAAGCCTCCTATAACATCATCAGACATCATCGTTTAATACTCTGCATGCTGCCGATTTCGTCTATTTAATGCATTTAATCACACCCACAACATTAAAATAATAATACTATTGCATTACAAATGTATATATTTTGTATTATTTTATTTTATAAAATTTCAATAATTACGATTTGTATCATATTTATATATCTAACATAACATTAATGAAATGTCATTTACTAAGTGCTTATTTTTTTATATGTTTTATTTCCTATAACCTAAGACAATACTCAGGTCTAAAAACATTTGTTTTTGTTTTGCCACTATGTACATGTTATGTTACAAAAAATATTTTATATTCTCCTGACTTGAAAAAGATAAGGCATAAAAGGAAATTATTCCTAAGTATGCAATAACAACAGGATCGATCATAAAGTTTGAATCAATAACGTATTAAGTATCCACAGTATTTTACCAGTTTAATAAGTATACCATGATTGTTGTAATATATTTGGTTCTTTCTGAAGAACACCAGACCTCACTGACTCCCTCTCAAATCTACATCTTGTTCTTTCCTCCATATGTTTGGTTTCTATTTGTGAGGATGTTTTGATGGAGTCTTTTTCATTTGAAAAACTGTACGGACTACATGCAAAATGGGTTTGTGTGCATTCATCCAATCTGTTGGTGTACTCTGTTGCTATTTTCTCCTCGATCTTTCCATTCACCCCTGGATGTGGTCTAAATCCTGATCCCTTTACAGGAGCCTGACATAAGCAGCTATAACTAGACCTGTGCCTGAACAGACTATTTTGGGATACAAGGAGAGACCAACAGAGTTATGGTTGTAAAAAAAAGTATTTCCAGGCCAAATTCTAGCTGGTACGTTGAGTAAAACAGTGGAGAACTATGTTTATTTATCTGAGAAGAGTTAACATCATTAGAACTTTGGTGGACAAATACTGTATATTCTGTCCGAGCTGGGAGAGAGAGATGTTATTGCATGACTTTTACAAAACGCTGTTCTTTTTTTTGTTTTACAAAGAAGCATAATATTCAATTAATAATCCATACTGTTATTGTTTTCAATTGATGGCACCAGCAGGGAATGAACACAGATTAAAGGTCAGAGATTTTGCTCCAAAGAAAAACCACAGCCTTGAGATGCACTCATGTGCCTCAACTGTGATGATATAAAATCCCATGAAAACATTCTTTTTATAAAATTATTATACACAAGAGGTAATAAAAGTGAAAACACACACATAAAAAAAAAACAAAATGTCAAAGGTATTTACTAAGAGGAATAAAAAGGATAAAGCAAGTATAAAGTGAAGGCTCGGCCGATCTACACTCAGCGTGGTGTCACTGTTTACCCTGATCCTCTGTTTAGTTTACATTTCCCACAGCAGCACTGAGTAAGTTTACAGCTTCAGTGGAAAGTCTAAAGGCTGCAGCAGATGACGATGGAGCCGATCCATGTCATCAAAGATTTAAAAAGGCTTGATAATACCTCAACCTTGAAAATCAAACGCTGAGTTTGAGCAGTAGGGGGTTTAGTGTGCGTGTGTGTGTGTGTGTGTGTGTGTGTGTGTGTGTTTGTGTGTGTATAGTCAGCACTGTGGTTTGAGCTTTATACTTAGAGGCTACGTGTTTGTCTCCCCCCTCCCTCCCATCCCTCCCTCTCTCCCACCCCCATGGAGAATGAGCTCCCTTGTTGTGTTTCCCTGTGGTCTTTTGGCCGTCATGCCAGTGCTTTGTGTGCCAGTCACATGTGACTTTCTGCATGGGGTTAGGTCTGAAGCCTCGGTGATGGGGAGAGTGGCTGTGGGTGGAGCGGGTGCAGTTCAGGGTATGGCATGGCGTCAGACAAATCCCGGACCAGCACCAGCACCAGCACCACACCATCAACAACAACAACAACACATTGTACAACTTTGTTGAACTCTTGTACCAGAGTCACTGTGACCATATGAGTTATTTACACTCTGAAGGTTAGTAAACACTTCCCAGTCAGCCACTCAACCTCTAAATGTCTTTCAAATACAGCAACAATGGGACACTGCGTTGTTATCATGAAAACTATATTTTTATCCATTGATATATAATTTTATTTACGTACAATCCAGGACGGATACATACCTTCTTTATTCACTCTTATTAGTTTCTAATTTCAATTACTTAGATAATCAGAAACACGCTTCAAAATTCCCCACGTGTTTTGATTTTATTACAGCTGTAGAATATGAACTCTGCTCTGTTCAAGGCCTGACACGATACACATGGTAAAAAAAGACTATAAAGTATGTTTATTTTTTAGATGAATGAAAGTATTGTTTCATCAGAGGGTGTGTCGTGTTTCCATCTGTATTGGAGGGAACCAGTGAAAAAGTGCACTGACCAAACAGCTTCAAAACCTGGTGGAGGCTGGGTGGATTGATGAATGTGAGAAGGTCCAGTTTTAGAGGGTTAGAAAAGACGAAATCAATTTAAACACTCACAGTGATGGCCTATAATAGTATTATCCAGTCAAACTGGGTTTTAAAATTCATAAAAGATACTATAAACTTAACCAGTTCCCACATAGATTAGTCTCTCAGGGGTTCAATGACAGTGATTACAATTTGGCTTCAGCAGTACACAAAAATGGATAGTGTCATCACTGTAAGTCATCAGCATCCTCCGACCCTCACTTAACATTGTGTCAGTCACTCTGACAAAGCAACATAATGCTGCACCGAAGCCGACCTGCATATTCTGATTAAAGGTTTAGCACCTTATTAGCACAGAATATCTGTGACATCTGAGAGGCGAATCCACCCTTTTCTCCCATCGAACACATCTGCCGTCTTATTTCTGGCCGTGACACACAACGCCTCAGCTCTCAGAAGTGAAAGGACATTTAATTTGTTCACTGCCACAAGGGGACATTCGCTGGAGACTCTAAAGAACCACTTGCATCTGCTCCTTGTTTGGCGTCCGTGAGAATGATGCAGCATTTCACCAAAGATTAGAAGACATGAAATCGCCAGACTGCAGAACATCCCTTGGAATAAAAGATGCAAGACTGAGTATGAGGTCAAGTCTCCCAGCAGAGAGATTACCTTGGTAAGCACACTGCCTCTGTGTTGTTTGGAGTTATACAAATCTGATATGGATTTGGGGGTTAAAGTTGACTAATGGGTCAGAAATTATCTCTTTATTCATAACCACACAAATGTATCCTAGTTTTTGTTCCCTTTTTTTTGTTGCAGAATGACTCAGTAACAAAGGATGAATGTCTGTGTTTGGATTTCGAAAGTGGTGCCAACAGAATTTGACCTATACCATTTCGATTAAAGCTGATTTGTTGGCTTTCCTGCGAGCTCTGAGTTTTGCATGTTTGAACGAGAACACTTGCCGTCACATTTGTCTCATTGTGTGTTTGAGTCTTCCTGATCTGACATTTCAGCGAGCCTCGTCTGATAGCGCTGAAGCACCATGTTCATATCCTGCCACGATGAAATGTTATGGGCAAATTATCATAGAGGCAAACACGAGCAACCATCACGCTATCACCTTTGCTGCAGGATTTGTCTTTTAAATAAAGTTTAGATCGTCATGTTCTTTTGAGAGAGGGTTCCCACTGAGGGACAAATGTAGAGCAAAAAAAGGAGACGAGTTCAACACAAGCATTTTACATGTTACGTTTAGATCGATAAAATGAAAAGTCAATTTTTTACAATTCTGTTTAAATCAGTGTTACCTTTGATGTAGATGACTGCCGAGCCTTGTTAAAATCAAAGACACTCCACAAATGGTTCCACAGTGGCTGCTCAGGGTGGCTGTTCGACAGAGCAACAGCTGTCCCTTTTGTGAGAGCAGAGCCCTGGTCTAGTATCTGCAAGGTCCAGTATTTTGGTCAGAAATATGAATGTGAGCCAGGACCTGGGCGGCTATATTCGCCAGTGGCAGTGATGGATGGACAGACGGTGGCGGTGTCAATGTGGTGCTGAGAGGTTGGCAGGCCTGACAGCGAGGGCAGTGCGGCCAATGCAAGCCAGTCATTTTTTGCCCAGAACAAGGTGTCAGTGCCCCCCCCCCCCCGACCCCACCCCACGCCCCGCCCCTGCCTTCGAACTCCAGCACACCAGCATGATTATATTTCATTTAAAAAATATACATATCAAGGAACAGTCCCCCCTTCTCCCCTCCTGAGCTCAATATGGTCAGCAGGCGATCACTGAGATAACAAGTGGCTGACAGACTGATCCCTGAGCCCCTCCGCTGCGCACACGCTGCATGTGTTGATGCTGATTTCCCTCCGCGCTCACGCGTCCCAGTGCGAGGCAACCCCGGGAAATCAAAGATTAACCTGAGCCTTCTTAGCGCAGTGGATACCAGAGGGCCGTGGCTATTTCGTGGAGCACCAAAGCCCAGAACGCATTGCCGGGATGGGGGACTCCCGTGTTTACGCCTCCTGTTCATAAATGGACGAAAATGAAGAGCAAGACGAGGAGTCTCCGGTTTGCATAAACCAGCCCGCTTTGCATAGGCAGCCGCCCAATGGCAGAGATCTCATTAAAATATATATTTGGTAATAATAGTAGACAATAATAATAATGGCTGCAAAGATCCTCTCAATTTTCAGGAATTGTTGGGTCCATCTGGCGGAGGCTCGACACAGACTGCTTGCATTTCCACGGGCCGCAGCCATTATCCTGGGAATTATTCATAAACGCTTGGAGAATTAATTCCCGGGATTAAGAGTTGATTAAGATGTGTGTCACTTTGCTGTCTGAGAACTTATTAAGGACCTCCTCGAGCCGGCGGCAGATGGAATTTCAGTCCAATGTTTGTACATGTTAATTTCTGTCCTGCTATAAAACAAATTTGCATATGATTGAGGGCGCCCGGCTGAGGCCGGCGCGAGGCGCTGCCGACGCACGGCCGCCGCACAGATGATGATTCGCTTCGGCGCTGATGAATACGCACGATTTGCACATCAACAATTTATTACACTTCATCAAAAATATATTTCACTCATCTCTTACTCCATTTCACGCGTGCGAAAAACACGGATCGGATTCACGGCAAATGGTTTCAGCAGGAAAAATGAATCCAGGGAAATCCAGCAGAGGCTGATAAAAGAAAAGTAGATGATATGGTGAATATGGATCTTATTTTAACTGATACATCGTCGATATATTACGGAACATGGATTTAAGTTCGTTTTCAGTCGTTTTCTCTTGTGTGGTTATTTATTTTAAATGAAACTAAATCAGGGTGAATTAAATTATAAAGCATATTTAAGTCTGCACATCCCGAACTAGGTTTTTCTTTTTAATCATCTTACAGGGTTTGCTAAAATATATTGTATGTAAATGTTCAATCCCACTTTGTCAGTTAAAAGCAAATATATGACATCAATGTATGTTTGAAAGACAGTATCAGTATTTCAGCATGTTTTTGTGTTTGGACTGCTGTGACAGGGGCTGCAGGCCGGGGCCTTTATTACCTCTGTGAAAAACGTGAAAGAAAAGAGTTTATATTTCACTGTACGTCAACCTCAACTAAACAATTATAATTTTCATGTGTTCCAACCTGGGAACACATGCAAAAGAGCAAGTAAAAGCCTGCTGCAGGAAACCTCCAAGGTGAATCTCCAGTGATTCATTTGTATTTATTTATCATATATTGTGTTGAATAAAATTCAGGAAAATAAATAAAATGAACAATATTAAGCCTTACATTACAATGTAAAATTAGATCCGTTTATGTGTCAAAAATGTAGGCTATATATATAATTCTGTAAACCAAACACAGCCCATCTGGGTTGCAGCTCGTCCATTGTAGTGCTTCTGTTAAATCCTTTTTAAATTCCAAACCGAAAGCATTTTTTTGTGTGTATTTATTATGTTTATTTTAATTCAATAAACCATAAAAATATGCAAGTTTACAACGGGCCTTGAGCCATACCTTTTTTGTTTGATAGTTGGATCAAATATTTAGGCAATAAAAACAATTATTCAGTGAGATGCGCATTAATATAATATTAATAATAATAATTATTATTAATGTTGTTGATGTTGTTTTTGATGGTTTTATTATTATGGACACTAGTAGTATTGTCGTTTTGTTGGTATTCTGTCATTGATATTATTGTTGTTATCAAACTATTAATTGAGATAAAGTCATATAATATATATTATACACAAAAACGATTATTGTGTGTTTGTGTGCGTTGATGTTTGTATGTATTTGTGTTTGTGTGCGTGTGTGTGTGTGCTTGTAGAGGTCGGACAGTTTTGTTTTTCCCCGCGTGGTCTCCTGTGGCCGCAGCACAACCACCTGCCACCAATCAATTTTCTCCACTTCCCCAAATGTCTGTTTCTGCCAACTTTTTTTTGTTGGGGGGGGGGGGGCAAGCCAAACCGTAAACATCATTATTCACTGACGAATATTTTTCATTATGGGCGTGGAAGGTCCACGCAGGTCGCAAAGGGTCTGTTTTCTACCAACAGGCCTCAAACGAGGATAAACGCGTAAAATCTTGAGCGAACTTGAGCCTTTACGCAGCCTGTACCCGCCGGGTGGAACGTGTTTCACAGCAGCACGATGATTTGTGTGTGTGCATGTAAGATGAAATATTCTTTAAAAAATCTAGCCACTTATTTAGTGTGATGTGTCGCCTCTCATCAGCATCATTATCTGCTCATTGAGAGGAACGCTCTCCCTTAAGTAAACTCCTGCTGTTCGCTTTGGCTTTCCTCGTTCTTTCTTTTTCCAGTCTATAAACTCAACAGTGTCTGTGCCTTCATTTTGACAGAACGAACCCAGCTCTGCTGATGTTGTGAAAAGCTGGTCATTTTAACCTCCATGGAACCAGGAGCCTTATTTACATCGCAGCGAGGTTTTATCAACTTTTACGCACGAACGAACGAACGAAAGAAAACTTGCTGGATCGATTCCAGATGCGCAAACACTAACTGAGAGATAAGACAGAGGGCAGCGAGTGGAAGAGGAGAGAGTGGGGTTATTTGCACTTACGTCGTGTCCCGCTCTGGTTAAATTAATCCGTGGAAAACGCAGAGAGCGCTGCTGCAGGCTGATGGCTGTCCTGGCCTCAGGTTTGCTAGTGACATGGACACAAAGTTCCACGGTGCGTCAGAGAGTCAGAAAAAAAGGCGTCAGTCAGTCAGACCCCCTGTTCTTCCTTTTCTTCTTCCCTCTGTGTTGTCAGACATGAAGGCTGTGGAAGAGTGAGGCTTGATCCCCACGCAGGGTATAGCGAGGGAGGGAGGGAGGGAGAGAGAGAGAGGGAGAGAGAGGGAGAGAGGGAGGAGGAGAGGGTTGACTTCATGCTAAATATTGTGCGTGCAGGTCCACTGTTGAAAGGACGGCCCCCTACTCACTCTCTGTCTCTCTTTCTCTGTGTCTCTCTTTCTTTCTGTGTGTTTGCACAGCGGTTACATCCTCCACCCAGAGAGTCGGCGGTGCGATCCCAGTCCTCGCCATCTGCATGCTGAAGTATCTTTGAGCAAGATACTGAATCCCAAAGTTCTGCCCATATATGTACTCTATAATTGACAATAACCTGTACCGTGATGAGCTATATAAACAGACCATTTACACCCCCCCCCCCCCACACACACACACACACACATCTTTCCCTCTCGAGCCTCCACAGTGAAGCTCTTTATTATGTTACCTGCACTGCTTTCACTTAGGGTTACACAGATGTTTGATATATTTCAGCTTGCATGTAAAAATTGTATTAGTCTGATAAATTAATTTTACTCAAATTTATAAAACACTAATGACCATTGCTCTGACCCTTTATGTTATATGCTTAAAGTGAATAGGAAAGTATGAATCTTTACAAAAAACAGTACAATTTGTAGCTGCTGCTGTTCCTTTAAATTGTTAGTGGAGGTTGGCTACATCAAGGCACTCTGCTAATTTATGAATATTAATGGGGTTGGTAGGGTGTTTTTTATATTGTATATATTGACAGTTTGCTGTGTTTCTATTAACTCAGGCTTTGCTGATAGCTCCCTCTCAGCTGCCACGGAGGCAGGCCTATCCCCCGACTGAAACACACCTTCATTCGGTTTGGTTTTATCCTGTGATCACTCATAAAGTGATTAACTGAGGGATGGATCACACAGGTTTGTGCAATATTGACCATGGGAAATCCCTTACATGAGCTGCAGTCGCGTTTCCTCTCCAGTATGCTCGGACCAAAAGGATCCTCATGGCCTAAACACCACTGGAAGGTTTCAGGAGGCGCTAAGCACTAGATTAGGAAGGGGATGGTGCATTCAAAGTCAAAAAGTCAAGATGACAGACTGCAGTAGTTATAAATAATGCTCTTTATATTTAATCTGCTTGTAGCCTATACCTGTGATGGTGAGATGACGATTAGGAGGGAAGGAGTTAAGGGAACGTCAAAATGCAGCCCAAGATTTAAGAGTGTCTGGAGCGCTTTAGCTGAGCAGGATCCAGCGAGCAAACTGGACACTATAGTTTGGTTCATCTTGTGTATGCTTTGGATCCCACATCCTTGATATACACTATTTCATTTTGTTGATTAATTTTATTTTACTTCTCACTGCTGCCAGGTCACCATCATGTTTTCTAGTGCACATGTGTGGAGAGAGATACCCATCTGATTGTATACACAGAAGCATGTGAACATCTGTGTCTGTTCTTGAGAAGGGCTTGATGGCGAGTCTACACAGAGGGCTTTTCAGTTGTCATATCTCATGTCTGATAACTTTAACCAGTCCAGCTTTTTACACACATCTGTGCTGTACACCTGTTATACCACCAAAGACTAGTTTTACCATCCAAGTCTATTTTTCTGCCTTTTACACCTGTCACTGTATCATATTTGTATTGGGGATTGATCATTTTATTATGTATTTTGTCCTTTGGCTACCAGGTAGTATTTGTGAGACAATATCATATTTATATTTTGTCTGAAAACAAAGACAGAGAAATATGCTCAGATGGGAACAGCTGCACTTGGACTTTGGCTTCTTTGAAATACAGGTGTCCACAGACAGCACTCCACTCAACTGAAGTGAGACAGAAACGTAAAACAACTGTCCAGTTTGTTAATATCCATAATGGATTCGCAGGACTCTCCAATGGTAGCCATCTTGGTTCTCCTTAATGTTTTTGTCACTTATACTTTAAGAATAAATTCTTTATGGTTTTATTCACTATATTTTATTATTTTTCATATTGTGCAGTTACTGTCATGTTAGAGCAAGCTGGCACGCACACTTCCTTCAGGATTAATTAAGTCTTATCTGATCTTATCTATTCTTATCTAAATACCACAGCCACAATCCAGTCAGTAATCACTTTAAACCTGCCCATGTGTAATTAAAGGGTTGTGATTGGCCAAGCCAGGTTCAGGGTTAAGAGAGTGAATGAGCTCACTGATCGGTCTGGTTACCTTGCTAGCGGCTTGTGAATGCACCTTAGAGTTCAAGATGCTTCTGCTTTTTCAACAGAGCTAGGTGTGGGACCATGGCAACCATGACTATTACGGCAAAGGAAACAGCACAGGAGTTAATTTACAGGTTTTTTATAGTTATCTGACACATTGTCAACACGGTGAAGAGGTGTCGCACTAATGATTTTAAAGCAGAATAGTGGAATCTCACTAATGAAGAGTGCAGAGACTTTTGTCATTCAATGATTTGATGCTGGGGCATCCAGTGGCCCAAAGGTCAAAGCCACATAGCACATAACCACAATGTTATGTTTCATGAGCCGCACAAAAATAAAATCTTTGTGATTGCTCTAACTGCACATGGCTGCTGTGTGTGGAGAACAGTGCATTAGAACAAATTGTCCGGACATCTTGTGATGTCACAACAAAACAGTCATCGGCCTCAGCCCCACCTCTAGCTCTGCGTACCTGGACTCTCCCACGCAACCTGACAGGCTTTGGTGTGCGGGTTGGTGTGGAGTGTTTACCCGAAATCTGCTGTATTTTTATTCAAACTCTATACAGGGCACTAGATATTTTGGTCGCCTCTCATCAAAAACATCAACATGTTTTTTTAGTTGCACATGGATTGAAATAAAACAAACAGCTGTTGTTATGCCTGTGTGTGTGGACCAAAAACTTGCATTCTCACAGTGAAGGGAAAGATGAATGAGATTCAGGTGCATAGAAAACTTGCATCATGTATTTTCCCTCAAAATATTTCTTGCTTAAAATACTGAAATAGCCATGGAGTGCGGCAGGTTGTTAGGTTTACTCATCTGTAAGGAGTGATTGCTTGTATCAGCAGGACCTCGTTCTTGCAGATCCATCCCCGATTGCATACCACACAGGCTCAGGCTCTGAATGATGTCAAAAAGAGGGCAGCATCTGTATCCAGGATATTCTAGCTTTTGGTTTAATGGGACTAATTGGAGACGCAATGTCCTTCGGTATATATGGAGGGGAAGACTAAATGTAATTTGACTAATTAAGATGACATTTTGTAGGATGCGGTGTTGAACATCTTTCATGCCACAGGAGCGCAGGACCCACTCACATAGGCTTATATGCCAGTATCAAGTGAATATCAAATGATACAATAACTCATGGCAAATTTTAAGGTTAGCATCGTCTGTGTTGACATGCTGACGTAAAGCTCACAGCCCCAATGTGTTCAGCCTCAATGAAGTATTAGCACTGGCTGTAGACTTCTCAGTGAAGTGACTGCCATTAATCGGTAAAGTATTTATTGAAATGCTGAACATAAAATATTTTGCCAATTATTTTATGAAAAGGAAACTTGGAAATTTTACTGTAAAGGGGTTTGATTTAAATGTAGGTAGAGTGTAATTGTCTTACTGTTACACTGATTCAAAGAAGATACAAGTCCCACTTATTATGCTGTTGTACATACCGCCCACATTCGTCATCTTTCAATGACCTGTGCTGGTGATGCTGGAACTCAGAGGGTTGCGTAATCAACCATCAGGACACACTATGTATGAAAATGAGGTAAACTCAAATGCAGGTGTAATCGTTTTTCTGACTTACTGATTTAGTCACAACATAACATCAACTCATGCATTGAGTAACATGCAAGAAATCAGTCCACCTTAAAAGTTCCTCATAGCTGTTGGGAGAATTTTAGCTGCACGGTGAATTAAATCATTTTATAATTTATTATCTCACGTTAGTAGTAAGGATGAAATGCCAGGGAAAGGTCCTTTCATTCATCATTCACTCTGCAGATGTTTTCATTTGTAAAGACACATGTTAAACTTGTTAAGCTTGTGCTACTTTCACAATGGTAAATGTCATTATGTAGAGGTTTTCTAATCACATGTACACATGTGCTTTTTCACCTATGTTGCTTATGTCACACAACTAACAACCAACAATATCTATGCTCTCAGATGATTGAAAGTTGTAGTTGGACCATGTATGTGGTTACGTAACCTTCAAAATGAACCACAATTTAGATGTGTGTGTTCATGTTAATAATCTGTATTTGGACTGATCTGGAAATAAGGGCTTGGGAACCTCTCTCCCCTTACAGCTTATAAAAGCTGCAGCCCGAGATGATACATCTTAACATTGCTATTTATTTACAGATTAAATAAGCATTTTGTTTAACTGGACAGTGCAAAACTGTTTCCCCAGCTTTTAATTCTGTATGATAAGCTAGGCTAATTGGCTGTAGGTAACTAAATGAATCAATGATATAAGTTAAATAAATAAATAAAAGTGTCTCTAATAATACATATTAGAAGAGGCTGAACTAGGGGATTTGTAGACTCAACCTTGATATTCCATCAATCTTGTTTACAGCCCTGTGTTTCACCAGTAAAACTATTTCACTTGAATGATCACAAAAGAACAATTGTTTTAGAAAATATCTGTTTTCTTTTATAAAAAGTCAATCGATGGTACTTGAACTAGTGGAGAAAAGTTTATATGTTTTAAAGATGCCAAGAAACATCCAATCAATGGATTCCTGTGTTTTAATGTCAGTAACGTACAGGATTCAAAAACATAGATGCTAACGCTAAATGGGAAACACTATAAACAGGACTGATTGCCCCTCCCACTTTGAAACTGCAAAGGGAAATTATTGTTATTATTATCTTATGTCATGCACACATTTGAATGGCCATGATCATGCATTAAGCACTGCTTAAAATTATCTATGGAATGTTAGAGCAACTTGTTATAAACAAGAATCAATTTATAACATCTGCATCTTTCAAACAAGCGCATACTCACAAATATGACGTAAGTATTCCACAACACAAAGCAGGCTCTATATTGTGTTGTCTTGGTTTTGTTTGCATGTTCTTTTGAAGACAAAATGCTGAAATCTTTGCAACGGACATCTATACAACAAGGCAAAGCAGTAACTCAATATGACATATAGGCATCACTCACCGAAGCCTGACACAGCGGTATGTAACTCTACTGTTTTGATCTAAACATTTTGGATACATGAGCTGGCAAAAATTAAAGTGATGGCACTGCTCTTATTATCATGTCTGTTATTAATGATGAACAAACTCTTGTCCAAGACACTAGCTTACATAAATATTTCCATTTTGGATGAAGGAAATGTAATCAACCAGAATCCAGCAATTTTTTATGTAGCCAGATGGGGACAGAGATACAGTGGATGTGTAGGACAAAGTCCTGGTTATTAGCAATGATTTCTTAGACAGTTGCTGTTAAGACTGTTAGTAAAGTCCATGGGATCCCATTTTTGTTTCCCACATGACATTATTCATACCATTGCATTGTTAATGTATATGCAAGAGCATGTCAACTGTATAAGAAAAGTGTTGTTGTGGCCTAATAGCGCAGAAAACTGTGGTGCCGTGGAAAATGTTGAGCGTGCATTTGCACTATGTATGTGGGTTACAAACTAACCCACATACTGTTGATACCACCCTTGATTATAAATACAACACTTTGTTCATTAATGTGGCAGCCATTACTATTTAACTTTATAATGTGTATCACATAAGACTTCACAATACAGTCTACCATGGAGTAAATTGGAGCAACAACTGGACATTTTAGGAAAAGATCAATAAATAAGTGTTTGTGAATAATTACACTTACAGAAAAAATTTTTAACAACCTAATTTATGTTGTGTAAACTAAAGAGTAGAAAGGGGAGAACACATTACATCCATAATTTCTTACTGTAGAGGTTTCACTTATTAACCAACATGAAGGCAGTGTGTGGGGTACACAATATACAAGAGGGGTGCTCAGATTTCCAAGATCTGTAGACAAGTTAGACCAACAATCAAGATGTATTAATATATCTTTTCCACTTCACTGACTTTTCATTCTATTTTACTGTTACAAAACTAACATAATTTCAAACTTTGGTTTGGAATGATGTTGGTTTTGTTTGTTTCTTAATCCAGTCCTAATTCAAAACCCTACCTTTCTTAAATTAACATGCTTGTAGCTGGATTGAAAAACTCATCCATTTAACATAACCAGTTTCATAATAGCAGTTATCCATGATCAGGCTCAGTGAAGACAGCTCAGAGCCAGATGAAGCAGGACACTTTACAAGCTTAGATGAACACCAATGTATATGTTTCAAATTCATTCACTCTTTTCATTCATTCATGCTGATGGTTGAAAGTTCATTCTTGACATTGGAAATAGCAGTTTGATGAAATAATCTGAATTTATGGGCCATTTAGTAGTTTTGTCCAGAGCTTTCAACCACAGCTGAGTATGTAACAGCTGTGGTGAACACTACATCAGTGAGGCAGAAAGAACCCTGTTAACAAGAGACTGCACCAACATGACAACATCAGCTGTCTGTGAACACCAGACCACAACCTCTCACAGTGTACACTGAGGAGCGGTCAAAGGTCAGTAACCAGGAGTCAGCGGATGGCAGAAAAAGAATCAGGGAGGATTCTCACACATGATGAGCAGGAGATATATTGGACACCTATAAAGTAAGTTACAACTTGCAATATTTTTGCCATGGCCCAAGTAATTTTTTCAGGTTTTTCAGATATTGAATTTATGATATTTATTAATAGTTTCACTCAAAAAGTTTATGACAGTACATGACCATTGACATTCAACTAACAATGTCTGTCAATTATGGAATATAAGAGGAATAAATGACTTAGGTACATTATTGAACATGCGTTTGTGACAAGCAATTTTAAACCTTAAACTCTGTCAACAATAAAGCGTAATTAACAAACTAACTAAACATAATGCTGAGGAGGCATGTGCATCTCCTTAGTTCTCCCTCCGGCTCTTCTTTGCTGGGTGCTTGACTGATGCCTATTAATGTGGCAAATTGTCAAAGAAGTGATGACACTCTACTTGGAATTACGTGTTTCATTGTCTGGAGGTCCTGGAACTTTCTCTCCTTGATTGGCAGAGCACATGGAAACATTCTCAATTTGGCCCCTGTATCCTTTGTGGCAGTGCTTCCCATGCAGAGTCCTCAGAGAAGGACAGCTTGAAACATTCATTGCTAAACTGAAGAGCCCGCAAGTGATTCACAGTCGGATCTCCAGCTTATTTGCCTGGTCTGATGCTTATGAAGTAAGATCTATTCCTTTTCAGGAACTCATCATGCTTGAGCACCTTCACATGGTAAGGTGATGACCTGATTCTTGCAGTCTGGAGTATGATGACTTAGTCTTTCGTGGTGAAGTTATCCGTACTATAGTACTATGCATGCTGTCACAATCCATTTGTGTGTGCTCTGCAACAGGAGTCTGGATCGCTTACAACATCATCAACATCAGATATGTCCTCTTCATGGTGTGGATGTGTCTGCTTGGCATCTTCAACAACATCAACGGGAATGTTTAAGGTATTGTCTGCTCCATCTGAAACAGTCTTGGTACATGCTGCTTCATCTCTTCGACAGCCTCATTGTCATTCTCAATGGATGAGGCCTGATCGGCGTCTGAATTGTCAAGTCCATCTCCAACCAGAAAGGAAAAACATTTCAGCCCTTTGAGGTGTACAGTCACAAATGTGTGATTATTCTGAAAAACATTAATTGCATCGTGGTCACTTGTATTAAGCCACATCAGGGATTCCCAAAGTGGTGTGCATGCACCCACGGGTGCAGAAGATTTCGTAAATTTTAGGTAAATTTTTGTTCTATTTGATGCAGCCGCCAGAATAAAAAGCTTGAAAAATTGCCTAAGTTACATTGTCTTTTGTCTTAGACAAAACAAAACACCCTAAGTCACACTCTTGACATGGGCCGTAATTCTACAGGGGTAGAATACCATGATCTGTTAAACTGAGGATGAAGGCAATTTTACCAGAGGTGGCCAACATCATGAGGAGATGATTTCGGAAATTAAAAAAAAAATTGTAAAAATTACTTAGATCATTATTTTATGAAGGTGACGATAAATCTCTTACACATGCTTGAGATGAGTGGCAATACAATTGAATCAGGCACTCAGACAATATTGAAGTCTTCATATATCTACTTGTATAAACAGGATACATTTTGTGAAATACTAGGATGTTTATTTGGTCATTTACTGTCCAGAAGCCAGATTACACTCATCAAGTACTTTATTAGGAACACCTTATCATCTGCTTATTCATCCATAACTATATATAACTATTGGTTTCAGACTGGCTGGTTTGAGGGATATCTGACAGTTTATCTCCTGAGATTTCCCCACACAACAGTGTGTGGTGTTTTTATCTAAGTCTTACATTTTAAATTGCTAGTTTTATTTGACCGTTAACAGTTCAGAGGCCAAGTATGTTCATTTTGCTAGAGTATGTGTTTAAGACAAAGAGAGGCAACAATAAAAAAGAAAACATGTTTAAGCGACAAATTCTCAACCCCATTGATGCACTTGTTGGCCTTATCCCTGTGTGTCAAGAATAAACATTAATGCTCAAAAATCAAACCTGGTACATTTGTGTCACCAAATCGTCAAATCCTGATTTTCAAGAGTAGCCTGTAGACACAATATATACTGACAATATGTCATAGCATACATATCATTAACAATATGCCCCAAACGTATATAAATATTTTTTTATATACGTTATAAACGCGAGTGAGCCCCGCTCACTCGCTCAGAGACACAGCCTTATTCATTATTCGTGTGCAAGTCGCTCCCAGCCACACATACAAACACACTCACAAGACCACGACGTTGCATTACAACCTTATTAACATCACACACACTGTATCAGCAAACAGACACAACCATGGACAAGTTTCTGATTCGTAAAAGTCCAGCAACCGATGTGCCAGTTGCGAAGAAGCCAATTTGCAAATATGACGAGAGCTATTTGCAGTTTGGTTTCACCGTCACTGGCACGACTGAGCATCGTCCTCAGTGTGCACATCATTGTGCGGTGCACATCATCGTGGGGCAGTCATAATCACTGCACATCATCCTGCAGCGCACATCATCCTGCAGGGCATATCATCATCAGCGCACATCATCCTGCAGGGCATATCATCATCACCGCACATCATCGGCGCACATCATCCTTAGGCGCAAATCAGTGCATATCGTCCTGCAGTGCACCTCATCCTGCTCCGCACATAATCCTGCAGCACACACCATCACCGTCCTCAGTGTGTTTTGTGTGCCGAGGTGCAGGCAAATGACAGCACCTCATGAGTCATTGAATTCAGTCTCTTTTGGCTCATTTTGCTGGTCCCAAGCCCAGATAAAGGAGGAGGGTTGGACGTAGAGATAGCAATGCCGCCCCACTTAACAGTGCACATGATCCTGCGGTGCACAAAAGATCCTGCGGCGCACATGATCCTGCAGCGCACATAATCATCTTGCAGCGCATATCATCCTGGGGCGCACATCGGCGCACATCGTCCTGCGCTGGGCATCATCGTGGGGTGCGCAACGTCCTGTGGCGCACTTCATCCTGCAGCCCACATCATCGTGTGGCGCAAGTCATCCTGCAGCTTATATCATCATCACCCATATCATCGTGCAGCGCACATCATCTTGCAGCGCACATTGTCATGCGGGGCACATCATCATGCAGCGCACGTCATCCTGCTGCGCACATCATCGTGCAGCGCACATCATCCTGCTGCGCACATCATCCTGCCGCGCACATCATCCTGGGGCACACATCCGTGCACATAGTCCTACGGCGCACTTCATCATGGAGCACATCGTCCTGCGGCGCACCTCATCGTGCAGCGCACATCATCCTGCGGCGCACATCATTGTGCGGTGCACATCATCGTGGGGCAGTCATAATCACTGCACATCATCCTGCAGCGCACATCATCCTGCAGGGCATATCATCATCAGCGCACATCATCCTGCAGGGCATATCATCATCACCGCACATCATCGGCGCACATCATCCTTAGGCGCAAATCAGCGCATATCGTCCTGCAGTGCACCTCATCCTGCTCCGCACATAATCCTGCAGCACACACCATCACCGTCCTCAGTGTGTTTTGTGTGCCGAGGTGCAGGCAAATGACAGCACCTCATGAGTCATTGAGTTCAGTCTCTTTTGGCTCATTTTGCTGGTCCCAAGCCCGGATAAAGGAGGAGGGTTGGACGTAGAGATAGCAATGCCGCCCCACTTAACAGTGCACATGATCCTGCGGTGCACAAATGATCCTGCGGCGCACATGATCCTGCAGCGCACATAATCATCTTGCAGCGCATATCATCCTGGGGCGCACATCGGCGCACATCGTCCTGCGCTGGGCATCATCGTGGGGTGCGCAACGTCCTGTGGCGCACTTCGTCCTATCACCCATATCATCGTGCAGCGCACATCATCTTGCAGCGCACATTGTTCTGCTGCGCACATCATCGTGCAGCGCACATCATCCTGCGGCACACATCACTGCACATCATCATGCGGCGCACATCATCCTGTGGCGCACATCATCATCCTGTGGCGCACATCATCCTGCAGCACACATCATCCCCGCACATCATCCTGCGTGGCACTTCATCCTGCCACGCACCTCATCGTGCGGCACACATTATCCTGCTGCTCATATCATCATCACCGCACATCATCGGCGCACATCATCCTTGGGCGCACATCGTCTTGCAGCGCACCTCATCATGCTGCACACATCATCACCGCACATCATCATGCAGCGCACATCATCCTGCAGCACATATAATCATCATTGCACATCATCCTGGGGGCACATCATCCTGTGGCGCACTTCATCCTGCAGCCCATATCATCGTGTGGCGCACGTCATCCCGCGGCCTATATCATCATCACCCATATCATCGTGCAGCGCACATCATCTTGCAGCGCACATCATCATGCAGCGCACGTCATCCTGCTGCGCACATCATCGTGCAGCGCACATAATCCTGCGGCGCACATCATCCTGGGGCGCACATCGTCCTGCGGCGCACATCATCCTGCCTCGCACATCATCACCGCACATCATCCTGCGGAGCACATCATCCTGCGGCGCACATCATCCTGCGGCGTACATCATCCCCGCCTATCACCCTGTGGCGCACATCATCGTGGCAGACATCATCCTGCAGCGCACATCATCACCACACATCTGTTGAGTTCATGATTTTTTTTGTTCCTGTATTACTACAACTGTACAGTCATGGCCTTTGAGGCACAATTATGTTTACATTTTTCTACAGACATTCTGTTTGCACTTTTGTTATTGCACTAAAAATATGCACTATTTCAGGATGGATGTTCTGTTTTCTCTCTATTGTTTTATATTAATGTATATAGTTTTAAGTTAAGCAAGACAGGTGTCTGTTTAAGAAAGATTCTTATTTTATTCAGTTAATTTTGTTTATTATTAAAGTGTATTGGTGGATAATAATTTGTTTTCCTCGTGTTCATGTCATTCAAAAATATTCATTTAATTCAATTCAGGGTCAAATAGTTAAAAAATCGATTCACTCACAAAAAAAGGGGCTAAAAGAATTCACCACTCCAGGAAGGGAGGAGGCAATGGGGTCGGCCGGCCCTGCCAATGAGGTGTCCCTTATTTATTTTTCGGAGAGTTGGCAACCCTAGTCTCATCCATAAGGAAGTATCTCACAGAGATCCAGAGCCTGGCAGGTGAAAGTACATAGTCTATTACACTGTCATGTTGTCAGAGTGGGTGTGTTCCCTCCAATGGAGAGGCAGACTGTGCTTTCGTCATCAACCCTGTCGCAACCAAACTTACTCCACTATCCTACTTTGGTCCCGCCTTCTTTTTCAAACTTATATTGTTATTTAATAACCAAAGTTATTGTATATTATTTAAACGATACTGTAAATATGTATAGAGCGTTAAATATAATTATTTGGCATCTACGTACAGTGTCGAGGTGCGCATGACGCTTAAAGGCATCACTTTGTGGCCTGTCAATCATACCCATGTCATCACGCTAGGTTGAGAGCGCAGAGTTTTTCCACGTCAGTGTGTTTACCAGACTGACAGCCGCAGGAAGCTGCTGCATTTATTCACCTATGGGCCTTTTTAATTGAAGAGTGAGCGAAGAAGCGGTGTTTGGAAGTATTGTGTTATCAAGCAGTGGAATGACGGTAGTTTCCATTCTGTCTGTTTGTCGTAGTGAACTGAACTTTGCTCATCTTCATTCACTGTTGGCCGACTAGCCTGCGAGCTGGCCAGGCTAGGATAGCATTGGCTACAGCAGGACTCCGTCTTTGAAATAGCAACAACACACACAGGTAATATACTTGTTTTTTGTAAATCCAGATAACCTTCTTGGTGCGTATGTTAGTAGGCATTTTGCTTATGAAATGAAACAAATACATCACTGCTGTCACGAAGCGCAAACACTGGAGACACATCTTGTTACCCTTAGCCAGTGGACATGCTAGCTAGTTGAGCTAGGCTAAGTGGTTGACTGTTAGGTCTCTGTGGAGGTAAGTGGTCTTGCTAATGCAACAGCTTTATAAACACTGTGACACAGTACGTTGATCGATTAATCAAAAAGTATTGACGTGTCCTCTCCTTGTGTTTGTTGTTTATGTCTATTCTTTAGACATCTCAATGTGCCGGGGAGTTAGCTTCTTAGCTTTATCTTAGAGTGGACGCTCTTGGCTCCATCTCATCAGCTAGCTAGCACCTCCGTAGCTTAATTGTCAGCCAGTGAGCTTGCTCGTCTCCCTTGTAGGTGTTTGGCTGTATGAATTATGTTGCAGTTTAATAACACCTATTAGGTAAGGCATTATGGGGATGGAGGAGCTATGCTTGAAACTGAAAGCTGGAGCTGAAGATCTGTCAGAAGTAGCTGTGGTATAGTGACATTCAGCTGTTTGTTATCTTGAACCAACATGAATGGCTGGCTGTCACTGATATCCAAGTATGAGGGGAAGGGAGGGGGGGTTGCCAATAGATTGATGCCAATGAATTATGCATTGGGAAGCTTCGACCAGGGCAGGTGCAAAAAAGAAAATCTGTTTCTAAAATAAACTAATGAACACTGATGAATCCTCTAAATAGTGATGAACCATTTTTGCCCCTGAGCTTTAAGGTAAATGTAGTTTTAGATAGTGACCTGGTGGGGAGACGTAACATGCAGGATTCTTAATTACTTTGCCTGCTGTTTGAGGGGACATATAGTGTTAATAGAATTACTTCAGAAGTCAGAATGAGAACGTCTGAATAGTAAATTAGGCATTCATTGTAAAACCCTATGAGACCCTATGAGAGATGATTTTGAGGCTAAATGATTAAACTTGATCTGACTAGATTAGGTGGCATCACTAGTGTAATGCTGCTGGACAAACCTGATGGTACATTGAAATAGTTTGCTCCTTCATACAGTTGTGAGAACTAGAGATCGATGGTTTTCTGAATTTGTGTTGGAACAAATAATAGCACACCATGATAAAAGAGCTGTTGAATATCAGATGAATCCACCTGAATACTGTCCGCTTCAGAGCTGTTGACTTGGACTTTTTTTTAATCTCCTTTTCACACTTCTCCTCCGAGTGTGTTAAGGTGGAAACGTCTGTGTGCTCTGTAAATTGTGTTGGAGAATGTAATATCAGATCAGGGCTCAACATCAATTCAGATTGGAATTGGTGGTTTAAAACATATAATCTTTACATCCCTAGTGAAGTCTCATTTATCTGACCATCTTAACAGCTATAAGCCCGTCTCTCTGTCCTTACTTCGAGCCTTCTACCTATAAAACTTTCATCCTCTTGTTAATCTGGACAGGCTGCTTGCCAAGAATTGGAAAGAATGTGGCCTCACTCAACTAGTCGCTATGTTCACATGTCTTCTTGTATAATAAGAGTATTATTTGGCATGCCATTCATGACACAAGGAAAAGGTTAATCCAACCATTTTGAAGAGTAAATATGAACAGCATGTCATTTTGATTCTGTTTGGTTATCTGTATTGGTTTAAAGCATTGTAGATATGGAAATTAGCTTTTTTTCGTCTTTCTATATTCATTTGAAGGTAGTTGTTTTTAGTTTGACTCTAAGCTTAGGAACTTGATTTTCATATACTTTTGCAGTGTTTTTATATTTGATCTATCATATCTAAAATATTTTGTATCCATTACTTGGGCGGCTGTGGCTGAGGGGTAAAGTGGTTGTCCTCTAACCTGAAGGTCGCCAGTTCGAATCCTAGTCTGACCAACCTGCATGCCAAAGTGTCCTTGGACAAGATGCTTATCCCCGAATGGCCCCCCCATAGAATAACTAAGTGCTGCGAATAGATGCACTGCATGAATGTGTGTGTGAATGGGTGATTGTAAACCTGTACTGTAAAGCGCTTTGAGTGGTCATCAAGACTAGAAAAGCGCTATATAATTACAAAGCCAAAGCCATTTACTTATACTTAATTAGAGTGTGCAATCATCAATTTTTGAAGGTGATTAATGTTAACCATGTAATTACAGTGTAAGTTATTTGTTCTAATACCCCTTATTTTATTATCATATATGCAACTTCAATGTAGTCTTTAATAATGGTAAAGTCAGTTATTTTATTGTAATTGTTGTCATCACTCTTAATGCTGTTATTTTTACATGGAAGGTACTGTTAAAATACATATGTTGGTTTAAAAGAGCTTTAACATTATATTGAAAACCAATACTCTTTGACACATACAGAAAGCTGTGGTTTCATTGGTTTCTCATATGACCAAATCAACATGCCAAACTTCATGAAGATCTGTGATGGTGTGGACCAATAGTGTGATGATATGACAAGGAATGACCTGAAAAGAGATTGTTTCTACAAGAGGATTTGAGTGATACATATTTTGCACACTAAGCTGAGTCCAAGCATGTGTTATATAATATAAGCTGAGGGTAGCATCTATGTTTTAGAATACAGGGTTTTCTCAACCATTATAAGACAGCACTTATGAACTGAGTTCTCTGCTGCTCTGGAGAGAAAGGAAACTGTTGGAGACAATATTTAGACAAATTAAACAACATGCTCATTCCTAGCAACATATTTTCTTTTTGTGTGGAGCCAACACCAGTGTAACTTTGGCCTTTAACTGAGTGTTGGATTATGGGTTGTGTATAGCCTTTATGTTTCGAAGCTAGCAAAGGTTTTTACACCAATCTATAGTGAGTTCTCCAGAGCTGATCAGCCTAAAACATGATAGTAAAGTTTAACAAGCTGTAGTTTCTGAAGGCTGCTGCAACATGTTCAAAATAATTTCATTATGAATGGAAATAAGTTCTTGGCATCTCCGGAAGTCTTTATTGTAGAAATGAACCAGGGAGTTATCTGTCACACAGCCATAAATTATTAATCATTAAGTATAATAAAGGTCTCACTTGTTTCATTGCACTTTTCCTCTGCTCTACACACATATACCTAAGATAAGTAATTGCTGAAGAAAAAATATAGTTTTGATTTACAATTTTATAAGCAGGGAATAATTACGCCAGTAATGTGGACTCAACATACTATAGTCAATGAAATAAGAATGTGGGCATTTCTGGTTTCAAGAGATGGGAGAGTGACAGACATAAGCTATTTGGTGTGAACTTCCCTAAAGAACATATTCATGAATTTGAAAATATGTATCTTAGGTGTATCTTGAGCAAATAAGTAATATAAAGGGACTATACGTGATATTACTGAATTACTGCACAGCCCTGGTTTGAATTTCAGCCAAAACCATATCCACTTCTCTTTCTCTCTCAGAAAAGCAGCATGGTGGACAAGAATATCTACACCGTCCAGGGAGAAATTGGCACTGTTGTTGGGGCTATCAAGAGGAACTCCAGATGGAATACTCATACTCCCCTGGTAAGTTAAATTAAACAATTCTTCATTAGTATTTGGTTTTAGAAACTTTGGTATCAGTGACTGCTTCTAAATGTTTCTTGCAGCCATATAGAAGCTTGTTTGCTTGAATCTTCGCTACTCTTCCATTACCTTCTGGTAGTGGCAGTTTTCAGCCCTGGAAAGGTTTTTACTGGAATTTAGCTCGGGACTAATTTAGGTCAGAACTCACTGGCCAGGTGAAAACAATCCATCCTTTCTTCTTCAACCATTCTTTTTAGCTGCAGAAAGTGTGATTTCGGGGGTTTTCCACATACCTAGTTTTCTGACACTTTGTTACACAGGTTCCTTTACAAATATGTCCTTGACACATTCAATGCCCCCAGCAGAGACAGCAAAGCTGCCCTGCAGCATGGCAGAACCTCCACCATGTTTCATTCTCTGCAGTGATTTGTTTTCTTATGGGCTTAATTTAGCTGCTCATAAAGAAACTTATGCACTATATTCTAAAAGACACTTTAACTCTACTTTAGTCTCATCTATCCACAGAACATTATCCCAGTAAGACTGTGGCGTAATTATAGATTTTTTGCAAGCATTAGTCTTGCCTTTTTGTGCCTTTCATTCAATAGAGGTGTCCCACTTGGACTATGCCCATGGAGCCCTTTGTTTAGTGTGTGGTGTATGGTACTGACTGAAACCACATCTCCAGATGGCTCCAGGTCAGCCTGAAGCTCTTTATATCTCTTGTGAGGTGTTTGTTCCACAAGATGCACCAAGCTTTACAGACTTCTGAGTTTCCTCTCAGTACAACATCTTTGAAGCGATAAACAGTTTTGTGACTAACAAATTCTTTCATTAAAATGTGTTGAATTCGATTTTATTGGTTGATACAAGTTTTGTGAAAACTGATAATTGTGCACAGGTGAGCCTTATATGTCTGCAATTTCAACTCAAACTCTTCAAAAGGGTGCAAATTATATATAATGTATAATTATTTATATTATTCCCTATATCACCCTAGACATTGACTGGATAATCCGATCGTATAAATTACTTAATTTGCATTTATTTCTCAAGATCTTGAAAAATGAAACTCATCAAATCATGGGTGCCAATGCTTTGGACCATGACGGTATTAAGTTCAATGACTTAAAAAACACTCTTTTCAGATATTGTTGTTGGGTTGCACTTTATCAGCTGTCTACGCAACCTTTTTGAATATAAGAACGGCCTCCAATTCTCACATATTTCTTCTCCCAATAACTGAAAGTGAACTTGACAGGCAATTTACCAAAATAAAATAATTTTCAATCGCAGCGTGACTCTCCAGGCAACAAAGAGAGTGAGGGAACACCAAACACAGCTTTAGAAAGCTTTACAAAAGATGTGTCTGTCAGAGACTGGGTAGTAGGACAGCAGAGTCTGTGGCTGTGTCCGGGTCCCATTTGGACATTTTAAAGAAGCTGGGGGTGGACCTGATGCGTTGACCAGTCGGGAAAGGGAAAATGTACAATAAACGATAGCACATAGGAGAGAGACTGAGAAAACAAGACAAAACACACATGCGCTTATAGGTTGAGCAGAGTAAAGAGGCTAGGGTGGAACAGGTAAAGTGAAAATAACTCATGTAGACGACAACTGTTCTTTACTCTTTAAGTGCAATAGATATAAAAGGCCAATAAATACAAGCCAAGAAGCTGCAGGGAAAAAGACAAACAACACAAATTGACAACCACAAGAGTGCATACAATAGTACCACCTCTTTCTCCTATTGTTATAATACTACATTCAACCTAAAATCTTAATCCTAAATTCTGCCTTATTAAATTGGAGAATAGAATAATAATTGGGAGCTTAACGTTTTGAAGATTTACTCTTGTATCCTTCCAGGGCTAATCAGTTTCTCAAAGAGCTGCAGGGTCTGTCATCCAGCTATGGCAAAAAGTAACTCAATGGAACTGAACCCAAAAGATCCCTGCGCAGCTTCATGGACAGTAAACAGGACAAAAGGATCACAGACTCAAGACAGTGTTTGCAAAGGATGGACTTGAGGGTTTGGTGAAACTTCAAGTGGTCCCTTTGACTAATGATGATGAGTACTACACATCTTGTCGTCAAATACTGTGGCCTTAAAGTAGAAAGAACTTTGTCATGGTTTTAAAAATTGACATTTACATTACATTTCATTTAGCTGACACAATAGGTGCATTCAACCCCGAGGGTATACAGACCCAGGACGACAAGAATCAAGAAAGTACAATTTCTTCAAAATAAAGCAAAATTACAAAGTGCTGTAAGTAAGTGCCATTTAAGTGCTACTAATGTGTTTGTTTCAAAAGTTGTTAGTATTTTATTTTTTTTTTTCAAGGTATAGTCGGAAGAGGTGTGTTTTTAGTTTTTGGCGGAAGATGTGTAAACTTTCAGATATCCGGATGTCGATGGGGAGCTCATTCCACCATTTAGGAGCCGAATATCGTCAGGGAACCTGTTGGAGGGACAAGTCATAGTTTATAGAACTGGTTCTCTGATTTTCTCAACTGTCCATCACAGTCGAAACCCATGGGTTAAAATGGTTCAGCTTTAGCGGGGACAGAATCAAGAGGAACACAGAAAATTACCTGAATTGACAAATGTGTTGGGTACACAGTAAAAAGCAACATCAGATTTCAGTCCATACAAGAAATAAATGCTGTAAATGTTATAATGACTCTAAATGTGATTGATTTACATGGGTAGATGGATAGATAGATCGATTTATATGAAAATATAATTAAAATGGAAAAATTGCGTCAGATTTTCAGTGAGAAATTTGGACCTGTTTCAGTAAGATACAAATTAAATATAGGTTTGCGAAAGCAACCGTGTGGTATATCATATTCAAAATGATGTTTTACACATCCTTTGTCTTCTAAACTGAAAACTACATCCCCATGCCATATGATTATGTGATAAACATGTTTAATAGATCTTTGACTACATTTTTGAAACCCTGATCATTTATTTATGGGTATGCTGTCCCTGTACAATATGAAATACAATGTGACAATTCACAAGCTAATTTGGTTATCCACTTTGCATCAACATGGTGTACTGACGAGGGAGCTACTTAGCAATAACTGATGGCTGGAAAAGAGAAAACCTGTTGGATATTGTATAGATTTATGCATGGTTACCCCAACAACCGTGTCAGGTCAATGCAAAGATTCTTTTAAGCACTGCCATTATAGTTCTTGGTTCCATCCTCAGACTTTGGGTTCAAATCAGTTTTTTCTGACACCTCAGACACAGGGACCACTTCATCTACTTTCATCAAACCTACTTATTAGTTTGTAGCCTAGGGCTGCTCGATTATGGAAAAAATCATAATCACGATTATTTTGGACAATATCAAAATCACGATTATTTAAACGATTATTAATATGTGCCCTTATTCTGAAGTCTATGCTTTATTTTGTAATCACTTCCGGTTCCGGTAAACACGGCTGCGTGTCTTATTCCTCAGTGAAACCAGGATATCGGTGCCCGGTTATTCAAACCCTTAATAATGGCAACGCTAACACCCTATGACCGCCTGACCGGCGCGGAGAAATGCCAGTCCGGTCTGACCGGTCTGAACAGCCAGGCGGGAGCGCTTGAGAATAGCGGTGCGCGGAGTGGCTGCTTCATGGTGTGCTGCTGCCCTCCCTGATTTTCCACTCGAGCTGTTTTTTCACCGCCGATCACCATACACACAACTTGCTTCCTTAACTTTACTGCTGCTTGAGAGTGAGAGCCAGTCAGCTGTGTCGCTGAATGCTTTGGGGGAAGGACTGAATTGCGCATCTTTCGAAAAAAATGCCAGATAATCGTTTCAACTCGATTATAGTAGTTTGGAGATCGTTTGACCCCATAATCGTAATCACGATTAAATTTCGATTAATCGAGCAGCCCTATTGTAGCCAACATGGAACCTCTATTAGGCTTTTAGCTCTTTATCAAGTCTGAAACAAAAAATGCTGCTTCCCATTTAAAGTTAAAGGCTCAGAATGTAGGATTTAGTAGCATTTAGAAATAAAGTTGCGTATTGAAACCAACTGAATATCCTTCCCCCATCACTGTCCAAAGTAATAGGAGTATGAGGAGCTAGAAAAAGGCCCTCTCTACAACTAGTGTTTAGTAGATCCATTTTGGGCTTCTGTAGAATCCTGGTGGACTTTTTGGAGAAGGACCTGCTCTTGATGAGGATTTATCAGGCTCATATTAAGATAGCAAATTCATTTGTTTCTGGCAATCTCACCAACAGAGCTGGAGCCAGAGTTTTCTTTGCCATAAATATTTCTTATATGTATGTAAAATATGTTGTTTTTATTTCCAAACTTCCCTGCCATGAATTGTTTCTTTAGTTTTTTCTATTTCAAAGAGAGTGAGATCTTCTTTTTTTTTCACTTTATTTACAGGCCCACTTACTTTACTTTATTTTTCTTGCACTGTAGTTACAGTGCAAATACGTTCAAAGGCAATAAAATAGAGTCTGTGACTCATTAGAGGAACTAATGTCTGTGTCGGGGCTAGAATCTCTAGTTGGGGCTTTTTCACTGTCCAAAAGTTTTGAAAAAATGTCTGTGTCTGTTAACTTACTGCTATTGATATAAATGGGCTGGAAAAAATAATACACATCTCTCTGCATAATGCAATGCATTTCAACGGTGTTACCTGTATAACAATTGAATGTAACAATATGTCTTTACCAGGTGACCAAGGGTAAGCATATACATCTAAAAAATATAGGTCCTAAAATTGAGCTCCAGAGCTCACCACATGTTCTAAAGACGTAAGAAGGAGACAATTAATTCGACTGCCAGGCTAAATGAAATACACCAACCTTCAGCTCAAGTCTCTATCTATCAAGTATCAAGATGCCACATCCACTGTGTCAAAAGCTGTAGCTAAGTCTAATCAATTGAGGGTGGACCAGTCTCTAACATCTGCATCCTTTTGAAGATCATTCGCAGTCCTGCGAAATACGTTCATGTATGTGCTCTGATAATTGTTTTGCTATTTGAAAACACCAATGTCTGACATCGCTTCCAGAACTAACTTTTTTTTTTTTTTTTGGGGGATTTGGGCTGCTAAAGAAGGTGGGCATGGGCATATGGAGGACCATACATGACTTAAGTAAAAATAAATAAATAAATAAATATAGAAATAAATAAAAAAGAAAATAAAAAAATGAATACAGAAATAAATAAATAAATATGTTAATACCAAAAGAAATGTCAAAAGAAATGTCTTAAATATATTTTAACATTTATTTTTTCCCTGATACATTTCCTTTTCATTTGCAGTGTCCTTATGCTAATGAGAAAGGCGGGCCTAACCGCAGTCTCATACAGGATTGGTCACAGGAGTGTAATGATCCAGCCCTACTACGTCTGCCTCTCAATGCTGACTGGTGTCCAGTAGCTGTTTGCAGCGTTGAGCCAGTTCACACTTAAAATTAACTAGTTCAAGTTTAGAGGGTTGGTTAAGGTTATTTTTTAAGGGATGATTTAGGTGTCAGTAGTCCTGACTGTGAGCGTCACGTCTCGTTTTTTCTACTGAGCACAAGGAGCGAGCCGAGAGGAGAAGGAGGAAACAGAAACTCCAGCTCGGTACAAACCACCTGCAGCCTCTGCTCAGATCATGAAGCCGCTGATCTCTCAGCAGATGTGAACAGAGAAGCTCTGTGTTTGTAGACGGTACAAAACAGTCCTTGACATTCCATTGCTGTCACTACATTTTACATTGTGTTAGGACAAATTTATTTTAAAAGAGATGTTGTGTGTTAAGTGGAAAGGAATTTATTATTTTTAAATCAGGTTTAAATCAGAAGAATATAAGCCTGGCATATCTGAGTTGTAAAATTAAGTTAATTAGTTTATCGCTACAATTAATTCCGCTTATTTTTAACGTTTGGTAAAAACTTGTTCCTCATTTGCAACATCCAGATCAGGCCTATTTTCACCCAGTTTGAAATCTCTTTGTGATTGAACTGTCGCCGGCAAATTGTATTTCAGTATTCTCATCGGGTTCTATATTATAAATATTATCACCCTGCTAACAGCATGATAAAACAGTTTAAGTCTTATGCTTTGAGCTGGGGCCAGGAACGGCTGACCCTCAATGTGAAACTCTTAATACAACAAGGGGCTCTGTCTGTACACAGTCAATAACCTAGGTATTTCTTTGGAGGCAAAAATATCAAAATAAGTCTAACGAATGTATTTTTGAGTGGGCCATATTTGTTATGCAGAATATACTTAATAAAGTTGACTCTATAATTGGCCCACTACTTATTTCTAGAAAGGGTTGTTTTTAACTCTATATTGCAACTATGACTTCTTGCTTCTCAACATTTTCTCTCACGTTTCTCTGCACAGGATGAAGAACAGGACCCGTTACTCAACAGCTTTGGACACCTCAAAGAAATCCTCAACAGCATTACAGGTATGTGGGAACGGGATGAAGTACGTTGGGTGGAAGGGCATGGGATCTATACCAGTTTGGTTTGTGCCGACCAAACTTTCTGACTGACAGCCTTCTTACCACCGTAAATGAAACAAACCGTTCAGTATTTTAATTTTTTATTGAAAAGCACTCAAAATTCTTATCAAGTTAAGGTCAATACTCTCATTATGTGACTATTCATCAAAGATAGCTGTATTTTGTCTTTAATTTTTCAATGTTTTATCTCATTACATGACTAATCTTCAGGTAGGTAGCACTGTGAGTTCGTTTTACCCTTTTGTCTGAATTGAAAAGTGATATGTAATCAGGTGAGCTCAGTAGATTTCCTCTGAGAAAACAAAGAAATGTCTTAGCCTTTCAAACTTGTCAATATTATCTTGCAACATTGGATCTTTTCTTAAGATTTCCATTATCCCAATTTTTTCCTTAAAAACAATGAGATGTACTTATTTGAGACACCGATAAAGTTAATTGTTGTCTGGTGGTTGAATTCAAGCTTATTTACAAAAACAAGGGAAAGGTCCGTCACGGTGAATGATGAGGAGCAATATCCACCAGGGATACACTAAAGCCTGAAACATGCTTCTGCGACTGCGTCTGCGTCTTTTCACGCCGCTGTGGAGCAAGACTCGTTTTCATTCATGCTTCCCCAACCGTTGCGCGTCTTACAAAGCAATTCCGCGCCAGAACACTAGGCGGAGTAATGCTTTTTGTCGAAGACGACCTTAGAGACGCCTTCTTTCTTCTTCGTGGATTGTTTATTTACATAGCCACTGCGGCTCCTCGTAGCCTTTTTCTGGCGGACAAATCCGCCAGTCAGTGACAGGTTTTACAAGTGATCATACTTTCAGATCTCTTCTGCCAATCGCTCTTCTATTTGGTCCATATTCGTTCTTCTAAATCTTCTGTGATTTCTGCCGGTATTATGGGGCATGAAACCGGAAATGCAGCTCCAGAAGGGATGTAGAGCAGACCAATCACAGCCTTGCGGGCTGAGTGAGCTTGCGGAGCTTTGCCGTAAATTTTAGAAAAGGGGGTCGACACCCGTCAGCACGTAAGGAGGGATACATAAGCACGTAAGGGACCCGGAAGGGCTCTTGCGCTTACGGGCCCGTGAAAACGCAGAAGCATGTTTCAGGCTTAAGAAGTATTACTTTTAACATCCGTTGTTCTCTGGTAGTTCCATTCAATGGAAAATAAGTCCTGTAAGAGAAACCCCAGGATTTAGAATATATATATATATATATATATATATATATATATATATATATATAGTTTATATAAAATGATGACACCTTCTTTACTTCTTGTATTTGGAGACATGTCAGTTTTGTGCAGAGGAAATGTACCTTTCCTTTTATTTTCTGCAGTGTCTAGTTACAGCCCAGGTAAATAAAGTACAAGTAGAAAATGTGTTCTCCCTCTGTCAATAAAGTTTTCTCAAACTTCCTGTTTCATTCCCTATGAAATTCCCAAACACAACTACGACTCTAGGATTAATGTGACAAATGTGACAAATGTGTTAAGCCAGCGGAGTTGTCCAGCTGACAGTGGCTGGTTAGAGCACTATCAGCATGTGTTAATGGTCACATGCAGTTATAACGCCCTGTCACAACGGCGCAAGCGGGCTAGCCACCATGCTAACTGCGGTGGTAACAGCGCAAAAAACATCTGTCACGACTTTAATTTCACAGCAATCATGACACTGTTTCTCAAATACCGTCAGGTTAAAAGCAAACACTTGGTAGTAGTTAGCATCGGGAGTCCATGCTGACTGTGTGTGGAAGCTGGAGGCGAAGCTAGCTAGCTCTGTGTAGCTTCAAGCCGTGGAATTAGCATCGCAGTTTGGAAACAAGTCCGGGGAATGGCTGCGCTAAGAAACGATAACATAAGCATTTTGACCCGCTTGGTGTCACTTTATTTCAGCAAAAACTGTCCTTTCTACGCGTCATCAACAGCTTTTGTCTGTAGTTGCCATCGTTCACTGTGTGTGAGGGAACCCAGGAGGAGGCTTCTTCTGAGTATATAGAACTCATGAGGTAGGTTCCTCTAAGCTTGTCTTCCGCTGCGCCACCTACTGTTCTGGCGGTGAATTGTTTTCAGCAATGACAGCCTTTGGAGAACCGTAAGTTCGTCCGATCCGTCTGCCCCCCGCGTGTAACGGACTCGGAGTATCTTACATCAGGCTTAAAGCAGAGGAGGAGAGGCGTTGAACAAGGCGGTGAACGAGGTAGTAAATGTAAAACAGTGGCTACTAAAACTTTGAATACAGGGTTTCCATGACGGTCCTCTAATACAAACTTATTAGAGCTGCTGATTCAGGATCAGAGCAAAAGGAGTTCTTGGTTTGTACAGTGTCAGTGTCTCCTGTCTCGGTGTGATCAAGAAGGAAAGCATAACTTGTGTGACCTTGGCCTTTGGGAAAATTAACACATGGTGTTTTTGTGTTGTAGGTTGTAAGGCACATCAGCTGGTTTCACGTTAAACAGCATAGCAAATATGTTCACTTCCTTTTGTTTACTTTTCATATCCTGAGATCTCTTGCCAAATGCCTGAGGGAATTTGAAAACTCAAAACTATATTCGGATCACAACAGGCTCTCGATGAGTAGGAGAGTTCAGTGAGTGCAGTTCCAGCTGCTCTAAAGTGACAACAAGACTTCTTCACAAATTCCTCCTTCGAATGAGGTTTCAGCCTCTTAGCTATTTGTTCAATTATTGTTAAAGCTGTCTGCATAACACATCTCATTGAAAATGCATTATTGTAGAGATCTGTCGATTTACACTTTTTTTTTTATCAATTTCTTGTTTCTTTTGTAAGTTACTACTAAAACTGATTTGCTTTTCAGAAAAATGAAGCTAGCCCATTTATAACCAGATTGGTGGACTAAGTCAGAGATATGTTTTAAAACAGAAGTACTTTTTGTTAGCTTGTGGTTAATAAAAAACCTTTGATCAGTGCATCACTACGATAAACACAATTTCCTTTATTCCAGTGAATATCCTGAAAACATCTTTGTCCTTCATGTCTTTTATTTCCTATGACACTGAACTTCAATTATCGAGATACTGATAGAAGAAAATCTACTCCTGACATGGACATTTTTCTGGCCTTGCTAAAATACCACTAAAATGTGTATTTGTCTTTGCATGGAGGAAAACTCTTTTGGTAGAGACCTCAATTATTGGCACAAAACTAGTTAAAAGACAACAATTAATACCATATTAGTGTATTTTTGGAATCCTTTTATTTCTAGAGAGTAAAAGGGCCTGCAGTCCCTGCTTTTAATGACATTGACATACAGAAAAAAAATCTTCCATCCTGCAGAGTTTGTTGAGTGTAGAAACAACACTTGTCAGCTGGAAGTGCCCACCCATATTTCTACTCTGCCCACCCAATTGGTCAACTTTATTCTGTGCAATTTGAATCTGCCAATCATGTTTATTTCATTCGCCCCGTCCAAAATTCCTTATTTCTGAATTGCTGGTTGATCACAGGGCTTATTCAAATTTAATTTAATTTGAATGGTCCAATGTTGATTCATTAAAAGGACGGATCGATCACACTCAGGTCCCAGGGGGGAAATAAATGTTGTTTTTGGTGCTGCCGCCAGATGCTGTCAAAAAAAACAAACACTAAACAGAGAACAACCAAGCCAAAGTCTTCAGTTGTTCATCTATAAAGCAAACCAGTCGGTTTTACACCTGTATTATAAAAATTCATCTTCACTGTTCACCTGCCTCTGTTTCATCGTGCAGTTGTAAAAAAGATTGGTGATGCTAGTTTATGCGTTGCAGGTGTAAAATAAAAAATAAAAAATATTATTATTATACCACTGGTTGGTTGAATTATCCTATTGTAACGAATTCTTTAAATACTTGGAAAAACTCCACTGTGTGAAAAGGGGCTCATTCCTAATTTCTAATACCCCCCCAGCTAGTTTTCCTCTGGAATATAGTGTAGTGAAAGAGAAACATAAAATAAAATTACTCAAACCATTAAAAGTAACTTAAAGTAAATGTATTTACTTATTGGTTAAGAATTGTAATAATAATCCTGACTCATCATCTTCGGTGGACATGGCGTTATCTGATTGAGCTTGAGCCTACAAACACAAAAAAATCCCACAATATCTGCCTTTCCCAAAGAATGGCTCACATGTGTTTTGCTCTCCTGAGAGGCCCAAGCTGGCTCTGAAGACAATCCTGTATGTTGTCATGCCTTTGCAATGACAGTCCAGGCAGCTCCCACAGTCCTACTCTAGATCTGTGTAAGTTGTAAGCAATGGGAAAGATGCAACACATGGAGCTGTGCAGTCTGAGCCCCCACCTCTGCTGTCTTACTCGAGGGAATTACTCTGCCACTAAGACGGACAGGCGCTGCTGGCTGAGGAGGAATCCACCCTTTTCCTCTCCCAGTAACCCTTTCCCTTCTGGCCTCAAATCACAAAAAGCTTGTGTTCCTCCGTGACCATCTTTTGAATTGAATCCATTACAGCCATTGTATTTGACCAGAATTCAAATATAAAATTTTCTTTTTTGAGCATTTGCATGAAGTAATGAGGCCATGTCAAGGACGTTTGAAGGCCTGGTTGCATCCTTAAGCCCTAATCCCCTCTACAGCGAGCGTCTCACATGTTACCTCTATGCCCTGATGAGAGACCAAATGGAGCTCAAATAACCACAGTAGAGCTGAATTCTGTGCTTGACGGACTGATCAATTTGTTTTGTTTTTCAGCAGCATAACAATCTAATAGATCTATAGCTGTGTCTCAGAAACAGCATTCTTTTGGAAGGAAATATTGTGGGTGGGCTGTGTTGGGCTGCTGCTTTGAGGCTTTGCAGCAGCCCAGCTGTCTGCTTACTGAAAGCACAGTAATTTCATTCACTCTGGTGCCGGTCTCTGCTCCCGCTAACAACAAAAGCCCTCCAGTTAAGGAAATATGAATTAGCCCCCACAAGGTTTCTCAGCCTCTCTCTCTCTCTCTCTCTCTCTCTTTAGCTCTCTCTCTCTCTCTCTCGCTCTCTCTCTCTCTCTCGCTCTCTCTCTCTCTCTCTCTCTCTCTTTCCCTGTTTGGCCGATGGTTTCTCTGCCCAGGCGGTCTTGCTCTGTTGTAACTAAGCTGATTGACAGGACCATGTGCCATAGAGCTCGAGAGTAGTGCAGCTGGAAGTATATCATCTGCAATTTTAGTTGGGTAAATATAGCAGGCAGTCTTGTCAAGCGGAGAGATAGATTGTTCTGGGAAAGGAAGTGTTCTCTTTTCAGAAAGCAGGGAAAAAACTTTCGTTTAACTTCTGGAAAATGTATGGTCCTCACTCGACTCCCAAACAATGAGAGCACAGTTGAAGAAGGGCAACGATGCACCATGTGTCGTGATGCCTCAGCTTCATCTCACTCAGTCAGCTAGGCAAATTCGTCCCAGGAAGCAGGAGCCCGTCCTCTGATTCAAATGGGGCAGTTTGGATTGAGCCTGATATCTAATGCTCCATCCCTAACCTCATTCTACCCATGTAATTGACTGCTCTCAATACTTTACTGGCCAGCATCTGGCTTTAAATGTGCATGGGGTAGCGAAGAATTGTGGAGAGTTTCTTAAACTTGTAGGACACATGGCAAATACATTGTGCTTTTAATAAAAAAAAAAAATAGATCTGGACAGAAAGCTTTCAATGTAAGGTCACATTTTTCAGATAGCCACTGGGTGGACATTTAGAGCAAGGAGATGTACATTTGTACAATGTAAAAAAAATCAGATTGTATGGCAAATCAGACTAAATCTTTGGGAATTAAAACAGGGAGTTGCGTTTGGTATGTTCCAATGACCAAAGGGGGAGGAAGGTTGGTCCTGTTATAATGATGGGTCATTGATCAAGGATTCCCTCTTAGTTTGATTATTATTTTAATGAGGTTTTCAACCTTTTTTGAAGATTCTTTTTTTTTTTTTTTTATCATTTTGTGGTATGACATTTATTATTAACAGTGTTGTAGCTCTTTCACTGACATAAATATCCCTGTGGTTTGAGTTTAAGTATAATCCAGACACTACACTGGAATTTAACACAAGACACTAATATTGATAAATTGGCTCTAAGATTTAAATTGACGCTGCCATTGTAGGAATCAACAGAGAATCTATTTTTGTTGGTGTTTGAACGTCTGTAGCATTGTTTTGAGCTGCTTTTTGAGTCTTTGTCTCCTACTTGACATTGACAGGGGTTCTCTCCTGTGTAGGATTGTCATCAATCAGACGCAGTCCCTCGATGAAAAATTCTGTGGATTTATTTCATTGCTGGACTATACCTCAGACGGGAAGAGAAGGCGGAGAAGAGCCCTTGATTCTGACATACATTTTTTTTTCCTCTCCAGCTCACTTTTTCTTCGCATTTATGCCTTTTTTATGCAGAAGTCACTGAGCCTCAGCTTCTCAAATCTTCAATTCTCTCCTTCGACCCTCCTCTCTCAACAACCCCCTCTGCTGCAGCAAAGGGCAGATTTTTTTTTCTTTTGACAAGTCTGCTCCTAAATCCCTTCATTTTTATTCATACAAATACAGGTTTAGAGCCCCTCGCAGCCCCTCGGATACAAAGCCAGAGTGGCCCTTTGACTGACAGCTTTCTCCTTTTCATCCAAACACTAACGAAATTCACAAGCACACCTCTAATTGACCTGAATCACCAGCACAGCACCAGAGGTAGATATCAGGGGGCATGGCAGTGGATTTGCAGCACGGACATTGTAGAGGATGATTTGATTTCTCTCCAGCTGACCTTTTACAATAATTATCCTGGTTTCCCTTAAGCAAAACAGAGCTAATTTGGCATAGAATAATGGAATTATGACAAAAAGTATATATATATATTTAATTAGCTAATTTTCAGACCCCGAAATTGCACCAATGCATTCATTTTATCTGATAAAATCAAAGATAAGGTGGTGAGTGGCTCCAGTACAATGTCATCTGGGTTTTTTCTTGTTGCCTTCGTGCCTTCTCATGGCTAATCCATGTGCTACTGGCAACTTCACTAATTCACCATATTTTACAATCATGTCAGTCATCGAGACCAAATGCACATATGCTGTGTCCCTCTTAGGCTCTATTCAAGGTCAAGCACGCGTGTGCTGTGTCAGTCCCTAGTCGTTGTTAGGCAGGCGCTGGCCGGCCTCCAGGGGTTGCACCTTGAGCGCTTGGGAACTTGTTGTGACCTTTTACCCTCCTTCCTTCTCTCACCAATCCCTTCCTCTTCCCCGCCACCTGATCTTCACTCATATATCACTCCCCAATTGGAGTGGCAGTAGGCAGCTGGCAGCTGCAGAGGAAGTGGAACCATAATTCATATCGCTCAGCCACTTATGCAAATATGTTTACTCATGAAGGCATTCTGAGCAAGGAGAATCTGCCTCAGGGCAATTCTTAACACGTCTGCCACGTGTGCCCGGTGTCCCGTAGCTTTTAGTATGAGATCACGGGTCAGTTTCTCAGCCCTCCTGTCAGTGTTATTTTTATGACACGCTCAAAAGACGATAAACTAGGTGGGTGGAGTTGTCACTTACATTAATTATTGTCAAGCTTGACATTGGGTTATTTTAAATGGAAAAATAAATCCAATAATACCTTTGGGTATTTAATCACATAGGAAGAGATTTTACTTATTCATTTGTTAATATGTTATTACATATCTTCTATTAATTATATCAGAAATGTTTTTTGTCTTCCAACAAAACTCTAAAATATCCCATTTTTTTATCATAAAAGGAAAAAAGGCAGCTTTCATATGTAAGAAGCTGGAGGGTCTTTTTTATATTTTCACCTGAAAGAGAATGTAAATAATTGATTTATTTTTTAGAATTGCTGATTATTTGTCAGGTGACTACTTGGATAATTAAACTATGGTTAAAGGTAATGTCATGGTACTAAACATTTTTCCAATTATACATTTTAACAATAGAAAATACTGAAAAATATGTTTTAATCTTTACAATTTTACAGATATATTTGACCAAGTGTGAAGAAGTTGGCAGTCTGCATACTTTTATGAATCTCATGTTTTACCTACGATGTTGCCAATTCTGCTGTAACTTCAAAACATGTGAAGTTAATCACAAACACATTTTGATCTGAAGTCACAAACAAATGAGTCTATTAGTCTGCTGCTGTTGTAGGTCATGGCTGGGATATTTGGGATTTTGCTCACTTGTGATCAAAAGTACCTCGAAATGGGCCTTATTAGCAAAAATGTTACCTCAGATTTCATTAATATATGTCAAATAAGTATTTCTTTCTAGTAGTCCCTCAGTGATTGTTAAAGAAACCAGACATTTGGTATTCACAACAAATATGTACATTATTCTTTATCATTGTACTCACACAATGTATAATCATATCTTAAAATCATGTTCTGTTGCTTTTGAAGAGTTATTGTCATAATTCATATTACTTTTACCGTAACTCTAGTCATGTTAGATTCATGTGCAGTAGGTTATGCTTCATCCAAGTGTCTGAGGGGTTGTCCTATCCTATCCATTTACCCATTTATTTATTTGACAGGGACCATACGTTGTTTCATATTAATTCTTATACATAATTGTCCCTCTTACATGACATATTCTTCCACTAATGATTAACATGACTAGTGATTTTATGATTTATTATTTGAGCTTGTCAGAAATGTATTAAAAAATAGAAAAGATTGCTGTCTCAAGTTCACGGAGCCCTAGGTGACAAATTGTTTGCTTGACTGACTAGCGCCATGGATTATACAGGTGTTATACAGTGTCAAGCCTTTGGCCTACCAGTTCAAAAACTCCCCATCAAGTGTACTACGATTAATCGTTGTGGCTCACCGTCCCAGACAGGGTGCCACCTAGTGCTGGTTAGTAGCTGTAAATCTGGCCAGTTAACGGCGCCCTAACAGGGAACTGACAGGGAGGCTTAGGCCCAGTGTGAAGAGGGGATGCAACTGTTGTCCTGTCTCAGAGCCTCTCAACAATGTGATGAGTGGATGGAGAGTCCCAGCAGAGAGCTATTAATCATGCCGCCAGGGGTGTCTGTTGGGTGGGTGGGTGTTGGTGGTGTGGGGGGTCAGACATAGAGGGAGCTAAGGTTTGACGATGCCGCAGAGAATCTGGATGTGCTGACAGGAACAGTGGGAAAGATGTGAGCAAAACAAACTAGCCCCCCATAAGTCCCAAAAGAGAGGAGGAGGAGTGGTGTCTGGACTAGTTGAACAAAAATTGTGCTTTGCATTCACACAAAAGGCTCTGGTGAGCACGGGCGGATTTTGAACTGATTTAGCTCAATAAACTTATTCCGAAGAGAAAAGAAAGGTCCAAAGTAAAATAATGGAAAAAGTCTTTGGGTTAAGACTATTATGTCAGCCTCTTATCAATTTTCATTGAAGTGACATTTGTTCGGCATCTCAGTTCACGTAGTTCCAGGCTCCCTCTTTGTTCACACTTTCTATTTTCAGTGGACGATTTCACTCGCATTAATAAGTATGGGGAGAAGTGCAATATAATTACCAGATGGTGCACTCAAAATAATCAAAAAGCTGAGCGTGAAACACTGAATAAAGGTGGGCATCTTGGCTACGTAGCAGACAGGGAGGGACTACCATTTCTAATGGTGGCCAGGGTAGGAAGATGCATTGTCGGCATTGGTGGCGCAATAAATAGTCAAATATTTTTGACAAAAACCGTGCTCTCCTGTCAGAATTCATGAGCCATTCCAGTGAGTAAACTCTATACAATATACTAAATGTTAGAACACTGTATACAGCATTTTACTGTTAGTAGACAGTGTATTATGTGTGTGTACTTATAGTTAGAAACAAACAATGCACTTTAAATGGATCTAACCATGCCAATGTCATAGAACTGTAGTTTTCACGGCTACTTAATGGCTTCGCCACTATTTCGATTTTCTGCTGTGTTGCTACACTGGTGGTTGTAAAAGGTGTTTGTGAGAACACTGACTATGAAGGGCCTTCAAATCTGCAGCACATTTGACAGAGTCCTCTAACTCCCTATTGACAGTTATATAGGGTAAAGTGATCCCAGTAATAGTGTGACGCCTAGTTTACAGTGTGAAACCTAGTAAACAAGGCTTCACACTGCCCTGTTGATCATCATCATACAATTTTCTACAGGTTGACTCAAAACAGCATGTTAGCAGTATAGAACTGAGGCTGCTGTTGATAATCTCCCCAGTAGGACAGTAAAGCTGGTCAAATCAAAGTAGACTCCAGCACTAAAAGTGAAGGCAGTGCTGGTATAGAGGTGTTGGCTTTCAGAGTGGGGGAGGAGTGCGGAGGTTGTGGGAGGGTTGTTGTGGTAGAAAATAAGGGCCCATATTAGTATTTCGGAGAGACACTTACTTGCTGTCTTGCTTGTGTGGCGCTCACATCCTTAAGCCTTTGGTGTCTCAGTGTGAATCCCACAATGCCTTGATGGACTGGGTTAATAAACCTCTCAGCTACTATCCCTCCCACACACACAAAAACGCACATGCAGACAAACTGAGCACACACACATAAAGTCTCTTGACACACACAGCTGCTTGTTATTTCATGCCCCATAAGGGTGCTGTGACCACGGATTGTAATACACATATCCAATTAGCTAAGCATAACATCGCACATTGGTCTCAAGCAGGGACTCTCACAGATACTACATGCTCACTTCTACTGAAAATTCTATTATTTTCTTGTTAGGTTTGGGTCAGTAAGCACTGCTTTTTATCTTAAGCAGGATTTCACTCATAGAACAAGAAGTCATTCATCTTTGCAGATTGCACAATTTACTGTCTTCCATGATATCTGGTCACTATCTGGTGTCAAAGTGAATCATATTATTGTTCTGCTGTGCTGTTAAGGCTGATGATATATCTAGACTGCAGCAAGTTGTTTAATGTTGTGATAAAACACATCAAGATCTATATCACCAGTAATAAGAAAAAAAAGTCAAAGGTAAAAAAATGATAGCTCTATTTTTTAGTCTAAGCTATTTTAGGAAATTGTTTTAAGATTAGAAATTAGAAGCCATATGAAATGAAAATTTGATTTGTATAGCCCAGATTCACAAATCATTTTTGTCATAGGGCTTATCATGGTGCGGCATTCTCTGCTCTTAAACCTCAACAAGAGTAAGGAAGACCTACACCTCAAAAACCCCAACCGGGGAAAAAAACACTTTTAAACTCAGAGAGAGCCACATGTGAAGGATCCCTCTGCCAGGAAGGACAGAAGTGCAATAGACGCCACTCGTACCTGAACACATCAACAAAATAACATTGATTAGAAGAAACAGTTTTTACCATAATGAAAAGGTGTATTCATGTTTATACGTATTTATACATAATAAATAAATAACAAAATGTCTTATAAAATTAAGGGAGCAGGATTGACAATTGACTTGAAGGTATTATTGCAAGTGATTGTAGAATATGTGAGTAGGCATATTGTATATCAAGCAGTCTATTTGTAATCATCAGCACGATCAGCCGCCATCATGATCCACTATCACAATCATGATCCACCATCACACTCGACAATCCACCATTACGATCAACGATCATCTGCCAATCTCTTGCTAATCAAATATATTTCAAAAAACAATATAAGTGTATTTTTACATCACAGTATCACCATCATCTCATATCAGCATCATATTCTTCCTATACACAGGTTTCAACTATTTGACTTGTCTAATTTTTGCTTCCAATGGTAATGCTATATGGAATTTGTAATTCCCTCATGACTATAAATTCTGCCTGTTAGCAACCAGTGCACATGGACCTATGCTCTCCAATTTATCAGTTAAATCAACAGGCATAGGCACCATAGGTGGTGAAAAGTCCTTGACAACTGAGAGCAAGCTGTCATCAATACTTTCCATTTTGAGCTGTTGGTTACAACTCACACTGAGGAACTTGATTTTATGTGGTCTTAAACACTTATTAGTTTGCTTGTCTTTTAGCTTATTAACGTTTCAATCATTGGCAGGAATTGTATACTGCAATGTTTTTGGTAAAAAACTTCATATGTACTTTTCATTATGAGAAAAGCTCATCACAATTTTTTGACACAATGAGCGCAGTATTCAAGCTTAATCAGTGAATGAGAGTGAAACTTGATTTCCTTTCAGTGAAGTCTCACGACAAACTCCACAATATCCGTATGGTTGTCATCCCTGTCTTGTTGGCCAAGAGCCTTGTGCCTCTGAGTGGACACCCAGAATTAGAAAAAGCTGTCCTATTTCTGGGCTGCAGCTGGGAGCTTGGAAGGAGTGTGTGCTGTAAAGGTGACATGGGTCAAAATTTCTTCTCGATGGAAGGTGGGAGGGTTACTGGTGGGAAGAGGAGGACAGGCGGCCTGGTAGGCATGTTCAGGGGGGGTGATTAAACAACTGGTCACGTTTCATAGCGCAAATATTGAGTCAAAAAGAGGTGACACATGCAGCAGGGGTGCTTTAAACTTGTTGACGCACCCCTTCTTAAATAGAGTGGGATCATTGCTGCGGATAACACATTTTGACAAAAGCCACCCTGCTGACAGGGGACAGAGCCGAGCGGGCCAATGTTGCCCAGTGCAGCTGACGACAAGACATGCTAACAACCTGGGACAACAAGAAGGTGTTGACTACTCTAAAAACAAAATAGACTTGCCAATATGTACAACCATGTTCCCTCCCTTCTCTCTAGTACACTGCTCACGGTCTTGGACTGCATGGCTGTAAAGAACTTGGGTTAAAAGATTTCTCATTGAAAATATTATAATTTCGGTTTATTATGTGGGAAGAAGATTAGTGGACTCCTATTATTTGTAGGGCATTAATTATGCCACTACAAAATGTCATGTACCAAAACAAATTTACCAGCCAAAATTAAGAATCATGATCGAGCTTTAAAGGGGACATATTATGCCCATTTTACCACAGTTGATATGGTTCCTTGGGGCCTTAATGAAATGTCTAACATTTTTTGGATCATTTAAAACAGCACCCTTTTTACACTGTCTAAAACCGCCCTGTAGCCTGGATGCCAGACGAACTTAGCCCCGCCCACAACATTTGAGGTCGGGAAGTTCGGTCTGGAGTCGCTCCGTTGGGGAGAAATTATGCCCGGTTCTAAATCATCCGGACCAATCAGATTGTCAGGGCGGGCTTTATACGATGAAGGACAGATGATCAACAGTTACGTAATCAACTACGTCATCAAAGTGCACTTAGGTTGACGTTGTTTTCCACAAACATGCCAAATGCGATTGGATTTGTTTGATGTGTTGTGGAGCTGTAATCCTTCGTACGTGCATTCACCTTTACTGTAACTGACTGCTACACCTGCCACTTTATGCACACTGTTTTATTCTGTTATTTTGTGTTGGGTTTATTTAGTTTTACACGTAGCCACTCCCCTCGCGTAAATACCTGCAGTTTAAGGAGCGGACCATGTTAATAGACGCACCAGATCTTTCGCTTGCGGACCAGTGCAATAAGACACCTGCCGTACAGTGCCGGCACAAGGATAGGAGCAGGAACAACGACCGGACGCGGGCTGTGCGGCATTTCTCAAAAACTATAGTTTAACACCCCTCGCCAGTGGAACGAGGTAAGGAAGCTGGACCCATTTATTTTGCTGCAGGTAGTGCGGAACAGGAGTTGCTATGTCACGTTAACGCATCAGACTTGTCTCGTGGTGATTTGTTTGTTTATTATATTTTAACGTTTGTGTTTGGTTTTATGGATTAAAATATCGTATACTTAATGTCATTCCAGTTTTACGGTGTATTTACGGCTACGATGAAGTGAACAATAAAGAGCCGTGTGCCATCATTAGAGAAACTCTGCGTCATGTTTGGGGAGGGGGGGGGGCTGTTACATTAACTGTTTCTCTCAAAAATGCTGATCGTGTTGGTAAGCTCTCCGTGTATCCTCAAATTATTTTTACCCTGGCAAAAAATGTTTTTACTGATCTTCTACATCTTCCAGCGTGTGTGCAGCTGAGTTCTGTTGACAACAACTATGCGTCGCTTTACATACGTCAAATACTACGTTGCTCTGATTGGTTGTAGGTCTATCCAATTGAGCGAAGAGGAATTTTATTTCCTGGTTCGGCTGAAACAAGCCCCATAATCACAGCCCAATGGAGCGGTATCAGACTCACATTCTCACTAGAATTGTGAGTATGACAACGTCAGGCTAACAGCCCTCCTCAGATAGACCTGTTTTGAGTGCCCCGCCCCCCCTCACCCCCCCACCCTGCCAAATTATGGTTCCTATGTTCATTCATTATGTATTGATCTTCTTTCACAGTATCACAATGTAAATCCCTAAAAGTATACTTAAGCACAATTTACACTACCGAATAGAAACTTAATGCATGACAGCACTCTGACGGGAAATGGAAGGAAATACATGTATTATTATTAGTGGTTATGTAAAGTTAATCCAGGTAATATTTTTTAAATCTAATTTAGTGATGTGTGTGCGTGTTGATCAACTAACACTCTGTACTAAAATCATATGGATGTATTCTGAGGACTATACTCATAGTGTTGTGTATTTTTTCTACTTTAAGATAGATCCATGTGCTGGCTGTTTTTGCCTCTACAAAGTTTAAATATACCGCTATGGTTTCCCTGCAAGTGGTAATAAAGTAATAAATAGCTGTCGGAGATATCTCTCTGGATTTGTCCATTGTACTTCATAATCCCTTGTGAGAGGAGCTACACTCTGTAGTCTAGCTCTACGCAGTCTGACCAGCGCCTGTGTGCACAAGGCAGCTCGCAGCCATCCCAGCTATGCAGATATGTCTATCTTAGTTTTAAACTGTAAAAATTCCTGCTAAACAGACAGGAGCTGAGCAGGTTATGAGTGGTGAAATGTTGCTGAATTTATGACCTGGAAGGACTTGGTGGGTGGTGAGAGGTCACAGAGGGCATCTTCTGGGTTGGGTGACAGAGAAGACTTGAGGTGTGCTGTGGGGTAGTAGGGGGGCTCAGACACAGAGGTCAAGGGAGAATGAACTTGTGAACTAGTGGACATCAATGTTGCTGTTCAAGTCAAGTATAGGTCAAACTAATCCGGGACTCAAAGTACAGATTCCTCTGAACTCAACACCACAGATGGATTGGCCTGAGTCTTATGGTGCATGAGCTCTGAGAAAACAGGGAAGCCAAGTGTAATATTTTTACTTTTTCTCACAGGGGCTGTAGTGTTGAGAAAAGGATATCAGCCTGTAGAATAATTGAATCTGTCTATATGACTAGTTAGAACAGCTTGCTAATTGATTGTCACATATTAAGGACTTAACATATTTTGATTATACTAAAATACATGGTTTATTTTTACACTACTGCTAATATATGAATTATACGTTGAAACCCAATATTGTTGCAGAACACTGTTACTCTCTGTGGAGCAAGCTTCAATTCTTGATTGCAGTTTGAGAAAAGAAACATGGCAACGAGGCAACATAGAAAAGTGAGTTGTGCTCACCACTGTTAGAAGAATGAATCTTTCTGTTTCTAATCAGTCTAGTTTTGAAATAGGAATGCCAACTAATATTTGATGGATTGTCATAAAATGTTGTATTAGCGTCCCTTGTTCCCAAATAATTAATCTGTCTGGCATTGATCACTTTTCATCAAGTGCTGTCATCAGTTTGGAAGTTTTGGTTTAGAGTGAAATGTCTCAACCACTATTGAATGGTTTTATAATTTGCTACATTTATTTTCTTCACAACATGAATTGGGATAAACTGTTTAATTCATGGATGAACTGCATAGCCTATTCCAATATTGCAGCCCATTAGTTCTATTGAAAGTTGCTTGTTTGAAACTGACATGACCCGATCCATCGGACAAAGATATATCGCTCACTGCACTTTTGTGCATGGTTGTGTCACAAAGTCGATGTTCATACCTCACGAATGATCTTTGTTGAACACAGATACTGAGAGCTAATACAGCCAGTCTGTGAACACAATGCTGAAACTGCCTCTCTGCTCCAGAGCTTTTCTTTCGGTCTTGTGGTGATCTCTTCATCCTCTGTCTAAAGTTTCTGTAAACCTACATAACTACAATAATAACCTTTCTACTAGTCTGACTTGTACTTTGTATTAATGTTTTTGTTTAATTACACAAAGTGTAGCAGCCGTACACAGTGTTGTACGGCTATATATATTATTTGTAAGGTTTGTTTGGCTACAAGGTAGTGTGTTTATTTTACACCGCTGTATGACCTGTGAACTCTTGACGTACAATTGTAGAAAAACAACTCCAGTCCACATTGGCTATTACTGAATAGATTTATATGACCAATGCAGGACAGACTGAAAGGGAAAACCATTATAGATCTTTTATTGCAGTATAAGTGAGTGAGAAGAAGTGTTTGGTTTTTTCCCCTGTCCTTTTTGAAGAGTCCAGTAGATTAAGTAGATATAATTTTATGTATATGATTAATCCATATGCTGCAGCTCTCAACTGTTGTTTACAGGGAAGTTGCATTCAGCAATTCAGACAGTTTCTGTCACTTAACACCCACAGACCCATGCTATCTTCTTTAAAGGTGACAAAAGGGATAACCAATTGTTTTTCTGTTTATCAGAGGTGACATGACCAGTGGCGCAAGGGGGCGAGGAGGCCCTGTGTTGCCATAGCTAAATATACATCCCTGACAGCTCCATAATAGGTTCCAGGAAGTTCAGTCGAAAATAAAAACAAAGCAACATTTCTAGCTGATTGGCTTTGAAAGGCCGTTTTTCCTTGCTGAATGGGAAAAATGTGGACTTCAGCATTCCATGGCCGTGATGCCGGTCGGATTGGATAGGCGCAGCCTTGCGTGTGCAGAACGAGCTTGGTGAGTGGGAGACACATTACACTGCAGAAATCAACTTTATGGGAAAGAATTTGTCTACATGTTTGAAAGAGCATACAGCATACAAAAAGAAGGGGACTATTTTTAGCTGTGTACATCTTCCAATCTTTTTTTCTACATTATTTTGCAAGTTAGTGTTTGCATTTCTGTTATTTTGCTCCTTTTTTTTTTTATTTTTTTTATGCGATACAGTTTTTCTGCCCCTGATGTTTTATTGTGGAACTGCTAATTCTGAAAGGGCTGTGCGTACGGTGACTGTAATGCCAAGCTTCTTTTTTCACTCGAGCAACAATACAGGCAGAAGTTGATCGGGACAAACAGAGGCCCATTAAAGCCTGCTGCGCACTGTACTTGGTCTTCAACATTCTTTTGTAAAAGCACACCACTAGACAATGTGTTTACAAACACATTCACATGTCACTTTCAGCACAACATTTTGTCATGAATTCATAAAGATAATGCATTCCCTGGATCCCATCCCATTCGCTCAGCTGCCTGACATTACTCCACAGTATCTTTTTAGGAGCCACTTACTACAGCATGGTTTAGAATTACTGCACTCCTGGCAAACAGCCTCAGTATTAGACTCAAACACGACTTTAGTAAATTATGTTTGTATTCCATTTTTTTTCCCATTCTGACTCAAGTTTGGTTAAATTATGTGCTGAGAGATGTTTTATGACAAACAGCAAGCCCTAGGGAAGTGCACTTTATACATCAGTGGAAGCAAGCTGCCATGTGAACAGCAGTGAAGTGACTTTTTTTTTTTCTCCTTCTCAACCACTCAGCCCCTTTCCCCAGTTGACAAGCTAAAAAAAAAAAATGAAGAAAATTGTATGTCATGGAAGTAGACGAGAAGGTTGCACTGTTGTAGAACTTGTTCTGAAGTGACTTTAATTAGAGGCATAAACATTGGGGATATGTGTTTTTTATGTGTTTTTTTTTTTTAAATCTGCACAAACTAAAAATAAGAAAAGCCGAAGAACTCCCCTCTTCTTGTTGACTTCCTCTTTATTTACAGTATATTGGGGGGTGATCCCTGGCTCTATGCTCTCTTGAATCTCGCACTGTTGCCCCTAAGTTTCCCTAAAGCTGTTTCTTGTGTGGCAGACATGCAAGCCCACATGGGAGTAATTTATGACAGTTGTTGCCTTGGTCTGCTAAGCTAGCACGGGACATCTCCAGCCACTCTGAGCGGGGCAATTCAGTGCCCCATTGGGGATAAACCCGATCGGCTTTAATGTTTCCCCGCTGTGGAGCCTGTGTGGCATCAGCGGTCAGAAATGTCCCCCGCACAGGCCTCTGTTGTGTGAAAGTCACTATGTGTTGCCATGGAGAGGGCAACCTGTTGCATATGGAGAGCTTCTATGAAAGTGACATCAGATAACATCCAGTGCATTGCCTATAACGTCATTTTGAGAATCATGCCTCATATGTGAACACTTATTTGTTTTCTCATTAAGGGCTCAGTGGGCTTCTCTGATCAGGTAAAACCAACTGGTAAAATGGTCACATAGTTCAGTCAGTCTCTCCCTGCTTTTTATTATGATGAAGAGATTGAGGCACTCCATTTAAGATGTTCGAAAGATGAAACATTAATGCTGAAAATAAGGAGAGAAAGGTGAAAAGGGAGAAACATATAGTAATGGGAGTTCAGGGGCAGAAATCTTCTGTATAGAAAGAGAGAGTCCTATTTTCAAACTCAATGGCTTGCGCAGTACCAATGGTTGCAGTTTGAGGTCTGTCCATTACATGCAAGTCAAACTTGACTCCAGAGGAACAGAATTTCATCTTAAAACTGAATGTGCACAAGAAGCACACACAGATTAAGAAATACAAGACCTGTAAGGTCCAATACATCACACGTAAGTTGAGAGTAATGACCCAACAGAGAAGTATAAAATGGTCATCAAGTTCAACACTGCCAATAATATAGTGAAAGAGGATGTTCTGTTTACTTAAATAAAGTTATGACAAAATAATGTTTGCTACCAGTGGAAGCGTAAGTCTGGAGAATAAAACTCCATGCTGATATTGAGTTGTTATAAAGCCATGTCATATCCATAATTCAGGTAGATCAGTGCAGTAATTTTTAACCTGGACCCTCCACACTGGGTATTTAGTATTATAGTATGTGAAAAATTTGTAGTACCAAATTTAGAAAGCTTCAACCTCTTGTTCCATTGTGCAAAGACATTCCTACAATGGTTTCTCTTAGACTGTTCAAATTGTATGCTGTTTATACATTTTTTTATGTTAACCAGTTCCAATGATCCCTTTAACCCAAAAACTGTTACTCTAGGGTTCTGTTCTACCTTATTAAGAATTCTGCATTGTGTCTTGTGGAGTAATTGTAGCTGAACATGTACTTATAGGGACAGCCTTTGTCGAACAGTGCCTGATCGATAGCTAAAATCGTTGAGATTTATTCGTACCCATTTCTGCTTTATGCAAAACAACTACTCTTGATCATAGGTCCCGTGAGGTCTCTGTTTTGCAAGGCATGGACGATATCAGTGGATGCTTCTTGTGAATAGCAAGCTCCAAATGTTTGTGCATTTGTTTTTTTTATGAAAAGTAGCTCAAAGCCACAACAACTCATTTGTTTTATCGATGGACTCCAGGTTTGCTCACCACTGACTCCAATTAGCTTCTGCTGAAGTTATTAGGCTTTGGGTTCACATACTTTTCCTAACTCTACACTGTGAATGTTTGAATTATGTACTCAATATCAACAAGAACAATGCAATGATTCGTAAGACAAGTTTATCAATACTGGTAATTCCAAATTTTTCAAATACTTTTTCTTGGAACTGTATATCCAGTGTCCAATGGTAGGTTTAAAGATTATAGTAAAAAGCCGGGAATTGTTTTTTTCTTCTGTCTTCGAGGTATCATTTAGTTACCAATATCAAATTAACTGTATTGTTTAGCACAGTTACTGTCATTATTTATTTGCCTTGATTACCATAACCTAGCTAAAGTAACTTAAATGATGGGACAAAACAGAAATTGCTTATCTGACTTTAAAGTCCTTTTAGTGAAATGAGAAAAACTTTGCTGTTCAGGAAGAAACTGACTAGTTTTTGACCAGGGGAACAGGCACTGCTCATTTTCCTCTTGGATCACCCACCCCTTCAGCTCAGGGTAAACTGAAACAGCCAAGATTAATATTAATCCCTCTTAATGTAGTCTCTCATAATTAGGTGACTTGCAAGTAAGCGGTCCCACCTAGCTGCTGTGATTTATTAAACACACACAGATGATTTGCTGTCAATGCTGGGAGGGTATAAAGTGAGCATCCTGTCTGAATACAGTGGTATCAGCCTATTAATACTGATGGGCCTGATGAGCTGTGTTGTGAATGATATCAGTGGTTACATCTAAATGAGGAATCCTCACACTGACACAGGGATAAAAGGAGAAGACCGGCTTCTCCACTGAATCCTGCTTTCCTGAAGTTTGTCGTAATCCTCCACATATCTTGCGAACACCTCTCTTATATGTCAATAACATAGACCTGTGTAAAAAAAATTGCATATCAAATTCAGTTACACACCAATCCATAGTTTAGTGCTTTTTAAAAGTGTAGTGAAACAATATTTTCATGTTGGATCTTCACTAAATGGACATTTTAATTTAAAATACCACTAAACCCATTTTCTGGACTTGGATTGTCTCTCACTTAATACCACACAGGGGCTATTTTAACTTAAGGGCTTATGTGTTGATTTACTGCTTTGTAACACCCAGCCACAAGGACAGCTAAAAAGCCAGCAGTGACGGTACAGCAGGCTATGGTTGTAATGTTATGAAAATTGACCATGGCCCTGAAACAGTTCAGTAGTAGTACTGGAGGGATTTCGGGCTGGAGGAGTGCCAGAGTAATGGAATTCTAGATCGGATCTGCAGCGTCTTCCTCGTACTATGAGGATGGTGGTGGCTGGGTATTGTAATGTCATGACATCTGTACGAGTTGTGCTATATTGATCTCATGACATGAAAATAATAAAACAGATGTTGACTTAATTTTTTTTTATATTTCTAGTCTATTATACAGTTTCATAAATCATGAATAAGTGAATGTCTCTGTTTGTATCATATTGCTGTTAATAACAGCTAATTCTAGGTTAGTTCTTGGGTGCAGAGGGGAAGTCTAACTTGGTTCTGACTGCTGACAGTGGTGATGGGGCAAGCATGGTTCTACAGAATATAAAAAAGGGTCCCCATTATCTTAGCTGCCTCTGGCCCTATCCTCTGGGCTGGTAGGGGCAATAGGGTCCTCATGATATGCTGGGCCCCTGTCACCTGGCTCTCTCCCTGGATCTGACCCTTCCTCCACTCTCAATCACCCTGAACGGTCTGTCTCCTAGAATAGAAATAAAGTGTTTTCCATACTCGTCCCCCCCCCCCATACTCATAACTACACAGTTAACCCTAACCCTTTCCTCCCCAGGAAATATGCCACTGTCTATAACAGGTACCGAAATCTGTGGACTCGGTACCTGTGCTTTAGTCACACTGTAACTACATTTCTTAATAAAAAAATCCAGTTAATATAAATAACGTTTTGTGGTTGTGTTGTGCTTGATGTGAAGAAACCATATTCCATTCAACTACAGTTTTTCAAACACCAAATCACTGTGCTAACAGTGGCTGTGTGATTCCCAGTAGAGTGCAGTTGTGTTTTGAGCCTCTGTGGCAGTCGTATATTGTGTCTTGTGTGAACACACACTAGAGTTGGTCTGTGTAGCGCATGGTTTCTGGAATCTCTCCTACCCCAGGGGAATGCCATTAGTGGGGAGCTGAAGGAGTGCAGCAGGTGAAACAAATAAGGACGATAACTCTCCACTCCTACAAGCACACAACACACACACACACACACACACACACACACACACACACACACACACACACACACACACACAGAGCTTTGTTTCTGTGTTAGCTGCCTTGCCTCAGTCTTTTTCTCTCTTTCCATATCTCACTTATTTTTGCCAGCTTTCTCGCATCAACTCCCAGCGTATAGTAAATTTTCCACAGAAACAGTGTTCATTGACATCCTTTACTTTAGAGTTTTTTGTAACCAAGATAAATGTTTATTCAGACATTTTACACTTTGGTGCACTTTATTGGAAAAAGTCTTCTTCTAAACAGGATGTTATTTCCTCCAGAGAAAGATGAATTTCTTAAAAAAAATTTAAAGCCCTCAATAGCTCTGTTTGTATCTGTGGTAGAGTCCGACCAATTGTCAAGTTTTATCTGTACAAGTTAATTGTAATAAAGTTGGTATCTGAATTATTATCAGTTGATGAATAACAGCACATTTAACTAATTGAAAGCTAAAAATAGGTGCCTTGTCATTTTCTCCCTTGTATCCCCCCAACCCCTCTACCCTACCCCCTCTGATCCTGTCTTTATTAACCTTCTTGCTCATTAAAGAATGGAATCCAAATGATTTAGCTTTCGTTTGTTTGTCTGTAATGACAGGAGATATCACTTAATATGATGTGCACTTAACTGTCATAAGTAAACATCAATCAAGATTAATCGGAATGATTCGGCATCATCGGAAGAAGTTAAAAAGAAAACGTTTATGCTTTATATATATATATATATATATATATATACCACATTCATACTCAAATGTTCAAGTGCACTCTTACAGGTTTAAATTGAGCATGATAAAACATCAATAATTCATAAATAGACTGACCGTAAAGTATGTTCATCCATCACAGAAGAGACAGCAGGCTGTTAATGTGAAACATATTAAGTGGACATTGGTGCACAATATGCAGCATAGAAAATACATTTTATATACAGGATAACAGGTGCAAGCTAGCAGGCTCCAGCCAAGGCAAGGTTTGGCAATGAGGTCATGCTGTTTGAGGGCACCTGCTTTATTTTTACTGGCTCTGTTTTTTTTTTTGTTGAAACACAATTTTGCTAAAAGGAATTATCTTTCAACCCAACAAAGTAAATAGGTAGAATCATTGTTTTTGTTGGATATTTTTGTAGATCTGGGCACTGCAAGTAGTTTTAGAGGCTTTCTGTCCTGACAGGAACATATTTCAGAGAGGGAGCTGAATATTGGTATCTGCTTTACAAAACTTGCAGGAAAACTATGATTTCTCCTAATCAGAGTTGGAATAAGAAAAACTGGTGATCATAACACAAATCTAAATTATTAAGGCATCTGGACGTCTTTCCTGTGTATCTTTACTGAGGATATTTGTAAATGGATGCCCATCTGATCCCCCATAAAGCAAATAACAAAGCAGTATTATCTCTCCTTTGTTTGACATGATAATGCATTTCCCATTTCATAGTTGGGTTCAATGTTGGCTCTATAAACTGGATGCTGTTGTCAGAAATTAGAAAATGTTATGGTTAACAGTAAACAATCTAAAGAAAGAAAAAAATCGCTTTAGTCAGATTAAGCTGTTACACCTGTGATTTCTTTCAAGAAGGCATATGAAGACATCTTTTGATTGACTTGGTAATTGATAAGGCTTCAGGAGCTTGTAAGGGCCAGTAGGGCTATTAGTTCTCTGCTCCCTCATCTTTCCCTCCTCCTTGAAAAATCCAGTTAGAGTGTACTTGTAAATACAAATGCAAACTATATTCCATGTAGCCCTTCAGGAAATGTTCTTTTGCAGTAGCCATTACAGCCATCCTCCCAAGCATTTGGAAAAGTTTTAATTTCTCTAGGGCTTTCAAATTGCCTGTTTAGTTTGCGCAGTAGCATTGCTCCAAGCATCTTTAAAATACCACTGTGGCCTATTGAAATGACCATATGGAGCTCCATAGCATTGTTCAATCCTAATTGCCCCCTTCTACAAGTGTCAATTTCATTCAGGAGAATATAGGGACCGAGGGCAAAATAGAAAAATGAATGAAAGAAGGGTGGGGGCCGACAGCTACGCAGGCTGACATTCATCAAACTTCTCCCGACAGATGGATAAGAACACTGTCATGCAGGACTTTGTTCAGCAGATGAACAGTCCAATTCTCCCTGGATTTCATTTAGCCTTGCTGGTCTTGTTAAAGCGTTGTCTCTCTCCTCAGCAGGAAGAGCCTTGGCATTGCAACCAAGGACCCTGACTCTTAATTTTAGTAGCTGAAGAAGCCCAGATCAATAACCATCAGTGTTTGGTTGTGGGCCACTGCGTCGATCAAAGGGGAGGGGAGGGATCACCCACCCCTCATCTGCTGCCCCCCCTCTCCCTGCCTCTTTTGCACCGGTACAGAAGATGTCATTTCATTTGGTCCGTATTCACTGAGAACTTATGAAGTATGTCTCAGTGTACTCCACTGACATCTCAGATTTGTATCTTTGTGGATTTCGTCTTATGATTTCTACATACAGACACATTGATTTTTATGTTCATCGAGGACAGAACCCCTATTATTGATGTATATATTTAGCAGTCACAGAGCCATGGATCTACAATGCCATTTTACTGTCATTTACAAAGTTGTTCATGCTTTCTCTACCCTCCCTTGTTAGCAATATCATCAATAAAGGAAGTCCAAAATACCTCGAGAGATGTTTTGATGATATATACTTATAAATTATACTGGTCAACAAGAATGTCTTTTAATTGTAGTCAATTTCCTCTTCACAATACTCAATTATTGGAGAGTTTTTGTGAGTTACATGGAGCCCTCTGGGGACATCGTAAACTTGAAGTTGAAGGTAGAAAAGTGTCTTGTACTGTTGGATAAAACAACACAATTCTTTTTAAGTCCTTTAACTTATTAATCTGTAATGGAAAAGCTTTGTACAAACACTGCAGTGCATATTAGGGCTGCACGATATATCATCGCGATATCAACATGCGTGATATACACTACATATTGCAAAAGACTGTTGTAAATGATGTTCCATGTGCCATGTATTTACGCTCTGCATGTCAATATATTTGATCAATCAGATGGAGATAATAAATTAAATATATTCAAATCATAGACAGGTTTTCCGTCATTACTTAAAAGAGAGAGAACAGAGAAGCAAGGCGGCTCCGTCAAATCTCTTGCAGCCCCCTCCCCACAAAATTGTGGAAACTTGTTTATATAAAATATTTGCTTAGCCTATTTATGATAGTCCAAAAACCTGAAGGGAAAGGAACGCAGACACACACACTGACTCCACTCTTTTTCAGTATCTGCATAGACTACTATGTGGTCAGTATGGGGTCTATGTTAGCAGTGAAACCAAAGCAGAAAGACTGTTTATTTGTCATATTTTCATCGCAATAATCAACAATATTATTGCATATCGTATGTTTTCCTAATATTGCACAGCCCTATTGCATATATATTTGACCCTATATATTTGGCCATATGTAGATAGTTTCTAAAGATACATTTATTAACAGAACCTGAACCACATATGTATATTATAGTAGTCTAACTTTAGAATGTTATATGTAAGTTTTAGTTCTTGGCACTTATAAATGTTAAGTACTATTTAGATAAAATCTGTGTTTTTATCTGTTGTACATGCTTTTTGTAAGACTAGAAAGTTCCTCAGTTTCAATTTCAACACTACAAGAATATAATCCTTCTCTTCTGTGATGTGTTGGCCATTAAGAAAACTCAATATGTTCTTGCTTCTTCATGCTCAGATCTGCAACACTGTGATCCTGTGGAAGAAAGGCCTGTTTGTATAACTCTTGACTTTACTTAGAAAGTGCAGGGTCTTAGCAGAGACGCCACGTTGAAATATTTTTACAAATTGAGATGGTGTGGTTGGTTGGGGTGGATATTTTTTGTGTGAGTCTCATTTCTTGATGTTATTTGTGCGTGTTTCCCCTGTGTGGTGTGGACAATAATGTGCGTCTGCAGCTCAGATACATCTCCTGTTGTTGCTCCCAGTGTCCTAAGCCTTTTCTGCTCCACTGCCAATAGATGTGCATGTGTTAAAGATGGCCTCTGCTTTGTGGTTAGCCTGCCTCATCTTGAGGCGTTCTCCCAGGGCAAAGGTTCGCCCCCGCCTTCCCGCTCTCTCTCTGACTCTTTGGTGGGGCATTTGGAGAGGTAATCCACACATGGCTGGATACTTGCTCTTCAGCTTCAAGCAGAAAGTCAGGGCTCTAGCTTGGTGAAGGTAGATAGGATTGGGCTCATGGTGAATGGCAATGGTCTCATTTGACACACCTTTTTTAACCAGTTATAGCTAGCTTGAGTTGGACTTGTACACACTCTTGAATCAGGACTGCTACCCCAAAAGCCCAGCCCTCAGATGGCAACATGCACAGCTGAGTGAGCTGCTTACTCCTGCATTTTTTTTTTTTTGGTCAATGTCAGCCAGAGGTCAACCTGGTTATAGAATGATTGCCTCACCATGGCCGCAGCCGTCGTTATTTATTTCATTTCACTCCCCAAGCCCTGGAGATTGAGTTGAAGTACAGAGCCTGTATTTAGACTTTATTTAAGAAGATTGGTTGTGGCCACCGACAGACTGCTCCAGTCAGCCCTGTGTTCACCGATGGCCGGCCGGATCAATACAACACAATTGAGTTTTCTAATCTGTGGACTTTGGGAATGCAGCCACAGCACTTACAGGGTGATCGCTTGTGATGAAGTCTTCATCAGGATCTATTGACAGATTCATTTGAGCGCCCTCATTCCACCCTTACTACATGTTTTGTTTTTACACTGTAAAGTAATGGGACACTAAAACCCTATTTAAAAAGTTTTCTGGCAGCTGATGGACAGATTGAAGCAGCAGAGCTGTTTCACTCTCTGAAGTTAATGCTGATTCTTATTCTTATTTTGGTTAAATCCTAAGTTTATTGTTTTTTTTTTTGGGGGGGGGGGGGGGGGGGGGGGGTCGTCGTTGCTAAATTTAGACTTGGTGTCATCCTTCATCCAAAACTGCTCCACACTCTCAGACACTTATTCAAATATAACACCAAATGAACATAATATTAAAACAAGCAGCAAGCAAGAGATCCTTTACTTTTGAAAGCGAGGCCTAAGAGTGACCTGGCGGCCGATGAAGGGACTGTGAAAATTGCCAAATACTGGCAATTTTCATAGTCCCTTCATCGTATATGATTTCTAAACAAAGCCGCAGGGATATTGGATATCACACACTAATTCCAAGCCATCACATGTACACCTTGGAAACTGGTTGGACACTCTCCTCCGTGCTTTTGATGTCCGAGTTGTTTTTTCTTGTCTGGAGTGGAGTTTCTCTTAAGAAAGCCATAATCCTCAGGGTATTGCTGCGGCGAGCGCTCCTCTGGCACAACATTTCCCAGCGACGTGCGTGACTCCACTAATTTTCCCCATTGTTGTTTTACCTGTTTTGTATTTTTGCTTCCCCTTCTTGACCCCGTTTTTTCTCTCTGAATTCTCGAAAGAAAGCAAGACCAGTGAAGTCAGGGTGGATTGGCCAAAGGTGGTTCTCAGAGTGGAAGGCCTAGCAAAGTGCCTTTCTCTGTGAACTGATAACTCCAGCTGGGTTTAATAAAGTTTAGGATTCAATAGGTAGGGCTTAGCTCATGATTATGGTTTGCTTCCGATAGCTGATATTTCACTGTGGTCTGTTATATAATGGCTCATTATTTAAAGTTTTGTTTAAAAGTATAGAAGTGTATGATTATTTATATATTGTTTTTAAAGGACTTTTTCTACCATTTATTTTATAGAAGCTGTTCTTGATATGAGAGGCTCCTTTTTACCAAAATCTAGCAATTACTGATTCTGAAATTTAGACCAAGATACAAAACATCCACAAACTTGTATCACAAAACGGGACAACAGAATTGCAATACCTCAACTCATAGCTACAGTTTGTTGAAGTATTAGGTAATTTACGTTAGGGCTGGATGTAGATTTTTTCAATATTACACATTACACCTATTTTATTCTTTCAAATGTACGTGCCACATACATTCTTTTGTCAAATTATGATTGAGTGATCACGTCTGCATAACCATGTAATTGCAGATCCCTTTTCCCAAATACCACAAAGTATTAATCGAACAATGGCTGAAAAACTCAGAACCAAAGCTGAGCCAGCTCTGGAGAATGGTTCCACCTCTAAACAAAACAGTTTTTATGATGTAGTCAAAAGCAGTTCAAATTTCTCCATGACCTGATCATGGGGCTTTACACAAAATTAAAGGATACCCAAGTGATAACTCTACAAACAGATTTCATATAGATGGCCGGTCGAGGCAGATGGCCCGCCCACACGGACTTAGGTTCTGTTAGAGGTGTCTTCCAGCTAATGAGGGAGTTTTTTATCTCAACATTTGCCGAAGTGCTGCTCATTGTGAGAACTGCTTGGTTTCTTTACAATTTTAAAGGTCTTGACCTTCTATGTAAAGTGTATATATTGATTTGGCGCTACACAAATAAAATAGTATTGAGTTGAATAAAGATGGAAATTCGTTAATAACTCTTGAGACTCGGGAACTTAAAGTCAGGTCCAGGATGCCCAAAGTCATAACCAACTGTTTTGTGTATCTTTCTCCTTCAGAGCTGTCAGATATTGAACCCAACATATTCCTGAGGCCTTTCCTGGAAGTGGTCCGCTCTGAGGACACCACTGGACCAATCACAGGACTTGCCCTTACCTCTGTCAACAAGTTCCTTTCCTACGGCCTCCTCGGTAAGAGAACTCAATATTAGCATTGTCTATTACATTTTTTGGGCTACATTTTTCCCCTGGAAGTACCCACATGTACTGTATATTTTATCTTTTTACATGTATGCATACGATTAGGTAAAAGGAATACCTAGTAGTCTAATACAAAGATCTTGCATTAGTGTTGCTTGTCTTAATTTGTGGTACACAAGAAGGCATAATACTTGTAAGTCCATTCATATTAGGTGATGTCGCTACATCTCTGGATAGTATGCAGGTGCTACTACCCCATTATTCTACAAATATCTTCTTTTCTTAACCACTGCACAAACCAGTGTTAGACTGGCCGTTATGTCGACTCCTCAAAAGTTGCTGTTTACTCAGCAGCTAATACTCTTTTTGTAGCAATTATATTTTTTGCTATGAAGTAGCTCAGACTTTACTTTTTTTGTTTTGACAGGGGCTTTGAGAAGTTTATAGTGTTTGTACATAAACTAATAGATCAACTTATTTATTTGCACATACTCTGAATCCGGATTTATATGCAGGATGTATAAGATAAGCACTTTCAAAAGTTTGGAGTTTTTCATTGGGAACCTACAGTTTGGCCTATTCTTTTGCTCATTCAATGTTGGGTCAGTGCAGGAATGCCAGGAATAGGAATGGTCTTTTCTCATCATAAGTGCAGAGAAGTTATGCTGGCATATGGACAGCACTGCCTGTCCTCATTAGCCTCATCATGGAAATATGGCCCAGTGTCTGCCAGTTGTTTTGTTATGTGTGAAATAAGAATGCATCACCAGATGTTAGTCTAAATAGCAGTCAGTGTTACAGTGGTGTCAAAACAGCTGCAACCATTACTAAACTAAATACTAGCCTAAAATTGCAGGGATCTTGTACAGTGTTAAAAAAGCTGCAGGAAAAGTACCTTCCATATCTTGGTATTTCATTTCTACAATTTAAGTGTTAAACCAGATAAAATATAATGCATGTGTATGTTAGACATTTTCTACAAAAGATGAGGACTGAGGATGTTGTGAATTTCATTCAAACTGAAGAGCAGGACTTGATGCTTTCAGACTGACACTGAAGCTCCTCCAGGTACAAGTTAAGAGGACTGTCTGCCCAGGCTCACACATGCACACGCAATATCTGTTGCAAGGTCACCTCACAAATCGCCGTCTGAGTCCCAGAGCCCCTGACAGTCCAGCCCTGACACCAGCCCCCCTTGATCCCCACCACCCCCATCCTGACGCCATTGCACCATCACCACTAGCACTCAGTACTTCTCTGCACTGCTCTAAGGGATGCCCAACTGTAGCACTCTAACACTCACAAGGCTCCTACTCGTCACTCTCAGTTAATATAAGGATAAATCACAGATCAGTCTCCAGCAGCCGGTTAACACACTTACCTCTCATTGTGTTTTTTTTTTAGCTATGTATCCATTTTTCGTGGGGGTGGGATGGAGCTATGAGCAAACTTTAGTGAATGCGAGTTCAAAGACAATTAAAACCTAATCTGAAGAATGTGTCAGAAGCTTCCAGAGGAAGCTAAATGCCTATCATCTCTAACTAACTAGGACAATACGATGCTCCAACCCTATTCCAACTTATTGCACTAGTATTGATATTGGATATTTAATGTCTTGATCTTACGATGTAAAATATCTAGAGATAATGTATATTGTGACTTGGCACTATACAAATAAAATATTATTTACATTTATAAGCAGGAATTCTTATAATTGTTGTTCAAAGTTGTATATGTGTGTGTGTGTCTATATGTATATATTGCTTTGGGGATAGTTGAGTTGATGCGTTAAATGGACAGAAAGCACAGCACTGATGTTGTCAAGTACTGCCATCTCCTGGCTAAGAAGAACTTCAAAAGCCTAACAACACCTAAGACCTTTTATGGCCTGAACCTCTGGATTTACATGTTTTTAAATTATTTTCTTCAGCTTTAGGTTTGTGTGTAAATCTTCACAAATCAGTTTGTTTTAATTACCTGCAATAAGACAGACATTGTTTGATGTGCTTCTCTCAGTGGACATGACTGCATGGATCGTGATCCTCGCTAAATGATTCATGTAACCAGTTTATGTCTTGTGATCTTTCAGCAAATTATGGAGCGTGTATACATTGAGGTTCAGTTTAAGTTTACACACATTATGCCTCTCTAAGTCTTGAATGAGAAAACAGCTGTGTCCCTCTGCATCCTTGGTGCTGTGTTAAATATGATCCTCCCCTTCAAGGTGTCACCCTGAACATTTTCCCCCTTGTCCTGCCAACATGTCCAATGCAGCCACTTTACCTCCCTTTTTCTTTGGGGGGGGGGGGGGGGGGGGGGGGGGGGGGGGGGGGGGGCTTGTGTACGGTCTAAAAGGAAGGGATAGGTCTGTCTCTCTCTCTCTTCCCCCCCCCCACACACACAGTTATTTCACTCACTCATTTCTATTAGTGTGAGGTAATTCCTCAAAATCTGTGGCCTGAGGTCTACTGGCATGGAAGGAGCGACAAATTAAGCCTTAGTGCTGACAGACATCCACATCTCTGCTCTATCCTCTCTTTCCCCACAGCTCATCACTCCTCCCCCGTTCCTCCTTCATTTTCCCTCTGTTTCTGCTGCCCAGCACAGTCAGCAAAGCCCCTCACTGTGCTGCTAGCAGCCACATGGGTCACTAGCCCACCTATGGCTCAGAGCGAGGCTCAGCAGAGGCTTAAACTGCAGCCACTGCCAGAAAAGATGAGCTTAGAGTGCAGCAGTAGCCTGCCTGTGACTCTGAGGTTGAATAAATTGTCATTAAATTTAATGGCTGTTATAATAAAATACCAAAGAACATATTTAACATCAGTAGTAAAACGGTTTAACAAGGAAAGAGCAATACCTTCAACACAACCTCCACAGACAAAAAATCCAGGGGAAAACACAGTTTTCAGTCATAATCTTTATTATCTCAAGAAAAAAGCAACACCCAATGGTTAAAGAAAATGCATCAGCAATTGATTTTGAAACCAAGGGCTGGGGTGGCACGGTAGTGCAGTGGTTAACCTCACAACAAGAATGACCAGGGTAAGAAAGGGCTGGCTGGCTGCGGTATTGGTGTCACCTTTAATATGAGTGTGAATTGGAGTCTGTAGTCATTTTCAGACATGACAGGAGAATTAGTATTGATATTTATATTCATTTTTTCTTCCGTATTTTTCCTGAGAAAATACAGACAATCTGCAAAAGCAGCTTATGTGTGTCAGCCCTGTGATATAATGACGAGGGAGGGAGCAGTGCTCTGCCTTTGTAGATGCTGGTATAATATATTTTGTGGCTCTGGAGGTGCTCTTTTAAGTATGAGAAAGTAATCCAATGTTGTCATCAGGGTCATATTGGCCTTTATTTAATCTCCCCCTTGTGCCCTCCTTAGCTTTACAGAAATACAATAGAGATTACCTATTTAAGATACAGTTATTTCATAAGAAGAATGGGATCACAATCCAATTTCTAAATTGATAATTCTCCCGAGACAATGAGTTGCTCAAAATCAAACCACAAGGAACACTCTTTGAAAAGCAGCAACCCTTCCAGATAGTCAAGAAAATCAAAACTTTAAAGTGTATGCATACAGTGTATTTACCACCGCACACCGTTACTGTGCAGCTAAAACTGGGAGCAGAGCAGCCTGCCTGAAAGATAATCTTGTGCTATTCACAAGATGAACAGGTGAACAAACTAATTTTCTTCTCTGACCATGGAAAATGCGTCAGTCCCTTTGTTTGATTTCTAAAGATGTATTGGCCCTTATGCAGTGTGCAGCTTGAGAGCTTTTTGTGTGTCGCCCTCCTTAAAAAACAGTCACTCTGCTCTTTCTCTTTCACTTAACTCTCAATCACACCATGTCTTTGATTTTTGCGACCAGAGTTTGATATACTTAAACTTCTTTATGTGGCAGCTGGTTCAACCCCCTATTGACTTTGCCCACATACCCTCAGGCACGTACACACATGTTGAGCCTCTCCTCTCCTCTGCGTTATTTTAACAAGCCGCGGCCCCCTCCACCCAACCCCTCCTCTGGACACTGCTTGTGCAGACTTTGTGCCAAGAGAAGGATTAGTGTTTTATATCACTTATGACATTCTGCCGGGTCCCCCCATGGCTCCAGTTTCTGTGTCTGGCCATCGGATGTTTTCAGCACAACTTCCACGCTTGTTGTCGCCTGCGCCTCTAGAGGGATGCTGGCATTGCTGTGTCTCAACAGCCTTAACCACGTATAGACTAGTTCACAGCCATTGGACTATTTTTTTACTGATGTACTTTGAACTCCAGTTTGTCACAATGAGTAAAATGACTCCACAGTTGCTAGGTTTTGTCAAGTAACTTAAAGTATTTTAAGTCAACTCGTAAGCACATGCTCAAACAGAAAGCTGCAGTGTTACATTAACCTACTTTTCCACACATCAATGTTTGTTGGCAGGCTGCATTGTTGTTTTACTTGGGAAAATCTTCATCTGCAACTCCTTCTCTCTCCATTCTTCCTCTCCCCTCTCTTCCCCCCTTTGCTTATTAGTTAATGGATTACTGCTCCTGGGGGCTATGGGAAAGTAAAACAGGCTGGCTCCAGGCAGATAGCTGGCCAGCCGCTCAGGTTTCAAAAACACTGGCTCCTGTTGCTCTGACAGCCAGTTTGTCCCAGCCGGCCTCAAACAAAAGACCACATTTGGTCATTAGACCCCAGGCTTTGAGAAGACAATGTGGATGGACCACACGAGGCTTGTCTAGTTGTGTTTATGTGTTGAGCTGTTGGAGCTGTTCGTGCTTGCCTAGTTGACCAACAATCCCTACAATCAGCCTACAGATCACACCATAACTATCTATGTTCAGTGCTAATTTCCGTTTGATTGTGTTTCCACCACATGCAGCACAGGTAGAGCTAGTTAAACACTGCTCTGCATTTTTACTGAAACTGGATGGTTGAAATAAGTAGTCTGTCAATACTTGAAGGCATCCTGTTCCACTGGGATTTCACACTGCAGTCCCACCACTCTGCTCTGAATCCAGAGTCGTCTCTGAGCAGATGACGTCTACATGGCAGCTGCAGATATGATCAGGATGCTAGAGTTGTTAATAGAGCTTTTAATGTAATGTTAATATAGAATTGTCTGTTGTACTATGAGCCTTTCATGGAGAGGTCACATGAAGTAGTATTTACACATTCCTATCTAGGCTACAAGTAGAGCGTGGCCTTAGAGGATAGCGCGGGTGTTCAGCAACAAGAAGGTTGCCGGTTCGAATCCCACTCTTTCCAATCTGCATGCCTAAGTGTCCTTGGCAAGATACTGAACCCCTAAAATGGCCCCTCAGAAATGCTGAGTGTTCTAAAAATGTAAGTCGCTTTGGACAAAAGCGCCAGCTAAATGACATGTAATGTAATGTAATGTAAAGTAGATGCGGGCCACTCACTTTTTCTTATTGCCCGAGATAATCCATTTCTCTTTATATGTAGATTTAACGGACACTTTATGAGGTACAGTTGTGAAATGTAATTTAATTCAATACAGGCCTGCAAATAACAATTATTTTGATTATAGACCAGTAATTTCTTCACAATATCTTGTTTTGTCAAACCAATTGTCCAAAACCAAGAGGTATTTGGTTCATCATAGAAGAAATCATTCAAATTTGGGTATAGCTTGAAACAATTACCAAAATAGTCCTCCACTCCCTCCCCAACGCATGTTAGGTATAATCTCAGAGAAAAACATTCAATTTAAACAGCGGTGACATTGTCACCACAACCTGACCATTATAGGCTTTTTGATTGCATCAAATATGTTGTGCTCTGAAATATGACCTGTTAATGTATTCCACACTTAAAAACACTGAGGTGTAGGGAAATCATCAATTTATTTATTGAAACTGCTCTTGTATGTGTTAGTTTGAAAATTGGAGTCAGACATTTGATAAAGACATTGTTTTTCTTGCTTACTCGAAGATCCAAACCATGAAGCGGCAGCAGAGGCCATTGAGAACATGGCAGATGCCGTCACACATGCTAGATTTGTGGGAACAGACCCTGCCAGTGATGAAGTCGTCCTCATGAAAATTCTACAGGTACATCACAGCTTGTTTTATAGTTGTTATTAAAGTGGTCATGCTCTGACCTGTATTCTACAATGGTGTCTATTAAATTATGAAATTCTTAGTGGAAGTTCTCTTGAGAGTGTGGTTATTTAAGTTTATGATGATGTAAGGAATACATATTAATATAAACAAGTAGAGCTGGGTAAAAGGGCTAATAAATGGTTTCTCTTTTTTCAATTTTTTCACAAAATCATGCTCATTATGATATTGATATAGATTTTTTAAACAAATTTAACAACTTAGATTAACTCACCATTAAATAATGATTTTCAAGCTCTTGTGTTCCCGATATTCATCAATGAGGTCTGTCTGTCTGTCTAATTTTTAGACAGACAGCCCTCTAGAGCTCTCTCAGTTAATGCAGTGTAGACAGTACAGGTTTTTGGCAGAATATTTGTTTGAAAATAGTGAAAATAAGTTATTTTGAGGAGTAAAATAATGCATTTTAATCTTAGATGTGTTTATATTGAAACAGACAGAATGTTATCAACTTAGTTGTCAACTGCAGATTTTTGTACAGTTGTATTGATCTGTTTAAGGTCCTGAGGACTCTGCTGCTGACACCAGTCGGGGCCCATCTGACCAACGAGTCGGTTTGTGAGATCATGCAGTCCTGCTTCAGGATTTGCTTTGAAATGCGCCTTAGTGGTGAGTAGCATGCAACACGGTCATGAACCACTATTTCCATGACTATGTTTCACTTTACTTACAGTCAAATTCTCAACTCTGCTTACACAAATTTTGTTTTGCCACAATCATTTATATATTAATATTTATTGTTTGCCATTTAGTTTCTTCTAAATGTCTGTGTCTGGGGGTCTCTCACTCTTAGTTTGACTGTTTCTTGCCTCCTAATTTCCTTCTGCCTGGTTCTCATATATGTGTCTCCCGTGTTTGCAGACCTTCTCAGGAAATCAGCTGAACATACACTGGTTGACATGGTGCAGCTGCTTTACTCCAGGTAAATAAGTAGCATAGTGAAGGATGGATAAAGATTTTGGGTAGATGTGTTTAGTTCTAATTTAATGTGTTCACTGCTGAGGGGTTTAAAGCCAAGTTTATTTTCATATATGAAAACATTGTGTTTATTTAGCGACTGTTTTTTCCGGTGAACCATCTAATCTACTCATAAAGCGCAAGCAGCAAGGATCAATTTACCATGTAATGGCCAAATATCAACTATTTAAGGCCATGTCATGGATGTAAACCGATCGTCATCAAAAAAGCAATCGTTTAGCTTTTAAATGTGAAGGTCTCTACATTGCTCACACCGATTAATTATTCGGTTTCATTAATTCTGTAAGAGCAATTTCATTCATAAGTCTAAAGATATTTCACCACAGAACAAGAGCAGGCTGGACTGATACATCACAGATTGGAGGTTTCCTGCATATATTTCTCTCTTAGGCCTCATTATTCCCCTTAAAGCTCATGAATTTAATTTTGCTCTGTGCTTAAGGTCAATGGACCACAGATTTACTAATGTCATAACATGATTTCTCCTTTGGCATTTAGAAGAGCCTGACACACGCACATGCACCCACATAAACACACCATCTCCACAAACCCCATTCAGATGCATCAGAGTGCCAGTCACATTCGGTCGCAGACAAAGGGATGATCCAAGAGAGCTGCACACCGTATGATCTGCATATAGATGAACTTGGTCTCTGCTTCAACAGCAAAGCTCCCAGCCCCATAAATACTAAGAAGCATATATATGCGCACACACACACACACACACACACACACACACACACACACACACACACACACACACACACACACACACACACACACACACACACACACACACACACACACACACACACACACACACACACACACACACACACACACACACACACACACACACCAAACTAGCATTGCCAATGATGCCAGACAGAAGCAATCAGGAAAATAAGCTACAAGAAAAACTTGTCTGCTCATCTGAATATGAAGGAGCAGACCTTGAGAACAAACATAGCTCAAAATAAAGTTATGGTGTGATTCACCTCCTCTCTTATGCGCATGTGCATGTATAAAAACAGAAATGCCCGACAGCCAAACTCATAAATAGAGACATCCCTGGATGTGAATAGCAAAATTACATATAAATGTAATGTCATCTTGTTATTCCATCCTTCTGATACTGCTCTGTCTCTGTCTCTGTCTCTGTCTCTGTCTCTCTCTCTCTCTCTCTCTCTCTCTCTCTCTCTCTCTCTCTCTCTCTCTCTCTCTCTCTCTCTCTCTCTCTCTCTCTCTCTCTCTCTCTCTATCTCTCAAACACACACACACGCTCTTCATCTCATTTTGCTCATGTTCAACCCCCAGCCCCCTGAATTGTACAAAGACCCTTTGAATGGGAATGGGCCTCCCCCCGTTCCACCCCCAACAGACAATAATGAGCAGCAGCGCTCTTCAGCTCCTCATGAGGAGTCTTAGATTGCCTGCTGAAAGTATCAGGCATGTTAATCTGTTGGACCCACAGATCATCCAATAATCATGCTCGCAAGACAACACTCTATTAACGCCGAGTTGATGTCAGAAGGGGGCTGCTGGCTCCTAGTGTGTGCGTGCGTGCGTGTGTGTAAATGGTTTTGTGTGTGTCTGTGTTTGTGTGCTCGTGCTCGCGAATGGGGTGACATCTTATTTTCCAGCAAATCTTTAGACTCCACAGAATCCTATCCTACCTTTTGTGTGGTGCTCTGAGAACAGCAGCCAGCAATGCTTGTAAAATGCTAGAAAAGTTTATTTGTGGCTCAGGTAGAAAATGTTGAGATTATGACTGTGGTTTTGCCACTTAGGCAGTTTAGGACACACGCTTCAGTGACGCGAGACTCACACCAAAAGGATGTAAAACTCTAAATCAAAGCAGCAAAGGCAGATATTTGCTGTCTTTAAGTAACTTATGGTGCCGAAATGACATACACAACACAATTGTGATATTGTTTAAACTGAGTGCCAGTAAATATAGATTATAAAATAGTTTGTTTGAAATATTCACAGTTTGCAACACTGTCTTAAATTTTTCTAAGTTGCATGTTATTTTTCTTACAGACTCCCACAGTTCAAAGAAGAGGCCAAGAGTTATGTTGGTGCCAACATAAAAAAGGTAACAGGACTGAGATATTGAATATGCCTGCTTATTGTTATTGTTTTTTCTCCCTCATTTTTACAGTCTTGGGTTTTGTCATTATCATTGTGCTGTTTTTCTTTAGGTTTCTGTATATGGCTGTAAAAAACAGTTAATGATGTGATAGCATCACTTAAAAAACTAAGAAATATGAACATGTCCTAAAGAGCACTAATCCCTGCACGTTGGAATTCTATTTACTTAAAAACAACTTATCTAAAATGACCCTTGAAGATCAACATCTGGATAAACCTATGGTTCTCTTTCCCCTGTCACCCATTTCCAACCGTTCCAGTCTTATTTTTGCCCTTTCAGTTCAGTTTTGCTTTTTGGAACATTTACTGTATGGTTTAAGTCGTCCATCTTTCTATGTCTGCGCGTTTCCCTTCCCACATGCCCAACACTGTATCCTGGACACTCAGGATCTCATTTGAGTAGAAGCACAAGTCCGAATTGTAGGGAGAGGGCTAGTAAAAAACAGTTGTTTCTATGACTATGACTAAAACTAATTACTCAACTCTAATACTAATGAAAGAGGCTACATACTATATATATATATATATATGACTAAAATGTCCAGTTTAGCTGCTTTTTAATGGCTGCCATATTGCTGTCATTAAATATATTATATTGTTGTTGAGCTGAGATCAATAGTTCCAGCAGTTGCTGCTTTTTGCATGGTCTGTCTCTCCATCCACTCACTCTGCCTGTTCATCAGCTTGCTGCCCATCCTTTAGTGATTGGAGCAAATATGTGTGTGTGCGCGTTTGCATGTGTGTGTGTTTGTGAGCACTTAAAACCCTGTGAGCTGTTTGAGTCCCACTCCCCCACCATTAAGAGTAAACATGTATGCCTGAGTGTGTTGGTCCCACTGCTGACATGTTACCCATCACTAATCACGGGCAACTGCTCGCTCCCCTTCTCTTCTGAGGCTTACAATATCTTGTGGAAAAACAAACGAGTGCAGGTAAGGAAGATAACTTCAAGTATTAGGGCTGGAGAATCTCTTCCTGTAACCTTCCCCCTGTCCATCTTTAAAGACCACTCACTAACTTTCCACCCCGTTAGACTGTAAACGTGGCTAAAAGCAGGAACTTGACAAGTGCTTTAAGTGAATCATCTAAAAAAAAATAAACTTAGCGTCTAATGTAGTTAATTCTGAATTGTCTGTATCATGTTAAACACAGTTCACTATGACAAGTCTGTGATTGTGAGTGCTCTCATTACATTTGTAATATTATTGTATTTTGTCATTTTTTGTGATGCATATGTATCAGCTTCTGCATTCTCATGCCAGTCATAAGCCCTTTCATCTTTTGCTTAATCGAGCATGCCTCAGTATTTTGTTTAAGAATAGATTACATCACAAGATAGATTTGAGAGTGTCTGAAACTGTAAATGTTTTGCATAAGTAAAAACAACCCTCACCATGAGGAAACAGAACCCTTTAAATTACATTAACAGTAACCCACATCAAATCATAATAAGTGGCTGAGGCTCTTCCAGGTGTACAATGTTCATGTATATGCTATGCTGTTTTTGTTCTGTGCATTGTGAATTTATGAATCCTTGTTTATTTCAGGCTTTGATCAAATAGGCTCCTATCTGTTGAACCTCACTCAGTATCTTCACACATTTACAGTACATCATCTCTCAGACAACAACTAAACAGAGGGGTTTTATTTTATATTTCATCATATGCATCTAGTCTTCTGTTCCAGGCATATTATACAAGACAATTAGACCAAGGACCATAATTAACTATAGAGTTTAGTATAGTGCAATAAATTTCCGTGAGACAGTTCAGTGTGTAGAAGTGTTAATGCTTTGGAAGGGAAAAGATGCATCCGTTTAGATGAGTTTGTCCTTTATTTCAAACAACACTCTTATTAACATTGCACTCCCATAAACATTGTGTGGCTCATGATAGATAGTTTAAAACTAAAGTTGGAACCGTTAGTTTTGCAGCAGAACTAGAGGCATCAGCGTTTTTGGTCCAAACACTATTGTTCCTTATCAAAGCCTGACTGCAATACCTATAATGCAATTTGACGGTTAACATTTATCGGTGTGGTGTTTGGCACAGCCTGCCAGTAGTGGAGAGATAAGGAGATTGCTGCAGAGGTCAGCTAAACCCAGGACTTGCTCAGTGACGTGCTCTTGTTTCCTGTAGTTGAAGATGCGTGCCGGTGGAATGAGTGAGTCGTCCAAATGGAAGAAGCAGAAGCGCTCGCCAAAGCAGCCGCGACACATGGTCCGAAGTCCCTCTGGTCAGATGGACCCAGCCCAGTCCAGCACCCTCAGCAACAACAACCTTTCAGGTGAGAGACCCTCCGTTTTAATGATATAATAACAATCATCAGTGGTACGGTTAGTGGAGGCCGATGTAGTCAAAAAGTTGTCTTCTGTTAATAATCCTGGTCGAGTAAAAATCAGACAGTGAAGAATTGCTGCATGTGTGTAGGTTTAGATGGTTCACCTACAAATTAAAATGTACTCATTATCTACCCCTATGCTGATAGAGGGGTGGTTGAAGTGTTTGACTACACAAAACACTTTTGGAGCTTCAGGGGTCTACAGTGTTGCAGTCAAATCCAATATATTTGAAGAAACTCGGGAACTATCTTCAGACGTGAAAAACAACAGGAAAAAAAACTAAACAGAAGGGAATTTTGAAAGGTGGACAAAGAATCAAGGTTATAAACAGATACAAGCTGACCTCAAAGATCAAGGTTCAACAGCAGTTATTGAAACAGAGACTTAACTTATTAATGGAAAATGTGTATTTAGACTTGAAGGTTATAATCCACACTTTAACCAAATTCTGTACATTTGTGAACACGGATATATGTTGAGACCCGCCATCAAATCATATTTATATATCTGTTTTGTAAGGTGGCGTTCCCTTCATTGAGCAGGGCCTGTCTAGCTTACCAGCCACAGACAGTGCTGGCTCATCCATTTCCAGCCCTACAACCACAGACAGTGGCCTAGACACCTGCTCCAAAGCCACCTCCAGAGAAGACTTGTCTGACCTGGAACAGTGCAGCTTGTCTGCAAACAACCTGGGCCCTGAGCCCAGCTCTCCAGATGCACACGTAAGATTTGGAATATACAGTTCTTTTTTTTTTTTTACAGATTTTTAGTAACAGGTAGCACAGGAGATAGCCGTTTGCCTGTTGAAGCTGGCAGTTGAAGAGTAAGAGGCTGAAATCCGCCAGTTTGTTATAGTGAACAAATCCTCAAATGTATCAGTGGCGTCAACTGGTAACGGATCAACTTCCTGCATAAAATACTAACAGCTAACTGCTACTTTCCCGGGGGCTGCATAATAATAGCGCCAGTGGTTCTTCTTTGAATTATTTCATTCACATTAATCTATTCAATTTAACTACTTTAATTCACTTTATTTGAATTGATTACAAGGTTACTTACCATTGTTACTTGATCACAGTACTTAATTTAACTTTATCAGAAGTGAACTTTATTTAACTAGCTTTACATATATGGTTAATGTTGTGGGTTTGGCTGAGGGGCAGAGTGGTCGCCTTCCAACCAGAAGGTCGGTGGTTCGATCCCGGCCTTTCCCATCTGCATGCAGAAGTGTCGTTGATCAAGATACTAAACCCCTAGTTGCCTCTAATAGAAAAAATAGATGCATTGTATGAATGTATCTGTGAATGACAATGAACTGGACTGGTCATCAACACTAGAAAAGATCTATAAAAATATAGACCATTAGAATTTTCCTTTATTACAGAGTAATCTAATTAACTTTATTTCATTATTTTGCACTACTTTATTTAACTTAATATAATTGCTCTATTTAACTTTTTTGACATGCACTTTAAGTAATGTTATTTAGTACTGTATTCTACTTTATGATAACTGTAATGTATATTAACACTGGACTGCACTCAGTGTCATTCTAACTGTTATTTTTATTAGCACTGTACTGTATTTAACTAACAGGTAGAAGGCTTCTAAGCGGGACACAGACTTAGTGAGCTCTGACAGTTGATCCGAATGACAGATTCTTCATTAGCATGCTTTTAAAACGGAGCCAAGAGGTTTATGGCACTGATGCCATGGAAATAAAACACTGAAGGACTGACTGACATGCGATGTGCATTCTTTTTGCAAATATGACTCATGATGTATTGTTACTGACACCAGTGTGTAAACCCAAGTGACATCTAGTGAGACCCTGGTAGGGGAGAGGAGGGTAACGTGAGACCTTTTTTTTTTTACAATTACTCACCTCTATGCGAGCTAAAATTATATATCAGTCAAATGTACACATTTCCCATTAATTCAGGATGTTTTCTAGCAATGGAAATGATCAGAATGTCTTCATGACAAAGGGCAGTGAAAATATGATTGTTTTTTAAAAAGTAGTCTTGTGTCTCACTTTACCCCAGCTTAGGGGTAAAGTGAGATAGACCAGAGAAATCAAGGGGGTAAATATCCACTTACTTTTTCCACTGAAGAACTACCATAACAACACATGTTGTATTAGTTAAAATCCTGACAGCTAGATTGACAACCAAACATTAAAAAACTAATATCGGACTAGTAACAGAATCATGAGGATTGGTCAATTAAGCACATTTATGATTATTATGATTCATGTGATATCTTGCACACCCTAGCTTACCTGCACATTGTTTCTCTGTCCAATTGGCAGGGACAGGGATATTGTTTTTCTCTGCATATTCAAATGCCAGTTCACGGCACTTAACTGGAGCAAGGCCATGGAACTGTTCAGCTAGTTGTTTCAAGTGTTTGGCAAGCTCCTCCTCCATCTCATCTGTGAATATTCTCTTTGCCTCAGCTACTAATTTTACTCTTTTTTCTTTATGAATCTTTTGAGGGTTGTCTTGTCAATATTTCTATCCCTTCCAGTTTTTTTTAAGGACTTCTTTCCTTGCATGACCTCAGCGGCTGCACTCTCCATCTCTGCAAGGGGTGTTTGGCCCCCAGTTGTCTTCCTGGTGTAGTTTCTTGGCATGATGGCTTTTCCACAATGTTTATGACATAAAAAATTAAACATATGTAATGTAATATTACACTAAAATATGTTTAAGACTAAACTGAGCGTCATGTCTCACTTTACCCCACAGCATTTGTCTCACTTTACCACACAGCCCACATTTTGAAAAAACAACATCTCTTAGCAATTCAGGCTAAGCTCCAGCTAGCATCAATCACATGGTTTTATATATTGCAAGTTCATCAACATATTTTTACTTTTACATGCAAAAAACACATTTTTGTGAAAAAACATACTTTCGACAGCACCAGCACCAACTTCTCCTTCATTGCAAGGGGGGAATGGGAGGGGCTTGAAAACATAATGGTCACATGACCACAAATGTTTACAGTTGCCTAGATACAGAGGGTGTCTCACATTACCTGATGTCTCACATTACCCCTGCTCTCCCCTATGTGACTTTAACTCTGATGATGATCTATGATTTGTGTTATGTTTCCATTTGTGTCTAGTCGGAGGGCAGTCGGGTTGAACGATCTCAGTCGGCCTCAGTGGAGTCTATCCCTGAGGTTCTTCAGGACAAAGACTCTATTACAGAGCGGTCCGACAGTTCCTCTGTTCATGATATGGACTATGTCAACCCCCGAGGAGTCCGTTTCACACAGTCCACACAAAGAGATGGTATGGATATTGAAGGTTTTTATGTTTATATTTTCCTTGTATCTTCATACCACTCTTTCTTAGAATGAGAGGTTTACACAAACATTACAACAGAGCTAAACAGTATGTGCATAGTTTAGTTTTTTTATGTGTCAGATCTTCTTTTCCTTAATCTCCATCCTCCGTTTGCCTCTTTTAGGAGCATCCCTCATTCCTTATGGCCTCCCATGTCTGAGGGAACTTTTTCGCTTCCTGATCTCACTTACAAACCCCCATGACCGCCACAACACTGATGCAATGATGCACATGGGCCTGCAGCTGCTGACTGTTGCACTTGAGTCAGGAAACATGGCTAACTACCAGTCGTTACTAGGTCTAGTCAAAGATGAGCTCTGCAGACATCTCTTCCAGGTAAAATAGCTGACACTTCTATGGAATCTTAAATATGTTTAAATTCATCATCTCTGCAAATCTTTGGTTTGAGTAAGATTTTCAAGATATTGAGGTGTATGTTGGCCACTTCTAAACTTAGTTTTGTGCCATCCATTAAATGTCTGTGAAGAAACTGAAAGAGGATGATTGTAAATCTTTTTATTACAAGTCAAAGTATCAACAAAAATCAAGTAACAATAAATGAATGAGTTAGCATCAAGAACAAATCAAAAATAATATTTGTAGAAAGCTTGACTGATTGTCTGTTTCACATTTGTAATTCATTGCTTTACTGTAAAGAAATTGTTGATTTCTATGTTTTAGTTGCTGAGTGTTGACCGTATGAACCTCTACGCTTCTTCCATACGAGTTTGCTTCTTGCTTTTCGAAAGCATGAGATTACATCTCAAGTTTCAGCTCGAGGTAACACGTTATTATCAGTACTTCTTTCTCATGAATATGTCTTTATGTTTAATTGTCAATTGACACACTATATGGTCAAATTGATCCTGAATGCCTAATCATTACCCTTTGTTCTGAACTGGCAGATGTACCTTAAGAAAATGATGGACATCATCACATCAGAGAACGTTAAGATGCCATATGAGATGAAGGAGATGGCTCTGGAGGCTCTGGTGCAGCTGTGGAGGATCCCCAGCTTTGTCACCGAGCTGTACATTAACTATGACTGTGACTTTTACTGCTCCAATCTGTTTGAAGACCTCACTAAACTGCTGTCCAAGGTAGCCTTCCCTTACTGGATCATTTATACATATAGTAATGAGGAAAACCTCATAAATTCTTATAGGAATCCCTTTTAGATAGAACAAACTGATCCAAGTGCATTGTTTCATATTGTTTAAACAGTTTGTTCATAATGGATCTTAAATAATTGACCCTACAGTTTGTGTTTTCCAATATTCATTGGAATCTGTTGTAACTGTCTTATTGGGTAAAGATACCAAATTCGATCTTTAAACAGGTCATAAAGTGTTAAATTTAATCATTTAAAATTTTAAGCTGTTTTTTATTTATTTATTATACAATATTGTTTTTCCTAAGTGCAAATATCAATCAGACAAATGACTTATATCAGTCTGGCTTTAATGAAAAGTTATTATCCTTCTTTTCATTTGTATTGTATTGTATTTGTATTCTATTGTAACATGTCAAATGGATTATGATATGTTATTTTAAATGAAAACAGTTTTTCCGTACTCTTTCTACAGAATGCGTTCCCAGTGTCAGGGCAGCTTTACACAACGCACCTCCTGTCGCTGGAGGCTCTCCTCACTGTGATTGACAGCACTGAGGCTAACTGTCAGGCCAAAGTGCTCAACAACACTGCTCAACAAGAGCAGTCAGAAACACTGCTGGCAGAGGGAGAAAGTTTATGCCATAGTGGACCAGACAGTACAACTGGTATACTCACCCCTGCAGACATCTGACTGTTGCATAAATGTTTTTTTCCTAAGGCTTTTACAATGCTTAAAAGATAAAGATATAATATAATGTCACAACTGTCTTAAATATCTAACTTCAGTGCAAACATACCAGTCTTTAGTTTTCTAACAAAAACACAATTCTTTCTGTTTTCAGATCTTAACAGACTTGACAATACCAATGGTTTGAGTGTTCCACAAGCTCCGAGTGCACCAGTATGTCCACCAACCAGTGGTCATCTGATGGCAGAGACGATGAAACTGGGCAGACAGGACCAAGGAGACAATGATGCTGGTGAGACTTTGATCTGAGTCACTTTTTTACCTTTAAACCTTCCTCACCATTGGAAGTTGAACCTTATTTCATCTTTAAGCAGCTGAGAAGAGAGCACCAAAGAAGCCTCAGCGTTTCTCATCATTTTTACCTGATTCACAAGAGTTGATGGAAATTAGAAGAAAGAAAAAGGTAAGTGATTGTGACCAAAAAAGGTTTGTAGTAACATTTCACATCCACAGCCAGTTCTGAAATCAACAACTGCACCTTCATGATGAGTTTCTTGCTGTATGTCCAGCTGCTGATCACAGGCTCAGAGCAGTTCAACCAGAAGCCCAAGAAGGGAATTCAGTTCCTGCAGGAGAAAGGCCTCCTCAGTAGCCCCATGGACAACAACCAGGTGGCGCAGTGGCTCAGAGAGAACCCCCGACTGGACAAAAAGATGATTGGAGAGTACATCAGTGACCGCAAGAACATGGACCTCCTGGACAGCTTTGTGAAGTACGATGAAATTCCAGCGCATGTGCATGTGTTGATCATTTAAAAGATGATGTACCCTCACCTCATAAAGGGTGCAGAGAGTTTGATTTCCAAGGTTCATTGTTGAATTTATTGACTAATAAACAATGCTTGGAGGACTTATTTAACTAATATGAATCCTTTTCACAGCACGTTCACCTTCCAGGGACTTCGTATTGATGAGGCCCTGCGTCTCTACCTGGAGGCCTTTAGATTACCTGGAGAGGCTCCAGTCATCCATAGACTCATGGAAACCTTCACAGACAACTGGCATGTAAGACACATTTTCTCAGCATTGACTGTTATACGGTCACTGTGTGCTTTATAAGGAACACCTTTCCAACTAGAAATTATCCTATTGCCCTATCATATAGAAGCAGTGCAAAACATTAACTCCTGCATATACGGGTAAGGAACTTCTGTTAATATTCACAGCAAACCTCAGAATAAGATGTAAGTGATTTTGAGTTTGACAGGATCGTTGGTTAGAATATCTCGGAAGCTTCAGATATCCTGAGATTTCCATACACAACAGTCTGTAATTAGTTTTTTTTCAGATTGGGAGAAAAATAAAAGCCTGTGTTGAGAGGTCAGAGGAGAATGGTCAGACTGGCTAGAGTTGACAGAAAGACTGTGATAACCGCTCTTTGCAACTGTCTGTGTTGAAAAGAGAAGCATTAACAACTCGTCCAACCCGGAGATGGATGCTCTTCAACAGCAGAGACCACAATAAAATGGATATTGAGCCATGGCTAATTCTCTATACGCATCCCATTTAAGGCATTTTTAAAAATGGCTGGTAGTAACTGCTTTTGTCAAAACAATGTCGTTATCAGCAATGGATATTATATGATATTGAAAACACAATTAGTCGAATTTATTAACCATACTTGGTGATGGCCATTTGGATAATACATGCAGTTGTTGGAAATTCAAAATGGCTGCCATTTTTCAAAATGGCCACTCCGAATGGTATGTCAATTTGAAAGCAAAAACGTTGAGCAGGAGTCTGGATAATTTCCCAAACTCTTCTTCACTTGCATAGTCTCCTCTTCACCCTTGTTATTGACACATTGTTTCACCTCAACCTTATCTGTAACTCCCCGTCAACTCCGAGCCATGTGTGCAACAGATTGTTGCGAATGAACTTACAAACGGCACAAGAAACACTTAATATATCTAATCACTTTTGAAGCTTGGTAAGGTGGGCAGTGTGTTTTTACAGGACTGTTCCTCCCCCACATATCTTTCTATTTCTATGTAAACCTTGCACACAAACAAGAACCTTTTTCCCATCTAATAAAGCCTGCTCAAATGGTCTTTTCCATCATCAGATACTTCTAGCTATAATAAAAGTGTTGAAGTGATAAATCAAGCACTCTCACATGATTAACCCTCTAAATTATTGTAGTAGGATGACATAAGTGTTAAAACTCACACACACACACACACACACATGGTGGTGGACAAAGGAAAAACTACAGGGGAAAACATCTGACTTCTGAAAATAGCTGTAGGAGCCATGTGACCTGGAAACTAATCATAGTAAAGGTCTTTTCTTAGGCCGACCACATACACACATAAACAAGCCTTGAATAAGTTGATGAGTAATTTTAGACAGTGACACTGTCAATGTGATTTCCACTCTATGGGGTCACTCTGATGTCAGCACGATGTATAAGGAGAGATTCAGTTTGGATTATAGACTGTATGTTAAGACGGATGACATGACTGCTCCCAAAAGTGAAGCCAAATTGTCTCAATAGCCACCTGGTGGCTGGCATCAGTGTAGGTCATGAATCGCTCCTCCACCATGTCAATCCCTAGAACTACTATTGTTTAAACTCTGGCACCAACTGAGCAAGATGGCGGCATTTGTATCCAGGATATGTAGTCTATGGTTAAGACACAAGGAACCGCAGATGGTGTATACTTTATTCTGCATTATAATTTGTCCCCTGTATTTGTGTGTTCATAGAAAGTGAACGGCTCTCCATTCATGACCAACGATGCAGGCTTTGCCTTGGCCTATGCCGTCATAATGTTGAACACTGACCAGCATAATAACAATGTCCGCAAGCAGAACATCCCCATGACTGTAGAGGTGAGTTATATCTATTTGTAATCTCTCTCATTCTCTCTCTCTCTCTCTCTCGCCCCCCCATCCTTCCGTCCATCCAAATATCACTTTTCACATCAATTTCCATGTCTCTTTCCTCATCTTTTAATAATTTGGCTGATCAATCAACTTACTCATCAATAACTTTAAGTGGTCCTTGGACATCGAGCCGACCCCCAAAAAAGACCAAGCCCCTCTGCCAGAAAAAAGACCCCTGTTACATCAACAGGCCATATCGAGGGTCATGCATCCGATGCAGCCATAGTCAGCACCCGACCCCTTTCAGGTCAGCTGACCACACCCCTCCAACGGGGAAAAATGGCAGCCGACTCCCGTCAACCGATCTGACAGAAACAGCCCCAGCCCCATTGACGATTGCAGATAACGTCAAAACTCCACATCTCTCTGACAATTAAAGACCACACCCATTATAATGGGAATAGAAGAAAAAAAAAAGGGTTAGGCCTTGCATCACTCACGCTAACTAAACACATCCCTCTCCATGCAGATTGGTGTCATCAACAGCTTTCCGTGTAACTCCTTTGTAATGAAAAGGTACGCCACTAAAAAAGTTTTAACAGTTCTAATTCATGCTGCCGTCCAAAATTACCCTGACAGCAGCATGAATGAAACTCCATACAATAGGGCTGAACGATTTGGGAAATTAATCCAATTGCGATTTCCCCCCCCCCCCCCCCAAAAAAAATTTTTATGAATGATTTAAATATGACCAACACAATATTAGATACATTTACTGTAAAATATTATTTTTTGTACAATAAAGTAAAGTTTTTTTAAACCTTTGTGCAAAATTTACCATCTTGAGAATTTTTTTTTTTAATTATAGGTGTCTTACTGCTCCCAAGTCTTTCCAGTGTTGGGAAGGATACTTTCAAAACGTATTTCGGTACAGAATACAAAATACATGCCCAAAAATGTAATCTGTAACGTACATTAACTAGTCTGAGTAACGTATTCTGAATACTTCGATTCCTTCTACATTGAATTGCATTTTATACGTGTAGGAATGCGGCGTTGTTATAGTTGGTGTAGCAGCAGCTGTCTAAGCTCTGTGGCCGCGGCAGCTTGCGGAACAGCAGCTTCGTAGATTCCTGTTCATGTCCGGGTGGACTTGCAGCGGTATGGAGGCGCCGGGCCTCAGCAGGAACACCCCCATGCGTAACACCTCCGTCTCGCAGATGTGCATGTAGGTGACCAGGGGGCTCTGGAGCCGCGCCGCCCCGGAGCTCGGCTTGCTTGTCCGGCGAGCGTTTTTTACTTCACAATTTTTTACTATGTCAACATGGTAAAAAAGATTACTTGCACCTTGTTACTTTGCAGATTTATTCTGTATATTCCTCAAAAGGAGAAGCTATAAGCTGCACTGTATTTATATGCAGCGGGCCCCACATGTCTGAGACCCCATTCCCATTCTCGTAAAGGCATACATGGTCTCAGACTTTTGGGCCGCACTGTATCTATTTTCTTCCTCTCAATGCGACAAGGGCCCCATTTGTGTCTGATAGTATGACATTCCCCTGTGAGTGCTAGAATTTGCACTGGTGCGACTTGGCGGCTCAGAAAACCCGCAGCCAACAACTGTAGCCAGAGGTGGTCTGGCGGCATGGGGGCAGGGGAAGGACATGGGGTCTCTCTCTCTCTCTCTCTCTCTAGCTCTCTCTCTCTCTCTCTCTCTCTCTCTCTCGCTCTCGCTCTCGCTCTCGCTCTCTCTCTCTCTCTCTCTCTCCCCGTCTACCAGTCTGTTATTTATCTCTTTGATTGACAGGGGCTAAAGACTAAACAGAGCGTCTGCTGTAGCTTGTGAAAAGATTGTGGGTCGTCAAATTATCGCAAACACTTGCATTCTCTTTCTCACACTCACATTCCCAATACGTCAGTTGCAGTTTGTCTAAAAATAAAATGTTGACACAATTACTGTGCTCACGATGACATAACAGCCAAGGACTTACACAAAAGTTTTCAGAGGGCGAATAAAAATAGTCACCTAGCCCTTGAGTTCCTCGGCAGCTTGAAATGTATAGCGTTCAACACAGCATGTGTCAATCACTGTGTCTGAATCAGGCCTTTTCTCCAAGGATTTTACAATAAGACATGTTATGAGTGAGGTATAGGTGAGGTCAGGTGTATAATGCTCATTGTGTCCATAAAATACATCATGCTCCTCTATTTGCCTGTGCGTTGGCGAGAACAGCAGCTGTTCTGAGAGCTGGTGTCTGACAGCGGGACTGTGTGTGTATGTGTGTGTCTAAGAAAGAGAGAGAGAGAGCGAGTTGGAGACGCTGCGTGTCCCTGATAGAAGCATGACGAACAGAGGAGTGATCTCAGTAGCCTCCTGCTCCCTCTGTCTTTCTCTGCCGGTGTGACTCCTCAGTGTGTTCCTGCTGAGGAGCTCCTGTTTCGCATCTCGAATACCTGCCAACAGGACAAACCCTGCCAAGCCAAGACATTAAACTGAGCCTTGAGTCAGTCAGTCACCACCAGCCGGTTATGTTTATTTATAGGAGTAATCCTTGTTTTCCTAAAGCTTTAACTAAAGTGTATTAAGTGACACATAATGAGTGTGTTCTCAGCCAAGGCCCTTTTAATTGTTGATTTGCTGCTCAGTTAACAAAGCACTGAATGACAGAGACTTGGCTGCCTGAGCTAAGCTACCATGTTGAGATGCATTGACTGACATGTTGATGGTGGAGACGGGCACGTTAGGTGTTCAAGTCAACTTTCTGCCAGGACCCAAAAGTTGATGGTTCCAATAACTAGTGTGTTTTTTGTTTGTTTATTTTTCGAAACAGCAATTCAAGAAAAATCTTAAGGGAGTAAATGGAGACAAAGACTTTGACCAGGACATGTTGGAGGACATCTACAATGCTATCAAGTAAGCTCACCTGATGTTTGTTAGTCTGCATCTGTCATTCAAGCTAGGGCTGAACGATTTGGGGAAATAATCTAATTGTGATTTTTTACCCCCAAATATTGCGATGGCTATTTAATATGCGTTTTTTTTTTTTTTCCCTCTTTATCCCTCCAAAAAAAACATAATGAATGATTTAAATATGACCAACACAATATTAGCTTCATTAACTGTACAATATCCTTCCCACATTTTAATTTAACGGCTCATTACAGAAACAATAACAATAAATCAGTGTGCATTTACGTAATTTAATCAAAGTCATTGTAATTATAAACACAAGGCATGAACTTTTTATAACCTGTTTGCAAAATGTACCATTTAGAAAAACATTTTTTAAATTATAGGTGTCTTACTGCTCCCAAGTCAGTAACATTTCCAGTGTTGGGAAGGATACTTTCAAAACGTGTTCCGTTAGAGAATAGAATACATGCCCAAAAATGTAATATGTGACGTATTCCGTTACATTAACTAATCTGAGTAACGTATTCTGAATACTTGGATTACTTCCACATTGAATTGCATTTTATAAGTGTTGGATTGCGGCGTTGTTATAGTCCAAAAATACATAATCATACTTCCTCCTATAAAGGAATTGCTAACATCAGTTGCTCTCTGGACACTAAGCCTTTTACTTGTAAGTAAACTTGAGCTGACTTTACAGCTGAGATGTTTTTCCCTCTGCAGGAATGAAGAGATTGTGATGCCAGATGAGCAGGCAGGTTTAGTGAAGGAGAACTACGTGTGGAGCGTGTTGCTACACCGCGGTGCCACACCTGAGGGTTTTTTCCTCCACTTGCCACCTGGCAGCTACGACCATGACTTGTTCACCATGACCTGGGGTCCCACCATTGCTGCCCTCTCCTACGTCTTTGACAAGAGCCTGGACGACAGCATCATCCAGAAGGCCATCACTGGCTTCAGGTACACAATATGTACTTTGAATAAGGATTTCAAAGTACAGCCAGAGATGTCACTCTAACTTGTATTGTTCTTGAACATGATATCATTGGATTTAGTGAGAGATTACTGTGCCTCATTATTTTCTGTTTGCTCATCACGCTGATGGTAGAGGTAACAATTCATTCATACATTCATCATTTCAAAATGAGTGCACACTATTTAATATGTAAATACTGTATTTCATTTAAGGTGCTTTCAGACAGGCACCAAAACTCAATGAAGATTCTATTGCACGACAGAGGCAAAAAGAAAAACAAACAAAAGAAAAAATTCATCTCCTGTTGAAAAAAGCGGTGTGAGAGCAGAAGGCAGTGATGAAGATGTCAAGAGAGTTTCATCTCAGATATCTACAGAAATCTATTCAGTTCAAATGGCTGGGTTGAATATTTCAGGAGTTTCTAAAGGGGATTATTAGGTTTGGGTACCTCTCACATTTAAAATGACTTAATACCAGTATTCAGTGGTAATAAATTTACCAGCCCTTAAAGCAGGGGTGTCCAAACTTGGTTAGGTTAAAAATTTTTTACCTAACCCTTTTTTTTTTTCTTTAAGCTAACAATTTAGTAGCACTTAAATGGCACTTACTTATAACACTTTGTTTTGCTTTATTTTTGAAGAAATTTTACTTTCTTGATTCTTGTTGTCCTGGGTTTGTACCCTCGGGGTTGATGCACTAAAGGCCGGCGCATGCTTCTGCAATTTCAGAGACATGCAAGAAGGGGTACGCTCAAGAGCCCCTTGCGTGCCCCTTGCTTGTTTGCATGCGTTGCCCAATTTTTTTAACTATACGACAAAGCTACGCAAGACTCACACGGCCCGCAAGGCTGTTATTGGTCCGCTAACTACATATTGGTCCGCTAACTACAACCGGAATCACATTTCCGGTTTCATGCCTCATAATACCGGCAGAAACCACAGAAAATTTGGAAGAACGAATATGTACCAAATAGAAGAGCGTTTGGCAGAAGAGGTCCAAAAGTATGACCACTTGTATAACCAGTCATTTACGGAATACAAGGACACGCAGATGGCCTGCAATTCCTGGAAGGACATTTCGGCTAACGTCGGTTTGCAGTTCGACGAAGGTACGAAGCTGTGGAGAAAGATCAGGGATAAATTTGTCCTCCAGAAAAAGTAATAAACAGTCGACGACGACTGCCACACACAAAGAAAGCCGTCTTTGACAAAAACACGTTACTCCACCTAGTGTTCTGGCGGTGAATGGCTTTGCAACACGCGCAACCCTTGGAGAACCATAAATTAAAACGAGTCCATAGACACAACTGCGTGAAAAGTTGCAGCAACAGTTGCAAAACCATGCGCCCGGCCTTTATTGTAAGTCGCTTTGGATACAGGCGTCAGCTCAATGAAATGTAATGTAATATAATGGATATTGCCTACTGTATAGCACTTTTCAGCCCTGACTTGCCAGCTGTCCCTCAGAACCCCCCCCCCCCCCCCCTAAAGAGATCTAAAGATACTTCACTAATTTATTCAACTTTATGGATTTTGCTGAATCGATGTTTACCACTGAACCTCTGAGAGTGTTCTGTGGACTCAAACACTTCACCCATCCATCCTGGCATAGTGCAGAGTAGATAATGAGTGGATTTTTATTTCTGGGTGAACTATCCCTTTAATTGAAATGATTTATATCCCTTCCCCTTATTTGCTAAATAGTTGGTGAACTGTAATAATGTCTACCTATTAATATTCAACAGTGGACCAGCCCATAATACCTGCAATCTTTAGGAATCCATCATGTGAGGTGTTTGTGTTTTGAAATGAATATTTATGTGTATATTTTTTCTTTGCAGGAAATGTGCAATGATCGCTGCTCACTATGGCTTCAGTGATGTTTTTGACAATTTGATCATCTCCCTGTGCAAGTTCACTACTCTGACCAATGAGGTGCGTTCATAAAATCGCAGCAACCTGATATGCTAATGTGGTTCAGTTTGATTTGAGTTTGCAGTTAAAGTTGGTTAGTTTATGTTTTCCACACCTGAATATGTTACAGTGAAATGATGTTATCATTTTAAATAAAAAACAGGATCCCGCCCTTAACTGCTAATTGACAAGTTAGAAAACAAAGCTCACTGCCCAATGTGAATATTTAAATAAATAAATATTTAAATATTACATTTTAATTTGAGGTCCTAGTGATCTAGTAATGATGACACCCCCCTCTGATATAGTGGATATGTTGTCTTTAGATTTATTTGGATTATTCAAGAGTTTATTTAGATGATCCTTTAAGAAGCAAAATATAATAAGAAATGTGATTCCTTACTCTTATTGAGGATTACTGGAGCTCAAACAATTATCACAACATGGTATGCTTTGGTAACATGCAACACATTCTCATCAATGCACACCAATGTACATATCACCAAACGAAAAAAACCAAGTTATGTAAAGACAAGTCATTGCTCATAGCAGGGTCTCAGATAACTGAATTTTCCATGTGGAGGCTAAGTGAGTTCTTATAAGTGGACATTCAGATTGTCAATAAATTCTTGCAGTTCAAAGTGCAAGAGTATCAATATGTGTAGATTTTGAGAGCTATTGAAATTAGATCCCTCATATAATGTATTCAAAGGTATTAAAGTTCTGGATTTCAGAAAAGCTCTTTAACACCATAAAGTCTTGGTGACAGGTGCAAAGAATCCAGAATCCCAATGAGTCTCATACTCTGTCCAGTCACTTTATTAAATCAACATTTTTGTTTCCTGTTGTCTTCTCTGTTCAAGTAATTTTAATGCTCCATCCAGGTCCCATTAATTGATTAATTATGATTAAAATGTATTACTAGGATTTATGTATGTGCAGCTAAGACATATGGAAGAAATAATGATACAAATGTCAATAAATTAATTTTTCCATCTGTCCTCAGCTGTTATAACCATAAAAGTTTGATTTGATCCTTTTTGGTATTAGAAGATCTTTAAAATACCTATATCAAAAACCAGTACAGTACATTGTTTGGAACCTTTAATTTTGCCAAGCTTAACAGGCAAGGTGATTTCGGAAAATACAAAAAAAGATACTTCATCTATGACATAGTTCGACACTGCTCGGCCTTGAGACGTATAAATACACTAACTGTAAGAATGCATGTTGATATGCCCTCTCTTCCTGCAGTCTGTGGAAAACCTCCCGACAGTGTTTGGCAGCAACAGTAAGGCGCAGACAGCAGCCAAGACTGTGTTTGACCTCGCCCATCGGCACGGCAACATCCTGAGGGAGGGTTGGAAGAACATCATGGACTCCATGCTGCAGCTGTTCAGAGCCGAGCTGCTGCCCAAAGCCATGGTCGAGGTCAGGACTCCATCTTTAAACTCTCAACACTCTTTTCAGTTCTTTCAGTGATTGTGGCTGCTTCGTGGTAACACTGCAGACACAGTCTGTGTTATTGCCTCTGTGTCATAGAGAGAGAGAGAGAGAGACTGCATTCTAGATATTCTGCTGCCACCTACTGGTTAGTTCTTAGACACTGTGTTTGTTGCCTCAGGTGGAGGATTTTCTGGAGCCAAACGGGAAAATTTCACTTCAGAGAGAGGAAACGCCATCCAATCGGTAATCATAAATCCCTTCCACCATGGGGCTCATATTTATACACTACAAGACAGTAAGACACTTATCACAGCCTATTTATTACAGAAATGGTTACAGTTGTGTGTTTAGCTCAACATTCCAGCAAGGTTTTTTCTGTAGAAACATATTTTAGTGAACAATCACGACCAGCAGAGCCTTAAAAAACAAGTCACTAACCCTAACCCTAAATTTGTTTGATCTTATATAATGACAAATGTTTTATAAGTAATGTTCCTCCTCTGTTACTTATCAGTGGTGAGTCTGCAGTGTTGAGCTTTGTGAACTGGCTGACGCTGAGTGGAGCCGAGCAGTCAGGCCTCAGAGGCCCTTCCACAGAAAACCAGGAAGCTAAGCAGGCCTCCATCCTCTGCATAAAGGTACTGAACATTAAGCATAGTGCCTCAACATTGTCTGTATGTATTACAATTTTAAATGTATGAATTAAATATTCAGTTTCTGTAGATTTCATTAATTTATGATCGTTGGCAGTATATTGCATAGTATATAGTATATATTAATGCAGTAATATATACTTGACCTTTTTTTTCTTCTACCATTTAATATAGTCTTCTCTTGATACAATTTTTCGGTTTCTCTCTTTGCAGCAATGTGACCCAGAAAAGCTGATCACAGAGAGTAAATTCCTACAGTTGGAGTCACTACAGGAGTTAATGAAGGTACTATTTTTTAATCTAACTAGCATTTCTTATTACCACAGAGGTTTGTGGATGCATTGGTGTGATTACTGAATAGATAAACTAGATTATCCTCGTCAGGCTCTGATATCAGTCACCCCAGATGAAGAGACCTATGATGAAGAGGATGCAGCCTTCTGCCTGGAGATGTTGCTTCGTATTGTTTTGGAGAATAGGTAGGAAGGAAAATATTACAGTAATGCTGCACAGTCAGAGCGTGGTCATTTGTTTTTGTCTTAGTCATTTTTGACAAAATTACCATCTCTTTCTGTTTGTGTGTATGTAGGGACCGGGTGTCCTGTGTGTGGCAGACTGTGCGTGACCACCTCTGCCACCTCTGCGTCCACGCCAATGAGAGCTGCTTCCTAGTGGAGAGGGCCGTGGTGGGACTCTTGCGACTAGCGATCCGTCTGCTCCGACGAGAAGACATTAGCTCTCAGGTACACCATACACACACGTACCTGGACACAATCACTACAGCACAGTTGATGGCTGAGATGATCATCTAAGGCAGTGGTTCCCAAACTTTTTACAGTCCCATACCCCTTCAGACATTCAATCTCCTGCTATGTACCCTCATATGTACCCCGTTTTTTTTTCATGTTTGTAACCCAGTTGATGTTGAAACACGATTATTCGCCTCTTAGAAACAAACCATCAAATTAAAACATTTGAAATCAAATAAGTACTCAAAGGATAATTTCACAAGCATCTCAAATCAGTATTTTGATATTAACTTTGCAAAAGTTCAAATTAAACTGAAGTGGTAAACTGTGTCAAGAAACCATTTTTTGAGTCCATTATTTTGTTAATAATCAGTAAGTAAAGATCCATTAAAATTACTGTGAGATCCTCTTCCTTATATCCCAGCCTGATCGTCTCTTTCCTTGTTCACCCACAGGTTCTCCAATCCCTGCGTCTACTGCTTATGATGAAACCTCATGTGCTGTCCCGGGTCAGCAGGGAGGTGGCATACGGCCTTCATGAGCTACTGAAGACCAACGCAGCCAACATCCACTGTACAGACGACTGGTACACGCTCTTCTCCTTGCTGGAGTGCATCGGAGCTGGAGTGAAACCTCCGGCTTCCTTTCAGCTCTCCTCCACCACTACTGACAACGACACAGGTGAAACATTTTTTTCAGCATGGACTTTGTGTCTGAGATTCAGGAGATGAGCACATACAATTCAGGGGTCGCCTCTTTTTAGGGCCCGAGCACCGAATGGTGAGAGGACCTATTGAAATTGTAAGGATTATTCTTATTATTAGGGCCCGAGCACCGAAATCGGTGGGAGGCCCTATTGAAATTGTAAGGATTTTTCTTATTATTATTATTAGGGCCCGAGCACCGAATGGTGAGAGGCCCTATTGAAATTGTTAGGATTTTTATTATTATTGTTATTTCCCTTTGGTGGGCTTTTTAAGGGTCTAGACATGCTGAAAAAGTTATGAAACTTTGCAGGGAATTCAAAGTCTGCAGATATTTTTGTAATCTGGAGTAATTTGAGTTGGGTGTGGCAAAATGGCTCAACAGCACCCCCCTAGAACCAGCCCCTAGGTTTCCCCTTGACCGATCTCACCAAAATTGGAACACAGTTGTATCATGTCCAGTCATGAAAAAAAGTCTCCAGGGGCATTATGAAAAACGCAACAGGAAGCCCGCCATTTTCTATTTAGTACCCATTTTGGCCATATTCCACATTTTTACTTTGACGTACTTGTTTTAGGGCTTTCATCAGATCAACTTCAAATTGAGATGAGTGTCATCACAATAAGATGGACCGATAATTCGTCACACCCTGTGATTGTGGCGTCAAAGTTTGATTAAACGCCATCAAACACAAGATTCTGTATCTCGGACATATTTGATCCAATCGAGTCCAAACTAGATATGTAAGAAAAGAGTCATAACCTGATGACATCTACACAGATATCATGACTTAAAATCGCAGTGCGCAAAACGCATGCAACGCGGAGACGTGCGCTTGGTCATTGATCGTTTTCCCCACCGACCGCAACAGGCTTCAACGTGCGTGTGCTCGGGCCCGCCAGTGCTACAACATAGTCCTAGTTGGTTCTTGTATTCCCTTCATTCACTTGAAAGCAAAATACTACCTCGTCTATGTTTTAATGGATACGAAAAAATACTTAATATATATAGATTGAGAATATTGCTATGAGAAGAAAGTTAAAGATAATGTTCCTAATAAAACTTTTTTTTTAAACGGGAGAAAAAATAGCTGTTGATTATTCAAGATCAAAAAATAATCAAATAACAAATTGCATTGTAGCCAAACAAATGTTTTTTAAATCCAATTCATAGTAAACAGTCACACATTACGAGCCTTATACAAAATAGTCAAGCATTGTAAACATGGAAGAACAAAATGTAAAATGACTGAAGAAATCTTTTTGATTACTGTATGTCCACAGGCGCCCTGTCAGATAGTGAACTGACCTCTCATCATCCCAGTGAAGTGAGTTTAGACCGGGGCTACACGTCTGACTCTGAGGTTTATACTGAGCACAGCAAGACCAGGATGTCTCGCTCCACCACTGATGTGGATGTAGCCAGCAGTGGATGGCTTGTGGTCAGTATATACACACATGTGCATGTGTACACTTGTACTCATACATACAGAATACCAGTACACAGAGGTAAACTTCAGTCACGTGAGTAGTGTCACGTAGAAGTCCATTTATTCTTCTAATGTTAAAAAATACATTATATTGGGTTTATTTGTGTTAGAGTCAAAGTCAAAATATACAGAATACTTTAGGTTGTAGTAAGTTAATATATCTGTTCAGAATAGATACAGATCTCACATGTGTATGTATTTTATACAATAAAATACAAAATATTGGACTATGTTTATTATGTAAACTATTATTATTATTGTATTTTTACCAGGTTGGGAAAGATGACCTGGACTTAAGTAAGACCCCTCCTTTGAGCACCAAAGCCCAGCTAAATCACCCACTGGTCAACCAGTACAGCCTGACGCTGGGTCAAGACCTTGGCCAGCACGACACAAAGTCTCTCCTCAAATGTGTGGAAACACTGTCCTTCATCGTCCGAGATGCTGCCCACGTCACCCCGGATAATTTTGAGCTGTGTGTCCGAGCTATACGAGTGTTTGTGGAGGCCAGCCTCAATGGAGGTGAGCCACTGAAAAACTTAATTTACTAAGAACCAAGTGATACATATAAAGTGATAATATATTAACCAAAAAGGGGAAAGTATTACAAATAGTTTTGTAGTAAAGTAAGCTGCAAACTTTATTGTGGCAACTCTACATTAACTGCGATTTAGAGTTTTGATTGGTTCACTATTAAATGCTCATTTCTGCTCACCTCATTAATGGAGTCTTCCTGTGATATATCACTTTTATAAAGTCTGTAGATTTATGACAGACTCATTAATATATTGACCATAATGAGAGGCAGACTCCACATGTCCACACTTAATTCAGTAATTCAGACATGCCATTAAAGATAACTCATGACATCATCGGGGTAAATTGCCTTATTTGACAGATCTCCTCCAGAGCAAAGTGGAGCAGAAATCCGATCAAATAAAATGCATGTATAATTCATCGACCACACTCAAATTTGAATTATCTTTGCCATGTTTTTTTTTACTTACTCCTGACCAGATGACATTTTAAGAAATAAAGATTTGTGAATATAGAGTTGCAGCAGCTTTAGAATTAAACTAAAATTAATTTCTATTTATAACTAACAGGTAGTTTGATTGTTCCTCTTTCAGGAGTAACTCTGTCCCCACCTTCAGTCTGCTCTTTGTTGTGTCCTCCATGTTTCCACCCCTGTCCTTCCCTACATTCTTTCCCCTCTTCCTCTCTCTGCCCTTTATCTTCCTTGTCATCTGCCCATCACATGTCTTCATGCCCTTTTTCCATTCATCCCTCCTTGTGCTGTTTGTGATCTACAGTAACAAGGTGATTAAGGCTGATACATGGCAGTGGCAGCTGAACCCCTATTCATTTTCTCCTAGTGCCTCAGGCCATTGGATCCATGCTGTCAACAGAGCTTTACACTTACTAACAAAAGCATCAATGATGGTTCGATCAAAGCAGTGGGCTGATTCATGGCTCTAACCTGTGAGAGAAGAACAGAAAGTGTAAAACCTGTTATTAGTCTATTGAGCTTTTGTGCCCTGACCTCATCTCAGGGCGTTAAAGAAGGATCCGAGATAAACAGAGAGCTTTTGGAAACGGCTTCATGGTTGTTTAGAGGATTAGGATGTCTTTGGTGTTTTTGCTTTTTTGGGCAAAATAATGGACTGTACCACTTAACACAGGGGTGGGCTGCAATAATCAGTTGTAGCGCTGTTTGATGTTTGTCCTTGGGCTTAGCGGTTAGTCTTTTTCAGTTCTACTTGGGTCAGCCACATATTATGTAATAATTTAGTTGTGTTAATGTAAAATGATATCAAACAGTAAAACCGTGCGATAATGCTTCAGTAGCTACACCTGTGATAAGCAATATCTTGCTAAGTAGTACTGCTCTGCCTCACTTCCTCACTGGTTCTCATGAACTTCCCACAGCTGCTCAGTTTAACTATGGGCCTCTGCTCAGTTTTCTTTCTCCCATCAAATTACACTGAAACACACGAAAACAACAGACAATGACATTTAGGTGAACTAATACATTTCTACTGTACTTCACTGCTGTTCAAACAAACCAGACAAACTTCAACATTTTGTATCATTGCCAATGTTTCTCTGGCTGTATGGACTTCTGATCTGCTCCAAGGTTTTAATAAATGTAAACAAATAAAAGTATTAAATATCGTTCACACAACACTGGCAGTTGTGATGAAACAGAAGTTCATATACCAAACTTACTTTACACAATGTTTACCCTGCTGTAGACTTCAACTGCCTCCTCGAAAGGTTTTGTTATGTTAGATTCTAACATGAGGTTGTTCTAACAGTTAGAACAAACTCATACTACTTCCCTCTGTGAGAGAAAACAGTTAACCAAATACAAAAACACCACAAACCAATGTAAGGAAGCTGTTGTGTTTAGTTTAAGTTGAAGTTAGTTTTTTACTATTTAGTTAACCCATGTTATTTATTCAACTATCAAATGGCTAATAAAACTACCAACTCTGCTTTTCATAGTTTCTAAACATGTTTTTCAGATGATCGTAAGACGATAGATAAAGAGAAGTGTTCAATTACTTAACAGTTCATTTTGTTTTGTTTTTTGACTTTACAACAAAATTTTGGCTACCACTTTTTGTAGACCCACATTTACAAGAAAATGTGGGTACGCATTAGTAAGCAAGCAGCATGGAGCTTAATATTAAGCACACATTCAGAAATTTCTTGTAAAATGCAGAAAGGAGAGTGACCAAAACCAACAGTTATACATGGTGCTGGGGGTGTTTGTCATCTACCAACTATTCAAGGAGTAGTACATACTGGGCAGCAGAATAATCCATTTCAACATTTAAAGTTAATTCAACTTCCTATAAACAATATCCTAAATGTGCATTAAAACAGGTTGGTTTGAAGTCACACTGGCAACAGTTAATTCCCTCTTCAGTCAAGGGACCTCTACGGTATTTTAACATTTTGGAAAGAATTGTAAAAAATTTACCAGTTGACTAACTACATTTGACTCTCAATGCCTCATGTATAAAATAAACTTCTACATCTTAAGATCAATAATTCTTCAACAATTTTCTCCCTCAGGTTACCGTAATCACGACAAAAAGAAGAGCCACAAGTACGGCCCCAAGTCGCGGCTGATGAAGAAGGCAGGCGGGAGGGAAAAGGAGGGTGCAGGCGGCACAAGGCGCGGTGGCAGCCGAGCATCCAGCCAGCGTCCATCCCGTTCCCACAGCGATGAGGAGGAGGACGAGGGGGTCCCAGCCAGTTACCACACGGTGTCATTACAGGTTAGTCAGGACGTAAGTACAACAGCCCTCTTCACCCTTCTTCCTTGTGTTGATTTGAGGCCAAGAATCCCAAACACATCTTTGTTTTACTCACAAAGGTTTCTTGTGGGTAGAACTCGAGGCTTTTCAGAGGCTGGGTAAACACTGCTTCAAGGGGTGACTGGTATGTCAAGATGTGTTTGGGAATCCATGGCTTTGGCGCTTAAGGGAACATTTAGGAATGGTGTAACTTGATATGATATTATAAAAAAATGTTGCACATTAAAAACCTGCTTACAATATTTAGTTCTAATATTACACCTTTCCTAACGGTATCCGAATTTTTCTTTGTTTCTGCTGTGATGTGGACTTTCTGTGGGAATTCTACATTAAAGGATAAAACCAGTGTATTTTCATGCCGTTGCTTTTGTCATAATATAGAATTTCCAACTGTTTTAAGGAAAAACATAGTCCCATCAATTGTCATTTTTGTCACACACAGTTATCACCAGTAATGTACAGAGGCTTCAGAAAGTATTCAGACCCTTTCACACCATGAATTTAAATCTTAGAAAAAGTTTTGTGAACGTAACATTAACAATAGAAAACATTATATCTGACAATTTCAACAGTTTTATTGCTATCTTTTTATATTTATCATACATAATTTTATATATATTATGTAGTGATTTATTTATAGTTTATTGATAACTTTTGGTAAGTATCTAGTGATTGTGTCAAGTCTATCTCCCTAAATTATATACAGTTCCAGTCTGCAATACAGTTCTACTTCTTATTATTACATTTGGCCTTTTTGTCAATGAGTTCCAAATTGGTGTAACACAGCTTTGAATTGTATCTTGGATGGCATCAGCAAAAAGTAATATAACAGCAGTGTTATCCTTTAATTTTTTATCCAGGGGAACATGACAGTGCTGCAAACTCCTTTTTCTCCTAAAAATTACAGTCAGAGCTTCACAATTTTTTTATCTGTAGAGTTTTTTATTTGGTTGCAAGCAGTCTTTCTTTTGAGATCCATTAAACATACTCTGTCTGTTTTCCTCTGGTGAAAGTTAAGCATGTTCTCTCAATACAATCTTTAACATCTTCCTGTTAGTTGCACTTCATGGTAAACTAACATAATACCTGTTTACACGACTTGATCAACTTCTGAAAGGGGGCTGTCTTATAGTAATACATCATATGATACACTATGACATTCATCAGCTACTTAATTTAATGTGTACAAAACTCATGTGACATTGAGTTTTGTTATTGTTGACATTGTTATTGTTGTTTGTGACCGTGCAGCTGTTAGACCTGATGCACACGCTGCACACCCGGGCTGCCAGCATCTACAGCTCCTGGGCCGAGGAACAGCGTCACCTACAGGCCGCGGGCAGGAAAATCGAGGCCGACTCCCAGACTCTGTGGACCAGCTGCTGGTGTCCGCTGCTGCAAGGTACGCAGGAGGTGCAGTGCACTAGCTGCTGTAGCAAACATCTACATCACATTTATATTTCATTGTGCAGAGCATTATATTATTCTTATATTATTAGCAACAAAATAATTCAGGGTATATGCTAGAGAACAAGTGCATTAGCAGGATATGATAAAATTGCTAATATAGAAACAAGACTCAGCTTGAATACAATCCTAATTGTTACAAAAGTTATTGACATCGTGGTGCTTTTTGTTGGAATGTATTTTCATAAATTTATATGGGATTCATCTTTTTAAGTAATAGTTAAAATCATAAAAATATAATAAGACACATTTGTGTAAGTATGCTGTCTGGGACCTCGTTAAACCTGGCCTACTCTTCTTGTAAATTAAAGTATTGCTATTCAGTATTAACCAATGGTGGATAATTTATAGGCAGATACTACTTCCTTAACATAAATATCAAAAAGATTTTAAGTTTCAGTTTGTTCTTGCCTGCAACACTCACATATTCTCCCACATGTTCACAATAATATCCTTGAAAAACCGCAAAAATGTTTTTGATAAACAATTCATGAAAGGTGCAGAATTCAACATATGTATAAGTTCCAGTCACTTTGAGTCTGTACTGCAGCTGATGTGTGTTTTGCTACTAGGTATCGCTTGGCTGTGCTGCGATGCCAGGCGACAGGTTCGTATGCAGGCTCTCACCTACCTCCAGAGGGCGCTGCTTGTTCACGATCTTCAGACACTTGATGCCACTGAGTGGGAGTCCTGCTTCAATAAGGTTAGAAAAGAGGAGAGCTACATGTCTGCATTGTCTCCTCTTATATTATACATGAACAAAATAATTTCGTCTTCTGCACTCGCTTCTGTGTTCTGTTTAAGTTTCACCACTTACTGTGTTACAGCTGTGCTCATTTACAGTCAGTAGATTTCCACATATTTTAGGAGATTGCTGATGTTTGTGCATGTGCATTTGCGTGTGTGTTTTCAGGTGCTATTCCCCTTGTTGACTAAGCTGCTTGACAACATAAGCCCAGCAGATGTGGGTGGTATGGAGGAGACCAGAATGAGAGGCTGCACTCTCCTGTCAAAGGTTTATAGCAACACACACTCACAAATTGTTCACTACCAACAACCAGCACGTGCATCCCATACACGACATATCACAGCAGAGCAGTTTAATATCCTGCAGATTCAGTTCAGGAGCTTAATAAGTACTGGAGGTCAATGAGCCTGAAGTTATCTTCTTAAAATCAAATTGGAACATTGACAATAACCAGTTGGATAATGAATTTTTAATTCCTAGTATAATAACTATATTAACTTAAAGGGATAGTTCACCCAGAAATGAAAATCCACTCATTATCTACTCACCACTAAAACGATGGAGGGGTGGGTGAAGTGTTTGAGTCCACAAAACACTTAAAGTTCCTTCATTTCTTCATCATGATATCTTAGCAATTAATATAGACAATATGCATAATGGCAAACTAGAATTAAAAAAGAGTGATCTCCCTTAAACGCTCCAGCTTTGACCAGGAACGATGCTGAATATGTTGCCTCTGAGCGTTCCAGAAACATTTGCTCACATGAATGAGTTAATTGTTGTGGCAGTGGCTGATGTTTAACTTTTTTCCCTCTGCTCAGGTTTTCCTCCAGCACCTGTCTCCTCTGCTGTCCCTGCCTACCTTTGCTGCCCTGTGGCTCACCATCCTGGACTTCATGGACAGGTACATGCACGCAGGCTCCAGTGACTTACTGGTGAGTACGGTGTTAATACTGACTTTTTAAATTATCGTGAGCCCGGTGTTGAAAGAGCTACTCTGAGCTTGCTGATGTTCTCTTCGTTTGCACATGCAGCAGGAGGCCATTCCTGAGTCTCTGAAGAACATGCTGCTGGTGATGGATACTGCAGGAATCTTTCAAAGTGCTGACTCCAGGACAGGATACTCCGACCTGTGGGAAATCACCTGGGAACGTATCATCTGCTTCCTGCCTAACCTGAGGGAGGAGCTCTTTAAACAGACTGTCATACCAGGTAAAAAGCTGACACACAAGCATCTTTGAATAAGACTAGTTTATCTGTTACCAAAGTGACAACATGTTTGTGTTAGTTTGTTGAATTAACTAGTATATTCTTCATTTTCAGAACCAGTACCCAGTCCACCTTCATCTCCAGCAGGTCGGCCTCCATCCCCTCAGACGTCTCTACCACCTGCACAGCCTCCCTCCCCAGTCCCAGTGTCCCCTGCAGAGACACAGACACCCAGCAGGCCAGCATCACCCCAGGAGTCTCAGTCAACCAGTGCCACCAGTAAATCCAGTGACATGACATCACTCTTTCATGTTGTTTGACAGGGTTTATTTTATGTTTAGCTGCCCCCCTACTATTTGTGTTTCACTTTTAAACTTAAAACTCCCACAAATTGAGTTACATCTGCAGAGACTGATTTAAGAAAGAGCAGAGACAGTTTTATGTGGATTCCCTAGACCAGATTACCCCGAGTCCTATGAGATATTTGCTCAGGCTGATGATGTAAAGTTTCAGGAGAGTTAAATGAAACACATTTCTCCTAATTGAGGACCAGGGAGATTAGATAAATCTGTAAATATTCTACTACTCATACTGAACAATGCTGCTTTGCGTAGCCCAGTCCGTTTGGTTTCTTTGGTCATGCACATGATGCATCAGTGAGATGCAGTACACACAGGAATGGTAGGGGGCATTGTAAGGCCAGTACAATTTTGACCATGTTTTTATTTACAAATTGCAATTCAATTGAACACACAGAGAATTTGGTGTGCCCTCTAGTGGAAAACTCTAGTAACAGGCGTAGTACAGTGCACCGCAAGCATGTTAACAACTTTGCTCACGATGCTTCTGGTCGTCTCTGCAAACATGAAGCTAGTATATACACTACAGTGTTGCTGCTAAACCAGCTGACAGGAAACCAGTGAAAGAGCTGGAGAGAAACATGGCGGTACGACCAGCCCCACACAGACACATAGACACACATTAAGATATATGTCCAAACTCTCAAATTCATAGTTTACTCCAGGTACTCAGTATCATGTCCATCCTGTTGGACAGAGACAAAGCTCAGGAGGACAGAGAATTATACACATACAGATCTGGTTGTATTGTTGAAGTGACGAGTCGAGCACTTACTGACCTCTTTCCAATCCTGTGTTCTGTTTTTTCAGGAGCAGACCGATCATCTGCAGTCCCACCCTCCAACCCCCCCATGCCAGTGCCGTTAACTACGTCCCCGACCCAGACCCACTCACCCTTAAGCCAGTCACCGCTCATCCTGCAGCCCCTTGCCTCTGCCCTGCAGGTGGGAGTCCCGCCCATGTCCCTGCCAATCATCCTGAACCCTGCCCTCATCGAGGCCAGCTCTCCCGTACCGTTGCTGACCTCGCCTAGACCCATGAGCCCTGCTGACCAGGTCAAGTAAGACAGAGCTCCCCCCACCCCCCACTGAACAACTGGACCCAATAGACTTCAACTCCAACTTCAGGATCTGCTCGCCAGCAGCTTTTTGACGTGATGAAATATAAAGTGTGACAGGACAGATGACATGTGACACCTCAGTCTTATGACGTTTGATTTGAATGGTTAGTTGCTGACCCTGCAGCTGCACCACACGTTGTTCGTGCCAATTTTCTGTTTGCTACTTTTTTTTAATTCCTGTGGATAAATGACCTAACGTAGAAAGATTGACATCATACTATGACATTCAGAGAATTCTTTCAAGGAAAATAATTCCAATAAAAATGATTTGGGTAACGTTGCAGTTCACTAAAAGTGTGAAGTACAAGCAGGGCCGTAAGCTGAGAACCCTGATGTCCTGTGGGCGAACGTGGCTGTTAGGCAACAAGCGGAGAGTTTACATTGTTGTGCACATGGTGAGAATTTGACTGGTTGATGCCAGTATTTTTAAACCCAACTCACTGCATTATATATCTCCAATAACACAAAGGTTGAAACAAATGATCACAATATCCCACCACAGCTTGATTCTGGTGAGAAGAAGAAGGCTTTAAAATAATTGTCTTCATCTGGAGTCTAAGTAATCGAGAGATAATGTGTGTGTGTGTGTGTGTGTGTGTGTGTGTGCGCGGGTGGCGTGCATGTTTGTGCAAAACAGTGACTCACTGTTTTTAATAGTTTTGGATCAAGAATGGAGCTCAGTGACAGAGGAATCAGATGTATCAGGCTCTGAACACACACACACACACACACACACACACACACACACACACACACACACTTCCACACTCACACTCACGCACACACACAGTTCGTAGTAGACATTGACTGTTGCTCTGACTCTGTAATGAGGTGTGTTGGCAGGAAGGTACTTTCTCCTGAGCATGACTCCTGACTGAGTTTTCAAACATGAGGGTGGAACAGTTTATAATATCAACACAGGCTTCGTGGACATGGGATCATCACAGGTCCGATTCAACGTGGTATCTCGTGAAGCTGGTGAGTTTGGAAGAACCCACTGAACTTGAACTTGATAAGACAGAGACGACTTTGTGGTTTTCCCTGTGAGCCTGAGCTCCATCACGATTTATCAGTTTCACACAGGGACAGGGGCAGTGTTTGAGCTATGTGCTGCAGTTGATGGAGGAGGATTGGATTATCCAGAGCTTTGACTTCGGTCGTAACAGAACCAATAATTCTCCCACTCTTGTCTCATCACTGACGAGCATCAGTTTGAAATCTGTACAGAGAAAAAACAAAGTTATTTATTTATCAGTCAGGTGTTTTTTCAGGGACCAAATTCTGTTCTCCTGTAAAGTCCAAAGAGAATCAATGTTTATATCTACTTTTCAATTCTTCATTCTATCTTCTATTTATCCCTAAATGTAAAAACAATTCCTCCTCCACTAAACAAACTATCGTGGGTACATGTGCAGCCTTTCTCAGACAGATGGGAGAAGTCACATCTGGAACATTACACAGTGTAGATACTTGATTGAGCGGTGAACCCGATCCACTGTGCAGACAGCAGTTAGGGGCTACACTGCAACTTTTATGGTTCATGATGAATCCAACATATATTTAATCAGAGCTGAGACTCATGTTTCATGGTGTAGATCGTGTGGATTTGAAGCATGAACGAAGCTCAGCAGCTTTTCATGCAACGAGTTCACACCACAACAAAGTGAAGGGAAGCAGTAAGACGTCACTGCTGAGTGGAGTCAGCAGTGACGCTTCGTGTCCACTCAGACGCTTTCACATCCACACTTAACTCCCTGTGTGGAAGCGTTGAGGTGAGGGTGGAGCAGTAGGCAGAGGCAGGACGTAGCATATCAATTAAATTACATGTTTTTGTTTACAGCACTACACCACTTTTCTAACCTCAGACATTTGTTTTCTTACTGAGTTTTGCATCTGTCGCATGTTGGAAACATCAACACACCCTCTCACTCGCAGTAAAACCTCCAGAGGATCTCCTTCTCACATTGGCCTATTCAGTCGTACAAGGTTGAAGCTCAGAGAAACTCAGCAGAAAGTCTGAACCCTCTCAATCGGTATTGGGTTCTTACTCTGGAGAATGTCTGGAGTTTATCCGGAGTTCAGTGCATGTGTGAAAGCAGGTGAGCTCCAGCAGAGCTTATTCAGTGCTGCAGTGTGTGTTTATCAGTAGGTCTCTGTAGGTGACGGGATATGACGTGTTCATTAACTCTGCAGTAAATCAACAATGCTTTGCTGCTAACCCTAACCCATTCAACGAAGATAAACAAGCTTCAATCTCTCTCAGCATGTGCATGACGTCTGGGTGCTGCGCTGCACCTTAGTGGTGGAGTTCAGAAGTTTTTACTCCCATCAACACAATGTTACTGGATTTTTCCAAATCAATTCACAGTTGTAGAATATAACCCCCTTTTCCATCTTTTTTTTGCAGTAGCTGTTCCTTCGTAATGTTGCCTCCTTTTTTTTTCATTCAGTCCATACGACTTCCTCTTCACTTTTTATCTGGTTGAATCTTTAAATCACAATTTACCTCCTGAACAAAAAACCGGACTCTTTGGCAGCAGCACTCTGAAGGAATCACACTTCAAATAGATGTTGTCCAAAGTGCTGTACATCTAATGGTCTTCACATGTCCACAGTGATGATTCAGTTGTTGCATTTCAGCTTTTTACCTGGTGCGGTTTCTCTACATTGAAAGGGGTCGACCCTCTTGCATGCTGACTGTGTTTTGTGTACAGTGACATCTACCCTGACAGACCGGTGGGGACTAACTTACCGTTTTAATACCAAATGTGTGACTGTGAGTCTGTAGATGTGGAGCCTAGCCTCCGTTCACAGTGGCCCTGGACTCATGTTTCATGTTAATGTTATTTATTGAAGTAGGTGAAGGAGAGAGGGATGTTTCCCGCTGACGTAGATGCAGTGTGTGTATGTCAGCTAGGTAACACTACAGCCTTATAGCGCCACTGACGTGACACATGTTGTAAAGCTGTGGGTTTATTTGTTGTATGGGATTCTTAGATATATCAGCTGACAGGAAATTACATGAATATAATGTGTATATATATATATATAAATATATATATATAAATGAAAGGTAATGTACTTTTTATTATGTAATAAATAAAATGTAAAGAAAGTCTTCATTTAGTTTTTTTTGTTGATTGTTTTCCAAGCACTCTTAAAAGTTGAAGCTAAGCTTTAGGTTTCACTAAGAGTCTTAAGTGCCTGCCTCTGATTGGTCAGTGGCACAGGCCAAGAGAGCCATTGTTAAACCTGCATTGAAGGATCATCTACATCATCTTCATCACATCCGTCTCCTTAAAACAAAAACTATTTCGTTAACCAAATAAATGATTTGTAAAACCCCTGGATCAGCTGGAAACCCTCACCTCTGCTACAGTTATTATAATCCTACAAACGTTATTATGTGAAGTATGTGCTATACAGTTTTTTTCAATTGCATAAACACTAAAATCAAAAGTATTACACAATTATCAAACCTGACACTCAAGGAGCAAAACATGGCCCAGATCTGCACCACTATAAGCACAATGTCAGCTCCACACTTTTTGCAAAACAATACACACAGTGATCTGCAAAATATTAAACACACTTGTATACATTAAACACAGAAGTATAGCAAGATGTCACTTCCTTGCAATTCCTAAGCACTGCCTGTCAAATGACCACCCCTATGAGCCAATTGGTTAAACACAGCCATCAGGTGTTCAAACACATGATTGCTTTTTAGACACCAATCAGGTGTAAGCACTATACAAATGCATCAGCTGAGTTCACCTGTTTTCAACCAAAATTGAGCTTTTGCTCAAAAAAGAGGAAGAGTAAGGGTGAGAGGGGGAATCCACGGAGGAGGAGAAGGTTTAGAAACATAGTGGACGTATGTATTGTTCACTTTAGTACTGTGATGTTGTATTCCAGACCTATGCTGATCTACACAATCTTGTCTTTCACTGTATTTCTTAGAGTTTTACAGATGGATGCTGAGAAAAATCCTCCCTGAGAACTGGAATTGCTAAAAGTGTTTTAGGTTAGGAACAGCCGTGTGTAACTGGCTAAAACAGAATTAAGTCATATGAAGTGTGTGTGTTTCATATGGTAAAAAAAATATGGTTTTGCTAAATAAGTGTATAGTTTTTACAAGAGTGTTTCATTTTGCAAAGGATCTGAGGTGCTCTGCTGATTCGGTTTGTGGTTGTGCTAATTGTGTTGTGTTTTAGAAAATCGTGCTTAAGCAATCGAAAAAAACTGTAACAAACACAAACACCTAACCAGGATCACGGTGGACATTAAACACCCCACTGCTTGTTGTGGAACTTATATAATTGATAGTCATTTCTTGACATCAGAATAATGCCCATTATATGCTGTTTATCCTTTGAGGGTCGCATGTGGAGCTGGAGCCGATCCCAGCTGACGTTGGGTCAGAGAGGGGCTTCACCCTGGACAGGTGAATTCTTTTAGCCCCATTTTTTGTGAGTGAAGCGATTTTTTAACAATTTGACCCTGAATTGAATTAGATGCATATTTTTTAATGACATCCTTTAATAGTCACTTAAAACAAATTTCTAGAACCGCCTTTTTACACTTGCGTAATATCTCGAAAATCAGACATGTCCTTTCGCAAAGAGATGCAGAAAAACTAGTCCATGTCATGTTGGGGTTGTCCTTCGGGATGCTTACCCTCATCAAATGCTGCTAGAGACTTTAATCTTTAATCTAGAAGACTTTAATCATGATGATGTTTTCCTGCACGTGGCATCTATTGCACTTCTGTCCGTCCTGGGAGAGGGATCCCTCACATGTGGCTCTCCCTGAGGTTTCTACGTATTTTTACCCTGTTAAAAGGGTTTTTAGTAGTTTTTCCTTACTCTTGCTGAGGGTTAAGGACAGAGGATGTCACACCCTGTTAAAGCCCTATGAGATGAATTGTAATTTGTGAATATGGGCTATACAATTATTATCCAGCAATACACTTTAATAATAAACAAAATTAGTCTTAGTTTTAGTCTTTAGACGAAAATGCATAGTAGTTTTAGTCACATTTAGTCATTTTTATCCTTCTTAGTTTTAGTCTAGCTTGCAGTAATGAAGCTAGCGTAAGTTCAGTCAGGTAGACTTAACCTGCAGACGATCAGCTGATCAGGGGCGTTCCTATACATAGGAACGCCCAATGGAGGACTTAACCTGCCTAGTGATCAGCTGATTGGGGGCGTGCATTATCATCCAATCAGGTCGGGCGCGGGCTCTGTCAGCCAGTCATTTAGCAGCTGTCAAACTTTAAAAGTCCCTTTCCTCTCTCCCTCAGCCTGCCATCATTCAGCGTCTCACGAAACCGTCAGCGTCTCTCAGTGACGCGCGTAGTTGATCATCTAGTTTATTCACATCGTTCATCCCGACGTCGGATCCTGACACAGATTACTCCCGAAGAGGTTCGGATCCATCAGCAAAAGATCGTTCGATTCTGCTGTTCGCCGGTGCAGGAGCTTGCGCCGAGCGAACCCGACGTGTCCGCACGGGGAGGCCGACTTCCTCCTCGCTGGGCTTCACACATCGCTTCATCTTGCCAGCTTCAGACCTTCTCTTCGGCTCCGTGACCCATGCTTTAGTGGCAGTGGAACATTCTGCAGGAGCCAATGGGAGCTGAGCGAGGGCCACAGGGAGCTGAGGGACCTTAGCGAGGGCCACGGGGAGCTGAGGGAGGGCCACAGGGAGCTGAGGGAGGGCCACGGCGAGCTGAGGGAGTTGAGTGGGGGCCTCAAAGTGCTGTACAGGGGCTGCAGCTTGCACCTCCTCCTGGTTTATTTGTAGGTGCCTTACCAATTGCGATCGATTTCTAAGTGTTGCTGCACAATAGCAACAATGAAAATGTGTTGCCGTCCGACAACTTAATCCACACTTGATTATTGTGAACTCTGTAAGAGAGGAATTGAGGGAGTAAGATTCATACTTGTGAAAAAATACAAAGGAATTCATTTGTGTAATATTTTAGATAAGCACCTTTTGTGTTTCACTGACGAATGGCCTTTTACATGGTAGTCGACCTTAAATTTTCCACCCACGTATTTACAGAAGGGACAGTGGAACAGTTCACTGTTGGTGATCTTATTAAAGTTTGGTGTATCACCATCCATAAGTATAGTAATGTGTCTCTTTATATAAGAGGGGAAAAGAATAAACATTAAAAAGGCACAGCATCACTTAAACCCCTGCTAAAACATAACTTTTACCATCTGAAATTGTTATCCTTTTTACCACATTGACGTCATCGGGGTGGTCTCAGGAAGAGGATACTTCAAATGAGCCTGAGCTTGAGCATGAGAGGCCTCCAGCCCAGGATGTGGGGCTCCATGTACCGGGGGGGACCGCAGTGGGACACCTGTCACGCACATACACACACACACGCACGCACATGTATGAAGGCAACACAAGGTCAATCAAAGTAGCTGTGGGTAACAAATGGACACACATAATGAATAAAGGAATGTATTTCATTACATTTATTTTGACCATTGTCAATGCAGAATTCCAATTTCAAAATGTAATGCACTATGCAAAGAATAAGGCTATGCATTAGATGTTGATATTGGAATCCTGTTATTATGCCTTATCATACTCTAATTCCAGTGAGTGATTTATTGATTACCTTCTTTATTTCTCTCAGACATACTATAGGGTAGAAACACACACAAATATAGCGCATTAGTTACTGTTTTTATAAACCTGGATATGAAATATGATTTTTTTTTTAAGCATTGCAGTGAACCTACCTGACCAGAGAAAATCAGGACACTGACAGTGACTGACAGACAGACAGACAGACAGACAGACAGACAGACAGACAGACAGACAGACAGACAGACAGACAGACAGACAGACAGACAGACAGACAGACAGACAGACAGACAGACAGTAGTTCTTAAAAGAACTGTTGGTTTTGTAATGTGTGTGTTATGTGGTGCAATGTGGTTGTGCAGTGTGCGTGTGAGAGCTGTGGTAGGATGGCGATACAATGTAGGCAAATCTGGAGGGGAAAAGCAAAATTTAAATCAGGTTTCAATGTTTCACGAAATATATTTCACCAATGTGGTTTTAGAGAATATTACCATGATAAGCCCAAAATATTGGAGTTTATTTAATTGTCGTCATATGTGGACGCCATGCACAAAAGGGTTAAAAAAGCTGGAAAAACACTGCCTAAATGCTATTATTCAAACGACCTCATGACATAAACATTAGGCCTATGCATGTTATTTGCATGAATATTTTATTTATCAACTTGTTGGTCTATCCATACATTAGTTTACAATGTACACGAACAGAGAGCGGCAACTTACATCTAGGCAGAAAAGCTCGCAGTATTATGGACTCAGACGGAAATACGATCTTTTGCTTAAACGTTTAGACCAGCCCACATTTAGGGAAAATTAAGCTCCTCCTCGATCTGCGAGCTGCAGTCAGGGGTTCCTCCCTGAACTGGCCCGAATTACATATCTTCTAATTGAGTACAGGTGCGCGTGCACCTGATGGCTGTCTCGCACATTCCGAGTCCATTGGAAGTCAGTCGTGCACGTACTCAGAAACTAACGCTAGGTGAACGCCAGACAAGCGTTGATCTCCAACCCGTCTGCGGTCTCGTATCTCCAACACGAGGAATAATGAGACCTAGGCGGTCGACAAAGCAAATTAACGAATAAACTTGCAGGTCAAGGCACTTAGCCTCCTTAAGCAGACATAAGGTCAGTTCATATATATATATATATCCTTGGCGGCGCTGGGAATAACGCTCCCGACTTCAGGTGCAACCACCAATAAGTTGCCAAATTCTCAGCAATTTCGTTATTGTTGCTAGGGTTTCCTGTTTAATGGGTAAATACATGAATCCATGTCACTCTGCTCATTTTCTCACTGACCGTGAGAGTCACGTGTTGTATTGAGTGCAAATTATCGAGTAAATTTCATGACGTTCAAAGGCTGACTCCGCTTAAACTCTTGAACGAGTTCAAATAACATAAGTTACTTCACGTTCTGATCAGGTCCTGGTAACTATGAGTGGTTATTAGTTCAAGTGAGAGCAGAGTGGAGGAGGACATATAAACTCCTTCTCGGCACAAACCAAGTGCAGGTTCTGCTCCGAGCCGAGCAGCCGTGACCAGAGAAACCAAACACATGTCAACACATTTGCGTACCTTGTATTTCACTTTATGGTCTGCTACTATGATTTCAAAAATAAATAAATATATATAGATAAATAATAATAATTCTAAAATTAAAAACATTATCGTTTACATAAAATAAATAATAATGGACCCATTCTCTTATGCATTATATACAAACGGTCTCCAGTGGCGAGATAGTAGGCACGGCTTGGCTGGACCAAGGTGCAAGTGCAACAGCTGACTTAATTTTAAATTGTCAGATGCATGTACCTGAGAGGTCCTGCAGTTCATCTGCTGGGTGATTCCCAGGTAGTTCCCCAGGGTCAGGTGCATCCCTCTCCAACTAAACGCTTGAATCACTCCGCGCCCCGTGGTCCGAATTGAAATAGTAAATAAAATCGTATAGCATATTCGTGACATCACAAAATCCTCCCTTGCAGCTAAAGATGTCATAAAGCAGCAGCAGCAGCTTCTTTCAACAACACTTCCCGATGCCAATCATCCCTCATGAAGCCCATTTAATAAAAAAATATAAATAAATAATTCATCGATGGGACGCGTAATTTCACGAAAAAAAAAAATACATCTAATTATAAATAAAAAAAAAAAAAAAGATGTGTATATTTGTCTGTGTGTGTATATATATATATATGTGTGTATATATGTATGTGTGTATGTATATGTATGTATATATAATTAGATATACAAGTGGTTGTGTTTGATTGGATTGTGCCTGAGGATATATATGTATGTGTGTGTGTATATATATATATATGTATATATGTGTGTATGTGTGTGTGTGTATGTGTATATTTTCGGGCACGGTTTGATTAAATGCAATTGCTTTAAATATTTAAATAAAAAAAAAATATATATATATATATATATATATAAAGATTAAAATAAATAGAATAAAGTGTAAAAAATATATATATATATAAGTTTAATATAAATTAAATATTAAATAAATATACAGATTAATAAAAAAAAGAATAAAAATAAAAAAAACATAATTGGTTATCTGCAGTCATTCACAAATGCACTCCATTTGTGAGTTTTTGGGGGATTTTCAAAGTAAGCGGCGGCCCCCTCTTTCCCAAGTTGCAACTGGCTTCTACAAAACAAGCCTTCTATTAGCATTTGTCCCGTATTCCTCATCCTGGTACTTGCTCTGTCAAAGCAAAACGTGGCTCTATCACCAGCCTGGAAGAGTCTTAATAAAGCAAACTATCGCTGTACTCTACTCAGCTCACGCATTTAGGATATTAGTGCTACTCTTCAGCCAGCCAAGATGTTCTTTTGTTCCGCCAGAGCAATTGGGAGATTATGTTTTCTGCCTTCACTTCCTATATCCGTCTTCAAACAAACGCACACTCTTTCGTCTCAAATTTTCAAACCCTGATATTGGTAAGTCATGCATATAACTGGTGGTGGTTTGTATGTTCTGCTCACTCCGTGCGAGTTATGCTAGCTATACAGAAAACTATTCATGTAACACACCCGGGCAATCTCTATGCGCATTGCTACGCGGTCTTGCTGACCCTGCTAGGTCGGAAGGACCCCACACATGCAGCAACGGTCGCATGCACTCTATTTACTTTCGGTCCAGTGGACCCTGCACTCACCATGGCTTAACTTGGTCCGGCGACCTTTAGTGAAGTTTGCCATGCAATTTAATTTACTTTGTGGTTGCTACACCATTTTAATTTCTGTTGGTCCTGCGACTTAAATTTCTGTTATTGTTCTCATTTCTGTTGTCATTTTACTTTATTTGGTTCTCGGACCTTAATTTCTTTTCGGTCAATAGACCTTTCATTTAAGTTCGGTCCCTGCGACCTTTTACTAAGTTCCACATCTAGGCCCTGCTCTCACCATGGCTTAACTTGGTCCGGCGACCTTGAGTGAAGTTTGCCATGCAATTTAATTTACTTTGTGGTTGCTATACCAATTTTAATTTCTGTTGGTCCTGCGACTTAAATTTCTGTTATCGTTCTCATTTCTGTTGTCATTTTATTTTATTTGGTTCTCGGACCAAAGTTAAAATAGATTTAGTCATAATTTTGACAATTTTTTTAATCTCACAGTAATACAGGACAAAGTGCGTCCCTTTACAGCTCAATACTGGACGGGTGCTTTTGTTTCTAAATTCTGGACGATTCCGTTTTTCAAGGGACGGTTGGCAACCCTGCTCCTGACATCTCATCGCTTAACAGCTGTCTGTCCCATTTAAGATGAGATGTTGGCTTCTGCCTTTGTTTTGCAATGTGCTGCTCTCTTGTGGCCACAGCAGGCCATTGAAATTGAGGTTAGGTAGCAGCCAATGTGTTTATTGGCTCTGTAAGTTTTGTAGATGAAGCTCTTTCTAGGCAGAGGGGAGAGCAGTCATCTGTGAATAACCCTAAAATCTCACAGCTGACTGGCTCCACCACACTACAGACTCAGGGTTCTCATTGACCTGAATTCCTCCGTCATTCAGAGGATCTGATGGCTGACCAGACTGACACATTCTGGGGTGTTGCTGGTGCTGATCTCCGTCATGGCAGCGATATTCATAGGATTACATTTCTTTAGCGATTTCTCTACGAGGTAAAAGGACATGTTTGTGAGATATTACTTCCAAGCTTGATATGAGTTGAATTAATGGATCTCTAATTTGGGAGAGTTGTTGACTTGGGTCTGGACATTGAAAAGTAAACAGTGAAAAAGATAATGATGTCGCCGGCATATTATAAGTGAGGCAGGTCTTGATGTCTGAGTACATCTCTGGTGTAAAACATTTGGGTTTTTATTTCAAAGCAAAATGAGAACCACATTTTATTTTTATTTTTTTAGTAAACTAACTGTATCAGAAACTACAGAGGCCAGGAAAAAAAACTGTTATATTTGTACATGGAATGTAAAAACATCGGTGAAACAAGGAACCATAACAGCAAACTGTACGGATTTAAATTATCTAATCTAGAAATAATGCAATCTCTTGAAGGGACAGCGGAACATAAACGTGAACAACACTCCACTCACAAATACATTTTTTTTTTATTCCGCATTAACCAAGACAGAACCAAAACCCCTACTGTCCCCTATCTACACCATCAGCAACAAACAACACTTAGAAAAACAAATGCCTGAAACAGGACTCCTCACTTGGCGTCCAGCTTTGCCATTTCCTGAAGGTATATTCCGATGCTCTCACTGTCAAACAGAACAAAGTAAATGTTTTTCAGGGAGGAGCTGGTGGACGACACAAAATGGTTGGAGATGGCCTTGAGGATGAGCTGGGCGGCGGTCTGCTTTGGGAAGCCGTTCCTGCGGGAGACATTCAACAGAGCTGTTAGGTCAGTGTGTGCGGAGCTGTAGAAGCTGGTGTTACACACAGTACACGTTTTATTAGCGATGAAGAGGATGTGCAGCTGAAGAGCAACTGTCAGAGATAATGATGTGAAGTGTCACAGTGAGCAGACGGATAACAGATGGAGCTGCATCTGCAACTATGTGACTACATATGACAATCGCTGGTCACAGCTGCAGGAGGCAGTTTCATAAAGTGGCCAAAAGACTGGAACTATCTGCTCAGTCCCAGTTATCAGATTTACATCCCTGTGTGAACGAGTGGACGTTCAGACTGAAAGCAGCTCCTCATCCTGGGAGTCCAGCTACACCAACAGATCTGTGTTTTTATTTTGCAACAAGACAGTCTCTGTCCAGACAAGTAGTTTTGTTCCGTATCAGAAATAATCCCCATCCATACAAACACTACTGAAAACATATATCACAAGACTCTTCACATGCTGTGGTCAACAGCAAGTCTACTCTGCAGTTAGAGGAAAGGCAACGGATTTCTTTTCTTGGACAAACAATGAGGAGTTGTCTGGACACCTAGTGTAAGAGAACCTTCTTCTTATTTGAAAACATAGAAGTGTACACATCAACAGCTCTGCTGATCAGACACACAGGGGTTGAGGTGTCGGAGGTGAGTTGGATGAGTGAGGCGTGTCAGAGTGAAGCTCACCGTCCAGCAGGAAGTGAAGGGAAAGCTACAGACTTGAGCTTCTTCTCCTCTGCTGCTGAGAGACAGTTCTTCACCGTCTTCTCCAGCTGGTCTTCACACTTCTCCGAGCCCCACTGAGGGACGTTACAGTGGATGACAAAGCGCGCTGCCATCCCGTTGGCCTGGCTCACTGCCACTGCAGGGGGCGAACACACACAAACTCAAGTTTGACAACGACTTTTAGATCAGAGCTATTTCATTCATCAGCTCTATTACATTAGTCCTGAATGCTCTTTAATCCTAAAAGTGATTTGCATTTAACAAATCAAAGTTTTCAAAATTGTTGAACGTGACAGTTTTGTCCTTAAATACTTCCTCTATCACACTTCAATCATCACAGCCGTCAGGGTCAGTATTTTGCCCAGTGGCACTTCAACATGTTGGTAGGCAACCCGCTCTACCTCCTGAGCCACAGCTGCCCTACTTTGTCCAGTATTCAGTTTGTCAACTCTGCTGAAAAGTCCTGCCGGTTCCAAACTTCTTTCATTTCACAGTTGGAAATGGTTGCATTTGTATTACAGAGGACTAAAAAGGAATCCTGGACTGCAAGGCTTAGTATTTGTTCTGAAATGCATAGGACCTTAAATAAACAGGTGTTAGTCTTTCTAAACTACTGTGCGTCCAATCAGTTCAGTTTTTCAGATAGTCAGCAAACACCATTTTTATTTCAATAAAACAGGATTGCGAAAGTTATGTATATGAGAGGTTTCACTTTTCTATTTCTATAAATCTAGCAAAAAAGTTCCAATCAACAACAGTACAAAAGGTCTATTAACAAGGTGAAGAGGCCTGAATACTTCCTCAAGCTGCTGTGGCTCTTCATTAAAAGCAGACGCCACAGAGCACATGTTTTTTACCTGATGCCACCTCCAATGGCCCCTGTGCTTTCCGCAGCTCCTTCACTCCATCCAGGAACTCCCGGCCTCCAGCCTTCTCCAGAGCGTTGCCTACACACGGAGCACAGGAGCAGGTGAGCACAAAACCAGGATGGGGGGGGGAAACGTCCTCAATAAAAATCAGAATCCACAAGAACATGTCGTCCTCACCAACTCCGTCTTTGAGGTCCATCTCTGCATTTGTCGGGTTGATTATCCCTTCCACCTTGATTGTTCCAATTTTACTGATTTCACTCTCTGTTAGTGAAAGCTGTGGATTCACGACATTAACCACACAGTGAGTTTTCTTGATCTGTCTCCATTATACATGTTGAAGATTAGTGTCGACTGGCCTTTAAGTAATGCACAACACCTTTTGTCCAAGGAAGAGGCTCTTCGCTGACAGGATGGTGAATCCGTCTCCAGGACCCTCCTCAGCTGTGGAGTTTGGTATAGACTCTTTGTCGTTGTCTGTGCTCTTTGGCAGATGTACACAAAGTAATGAACATTAAACCAACCCTACCTGGTAACTGATACTGGAATCAACAGGGGATATTCTGGTCCAACTTTGATTTGATATTTCATAATGTCCTGTTTCTCCACTTTTCTAGCTTCATGATAATTTTCTTCATTTAGCTTTTAATTTAACGCAGACGAATTGGACACTGTCTGTGTCTGTGTACTTTGTTCAACAGAAAAAGGTGAAATATGTTTAACATTCATTCTTGACCCTGGTCAGAGCAAAATGAAGGTCCTCCAATGAGATCAGTTGAAACTTTTAACAATATATCTTGTCCTCTTAATAAAAATGCTCTTGATGGACAGTCCAATACATTTATTCATCTACACACATGTATGTACATCGAGTCCAGCTCCTCAGCTCAGCTGGATCTCTAAGCTTCTTGAACTAGGACTTAGTTGGACTAAAGTGCTCTCGAAAAAAGCTCAGTTAGAAGAAAGCTCAAGAAAAGTACAAAAACACTGCCACTAACTAAAGTGTAATTTGTATCTGCATTAAAACTCCACCATAATCAAAAACATCAGATCATCAGGCAGCTCTGATGAGCAAAGGACTCAGGCTGTTGGTTGGTTTCCTGCTTGGTGCGATTTGTTTGAGCAGTGGTGAACACAGCAACATAAAAAAGTTTGAAACAAGTTATAGACATGTCCACTCTGGGTTTGTACCGGGGTCCAGTACAGGTCTCATTGCTCTTGTACACGCAACACCTGAAGACTGTTTCTACTTGTTCTGAATAACTGAACAAACAGTGACAGTGACACATTCAGTGAGATCCTGGCTTCTTTCTCACCACAGAGATCCTGGCAATTCCCTGCGTTAAGAGGACATTGATCACCGAGAAGCTGGACTGGACAGATTTGAGAAAGATATAAGATGTAGCCCTCCCACCTCCCTGTGTGTTCCATTCCTTCATGTAGAGCTGACTTACCTTTGGCTTTCGGCCTCGTTTGCCTTTGACCTTCTTGACGGTTTTGACGGGCTTCTTGCTCTTTGAGCGCTCTTCCTGTTTCTCAGGGATGGACGACTGGTCCACTTTCACCCTGGCCCCCCTCTTCTTTGAGAGCAGCTCCGGGTGGATGCGAGGCAACACCCCTCCGTTTGATATGGTCACCCCCCGTAGAAGCTGACGGAGAAAAATATGTCAAAATGAAAGCGTTGGACGGTGTAATTTCCCAACAACTCACATTGTTTTCTCTTGCAGATGTGAAATGACTGTTAACCAAAGGGCTGGGACACTTCCACCTTCAGGAATTTTAGCTGCTCCAACGTCTGTCAGGTGAAACGGTTACTATCACCATGCATTGGCCTCACACTCCAGGGGAAAGCTTTATTCACAGTAACATGAGAGGACACTACATTCATAGTGATATAAACATAATGACATAATGAGAACTATTCCCCATCATCATTTGTTATGGATACACCATTTCCTTCAAAGTCACAAAATATAAAACACATGTGAAATCCCTTTATCAGCCACAGTTAGAGATCAGGGGTCTCATTTATAACTGTTGTCTACGCACAAAACTGGGCCTGAAACGTACGTACCCCCTTCTCATGCAAAAGTTGGGATTTATAAAAACAAACTTGACGGAACTATTTGCGCATTTCCACGCAAACTCTGACCCATGCATACAAAATGTTTTGGAGACGGGAAAATGGCGACTCAGACGTGAGGTGGTGAACTAAAGCAGATTATTGATCCACTTCCTCATTTACATTAAAACCAACAGCTTTTGTTGTGCTCACACAACACATCTGCTCCACACAAACCTTTTAATTGAAAAATATATAACAATTTTTTACAGCAAACTACATTCAGATTCCATTAAACAGAATGAATAGTTACAGAGCCGAGTCATTAAGAGTTTTTAATAATGTCTTCTAACACTGTGCGTGTATCATCAAATCACTGCAGTGAACGGGACTGTGCCATCAGGCGCACAGAGCGCACAGAGCGACCTTGAGATCACTTACAAGAAATGAAGACAAACTATTCACTGTCCAAATAATAGCCCAAAGTGGAGATTAAGATCCACTGCTGTGAGGGAATCGGTCCAATGCTCTAAATAAATAAATACTGCTGTGACACTGCTGCGTGATTCTGCCTGATGTGTGCACGTGACTGGAAGGATGAGGAGGAAGAGAAGGTTCAGCGATGTCTGATCAGCTGATATAGATTCGACTGATCTGTGATCTGTGATCTCTGAGCCTAACTGAGTCCAGATTCACACAGATCGACCGAAAGAACCGAACCTTCAAGGTTTGTTTTTTTTGTCCTCCACCTTTGAATTGGATCATTTTTTATTTCATGCTCCGTTCTTTCTATCATACTCACTCTCACAGATTGTATTATCTACAGCAGCAGCATCCGTGTATTTTCTTTATTAGTGACATCACTGCTGTCCCTTCACCTCCACTAACTAACAAACACCTGTGTGCACGTACACTTTTAGTATGAATCCCACGCACTGTTTCATGAATGGGACCCCAGCTGATTAACACAAACAGCCTGATATGTGATGGCTGATCAAGACCGAAACCGAGCTGGACGGAGAGAGAAGACTGAACTGAATTTGAACCCTTTAAACCTTTCTGTTGGTATGAGGCACCAAAGTAGATGATAGCCAAGAGAAAATTGCCAAAGGAAACAAATATATGTGGGAGATGTTGAAGAGGTGTTGAAGTTCAGGACAGAGAACGAGTTAACATACACAAGAGCAGATGAGATTCACGACTCAATCATGTGGGTATTTTGGAAAGGGGCATTTTAAAAGCCTTCACTTGTGTGATCAGATAAACTTATTAAACTGAATTACAGTTACAGTACATTTTTGCTCTGTACCATTAAGTAATAATAGTACAACCAACAACAGAATGGCAAGTACTGAAGTGTTCTCATTCCTGTCCCAATACACAAACACTGTTACACAAACTGAGACATGTTTTTATTCATTTTACACAATACTTTGTTGACAAAAAAAACAACACTTGTTGATGTTGCTGTTCAAGCTCATATCTACTACATCAAACCTGGTACCACTGTGATTAGCTTGAAGACACAAAGAAGTCTGCGACTTTCTGGTCTCACACACTGAGCTCATTACATATCAAAGTCTACATTCAGTCTGTAGCCTGCTACTTCATTTCCTATTTTTAACTTGTTCGTATGATTTTAGATTCTCTATTTAAAAGATGATTCCACACCTTGATGATCATCAGACCCACGTCAAGAACCAGTGTTTGTACTGTTCACTGTTCTATACTATTTACATTGTCCAAATTGTTAATTAAGATTAATGGAACTTATGTATATAGATGTGGGGCGGCTGTGGCTCAGGAGGTAGAGAGGGTCACCTGCTTACCAGATGGTTGATGGTTAGATACCCGACACTTACAAACACTGATCCCAAACTCACCCCGTCACTGTTGGCACATTTTGAGCACATTTTGTTCCAACAGTGTATGAATTGTGTGCGATCGAAAGAGATGTAGTAAGAAACAGTTTATCAACCAATTCACCATATCAACTTTCTACAGTCATAATATATTTATTAATCCAACTAAACTTCCATATTTATCGATGCTATCATTCTGTCGTTTTGTATTGATGTATTAAAAAGAAATTAAGAATTGTATCAACAAAATATGAATAATTAAAAAAAGTCCTCTCACCAGCAGCTCATTTGCTTGCTAGTAATGAAACATATTGTAAACTGTCTTTGAATTTAATGAGCCATTTTTTTTGTTAATTCACAAAAAAATGACAAAGTTCACTGCAACAACACAGTGTGAAAATTTCTGAGCAATTGGCTCCACTCGCATTGCAGCATATTACCTGGTTGAGCTCCTCGTCGTTGGCCACAGCCAGCTTGATGTGCCTGGGAGTTATTCGTCCCTTCTTGTTGTCCCGTGCTGCGTTTCCTGCCAGCTCCAAGATTTCAGCTTAGAGGAGAAAGAACAGTGTGTGGAAACCCATCAAACAAGCAGTGTGTGTTCCAGGTTTCTAGCCCAACACAACAGCCAAGAAGATTAGACCAAACTCCCAAGTGAGGAAACCGGGTCGCTGCAGCAGAGAGGTGTACATGGACACAGCAAACAAACATCTAATAGATAGTCTTTTTTCTGATTGAATTTGTGTTATAGGCCAGGACACTTCTATATTCCAATTGTTATTTTTAGAGAAGAAGAATTGGTCTTGAGGGATCATGAACGCTGTTCCTGTTTGTATCATTAAGCAGCTCTAACAAAGTCCATGAAAGTGTTTATAACTAGTTGGGGATAGTTGTCGAAGCATAATATATCGAATGTTAGTTTTCTTTGTTACTGTCTATGTTTTGTCTTTTTGTTGTGTGTTGACATCTAGCAAACGTTTAAACTATGGACACAAAAATCTGAGAATGTTAAACACAACACAATCAGGGACTGATTTATTATATCATAACTGCATTAATAAATGTACATGCAAAACCCAATAATGGGACACATGACAAACATTGATTATAAAGCACCAAAGGAGACGGTGGCTGGGTTCAGTCCGACACAAGTATATTTATATATACATCAGGTGGAATTTGGTTCATATTCTGTGACAAAAATTTCAATAGGATCGGACTGAATGTCTGAAATGATTGCTTCACTCTTTTCAAAGTTGCAATTCTCTGTTTATTCACAGACATGAAAGTTTCAACACACTTTTTTTCAGGTACTCAACAGCCCTTTGGTGGGATTTATATCTGCACTTTCAGCTTTGCATTCTGGGATTTCAAAGCAAATTTTAACAGAGGCCAAAATCAGGAAGCAAAGGAAGACCAGACTAGGCTGGGCAGGTGCTCCTCGGTTGTCCAACGAGTCACATGGCCTCAATGATCTGTGTTAACCATTGGTCATACTGGACATCACTCAATACAACATGGGTATGAAGTGTCTGTCCAGTTCTGAGCCATGTTGCTAGAACTCCCAGTGCATTCACAATCACATTAACATGGACATAATCATATATAATGTCACAAAACTCCCTAGTATAATATCTTTTAAGCAGAGGATAATAAATCCTGAGCTGCGTGTCATAATTACAAGTTTCATGATATAATGACAGAATGTGATGCTTCACCTGTAAATACCCTTTGTCCCTGATGATTACAGTCTACATGTATATACACTGAACACTATAATGGTGACCTATTATATGCTATTGATACCGTGTAAACTGTTGCACTCTGTATTACACAGAGTAATTATATTAATTGAGCTTACTATTACCCTCTCTTATTGTTTTTTTTCAAACTCTGAGAGCAAATAAATACTTTAGACAGATCGATAGCACTGAAAAGAGCTAAACACTTATTTCAGATATTTAAACTGTATTTTTCAGTTTTAGAACCATAGTTTATACTTTCAAACTTTACTTTAAACCGTCAAATGACTATTCCAATGTAAAGGAATGAACCCAGTGTTACCTTATACGCTACCTACCTGCCAGGTACTCGATGACCGCTGCCATGTAGACAGGCGCCCCCATGCCGATGCGGTATTTGTGCGTGCCAGTGCGCAGGTACCTCATCATCCTCCCCACAGGAAAGATGACGCCCGCCCTGGACGAGCGGGACAGCTTGGTGGCCTTCTTCTTTCCGCCTCTGGCTGACATCTTTTTCTGGACACAGGGAGTACAAACCCAATGAGTGATTAACATCAATACCTGCACAGAGCTACACACAAATACATGTGGCTCAGGAGGTAGAATGGGTCATCCACTGAACAGAACGTCAGGGGTTTGATCCCCTGCTCCTCCATTCGCCATGAATCTGACAAGAGACATGTGATACAAAGTGCTGCACATGTTTGAGTAAGTTTCTGGTGAAACTGTACTTTAAAGTTAAACTAATCAAGCATTGGCTGTGGCTGATGAGGAGAGTCATTCACTAACCAGGAGGTCACTGGTTTAATCCTCAACACCCTCAGTCTGAATTCCAAAGTGTCCTTGGGCAAGATGCCTGACGCACAAATGATAGGTGATAGAAAAGTCTGTACCATAATTAATGTACTTGTACTATACTTTACCTTAGAAAAATGTCTCGAACAGTGCTATATATATATATAGTTATACATTTAGCATTCATCATACACATATCAACCCACACAGATAGTTCTACGTTTTATTTTGACACAATTTTACATGTTCTTCTCAATGGCAGAACAACTTCCTGTGACCCAGGATAATCCACAGCAGGGGACACTTTTCATGTGGACTATTTTCTCTGGTAGACGGTATTTCATGCGGACAAATAACACATTTTTTGTTTTGGCCATTTACTTTATTATAGATAAACTGACGCTTTTAATGTTGTATATCTTATATTTTAGTATCGATGCCAATCAAGTGGTTTCACCCCTGGAATTATGAGAGCTTTAGTTTGCCAAAAAACATGAAAATGTACTGCCTCCTCCATCAAAGTTTCAGCATGGACAGTTAATAAATAATTTACAGAATAAAGTGCATTCTAACGATGCAGATGATTGATGGGTGTTGGATTAAACGGGAGATAAACAGTGGTGAGAGACTTTGAGAACGGTTTGCACTGCGATAAGCTAACACGGTGTTTGCGGAGGAAGTGCTCTGACATGTTTGTACACAAAGTGGAGTGTTGTGTTATGAAGGACACGTTATGTCCGCGGATGGTCTCCACGGCCTGAACAGCCGCTGGCCGCGGAGGTTCGGGGGGCGGTGAGCGCTGTGTCGCGGAGGGCTCTGTGCAGACCGGTCGCAGCAGTGAGCGGCGGAGCGGAGCCGAGCTGCGGCCTCCACCGGACCTGTCATCTGACCGGGCGCACCAATTAACGCAGGAGTCCACTGCTGCCCGGCACTGAAAGGTGGAGGGATATGACGATGTGTGCGGTGCGGTGTGGTGTTCGGTGCACGGGGACGTGAGCACCGAGCAGGGCCGCGCAGGCTAACGTTACAGTACCCGGGCTGTCATTACCTCGGAGCACCGTTAAGCTACATTGTTATGTTCTGTACATCAAACACAGTCCTGTCATGGCGTCACCCGCACGCACGGAGCGGTGTATCTGACTGTTAGCGTTAAATCAGCAGGGGGGGCTGACGCTACAGTACATGTTAGCTAGGACAGCTCTTAGCGCTGCACAATTATGGACTTCACTGAGTTAGCTCCTCTACGACATCGACATCAACCACAAGCACGGCCGTTCTATTCACACAAACCCTGCCCGCCCCCCTCCGTCTTTTTCCGCCACGTCCCCTCCAGCAGCCCCCTGCATGTGTGCAGTCGCACCAGACGTGGAGAAGTGGAGCGTCCCCGTCACTCCGGATATGAGCCCAGGCATGAAAAATGAAGGAACCCTCCCCAAGTAGTTTCTACCTGTTTTCTCCCCCGAGATGCTGCTGCACGGAAAACGGACGAGTCCCCTCCGGTGACCGGCGGCGCGTTTTGTTTGGCTCGTGTTTAGTTGCTGTCCGTGTGCGTAGCCTGGCTTCTTCCCAATCTTAGAAAACACGCACACACACACACGCACATACACAGAGGGGAGAGCAGGAACAACGTAGTGTGGTCGGAGGCCGCCTCTGTGCTACTGATGCTGCAAAGGGGAAAATTCAATAGAGGGAGAATTCAGTGAAACGCCCCCTTAACATGGCTACAAGAGGAAACATGTTATTTGGAAGGAACACGACGTGCTCACACACAAACATGACACTGGGTTTGAAAGCATGATAAAGAGAACCTGCATTAAATGAAATGTCCTCTATGGAGGATGGATAGATCCAAAATGGTTGCCCTAAAATGACCTCGATATTTCCCCTCATGTGAAGGCAACCTGCAGCTCTAACAGGTTGGACATGCAGATTGTGGAGAGGTGAAGTGAATCTGACAGCTGATCCACGCAGCCTGACGGATTCATCAGAAGAGGAATCACAGGGGACTGAATCCAAGCATCCCATCAGGGCAGCTGATCTGTCTTTTGTATGCCTCACCCGATAGATCAAAGAAGGGGGACGACAGCCCCAATCCTCTATTGACTGTCACATCTTCCCACCCTACAAGTCTACTGGCTTTTGTTCTTCATCCCTCCATTCATCTCAGCAGCAGTCTAAACTTCCTTGAGATTAGTCGTCTATCACGTTGAACATCACGTCAGTTCTCACCTGCATCACTATTCCATTACAGATAGGGTTGCCAACCGTCCCTTGAAAAACAGAATCGTCCCGTATTTAGAAACAAAAGCACCCGTCACGTATTGAGCTGAAAAGGGACGCACATTGTCCTGTATTACTGTGAGATTTAAAAAATGGTCAAAATCTATTTTAACTTTCGTTGACAAGAGGAGACGAAAATGTTGGTGGTTGACTAAGTCACAATAATTGTTTTAAACATCATCGTATAAGGCCGTCATGAAGTACCAGGAGCGGGCGATGAGTGTGTGTGTGTGTGTGTGCGTGCGCGCTCCCAGATAGCTCACCGGTCCCGGGGCTCCGCCCCCCGCCCGGCTCACTCTCTCAGAGACACAGCTTAATTAATTATTCGTGTGCAAGTCGCTCCCAGCCACACATACAAACACACTCACAAGACCACGACGTTGCAATTACAACTTTATCAGCAAACAAACACAACCATGGACAAGTTACTGATTTGTAAAAAAAAAGCCCGGATAAAGGAGGAGGGTTGGACGTAGAGCTAGCAATGCCGCCCCACTTAACAGTGCGGCGCACATGATCCTGCAGCGCACATGATCGTGCGGGGCACATCTTCCTACTGCAAACATCGTCCTGCTGCATATCCTCACTGCACATCATCCTTCGGCTCACATCATCCTGCATCGCACATCATCCTGTGGCGAACATCATCTTGCAGCGCACATCATCCTGAGGCGCACATCATCACCCACATCATCCTGCTGCGCACATCATCCTGCAGTGCACTTAATCCTGCGGCGCACATCATCCTGCACCGCACATATCATCATCACCGCACATCATAGTGCAGCGCACATCATCCTGCAGCACACATCATCCTGCAGTGCACATCATCCTGCAGCGCACATCATCCTGAGCTGCAAATCATCATGTGGCGCACATCGTCGTCCTGCGGCGCACATCTTCCTGTCATCCTGCGGGGCACATCATCATGTAGCGCACATCATCCTGCGGGGCATATCATCATCACCCACATCATCCTGCGGTGCACATCATCCAGCGGTGCACATCGTCCTGCGCTGCACATCATCATGTGGCGCACATCATCGTCCTGCAGCGCACATCATCCTGCGGCGCACTTAATCCCTGCGGAGCACATCATCCTGCACCGCACATCTTCCTGCAGCTCATATCATCATCACCCACATCATCGTGCGGTGCACATCATCCTGCGGCGCACATCATCACCGCACATCATTGTGAGGTGCACATCATCCTGCAGCACATATCATCATCACCGCACTCAATCCTGTGGCGCACATCATTCTGCACCGCACATCATCCTTCGGCGCACATCATCCTGTGGCGCACATCATCCTGTGGCGCACATCATCTTGCAGCGCACATCATCCTGCACTGCACATCCTCCTGCAGCGCACATCGTCCTGCGGCGCACATCATCCTGCTGCGCATATCATCCTTTGGCGCACATCATCATTGGCACCACAGATCATCGTGCGGCGCACATCATCCTGCAGTGCATATCATCATCTCTGACATCATAGCGCACATCATCCTGCAGCGCACTTAATCCTGTGGCGCACATCATCCTGCACCGCACATCATCCTGCAGCGCACAACTTCCTGCAGCGCACATCATCCTGCAGCGCATATCATCATCACCCACATCATCGTGCAGCGCACTTAATCCTGTGGCGCACATCATCCTGCACCGCACATCATCATGCTGCACACATCATCCTGCAGAGCACTTAATCCTGCAGCGTACATTATCCTGCAGCGCACATCATCCTGCGGTGCACATCATCCTGCAGCGCACATCGTCCTAAGGCGCATCATCCTGCTGCGCATATCATCATCACCCACATCATAGTGCGGATCATCCGGCGGCGCACATCATCCTGCACCGCACATCATCGTGTGGCGCACATCATCCTGCTGGCCCTGCGGCCCACATCTTCCTGCAGTGCACATCATCCTGCAGCACACATCATCCTGAAGCGTACATCATCCTGCGCTGCACATCGTCATGTGGCGCACATCATCGTCCTGCTGCGCACATCATCCTGTCATCCTGCGGTGCACATCATCATGCGGCACATATCATCATCACCGCACATCATCGTGCAGCGCACATCATCCACATCATAGTGGGGCGCACATCATCCTGTGGCGCACCTCATCGTGCAGCGCACATCATCCTGAAGCGCACATCATCGTGCTGAGCACATCATCTTGTGGCGCACTTCATCCTGCGGCGCACATCTAATTCAATTCAGGGTCAAATATTTAAAAAATCATTTCACTCACAAAAAAAGGGGCTAAAGAATTCACCACTCCAGGAAGGGAGAAGGCAATGGGGTCGGCCGGCCCTGCCAATGAGGTGTCCCTTATTTATTTTTCAGGGAGTTGGCAACCATAATTACAGACCTGTCAGATCCATCTATTCTGCTGTGTTACCTCGCTGTAATAATAGAACAAACAGACATGAAGTGACAGGGGGTTGGATTGAGAATGCAAATTAATTAAGCTATTAGTCTTGATGCAGGCAGAGAGTGATATTGGCCCTTTTTTCTGAGTCAAGAGTTTTTAGTCCTCAATGACAGTGGTTGGCAGTGCTTTGAATCTGATGCACTCATTGATATTAATCCATATTCGCCCTCGGCTAATGTATATTTTACTCTCAGACCTGATGCCATGCACAGTATGTTAGTTCACAGTATGTTATTCTAACTTTCCCCAAAATCAGTAGTATACTGCAACTCATTGACTCCATCCCCAGAGGCGCTCAAAGGATAAGCAGTTATAAAATACTTGGATGGATGAATACTTTAATGCATTTACGAGAAGTGAAGCAAGTGGCCCACATACTTATGCTATCTAATTTCACAGCACTGCTGCATTGCTAAGTACTGGAGTGCTTGAGTATTCAATAATCTATCTTACACTTATTTGTTTTAATCATAAATCAGTTGTAAGCAGTAAATAGTTTGTGATCATAACACGGTAGTCATGTAATATCATGACAAATCTGCTGTATTGCACAAATATTGTCGGCTAACACACTATAGCATACATGTACACATCAAACCAAGCAGTTTAATTTCTCAACACAGTAAATCACTTCTGTATGACCTGCACTTATACTATCTGCATTAAATGACTCCAGAGTTCATATACACCTTTGCATCTCTCATGTGAAGCAGTACAGTAGATAAAAGCAATCTTACATGTCTTTAGACCAGAGAACTACAATCATGTTCCTTGTGTACTTGGCCAACAAAGCTGATTTTAACATTTTTTACAACAACGTGTGAGTGACTGTCTCCTGTTTTATCACGACAACACCTCAGTGTAATAAATGCGTTTTGCTCTGACAAAAGTTTACTTGAAACGTCCTTGACATTACTAAAGAGATGAATGGACATTAACACGGGGATAAGCACATGTTTTGTAAAATCGACTGTGGTCTGACAGCTGATGATGCCTAGTAATAAGCTATATTCAACATGAACAATAATCATACACTCTGTTTCTTTTCTGCTGCAGTGGATTCGAGCCTTACTTTAAAGACACTCACCAAGCCCTTTATTATAGGGACTCCTGTGCAGCTGCGTTTTCATACAATTATTCAGTCCGCCAATCAAGTGGCAGCACAGTGCAGTAATAAATCTCTGCAGATACAGGTCAGAATAGCTTCGGTTAATGTTCACACCATAATGGAGAAAAACTGTGATCTCAGTGACTCCGAGACATGATTGTTCCTTGGTGTTTCTGAAGATTCAATTCAATATTATTTGTATAGCTCCAATTCCTAATATACATTATCTCAAGGTACTTTACATAAAAGGTCCAGACCTTAAATTTATAGAGGAACCCAACAGTTCCCACAAAGAGCCAAACTTTGGTGACTAGAGAAAAAACTCCCTCATTAACTGGAAGAAACCTCTATCAGAACCAGACTGCATCTGCCTCGACCGGTTTTGGTGAGCAGGGAAAAATGAGGAGGAGATGAGAGATGGCTGGAAAAGAGTGGAGAGAAGAGGAGGAGAGAAGGAGAAAGAGGCCAGAAACACTTGTGCACAGATAGACCCCTATTGGTGCTCAAGCACTGGCCCTTTTGCCCTGGATGAGAAAAGTGCCCCACGGCTGGAGCCCAATTTTTTCTTCATTCATCAATATTTAAGAATGAAAATTACTCGCTCTGTCATCAATTCCCCCCAAATGTGTTTTGATATCTGACAGGGCATTTATTTGAGTTCTTGTGAGGATTTCTCCCCGACATGCTCCGCGACGCTCACAAAAAAAATATCCTTCTGTGTTTTTTATTTAGTTATTATTATTATTTTTAATTTAATAAATAATTTTGGGGATGGGTGGCTTTTTTTGGGGGTTTGAGCACCTGCCCCCCAAAATGTCTGTGCAAGTGCCTGACTATAGGCTTTATCAAAAAGGGAACATTTGAAGTCTAACCTTAAATGTAGAGATGTGTCTGCCTTCCGAGGTTTTACTCAAAAACAATTAATGTTCCCATCAAGATAATATATATTCTAATATATAAAGATTGAAACATAGTTCTTCTGTGGGCTGAGCCTGTTTTTCTTCAGTATGCACTGCAAATTATATTTGACAATTATGTGTAACAATACTTTCATTGAGTGACATTCCCAAGGTGAAAATATTACTTTATTAGCTAAGTTTTCTCAATGCTATGGTACAAATATGGTGGCTGTGCATTTGAGTGATTAAAACACAAACGTCTTCTTAAAATAATTTTTTCCTGTTTCCACAATATAAATATATTATATCCTTTGTAAAGATTTAAAAAATGTATTTCCTGCAATTCTGGTGAAAAATTGTAATACACATCAAGTATGGTGTTGTTAGATTATGTGGTCTTGTCTAATGTCCTTCAAAATACTATGTGTGTATTCATGAATACCTCTTTTATTATTATGCTCAGGTGATAGAGCATTATGAAGTTCTGATAGTAAGATGTGTTTGAATCTGCTCCAGCAGCAAAATCATTTTCTTACAGCAGTTTAAAAGAAAGGCCACATGTCTGAGTCGATCTGGTGTGATTCTGATTGTAACTTCAACATGTTATTACACGCAGCAGGCAGCATTCGCCTGTGGAGGGCAGCAGAACACCACCTCTGTAGGAACCTGACATGGACACACCTCTTTGTTCACTTTCAACCAAACCAAACAGCAGCTGGGAAAACACATTTGCCACCAAATTACTAGAAATAAATAAAAGGATAAACATATTTGAACAGCCACATCTGCATGACAGCTTTTATATTCAAATAAATAGTTTTTGTATAGAGCCAAAATCATAACGTACATAATCTCAAGGGGCCTTACATATTGAAGTCAAGATGGGCAGCACTTTGGCGATCGTGGAGAGAAAAAACTAGAACCAGACTCAGTGTGGCCATCTGCCTCGCCCGGTTGGGAGGGGGGAGAAAAATGGGGAAAAGAGGAGAGGTGGGTGGAAAGAGGGAGATAAGAGAGAGAGAAGGGGAGAAATAGGAGAGAGACCAGGAACTTTAATATTTAAGCTCTGTCAGACTGTTGTTATAATAAAAAAAAAAGAGATAAGAATAAATTGTATGGTCGTCATTTATTAAAGATAGCAGCCAGTTAATATAATAATAATAATTATTATAAACATCATCATAATCATAATAATAATAATTGTTGTTGTTGTTGGTATAGTGTCAATTTGTGTAATCCACTTTACAAAGTGACACTAAATGGAGAACTAGTTACAGCCAGATCAACCATAATAAAATGGTTTAAACAAAGTCTAGTTTAATTAGAACACATTGAAAAAATAAAAGCAATTATTGTCTGGAATTATAATTATCCATCTTTATGAATTGGTGACCCGTCAGTTATTGAAATCATACATTTGAGGTATATGAAAAAGGAATTTACATTTTTGGGAACAAAAGGTTGTAGGGGAATCTCACACACTGGCCAAAAGGTCGACTCATGGTGAAAGGGAACCTTAAATTAGGTCTTTAATATGAGTCAATTATAAAACATACTAGGAGCAAGGGTCTGTTTAATGAAGCGGCTGGTGCAACAATCAAGGTTGGAAATGAAAAATAACATGAAAGATGCTCTCCTTAATGAAAATTTTTCTCAAATTACTGAAAATGTATTGCATTAATTATTGTCAAAACTATTTTTTCTGTTCTAAGAGAAAGCCGGTAGATGTCAGTATATCCTCTGGTGCGCAGCAGCAGGACAGCGAGTTGCGTTTTTGGCTGTAGGACAGGGGTCAGGATCAGTTTCTGCTCATTTCATCCAAACAGGATAGAGTTAGGTGGTCTTGATTAGCGTAAATCATGCGCTCTGAGAACACGTCAATGGCCCTGCTGAAAACTTCACCCTACCTGTCAAACTTTAAGCCCTGCTGTTCTTTCCATTTGGGTTTAGTTTTTTACACACCACTGTCTATTAGACAAAGGCCTACAGTGCAGTGTCAGGAATATGACCCGACCATGTTAATTTTTTTACAGAGGAAGAAAAAATATTGTTTAGAAGAGAATTAAAAAAGGTTAATAAAAAAGGCTGGGAACTGTGAATACTCTCCTCCCAGTGAATGCCCTAATATATAATATTTATATAGTATATTTACATAAATGTTACACTGTGCTCCGGCAGCTGTAGTTATGATGACTATTGTCCATCAGGGATCAGATTTTATACAGGGAGGTCACAGAAATGACCTCCTCCACCAACACACATTTTCCTGTTTACAACAAGAGTATGTTGGTTCCTTTCAATAAATGAACACAGACTCTGACAAACCACAGTGCACGTGATTCTGAGAGATTGAGGAAAAGCAGAGTTCGAGTACAAGTAGGAAGGATAAAGAACTGTGGGACAAAAAGCACAATTTCAAAAAGGAAACCAAGGCGACAGAAATACATTATTTGGAACAATGATTACAAGAAACACTTTCTGCCTCAAAAGGACTCAAACGCTGAACGAGACTTATTTTACATCAGCTGGTACATGATTGTGTGTGAAAGGAAACAAGAGCTTTAAGCGGAATAAATAGGAATGGGACTGCATGTTGTACCACATTATGTTCCCTTGATTGACCTTAATTAGATGAGTTTGGGGCTTTATAAAAAAAAAGTTGTTTAGACGCTTGATGAACTAAGCTGATATCAACATGTTCCAGGTTCTTGAGTTATAAAGTGGATGAAAGGTAATATAGAAATAATCATTTGTTCATTTTTGGTAAACTGGCATCATAGTGCAAAAATGATGAATCAATGGAACAAGTAACTACACACACTCTGGCTATGAGTCCACACAAATCCATTTCTTTGTCCCTTCATTAAAACCACTTGTTTCACAATGTCTCTGCTTTCATTTTTGTTTGTTTATTGTCACATTGCCATTCGGCTTCTTTACCCATGTCCCAATGCAATGAACTGTGGGTAATTCCCTGTGACAGAGTTTGCAGAAAGAGGTCATGAGATCTGCAAGAGAGACTTCATGCACTTCATGATAGCTCAGCGGGACAGACGTGATCTCTCACAGACATACCAGAAATGTTCCTTGAGGGTGGACACTGGGACTGGACCACAGAGGCAGAGTGGGGACAGGAGCACACACCCACACACACACACATACACACACACACACACACACACACACACACACACACACACATACACACACACACACACAAACACACACACACAATGAAATGTTTTTTTTTTTTATGATTTCTTACCCAAATAAAAACACGAAGTTACAACATATATTCAACAAAGGTATGATTAAACCGCTGATGAGTTATTATACAATATAATACAAATAAATTCATTCTAATGACTCAGAAATTACAGTTATAAAGGTAAAAGAACGAAATTGAAAGTCAAAGGAGAATGAGCTGTAAAATTTCTAAAATGGTCCAACTACTCTATAGATCTCCTGACTGTAAAACTTCATACACCTCATAATTCTTCTTTTTTCCAGTCTATGTCAGTAGGGCAGGTCTGTACAAGGATGTCTGTGTTGTAGCTCAAGACCAAAGTTAATCACTCTCAAAAACTTCTGATCTACCTCCTCAGGGAAATGACAGAAACAGATGTACATCCTTGAATTAGCCCTCTTCAACTTTTTTTCAGGTTTTTTTTCCGATCAGAAAGAGGAATCAGCAAAGTTCCTCCTTCTGATTTGATCTGAATATGCAGTGGATGGGGCACAGCTATAGAACAAAAAGCTTTAAATACAGAGAGTGCTCAGCTATGATGAGGAGATTTATTCTTGTATCTTCCTGTGATGGCAGTCTTCATCTCCAGATGTCAGAGGAATCACTGAGAGCAGACACTTGTGTGCTTGAGTGACGGTTAACATGCAGGTTTCGGTCACTGAGGGAGATTCTGCAGGATGCTGACTCCACTTAAAAGACCTGAACCTACAGGATATGATCAACGCTGCCTTAGTTGTTCATAGATACAGTAAGAGAGCTGGACTTAGTGCTGAAACAGATGCTGCCTGCTTCAGCATCCTCCTTCAGATGGGGGCTGGCAGATGGTTTCCCCAGCCTCTCTGTCTGAACTTCTAAAGGCTGTTCAGGGAGGGACGAGGCCCCCGAGCCCCTCGGCTTAAGGGGCATGGACACTCTACTGTGTGAATCCACACATCCAATGGGATGGAGAAAACACCTGGATACAAAAAGCAGTCTAAACAAACCCCAATGCCTCACGTTGAAAATGCTGGACCAGGTCAACTCGGCTGTGCCGCAGGAGCAGGAAGTGTGTGTGTGTGTGTGCGCACGCGTGCGTGTGTGTGAGTGTGCAGTGAGTCAGGATTGACAGGACTTTACTGGATATGATGTGTGATCTCTGACTCATCCTGAGAATCAGCAGAGACAGGATCAAGTAACCTGCTCTCATATTCACGAAAAAATAACAATGAATAGTCAAAGTACCAGAATGAAAAAGAACAGAACAAGTGAAAAAGAAACACTAGAGTGAATGGCCAAAAGTATCTGAAGACCCCATGGCCCTCGACTTTGTTTCATGGCTTGGATTAGATTCTTAATTCCAGTATTAGGAAAGTTCTTTTTTTAAAGACAAGCTATGGTTATTTTAAAATATAACAAGTAAATCATCAATTAATAAGAAAGAAATGCAGCATTTTCTAATCTCACAGCTCACCATGTCCCAACACAACCACAGAAAGGTTTAGTCTTAAACTTATGGTGAATATTATTTCCACAGTGCATGTGCTCTCATACCCTAAACCTTCCTCAATACAGTGACTTAAAGAGTGTGGTCTAAGACTTTTGCCCCCCACTATATATACACTGTGCATATACACAGTGTATAGGAAAAACACAGTGTCACACTATGACTTAAAGCACAAGACACAACATGTTTACAATGTTTAACCGGAACCACCAACCAACCCTAATTAAGAGCTTTTGGTCCCTCTACCAAACCACAGATGAGAGTCTGGATGCAAGCCGCGGACTCTGGTGTCACGGTCCTACACTTTGTACGCCCATTATCCACCATGACTGCGACAACGCTGCAGTAGATACATGCAGTACTTCATGCGTTGAGAAAAAACATGCCCTCCCAAAGTAATCCAGGCAATGATTATATTTGCCATGACAACGTCATTAGGCAAAACAATTTGGTAACATACTCTGTATATATATATATGAGTAGTTTCTAGGAAACTGGATTGGACCGTGTTTGTTGATATAACCACTGTAGCACTATTGCTTCAAGATATTTGCAAATATATGTAATTAAAGGGAGTCTTGATGCTACAGTATACAATGGTATTTAAGACCAATGTGTGCCTCCAGCTTTGTGGCAGCAGTTCATAAGCCATCCAAATGAAGATATGGTTTTCTACTTTTATATAGAAGAATGTTACTGAGCCCTGACCTCGATCCCGTCCAAAACACTGGAACACAAACTGTGAGCCAGGCCGTATCACCAAACATAAGTGTTTGACCTTGCCAATGCTTTTGTGGCTGAATAGGATTGAATCCTCTGCACCCAGCTTCTGGTGGAAAGACTGAAACCACAGGAGTGAAGGGTGTTACAGCAGCAGATTAATGTGCATTGTGTCAGAATGATCGATCCAGCACTTACTGTTATGTTTGGATGAGCGCATAGTGTTTTTGAAGGGCCACATACCATTGCTTGTATAGCACACTTTTTATAGGAATTAATAATGAAATAGAGCAATCATTCCTTCAGAGGGGATTCACAACATGATTATGATAAATGAAAAAGATGTGTACCTTTCTTATGGGAAGCCCATTCATGAGAATCAGATTATTTCCCCCTAAATCTAAATCCAGCCCATCACTGATAGTGATATCCAATTTCCCTTGATTGTCCATATTTTTGAATTCTGCCAAATGCTTCTCATCATGACGAAGGCAGCTTGACAAACGAGCATCTGCTGAAGAGAGAACAGAACGAGAACCAACATGTTTGTGTCTGTACAGGATTTTCTCCTGGCAGGCTCAGAGGATTGCCCCATGTCATCCTATGGCCCACTTGGGTATCTGGCTAATCATTTAGCATGAACATAAACCCTGACTGTATGATAGTCTTAGCTTGTATGGGGCAACAGATGCATGCAGGGGCGGACTGGGGGAAAAAAGTGGCCCGGGAGTTTCTGTCAGACCGGCCCACTCAATACACGGCGCGCGGCCCACTAAGTAGCCGCGTTGCCCACTCAATGGATCGCGCGTATCGAACAGTCAGTGGCCTTCTGGGAAAAATACCCATACACTTAACATTATTTTGGATGATTACAAAGAAATTACATCATATATGTATGTTTGTTTTTTAATAACATTTGGATCCACCAATTTGCCTGGATGGACACATGGAATAAAATGATTATTGGCTATTGTAACACTCCAAGGTAGGTATAGTTTGCTAGATGAATATGCTTAACTCTTTGCTAGTATCAGATGGTTATACAAGTATAACTACCAAGCCTTAAGGAATGAATGTCAGCAGAGAAAGACCACACAATAAAGAAACTGGAATCAGTGGGTAGAATTTGTATGAACAATATATTAGAAATGAATAGAACAGAACATACGATGGGGTGTGAACATCAGTGGTATCAGTAGTGTTGCATGCTGGGTGTGTGATTGTTTGTGTGTGTAGGGGTGCTGAAGGTGCATAACAAAACAGTAAGTTACATAACAGAACCTAAACTAGCAGCCCAGGTTCTTTAAGGTCATAAATAAATAAATATATATATATGGTTATAAATAAATATATATATATATATATATATAGATATAAAAAACAATATCAGTATACTCCATACTATAACAGTTTTATTATAAGCCCACTACATGAGTAGTTTTTGCAGCAGCTCACTCTTTTCTGCAACACCGTCAATGATTTTCTCACTGTCCAGCATCTGCAAAACATCTGTTTGAGTAGCCATCAACATAAAAGCCTCCAGGTGCTGTTGAGAGAGTGAGCTCCTGAGCCTGTTTTTTATGTATTTCAGGGTTGAAAAGCTTCGCTCACATGCTACCTGTGTGACAGAGAGGGTAACGGTCTATGGGGTTAGGGTTATCTTACCTTTTCACTGTCACCAGTCGGTGGTTTTCCAAAGAAATTTGATATTTTTAAATGTTTTGAGGCACCTTTCTCCAGACATTTTTTCTTTTTATCTCTTAGCTTTTCAGCTCCACCTTTTCGTTTTGGTGCCGACGGCATGCTCTCGCACTCTCCAAAACAACGAAGGCAACGAAGAGCTGGGCCTCATGGGTTGTGCGCATGCGTGTAACTGGGTGCCGCGTTGCGTGTATGTATGCAAATCCAAATTCTCTACACTTCGGCTGTGTAAGAACCAATTTAGAGGTGTTTATTAATAAGGTGGAGATCTTTTCTTACTTTGGACTTCCGAAGTCTGTAAAACACATATTAAAAGACACTTAAAAAAAAATCGAAAAATAGTCACCATGAGTGTGAAGACCGATTGCGAGTAGCAGTATAAAATCAGTCAGTGCGAATAGATAGGTATAGCTCTTGGAGAAAATTACGCTTGTGCCGCTGTTTCAACCATTGTAGGGCTGATGCGATGATGGGCGTGGGCCGGTACATCATAGTGATGGGCCGTTGGATTTATATTTTCGGCCATCGGCCCACCGGGGATGTCCCCGGTATTCCCGATGGCCAGTCCGCCCCTGGATGCATGTCCTACAAGGTAAATGATAGTCCTCATGGATCTAGCACAAGGATTTTTATTATCAGTGCAACATATCTTATTCTGCTGACAGGCAATGGGGAAAGTACAGAAGTGAAGGTATAGAAACAGAAATTCCTTCAAAGTATTGAGCAAGGAATTCATGTACTGATCAGCCAAAGACCTTTTTTTTGTTGGTTCTAGAGGCCTCCGAGAGCCTCAAACAAACCATGCAGGTTGTACAATATGTTGCCCAAGCACATCTAAAGGCAACATCTTTATGTTAAAGAAATCCTGGTACTAGAGAGGGGTGAATCGTATGAATGGGGATACAAACACTTTCAGAAAGTCTCATCTACACACAAAGGAGCTGTTTTATATCTGAGTTTCTGATACCGTCTGACAATTTGCTCTTGTTGTTAGTGGTAAAAGAAGTATTCAAGCATTTACTTACTCTGAATACCACCTCCTTCATGGGCAGTTGAGACAGCGGTGGCCGAACCAAAACCGTCTGGCCTACTGAGGCTTTTCATGATCACCATCATCATCATCCCACCCCTAAATGCAATTGTGTACTTTGTTGCATGATTCTCAAGCACTGGAAGTCTTGTTGCTTACTGGCGCCATAAACTTCTTTGGAAACTGTTTGTCACTGAAGCGCAATGAATCCTGGGAAAGGTAGGGTTGGGAAGGGTCCAACCATCGGAGCCCTTGTGTCTCGGAGATGGAAGGATGCATTTGCCCTCCACATGTGAAGGGCATGTCGAAATGGGACAGCTTATTCACAATGCTGTGACTCTACTAGGATGTGGCCCCTGAATTGAGATACTGCTAACGTATAAAATGTATGAACCTGCCAGCTGACTGCAGCCTTTCTATTTGGAGTTTACTTCTTCAGGTTTTCTCTGGGAAGTCTGGCTTTCCCCCAAGTCCAAAGACATGCAGCATAGGTTACTCGGAAAATTTAAATTGTATTGTTGTAAATTTGTATATGTACCCTTCGTTCACACAGGGGTTTTAATACCATTAAAAGACTGGGCTGCAGCAAGATGAACAGAAAAAAGCTGAATGTTCTCTACTGTGTTTTGGTCCTTCATCACATCATATGTTCAACAAACCGTAAACACGTAGAAGTATATTTCCAGCAGCTCCCTTCCACTGCTGTATCTTAGCACAGCCACAACTTGCTTGTTGAGCTATATTGAATTATTACAAACAAACTAAAGGAAACCTTTCTGTATATAGACTGTTAGCTTCACTTGCTACATATCATCAGACTTGTCAGTTTTGTAAACTCACAAGTACAGCTAATCCTGTTCTAATTGTTCTGGCTGAAAAGAAAAAAAAACAATGGGAAACTTCCAGTTGACTTCTGCAGCCACCTTGTGTTTATTGTGTTTGCATGAGATGGACTTCCCCCCCTGCATTCATTGGTATAAGAGACATTGTGTGGTTAAAACACAAGCTCACTAAACTATCTTTTCAACCATTGTTAGGTTTAATGAGGCCTATTATACGTAATGGAAATTATATGAACAGGCTCATGCTCATTTCAGTCATACCCAATTCTCACCCTTTCATTATAAAGAAGTGCTTGACTACATAATGTTAATGGATATGTCTGTCCAGTTAAGGAAGGAGACTTTTTAGCACAGGTTTAACAATATTAACTACCAATATGACTGGATGATTTAATCCACCACTTATCTATATGATGCTGAATGGAGTTAGGCTCATGTTCACATGGATGAGTATAACGGCAACTGCTATTATTGTGTATGCAATAACAATATATGTGAAAGAACTATGCACATATGTATATCATCTGGTGTACATCATGATTTATGCAGCTGCTACTTGAAATGAATGGTTGCACAGGTAATGGTCATTTTGTTTACTTAGTAATTCAAAGGACCAGTGTGCAGGATTTAAAGAGATCTATCCACAGAAATGTAATATTCAGAATTATGTTTTCATTATCAGGCGGCTGTGGCTGAGGGGGTAGAGCGGTAATCCTCTAACCAGAACGTCTGTAGTTTGATCCTGGTCTGCCCGACCTACATGCCAGATACTGAATCCCGAATTGCTCCTCAAAGAAAAACGAATTGCCTTACACAAGACACCGCATTGTCTAAATGAATTTGTTGCCACCAAAGACATTAACTATGATTTCATGAAATCACACAAGGGTCATCATCAGGACAAACTTGCCCCTGTCTCAGAGTAGCATAATGATCAGGTTTTTTTTTTTGTTGTTGCATCCAACAAATTAACATTGTTAGTGCTTGATTAACATTAAACTTTGCTCAACCTTGTATTTATTTATTGCTTTGTCAAAATGCTTAACATTAACCTGATGTCCTTACAAATTCTTGCCAGTAATTACAGAGACGCACCACACTGCGTATTCCAGCAAGGACCTGATTTACAAGTGGTACAGTAAGTGCAGCATTTTGTGTTTCTCACAATAAATACCTTCTTGCCCGAAGCCCTTTGAATGGTGTCCCAGAAGGACGTTGCCTCTCACTCTCTGGCGTCGCGCTGTTTGTTTCAAAGAGGAAGCAGAGACATGAGCTGATAACAAGGAGAAGAAATTCAGACCAGGTAAGTTCAAGTCAAGTTGAAACATTGCAGTTTGTATGCAGCCGTACAACAGTACAGCTCATTTACCATTCAGATGTGATGTGTTAGCACACTCTAAAGAAGAAAGAGAAAAAGATGTTTAAAAACATATAATATGTTTCTTTTGAGATTCATTTGTGTAACATTTTGGCTGTCACAAAAATCAGAGCCACCAGATGAGATACACAGGGAACACCGGTGGGAATATGTACTGGATGGATTTCAATTGATGCTCCCCAGAGGATGAATGAATTTTAATTGTAATACAAAATTACTGTAGTGCAGTGTGCCCCCCTCAGGATAAATTGTAACAAGACAGAAGAAAATAATATATTTATGAAGATAACACACAAATGCAAATAACATGTTGCACAAACAAATAACACCCAGTGTGTTTTCAGACATATCTTCATGATGAAAGTTTAGAGGCTGAAGATTATCCAGTGTCATTTACCTCATGTTAGCATTCTTACACACTAAACTAAGGTAAGGTTTATACCTACTTAAAATAAACATGTAATGCATTGTCATTTTAATGCATTGTCATGTTAGCGTGAGGTCGGCAGTCAGCATTGATATAGAGATAATTTAAAATGTAGATAACATACTGTACAACAGGATATCAAATAAATGGATGAAGTTTTAAAGGACACCAGTCACAAGTATGTACACATATGCAAATTATTTTTGTTTTACATTCGAAAACGTTTAGCAGAGGAAATGCTGAGGAAATGCTGAAACCTATTTTTCATAACATCTTATCCCTTTGTCACACTACATCGCCCATTGTATATCTGGAGAATTGTACACACCCCAACCAGAAGTGTGTGTCACTAGACTTATTCATATCGACATCTGGAACCTCCACTACTCTGTTATCTGGTTAAACAAACAAACAGCCAAATCACTTGTGGAACCATAATGATGTGGAACCAGACCATTGGTCAGGTCTGCTCTGTGTGCAGCAAATACTGGGCTCATGAGTTAATGGTGTAAAACACATATCTATCCCTCTGACTTATTCAGGAGAAACCCACAAGTCCAAATATTCTCAGTTTCTTCTTGTTTTGTAACTCTGTAGTCACATTTACTGCCATACGGCAATTCACAGTTTTTGATCTTCCTAACATCCGGTGGCTTTGTGAAGTTTGCCATAATTAAAGTCATATGGAGGCCATTTAGTAATACAGGATGGGTTAACCCGGCACCGTGTGACAAACCCATAAACAGCAGCAGCGGCAGCAGCAGCATGTGAGCAGCATGTTCCCAGAAGAGGAGCCCCTTGAAAAGTCATCTTCTAAAACCCAGTCAGGTGGCACAGTTCACAGACAGCTGGAAAAGCTATCTGTCTGTTTATCCTCTGTCTGTTTGCTCCACTTTCCCCATACATCCATGACTCAGGTAATGTGCAAAACCTACTGTGAATTACTTCTGAAAATGATCAAAGCATTATTTCAGCCTGGGCCCAAAGTTTAACTAAGAAACTAACAGTTGTACAGCTCCAGGCCTGAAGTCTGTACTTTTTAAAGTACAAGTTAAACCCTTGAGCTGATTCGTCTCTGATGTTGGTCAGACCATGGTTCTCAGTGGAAAACACCTGAGGCCCAGTTCAGAGCTTGGATTAACATCAGTCAATCCCATTTCAGTCCTCATCAGAGATATCTGAACACTAGTGGTCAACTCTAAAGTACGTCTTTTCACACCTGCTATTAGAATGAGTCCTGAATGTGCCTCCAGTGACAACTTGTGATCAAAGCTTACGACTTTCCCTCTTTATATCCAAATATACTTGTGTGTGTGTGTGTGTGTGTGTGTGTGTGTGTGTGTGGCAAAGCGGTAGGGAGCAGTGTCAGGAGGGGCTGAGTAAATAGTGAATCAATTTGCTTTATAATGAATAACAATATGTTCATTTGAGAAAAAGAGGCAATTTAATGTACAATACTTTGAATACTGTGGCGGTAACCACAAAAAATGTAATGTTTGGAAACTGAGAGGTGTAAAACTACTTATGATTCATTGTGAAACTGCAGGTCAGAGGATGTCGGCTGAGTAGGTGGTCCTTCATATGTGGCCCAGGACCGATTGGCAACCACACAAGAATGCAGACACATGCGTCCCAGACCACCTGTGAATGTGGTCCGAGTGATCAGAGCTCCTATTCGTCCTCGTCTTAGATGTGTTCACACCTGAGCTGATCAGATCCCTGTGGCTGGATGTTAGATTATGATAATATTATAGTGCCAGATCTTAAAGGTTCAGTGTGTAGAATGTAGTGACATCTAGTTGGGAAGTTGAATGTTGCAGCTGACTATACCCCTCACATCACCTCCCATCTATCTATCTATCTTTCTATCTGCCTTGCATCGGAAAGAGTAAAGGTCAGATCAAACGAGAAGGCCAGTGTATTTTAGACCATTTAAATCACTTCAGCCAGCCAACATTGGCCTTGCTTAGTAGGTCAAGAATAACTACCCAAACTGACAGTGCAGGATTGTGCTCTGTCCGATTATCACCTATATTAAACTGCAGAGAAAATCTTTTTTGGTCTTACATCTTTCCAAAGCAGCACTTTTTGCTTCCTATAAACACCTTACCGCAGCAAGGTTAACCCCTGCATGCATCAATGCTGCCTAAAGCCCTATCAACTAGGGGAGGAATGAAAATAGGTTAAAAGGAGGCCACATGCTTTGCTCTGCCCAGGCCCCTTAAATCTCTAAATCCACCCCTGCTAGAGGGACCAAGCAGTGGATGACTTGGTTTGGAGAAGCTCAGGGCTTAACATCAGGGCATCTCATGACAGAGGTCTGACTGAGCAGGTCTTCATCACAGTGTTTGCTTGTGAAATCATCCAGGTCATCACCAACCAGTCCTCATAATTCAACATTATATTTTAAATATATGAATAACACATAAGTGTTTTCTGATTTGCCGCCTCTTTCGGCAGGACAACACCATTTTTTTTACAGCCAGAGCACTATGTCACTTGACAAATGTATGTTGTTAAAGAACATTCCCTTGCTGTGTAAATTGCTGATGCCCTTCTCCTACAAGAAAGTGTTGGCATCACACTTAAGTTTGATCTGCTGAGATGTGTGGATAGCCCTGAAAGTCCAACAAAGAAGAAGAAAAAAGAAAAGCTCTCAGGTCTCTTCTCAGAGACCCTACGTAAGGACTATCCCTAAATCCATCTTTCATCTACTCTAGGACTCTCTTCAAGTATCCCCTGAAAAGTCTCCAAGAACAAAATAGAAGATTAAAGCGGAGCTGAACCCAAGAGCTGGCGTCAGGTTTCAGTCTGACGACCCTCTTATGTCAAAAAAGGCTCTGAGAGTGGCGACAGAGCAGGGGCCACCAATCTGTCGCTGCTGCCAAGTCCTGCATTCCTGCTGGGTATTTTTAGTGCTGGCATTTAAACTTGGCAACACATAACATACCCATACCACCGGCACTATTTCCTGTTCCTGTGAAAAGACGGGGCGTTTGCAAGCACACATCAAAACCCATTGTAAAATGTGCAGTCACAAATGTGGGCATGTGGCACTAAGTACAGGTTAGTCTGCAAATATGAAAGTAAGTATTGAATTCCATTGTTGTACACAGTCAATTACTCTGTCAGCAGTACGTTTTTCATGACAAACTGCAGAAGACAACAACATAGTACAGCCACTGGCTGCAGCAAGGAAAGAAAAAAAAATAATATTTCTAAGTTGGTTTGGGGCTATGAAATTGAATCATATATAGATTGCAATCCTCAATAACTTAGTTTTTTCTTTTACAATTTATGGTCTGTAATAACCAATGTATATACATTTTAAAATGTATGGTTTACAATGCTATTGGCCTTGTTACGTTTTTATGCTGGAGTTCCTATTGGTAAGAATTCTGTTCAGTGTGATTCTCTACATTGAACCTGACTGAATATCTCTCTTTGGTGATGCTCAAAGCAAAATGTCCATTTCTCACATGCATCATCATCTCAGATCATATTAGTCATATTAGATTAACTCAGGACTGAGAAGTATTACATACAGCATCTTTAAATAGAAAGTCACCATTTACCAGGACCTTTGAGGAAATTGCTGAAAGGTGAAGATGGCGATCCAGTTGGAATGGCTTCCTTTAAGAAGCAGATCAGGGCTGCTGAGGGAAGACGAGCAACCTCCTCATTAACACAGTTAAGACATAATGAGCATCACTGAAGTGAACTCATACATTTGAGGATATTTTACTCCTCTTTTACGCGAACATTTTAAACACGGTTAAACACACTGAATAAGGTTGATTCCCTCCTTCCCATTGCTAGCAGGGGAGTTTAATGCGCTCATTAACGTTGCCTTAAGAAAGGTGCAAAATTAGCATCTAGACTGCCAAATTGAGGGAGAAGAATAAGAACAATAAGAAGAAATTAGCACAATTCAAATATTTTGTGTACTGCAGAGTCATTTGACCCGGGAGTCAGTGCTGATTTTATCCATTCCCACTGCAGACAAAAGTAAGCTGTTGGTACAAGCTGTTGGGGATTAATTTGCCCAGAAGGGACGGAGCCGCATGTACACAATGTCAATGTCAACTTAAAGGTCCAGTGTGTAAGATCTAGGTGAAATAGATTGAATATCAAATAATCCTGGCAATGTATACCCCTGTCTGTTTCATCTTAAGTGTACAAATTATTTTCTTTCCCATAGAATGGAACGTTTATATTTAAATAAATTAAGTTCAAATCTGGGGCATGTCCTCTCTATGGAGGCTGCCATGTTTTTAACAGTAGCCCAGACTGGACAAACTAAACACCTTTTGAGTTTTTCTGAAAATGTAAGGCTTCCACAGGTTCTCTATCATATATTGGAAGGGGAGGGTGAGGTAAGGGGTGTTCCACTGCAACACGCAACATCACCACTAGATGTCACTAGATTCTACACACTAATCCTTTAAGAAAAATATCAAGTGCAGTTACCATCATCATTTTCATTGAATTTAAAAAAGTTACTAAATTGATTACTTCCGCCCTCTTTTCACATGTAAATTTGGTGGGCATTGGCCACTGTTTTGACACCAGCTGTTATTTATGCTCCTGCAACATGAAAGTGGAATGCAGTGACACCTAGATGAATGGGTATCATGATATGTCAGCCATCTCATGAATGCAACCGGACTCTAGCTGCAAGACACTTTCGATACCAGACTGTCCTGCTCTGTCCACCACCTGCAGCCAGAACTCAGGAAACTGGTGCTGCCCACTCCCCTCGCTCAGCCCAGCTCCACTTCAGCAGAGAGGAAGGCCTTTGTTTATGTGATGTGCCACTGCGTTCATGAGTGCAAAGGGGCAACAGACATGGGTGGAGAGACGGCTTGGATTGAGAGTGGGGAAAAGCACAACAGTTTATGAATCCGAAGCCTCTGATGGGTTATATGTGTCTATCTCTGTCTAAACAGTTTATTACATAAACCACTGAAATATTTTTGCTTTTTCAGTTCAAACCACAAAAGCAGTTAGTTCAGAAAAAATAGCTTTCCATAGTCCATTAACCTCTGTGTGAATCTTTCCTCATTTAGCTGAAACTAAATGCATAGACGGTCTTTGATGGTTGTGACAGCTGATCACTGCCAAATCCCACAGTGTCTAGAAATAGCAGTAGAGGGCACCATCATCGCTGACCACAGAGGACAAAGGGCTCACCCTTTTCACGCAGCAGCCAAGCTATCATCCTGTCCACTTTTCCTCTGTCAGATGCATCAACGTCCTCACAGGCAAGTCTCACCACTCGGCAGTTATTTCCGACTAACGAGACCAGGCTACTGTCTAAATGACTGGAGACAACCGCAAGTGCACTTTCAATGGTCACTGGAAAATAAAAACAGCATGTATAGAATCAGCGGTCGAATCAGTTACAAAATGCTTCAAAAGTTTGTTCCAAAATACGGCTTAAAAAGCTTTTTACTTTGAATACACGTGCAGGTTTCCCTTGCACCTATGCAACAACACAAATGACATGATGTTTTCTGTGTGGCTGTAACAAGGCAGACGATTGGCCTATGGGGGGGAGGGTATGATATGTGAAAAGCAATGGGCCTCAAGCATGAACCATGTTTGTATTATTATTTCTCTGTAAACATTACATTTGTTCCTATGGTCAGTTGGTATACAAAAGTGCGTAAAAAATTACCTGCGTGAACATGAATAATCTCATCTGTTTGTTTTTGATTGAGGATTGCACAGGAATCAACAGGCCAACAGTCTGCTGTTGGAAGTCAAAAAACAAAAGTTGGTCATCTTTATTTGGTTCAGCAGTGGAATTAAGGGACTGGCTTTAGACAAACACTGGGGAAATATAAAAAACTGTGTTGATATAGTGTCAGCTGAAGTCAAGCAGAAGGTTTTGGGTTCGATCCCAGTCTTAGCCAACATGCCAAAGTGTCCTTAGGTAAGAAACTGAACCCATAATGGCCCCTCATAGATAAATGGGTGAATTGGTGAATGGGTGAATGGCAAAAATCTGTACTGTCCAGCACTTTGAGTGTTAATCAAGACTAGAGAAGCTATTTTTAAATACAGAACATTTACCATATTATAATTCAAGTCAACATAATTAAATGGTGTGTGTGTATATATTTATTTATTTTTTTGTTCCAAAGAGACTTAAATAACAGAACAAAAATTCATGGGATTCCTACGACAGGTTCTTCACTCCCATTCATTCTGTTTGTACCTGTAAAAAAACTCACAATATTAGAAAATTGGTAAAAACGGCAAGTTCTCCCCAATACCTTGTTCGCACAACTCTACGTACATCAACAAATCTTTTAGTACGAATGGCTCTTGCATGAGGAGAATTATGAGGCTTATTCTTGATGACCAACATCAAATCATGTGACTGTTTTCTAGAAATCTTGCTGTGACTTTGAATAACACGTTTGTTTTGAGCTTCCACATTTGAGCGGTTGACCTTTCCTTGACTCGTGGTGTGAGAGCTATACAGCGACTATTTTTTCTAGGATGTTTATAGCAAGCTAACACTCTGATAATCCTCCTCAGTCACATGAATTGGAATCCATATCACATGAGGATGCTGTGAAGTTTCCACCCTGCTCCCTCCACTCCGTGGTGAGTCTCATTTGGGAGCAAGGGGACATTTATGTTTCCGTGCCACAGATCCCAAAACAAAGAATATGCTCTGTGCACACCGATGACTTCCTGCAAAGTGCTAATGCAGCACTGGAGCAGAGCTGCTTTGGATAGGCAGACTGCCTGGCTGGCACGTCAAATGGATTCATGATGTGTGCTTCCCGTCTGCAAACGACGCTCTTTAAGTGTCACAGATTTTTGACCAAGAGCCTGATTTTCTGGCTGTCAGGCACAGCCGAGGTGTCGACAGGATGTTTCCTAAAGATCGTGTTTACCATGACATGGAGTAATTTGTGATGATAGGTTCAGTGGGGTGTTAGCATGGCCAAGTTTGATTTGAGAGCTTCTTTTCTGCCTGTGCAACTATATCCCCCTGTGTAAAATTATAGTATAACATTCACAGTTGACATAAAGTATATGGAATTTGACTAATTTCCCCTGTGCTGTATGTGGATTTACAAATATACATTTTAATATACAGTAAGATGAAAATCCACTCAAAAGCAGATTCTGGCTTCCATGAAGGGCCTCAGAGGGCTGTGTGCTCAAGCTGTGGCTGCAGTTGTTATTCATTAAATGTATTACTGCGGCTGATTAAAAAGGTAGAGTGAGTCATGCAAGTATAAAGCAGCTGTGATATTTCAAAATATAACACATTTTGCTGGCCACATGATTTACCCGTCTTTAATCCTCAAATACTGAAATAACCTTTCTGCACAAACATCTGCTTCTTGTGAAAACGCAGTATATCAGACACCTCCCGCCATCCGCTAGATAGCGGCTCACGAGGAGACGGTACTCTGAGTTATCTACCAACCTGCTGCTCCTTGGTATGTGAGGGGCAAAAACACACAAGTGTTCACATGTGAACACACACAATTTGTACCTTCTCTAACAGTCTGAGTTGTGGCCAGAGCTGCAGCAGGTAATATCCTTCAGCAGTCAGGCAATCGTCTGGAAAAGAAGTCAGGCTCATAAATCATAACGTGCAGCACTGTGGGTTGGCAAGGGGCTTTGACCAAGGTAAATGTGCGTCCGTGAAAGAAAAAAAAAGAGAGAGAGAAATAATTTACTGCAGCGACATACAGATTTGCCTTCTTGCAAATACAGATGTTTGTCGAGGAGCCAAAGCTCCATGTTCCCAGCAGCAATGAACCGGGAGGCAGCCTGTGAAAGCACTTACCCTGTGTTACCCAATTAAGCTACTGCAGTGTGATGTGTATGGGGCATACCTGTATGGAGCATGCGAATGAAAAGACAATTAAAGTACAATTCTCGTGTCTTTCACTGCCTGTCCAATCTTTGTCATAATTTTTCTATTTTCTGCTGTTGTGTACTGAATGTCTTTACATGGTTTAGAGCAGGGGTGTCCAAACTATGGCCCACAGGCCATCCGTGGCCCACCATCCATTTTTAATTTGCCCGCATCAATGTCTTAAAATATAATATATTAAAAAATATAGATATATTTTTTAAAATAACAATTTAGTAGCACTTATATGGCACTTACTTATAGCACTTTGTTTTGCATTATTTTTGAAATTTAACTTTCTTGATTCTTGTTCTGGGTTTGTACCCTCTGGGTTGATGCACTTAAGGCCGGCATATGCTTCTGCGATTTCAGAGACATGCAAGAAGGGGTACGCTCAAGAGCCCCTTGAGTGCCCCTTGCGTGCTTGCGTGAGTTGCCCAATTTTTTTAACTATCGTCAAAGCTACGCAAGCCTCACGCAGCCCGCAAGGCTGTGATTGGTCCCCTAACTACATCGTTTCCGGAGTCACATTTCCGGTTTCATGTCTCATGATACCGGAAGAAACCACGGAAGATTTAGAAGAACGAGAGGTCCGAAAGTATGACCACTTGTATAACCCATCATTGACGGAATACGTCAATGGCAGATGGCCTGCAATTCCTGGAAGGACATCTCGGCTAACGTCAGTTTGCAGGTGTACGAAGCTGTTGAGAAAGATCAGGGTTTATTTTCATCCTCCAGAAAAAGTAATAAAGTAATAAACAGTCGACGACGACTGCCACACCCAAAGAAGGCGTCTCGATCTACACAATTGCTTGAAAAGTTGCATCCACAGTTGCAGAACCATGCACCGGCCTTTATTGTAAGTCGCTTTGGATTAAGGCGTCAGCTAAATGAAATGTAATGTAATATAATGGACTATGGCCCACTGTATTGCACTTCCCAGCCCTGACTTGCCAGCTATCCCTCAGAACGCCGCCACGTCCCTCAGAACGCCGCCACGCCCCCCCACCCTCTCAACAGCCTGCTCCAGGGCAGGGGCGTGGCAGCCTTCGGATCTTTTTCTGTATATGGCCCTCGGGACAAAAAGTTTGGACACCCCTGGTTTAGAGGAATGATGTATAGTGATGACTGTATAATGATGATGTATATACAGTGGGGTCTAAAAAGCCTGAGACCACCCCACTGCATGTGCAGTATTTATACAGCATGGACATCTGTGTGGCAAGGATTTATTGGGATTTCTGACTAATGTAAAAAATATGGTTGGCATTGTCTAAAGTGTGTTTGCCCATCTCTCAGTACATCCTGACATCCCTATCCTGTTTGGCCCAAGAATAGGTTTTGGGAAAGACTTGTATTATTTCAAAGCCTCTTTCATGTCTGAATGCAAAATCATTACCTACAGCCATGAGAAGGTTAGCTAAGCTGAGCATAAAGACAACGGGGAAAACAACTTGTCTGGCTCTGTCCAAGGCCAACTTTTAAGAAATGTAAAAATTACACTTTGTGGTTTTTGGGGAAGTTAAATGTTGGAATTTTTCTTAACTTCTTAAAGTTCCTTTCCTGGTATTGATCAAATCCAAATAAAAGCACATTTGTTCCTCCAAAACCCACATGCAGACATTTTCCACTAAAAAAAATCTGTACTTTTTATTAAAATGACTCAAAACTCTGTGCAATACTGACTGAACTATAAATATGCAAATCAGCCCCATCTTTATTTGTGCCAGATACGTTGGGACCGGAAACCAGCTCTGAAGACAAAGAGATAGTTGTACAGGGTCGCCAACAAGTTGTTTTATCAGAAAAGTGAATTAATGTATGTATCGCTCTATGTTAGAGATGTAACAGAAAACAATAGAAAACTTGACTAAGAACATGAATTATGTGTTGCTAATGTAAGATACATTTTTACAGAACATTTACCGAAGGATATCCATCTGTTTCCTTAGATGGAAAACAAAGAAAACTGGGTAATTTGCATGAATATGACCCAAATTATCCCCGAAGAGCCCAAGCACCAACAGTTTGCAGTGTATGTGCCAAACCTATGTTTTAATAGCTTCCTATAGCTCCAACTTCAAGAATAATGCACAGACATGAGGTTAGTTATCGATCTTTATATTCCAAAATGTTGAACTTGTCCTTTAAAATAATGGGGGGGGGGGGCGCTAGTGAGCACTGCATGGAGTAGTCCTGTTTTCGAGTGGCTCCTCCACACTCTCGCTAAATATTTGCTAAAATCAACACTTTCAGAAATATGAGCGGACCCAGCAGAAACAAACCTAAGGAGAAACCTTCGCATCCGAACGCGAACCCAAAGAAAAGCGGCAAAACCGTTCCTACTATGGAAAAGGTTGGTGCCGTTAGCCCTGAGCTAAGCCCGGCTAACAGCCCAGGCTCCTCTGCTAACACCGATGATCCTTCAACGTCACAACCCACGCTGGCTAGCGTCTTGGCGGCTATTGGGAAACTGGACAATGACATGAACGCCAGATTCAACGCGCTTGATTCTAACCTTCAACAAGTTCAGACTTCCCTGGCGGACCACACGGCACGCATCTCCGACTTGGAGGGTTTTGCTAACGACCACGAGTCCCGCATCGCAGCCCTGGAGAAACGGTGCACGGAGCTATTGGAAACCAACAAGTCCACTAAACGTAAGCTAATAGACCTCGAGAACCGATCTAGACGCTGCAATATTAAAGTTACTGGGCTACCGGAAAAAGTTGAGAAAGGCAACCCGACTCAGTTTCTCGCTGAGTTCCTGCCGCAGCTCCTCGGGACCAATCATTTCTCAAGTGGACTCAAAGTTGACCGGGCGCACCGCATCGGTCCACCCTCAGCCGGCCGTCCACGCACCATGATCGCTAAGATTCATCACCCTCCGGAGAAGGAAAAAATCCTTAAGCTTGCCCGCCTGCAGGCTCCCCTGACCTTCAACGGCGCCCGAATCAGCGTATACCCAGACTTTTCACCTGAAGTCACCGAACAACGCCGCGCCTTTGCCGGGGCAAAAAAGAAACTGAGGGACGCCGGGATCAAACACGGTCTCCTCTTCCCCGCCAGACTGATCTTCAATCACGGCACGGAGCAGAAAATATTTCAGGATGCCACGGATGCCGAGTCTTTCATAGACAAATGTATTACATCCCCCGCCGCTCCGGTGTGAGCTCTATCCCCGCCCGGGGAACTGCCGCTCCCAGACACCCACGTAAGACATTTTAGTGGTACCCGTTTCAGTTTCTCAGTCACACTAAGAATTGAGTGTTATTTAACCGCTAAATATATGAGTGTTTTTCGTTTACTTGTGTGGACGGGGCTACCGGTCTATTGATTTGCGAATCATGTTCTCTGCTTTAGCAAGGAGTATTATTCTAGTTCGACGGTTTCTTGCAGTGTTTAGCCGTTTCTCAGTGCTTATGTTTTTCTTGTTCCACCTCGTTTGGTGGGGTGGACAGGGGGGGGGTTTAGTCTGTATGTCTTCTCGTTTTCCCTTTTTTCGCCTGCTCTTCTTAAATGTACCATACCTATTATGCCTTTCGATATGTTACGTCGTCATACATCTACTATCCTTCTGTGATCATTGACAACTCTCCTGCTCCGCCACAAGGTGGCAGTTTAACACTACTTAGCTGGAATGTCAGGGGTTTGCAGAGTAACTTGAAGAGAGGCAAAGTCTTCTCCCATTTAAAGTCTTTGTCAGGAGATATTATTTTTATGCAAGAAACGCATATTAAACATAATGAGCAATGGAGGTTGAGATGTGCTTGGATATCTCAGATATATCAGTCAACTTTCTCCTCTAAGGCCAGAGGTGTAGCCATATTAATCAGACGGACCGTTCCATTTGAACATATTTCCACTGTCTCTGACCCTAACGGCCGCTATTTAATAGTAACAGGCCGCATTCTGTCACGGCATGTAACCTTTCTGAATATTTACGCACCTAACTTTGACGACCCTGGTTTTTTTAGGAAAGTCTTCAACCTTATTCCAGATTTATCATCCACTCAGATATAATTTCCTCCAAATATCATGATATCATAATTTCTGATCACAGCCCTGTTGAACTAAAAATAAATATTGGTGGGACCAAGACCGCATTTAACTGGCGGTTCAATCCTTTACTACTTAACGACATACAATTTCGCCAGCAAACAGCCAGCAGAATAACAGAATATTTTCATGAAAATGATACACCCGAGGTAAATGACTCCACTCTATGGGAGGCTTTTAAAGCTGTTATACGAGGACATATCATAGCTCATGAGGCTAAAATAAAAAAAGACAAGAAGAAAGAATTAATTGATGTCACAACTCAACTCAAACTATTAGAAAGAGACTACAGATTGACCGCCTCACCTTCTAAGCTTGTTGAAATAACCAAATTAAAGTCTAAATATAATGCTATCCTTTCTAACCAAGTCAGCTTAATGTTACTAAAAGTTAAACAAAAACACTTCGAGCTAGCCGACAAGCCGGATAAACTACTGGCTCGCCAGCTTAGGAACATCCAGGCTAGCAGAATGATTCATGAAATTAAGACCAAATCGGGAACCACTACTACAGACCCTGAGAAAATTAATGAATGTTTCCGTGAATTCTATGAAGATCTTTACACCTCAAAGTCTACCACTACTGCAACTCATACCTCTGAATTTCTCCGCACTCTCCACCTGCCTAAATTGAGTCCCTCTGCACAAACAGATTTAAATGCTGACTTAACATTAGAGGAAGTCCAACAGGCAATCCGCTCTTTTCCTAGTGGAAAGGCGTCCGGCCCGGACGGATTTGGCATCGAATTCTATAAAGCATATTTAGACATTATAGCTCCTTTCATGTTAAGAATGTTTAATCATTCTATGTCAATTGGTCTGCTCCCGGAGACGCTTTACTCTGCCAACATCTCTCTGATCTTGAAAAAAGACAAGACCCAGACAGACCCCTCCTCATACCGACCTATTGCCCTCCTGGGCTGTGACCTTAAGGTGTTCACTAAAATTCTTGCAAACAGACTGAATAAATGCATTGCAGATATAATCCATGAAGATCAGACTGGATTTATTCCAGGCAGATTTTCTTTTTTTAATGTAAGGCGTCTGTTGAATATTATGTACACTAGTTTTGGTAAAGATTCTAAAATAGCTGTCCTCGCTCTTGATGCCCAAAAGGCGTTTGATCAAGTTGAGTGGTCGTATATATTGGCTGCAATAAGGGAGTTCGGTCTGGGGGAGAGCTTTGCCTCCTGGGTCAAAATGCTATACGCTCGTCCTACCGCTTCAGTTATCACTAACAACAACAGATCTCCTACCTTCAAATTACAACGATCTTGCCGGCAGGGCTGCCCCCTCAGCCCATTATTATTCGCTATTGCAATGGAGCCCCTCGCTGTCAGTATCAGGAACCACCCTTCTATTGCCCCAGTAATCCTTGGGGGGGTCGACCACCGTATCTCGCTGTACGAGGATGATTTAGTTTTGTTTTTATCCCACCCAGAAGTCTCCCTCCCCCCTTTATTAAGACTCATTGAAAAATTTGATGAAATATCTGGCTACACTGTAAATCTGGATAAAAGTGAATTCATGCCCCTTACAGGTGATCTGGACCCAATTTTCCTTAAAAACCTGCCATTTAAAATTGTAACAGACAAAATCAAATACTTAGGAACCACAATCCCTAAAGACCCCAAGTTAATTTATAAACTGAATTTCCTGGACATGATTGATAAATTAAAATCGAATATCGAATCCTGGAGACTGCTACCATTATCTCTGATAGGTCGTGTCAATGCAATCAAAATGGTAACTCTTCCCAGATTCCTCTATCTCTTCCAGAATCTACCTGTTTTCTTGCCCAAATCCTTTTTTAAATTATTAGACTCACTCATTCTACCTTTCGTGTGGGGTTTCAAAACGCATCGTATTGCTAAAAACCATTTAACCAAACCCAGATCAGCTGGTGGCCTCAGTTTACCAGACTTCTGCCACTACTACTGGGCAGCGAATTGCAGAGCGTTAATGTATTGGTAAAACGCACATCAGGGTAATGTTACTGCCCACACCCCATCTTGGCTCGCAATTGAACAAAGTCTCCCCGTCAGTTCTATGCCAGCCCTCCTCTTCTCCTCAGCTCAACCCTTAAAATCCATTGCTGGAAATAATTTCATAGTTACAAGCTCTTCAAAAATTTGGTATCAAATAAGGAAATCATTTAACCTGCCTGAGATCTCCTCTTACACCCCTCTCTACCGAAACCACGCTTTCCCACCTTCATTGTCTGATAACACTTTCCTTTTCTGGAGGGATAAAGGTATTGCCACCATTGGGGACCTTTATCTTAACAAGACTTTTGCCACCTTTGCTCAGCTGAAGGGGAAATATACACTGTCAGACACGCACTTCTTCCGCTACCTGCAGATTAGAGATTTCACCCGCAAAAATATTCCTTACTTTCAATCGTTGCCAGCTCCCATTGAATTATACACTCTTTTGACTCGACCTCCTGATTCTAAGAAACTCACTTCGCGATTTGTTGATCTTTTCACCTCACTTAACCCGACCTCATCCCAGCACTTAAAGGAGGCTTGGGAGAAAGACTTAGCCTTGTCGATAAGCGACAATGACTGGGAATCCTACCTCGGTGATATTCATAAATGTTCAATAAATTCAAGGCACCAACTTATTCAATTTAAGGTTGTCCACAGATTACATTATTCCTGTACCAAACTCCATTCTTTCTACCCCTCTGTATCCCCAATCTGCTCGAAATGCCAGTCAGCTGAGGGAACCTTAGGCCATCTCTTTTGGTTTTGTCCCAAATTGAACCAGTTTTGGTCTGATATTTTCAAATGCTTTTCTGAGGTATATGAGTGTAATATTTCTCCAGATCCATTCACTGCAATTTTAGGTGGCTCCCAGCACCTTTCTATGCTCACCAACAAACACCGTAGGACTATACAATACGGCATGGTCATAGCAAAAAGGAACATACTAACTTTATGGAAGAGTGGTGAGGCGCCTTCCTTTAAGGCCTGGCTTTCAGAAACTACCAGTCTGCTGCATATGGAAAGGATCCGACACAATGTCTCTCTCAGCTCTGCAGCCTTTGATAAGATTTGGCAACCTTTCTTTTTATATTTGTCAAGAATGACCCAACAGTGATAGTCATGCTCCATTCACATTCCTTTCTACCAACGTAACTTCATGTTTTTGACTTCTATATAATGACAGGTATGTTCTGTAGATAATTGTATGTACTGTTTCAGAGCAGGTCCCCTTTATTTTTTTTTTTTTAATTTATTTATTTATTTATTTTTCTCTGTCTCTCTCTCTCTTTGTACTCTCTGTTGTTTTTTTTGTTTTTTTTGCTGTCTGTACAATATGTGTTTGTCCATGAACACTTGTTCAATGTGTCTTTTTTCTGTCACAATATGCTTATTGCCTGTTTTATATATTGAAAATTTATAAATAAAATATTGAAAAAAAAAAAAAAAAATAATGGTTAACTACTGTGTAGGAGGAATCCACATTTAGTTCAGTAGTGAGTTTGAAAAGCAGGACAGGCTATGTTGGATTACAAAACTTCTGTGTCCCTGTGTGTGTGTGTGTGTCTGTGTGTGTGTTTGTGTGTGTGTGTGTGTTTGTTTGTGTGTGTGTGTGTGTGTGTGTGTGTGTGTGTCTGTGTGTTTGTGTTCCTGGTAATGGAACAAGTTACCCATAGTGTAGACGTGTGGCTGAGGTCACTGATCTTTCTAATCTGTTTATGGAAAACAGTGGCGCTCCATGTCAGAGGAATAAGATCTAACTTGCGATACACAGTTGTTAACAGTAGCTCTACTTGGTTTGTGTCTGCTTACAAGATTCCTTGACAAAAATAATGATTAGACTATTTCCTCAGACTTAATAACCATAGCTATATGCAGTAATGCGCTGTGAAGAAAGCATTGCAGGTACTAAGAGTCAAACATGATGAAGAGAACATAAAGAAAAAATGAGCTGATTAACTGGAGAAGTCAGAGCTGCTGAGGTGGGACGTGACTACGTCTGAGCCAAAAACTGCAGTGTTTGCTTTCAAAGATGAAAAGAGCTACAAGATGAGAGGGGAGATGAGAAGTGACGCATATGTGGCTCAGTGCCGTCTGTTTCTTGTTGTGTTTTGTTCGGCTCTCCTCCCCATTTTCACTTGCTCACTCAGGGGCACAGAGAGTGGTAGAGGTGATGCAGGCAGTGCCAGTAGACCAATCAGTAGCTTTCACAGACTCTGTGTATACTCTATACTTTTCTTTGCAAGGAGGTTTTGTATTATGTTTATTTCATCATTCATATTTTACTTTTATTGAACTTGTTGTCAACACTGTACACATCTAGTTCAACTTCTCCTCCAGTTTATGGGCAACTTGATTTCTGCAGTGGACATTGTTGTACATTTTCTTTTGAGCTAAGTTGCTAATAAATCCCTCCTTTGTGCTTTTATTTCCATTTTATGGATTATTTTTCCCTGGTTTTATTTGAACTCCTCCCATTGACTTTTCTGAGACTCTTTTTCTCTCAGACTGGTAGCATCAGTACACTGGACCAGGGTCCAGTGTATCACACTGTCATGGAATCATGGATGTGAACCACCAGTCTATTCGGGAATATGCAAAATGCATTAGCATATGGAGGCATCTTATTTTCATAATTTTCACAAACACCTCTTAGTAACTTTAATAATATAATCAAAAAGTGGATTGCTGTGTTGGCAGTGCTGTGCCAACACAGCACTGCATTGATATGGCCAATCGAACACAAACAGATTCCTGGTACATTACTGGTAGATTACTGGCATGATCCACCACTCCATTACGTAGCTTCCGCTCCTCAGGCCAACCTCCTTTCACCCCCACTCAGGACATTGCACAGGAGGTGAGGGTGACGTAGCCTTTTCCACAGCTGCCCCCTCCCTCTGCTACTTTCTCCCCAAACCAATCAGAGACTGCACTGACCTGTCCACCTTCAAAACATTATTTTAAACCCAACTCCTTTGAACTGCTTTGAACATGGGTAAACATGTATTTTTAATTATTTGCTTTCTCTGCTTTTTGAATCCATGTAAAGTCTTTTCAAGCATTGTCAGAAACTCTATATTTTTATGATTATTATTATTATCGTTATCATCGTTAGTATTATTTGGAACGTTAATGCTGTACTGCTGCTGTGATGATGACCATGATCTTTCTCTGAAATTTATGTCATGCCGCTGTGGTGAAATCAGGAAATGGGTCACATCAGAAGGTCGGGAAGAAATAAATATGTAATTGTTTTGGCTGGCCTACTTGTTGGTAAAATGTTGAAGGGTATAGAGACAAAGGCCAAAGTTCTGGCGTTTGTGTGTAGAGGACTTTGAAAGTCCAATAGTTCGTCCCCCTTTCACTCACACTTCCTCTTTTAAGGTCCAATGTTAAGGCTGATTTAAGGCTGATCTATTTGCAGAAATAAAATATAACATATAAATGCATATAAATTATATTAAATTATCTTCACTCATCTCAAACAAAATGGGCCTGAAGTCAAAGTTTCCACGGATCAAACCCAGATGCTTGATTATTAACAGCAGGTCGTAAAAAAGTTAGCAGACATCCAAATTATTAATCACACACTCCTCAAACATATCTAGATCTGTACATATGTTAACACAGTGCACGACAAATTAATTAGAAAGTTCCTCCTCATCACATGCATCTCCCTGTGTGGGAGCGCTTGTTTATGACTGTGTCAGGATGACGGACAGTCGACCCAGCAACATCACATAACAGTGTTGGGTTTCAAAGGCTCGGACGCCATGCCCGGCTCTTATGTGGGCATCCCTTTGAAGCCTATATCTGGGGCTCTGGCTATCAAAACAAATCCAGGTAAATATAAAGGCTGTACAGCAAATACATTAGAAAAACACAGATCAGTATGTAAGCCTGGGTCAAAATCTGAGCTTAATTAAGTAATTGCAAATTAACATATTAATGTGTGTTTAGAAAACACATTTTAGTCTTTTAATGGAGCAAAGCTTGCAAGCTATTTCAGGCAGCCAACTCGAGCTGCGCTGCACCAATCATCTGATATGCTTCATTCTCCACAATCTTCTATAATACACACCCTCCCAATTAGACGGCCTATTTAGGGTGTAAACATGTTGCATCACTCACTTTGCTAGCTCCACACTGCTGCTGCCTCAGAGTGGCTGTCAGTTGATTCAGCCCCTCCACTACCCCAGCATCCACCTCAAGCTCCGGGGCGTATTACATTTTTTTATCTGCTCATCACACCCCATTATATCTATGTAATCACATCTTGAGGAGTGATACCGTTGGAGCCTATAGACGCTGAATACAAACCATGTTCTGCTGCATGAAACAAATTTTAAACGTGAGCTTTCTGACTGAAATTCATTTATGCTCACTGTCTACTATGGTATATACGTTTGGTGACAAGTGTTTGTTATGGAAGTTTCTTGGAAGCTGGTGAAAGGATAACTCAGGCAGCAGCTGATGTCTTATGCAGAACGTTTTAATGTAGACTTGATGCATCAAGGAGACCAGAATGTGAAACAATATACAAACGCTAACCGAGTAACATGAGCAATTGTCCCCCCCCCCCCCCCCCCCCCATTCTGAAGATGTCTCCCACAAACTCCCCATATATCTTCCTCTACTTGCCTCACCCATTCCAACAGCACATCCATGAATGGCTGGACTTGCTGTCACTCTCTATGTTACATGTAGGTGATGGCATCCAATTGGATAGTTCAGCCTTAAGTATGCATTCCTAAATCACATTGTGTCCTTACGTCTTGCCACTGGGGAAATTTGCAAAACAGTTGAAGTTGGTGAGAGTTGAAGTTGTTGCCTCTCTGTCTGAGTTAGATATGAAAGTCTTAGTGTAGACGCTATAATGCATTGTTGGTTGGTCCTTTATCTATAACCTGATCTTGGATACTGCTTAGAGAGAGAAGTATCTGTGGAATTAGACAGACACTATTCTCCAGTACAGATATAATATGTATTATACAATATACATAATACGCAGTGGCATATACGCTGATGTGTGATGATGGCCCAAAATTCCGTAACAGTGAAAACTTGTGATCACAAGAGGTTTTTACATTTTGGTGAATGAAATCACACAAAGTTAAGAGTTAAGATAAAACTGCTGCGGGAAAACCGTACCATTGGTACACTGATGCTCACCACTGTCTACTGTAGTTCACCTTGAAGCATCCCATATAATGGTAGCACAATCATCATGTCAAAAATCATACCTTGAGGTATACTGGACTGAGACAAGGTATTAATCTGTCTACGTGCCTTTATGAAGGGCTAGTCTCATGGTCATAACGCTTTTAAACCCTCTTGCTAAACATTTTTCCAATGTCAGATTAGAAATACCTGCCTCTGACTTTTTCTGCAACCTTCCAAAATTAACTTTGTGACATCAACACCCACCTTGTTATTGGCCAGCTGTGTGGAGGTGAGAACGGAGCCAAAGAATGCACCACTCTCCAGGTCTCTTTTGTCATTTCTTACGCAACGATTAGTGACACTTTCAATATGTGCAACCCACTCCAACACTATGAATCTTTCCTTGGAGAGGCCAGCTTTTTACTTCAGTGTCAATGTTCAGAGTATAAACACAGACCATAAACCGCCCCTTAAGCAATAGCTGTAAACTAAAAAATCGAGTATCCATCTGTTGGAGATGTATTACACTATGTCAGTTTTGAGCCATGGAAGATTGTGTATAGAAAGCCTGGTGTCTAATGTGGCAACCCAGGGTAGAGAAGGAGCCAAAGGGGGTATTTTTTATATTTACCATCATTATAGTCATGCGATACTCACCGATTCCTCTTTCAGTCTTGGTCCATAAAAGCAGTAACAGTGTGAAGATCTGATCTTAAAAATCCAAATATTTAGGCCAAACTTCATCAGCTGTGGGACGTATCTCACATTTTGACCTGGAATCGTTGTCTTGGATTAAACGTTCTCTCAATGTGATAGTATATAGGGATCTTACTTTCATCAATAGAGAAAGAACGGATGAAGAAATCAGATAACAGACAATTACAATTACTTAAAATACAAATTAAATACTTTTTCTTGCTAACAAAAAAAAAAATTATAAACACCATCTTTTCTGATAACATAGAGTGAGTGTAGGACAAGCATCAGGTTGCAGACGCACATATCTTTCCCTCAGCTAAAATAGGATTTCTGTCCTTGGCCAGGAGCTGAGTAAACATCAACAACACTGCAGCTTCTCCACTCTGCTGCTCCCAGATCAGCTCTGCAACATGTTTCCTCTGTAATTATTCATGATTGTTTCCTTTCAATGTCTGAAAAATTATAAAAATGAATCTAACGCTTTTGTGGTTTGGTCAACAGTGATGATTTATGTTAAATGGAAACATGTGGCGGCAGAAAAAGCTTTTACAACATCTTAGCAAAGTCTATGCATTCACAACAGTCAGAGGACCAAGGACAGTCCCACAATCTGATGAACGACAACAATAAAAACAGTAGCAGCAACAGCACTCTGATAATCCCGGATATTCCGTAAACAAAAAACAAAACCTTAAATAAAATTTGGCTCCTGCATGGCTCAATTTAAGCCCCCTGTCCTCAGCCCGATCATGTTCCATCCTCTCCATGGTTGGAGTGTTGATATTGTGGTTTTGCATAATGTGCCATGTCATATGCTGTCATCCTGCAGCCATAGAAACGTTGTTCCTTTGACTTCGCTCTAAAAACAGTCCCTCCACCTCACTTGTGGTTGCAAGGGGCTTTAGTACCTCTTGATTTATGGACACAGCTGTGTGCTGGTGATAAAGACACCTGTCCCTTCCTACAGCCGTACTTCCTTCCCACACTGAAGAGCCCGTCTGCTAACCTGGGTTAGAATGTAACCATGGTAACCTCAAGGTCAAGAGAACGCTGTGCCGTCATCCGCCACACCTGTACTGCCAGGGTAGTCTGCAGTCAAACTTGTGAGGATGTCAACCACTTCAAAACTTTCCTGAGGAACAACAGGCGATGGTCATTTCAGGTGGGTGAAACTCCACTTCCATCCACTAGATGCCCCCAGACTTTCCCTCTGATCCCAGTCACATGACCTTCCCTGCCCACTCACACACAAGTCCCCAGTTTCCTCAGCCCCCCACTATCCAACCAGCCACCAAGCTATGTGAGTTAAAGATTGTGCAACCATATTGTCAAAGTTAAACTTTTAAATGCACCGCATATTCAAACACATGCATGAACCGTAGTCTTTCTCATCAGGATCAATCACTGCAGTCAGTGGTATTAGCACAAGTACTGAGTTCACCTGAGCATATATTTTTCATAGCTGGGACCTGACGAAGCAAAGAGTGCCCCTCCTGGAGACAGACTCTCTTCAGCATGATGGCTGACTGAGAGAAAACTTTGTAAAATGAAAAAAAGTGTTGAAGAAAGTCAACACTTTTTTTTTTATAGATTTTATCATAGTCATCAAAGTCCTCTGCTTCTTTAATTTGGTCTTTCTCTGTTTGAGCGTGTGTACTATATGGAACTTATTTATTCTTCTTTAAGGTATAACTGCCAAGATTGTCCGACCTCAGTGTATAAGTGCTTCACACAGACAATGATGTTAACATCCAATATGTAGTGGAAGGATATATATTTTTTTAAAGTTCCCTGCCTTCCTTCCCCCACAGGAAGTGTTCCAGACCTGGGCTGAGCACAGAGGGAGATGAGAGGTGGTACAGTTTCATGGGTGAGTGTATGGAGAGCCTGTCCTCATTGATTCATCTTCCCAAGGATGCGTTGGTGGTCGCACTCCCTTCTGTGGTGAACCCAACATTGGGACACAGCCATAACATCCACAATGTCCAGCGCACAAATACAATGGGTTGAGGAGCTTATAGGGGATACGCTGGAAACAGGAGAGGTTTGAGCTGGAGCTTGGGCAATTAGAGGTCGAGAGAGAATGAGGGGACCAGAGCTTGAGAAAGATGATGAAGAGCGAAGAGGCTAAAAAAGAAATGCTCTCCTCCCTATTTATTCAGTCAATAAAAAAGCTTGGAGCATAACAGACCTTTGTGATTCTTGTCCTCAACTCCACATAGTCTCCTGCTGCTTCCTCCACATTAGAATGCCCTGGTTACACAATTGCGTTCACATTCACTTTCACATTGATACGTTTTCTATTGTAAACAAACACATTTCAAGATGGTAGTCAAGTTGTGACTATTAAGACCCAAACAGGAAACAAAAAGATATCTGTTTCATCTGTGTCTTTCTGGCAAAATTACAACACAAGCTGTAAAGAGTCCGTCAACATTTCCAAAGGGTTCCATTGAGGAAAGAAATAACTTGGGAGTAGTGTGAAGGCTAAATGTAAAAAAGTGAAGCTCAAGATTTGTATTTTAAAACTAAACTTTGTGAGGACGTCCAGCTGTTACGCCTTCAACAATGTGGACCATGACGTGGTCTTCAGGATCCTTTAGAGAGGGGACTGTTCCAACAAACCTGGAGCTGGTTACACGGCTTGTCATAAATTATCCTTACAGAGAGAGCTATCAGATCATTATTGATTCTATGGCGGGATTAACATACTGTTCAGCTGAGGTCTCTGCTGGGTCATCAGGCATGGCCACCCTTTCATTTCCTCTCAACCATCCCTGCCATCATATCTAAACGGGTAAAGTGACATGGTTTTCTTTGGAGTGGGTAGGCTCACTGTCAGGTAAGCTTTTACAGGTGGTTAGCGATTTCAGTTTCTCGCTCTTAATCAATTCCCTATTGTAAAATTGTCTGGGGTCAATTTCAATCCTGTAGTGAATAGGGGACTGACATAATTCACCCTCGCGCTCAGTACAGGCACAGTCGGCGTCAGTCTCCTACGAGGGCGATGACGTCGACCCCGGGGCATGCTGGGTGACGTGATGACGTCAGGATCCCAAGGCATGATGGGAACGTGGTGACGTCTGAGACCCGAGGGCATGCTGGGATGTTAAAAGCCATCTTGTTTGTTATTGTTTTGAGGCTAATAAACGGAGCACAATTTGTGTGTCCAACTTGATGGAAGTTGCCCCTTGTGTTGCATCGCAATTTCCACAATCCGTCAATTTTCATTAACTTATGGCATTCATTAATTTCAGAGTAGTCCTTCCAACCTACCCCCTCTAAAATGCCTCTGGGCCTGCACTTAATGAGAAGGATTTTCATGATGATGTTTCAAATCGCCCCAATAAATTGTGTCATACTTCTACATCTGATCTCTCCTTATTGAGTTGTTGTTTATAAGCTGTGTCATATCCAACTGCCTCGGTTTCTTACACTGTTGGTGCTGTTAGGAGAACTCAGCAGTTAGAGAAACTTGTATATCACTATAAAACTGAAGGCGAAGACTACAAAAATAAAAGCTAAGTTATAATAAACTTCCATTGCAACTCCAAATGTGGATCTCTGATATCTTTGGAGTTTTTGCAAGGACCATTTTCTCATTTTAGTGTGGTAGTGTGGTGTCCTGTCATTTTAGTTTGTTAATTTCAGTCTGTGTGTTTTCTATTTCCTGTTTTATTTTGTAGCCTTGCTCTCACTGTCTTGTTTCAGCTTCTCGGTGTCTCACTTCCTGTCTTTGATTGTGCTCTCCAATCCTCATGTGTTTCACCTGGTGTAATTGCCCCGGCCTTCCTGCTCTGTATTTAAGCCTCTGTTTCCCTTTGTCTGGTGTCGGGTTGTACTCGTTGTTTTCTCCACACGTCGAGAGAGATGGTTTGTTTGTTCCTGCGGTTTCGACCAAGCTCCTTCTGCTTCCTCATTCCTTGTTCTCAGTGCGCCTTGGCGCCAGTGTTACTTTTGTTAGTGTTCTTGTTTTGACGTTTTTGTTTATTAAATCCCCTTTTTGTTATAACCTTTGCATCCTGGGTCCATCTCCTCCCTCAAACCGTAACAGGTAGATATAGCAGCTGCCTCATGCTTTTCTGAAACGAGGCTCAACATTTCCTGGGTGTATCAAATATGTGTTTCCCAGGCAAATATCAACCTGTTACTTTAATTCTGCATAATTTCATAATTTCCATGCGGTGAGCCTTCAGGAATTGTTTCCACCTTTGCTTTGTGATGTGTAGGATCAAAGTGCTTCCAGTCCCTGAACACCTATTCCATTACTTTGAATAAAATCCCTAAAACTTGGACCATCAGTCTCTCATTTGCCGCAGGAAAGCCTTGCACACTTCATATGCTTGAGCCGGGGAGCTTTGAGCTTTTTCCCACAATCACATTTCAGATTATAACTCATAACAGAGGAGTAATGGGGAGACAGCAGTGCCCTGCCACTGCCCCAAAGATGTGCATGCAACTTGGCTGCACTTCTCAATGGCAGAGCTGTTGACTTTGATCAGGTCGTAGAATCAGTCCCTCTCAGCAGGTATCTGGTGTTGACATCCAGTGGGAGCTGAGCCCAACATTATGTAATGGAACTGAACTCGTTAGAGACAGTCAGGTTCAACAGATTGGGAGTCAGGGTGAGGTGAAGCCAACCTGGTTTCCATCAAGTACATTAATACTGATCTGCAGAGATCAGAAGTCCTGGTCCCATATAACAGACTGTGTCTTTGTTTCAGTCAGAAGTGCAGTGAATGGTGAAGCAATCAAATATATTTGATGATCCTCTCAAAGGACAACCAAGTTTCCCCAGGAAATACGTCCATAGCTCAATATATACATCCTGGGCTAATGTTCAGTGACAATGCAGGAAGTTTAGGCTCCTCTTTATTTATGTTATGAAAGGTTGTGCTAATGGATGAGTGTGCAGCTCACAGACTTTCATTTATTTTGTACTGTCAAACACCTTAAACCTGCAATATCTATTTTCTGTCCACTTAGGTTCAGCAGACAAAATCAAACACTATCTTGGCATATACTTTTACAAGTTGAATTTACAAGGAAAGGTCTGCTGATTTCCAGCTCTGTTTTGGTCTCCACCGGCTCCTGTGTGAGACATCTGGCTCTTCAGCTGCTAAATTAATTTTTCCCTCTGCTCTTGGCTTCTTAACAGCTTTTTCTGTAAAAAATAAATAAATACCTGAGTATGTTGTGAGAGTAAAGCAGAACAGTTAAACAGCTAAAGAAAGATCACATCTACAATACAGATAACTTTTTGAAATGTTCCTTATGGTTGAAAGTGGAAGTAGAGGGCGGATTTGGAGGCAGATCCACATACGAACGTTTCCAGGTGGACTGTGATTTATAAAGCGAACATTGCGTTCAGGTTTACGTACACTTTTATTATGAATTCTACACACTCTTTTATAAATGAGACCCCTGATCTTCTCTCAACTGTCTCTGTTGGGCAAATCATGACTGAACCTCTTTGGTCACAAGTGCATCAAACAACAAATCAGAGTTAAAGATAACACCTATTGTCACATACAACATTTTTGGAGAAGGTTCCCAGATTGTAGGAGAGACTGGATCGGTGGTGCCAGGCTTGGGACATACAGCTGGGTGTAATCTGTCTTACAATGTAAATCAATTTCATAGCTAAATGTATAATAATGTTTGGATGCATATGGAGTATTTTTTCCTTTTCGAAAACAAAAACTAAAAAGTTAGGCGCTGTGAAGTTGGGTGGAGATTCAGGTGACTATTTCAGGGTTCATATCAACGAGCAAACCGTTTCTTATTTTCATTCGCTGCAGTGTCATTATAAAATATATTGATCAAGTGTTCCTGTTGCTGAACCCTGACCAAACCTCAACCACGGTTTGTTTACAATGTGATGACATTCTTCCCTATAGATGACAAATTCCATAGGTGCCACGAGTGTAAGAAATCATTTTTAAAAGGTCAACCTTGTGTTTTGCAGATTGATCCAATACTGGAAGGAAAAGGACTACCTATAAAATATGCACTTCCTTTTATGTGTTACTTGAAATGATTCCATCCTTTTATATCTTGGTATTTTCTACAACTGCGCCAATAAATCTTCAAATTGTGTGACTCTTCTGTGAGATTCATCTTATTTCAGAGAAAAAAAAAACATTCTGATGGATTTAACTGTACTTCTGTTTAACTGTCAATCTGGATCACATTTCACTGTATTTGCCTCAATTTGTGTGTTCCTCCTCTTTCTGAAATGACTCCACCAGACACATGGACTTTGGAAATCCTGCGTGCTACTTAGAAAAAAGCACAGTGGTCACAGATATGGAGGACCATACATGACATAAGTAAAAATAAATAAATAAATAAATGTATAAATAAATACAGAAATAAATAAATAAATGAATAAATAAAAATGGAAATAAATAAATAAATACAGAAATAAATAAATAAATATGTTAATACCAAAAGAAATGTCAAAAGAAATGTCTTAAATATATTTTAACATTTATTTTTTCCCTGATACATTTCCTTTGCATTTGCAGTGTCCTTATGCTAATGAGAAAGGCGGGCCTAACCGCAGTCTCATGCAGGATTGGTCACAGGAGTGTAATGATCCAGCCCTACTACTTCTGCCTTTCAATGCTGGTGTCCAGTAGCTGTTTGCAGCGTTGAGCCAGTTCACACTTAAAATGAACTAGTTCAAGTTCAGAGGGTTAGTTAAGGTTATTTTTTATTTGGATGATTTAGGTGTCAGTAGTCCTGACTGTGAGCGTCACGTCTCGTGTTGTAATGAGCACAAGGAGCGAGCCGAGAGGAGGAGGAGGAAACAGAAACTCCAGCTCGTTACAAACCACCTGCCGCCTCTGCTGTGATCATGAAGCCGCTGATCTCTGAGCAGATGGGACCAGAGAAGCTCTGTGTTTCCACTGTTTCCACTGTTCCACAGAGTCACTAACTGGCTGTTGCACGGTGAAGAGATCAAGTCTCAGTCACTGCCCGTGTCTCTGAGCGAGTGTGTGACGGAGCGCAGGGGCTGTGTGTGTGTGTGTAGCTCAGTTGACCAATCCTGCTCGAGACTGAGGTTAGGCCTGCCTTTCTCATTAGCATAGGGACACTGAAATGTGGAAATAAATAAATGTGGAAATAAATAAAAGTTGCAATAAAATTTTATTATTATTTTTCGATTTCAGTGTCCTTATGCGAATGAGAAAGGCGGGCCTAACCTCAGTCTCGAGCAGGATTGGTCAACTGAGCTACACACACACACAGCCCCTGCGCTGTGCCACACACTCGCTCAGAGACACGGGCAGTGACTGAGACTTGAGCTCTTCACCATGCAACAGCCAGTTAGTGACTCTGTGGAACAGTGGAAACAGTGGAAACACAGAGTTTCTCTGGTCCCATCTGCTCAGAGATCAGCGGCTTCATGATCACAGCAGAAGCTGCAGGTGGTTTGTACCGAGCTGGAGTTTCTGTTTCCTCCTCCTCCTCTCGGCTCGCTCCTTGTGCTCAGTACAACACGAGACGTGACGCTCACAGTCAGGACTACTGACACCTAAATCATCCCAATAAAAAATAACCTTAACTAACCCTCTGAACTTGAACTAGTTCATTTTAAGTGTGAACTGGCTCAACGCTGCAAACAGCTACTGGACACCAGCATTGAAAGGCAGAAGTAGTAGGGCTGGATCATTACACTCCTGTGACCAATCCTGCATGAGACTGCGGTTAGGCCCGCCTTTCTCATTAGCATAAGGACACTGCAAATGCAAAGGAAATGTATCAGGGAAAAAATAAATGTTAAAATATATTTAAGACATTTCTTTTGACATTTCTTTTGGTATTAACATATTTATTTATTTATTTCTGTATTTATTTATTTATTTCCATTTTTATTTATTCATTTATTTATTTATTTCTGTATTTATTTATACATTTATTTATTTATTTATTTTTACTTATGTCATGTATGGTCCTCCATACACAGATGCTAAAGGGGTTGAGATGAATGCTTGCAGATGACTAATTTGTGCCACTGTTTGAATGGGAAGAAGGAGTTTTTATTTTTTGCATAGTCACCTCTGGTTTTTGTCCTACTGCTCAGCTGACCATTGGAGCAGCTTTCACTGTGAGCATCTGATACCCCTATCAACCACAGCAGAAGATCATGTCATGTTACTCAAGAGAAATGAGGAAGGTATCAATTGCGGGTCGACCTAAATCACAGAAAACACCTAATTCTGTCCTCTTTCCTCTTTCTGCTGCAAGCTCTTATTGTTTCTCAGCCGTTCTTTACAGGAGCCAGAAACATCGGAACCATGAAAGTGACCTGCTGCAGCAGAAGCCGATTCGTCATCCCCCAACACTGTAATTATGTCTTGCTAATGTTCTAAGGGATATTTTGCCTTTGAAGTGCCCTGCTCTTCATTTTGACAGGAAATATGGTCGCACTCCTGACTCAAAGAAAGAGATGAAAGTCAGAAGCCAGGAAAGTTCTTCTTGTCAGCAGGGAAGCTGAAATAAGGTTGGGCTCAGAAACAAGCTCTCTGAACTATTATAACCCAGTCTTATCTCAAAATGTATCATTGCAAGATCTGAAAAATATTCAGAATAACCTAATTTGAATGCCAAAACTATGTTTAAAATATTACATTTTTTATCTGGAAACACAAGGTCGGACATTTTATCAAATTTTTCTCAGGATTTTCTGGTTAAACTGAATTAAAACCAGAGGCCAACAGTGGAGGAAGTATTTGGATCTGACACTTAAGTGAAAGTGTCAGTACTCCATTCAAAGTCAAACCAATTACTGAGGTGGCCAATCAGAAAATGTATTAATTAATGATTAATGATTAATTGCTGTAGCAGGTCACTATTGTAGAAGCTTGGGTTAAAAGTTATTTTAAAGATCTCCAGGGATGTATTAAAACAAATAAAAACACTTAACTCTTGGATGATAATTAGTTTTTGCTTCAGAATTTTTCTAATCTTTGTGCACACACACCTGTGTTGTTAAATATTAAGTTGTCTTGTTGGCCCATCAATCTAAATAAGTAAAAAAAACGTTTATTAAAATTCAACAAACTCCAACTGAAGTAGGCCTACATACTAGTAGTGTTAGAGGAATTCATGTGTGGATCCAGAAACAAAACGTAGGCTCAAGTGAGAGGTTCATCTGGATTTATGGTAAAGGTAATAAAGGCTGAGCTGGCTGAGGTAAGGACTGGAGACTGTGAGACACAGATTACAGGGGAAGCTGAGGCAGAGATGAGGAGCAGCAGACACTTAAGACAGCCGGGGTTTGATGCTGGGCACATGAACATTAAAAACCATCTGCCTAATATTGTGAAGGGAGCCCTCATGCTTTCAAAAGAGCTTTAACTCCTGGAAGCATGGACTCCACAAAACCCTCTACAGGTGTCCTGTGGCATGGGACACCAAGCTGCTCCCTTCATCTCCATCAGACAGTTTATTACATTTAATTACTTTAAACATTAACACACCTCTCCATTATGGTAAAAAACTGTTTCTTCTAATCACTGTTCTAAATATTGTAATTTCGTTGATGTGTTCAGTTACACCCAAAATCTATTTTACATCTGTCTGTCTTCGGAGAGGGATCCTCACATGTGGCTCTCTGAGGTTTTTTACATTTTTTTTCCAAACTGTCAATTTGAGACAAACTGTGATTTGTGAATATGGGCTACACAAATTAAATTTGATTGATTGAAGTTCTTTGCATCAGATCCTTTAAGTCCTCTAAGTTGTGCCATCAGGGAACAGCAATGAAGCTGTGTTCAGGCACAATGTGTCGGTAGGAGGCATGTGTTAAATTAACATGTACATAAATGTCAGGAGCAGTTCATTGCCCAGAGCATCACACGGCCTCCACCTCCCTGCTTTCTTCCCACCCTGCATCCGACTGCCATCCAGTTTCAGGAATTTGACTTAACGTTCACATGCAATATTGCAATTTTATTCATTCAAAATGACATCTACAAAACAATAAATCAATTATTCAAAAACTTAGAGAGTTTCTAAAGAGTTCTCCCTTGATGAAAAATACAGAATTCAATGAAAATATAGATATTGTTTAATTTAAAGTTCGACAGCTGGACCTTTCTAAGAGCACATACACAGGGGGTTTGTGTGAGTTAAACACCAAGTTGTGATCTCATAAATCCTGCTCATTACACCCATGTGTTGACCTGCACCTTGAAACTCGAGCACCACAATCAGGAAACAAGTTAATTTGTTCTTTATGTAAAATTCTAATCTGTAAAGTAACTACTAAATAACATTACTTTTTATCGGCCCAGATCAACATTGTGGTTGACACAGAAAAATTTAAGACAATCTGCCACAGTGACATCCTGTAACCAAGTTTAAATCAACAAATTATGTTTGTTCCACATCCCTGACTAACTCTGCTTTTCATTTCATTGAACTGTCTTCAACAGCTATAAATCTCACTTGTGTGGACAGACAAAGGAAAAACCAAATCGATAAAATGAGCACATCCCACTGCATCTCCATGTTCACTGCAGGATGTTGTTACAGTGTGGATGTGGCAACAGGAGGGAGGACTCCACACTTAAGTGATTTCAATGTCAAGATATGTTGATAGTCATCGTTTACAGACAGTTAACTGGTTACTGGATAAAAACAAGCCACAGGGGGACTGGGTGCAGGAACCCTGGCTGAGCAGACCAGGCCTGGAGAGCAGCAGTTCAGGAAAACTCCAGAGCAATGGTTCCCAATTTAGGTGTCAGGACCCCCCAAGTGGTCGCATATGTGCCACTGAGAGGGAAAGTCGATGATCTCTAGACACCTAATAAAACTTACAGCAATTAGTAATAATAGTATTTTAGCTAAATAACTACTAAAAAAGATAATAATAAAAATAGAATAAACTTTAAAATAAATAACCCCTAAAGTGATTATGACAGAGTAACAACAGCATTAGTAGCAGCACAAGTTACAGCCCCACAGGAAAACACTGAGACATGCGCACATTGGATGAGGAAAACTAGCTCAGTTGAACTTTCTAGGGTCATTAGTTTGGTGGTCAGAGGGTGACATTTTTGGAAATCCCTAGAGGATGTCTCTGGTGCTGAGGACTTAAGAAGAAGGTGATTTCAGACACATGCAGGTAAATTGGAGGACGGAGAAGAGTTGGCCTGGTAGAAGGGGGGCCTCATGGACCAGAGAGGATGAACAGATGGCAGGACACATTGATGAGAACTCTGAGGTGGCAAACGACCACGATGGAGATGTCTAAAGGAGAGATGACCAAACCATTGGACTGCATGTCAGTTAGCAAGATGTAAACGTTAAAGAAGTAGTTAAAGAAGTTCAGACACAAGATTTGACACCAGTGGAATGAGTTTGAGGTCTATGATGTTGGTGTGTAACAATAATGTTTGTGTCCAGCAGCGTGAGTTGTACAACTGGCACATGATGGGTCTCCTGTTGCAGTCATTAGAGCGTCGTACTGTAGCAGTCTGTTGGTGAGGTTGCTCCTCCAGACAGAAAATGGTGGGCGAGGGAAAAAGGGAAGACCGTGCGTGCAAGTAGTAGACATTGGGAGCAGAATGGGGCCAGAGCGTGGGACTCTGATAGAAAAACTTGTTATAAACTTTATTCTTGAATATAATTCCTGATGGCAGGCGGCTCAGGAAGAGGAGGGCTTTTTAGCTAATGACAGAATGTGATTATTATTGCTTTGTTTTGCTGTTGTGGATGTAATTTATTCGAGCAGATGATAGAGTTTTTGCGTTTAGTGAGAAAAGCAAGTTGAATATAAGTGAATGTGTGTGACTGTGGTTCCAACTGCTTGACCCTGAGTGAAAACTGTCATAAAATTGATGCAGAATCCAAGTTCTTCCCATCTGTTTTACAAGACACTATTTCAGAGATGCTAAAATTCTGATGTTATTAAACAGCCTATCCCTCTGGGAGGCAATTATGTGGTTTTTGACAAATGCATTTAAACAATTTCTGTATTTTTTTCTAACTGGGAGGATGAAAGTTCATTAGTTGAACTGCGGAGGTCGGTGGTGAATAGTCTTGTGGGTAATACGGGAGCTGTGTATCATTAGTGGTTTAGCAGATGTCCTTTTATCATTTCACAGACAGTCTGAGAGAGTAGAAGGGACGTTTGAGCCGACGTGAGAGAGTTAGCCTGCACACGGAGAAGCTACGCAAGCACCATGTATATGTAGGTTTGGATTTTTAAATAGATTTGATTAAATTTCAATCTTTACACACTGTTTATTCCTAAAAGTAACATTCTCCATGTATTAGTATAAATGACAAAAAAAATTGAACATTTGGTAGGTCTATATACAAATGGCTTTGAAGAGTTTCCCTTTTTGCTAATCTAATTGTGTTACCAATTTTATCTAAATGTATTTACTATTTATGATACATATTGAGAAAGTTAAACCTGCTTTCAGTCAGTTCAAATATTTTTCGGACTCGTGGAGACTCAAAATTGAGCTCATGTTCGGTCTGAATCTTTTATTTCATTACTTAAGGTTCAAAATGTGTCTTTATGTTTCAGGCTTTGTGTTTGTCTGGTTCAACCTTGTTTTGTTTCACCTGCATCAAATCATTTCTGTCTCCTTTGTGAATATGAAAGCAGTCGCTACAGAAATCACTTGATTGCAGTGATTGCCTCAGAAGGTTGCGTAACAAAATATTATTAAGGGTACCATCATTTTTCTTCAGGCCCTTTTCATTCGTTTTTGTTCTTTTAAATGATACTGTTGAACCACAATTTATTTCAGTGACCATTGTGGGCTTTTCTTTCTTTAATGTAAGGGTACCAAAAATGTTGTCCACTTATGTATATATAGAGAGGAATACTTAGAGTAGGTCATGGTGTTTCTTTGCCCCCATGCACATTTCTATCACTATTGTGAACAAAGGTAGGCCAATAATCAAAATGTATATTGGGTGATAAAACTGTGAAACATTGTACCAGTGCTATAAAGCCTTTCCATGAGAAAGCCATCCATCTGTGCCCTGAATGTGATACCCCAAACATTTACTCTAAATCATGACTTCATGACATGTCATGCAAAGACAAAAAGATGAACATGTGGAGTATCCCAATCTTTCACTCAAAAAATAATGGATGGATGTTATTTTATAAAAAGTCACTTTATTCACTATCTACCTACTTATTCTATTAAGTCTACTATCTGTCAGTCTATCTGTCTGTGAGTGGAACGCATTCTCGCTGAGTTACAGAGCTTTTATTTTGAAAAGTTGTAAACTTGGGTCAGTTGCACCTCTGAAAAAGCTGAAATGTAATGAATGAAAACATTTTCATCAAATCATTACTGCCACATTTAACAGTAATACCTCTTTTTTCCGTCATTGTAGCTGAACCATGTACGATGACTGCAACGTTTTCTTACCTCACTCCACACAAAATGTAGCCTGACGTTGTCAGACTCACAATTCTAGTCAGAATGTGAGTCTGAGACCGCTCCATTGGGCTCTGATTATGGGGCGTGTTTCAACTGACCAGGAAGTAAAATTCCTCTTCGCTCAATTGGATAGACCTACAACCAATCAGAGCAACGTAGTATGTGACGTATGCTAAGCAACGCATTGTGAGTTATTTACTAACGCCGGGTTCACATCGGACGCTTCAGCGCAGCGCCAAGCCTTAAATAACAGCTGGCTCCCATCCACTCCCATGTTAAAACTTTGTGCCGGTCACACCGGAGGCTGAAGCACCGCGAGGCAGCCTTGGCGCAGCGTGGTGCTTCAGCCTCCGGTGTGACCGGCAAAAAGCCGTGCAGTGATCTACTGGATCAACGGGTGATATTATTAGCGCTGCCCGGCGGTTCAGCGTCGCTTCAGTGTCCGTTGTGAAAAGCCAAGCGCCGGGGCGATAGGGATTAGCGCGGTGCTTTGGCGTCGCCTCCACGTTCTCTGTTCCTCTTTCAAAACGAATGTGCTGTCAATGTCTTCTAAAACAGACTCAATGGCAGCATCTACACATCTCAGCTCGCCAGCGGCAGGCATGTTTGTTGAAAACGAATTCAACCCAAGGGCATTTTGATGACGTGGTTGATTACGTTACCGTTGATCATCTGTCAATCATCGTATAAAGCCCTCCCTGACAATCTGATTGGCCCGGTCGGGTTATAATTTTTTCCCAATGGAGCGACTCCAGACCGAACTGCCCGACCAAAAATGTTGTGGGCGGGGCTAAGTTCGTCTGGCATCCAGGCTACACAAAATGTACAGCACGCAATAAAAAAGTGAAATTATGTTGAAGAGCTGTTTGAGGGAGGACTATGTAATGGGAATAGGGAATAATTCTGAAGTAGCTCAGGAGTATTAACACAGGACAAACAGCCCATTTCAGAGAGGCAGGTTTAGCATGGCCACTACACTAGTAATACTATAATAAGAAGGATTTGAAGTAGAAAAATAAACTGAGTTCAGGGGAGATTAGCTGTTCAATTAGACATTCCAACTGTCAAGTTTATCTTAATGTCGTTTACATCAGCTTGAATTTTTCTGCTATGAAGTTGTAAAACACATTTGTCTACAAACACAGTACACCAGAATTATTTGTAACGCACTGAAATAAATTATGTTTTAGAAACTGGTTCCATCCCAGTGATAAATTTCTCAACTCTGTACCCTGTTTTCTAAGTCTATATGTTTTGTTCTCCAGGATGCTTCATTAGGAACAGTGGGCATCTTACCTTCTCTCACAGTGTGTGTGGGCTTAGAGCCTCTCTTTAGTTTTCGGCACAACTTAAACATAATATTGCGGAGCGGCTGTGAAACATCTGTCTGAGATGTAACAAAACATGGGATGAACTGTGAGGTCCCTTTGGAAAGGCAAATTTGTGTTAAATGTTAAATATTAAATGTCCACTATGAACATTCATTTTACACAACCTTAAGTTTTCCCTGTAGAGAACATAAAGAGTAGCAATACATGCGAGATTCAAGAGAGCATGGTCTGTTTTGTTTTGTTTTCATAAAGTGGCAGCACATAGAATTACTAGTAGCTCTCCCACCGTCTTTCCTCAGCTCCAAGTCCAGTGCTCAGATTAGTTGTTGGGTGAGATGTAAAAGGTAGAATATAGTGAATAAAGTGAATACAGATTTCAATCAGAGTTATGCTCTTCATCTAAATAACCCATAGGCCCTACAAGAGGGCGGCTGTGGCTGTGGGGTAGAGTGGTCGTCCTCCAACCTGAAGGTCGATGGTTCGATCCCCAGTCTGAACAATCGGCATGCCGAAGTGTCCTTGGGCAAGATGCTGAACCCTGAATGGCCCCCATAGAATAACAAAGTGCTGGGATAGATGCACTGTATGAATGTGTGTGTGATTGGGTGAATGTGAAACTGTAGTGTAAAGCGCTTTGAGTGGTCATCAAGACTAGAAAAGCGCTATATAAATACAAATCCATTTACCATTTACAAAACAGGCTTGGGTAAATAGAAATTATTAAAAAAAGACTTTTGTGAAGTGATGATGTACGGCTCTGACGTCATCCTAATCCTGAACGTATGCATGACTGATGATTTTCTCCAATTTAAAGACACTGCAACCACATGAACATTACAAAAATAAAATAGCATCCACTGCCCGGCTGAGCTTAAGGGAGTGCTCACTCCCAGAACTCGTTGCAGGAATGAAAAGGCATGAAAAGTAACAGCAAAGCAACGGGCACCTAACACACTGCCCCGGCCTTCAAGCAATACCGGGGCAGACAAATGTCTAACAGAAGGCGTTTGTAATATTTTATAAAAGTAGGTTTAATTTGATTGGTCAAAATAATGAAGGGGAGTCGCCGCAAATTACTTTGGTTCTCCCTTGTTGGTGCACAGGCGTAGTCCCATGCCTCTTGGCACTGGAACCAGGAAGTGACAAGGAGCCGCTCCAAGTCCCGCTCCTCTCTGATAGTTGCCGGACAAATCTCCCTTCCATGACAGTTCGATTTTGTGTTTCATAAACAAGTCTTGACTCGGCTGACGCCTTGGGGGTCAGTGTTGTCGTTCATTGGTGTAAAGAATATTGTGTTCCTGCTCTATCGGCTGTATGTTCAGTTTGTGTAAACATTCACATCCTCCAAACCAAAACAACGCCTTTCTATCTTCCCTCCAGAAGCTGGGGCAACTAACTTCTAAGGTTTATAACATAGACTGTAGGTTTATAAGCACAGTGCATTCATGTATGTGTGATGTTTGAATAAGCTAAGGGAGATATGCTTTCATATAAAAAGTTTGACATTGAGAACAAGCTTAAGTACAATGTATTTAATGTCACAGATTCATAGTCTCACAACAGGCAGCGGCTCTTATCAGACCTTTTATCAAGACAGGTGTGAGACTGACCAGCGATGTGACGCGCACACATTTCTAACTAACTTCAAGATTAACACTAAGCAGCAACGGTTTATGTAAAGTTATTGTTTGAAGGCCATATATCTGGCCCAAACTGCTCCGGCCCCCACCCTCCTGCCTTTGTTCAGAGTACCGTTCCATAAACATTTCCACAGACATGGGGCACAGACAAGCTAAAATTTTAAATCCCAACAGACTTTATATATTATGCATTGGAAATGAACGAGCAGTTGGATCAACCAATCAATCCCATCTCCCCTCCTCACAACAAAACAAGCAAAAACATAATGCTTAAACATATCTAGTGTTGTGTCATTTGTGATGTCATCCACAGAGCCTCCAGTGTAGCAGGTTGAGGAAGCAGAGTAAAAGACCTGTAATATTTTAGCCTTCCTCTATGGGGGGATGGTAAATGAGGCAGGCAGACGTCTTGGCTCTTCTGTCTGAGGCGGGCCTCGAAGCCTGGGTCACCCAGAGTGCTTCCCCCCAAAGGGCCGGCTGTACCTTCCTCTGGTCTGGCCTTTGTATGAGTTGTTGTGCGCGTGTGTGTGTGTTTGCCTTACAGCCTTTCCATTCATCCTTTCCTAACTGTTGCATGTGTTCAATACGGTACGATTGAGAAGTTGATATCGATATTTACCGCTATCAGGTGAAATTTTTAAACCTTGTTTATGCTGACCTCCAGTGGATCAACTTGCTGGGATGTCATAGATGTTTACACCAAGGTGCGTCACTACACTCGGACGTCATGGTTGCATTTACTGGTGCAGCAGAGAACACTTCTGACTACCAACAGACTCATGTCACGAGTCAACCAGAGACAGAGACACAGACTTCCAGCCTTCTCTACTACTGTTAACAGTTTTAGACAAATATCAATCAGCCTTTTGTCTCAAAGGTCTTAACAAATTGCAACATTTTTTGTCCTTAATCCTCAATAAGAAAAAATACTAAACAATGATTAGAAGAAACCTGGCTACATTTGGTAGCCAGGTTTTGATGTTTTCTCTTCAATGAAATGTCCACAGAGGTACAATGAAGAATTTACCTTGATGCTTTTATGTCTAAGTTATGAAAATCTTTAACGCAGGATGTGAGCTGTAGCGTATTGGAGTTATCAGCATATGTCGGTTTACCCAGTTTTGTACGAATCCTAAAAGTTCCCTAATTAATGAATATCCCAGTTTTGATAGGGTTAGGGTTAGAGTTTTGTCTTTCTTTCAAAATTAGATATCCCTGATGAATCATTACCTGACTAACTGTGTACAGACTTGACAAAGCTACTCCAGAACAACAAAAGAAACTGTATCCATGTGTTGAGAAGTACTTAAATGGATGACTTGACTGGCCAGCCTGTGTAAAATTGGTACAGTATTTATTTAATCCTCAGTGTGTTGAATTGACATGAGTAAGTCCTGATTGAATAAGTATACTCACCATTTTCAACACCGAGAGAGAATACTGGTGTGTAAACAGTTCTAGTATGAATGTAGAACACATCAGCTGCTTTCTCCTTAGGGTGATGAAGACTGAAAGCTTGCAGTACCTTCTCGTAAAACGCACAACTGCTTTATTACCCAATATTAAAATGTCCCTATAAAAGCAATCTGTGTCCGACTTTAAAATCTGCCAACCATGTGGGGAGGAAAGGTGCTTTAGATTCAGCTGGCAGATGAGTTAACACATAAACAATGTAACATTAGAGGCAGGTGTGAAACACTGCTGTTAAAGGAACGCTGTGAGAACTGCTTTCATCGTACCACTCCACACGCACTTTCTGGATATGGATTTTATTGGTTCCTTTCATGCTCACTGGTATATGTTAGATTGTAAATATGAGATAAAGGACCTTATGTTACACCTAGTGCCGAGCAGCTCCAAATGCGATGCAAGTGTCTTTGCTAGTTTCAAACGGACACAATTCACTTTCAAGTCCAGCACCAACATTGTTTAAATAAAAAATGCATTGGTGTCCTTCTCAGCACCGGTTGGTGTGTTGGTCTTTGATTTAAGGTGTGGGCATGAGCATTGTTGGTGCATTAAATGCTATCTCTAATTGATTGTTGATTGCCAGTCTACTGTAGATGCTAGGCATGGATTTCACAAATGAGGGGCATCATAATATCACATGAAATCACAATGATCAGGAATTATCAGCTAGAACTCTGGGGAGAACATAGATACAAAATCCACACAACAAATAAGCAAAACTGAAAAGGCACAATATATCTATATTACATGTTGTGTACGTCTGGTTGTTTTGTGGATTAGGTGCAGCCTCATGCAAGAGGTTGTGCCATATACCTGTCTTCAGCCATCAGGTTAATGAAATGCTTGTATATTTCAGTGTGTGTGTGTGGTTCAGGTATTCCTAATATTGTGGGAACCTAAATCTGTTTAAACAGTCACACAAAAACGCAACATTTCATATTATTACATATAATTTATCTGAAGCTTTTATTCAAAGCAACTTACAAAAAGTGCATTCAACCATGAGGGTGCAAACCCAGAACAGCAAGTGTGACGGCCTGCTGGCCTGTACCATTCCATGAAAGGTGTCTAACCCTCTGTTTGTGTCCCTGGTCTCCGTGTGCAGTGCGGCTGATTGGGGGTAATGAGCCGTAACTGGGTGCACCTGGTACGCAGGTGCACCGGACTCCTTGAAAGCTCTGGCTCCTCCTCCTCCGGGGATCTCGACCTGCAGCAGACACAGGCTGAGCGACTGGGCTTGGCAGCACCGGGGGGTCGTGCTGAGCATTCGTTTTGTCCTGTGCGTTGTTTTGTTTGAATATCTGCCCCTCTGAGATTCTACAATAAACCCATCCTGGAACATAGTAAAACTACCGTCCGCTCTGTCATGTCATTCATACGCTGGGTGTGACATAGTCATGTAATTACATAGTCATGTAATTACAGTTAGTCTTCAAAAAAGCCAAACTACAAGTGCTACTTTTAAGTGCAATATATTAGTGCAACTCAACTCAATTTTTTATTGGTATTTATTAACTATAATAAGGAAAGATGTGTCTTCAGTCTGTGGCGGAAGATGTTTAGACTTTCTGCTGTCCTGATGTCAGTGTTGAGCTCGTTCCACCATTTGGGAACCTGGACAGCAAACATTTTGTGGAGTGGCTAGCTCGCAGTGAGGGGAGCAACAAACCGATTGGCCGTGTAAGGTTTAACCGTGTCTTAGATGTAGACTGAACCTGATCCCTTTGCAGCTGTCCTGAAACGGATGGGGGCAGCCACTGGTAACCAGTGAACAGAGCGGAGGAGCGGAGTAGTGTGAACATGCTTTCAGGTTATAATAAGGTTATGGTTTTCATGAGGTAAGAAGTAGTTATGGTTGAGGTCAGACTAACTCACTAAGTGTGTATGTGTGTGTGTGTGTGTGTGTGTATATGTGTGTAATAACAGGAGTGAAGTCAGGTGCACAGGCCACCAGCTGCCAGTCATCTTCATCATAACCCTGCTCTTCCTCAAATACCTGATTGCTTCCTCAGCACTCCCCCAGCTCTAAACTCTGTTTGCTCACTCAGCCACACAGCCAGTCTCTCCAGGAGAGTTTGCTCTGTGGTATTTCCTGCCTGCATCATCACTCCCTTCTGCCTCGTCCACCTTCTCAGTTGGCTTTCTTCAGGAAAACGCTGCTTCTCTGGATCACACTTCAGGCTCTGCTCCAGCCTCTGTTGGTTTCCACACTGCTCTGGCCTAAGCCCTGTTCTCGACTCGGCTCAGGGACGGTCTCAATTGCACCTCACAACAAAGTCATAAAAAAACGATTTACTTCATCGATCCTGTCTCCAGTCTGCGTTGTTCTCTTCCAGCCTGAACACAAGGCTGGTGTCTTTTGTCCTCCTGTAGAAAACTTGAAAAGCTTGTCGAATTATTATCTCTGGACTCTGAACTCCCCAATGATATTACAGAACAGCTTTTGCAGGGTGACCCCTAAAATAACAAACAGCGTTGAACTCCAGATAGCAATGATCTCCTGCAGTTTCTGTAGTGAATCAGCACATACAACTTAATGCCGCTAATGCAGCTGCAGCTGAGTTTCCCTGCATAAAGGTGTTAGAGACAGAGACAGGAAAGAGACATGTAAAAGGAGAGTTTGGTCTGCTGCCCGCACTGTCATGGCAACAAAGCAATTAATGTCAGCATCTTTGCTTACATATACTGTGCTGTAAAAAAAATGTTGCCCCCTTCCAGATTTTTTATTTTTTGGCATATTTGTCACACTTAAATGATTCAGATCATCAATCAAATTTAGCCCAAGTAAATACAAAATGCAGTTTTTAAATCATGATTTCACTTATTAAGGGAAAAAAGCTATCCAAACCTACCTGGTCCTTTGTGAAAAAGTAATTGCCCCCTAAACCTAATAACTGGTTGTGACACCCTTGGCTGCAACAACTGTAATCAAGCGTTTGCGATAACTGGCAATGAGGCACATCCCTGTGGAGGAATTTTGGCCCACTCTTCTTTACAGAATAGTTTTAATTCAGCCACATTGTATTTTTTTTTAGTTTAAACAGCTTGTTTAAGGTCATGCCACAGCATCTCAATCAGATTTAAGTCCGGACTTTGACTAGGCCACTCCAAAACCTACATTTTTTTTTTTTTTAGCCAATCAGAGGTTGACCGACTGGTGTGTTTCGGATCCTGCTGCATAACCCAAGTGCGCTTGAGCTTGAGGTCACCAACTGATGGCCAGACATTGTCCTTCAGGATTTTCTGGTAGAGAGCAGAATTCATGGTTCCATCAATTATGGCAAGTCGTCCAGGTCCTGAAGCTGCAAAGCAGCCCCAGACCATCACACTACCACCACCATGTTTGACTGTTGTTATGATGTTGTTTTTATGAAATGGTGTGTTGGTCAGCAGTTGCTTTCGCCTTGGAGCTCTCCCATGGATGACATTTTTGCCCAGTGTCTTTCTTATTGTTGAATCACAAACACTGACCATAACTGAGGCAAGTGAGGCCTGCAGTTTCTTAGATGTTGTTCTGGGGTCTTTTATGACCTCCTGGATGAGTCGTCGATGTGCTCTTGGAGTAATTTTGGTAGCCCGGCCACTCCTGGGAAGATTCACCATTGTTCCAAGTCTTCTCCATATGTGGATAATGGCTCTCACCATGGTTCATTGAAGTCCCAAAGCCTTAGAAATGGCTTTGTAACCCTTTCCAGACTGATACATGTCAATTGCTTTGTGTCTCATCTGTTTTAGAATTTCTTGAGATCGCGGCATGATGTGTTGCTGTTTGAGATCTCTTAGCCTACTTCAATTTGTCAGACAGGTTCTATTTAAGTGATTTCTTTATTCAACAGGTCTGACAGTAATCAGGCCTGGGTGTGGCTAGTAAAACTTAATTCAGCCTTCCAAAAAATGTTGTTAATCACAATTCATTCATGATTTATCATGAGGGGCAATTACTTTTTCACATAGGGCCAGGTAGGTTTGGATAGCTTTTTTCCCTTAATAAATGAAATCATGATTTAAAAACTGCATTTTCTATTTACTCTGGTTATCTTTGTCTAATATAAAAATTGGTTTAATGATCTGAAAGATTTAAGTGTGAAAAATATGCAAAAACATAGGAAACCAGGAAAGGGGGCAAATACTTTTTCACATCACTGTACATATCACTGTAGCTGACAAAATGAAGTATATATCGATCTAATACAACAGTCAAATCCTACATAATGTTATAATGTTGAGTTACATATATATCTGTTATTTGGACAAGATTTGTATCCATTGCATTTATATCAGTAATCCATACAGTTGAAACAGTACTTCTATAATATAGTTTCAATAAATAATGCCCATTATAACCTTGGGGGATTTAATGATTGTTGCCATTGATTAGTTAATTTATTTTAGTTTTTTGACTGATGGGTGAGTAAAGACTGAATTTGAGGGTACACTATCCCTTTAACAGTCCAAGAACCTTTTCTTAATATTTCCTCATAATTAGCACAAGTTTACAGTTATTTCAGACCAGGAAATTATTAGCAAATGACACTCGTAAAATGAAGCCTTATTCAAGTTGTTTCCATCAACCAAGAGACGTTTTATGTAAACCTGCAGTCCTATGTCTGAATGCACTACAATCCTGAAAACGACACTTGTGTGCAACATGTGGATAACATATTTTATTGAAAGCAACACTGCGTAATACAGTGAAAATATATTCCACATTCTGAGCCTTCTGAAAGGTCTCAGGTCTGACTGCTTTAGGCCTCAGAGTGTGTCCACTGTAACTGCTGACACCCACACACTCCCAAGCTGTTCTCACTTTCTCTGCAAATCTTTCTTTTTACAGATTTATCTGACCTTTTTTTTTCTTTGACATCAGGCGTTTGAAGCTGTGATGCCCGCAGCAGGCAGTGGAAAACTTCCAGGACACGACCAAAGCCTTGATGTATCATCTTCCCTGCAGGACATGATGTGGCTTACAATAGCATTTGTGCATTGTGAGTAGTGTCGGTCCTCTGCAGCGCCGGCGCGCAGCTGATATCCATCATAACAACACGGCATGAGCACTGGTGTTTACCCCAGAGTCACTGATTGGGTGCCTGGTGCTTACTCTAACAGGCCTGGTTTTCATCAAACAGAGTGGGCTCTGTGAGTCAGCTGAAGCCACAATTAGCTGGCTGTCCACTAACATGGGCTGTGTGAGCAACGGATTAGTCCACAGTGTGTTTAAAAACAGGTGCACGTTCAAACAGGCGTCACGTAGACACAAATGCCACTTGTGTTAGTCTGAACCCTGGAGTAATGTACATGAAATCTGTTCTTTTAGGTAATCTGTTACTGCTTTGTGAAGGGCTGCAGATAAAGATTATTTTTATTCTATTTATGCTATAATTTACTTTTTAAGTGAATGACAAATGTGCGTAGACGTGCCAATTTCAGTGGGACAAAAAATGCAACAGTTCATATATCAAACACCATTATATATGTGACCTGGTAGCTTCTCTGGAATACTGTATCTATCTTTTAATTCCTCAAACATCAGTCTGTCTTTATGTCTGCATTTGGAATGCATACATTTGGGACGGTTCATCTTATTAGTTCACACTTGCCATCTGTATTCTTAGTAGATCGGTCAATATTAATAAAGGAAATGAATGAACAGGCGACCGGCAGGGGGCTTTCAGTTTGTGGACCAAGTAGAACATACCTTCTTTTACCTACTTGCATTAACTACAGCAGCTGTCTTCAACTGCCAGATCATTTTGAAAATCTGATTATTTTTATTTGACCATATGGGAATGACAGACATTACCATATGGTAAAATATGGTAAAATAAAGTGAAACTGACCCAAAGTCAATTTATTAAAAACATTGACTATAAAATCTTCATTGCAGATAAACCAGGTAGGGTGAACACAATGTTTGAAACTTCACTATGCAACATAGACCCTTTATAAAAGAAAACTCTGCACATATCGTCCAGCACACAAACAATACAGAGTGACAGTATATAGTAGAACTGTTTGAAGATAACTCACTAATGACAAGGAATCATTCTGAAGTAGCTCTGAATCATTAACAGAGGACAGGAGAACAGCCCATTCCAAACAGGCAGGTTTAAAACTGGATATACATACTGGCCCTAATATTTAGGTTCTTCATCTACAGAATTATGTTCTTTCATAATAACATTCTACAGACAGAAGTAGCAATCAAGCTACAATAATGTCTGCTACTCCAGGAGTATTATGTGATATAAAGTTCCTGCCTTTATGATGAATTTACATGTGTAAAGGCAACACTCGTATGTGGGCTACTACATACAAATGTAAATATGCTTTAAAGTACCCTGCAATGCCTTAGGAAACAAATCTCTCAACTGTGGAAATGAATGTTAGTGACCTTCACTACAAAAATAAATAAAAAATATCTCCCCTACAGGACGAAAAATGTATTTCGGAGAACAATAATTAAAGCTGCTGAGAAAGTGACTGATTCTGTGAAGACATGTGTACATGAAGAGAGTAGAGGTTGTCTCTGCCTGCTATAACCCCTTTTAAACAGAGATTCAGATATGACCATTATCCATCACTATGTCTGCTTCATTTGTTTACACTTAACCAAACAGAGACGGGACAATGCGGCCCCAGAGGCGTAATGTGCACAACAGCATCCATCTCTTTCTCTCTCTCCCTTTTATACAGAAAAAGCTTTGGCTGTTACAGCCTTCGCTGCAAGGATAAAGGTGGAACAAACTATGCCCCCACATGTAATGGTGTTGATGTAATTTGTGTGGGAGGAGCGCAGAGGGCAATGACCCATCATTTACATGCACTGTTAATGAAGTTTCAAATTGCTCAGTGCTATTTTATCACTGATTGTCATGGTGTGAATGGTCTGTTTCCCACCCCTTGCGTATGTCCTGAGGCAGTTCTGACTGGTGGCTATGTGTCAAGCCACTTGTTTTGGTGAGCGGAGGTCAAGCCCGATGATGTAGCTGGGGTCACGCTGCCTTCTAAAAAGATCAAAAGATGCAGACCTCTGCTGTTTAGAAAAGAACAACTGCCATGAGAGATGCATCCACACCAACAACAACTGAATAGAAAGGTCAAGGCAGAGCAGCATTGTACCGCTGAGCTGCATGTTAAAGTGCACGTTCCTGGGAGCCCTATTCTTGTGCTTGGAAATTAGAGTCTGCACCAGCAGAGCTGTCGACATTCATACAACTATGTTACATCCTTGTGTCCTTCTCAGAGGCTCTCATGCTAAACAGACTTCAGGGCCCAGCAACTGTGTGTGTCTTCGTATGTCTTGGTAGTGGAAGTACTGACTACAATTATCATGCGGCCGCAAAATAGCGTTTTGACAGATACTAGGCTAACGGCTTTAACTTGTTTCCCTGCTTGATACATCTGGATGCTCAAGTACAGAAGGCTGTAAAACGCGCAAGTTTTGCACGTCAAGCTACATTTAAAATATGGAGACGTGACAGAGCCCTTCCTGCAGACAGAACATGTTGTAGCTGCTTCATGTACTGAACTCCAGAAGTGTTGTAGCATTAAAAGATACATTTTAGATTTAATCAAAACAGCTGTCTACTCTCTTAAGAGTATAACGTGTGAAAACAGTGAAAGTGTTGGTGCGTGCAGAGCCATGTTAGGGTTGAATGGATCCTGTTCTTCTACTGACAGAGGCCTGCTGTTGCTGTCACTGTGCAGCTGTTGTTGACAAGGTGCAGGCTCAGCCTTTGCTTCAGGAAAGCATCTTCAGACACCAGCTCACAGCCTCATAACTTATGATTGGTTTGTGATGTGAAGAACTCTAGTGGCTAATTTGTCTTTTAATGAAAATTACGTATAATTAACGTTGGTCACCCTGCAATACCAGCAAATGTCCACAGAACTGGTTGAGAAATGGTACTCTAGACAATTTAACATCCTTAATTTAAAACAAAATGTGTCAGTAGTGGAGCTATCTTGAGTGTAATTTGCCACTAAAATTAAGTACTTGATCTGGGGGAAATCATTTAAACATTTTCATATGCAAACATTTATATTTTGGAAATCCTCATTTTGCAAGGTAAGTTAAATTAAAAAAACTTGATACATTTTTTTCCATGCCAAAAAAATGTGTTTCACGTGTTCACAGTGGGGCACCCAACATGAAAGGTCACAAGAATGCAACATTTTTTAGGGGACCATGCATATGTACGTTTTACTTTCATTCTCAGTAACATTAGCTAATTCTGTATGATTGTTCCAGAACTTGAAAGAAAGGTAACGTTGGTTATAAGATAAGGGATATATTATACATATCCATATAAATGGTGGATCATTATATCGGAAATCCACTGTATTTACTATGAAAATGTGTTATTTTAACCTGATCTTAACCTGGCAGATTTAGTGATGAGAGACAATTTCAGTCACCTTAAGTCTGTAAAAAACACAGGAAGTCCTATCTTGTGGTTGAGCTGAGCACCCCCACCTGTCCTTTCTTTTATGGCGACGTCCAGGCTCTTCAGATTAAGTTCCCTGCTCCTTAGCAGCTGTCTTTCTTTTGTTCAGGTGGATTGTTTTTCAGGGGCTGTGATGTGTGTGTGTGGGACTGGGTTCCCTCTTCCCAGGTCCTGATGGACTTTGCAGGTTGGGGAATGAGGGGAGACGATCACTGGTGAGAGACAGTTAGAGGAGAGGAAGAGCGAGGAAAGGAAATGAGTGGTGAGAGGTCACTGACACGGCAACTGGGAATCTTGTCAAGTTTCTTGATGGCAGCTTTAATGGACATGTCTGTCTTTCTTTAGTGTTTCCTTTCCTACAGTCTTCCCATTTATCCGTGGCCATTCCTATTTAGTTTTTGGTTTCACCTCATGACACAATTCGCTCACCTCAGTATCCATTTCAGAGGAAGTTCGTACTATTGTACGGTTTTGGACATCAGAGCATTGGTTCATTAAATTGGCTCACCATGTGTTGTGTAACGGACTGACCAAAGATACCGTAAGATTTATTTCATATTATATAATTTCATTCTTTAAAAACATTTTGCAACATCAAACACGAGGCAACAATTTCTGCCATTTATGTAAAACAGATGCATGAGCAATAAATATTGAAATCACCATTTAAAATGATATATGCAATTGTGCACATGACAACATCTCAGTTTGTGACTTAAGGTACTTGGCTTAGAGTTTTTCCATGAAAACGGGGAGCTCACTACCTTGCATTGGAATGCATCAGTGAGCTCCTTTCCTGTGACGGTTGCGAATAAATCAGTTCTATGAACCGGCTCCTTTTGTCACAATTTCACTTACTTTAAGTCAAGAGGGTAAACTGCAAACCGATGATGGGCCGATCTGGTGTGCATGCCCCAAAATTGAATTCTTAATTCAACTCAATTCATTGAACAACTAGATGATGCTGTTGGGATATGCAGTTCTGATATCTGTTGCCAATATCTGCTGGAATTCCCATTCGAGGACCTCCATCAAGCACGCTGAATACTTCTCAATAATACAATGAATAAATGAAAAACAGAATCATGCCCTGTGTACTTTTTTTGTCCTCGGAAAGTTAAAATATATTTTACTTTTAAACAGACAGCCAGATACACATTTATATATTGAGCATACTTGCACACTTGTTTACATAAGTTTCATCTATCTTTTTGATAATGTGTATATTTATATAAGGTTATGACAATGTGTATGACATATGTGTGTGAAGTGTGGGAGTTGTCCATGAAGTTGTGCCAGCTGGCTGAATCATACAGCCAATGTCTGCTCTCAGTGCACAGACAAGTTTAAAGGTGCTGTATGTAAGTTCTCTCTGCTGCTGATTGTGGTTTTGCTCACATATATTCATCCCCCATTGTGTTTAAAGTTGTTATAATACAATTTCTTTTAGGTTAGACTGAACACTACTGGGGATCGAACTGCCGACCTTCAGGTTGGAGGACGACCACTCTACCCCTCAGGCACAGCAGTTGTGTTCTCTTTCTGGTCACACATACATGCCTATGGTTCCATTCAAATGAGGGTCCACTTTGCTCTGGTGTTCCATGCATCTGTGCCATCCCAACCATTCCATTATCCAGCGGGTGACAGTAATATGTAATGTGGCTGATTGGCAACGGCCATTTCTTTGAGTAAGTACTCTCATCATGGCCAAACGTTGCTGTGATTTCTCTCCAAGAATTCGCCCCAACTTGTCTGTCCTTATATGTTTGTAAATGTTGGTTTTCTATTCTTATCTCCAGACTCTTTAACATAATATTTTAGGTTTGAAATGATGGAATCTCCCCCAAATTTTGATTGGCTGAACATCACATTTCTTCTTCCACCGAACATCGAGTTTGCAGACTTACTGATCTGAGATTGTCCGACCTTCACATGACCCCTTTTGCTCCCATCTTCAGTTGTACTTTATCTGCGCTGAGTTATGTTCTTCCTAGTATCCTGTTACTGCTCTGGAATAATGTGATTTTCTCCACAGGGATCAGTTTCATGTTACTCCTTAAGATGGATAGAGTGACTGAGTGTCATTGAGGAGGGTGAAGGTACAGGTAGAGGGAAGTGGGTATGGTTTACATTATCTCTGCCGGGAGGAAGTTGATCTCTGGGTTCACGGTTTGCATAAAGCTGTCAAAATCCAATTGATGGTGATGAACAACCATATGTGATGAATGAGGGCGAGGATTTGACCCACCATCACCACTGTCCGCCCACCCCACAACTAACTGTATAGTGACACAGCGGAACACTGGCTCTGAGACACTGAGGATAGACCACAAAAAAATCATCCAAGATGAAGTATGAAGTTGCAACCACGTTAAGTGGACTTCTATCAAACTGTTTTATGCACAATGTACATTTTGGCTAGATTTGTAATGTATTTTAATGAAAACCCACTGACTGGCAGGTGTAAGCCACAACTTTGGTCCAAAAAAGTGATACTTGAAAAATACAGGCCAGAAAAAAAGTTCCTTAAATAATGTATCCCAATGATTCAGATTTTATACACAATTTGTCCTTTACTACTAATCAGGTCAAACAGATAAAACATTTTGATGACACAAATGTAGAGCTTGAGCACTTTGATTAAAATAATCCATGTTGTTTTGTCGCACACTATCCTTGGAACAAGAACTAAATTATTAACATTGAACATTGCAGCTTTCCTATCTGAACTGTTCTTTAAACTGATCTGGAAACTCTAAACTGAGATTTGTTGTGTATGTACAGGCATCTGTCAAACAGTTTGCAAAGTACTCCACCAGTACCTAGTAATGCCTGACCAGTTGGTCCAACTGTGCACCTGAGGAGAGATCCTATGGACCGGAGCTGACGTACCCTCTCGTTGTGAGAGATTTATAATTTACTAGATTATACTAGAAGGACCCAAAATGCAGAACTCAGACACGGTGTAAACGGTGATCAGGTACAACTTACTGTGACAAAAACTGGGGGTAGAGTGGGCAGGTGAAAAACTACAGATGAACAAAAAGCCAGACTTCCGCTTGAGTCTTCAGAAAATTACAAACAAAACCATCCAATGCGGGGGACAGAACGGACAGATTGGAAGCATGAGCACAGGAGAGATGATTTGAGCAACAATCTAAACTTTTTAGCAAAAAAAATGCCTAAAAGGGTCTACACACATGAAGTCAAGAGCTTGAGTATCTTGAGGGCAAACAAACGTTTAGACAAAGACCGAGGTGAAGCACCAGGGTTTTAAAGAAGCAGCGATTACGTGTGGTAGTGTGCCAGATTGACATCAGGTATATTTGATGATGAGGAGGGTGACTGTATTGACATGCCCTGGAAAACACTCAGGAGATACAGGAAGGGGAAGAAGGATAAAACACACCAGCCAGGACGGGGAGAGGGAAACTGCCAGAAAAGAAGGAGAAGTCTTCCCTTATGGGCATTTGTGCTACAATAAAACATTTTCTTTTCTAGTGAAAAAAAATGTAGCTCTGATGGTAGTTTCCGCTGTATGAGTCACTACGATCTGATCAAACTTCTCAGCCTCTGGCCAAAGTAAGCCTTAACTTCTCCTATCAAACTGCATCTGACGTCACTGTGGTAATAATGTTTATCTGTGAGTTCTGGCAGGCATCAAGGTACTTGAGGCTTGTTTACTTCCCTTTGAGCTTCTTTCTGGTCTTTAATGGCTCAGGGCTCATTACAACCACATGCTCAGCGACTGCCAAATGCTTCAAAACACTGTGGGCTGTGTCTTGTTTCACATTGCATCTATTATCCATCCACATAGCCAGCGATTGATGGAGGTCTGCTTCCTTTGTCATGCTCTCAGGAAAGGTCAAAGATGATGGGAGAGCATGCAGTCAGAGCTTGTATGAGCAGGTGGATTGACGAAAGAGAGATTTGATGAATTGATGATCTTTTTTTTCCTTCTCATCCCCTTCGAGTGCTTCCTCCTCTACAGGCCTGTATTTTATATATTGTGGGTTCTAGTGGGTCTGAGTCCTTGAATCAACTTCCCGTTCCGGCACTTTAGGTTTTGTTCTGTGGTTGTATGGGTGGACATTCACATAACAATACAAACACACACAAATACAAACCAAACACACGCAGCAGCAGTACCAGACCATTTGGAGCACTTGATCTACAAATTTGGTCTTATAATTGCCAGATGATGAAGCTGAGCATGAGGGCCCCACTGATGGTCCGACTCACTGATAGACTGATAGTCCCGCTCACTCAGCCACATCACTGTACATGGAGCTGGGGATAGGAAGTTGGACAATCTGCCAGAATACCATAGAGAGGGGGTGGGGGAATGAGGGTTCTCAAAAGAATGTTTTTTTGATCTCTTGGCGAGAAATCCTCTATATGCTTCCTTTGTCGTGGGAGCTGCAATGTCTCGGGCCTCTCCCCTTCAGCCCTGTGTCTGATGGTGCTCGTAAGTGTTGTTAAAAGCCAGAGGCTGTGGGTCACTTAAAGGTGAGGGGGTGTGACGGAAATGTTGAGGAATGGTCAAGCAATTTGTGGAGTTTGAAGCAACTCTTCAAAATTGTTGTCATAGGATCAGACCCCATTTTTTTTATACAATTTAGCATAGCTTTTCAGAATGTGCCTTCTGTATCAACATTCCTATATAGGAGAATTCATTGTTCTGGCAGTGCAAGGCCAGGTGAAGCTAAAAGACTGTAAGGGAGGCTGAAACGTTACTTGCACATTGAAAAGGACAATTCACACTGTGGTTTAATCATTTTAAATCAGTGACATTGTCCATTTCATTGCTGGATGCTACTGAAATGTTCACTTGGCAAGAGCCGTAGGGTCCTGCAAATTAAACAGGGGTCACAAAAAGAGAAAAAACACACTGTGTGAGTGAACTGCAACAGCAATCAAGCAAACCTGTATTAACAGTAATAACATTAAGTAAAGAAATAAAACTATTTATTGAATAAATTCCGATGGGCTAAGTGTTTATAAACCGCAGCTAAAGAAAGTGGCTTAACACATGTTCATAGGCCAACACATGAAATACAAAGTGTTATAGTTTACATTGTACAGCCAAAGGCAAAAACACTACTTCATGTTTGATTTTACTATTGCGATTCAAACATGCTGCATGTTACTAGATTAGCCTCATAACTGAGCCAGTTGTTATAATTAATTAACTTCTACATTTCAATTGCTCTACAATTTATTATTCATGCTTATATTAATATTCACTTATCTTAACATTCTATACATATAATACCCTATTTACTTCATATTGTTTGTTTGTACCATTTTGCAAATGTCTACTTTATCTTAGATTGAGCTGCTTAAAAGGAGAGAGAACTGCACTCATTAGGCAGGCGAGTCCCTCAGAACAATTTAGCTTAAATTGAAGGTCAGGGCCGGCTCTGGCCTTAAGGATCAATTAGGTCAACATGTGTGACATCTTTTCACGGGCGACTGTGGCTGAGGGGGTAGAGTGGTCGTCCTCCAACCTGAAGGTCGGCAGTTCGATTCACAGTCTGACCCATCTGCATGCCGAAGTCTTCTTGGGCAAGATGCTGAACCCTGAATGGCCCCCCATAGAATAACTAAGTGCTGTGAATAGATGCACTGTATGAATGTGTGTGTGAATGGTTGAATGTAAAACTGTACTGTAAATTGCTTTGAGTGGTCATCAAGACTAGAAAAGCGCTATATAAATACAAAGCCATTTACCATCTTTTCATCTGTGTTAATCAAGGCTTTGGTTCTCTGTGCAAGATCTGCAGGAAGTTGGAGAATACAAAAACTATTATCAATAGCTTAGCTCCTAAATGATCATCCCAGGATTTGGGGTTAAAGGTAACAACATTTTTTAAAGTATAACCAAATTATTTAAACAGCATTTGTATGGGGACGATTCTGTCCCATCATTTTGTATCCCTATAAATGGTTGATCACTGTGGGGGGAGCTGTTCAGAGCACCTCCAGGGAAACCAGGGAGAGTTGATTGGGACAGCTGAGGTTAGTTGAACTCTCCCTGGATTCAACAGGCGGCACCACAGCAGCAGGGAGGGAGACTCATGAAGAGAGACACACGAGACAGGAAAGAGACACATGGACAGAAAAGGACTGGGCTGCTGCGCCAGCAGAAACTGCTTGACAATTTATGTTTTGTGTTTTGAGTTTATGTTAGGTGCGGTTGAATTAATAAGGCATGTTCAGAATTTGTGGTTTATCTCTGGTGGCTGTTGGGAGACCCCGGTGGCATCGTCATTTGCCACAATTACTTTATCCGTGATCATGAATTGCGGTTTAAACTGTAATACTTTAGCCAGGAAGCAGTGCAGACACATAGGGCTGTCCAGGTAAAGCAAAGCACTATCAATATCACACAGCAATATCATTTACAATTCCTTCTCTGGGACCCACTTCGTGCTGAGATAGTGAAATTCTCCCTGCACACAAGTCTCTTCAGTCTGCAGTGCTTCTATCTTCCACACTCTGCTCTAACACTCTCCTGAGGTCTCAGTTAAAAAGCATGAAATGACACATACCTGATTTTCCCCATGACTGATGGTCGTACTGCGGCCCCCCCATGTCAGTGCTGATCGTATGAACTGTGACCATGACCAGGAAGCAATTTGGCAGGCTTAAACAGCCCTGAAGAAACTGGGAGGCCCTCAGGTCGACAGCACACATATTTCCACCTAGTTGTATCAGAGAGCTGAGGTATGAATCGAGGTCTACCTCTGTCCCACTTTTACAGGTCAAACACGGTCTGCACCCATCAACTGAAGACTCTTCATTAACATGTAGGTGATATTACAATTTCCTGTTTTCCCTCCAGAAAAAGTCTTCATGAGTGATATCTTGGCTTTACATTCAAAACTAAAACCATCTGTCTCATTCAAAAAATTCTAATTTTTTGACTCGTTTATCTGCTTGCATGGAAATTCTTGTAGTCTTTACATGAATTCTTACATGAAATAATAGGGGAGGGGTCTGGGTATAACTTGCTTGAGGCAGGACAGGAAGTGTTAATATTGCTTTCAAGATCAGGTTTTTATACTAGCAAATGTTTTTGTCTTTCCAAATCCAAATCGTTTTCCATGTCTTCTACATGCGTGGCACTGCTTTTTCATCCTGAAGTATTATATTATTCTTGTTTTTTTCAGTATTGTGTATTTTACGCCATCAACACGCCCACCTGGGCGGCTGTGGCTGAGGGGTAGAGTGGTCGTCCTCCAACCTGAAGGTCGGCAGTTTGATACCCCTGTCTGACCCATCTGCATGCCGAAGTGTCCTTTGGCAAGATGCTGAAACCCGAATGGCCCCCCATAGAATAACAAAGTACTGCGAATAGATGCACAGTATGAATGTACTGTAAAGTGCTTTGAGTGGTCATCAAGACTAGAAAAGCGCTATTTGAAAACAAAACCATTTACCATTTAACCATCTACCTGCTCGCCCGAATCTCCTGCTGGGTTCTGACAAGGGCTATCTCATTAGACCAGTGGTTCTCAAAGTGGGGGCGAGCACCCCACTTTGGGCAATGTCCAAAGTGGGGTCACAGACAAAAAAAGAAAAGAAAAAAAGACCAACGACCTGTCACTGGTTAGTGAAAGCTCCCTCAGTGGCGAAATGCTAGGGGCTGGACTGACAATCAAATCAAATACTGTTTCATTCCTGATCCACCAATCAAAGGAGGAGTGTTATCATTTGAACGCGAGTTGCACGTACGCTTCAGAGTATAAAAGTAACTGCAGGCATTGTCAGCGTTCATCCTCACTGAGAAGAAACCCTGCAGAGTTTGTGCGATTGCTCTTGTTTACTCTATAATTCAGATATTCATTGCTTTATAAACAGTCTTTTTAAAGACTCACTCCTTCCTTAGTAAAACCTTCCTGCACTTGCAGCAGGCCTATTCGTAGCCTAATCTAAGGAGTAATTTGCTCCACAGTCTTTTTTTAGAAAGCTCATAGCCCCAAGAGCTAGCCTTCTAGCTAGCTAACGTCTTCCAACTGCAGCTAGCCCTTTTCTCCTTAACACCTACCTTTACATCTTCAATCATCCACCGTGTTGCAACAAATAAAACACCAGCACTTAAATACTATTCTGTGCTATCCCTGTCTACATTATGTACTGTTCGTTACAAAATGTAATTTTTGTCGGGACAGGGGGGCATGACAGAAAAGGTTTGAGAACCACTATGCTAACTGCACGTTGTGGCTGGACATATATGCTGAGCAACCCATTAAATGTTTCAGCAAACAGGTTTTTTACGACACCTCACAGAGGACTCACTGTAAATCTAACAGTGATTACACTGTGTGCTAAAGCAGAGGATTTGAAATAATATTTGAAGAGTCAGTTCCACATTGTTTACTTTTGGTTTTGGCCGTCAAGCAGCTGTTTTACAGCACCCTTGATGGTCAACAATAGGAGCTGATTTATTCATTCCCTGGATAGACTCTAGGTCAGCGGTCGGCAACCTGCGGCTCCGGAGCCGCATGCGGCTCTTCAGCACCTCTGCAGTGGCTACCCGTGCAGTGCATGTTGCGCATATTTTTCGCCAACGGTGAACTTAACGAATCAGTTATTTCATATGATGAACATGAGTGAACGTCACGTTCACGTTCATTTTTTAAATAATTATCGTATCAGGCCATCATGAAATACCAGGAGCGGGTGAATGTGTGTGTGTGTGTATGTGTGTGTATGTGTGTGTACGCGCTCCCAGATAGCCGACACACACACAGAGCCTGGGATCCGCCCCCCGCCCTGAGCCCCGCTCACTCGCTCAGAGAGACACATTGAGAGTGACTGACCGGCTGCTTCATTGAGAGTGACTGACCGGCTGCTTCTCAACAGTGGAAAACAACAAGTTTCTCTGGTCTCAGCTGATCAGTGATCAGCGCCTAAGCTTCTTGATCAGAGCAGAAGCTGCAGGTGGTTTGTACCGATCTGCAGTTTCTGTGTTGGCCTCCAGTCTGACCTGCTCTCACGTTTTGTTTTAATATTTCAGCATCTAAAATATGCGTCACATCTTATTACGTCCCGGCGCTCTTCCCTGCAGGTCGCTAATCTATAGTTCCGACCCCCGGCCTCGGTAAACTAATCATGGATAAATCCCAGCAAAGAAAAGTCTGGGAGGGAAATAGAGTTTAATTCTTCGTGGACAGATTACTTTGCTTTCACTGCCACCAATGCTGTCTCACTATATGTATGTTTGATATGTGGCGAGGAATTAGCAAACAATAAGAAACGTAATGTTGTAAGATATTTCCAGAGCAAGCACACAGCATCTGCTGAAAAGTACCAAGCTGGAGATGAGCAAAAAAAGCTGAGTACTGTGTTTAATTTATTCCAAAGTAGGCCCACACATGTATTTTGTTCTCAAATTCATAAGAGTTTGGTGATTTTGTAACAGGTAAAAATAGCAGTTAAATGTCAACAGTTTTTTTTATTGTCGTTCTATTATTTAATAAATGCAACAAACTATAGTTGTTATATATATTGTATAACTATATATATATATATAACTTTATAACCTGTGTTATCAAATATGTTGTGCAGCTCAGATTTAATTTGGGGGAAGAGGGGGCGAAATGGCTCTTTCGATAGTAAAGGTTGCCTACCCCTGCTCTAGGTGATAGAAAAGTGCCCCTGAGCAAGGGACCTTACTCCCCCAACATCTGCTCCCCGAGCGCCGTACATGGTCACTCACTGCTCTGTGTGTCCTGCACCAGATGGGTAAAAAGCAGTGATTAAATTTCCCTACCTGCATGAGTGTGCCTTTGCATGTCTGTGCATGTGTTTGGGATGAATAAATGGATCTTAAAAAAAAAAATTGATTTACTGCAAAACAAGCACCATACAATTTAAAATAGTTATTTATTACCTTCAGTTAATTAATACAGTATTAATGTTTACATATACAATTTAACTTGAGGTACGCAATAGCTTTCAACAGCTTCTCATGATCATCATAAAGCAGAATTGTCAACGTGTTGTTTAATTTTAAGTGAAATATGTTGACCTAACTGCATGTAACTGTTTATCAATCTTCAGATCATTCTGTTCATCCTGCATGGATTCAGTCAATGAGAGTTATAAAGAGATGTTCAGTTTCAAAGTTTGTGGTTGTGGTTGTAAATCAACCTTTGCAAACCTGGAAAATGAATCAGAGGAAATGTAATTAGGGGAGTACCAAAAACCAAAAACATTCCTCTTCGTATTATGAGTATCACAGCAGATATCATGGACATTTGGCCTTTTCCAAATTTCCTCAATATCTCCAGCCAGTCAGAATCATCCTCTGGGCACCATGAATTTTTTTCTTTCATATATGATGGACAAATACCCTGCAACCAGAAAGAAATATGAATGATAGCTATACTTTCAGTGCCAGACACTTTTCACACGGATCATTTTCTCTAAGAATTCCTGCAGAGCTACATTCACTCATTCCAATGCACCATTGAACATCCAAACATTTGGCCAGTGTACTCTCAGAGGAACCAGAGGGTCTCAGGACTTTAAACTTCATCTTGGAAAGCTCTCAACCTCAAAAAGACAAACCAAAAAGACAAGGCACTCATGGGACACATCTGAAGTTTGCACCTCTCCAGTCATTTCACCAATATTTGTCTTAGCCTTGGAATGTCTGGCAGAAAACACAGATGTACAACTACTAGAGCTAAGAGACTGAAGCCTCTTCCACAGAGATACCATGACTAAGCATGACAGATGAATGTAAACTCCCATCCTGGTTTCAAGGTTTTATGTGCAATCATATTTCGCCAACAACGATATTTGGGAATGTTGGCCAGTGAATTAGACTATAGCTCAAAACTTTAGAATCTTTACGGGTTAGGGTTAACCCGTAAAGTTGATCAGTCCATCACATTGGCAATTCTAGTGGTGAGGGATGATCATTGTACTTCTTAAAGGACATTCCTTAATTTGTGTTTTGTCAATGCCTGTGGGCAAAGCTGTCTTGGCCATAGATGTTTAAAGACCCAGAGGACCCTTTAATCTTCTAAACACCCTATAGTAACTCTTGAAGGACTTCTTAGACCTAGTTACCACTGCAACCTCCAAAACACACCGCAACCTCATTAATGACCACCAGAAGTACTTTAAATACGCTGTGCAAACTCCAAGACTCCTTAATTGTTGAAAGACCTTCTACACCCTTGTCATTGACCAATAAAACCTAACGTAAAATCTTCACAATGACCAACAGAGTCCTTCTAGAGGATTTTTACAATCTCAATAAAATGTATTAAATGCTCAAGTACCACTAGAACCTGACAAGTAAAACCTATATCTCTTCAGTTTCAACTTAAGCCCTCTAAAGATCCTGACAACAAATCAATCAGTATGACAAGTCCACGGTTCTGCTACTTGCTGAATTGTTATTCCCCTAATTTGAGATAGGAATGGTAAAATAAGGTAGGATATCTATTATCTATATTTTTTTGTAGCTTTATACATTCTAACTCAGCATAACACACTGTACAATTCAGTGTCACTCTGTCCGCTTTTGTGTTGTTTGTGATTCGGTCTCTTAACTGTAATTGTGTGCAGAAGATTTGTAATAGCCTGTTGTTCTCATGCCAACTAGTGCTCAGGTCAAAGATCGCTGTGTTCCAAATTGCACAGGTCCTTTGTGGGACAAGGCCATGGCTACTTTGGTGTTGCCCTTTTACAAAAAGAAAATCCACTGATGATTACTCAGGAAGCAGAGAAGACATGAACTTGTACACAAGAGAATTACTAAAGTAGGAACACAGGCCTATAGAGTCATTAGAAAGTGCATTAAGGGCTAATGCTTTCCCCATGTGCTTATAACTTTGAGATACAAGGAAAACAATTGAGAGTTTACCTTGAAAATAGTGCCATTAACTATCATCACCACAAACTTTTAATCCGAGACCAGGGTTATTGGTCTCTTTTATCTGCAGTTTTCCACTCATTAACAAGGAATATGTATTCATTTTCTTAGCTGAAGGCCTGGACCACAGTGGGTGCAGTGTATATGGGTTTCGAGGCTGAGTTACTCACGCATCACTTTCAGTGGATTTTCCTTGTCTAAATGTCCAGCGATGTAAGAAGTATTCATATCAAAAGCAATGGGTACCTGTAGCATCCAGTCTGCCCCAAAGAACTAGTGCTGCTGAGGCGACATATTATGACCCTTGTCTTGTAAACACAACAATGGCTGAAACTCTTGTTGAGAGACCATCGCCACCATCAACAGGAAACCATGTTTGCGAACAGAGAGCGCTTAAATACAGCTCCTTTTATTTGAATAAATAAAAATTCTAATAATGATAAATTCAAATTAAATAAATAGACCTTTAATACATCAAATATAATGATAGCTGTTGTCTCAGAATACTTAGAGATGTAGGTGAGTAAAATTGTAACTAAAATAATGGAATGACTTCTTAAATTAAGAAATCTCTTGTGAGTTAAAGTATATTTCAGGATCATAGGATGTGTGGGAGCAACATACTACTGGCTGAAATCGGGGGGAGACTCAATCGTAACAAATGTCCAGCTATCAATTTGTATTTTTAGTTTGAAAGGAAATTAAATGCAGCCGTTTACAGACCTGCTGACTCCACCTCTGGATGGTTGATTGTGAACTTAAATAGAAAGTGAAGTGAAAGATGTTTACGGTATCTATATCAACAGGATATCCACATTATCGACACAAGCACTCAGGAAATCCAATGTTTGAGCACTGCTTTTGTAATAGCAGGGTATTTATTGTCTTTCAGTGCGTCACATGCAGACTTTCCGATATGCTTTTCTGGCTCTAAGTTATCAGTCTTAGTCTACTTCTGATATTGTGACAATTTTTGTGAACAAAAGGTGGCATTTGTTCATCTGTTTGAGGACAATACAATGATTATTTTGCACAGTCAGTTCAAGGACTATACGTTAGGCGTTGGTTTCCTCTCCGGCTGCATCCTTCTCTGTTACTGCTGCTGCTATTTATCATCTGTACACTGAGGAGGATCAGAGTGTCTGCACCACATGTGAGTGTTTTTTTTAAACGTGTGCACAGGTTTTGTTTGCTCTTTAAATTTTTATTTCATTTATTTCTATTCAGTGATATTGCCAGCTGATTAACAGAAGACACATGAAAGAGTCAGAGAGTGTTATGATCTGTCATTTATGCAGTTTTTAAGAGCCAGAAAATAATAATGTTTAGTTTTAGGAGAAACATAAATAAATTAAATTGAATAATAAAAGAACAGAAACAAATTATGCAAATTATAGCAAAAAAATATGAATATTATAGATATGCAGTATATTTATATTTGATCATGGAAGGTTCTTGAAGACCCTGGGATGACAAAGTAAAGTGAATCGCAGGTAACTTCACAAATTGATTATATTCCTTCTATTGTTTCTAATCAAGTAAGGTAAAAGATTTGGAATTAAAATGAATTACCCAAGTGCTAACTGGGGTTGAGTTTACTTTTTTTTAAAACACATATATAAGATATAAGATGACCTGGATCCACAGAAAAAATTGTATGTGCAAAGAATAAGAACAATGTAAAAACAGATTATATGTTTTCAAGTTGAATTAGTGGTTAACAAATTTAATTCAGAAGGTTTCAGTAAAACATAACTATCTATTTGCTGGCATGAAGCTAAAAGTGAAGGCTGGAATTACTGGTTATTGACTAGCTTTTGATAATATCAAATAGATTAATCTTTTTATTACTATCATAACTATTAGAGATGGTGGTATAATTAGTGGTATTGTTAGAATAAGGTCATGCACAATGACATTCGTAAATGGTTTATATACCCATTAAAGAGCCACTATGCTAATAAGCAACTAGTGAATGATGATTCAGAGTACCTAAACCTTAAGTATTAACCAATTCACCTATGGAGTACAAGGTACTTTCATCTATTTGTCAAAGGTTCTTTTGTGTCCTTGCCGTCCATTATCAACAACAATTATCCTTGAAGGGTTACCGGGGAGATGGAGCCAATCACAGCTGAAATTGAGGTGTGTGTACAGGTCGCCAGCTCATCATAGAGCCAACAAAGCGAGACAAACAACAACCGCTGTGCCACTGCCAATTTGGACCTTTCCAGCTTCTAGTTTATTATAATTAATCTATTTATGTATCCATCATTATCACTCATCCCTTAAGAGTCTCTGGGGGCACTGAAAAGGTCCTCATTGTAGTATAGGGCTAACACAAAGGAAAGGCAACCACTCCCACACACATTCACACTTATGGATATTTAGAGTCTCTAATTTACCTTATCCCCAATCTGCATGCTTCTGAAGAGGGAGGAATCCAGAGTACCTGGAGAACGCGCACAGAAACACAAGGAGAAAATGCAAACTCCACACAAAAAGGACGATGCCGAAAGAGGATCTGAACCCAAGCTATTTCTTACTGAGCAAGTGCTAACAGCAGTGTGAGCTTTGGCTCAGTCTCCCAGTGTCCCACTCTATTTTGTCTGGACATGCTGTTGGTAACATCATGGCAGAGCTGCTTCCAATTGAAATGGCTTGCTGGCAAATTATCAAGCTTGACTCAGGCAGGAGAAGCACTATGTTCACCTGTCCCACCAGAGGACATGGTCCATTTCCAGGGCATCTTGAGTGCTGAAGGAAGGAGGTCAGGAGAGAAATGTTCTCACTTAAACAACCCATTCACACCACTCACAGGGTTTTACTATTCAAAACACTTACAAGCCCTTTGCACTGTATCATATTCATCACTTGCTCTGGATTCGGTTTGGCTCGAAGCCTTACGTTTAAAAGAGCCACATTTGTCAGCGATGCACTTACGCATTCATGTGGACAAATTAATCGACCCACCTCGTCCAGAATTGCCACCCACAAACTCCTGCAATGGTAATTTATAAAGTGAACAGCACCTGAGTCAACAGGGCAAGTGCTCAGCTGTAATGAGAGGCTTTGAGAGCACCCACTACTCTCCAGTACGGATGCAATTACTCGACATAGACATTAATTTAACACAACCCTGCACAACCCCATTCAATAAAGTTTATATGTTTATCCAGGGGTAATATACAGGTCTGGAACATTGGGGAATTTAATCATTTCCAGGTCTTTGAATCTTACTAGTAAATTCAGAAATCTCTGTTTGTCTGTCAAGATTTTTGGAAGAGGGGATGTTGTGACCTAAACCCAACCCCTAAGTCCCCATTTGTTTTAAACTGCACTAACATAATCACAGATGATGGGATGACATCACAAGATGTTGCTTTGTGAGTTAGTAAATAAAACCCATTTCCCTGCCAAACGCTGGCTCATTTTGTACATGCATTCAACACAGTTGAAAAAGGCTTGAAACAAAGGCTCGAAGGGGGAACTAAAGGTGCCCTATGTTAAGAGGTGGATGTTTAAATTTTATGAATTTAAATCATGTGTTTGTTACCCCAATATATGAAATAAACAACAAAATTACATGCATCCAGTTATTTCTACATTATGCTCGGCATTTATCAGACTGGACGTGAGGGTAGTGGGAGAACTGCAATCAGAATGATCTGTTCATTCTGCTAGCACATACGCATATACAGCCTCATCACATAGATATGCAGCCTATGGCAAAATGTTATATCTTGTAACTACATCCACTATGGTCATCCCTAAAATATAAGCATTTTAAAATGCTTTGCAATTAATAGGGTTAACAGATACATTTTTCTTTCATAAAACCCCTTGTTTTACCTTGGACAGCCACCCCAAAAACAAACACCCCCACCCTTCCGGTTTCCTCATGACCACCACAGCTGTGTTTCCACTGCAGGAACTTGCCTCGGGAACTATACATCTTTGCAAGAACTCTGTGCCTTTCCACTGCAGGAACCAGGGTCTATATTCAATCTGGTGAAATGTATCCCCCTCAGTCCAAAAAGTCCCTGCGTCCAAAAAGTCCCTGCATGGGATAGTACAATAACCATTAGGGTGGGGATCAGCACTGAAGATGTCTGATTCGTAAAGCTGTGTTTAATTTCAACCTGTCAGTCTCAGCTTGTTAAACCTTTTCATTTCAGGTGTTTTGTAAACAGTTGGTTACTAGTGCACAATTTAAATTTCCTCCACATGTCTCCTGACTCACCACCGCCTGGTGGTCTAGAGTGGAACACTTTCTTATTGCTGATGGTTTTTTATACAATTTGCACAATCTCCCCTGGACTTGTCTTGGGAGGTTTTGCCAATAAAAAGGAAAGACTGAACAGATTTCCTGAAACTTCATCTCAGTAAACACAAACACAAAAATTCTATCAATACTCACAAAACCTATGCCTTTTGAATCTTTAACCAAAACCAAACAATTCCATCAACGCACAAAGCCAGCTAATGCCTAAACACTATTCAGCAATAATAACACACTACATAAATAAATGCAAAACACTAATGCACTCTCTGTTGCCAAATGACTCACATAGGAAAACGTATGTTTAAACAAGAAAAACAGAAGTAAAATAAAACCAAAAAACTGCACTTCATGATTTTACAGTTAGCTTCAGTATTGAATAGATCCAATTAGAATAGATCCAATAGATCCTATATCATCGCACGCTGTGTCCATTGACAGGAGGAGAATTTCCTGGGTATACACTTTCTACCACCACGCTGAGAAAAAGGATTCTACAGGGTTTAGGAAGGGAGTTTTTGACGGAAGGCAAATTTTGGTAATTGATAAATCATTCAAATGCTCTTTGACCACAATGAAAGCTCACGCCCCAAATGACAACCTAAACAGGATGTTCCGCCTGCTCATGACCTCTCTGCTCATGTATCCCGTAGACCTTCAGGATGACGTTGATGATACTGATGGCCTTAGGTGTTGTTGGTCCTAAAGTAACATGATATGGATATGGGTGTTCAGTTTTTAGTTGTTGTGTGTTAACGATGACAACAGGGTGTTAGTTATGTTTAACCACTGGGGCCTGTGTTTAGTGAATGAGAATGTGGTGCGAGTTTAGCATGATGGGGGATTCAGATAAGCAAAGTGTGTCTAACTATAGGAACTTTGTTTACAGCTTTCAAACTGTGATTGATTCAATGAAGTTGTTTTTCCAGTTGACAGTTTTGTTGAGAGACTTGGATTTTGGCAATTCAGAAACTCTGTAAAATTCACTTTCTACCATTTGACAGGTCAATTAATATAATTCATTAACTCCTGACCACCTGGGCCATTGTGTAATGTAACACAGCTGGACATCCATCTATAAATCCTCCTCTATCTGCAGATCAGCTGTCCATAGTCAACTGTTGAGCCAAAATCTATTTCAGATAGGGCTGCTGTCACCCACATTGTTGAGTTGTTTCATGGGCAGTGAACCCTTCAGAATCATGTGCATTTATGTACAAACTCGTCTAAAAATACAGTCAGATCTGTGTGTCATCATGTCAATGTGGCGACACCAACTGTAGCAGGAACTACCATAGAGGTGGTTATAAGTCCTTTGGCAGGTGTTTACATGTCTGTTTGTCCATCCGTCTGCCCAGATATTGTTACAGTAAGAGTATCACAGCCATGAACTTTGTAGGGGGGTTGGATGTAGGGAGAGGGGCCACTGGTCCCTATTTTACAATCGTGACCCACATTCACTTTGATTCACAAAGAACTGTATACAAGTCTGACCGATTCCCATCCATTCCAAATCGTTGGGTAAAACTACAGATGATCTTGAGGTATTCATGGGTTTCTAAGACAAAGACTGGTTCAAAATTCCTAATAAACGTTGTACTGCAGCTACTTGCAGCTCTTGTTTGATGTTATCCCTGCCAAAGGAAGTTGGACCAGTTACGAAATCCAAAAATGCACTTACTTACAGCACTGTGAATAGTTAATGTATGTTCAACAAATACAAAACAGATTATAATTGTTATTACCTGACTTGGATTAATATCAGATCACCTTTTCTGACAAGTATAACAAACCCTGTGACATTAAACTTCAGACCATCTGTCGTGTCCACCGATCTCATGCATTGTCAGTGGTGTCAGCCATCAGCAGTCCAGAGAATAGAGGTACAGAAACAACAGAGCGTCTGCCTGGATCAGAAATACTTTATTTATATATTTGAAAACACTGTCTGCGGGTCTCTGACATTGGTTGGCCTTCGGAGGTTCTTGTTCAAACCACCTACATTGTCTCATTTAACAATCTGGGTTTCCCTTGTTAAGATCATTACTTTGGATAATAACAGTTTTAGAAACTTTCTCTGTGTTCCGAATATGCAGCTCATAATTTCGTGGTAGTAAAAGGTCTGTGATAGATAGATGACCAGTCATTTCCGTCCAACAGAATTTATTAAAAACAGGTTCTGGAAGGAAAGCAGAAGAACCCCTGATAAGTCAAAGAATATAGTTCAAGGAAACAACAAGTTAATCTTGGGAAACCTCCGGTCTCTGGGCCATATACATCCCGTGACACCCTTTGATCTGAGCCACAAGATAATTCATGAATACAAAAAGAGCAACTAAGATAAACCAACAAATTTATTATGACAATAATGTAAAATAGTAGACAAACATGTCCTTCAGGGTGGTCCTTTCTGGTTGTATTCCTGTTAGGTCACGGTCAGGGTGAACACAACACACACGTAGTTGTTGAGTGTCATCACTGACAGACCTCATGGCAACAATCATGAAGGGAAAAGTAAATGCAGAATGTTGGTCTCTTCCAAGGAAATGGTTAAATGGTCAATTTTTTCATTTGTTGAAGTATGAACCAGTGTGTTTAGATTGCAGAGAGACACTACAACTGAAAAACACTGAGAGACTTCAAGAACCTTTTTCTTTCTGCCATCTGATGAAACAACAGACCTTCCAAATTCATAGAACTTGTTTTTCGGCTTATTTATATTTTTTTTTAAATTTTTTGCCTAAAATCTATTAAATATTATTTGAAAGCAGAAAGCTCATTCTTGTTCTTGACTTCAAGCCTGGACCAACCTATTACACTTACTTCAATGCTGCATCTGTAGGAGTTTGGACAACAAATGACAATAAGAAAAACCAGGTTGATATCTGGTGTAACATAGTCACAAATCACCGGGAAGACTGACACAAACTTGGAAAACACCTGAAGGCGTTTTTACACAGAAAGCGGTGATATGTATTGCCAAAGTTTCGCAAATTCTTGGTCTTGAGTAAAACTAAAGAAGACGTTTAATCTTAGACTACATCTAAAAGTAGCTGATATAACGAACACTATCTGTTAGAGAACATAAAGGAACCACTGAGCGAAAAAATATAGGCCAAACCATAAAATAGCCTAGCAGGTTGCGTGTCAGAGTAAATCTACACCGCAGCTCCATCTTTATGCCTGCAGCACTAAATATAAACAGAGACAGCTGAGAAGGGCAGGACCCGGTGCTTCCTAGGGTTAAATTTGAGATTTATGCCAGAGAATCACCAGCGCAGCCTTCAACCGGGGGTCGCTCCTGGCACAGTGACTTCGAGGAGCAACTGGTCTGTTCCAGACCAACATTTTTTCCCCTTTTTTATCTAGAGAGATGAGAGGTAACAGGTGAGGTGAGACAGCTGAGGACAGATCTAACATGATGTTGCATAACAGGACTAGCACAACAGGGTCTTACAGCTAATTGATCTAGTACTTTTTGCTATTTCTAATAAAAAATTTGGGACTTGACACCATTTTTATTGTGCAAGTCTTCCTGAAGACCAAAATCCACTAAATCCATCCATTCTCTGATGGAAAAAGTAGGCACCTGAAGCAAATCCAGGCTACAGGAGTTTTTAGTTCCTGACTGATTTGGAAATCTGATATTATCGCACAAGAGGAGAATCTACACAGATATATTTTTTTCTAATCTCAAATATGCACACATCACCAGATTTGAAACTATTAAACCCCAAAATAACGGATCTATTCCTGATCCAATCGGTTGTTCCTGACCCATACGGCATCCTTCCACCAAGTGTTGTGGTAATCCTTTCACATCAAAAAACAAGCATTTAAACCAACAAACAAATTTGGAGTTTGGAGCATTAACGTTTATTATTTCTTTCCACGTAGATGTTGTATGTGGAATGAAAATTAATTGTGAGTTATTCACACTAATTTGCATGCAGTCAAACACTCTCCAATTGCAGTTTGCATTTCCAAAATGCATTTCAATGCCAGATGAATTTTGGTTATTACATTGAAATGATCTATTTGATTAATAACGTCACATCCTTTACTGGGACTCTCCTCCCTCAGAGGTGCACAGACAAGTCACTGTGATATAAAACCCTGTGCAGCGCCAGAAATATGTCACACATGAACCATGTAGGAGGGAGTACTTTGTACTCTCTCCTCTAGAAAGACACTCCAACAGCTGTTGAGCTGTTGGAGGCTGCTACAAACAGCTTCCTGCACGCTCACAGGTCCTGAGGGATGGATTAGGTGGAACATCGATTGCCAAGCTCGAAAACTGTGTTTCCTCTTTGACTCAGGTTTCAGGGAGCTACCTCTTTTTCTAAGGCACCTTGTCATCATAGGACTTGAAGTGACATCAAAACCACTTTTCTAAATATAAAAAAGACTGTTGTGGACAGTTGTGTGCAGCTCCTTGTAGACACAGGAGGAGCTCTGACAATGAGCTCAACCGCTTCAGGGTTAAAGAGTTAAAGCTGGACCCTGAGTGAAACGTTAGCTTGTTTCCACGACGGGAGCTTTTGCTTGGACACATTACTTATTTTAGGAAATCATGAGAAAACACATGTCCTTATGCATTTTGATGAAAAGTTTTTTGAAAGCATGGCTCTTGACATTTTGTATTATGGTGTACCTATGGTAATTGACAATTTGTCGGGGTGATAAGGGGGGTATCATTCTCTCAAGTAACCCAACTTGATAATCGTTCAATTCTGCCATCTCTTCTCAGCCATCCTCCCATCCCCTATCGGAGAGAGAGTGCTGCATGTGTAGATATAGTATTTGTGCGTTCAGGTATGCATTCTATCAAGGTTCAAAGGTTAAAACCTCCTGACTCTCTGCAACAAAACAGGAGGAGGTCAGAACAGAGGCACACATTAAATTCTGCCCTGAGTGGCACAGAAAAGAACAGGAGTACAGCAACCTTTGCCTCGTTGTCGCTGCCCTTTACTCTCTCACAGTCCGATTGACCATCAGCTGCTCCAGCAAAAATTGCATATGTGTCAGTAGCTGTAAAACATCCATAAATATTTTATTGTCATTGGCAGACAGGTGGGATTCAACATAAAATCTGTAGATACCACTTTCACAATGCACATTCACGCACTAAGCATTCAGTTCTCTACTGCAGGAGTGGCTCCTCATCAATAAGCTCAAAACGTTGATCATCTACAGAAACCCTACCAAGTCATATTCCCGACAGGTTGGGTGAAAACCTGTCCATGTGATCTTGAGTTATTACTAGCTAACTTGTGTTTCTTTTACACTAGTTCTGTTCTTTTTCATTCTGGTCCTTTAAGGATTGATTGTTGTTTTTTCCTGAATATGACACCAGGTTACTTGATCCTGGTCCTGCTGATGCTCAGGATGAGTCAGAGATCACACTTCATATCCAGTGAGGTCCTGTCATTCCTGACACACACACACACACACACACATACACACACACACACACACACACACACACACACACACACACACTCTACCCTATGCATTATGCAGAACAAATTAGAAACATTTAGATTTAACAACCTATTAACAATGATCTTGAAACCTCATTACAGTAAATTGTGATAAGTAACTGACTATTTATGGCTAAGTTATTTTTCAACTTGATTGTCCAATGCTCATTGTGGCAGTATTTATGTGGTAAAAAATATCAGCTACCAACCCTGGGAAAAATTAACAAATTGCCTGCTGGTGCATAGGAACTTAGAGATGAAAGTTCTGGAAAACCTAGTGTGGTTTGGTAAATGGTTTTGAATTTGTATAGCACTTTTCTAGTCTTGATGACCACTCAAAGCTCTACAGTACAGTTCTACATTCACCCATTCACACACACATTCATACAGTGCATCCATTCGCAGCACTTTGTTATTCTATGGGGGGGCATTCAGGGACACTTCGACATGCAGATGGGTCAGAATGGGGAACGAACTGCCAACCTTCAGGTTGGAGGATGACCACTCTACCCCTCAGCCACAGCCGCCCCAGTTTGCATCTTTCTTTATGTCTGAGCCTGTGTCCAGATGACAGGGAGGAATAACATAAGAGATCTGACTCTACAGGGAGGTATCTGCGCCATCTCTGCCCAAATAGTGAGCAGCATATTTAGCGAGTCAGAGGAGATGAGGGGTTGTGCTTGGTTTCATTTATCTCCCAGTCACTGATTTGCTCTGCCAGCTTCCTTGGCACAGTCAGCAAGCAGCTGGTACAGCGGACAGTGGTGCAGGGCGTGGCCGCCCGCCACTTTAACACTTCTCTGGCTTCATCTCAAGCGTTTTGCTGCCCTCACATTCTCAGGACAACTCGACAGGCTCTTGTTCCACATTTGTGACATGAGTGCAGTGGACTTTGCTAGTGGACAGACAGTTACTTATACTCAAAGCGACACACAGGGTTTGCATTTAGTAATAGGAAACAGCTGTAGTTGGCACAAAGCTTTGGAGTGCCAACTCTGACCCCTGCTATCTGCCAAGGTCAAATTTATGCAACGCAGCATTATAAACTCAAAGAAGTTTGTTTAGATAGATTATTCCAACAAAATAACTGAGTGGTTCACTCACATCTCTTTAAAAGCTCAAGAATCCAAATAGAATAGTGTGACCAGAGAAGTTATGTTAAGAGTTGAGAGGTCATCACTGGCACTTAGAAGGAATCAACACACCAACACACCTCATTTATGAAGCAGATATTTAACATTCTTGGTGGAATGTTTTAATTAGAGTGTGTTTTGTATGTGATGAATCAGACATCTTGAACATGGTCAAGGGATTGGATCTGGACCATCTACGCTGTGCTGGTTCAGGCTCAGGTTCAGAGTGGGCCAAACCACAGCTTCTAAAAAAGTCTGTTGACTATGGTCTAGCCACTTTCTCTGCAGCCAGCAAGCAAGACCAAACAAAAGTGGTTGTAAGCTTCAGTAAGCAGGACCTGGTGCTGAGGCAGCGCTTTTCATCTCCAAAAATAAACCTCCGTCCAATGAGCACACTCACCTCTGTGGTCAGCCTAATTAAACCATGCAGCTGTGGATTATTTGGAAAACCAATCCCGCACGTTGCAGAGAGTCCAGAAATATCATCCGCAGTAACTTCTCATTAATGATGGTAATGATGTATGATGGGGGGTGGTGTTGTTTTCGTTTCATTCTCTCTTGCTGCTTCCTTTTATAAATCATAATTACATTTGTTAAAATTAAACTTAGTTTGCCACAGGTGGCTGAAATCATAAGACAGTTATCTACACAGGCCAAATAAATAACAGTAGATTAATACTCCCTCAAAAAACAACACTGGAGAATATACTGCACAGTACAACAGTACACCTACAGTAATAAAGACCTGAAACCGGACGTTCACATGTTGGCATTCTGAACCACCCAATCACCAGAAAGACATGCTGATAATGGATGAGTTTTTTTTTTTTTTAATTGATTGCTTACGTATTTTAATCCCTTCTACCATATTTATGCATGTAATGAGCTTTAACATTCTTTCCCTTCCCTACAGACATTTTCCGTGCATTAAGCCTTTATTTGTAAGTAAGAATAAATTGTAAAGTAAAGGACAGGGTCTGAGCTGCTACAAAACCGCCCAACCAGGTGAGCTAATAGGCGACCCAATCAATCTCTTTTCTTTTTTTGATTTTAATGAAAAGATCGAAAAAATTCTTGTCTGTACCATGAAAACTGGGCTATCTGTTGGCATCAATTAAAGAGTTAATCAGTCTGTACAAAATCTGACGTGTAAAGATACAAGCTGTCACGGCCTGCTTTGGTTAAAGAGCAAAAAGATGTAGATAAGGAAAGGTTTAGAAAGATGACTTTAAGCATTAATGTTAATTGATGGCCTGCTCTGGAAGCCTGTTGTGTTAGGTTGGCCAGACCACACACCAGCCTAACACACCAGCGTCTACCTTCTCACCTCACCGCATTGGTGTTAATTCACGCAGCATGGACGTATCTCCTATGCACACCCAGCTGAACTGAGAGCAATTTGTTTAAATTCATGTAAATCTAAAAGAGTAGTTGACCGAGACACCGTCACCATCCAGAGCAGAGGTCCATAAATCCTAAAGAGACTTGTATCAGCAGAAATCCAATGCTTAGCATCCCCCAAGTTTACGTCTTATAGTAGTAAATAACCTTAATATTGACCAGTGATGGATGGAAATCCATCAGCCCACATAAAAGGGGTAGTGACCCAAAACTTTGACAAAATTATTCAGAGGAAATCAGCAGTAAATCATATGCAACTAGGCAAATAAGCTGTGTAATTCAATGGAACTCTTTGGCAGCATATGGAAGATACAGTGGGCACTCTAGTTTCAGCTTTTCTCTGCAAACAAAGCTTCAGTGAATAGCCAGCTACCCCATGCGTGTGTCTCTGCCTGCAGTAGCTTGTTTTTCTTTCTTCACTGAAGCAATGTTTGCTCAACATGTGACTTAAAAATTCCCCACTTTCTACAGTAAAACCGCAGGCTAGCTGCTTGTAACTTGTCCTTACATTAGAAACTTAATAAAGCCCCAAAGTGGATCTGGTACTACAAAAGGTATAATAAGCACTTTTTCTCTGTGCATGAGGTAGTGCTTAGTGAGAAGGCCACATGCTTGTTGAGTCGTCCCTTAAAGGAGTAAGCCAAGTTTTATGGAGTTTTGTCAGTTGTTAAAGGCACAATCAATGGTATAGACCAGTGTTAATTTCGTTGACGAAAACAATGACAAAATATATTCGTTAACGACCCTTTTTCCATGACGAAGACGAGATGAAGACGTAACGAAAACGGATCTTTGAAAATAAAAACTATGACTAAATCTATTTTTTACTTTCGTTGACGAGACGAGACGAGACGAAAATGTTGGTGATTGACGTCACAATAATTTTTTTATCAGGCCGTCATGAAGTGTCAGGAGCGGGCGGGTGAGTCAGTGTGTCTGTGTGTGTGTGTGTGTGTGTCTGTGCGCTCCCAGAGAGCGCACCGGTCCCGAGGCTCCGCCCCCCACCCCGCGCACTCGCTCAGAGACACAAGATCAGAGCTAGAACACGTGAGGAAGCCTCTCAGTGACCGACTGCTTCTTAACTATGGAAACAGTGAAAACACAGAGTTTCTCTGGTCTCAGCTGATCAGAGATCAGCACCTCAGCTTCTTGATCAGAGCAGAAGCTGCAGTTGGTTTGTACCGAGCTGAAGTTTCTGTGTCCGCCTCCAGTCTGACCTGCTCTCCCTGTTTGTTTTCACATTTAAAATTAAATATATATTTTTTTAGCTATTAGGCTCCAGCTATATGTTTTTATAGAAAAGGAGTTTAATGTGGCTATTAAATGTGACTAAAACTGGACTAAAATGGAATTCGTTTTCGTCGACTAAAACTAGATAGTGAGGGCAACATATGAAAATCTGGGAACTAAATCCTTACCAAGAAATTTCTTCAAAATTGTGTTTAGGAAGGTGTGTTATATCGTGTCTTAAAATGTTGAAATGCAACTCCCGTGGAAAACCTCCTAAAAAATTGCTCAAAGTTTGGGTACCTGTAACCGATTTTTGAAAAATCAAAAATGTTAAATTTGGCTTTAAGTAACTTGTGAGGGGTCAAACTAGGGGTTTTTCATGATTCTGAGTTGATAACAAGCATTTGTTTTTCACCAAAACCACTCCTTAGTGCAAAAACAGCTACCTCTACTTTTCCCACTCACTGCATTTTCAGCCATTATTCAAGAATTAAGGGTTCCAACCCCCCCTGCCTCCCCAAAAACAATAAAAAATAAAAATAACCCAGTTAACACCATGAAAAATTCTATATTTTTTCTATTTGTCTAAGGCAATAACCTCATGGAAAGGTAATAATTGTCAGGGCAGCGTTAGTTTTTCACCAAAACTGCTCCTTAGTGGAAAAACAGACATTTGAATTTGAAAAGTAACGTTATTCGGATCCAGTCCCAGGTTTGTATATATGCACGGAGAGAGTGCTGTGCAGCTGCACCCTCTGTTGGAGACAGAATCTTTGGTTTGATCACCCTAGCTGCCGCTTTCTGTGAGAACATGCTTTATCGAACTGAACCCAAACTGGTACCTGGTGCATGGTAAATGCACTGAAAGATGGCTGTACCAGGTTGAATCACTGCATCCTTAGAAGCCTGTGTGTCAAGGAAGATGTCCATGTGTTCATCAATATCCCCTGCACAAAACCTGCAAAAAATGCACTTTGAGATTTGTTTCAAATGCAAAGTGCAATAGAAATAAAATGTATTATTAGGGCCAGAGCACCGAAATGGGTGGGAGGCCCTATTGAAATGATTATTATTAGGGCCCGAGCACCGAATGGTGAGAGGCCCTATTGAAATTGAAAGGATTATTAGGGCCCGAGCACAGAAATCGGTGGGAGGCCCTATTGAAATTGAAATGATTATTAGGGCCCGAGCACCGAAATCGGTGGGAGGCCCTATTGAAATTGAAATGATTATTATTATTATTAGGGCCCGAGCACCGAAATCGGTGGGAGGCCCTATTGAAATGATTATTATTAGGGCCCGAGCACCGAAATCGGTGGGAGGCCCTATTGAAATTGAAATGATTATTAGGGCCCGAGCACCGAAATCGGTGGGAGGCCCTATTGAAATTGAAATGATTATTATTATTAGGGCCCGAGCACCGAAATCGGTGGGAGGCCCTATTGAAATTGAAATGATTATTATTATTAGGGCCCGAGCACCGAATGGTGAGAGGCCCTATTGAATCTGTAAGGATTTTTATTAGGGCCCGAGCACCGAAATCGGTGGGAGGCCCTATTGAAATTGAAATGATTATTATTATTATTAGGGCCCGTACACCGAAATCGGTGGGAGGCCCTATTGAAATTGAAATGATTATTATTATTAGGGCCCGAGCACCGAAATCGGTGGGAGGCCCTATTGAAATTGAAATGATTATTATTATTATTATTATTATTTTTCTTAGCTTAAATGAATTGGCTTTTTGAGGGCTTTAATGTGCTCAAAAAGTTGTAGGAGTTTGCAGTAAATTCGAAGGCGGCGTAAAATTACGTATTCTGGAGTATTTTGAAAAGGGCGTGGCAAAATGGCTCAAGAGCGCCACCTACGGAAAAGCCCCTCATTTAGCATTCACCGATCCTCAAAAAAAACAAAGATTATTGTGTATCATGACTAGATGCACAAAAAAGTCCATCAGTGCATTATGAATAACGCAACAGGAAGCCCGCCAGTTTGACTTTAGTGGCCATTTTGGTCATATTCCATATTTTTTCTTTGATGTACTTGTCGTACAGCTTTCATCAGATCAACTTCAAATTTAGACGATCGTCATCACAACAAATTGGAGATCTAAAGTTATTGAAGGATTACGTTTTAGCAAAACCGTCTGACCGTGGTGTGGCGTTAAAGTTTGATGAAACGCCATCAAAACACAAGCTTCCATATTTCAGACATATTTTGTCCAATTGAGTCCAAACTAGACACATTCGACAAGAGTCGCCACCAGAAGACATGGGTGCAGAAATTGTGACTTACAATAACAGCGCCCCCTGGTGGTAACGCGAAATGTCTTGTTTTGGTACGTGTTATGTTTTTATGTACTACTCAGACAGCTTTCATCAGATCAACTTAAAAATTAGATGAGACTCTACAAAACAAGATGAAGATCTAAAGTTATCAGAATTTAAACTTTTCATCATACCGTGTGACCGTGGTGAGGTCTTAAAGTTCGACTAAACGCCAATATAAGCGAGCTTCTGTAACTTAGACATATTTTGTCCAATCGACTCCAAACTACACATATAAGACAAGAGTCGCGACCGGAAGACATCTACCTAGAAATCATGACTTAAAAGGAAAGCGCCCCCTGGTGGCATCAGGAAATGTCTTGTTTTGGTCATCTTACTCTTTGATGTATTTCCCTCCAGCCACTTTACTAAACCATGTCAAACTGTGTCAAATTGGTCTCAAGATATTGATAATGTAGGCATAACATTATTGTGACTTTTCATCATGCAGATTGTTAATGGCGTGGCATCAAAGTTCATCAGCTCACCATGACCAATGAATCCCATTTTAACTGAGTTACCCTGAACGCAGCATGAGACCGCTTTCGGTTTGTTACGTCTCACACTTGGATGAATTTCTCCTCATTCACTTTGCTAAACCATGTCAAACTGTGTCACATGGGTCTCAATATATTGATAATGTAGGCATAACATTGCTGTGAGTTTTCATCATGCGGATTATTCATAGCTTTGCAGCAGACTTCTTCAACTCGCCATGACAAACGAAGCTGCATTTAACACAGCTGCAAGTGAACGCCTCATGAGACTCTGAAAGAAGTTACGTCGTCACAAGCTGCGGAGCTGTGTATCACGAAGAACCGGAGAACGGTTGGCGAGTCTGGATGAGAGGACGGCGGCGGAGTCACTGTGGACGTTGTTCGCTCAGCAGGTTAGAGTGTGGGACTCAAAGGTTTTTGTCCCCTCTCCCGTTGTGTCTTTTCCTGTGTGAACTCTGCCGCTCTCAACAGCAGCACTGGCTATGAGCTAGCTCCTGCTAGCTCCAACGAAGCATCTCTCAACTGCTACGTAAGTTAAACGGACACTTCTGACTGACTGTGATGATAAGCAAAAGAGACACTGTGGATGTGTGATGTGTTGTACTGCATTTGTTTGATCTGTTTACTAATACTAGCTCTAATAAATACTGTATAAATTATATTTTGCTCCTGAATTGAACTGTGTTAAAGGGGTTCACATGGAAAATATATGTTCAATTATGTAAAGGGTGATTTTTGTTACTATTATACTAATGGAGATTTAGCACTTGCTACACATTGTAAGAGCAGCTGTTCAAAGGAGCACTACGTCTTTTAAGGCTCTTTATTCAGAGTCACGGTGTTGATGTCCTGTCACGTGTTACAGTGAAAAATAACCGTGTCTCCCACCTTCAGTATTTAAATCGTTAATCTCAGACTGACTTCACTGAATTCTTTTGTTAAATATGAGTAAGTCATAGCCTTGTACCTTTACTAGAACAGACAGTGTCATACAGAGTTGTGGGCTTATATGCACTACCTATTTCCTAATCTGAAATGATTATGCTCTGATTAACTTTGAACTAATATTTTATTTTTACCATTTAAAAGTCTGTTAATTACTTAACCTGGCCCATGTATGACTTTACATATCTGTGTATTGGTTTCATGTTCCTCTAGAAGGTCCAACTTGACACACAACTTGAATCCAACCAGACTGAACACTGACTCCAGGTACAGACCTGATTTCATTACTTAAAAACAATCAAAGTATTGCACATAATACATAATGTATTAAATTATAATGCAATACTTTTAATGTGAAATAGCTCCATTAAAAACATTCATTGTCATGGTAGTGCACGTTTTAATCCAAAAGCATATTCAAATACACAGTTGAATATCCACAGAAAATAAGATTACACACTTTGTTCATATGTAACTCTTCCTCTACAATAATGACGATCACTTTCATGTTTCCTATCATTTTATTAGGGACAGACGAGCCTGAAGGACACAGCTGTGATGACCATGTTCTGTCTCTTATGGCAAAGCAGAAATATAAAACACTGGGTTCTTATCTAAAGTGTTTCAAATCAGATCTCCACCATGTTGCTGCTGAGGACATCAGGTGCTGCAGTTCTTCATCTATGAAGAGAAAAAACGCACTGTTAAAGAATGTTTTGTGTTGTGTATAAAGCACAACAGATTTCAGATAGAACTGTTGTACTGTGGTCTTGGTTTATATCCTCATGGTGAAATGTACATATTTTAAGTCCCTTCTGATAAAAGTGCTGAAAGAAATACAACATTGTACAAATACATAAAATGTCTTTCTACCTCATCAGTACTATTCAAGGTGATAATCTCCCACAGACCTATTGATAACAGTCCAAATCAAGTCTTTCCACTTCTCTCAGTGTGAAAACATAATTCTATAATTAATTTGAGAACTGTTTACAACACTGATGTGTGGAGATTAAAATCATACCTAAACTGTCTAATTCACTGTAAAACTCCATGACATTCGCAGGCCATCTGTAGTTAAGGGAGCAACGCATGGAGTGATGTGTAGATTACTAGTTTGATGATGCATGAGGAGAGGCGGTGGTCGAGTGGCAGAAACTTGGACTATGGGCAGAGAAGGTCTCTGGTTCGTCTTTGGTTCGACTCCATGGAGAGACAACAAAAGTCGAACCTGGATTGATCTGTCCAAAAATCCAAGAGTCTCCCTACCCTCTCTAGTGCCCATGAGCAAGGCACCTCACTCCCCCAACATCTGCTCCCCCGAGCGCCGTACATGGTCGCTCACTGCTCTGTGTGTCCTGCACCAGATGGGTAAAAAGCAGCGATTAAATTTCCCTACCTGCATGAGTGTGCCTTTGCATGTCTGTGCATGTGTTTGGGATGAATAAATGGATTTTAATCTTAATCTTTTAATCTTAATCAGTTGTCTTCCAGTTGACCAGCATGAAGCTGCAGATCTCCACCATGTTGCTGCTGGGGACATCAGGAGCTGCATTAATGAGGAGCAGAAGCGTACTGTTATGAATGTTTTGTGTTGTTTATGAAGCACTACTTATTTCAGCTAGAACCGATGTACTAGGGTCTGGGTTTGTATCCTAATGGTTAAATGCACATACTTTAAATCGCTTTTGATAAAACGTGACAAAGAAATACAACATTGTACACATAGATAAAATGTCTTTCTACCTCATCTGTAATATTCAAGGTGATGATCTCCCACAGAGCTGTTGATAACAGTCCACATCAAGTCTCTCCACTTCCCTCAGTGTGAAAACATAATTATATAATTAATTGGAGAAGTGTTTACAACACTGATGTGTGGACATTATAATGTTATCACTACTGTCTAATTCACTCTACAACTCCATGACATACTAAATAAACAATGTGAAAATAGTAATGGCGGATATACCATCCTGTATCAGAATATTGGTGAAACAGTTACTATCACATGAAACGTACACGTGTAGCGTATTGATAGTAACTCATTAAAAAAAATAATGTCACAACCAAAACAAGACTGTCGAGTTATCTTGCTTCAATCTGTTCATTAGACGTGATAAATAAACGGTAACTTTTATAAAAATTACATATTACAAAAAACTTGAGGCATGTAAGCATATGATGATAGATAAAGCAATAGGTTATGTTGGATAGTTTCAAGGTTACTTACCTCTAGTTCAGCACCAGCGGCTGGCCAGAAGAAGTGGAGCGATCTTCCTTGCCGCACAGGGCAAACGCAGGCAATGTGGAGACGAGCGCTTGGTCATCGAACGTTCTCTCTTCCCCGACCGCAACAGACTTGAAATTGCCTGTGCTCGGGCCCGTTAGTGCTACAACGTAGCCCTAGTTATTATTATTATTTTTCTTAGCTTAAATGAATTGGCTTTTTGAGGGCTTTAATGTGCTCAAAAAGTTGTAGGAGTTTGCAGTAAATTCGAAGGCGGCGAAAAATTTCGTATTCTGGAGTATTTTGAAAAGGGCGTGGCAAAATGGCTCAAGAGCGCCACCTACGGAAAAGCCCCTCATTTAGCATTCACCGATCCTCAAAAAAAACAAAGACTATTGTGTATCATGAGTAGATGCACAAAAAAGTCCATCAGTGCATTATGAATAACGCAACAGGAAGCCCACCAGTTTAACTTTAGTGGCCATTTTGGTCATATTCCATATTTTTTCTTTGATGTACTTGTCGTACAGCTTTCATCAGATCAACTTCAAATTTAGACGAACGTCATCACAACAAATTGGAGATCTAAAGTTATTGAAGGATTACGTTTTAGCAAAACCGTCTGACCGTGGTGTGGCGTTAAAGTTTGATGAAACGCCATCAAAACACAAGCTTCCATATTTCAGACATATTTTGTCCAATTGAGTCCAAACTAGACACATACGACAAGATTCGCCACCAGAAGACATCGGTGCAGAAATTGTGACTTACAATCACAGCGCCCCCTGGTGGCAACAGGAAATGTCTTGTTTTTTGTACGTGTTATGTTTTTATGTACTTCTCAGACAGCTTTCATCAGATCAACTTAAAAATTAGATGAGACTCTACAAAACAAGATGAAGATCTAAAGTTATCAATATTTAAACTTTTCATCATACCGTGTGACCGTGGTTAGGTCTCAAAGTTCGACTAAACGCCAATATAAGCGAGCTTCTGTAACTTAGACATAGTTTGTCCAATCGACTCCAAACTACACATATAAGACAAGAGTGGCGACCGAAAGACATCTACCTAGAAATCATGACTTAAAAGGAAAGCGCCCCCTGGTGGCATCAGGAAATGTCTTGTTTTGGTCATCTTACTCTTTGATGTATTTCCCTCCAGCCACTTTACTAAACCATGTCAAACTGTGTCAAATTGGTCTCAAGATATTGATAATGTAGGCATAACATTACTGTGACTTTTCATCATGCGGATTGTTAATGGCGTGGCATCAAAGTTCATCAGCTCACCATGACCAATGAAACCCATTTTAACAGAGTTACCATGAACGCAGCATGAGACCGCTTTCAGTTTGTTACGTCTCACACTTGGATGTATTTCTCCTCATTCACTTTGCTAAACCATGTCAAACTGTGTCACATGGGTCTCAATATATTGATAATGTAGGCATAACATTGCTGTGAGTTTTCATCATGCGGATTATTCATAGCTTTGCAGCAGACTTCTTCAACTCGCCATGACAAACGAAGCTGCATTTAACACAGCTGCAAGTGAACGCCTCATGAGACTGAAAAAAGTTACGTCGTCACAAGCTGCGGAGCTGTGTATCACGAAGAACCGGAGAACGGTTGGCGAGTCTGGATAAGAGGACGGCGGCGGAGTCACTGTGGACGTTGTTCGCTCAGCAGGTTAGAGTGTGGGACGCTCTCAAAGCTTTTTTCCCCCGTCCGTCGTGTCTTTTCCTGTGTGAACTCTGCCGCTCTCAACAGCAGCACTGGCTATGAGCTAGCTCCTGCTAGCTCCAACGAAGCATCTCTCAACTGCTACGTAAGTTAAACGGACACTTCTGACTGACTGACTGACTGTGATGATAAGCAAAAGAGACACTGTGGACTGACTTTGCAGAGTCAATTCCGTAGCGACATTGAGACTGCATGCTGGTGCACGTGTGATGTGTTGTACTGCATTTGTTTGATCTGTTTACTAATACTAGCTCTAATAAATACTGTATAAATTATATTTTGCTCCTGAATTGAACTGTGTTAAAGGGGTTCACATGGAAAATATATGTTCAATTATGTAAAGGGTGATTTTTGTTACTATTATACTAATGGAGATTTAGCACTTGATACACATTGTAAGAGCAGCTGTTCAAAGGAGCACTACGTCTTTTAAGGCTCTTTATTCAGAGTCACGGTGTTGATGTCCTGTCACGTGTTACAGTGAAAAATAACCGTGTCTCCCACCTTCAGTATTTAAATCGTTAATCTCAGACAGACTTCACTGAATTCTTTTGTTAAATATGAGTAAGTTATAGCCTTGTAACTTTACTAGAACAGACAGTGTCATACAGAGTTGTAGGCTTATATGCACTACCTATTTCCTAATCTGAAATGATTATGCTCTGATTAACTTTGAATTAATATTTTATTTTTACCATTTAAAAGTCTGTTAATTACTTAACCTGGCCCATGTATGACTTTACATATCTGTGTATTGGTTTCATGTTCCTCTAGAAGGTCCAACTTGACACACAACTTGAATCCAACCAGACTGAACACTGACTCCAGGTACAGACCTGATTTCATTACTTAAAAACAATCAAAGTATTGCACATAATACATAATGTATTAAATTATAATGCAATACTTTTAATGTGAAATAGCTCCATTAAAAACATTCATTGTCATGGTAGTGCACGTTTTAATCCAAAAGCATATTCAAATACACAGTTGAATATCCACAGAAAATAAGATTACACACTTTGTTCATATGTAACTCTTCCTCTACAATAATGACGATCACTTTCATGTTTCCTATCATTTTATTAGGGACAGACGATCCTGAAGGACACAGCTGTGATGACCATGTTCTGTCTCTTATGGCAAAGCAGAAATATAAAACACTGGGTTCTTATCTAAAGTGTTTCAAATCAGATCTCCACCATGTTGCTGCTGAGGACATCAGGTGCTGCAGTTCTTCATCTATGAAGAGAAAAAACGCACTGTTAAAGAATGTTTTGTGTTGTGTATAAAGCACAACAGATTTCAGATAGAACTGTTGTACTGTGGTCTTGGTTTATATCCTCATGGTGAAATGTACATATTTTAAGTCCCTTCTGATAAAAGTGCTGAAAGAAATACAACATTGTACAAATACATAAAATGTCTTTCTACCTCATCAGTACTATTCAAGGTGATAATCTCCCACAGACCTATTGATAACAGTCCAAATCAAGTCTTTCCACTTCTCTCAGTGTGAAAACATAATTCTATAATTAATTTGAGAACTGTTTACAACACTGATGTGTGGAGATTAAAATCATACCTAAACTGTCTAATTCACTGTAAAACTCCATGACATTCGCAGGCCATCTGTAGTTAAGGGAGCAACGCATGGAGTGATGTGTAGATTACTAGTTTGATGATGCATGAGGAGAGGCGGTGGTCGAGTGGCAGAAACTTGGACTATGGGCAGAGAAGGTCTCTGGTTCGTCTTTGGTTCGACTCCATGGAGAGACAACAAAAGTCGAACCTGGATTGATCTGTCCAAAAATCCAAGAGTCTCCCTACCCTCTCTAGTGCCCATGAGCAAGGCACCTCACTTCCCCAACATCTGCTCCCCCGAGCGCCGTACATGGTCGCTCACTGCTCTGTGTGTCCTGCACCAGATGGGTAAAAAGCAGCGATTAAATTTCCCTACCTGCATGAGTGTGCCTTTGCATGTCTGTGCATGTGTTTGGGATGAATAAATGGATTTTAATCTTAATCTTTTAATCTTAATCAGTTGTCTTCCATTTGACCAGCATGAAGCTGCAGATCTCCACCATGTTGCTGCTGGGGACATCAGGAGCTGCATTAATGAGGAGCAGAAGCGTACTGTTATGAATGTTTTGTGTTGTTTATGAAGCACTACATATTTCAGCTAGAACCGATGTACTAGGGTCTGGGTTTGTATCCTAATGGTTAAATGCACATACTTTATATCGCTTTTGATAAAACGTGACAAAGAAATACAACATTGTACACATAGATAAAATGTCTTTCTACCTCATCTGTAATATTCAAGGTGATGATCTCCCACAGAGCTGTTGATAACAGTCCACATCAAGTCTCTCCACTTCCCTCAGTGTGAAAACATAATTATATAATTAATTGGAGAAGTGTTTACAACACTGATGTGTGGACATTATAATCTTATCACTACTGTCTAATTCACTCTACAACTCCATGACAGACTAAATAAACGATGTGAAAATAGTAATGGCGGATATACCATCCTGTATCAGAATATTGGTGAAACAGTTACTATCACATGAAACGTACACGTGTAGCGTATTGATAGTAACTCATTAAAAAAAATAATGTCACAACCAAAACAAGACTGTGGAGTTATCTTGCTTCAATCTGTTCATTAGACGTGATAAATAAACGGTAACTTTTATAACAATTACATATTACCAAAAACTTGAGGCATGTAAGCATATGATGATAGATAAAGCAATAGGTTATGTTGGATAGTTTGAAGGTTACTTACCTCTAGTTCAACACCAGCGGCTGGCCAGAAGAAGTGGAGCGATCTTCCTTGCCGCACAGGGCAAACGCAGGCAATGTGGAGACGAGCGCTTGGTCATCGAACGTTCTCTCTTCCCCGACCGCAACAGACTTGAAATTGCCTGTGCTCGGGCCCGTTAGTGCTACAACGTAGCCCTAGTTATTATTATTATTTTTCTTAGCTTAAATGAATTGGCTTTTTGAGGGCTTTAATGTGCTCAAAAAGATGTAGGAGTTTGCAGCAAATTCGAAGGCGGCGTAAAATTACGTATTCTGGAGTATTTTGAAAAGGGCGTGGCAAAATGGCTCAAGAGCGCCACCTACGGAAAAGCCCCTCATTTAGCATTCACCGATCCTCAAAAAAAACAAAGATTATTGTGTATCATGACTAGATGCACAAAAAAGTCCATCAGTGCATTATGAATAACGCAACAGGAAGCCCGCCAGTTTGACTTTAGTGGCCATTTTGGTCATATTCCATATTTTTTCTTTGATGTACTTGTCGTACAGCTTTCATCAGATCAACTTCAAATTTAGACGATCGTCATCACAACAAATTGGAGATCTAAAGTTATTGAAAGATTACGTTTTAGCAAAACCGTCTGACCGTGGTGTGGCGTTAAAGTTTGATGAAACGCCATCAAAACACAAGCTTCCATATTTCAGACATATTTTGTCCAATTGAGTCCAAACTAGACACATTCGACTAGAGTCGCCACCAGAAGACATGGGTGCAGAAATTGTGACTTACAATCACAGCGCCCCCTGGTGGTAACGCGAAATGTCTTATTTTGGTACGTGTTATGTTTTTATGTACTACTCAGACAGCTTTCATCAGATCAACTTAAAAATTAGATGAGACTCTACAAAACAAGATGAAGATCTAAAGTTATCAGAATTTAAACTTTTCATCATACCGTGTGACCGTGGTGAGGTCTCAAAGTTCGACTAAACGCCAATATAAGCGAGCTTCTGTAACTTAGACATATTTTGTCCAATCGACTCCAAACTACACATATAAGACAAGAGTCGCGACCGGAAGACATCTACCTAGAAATCATGACTTAAAAGGAAAGCGCCCCCTGGTGGCATCAGGAAATGTCTTGTTTTGGTCATCTTACTCTTTGATGTATTTCCCTCCAGCCACTTTACTAAACCATGTCAAACTGTGTCAAATTGGTCTCAAGATATTGATAATGTAGGCATAACATTATTGTGACTTTTCATCATGCAGATTGTTAATGGCGTGGCATCAAAGTTCATCAGCTCATCATGACCTATGAAACCCATTTTAACAGAGTTACCCTGAACGCAGCATGAGACCGCTTTCGGTTTGTTACGTCTCACACTTGGATGTATTTCTCCTCATTCACTTTGCTAAACCATGTCAAACTGTGTCACATGGGTCTCAATATATTGATAATGTAGGCATAACATTGCTGTGAGTTTTCATCATGCGGATTATTCATAGCTTTGCAGCAGACTTCTTCAACTCGCCATGACAAACGAAGCTGCATTTAACACAGCTGCAAGTGAACGCCTCATGAGTTACGTCGTCACAAGCTGCGGAGCTGTGTATCACGAAGAACCGGAGAACGGTTGGCGAGTCTGGATGAGAGGACGGCGGCGGAGTCACTGTGGACGTTGTTCGCTCAGCAGGTTAGAGTGTGGGACTCAAAGCTTTTTTCCCCCGTCCGTCGTGTCTTTTCCTGTGTGAACTCTGCCGCTCTCAACAGCAGCACTGGCTATGAGCTAGCTCCTGCTACCTCCAACGAAGCATCTCTCAACTGCTACGTAAGTTAAACGGACACTTCTGACTGACTGTGATGATAAGCAAAAGAGACACTGTGGATGTGTGATGTGTTGTACTGCATTTGTTTGATCTGTTTACTAATACTAGCTCTAATAAATACTGTATAAATTATATTTTGCTCCTGAATTGAACTGTGTTAAAGGGGTTCACATGGAAAATATATGTTCAATTATGTAAAGGGTGATTTTTGTTACTATTATACTAATGGAGATTTAGCACTTGCTACACATTGTAAGAGCAGCTGTTCAAAGGAGCACTACGTCTTTTAAGGCTCTTTATTCAGAGTCACGGTGTTGATGTCCTGTCACGTGTTACAGTGAAAAATAACCGTGTCTCCCACCTTCAGTATTTAAATCGTTAATCTCAGACAGACTTCACTGAATTCTTTTGTTAAATATGAGTAAGTCATAGCCTTGTAACTTTACTAGAACAGACAGTGTCATACAGAGTTGTGGGTTTATATGCACTACCTATTTCCTAATCTGAAATGATTATGCTCTGATTAACTTTGAACTAATATTTTATTTTTACCATTTAAAAGTCTGTTAATTACTTAACCTGGCCCATGTATGACTTTACATATCTGTGTATTGGTTTCATGTTCCTCTAGAAGGTCCAACTTGACACACAACTTGAATCCAACCAGACTGAACACTGACTCCAGGTACAGACCTGATTTCATTACTTAAAAACAATCAAAGTATTGCACATAATACATAATGTATTAAATTATAATGCAATACTTTTAATGTGAAATAGCTCCATTAAAAACATTCATTGTCATGGTAGTGCACGTTTTAATCCAAAAGCATATTCAAATACACAGTTGAATATCCACAGAAAATAAGATTACACACTTTGTTCATATGTAACTCTTCCTCTACAATAATGACGATCACTTTCATGTTTCCTATCATTTTATTAGGGACAGACGAGCCTGAAGGACACAGCTGTGATGACCATGTTCTGTCTCTTATGGCAAAGCAGAAATATAAAACACTGGGTTCTTATCTAAAGTGTATCAAATCAGATCTCCACCATGTTGCTGCTGAGGACATCAGGTGCTGCAGTTCTTCATCTATGAAGAGAAAAAACGCACTGTTAAAGAATGTTTTGTGTTGTGTATAAAGCACAACAGATTTCAGATAGAACTGTTGTACTGTGGTCTTGGTTTATATCCTCATGGTGAAATGTACATATTTTAAGTCCCTTCTGATAAAAGTGCTGAAAGAAATACAACATTGTACAAATACATAAAATGTCTTTCTACCTCATCAGTACTATTCAAGGTGATAATCTCCCACAGACCTATTGATAACAGTCCAAATCAAGTCTTTCCACTTCTCTCAGTGTGAAAACATAATTCTATAATTAATTTGAGAACTGTTTACAACACTGATGTGTGGAGATTAAAATCATACCTAAACTGTCTAATTCACTGTAAAACTCCATGACATTCGCAGGCCATCTGTAGTTAAGGGAGCAACGCATGGAGTGATGTGTAGATTACTAGTTTGATGATGCATGAGGAGAGGCGGTGGTCGAGTGGCAGAAACTTGGACTATGGGCAGAGAAGGTCTCTGGTTCGTCTTTGGTTCGACTCCATGGAGACAACAAAAGTCGAACCTGGATTGATCTGTCCAAAAATCCAAGAGTCTCCCTACCCTCTCTAGTGCCCATGAGCAAGGCACCTCACTCCCCCAACATCTGCTCCCCCGAGTGCCGTACATGGTCGCTCACTGCTCTGTGTGTCCTGCACCAGATGGGTAAAAAGCAGCGATTAAATGTCCCTACCTGCATGAGTGTGCCTTTGCATGTCTGTGCATGTGTTTTGGATGAATACATGGATTTTAATCTTAATCTTTTAATCTTAATCAGTTGTCTTCCAGTTGACCAGCATGAAGCTGCAGATCTCCACCATGTTGCTGCTGGGGACATCAGGAGCTGCATTAATGAGGAGCAGAAGCGTACTGTTATGAATGTTTTGTGTTGTTTATGAAGCACTACTTATTTCAGCTAGAACCGATGTACTAGGGTCTGGGTTTGTATCCTAATGGTTAAATGCACATACTTTAAATCGCTTTTGATAAAATGTGACAAAGAAATACAACATTGTACACATAGATAAAATGTCTTTCTACCTCATCTGTAATATTCAAGGTGATGATCTCCCACAGAGCTGTTGATAACAGTCCACATCAAGTCTCTCCACTTCCCTCAGTGTGAAAACATAATTATATAATTAATTGGAGAAGTGTTTACAACACTGATGTGTGGACATTATAATGTTATCACTACTGTCTAATTCACTCTACAACTCCATGACAGACTAAATAAACGATGTGAAAATAGTAATGGCGGATATACCATCCTGTATCAGAATATTGGTGAAACAGTTACTATCACATGAAACGTACACGTGTAGCGTATTGATAGTAACTCATTAAAAAAAATAATGTCACAACCAAAACAAGACTGTCGAGTTATCTTGCTTCAATCTGTTCATTAGACGTGATAAATAAACGGTAACTTTTATAACAATTACATATTACAAAAAACTTGAGGCATGTAAGCATATGATGATAGATAAAGCAATATGTTATGTTGGATAGTTTCAAGGTTACTTACCTCTAGTTCAGCACCAGCGGCTGGCCAGAAGAAGTGGAGCGATCTTCCTTGCCGCACAGGGCAAACGCAGGCAATGTGGAGACGAGCGCTTGGTCATCGAACGTTCTCTCTTCCCCGACCGCAACAGACTTGAAATTGCCTGTGCTCGGGCCCGTTAGTGCTACAACGTAGCCCTAGTTAGGGCCCGAGCACCGAATGGTGAGAGGCCCTATTGAATCTGTAAGGATTTTTATTATTATTAGGGCCCGAGCACCGAAATCGGTGGGAGGCCCTATTGAAATTGAAATGATTATTATTATTATTATTATTATTTTTCTTAGCTTAAATGAATTGGCTTTTTGAGGGCTTTAATGTGCTCAAAAAGTTGTAGGAGTTTGCAGTAAATTCGAAGGCGGCGTAAAATTACGTATTCTGGAGTATTTTGAAAAGGGCGTGGCAAAATGGCTCAAGAGCGCCACCTACGGAAAAGCCCCTCATTTAGCATTCACCGATCCTCAAAAAAAACAAAGATTATTGTGTATCATGACTAGATGCACAAAAAAGTCCATCAGTGCATTATGAATAACGCAACAGGAAGCCCGCCAGTTTGACTTTAGTGGCCATTTTGGTCATATTCCATATTTTTTCTTTGATGTACTTGTCGTACAGCTTTCATCAGATCAACTTCAAATTTAGACGATCGTCATCACAACAAATTGGAGATCTAAAGTTATTGAAGGATTACGTTTTAGCAAAACCGTCTGACCGTGGTGTGGCGTTAAAGTTTGATGAAACGCCATCAAAACACAAGCTTCCATATTTCAGACATATTTTGTCCAATTGAGTCCAAACTAGACACATTCGACCAGAGTCGCCACCAGAAGACATGGGTGCAGAAATTGTGACTTACAATCACAGCGCCCCCTGGTGGTAACACGAAATGTCTTGTTTTGGTACGTGTTATGTTTTTATGTACTACTCAGACAGCTTTCATCAGATCAACTTAAAAATTAGACGAGACTCTACAAAACAAGATGAAGATCTAAAGTTATCAGAATTTAAACTTTTCATCATACCGTGTGCCCGTGGTGAGGTCTCAAAGTTCGACTAAACGCCAATATAAGCGAGCTTCTGTAACTTAGACATATTTTGTCCAATCGACTCCAAACTACACATATAAGACAAGAGTCGCGACCGGAAGACATCTACCTAGAAATCATGACTTAAAAGGAAAGCGCCCCCTGGTGGCATCAGGAAATGTCTTGTTTTGGTCATCTTACTCTTTGATGTATTTCCCTCCAGCCACTTTACTAAACCATGTCAAACTGTGTCAAATTGGTCTCAAGATATTGATAATGTAGGCATAACATTATTGTGACTTTTCATCATGCAGATTGTTAATGGCGTGGCATCAAAGTTCATCAGCTCACCATGACCAATGAAACCCATTTTAACAGAGTTACCCTGAACGCAGCATGAGACCGCTTTCGGTTTGTTACGTCTCACACTTGGATGTATTTCTCCTCATTCACTTTGCTAAACCATGTCAAACTGTGTCACATGGGTCTCAATATATTGATAATGTAGGCATAACATTGCTGTGAGTTTTCATCATGCGGATTATTCATAGCTTTGCAGCAGACTTCTTCAACTCGCCATGACAAACGAAGCTGCATTTAACACAGCTGCAAGTGAACGCCTCATGAGACTCTGAAAAAGTTACGTCGTCACAAGCTGCGGAGCTGTGTATCACGAAGAACCGGAGAACGGTTGGCGAGTCTGGATGAGAGGACGGCGGCGGAGTCACTGTGGACGTTGTTCGCTCAGCGGGTTAGAGTGTGGGACTCAAAGCTTTTTTCCCCTCTCCCGTTGTGTCTTTTCCTGTGTGAACTCTGCCGCTCTCAACAGCAGCACTGGCTATGAGCTAGCTCCTGCTAGCTCCAACGAAGCATCTCTCAACTGCTACGTAAGTTAAACGGACACTTCTGACTGACTGTGATGATAAGCAAAAGAGACACTGTGGATGTGTGATGTGTTGTACTGCATTTGTTTGATCTGTTTACTAATACTAGCTCTAATAAATACTGTATAAATTATATTTTGCTCCTGAATTGAACTGTGTTAAAGGGGTTCACATGGAAAATATATGTTCAATTATGTAAAGGGTGATTTTTGTTACTATTATACTAATGGAGATTTAGCACTTGCTACACATTGTAAGAGCAGCTGTTCAAAGGAGCACTACGTCTTTTAAGGCTCTTTATTCAGAGTCACGGTGTTGATGTCCTGTCACGTGTTACAGTGAAAAATAACCGTGTCTCCCACCTTCAGTATTTAAATCGTTAATCTCAGACTGACTTCACTGAATTCTTTTGTTAAATATGAGTAAGTCATAGCCTTGTACCTTTACTAGAACAGACAGTGTCATACAGAGTTGTGGGCTTATATGCACTACCTATTTCCTAATCTGAAATGATTATGCTCTGATTAACTTTGAACTAATATTTTATTTTTACCATTTAAAAGTCTGTTAATTACTTAACCTGGCCCATGTATGACTTTACATATCTGTGTATTGGTTTCATGTTCCTCTAGAAGGTCCAACTTGACACACAACTTGAATCCAACCAGACTGAACACTGACTCCAGGTACAGACCTGATTTCATTACTTAAAAACAATCAAAGTATTGCACATAATACATAATGTATTAAATTATAATGCAATACTTTTAATGTGAAATAGCTCCATTAAAAACATTCATTGTCATGGTAGTGCACGTTTTAATCCAAAAGCATATTCAAATACACAGTTGAATATCCACAGAAAATAAGATTACACACTTTGTTCATATGTAACTCTTCCTCTACAATAATGACGATCACTTTCATGTTTCCTATCATTTTATTAGGGACAGACGAGCCTGAAGGACACAGCTGTGATGACCATGTTCTGTCTCTTATGGCAAAGCAGAAATATAAAACACTGGGTTCTTATCTAAAGTGTATCAAATCAGATCTCCACCATGTTGCTGCTGAGGACATCAGGTGCTGCAGTTCTTCATCTATGAAGAGAAAAAACGCACTGTTAAAGAATGTTTTGTGTTGTGTATAAAGCACAACAGATTTCAGATAGAACTGTTGTACTGTGGTCTTGGTTTATATCCTCATGGTGAAATGTACATATTTTAAGTCCCTTCTGATAAAAGTGCTGAAAGAAATACAACATTGTACAAATACATAAAATGTCTTTCTACCTCATCAGTACTATTCAAGGTGATAATCTCCCACAGACCTATTGATAACAGTCCAAATCAAGTCTTTCCACTTCTCTCAGTGTGAAAACATAATTCTATAATTAATTTGAGAACTGTTTACAACACTGATGTGTGGAGATTAAAATCATACCTAAACTGTCTAATTCACTGTAAAACTCCATGACATTCGCAGGCCATCTGTAGTTAAGGGAGCAACGCATGGAGTGATGTGTAGATTACTAGTTTGATGATGCATGAGGAGAGGCGGTGGTCGAGTGGCAGAAACTTGGACTATGGGCAGAGAAGGTCTCTGGTTCGTCTTTGGTTCGACTCCATGGAGAGACAACAAAAGTCGAACCTGGATTGATCTGTCCAAAAATCCAAGAGTCTCCCTACCCTCTCTAGTGCCCATGAGCAAGGCACCTCACTCCCCCAACATCTGCTCCCCCGAGCGCCGTACATGGTCGCTCACTGCTCTGTGTGTCCTGCACCAGATGGGTAAAAAGCAGCGATTAAATTTCCCTACCTGCATGAGTGTGCCTTTGCATGTCTGTGCATGTGTTTGGGATGAATAAATGGATTTTAATCTTAATCTTTTAATCTTAATCAGTTGTCTTCCAGTTGACCAGCATGAAGCTGCAGATCTCCACCATGTTGCTGCTGGGGACATCAGGAGCTGCATTAATGAGGAGCAGAAGCGTACTGTTATGAATGTTTTGTGTTGTTTATGAAGCACTACTTATTTCAGCTAGAACCGATGTACTAGGGTCTGGGTTTGTATCCTAATGGTTAAATGCACATACTTTAAATCGCTTTTGATAAAACGTGACAAAGAAATACAACATTGTACACATAGATAAAATGTCTTTCTACCTCATCTGTAATATTCAAGGTGATGATCTCCCACAGAGCTGTTGATAACAGTCCACATCAAGTCTCTCCACTTCCCTCAGTGTGAAAACATAATTATATAATTAATTGGAGAAGTGTTTACAACACTGATGTGTGGACATTATAATGTTATCACTACTGTCTAATTCACTCTACAACTCCATGACAGACTAAATAAACAATGTGAAAATAGTAATGGCGGATATACCATCCTGTATCAGAATATTGGTGAAACAGTTACTATCACATGAAACGTACACGTGTAGCGTATTGATAGTAACTCATTAAAAAAAATAATGTCACAACCAAAACAAGACTGTCGAGTTATCTTGCTTCAATCTGTTCATTAGACGTGATAAATAAACGGTAACTTTTATAACAATTACATATTACAAAAAACTTGAGGCATGTAAGCATATGATGATAGATAAAGCAATAGGTTATGTTGGATAGTTTCAAGGTTACTTACCTCTAGTTCAGCACCAGCGGCTGGCCAGAAGAAGTGGAGCGATCTTCCTTGCCGCACAGGGCAAACGCAGGCAATGTGAAGACGAGCGCTTAGTCATCGAACGTTCTCTCTTCCCCGACCGCAACAGACTTGAAATTGCCTGTGCTCGGGCCCGTTAGTGCTACAACGTAGCCCTAGTTATTATTATTATTATTATTATTATTATTATTATTAGGGCCCGAGCACCGAAATCGGTGGGAGGCCCTATTGAAATTGAAATGATTATTATTATTATTATTATTATTATTTTTCTTAGCTTAAATGAATTGGCTTTTTGAGGGCTTTAATGTGCTCAAAAAGTTGTAGGAGTTTGCAGTAAATTCGAAGGCGGCGTAAAATTACGTATTCTGGAGTATTTTGAAAAGGGCGTGGCAAAATGGCTAAAGAGCGCCACCTACGGAAAAGCCCCTCATTTAGCATTCACCGATCCTCAAAAAAAACAAAGATTATTGTGTATCATGACTAGATGCACAAAAAAGTCCATCAGTGCATTATGAATAACGCAACAGGAAGCCCGCCAGTTTGACTTTAGTGGCCATTTTGGTCATATTCCATATTTTTTCTTTGATGTACTTGTCGTACAGCTTTCATCAGATCAACTTCAAATTTAGACGATCGTCATCACAACAAATTGGAGATCTAAAGTTATTGAAGGATTACGTTTTAGCAAAACCGTCTGACCGTGGTGTGGCGTTAAAGTTTGATTAAACGCCATCAAAACACGGGCTTCTATATCTCAGACTTATTTTGTCCTATCGAGTCCAAACTACACACATAAGACAAGAGTAGAGATATGAAGACATCTATACAGAAATCGTGACTTAAAGTGACAGCGCCCCCTGGTGACAGCAGGAAAAGTCTTGTTTTTGTCACGTTTTATGTTTTTATATACTAGTCGTACAGCTTTTATCAAATCAACTTAATATTTAGACGACTGTCATCACAACAAAATGAAGATCTAAAGTTATTGAAAGATCGACTTTTCGTCAAACCGTGTGATTGTGGCGTGGCGCTAAAGTTTGATGAGACTTCGGTGAAACGCACTAAAACACGAGCTTCTGTATCTTGGACATATTTTGTCTAATCAAGTCCAAACTAGACACATAAGACAATAGTTGCGATATGAAGACATCTATACAGAAATCGTGACTTAAAATGACAGCGCCCCCTGGTGGCAGCAGGAAATGTATAGCTGACACTCTGATGTATTCCTGCTCATCCAATATGCAAAACCATGTCAAACTTTGTTTAATGGGTCTCAAGACATTGATAATGTAGCCATAAGATTATTGTGACTTTTTATCATGCGGTTTATTAATGGCATGGCTTGAAAGTTCATCAGCTCGTCGGAGAGAGTCCCATTGAATCCCATGTTAAAATGCCCAATTTTAGAGTAGAATTAAACCTGTTTACAGCATTATTCAAACTTTGGTTTTAGTCTCAATCGCTATGTTCTTCCTTCATTAAAACTCTGAGGGGGTGAACTTTTTCGTAACTACCTCTATATCGCTATAATAAGCGATATAGTGGTTTGAAATTTACGTGACGTCACAGTGAGCTGCGCCCTCCCTTCTCCTTACTTTTTCCTGTGTCATTGAACACAACTCGAGACTTTCGAAACCTCCCACTCAGTATCGGATGAATAACACAGTTTGATGTTTTGCTTGTTCTGCTGACGGACACGTTAAAGACGTCTGCGCTCCCGTTTCTGTGGTAAGTCAAAGTCAGTATTTTATTTAGATGTGTAGAAGTGATTCGCAGGGTGTTTTAGTACCATGCATTCGAGCTAACGTCCGTTAGCATGGAGGCTAAATACGAACTCCGATCTGGGGCATTAACTCCTGTTTAATGCGAACGGCACTATTACCGACACACACCGATATGAACCGACATGAGTAGGTCCGCCCAGCAGTGGCATGCGTTAGTTTATGAGGTTAAATCTGAGACAGGAGACTGTGTGTGTCCGGTGAATTAGCTCCATCAGGATATCTATTGCTATAAAATGGTTTCACTCGCCAAGGCATTTGACTTGACAATGTTACACAGTTAGTTATTCTACTGAAACAGACTTACAGTGATCAATTGAAACGTGCGTATTTAAAGTCACATCTGTATTTTAAGAGCAGATGTTTAAAGGGGAATTCAACTTCCAAAGCTCTTTATTCAGAGTATTGTTATGATGTCTTACAGAGAAAGCTAAACGTTCTGCTGCCTGCACTGTTTACATTGTAATCTCAGGCAGATTTCACTGAATTGTTCTGTTAAATATAAATAAATTATAGCCTTGTATCTTTATTAGAACAGACAGTGTAATAGAGAATTTGATGCTGATGTACACTAACTATTTCCTAAGCTGAAATGATTATGATCTGTTTAACTTTGAAGTAATACACTTCCTTTTTTACCATTTAAAGTGTGTTAAGGACTTAACCTGGCACATGTATGACTTTACACATTTGTATATTTATGTTGAAATTTTCTCTAGCATGTCCAGCATGAGACAACTGGAATTCAACCACATTGAACACCGACTTCAGGTACAGACCTCTTTTCATTAATTACAAACAACCATGGCAAAGTACTGCACATAATACATTGTGTATTAAATAATATATGCAATACTTTGAATGTGAAATAACTCCATACTGTACATTCATTGTCATGGTAGTGCACGTTTTAATCCAAAAGCATATTCAAATACACAGTTGAATATCCACAGAAAATAAGATTACACACTTTGTTCATATGTTACTCTTCCTCTACAATAATGACGATCACTTTCATGTTTCCTATCATTTTATTAGGGACAGACGAGCCTGAAGGACACAGCTGTGATGACCATGTTCTGTCTCTTATGGCAAAGCAGAAATATAAAACACTGGGTTCTTATCTAAAGTGTATCAAATCAGATCTCCACCATGTTGCTGCTGAGGACATCAGGTGCTGCAGTTCTTCATCTATGAAGAGAAAAAACGCACTGTTAAAGAATGTTTTGTGTTGTGTATAAAGCACAACAGATTTCAGATAGAACTGTTGTACTGTGGTCTTGGTTTATATCCTCATGGTGAAATGTACATATTTTAAGTCCCTTCTGATAAAAGTGCTGAAAGAAATACAACATTGTACAAATACATAAAATGTCTTTCTACCTCATCAGTACTATTCAAGGTGATAATCTCCCACAGACCTATTGATAACAGTCCAAATCAAGTCTTTCCACTTCTCTCAGTGTGAAAACATAATTCTATAATTAATTTGAGAACTGTTTACAACACTGATGTGTGGAGATTAAAATCATACCTAAACTGTCTAATTCACTGTAAAACTCCATGACATTCGCAGGCCATCTGTAGTTAAGGGAGCAACGCATGGAGTGATGTGTAGATTACTAGTTTGATGATGCATGAGGAGAGGCGGTGGTCGAGTGGCAGAAACTTGGACTATGGGCAGAGAAGGTCTCTGGTTCGTCTTTGGTTCGACTCCATGGAGAGACAACAAAAGTCGAACCTGGATTGATCTGTCCAAAAATCCAAGAGTCTCCCTACCCTCTCTAGTGCCCATGAGCAAGGCACCTCACTCCCCCAACATCTGCTCCCCCGAGCGCCGTACATGGTCGCTCACTGCTCTGTGTGTCCTGCACCAGATGGGTAAAAAGCAGCGATTAAATTTCCCTACCTGCATGAGTGTGCCTTTGCATGTCTGTGCATGTGTTTGGGATGAATAAATGGATTTTAATCTTAATCTTTTAATCTTAATCAGTTGTCTTCCAGTTGACCAGCATGAAGCTGCAGATCTCCACCATGTTGCTGCTGGGGACATCAGGAGCTGCATTAATGAGGAGCAGAAGCGTACTGTTATGAATGTTTTGTGTTGTTTATGAAGCACTACTTATTTCAGCTAGAACCGATGTACTAGGGTCTGGGTTTGTATCCTAATGGTTAAATGCACATACTTTAAATCGCTTTTGATAAAACGTGACAAAGAAATACAACATTGTACACATAGATAAAATGTCTTTCTACCTCATCTGTAATATTCAAGGTGATGATCTCCCACAGAGCTGTTGATAACAGTCCACATCAAGTCTCTCCACTTCCCTCAGTGTGAAAACATAATTATATAATTAATTGGAGAAGTGTTTACAACACTGATGTGTGGACATTATAATGTTATCACTACTGTCTAATTCACTCTACAACTCCATGACAGACTAAATAAACGATGTGAAAATAGTAATGGCGGATATACCATCCTGTATCAGAATATTGGTGAAACAGTTACTATCACATGAAACGTACACGTGTAGCGTATTGATAGTAACTCATTAAAAAAAATAATGTCACAACCAAAACAAGACTGTCGAGTTATCTTGCTTCAATCTGTTCATTAGACGTGATAAATAAACGGTAACTTTTATAACAATTACATATTACAAAAAACTTGAGGCATGTAAGCATATGATGATAGATAAAGCAATAGGTTATGTTGGATAGTTTCAAGGTTACTTACCTCTAGTTCAGCACCAGCGGCTGGCCAGAAGAAGTGGAGCGATCTTCCTTGCCGCACAGGGCAAACGCAGGCAATGTGGAGACGAGCGCTTGGTCATCGAACGTTCTCTCTTCCCCGACCGCAACAGACTTGAAATTGCCTGTGCTCGGGCCCGTTAGTGCTACAACGTAGCCCTAGTTATTATTATTTCCCTTTGGGGGGCTTTTTCAGGGTCTAGACATGCTCAAAAAGTTATGAAACTTTGCAGGAAATTCAAGGTCTGCGGATATTTTAGTATTCTGGAGTAATTGGAATTGGGCGTGGCAAAATGGCTCTACAGCGCCCCCTGGAACCAGCCCCTAGGTTTCCACATAACGGATTTTCATCAAAATCTGGATATAGGTGTATCGTGACCAGTCATGAAAAAAAGTCTCATGGAGCATTATGAAAAACGCAACAGGAAGTCCGCCATTTTGCTTTTAGTGGCCATTTTGGCAATATCCCACATTTTTACTTTTACGTACTTGTCCCAGGGCTTTCATCAGATCAACTTCAAATTCAGATGAGTGTCATCACAACAAGATGGAGATAAAAAATGATTGAGGGATTTTTTTTTTATCACACCGTGTGACCGTGGCATGGCGTTAAAAATTGGTTACACGCCATCAAAACACGGGCATCTGTATCTCGGACATACATGTTCCAATCAAGTCCAAACTAGACATGTAAGACAATAGTCCCCGCCTGATGACATCTATGCATAACTGATGACTTAAATCCGCAGCGCCCCCTGGTGGCAACAGGAAATGTCTTGTTTTTTGCTTGTCTTACACTTGGATGAATTTCTCCTCATCCACTGACCTCAACCATGTCAAACTGTATCAAATGGGTCCCAAGACATTGACAATGAAGACATAAGATTACCGTGACTTTTCGTCAAACGCCATATGAATGGCGTGGCATTAAAGTTCATCAACTCGCCGTGAAACACGAAATTGCTGTAACTTCAGTGTTCATGATTCTATCTCTCTCAAACTACATGTGTGTAACAACAGCCCCCCCCTGAAGATATTCATATGGTTTCAAGAAATGGGCGTGGCAAAAAAACTGACCAGCGCCCCCTATAGGGCAACCCCGGCACTACGATGGCCGACATTTATACAAATCTATCGGGACATGTGTCGTTTCATAACAAACAAAAAAATATCTTGGATAGGTATGCTTGACCAAACAGGGAGGCCGCCATTTTGGATTAAGTGGCCATTTTTTTCCCATATTCCACATTTTTACTTGATGCACTTGTCCCAGGGCTTTCATCAGATTAACTTCAAATTAAGATCAGTGCCATCACAACAAGATGGAGATAAGAAGTGATTAAGAGATTGACCTTTCGTCACACCGTGTGACTGTGGCGTGGCGTCTTGAGTTTGATTAAACGCCATCAAAACACGAGGTTCTGTATCTCGGACATACATTGTCCAATCGAGTCCAAACTAGACATGTTAGACAAGGGTGCCATCCTGATGACATCTACACAGAAATTATGACTTGAAATTACAGCGCCCCCTGGTGGCTACAGGAAGTGACATGTTTTATACTTTGATGAACTGCTCCTGGCTGATTTACAATATACAGCTCAAATCAGATCAGTCAAGTCATTAGATCATGGTCAGCATTGTGACGTTTCCTCAAACCGTGTAAACATTGATGTGCGGCGAAGGATTTTCCTTCGCCAAAGGACACGATGTTATCATAACTCCACTGTGCATTGTCCTATCACTACAAAACTTCTGTCACATGGTCAGAGTCCAAGCCTGAACAGCTCTATGTGTCAATATTTCCTCAGTGTCATAGCGCCACCTACTGATTCGCCAGGAAACAGGAAGTACTTTGTTAATCCACTCTGCATTATCCAACCGGCTCCAAACTACTGACCTATGATCACAATCCTGAATAGAACAGCTCCATATATGAATATTAGTTCAGGATCATAGCGCCACCTATTGATCAGTGTGAAAACTAAGTTGCGGAAACATTGTCCAATTGACACAAAATTTCTCACGCTACATCAGAGCGCCTACTTGAACAGATCTATATGTCTGTGCGTAATAATAGTGATGGCGCCACCTACTGGCAAACCTACTGCCGCAGAGCGCAAAACGCATGCAACGTGGAGAAGTGCATGCTCGATCGATGATGTGCGCTTGGTCATCGATCGCTCTCTCCACCGACCGCAACAGGCTTCAACGTGCGGGTGCTCGGGCCCGCAAGTGCTACAACGTAGCCCTAGTTATTAGGGCCCGAGCACCGAAATCGGTGGGAGGCCCTATTGAAATTGAAATGATTATTAGGGCCCGAGCACCGAAATCGGTGGGAGGCCCTATTGAAATTGAAATGATTATTATTATTATTATTATTATTTTTCTTAGCTTAAATGAATTGGCTTTTTGAGGGCTTTAATGTGCTCAAAAAGTTGTAGGAGTTTGCAGCAAATTCGAAGGCGGCGTAAAATTACGTATTCTGGAGTATTTTGAAAAGGGCGTGGCAAAATGGCTCAAGAGCGCCACCTACGGAAAAGCCCCTCATTTAGCATTCACCGATCCTCAAAAAAAACAAAGACTATTGTGTATCATGAGTAGATGCACAAAAAAGTCCATCAGTGCATTATGAGTAACGCAACAGGAAGCCCGCCAGTTTAACTTTAGTGGCCATTTTGGTCATATTCCATATTTTTTCTTTGATGTACTTGTCGTACAGCTTTCATCAGATCAACTTCAAATTTAGACGATCGTCATCACAACAAATTGGAGATCTAAAGTTATTGAAGGATTACGTTTTAGCAAAACCGTCTGACCGTGGTGTGGCGTTAAAGTTTGATGAAACGCCATCAAAACACAAGCTTCCATATTTCAGACATATTTTGTCCAATTGAGTCCAAACTAGACACATACGACAAGAGTCGCCACCAGAAGACATCGGTGCAGAAATTGTGACTTACAATCACAGCGCCCCCTGGTGGCAACAGGAAATGTCTTGTTTTTGGTACGTGTTATGTTTTTATGTACTACTCAGACAGCTTTCATCAGATCAACTTAAAAATTAGATGAGACTCTTCAAAACAAGATGAAGATCTAAAGTTATCAATATTTAAACTTTTCATCATACCGTGTGACCGTGGTGAGGTCTCAAAGTTCGACTAAACGCCAATATAAGCGAGCTTCTGTAACTTAGACATATTTTGTCCAATCGACTCCAAACTACACATATAAGACAAGAGTCGCGACCGAAAGACATCTACCTAGAAATCATGACTTAAAAGGAAAGCGCCCCCTGGTGGCATCAGGAAATGTCTTGTTTTGGTCATCTTACTCTTTGATGTATTTCCCTCCAGCCACTTTACTAAACCATGTCAAACTGTGTCAAATTGGTCTCAAGATATTGATAATGTAGGCATAACATTACTGTGACTTTTCATCATGCGGATTGTTAATGGCTTGGCATCAAAGTTCATCAGCTCACCATGACCAATGAAACCCATTTTAACAGAGTTACATGAACGCAGCATGAGACCGCTTTCAGTTTGTTACGTCTCACACTTGGATGTATTTCTCCTCATTCACTTTGCTAAACCATGTCAAACTGTGTCACATGGGTCTCAATATATTGATAATGTAGGCATAACATTGCTGTGAGTTTTCATCATGCGGATTATTCATAGCTTTGCAGCAGACTTCTTCAACTCGCCATGACAAACGAAGCTGCATTTAACACAGCTGCAAGTGAACGCCTCATGAGACTGAAAAAAGTTACGTCGTCACAAGCTGCGGAGCTGTGTATCACGAAGAACCGGAGAACGGTTGGCGAGTCTGGATGAGAGGACGGCGGCGGAGTCACTGTGGACGTTGTTCGCTCAGCAGGTTAGAGTGTGGGACGCTCTCAAAGCTTTTTTCCCCCGTCCGTCGTGTCTTTTCCTGTGTGAACTCTGCCGCTCTCAACAGCAGCACTGGCTATGAGCTAGCTCCTGCTAGCTCCAACGAAGCATCTCTCAACTGCTACGTAAGTTAAACGGACACTTCTGACTGACTGACTGACTGTGATGATAAGCAAAAGAGACACTGTGGACTGACTTTGCAGAGTCAATTCCGTAGCGACATTGAGACTGCATGCTGGTGCACGTGTGATGTGTTGTACTGCATTTGTTTGATCTGTTTACTAATACTAGCTCTAATAAATACTGTATAAATTATATTTTGCTCCTGAATTGAACTGTGTTAAAGGGGTTCACATGGAAAATATATGTTCAATTATGTAAAGGGTGATTTTTGTTACTATTATACTAATGGAGATTTAGCACTTGATACACATTGTAAGAGCAGCTGTTCAAAGGAGCACTACGTCTTTTAAGGCTCTTTATTCAGAGTCACGGTGTTGATGTCCTGTCACGTGTTACAGTGAAAAATAACCGTGTCTCCCACCTTCAGTATTTAAATCGTTAATCTCAGACAGACTTCACTGAATTCTTTTGTTAAATATGAGTAAGTCATAGCCTTGTAACTTTACTAGAACAGACAGTGTCATACAGAGTTGTGGGCTTATATGCACTACCTATTTCCTAATCTGAAATGATTATGCTCTGATTAACTTTGAATTAATATTTTATTTTTACCATTTAAAAGTCTGTTAATTACTTAACCTGGCCCATGTATGACTTTACATATCTGTGTATTGGTTTCATGTTCCTCTAGAAGGTCCAACTTGACACACAACTTGAATCCAACCAGACTGAACACTGACTCCAGGTACAGACCTGATTTCATTACTTAAAAACAATCAAAGTATTGCACATAATACATAATGTATTTAATTATAATGCAATACTTTTAATGTGAAATAGCTCCATTAAAAACATTCATTGTCATGGTAGTGCACGTTTTAATCCAAAAGCATATTCAAATACACAGTTGAATATCCACAGAAAATAAGATTACACACTTTGTTCATATGTAACTCTTCCTCTACAATAATGACGATCACTTTCATGTTTCCTATCATTTTATTAGGGACAGACGATCCTGAAGGACACAGCTGTGATGACCATGTTCTGTCTCTTATGGCAAAGCAGAAATATAAAACACTGGGTTCTTATCTAAAGTGTTTCAAATCAGATCTCCACCATGTTGCTGCTGAGGACATCAGGTGCTGCAGTTCTTCATCTATGAAGAGAAAAAACGCACTGTTAAAGAATGTTTTGTGTTGTGTATAAAGCACAACAGATTTCAGATAGAACTGTTGTACTGTGGTCTTGGTTTATATCCTCATGGTGAAATGTATATATTTTAAGTCCCTTCTGATAAAAGTGCTGAAAGAAATACAACATTGTACAAATACATAAAATGTCTTTCTACCTCATCAGTACTATTCAAGGTGATAATCTCCCACAGACCTATTGATAACAGTCCAAATCAAGTCTTTCCACTTCTCTCAGTGTGAAAACATAATTCTATAATTAATTTGAGAACTGTTTACAACACTGATGTGTGGAGATTAAAATCATACCTAAACTGTCTAATTCACTGTAAAACTCCATGACATTCGCAGGCCATCTGTAGTTAAGGGAGCAACGCATGGAGTGATGTGTAGATTACTAGTTTGATGATGCATGAGGAGAGGCGGTGGTCGAGTGGCAGAAACTTGGACTATGGGCAGAGAAGGTCTCTGGTTCGTCTTTGGTTCGACTCCATGGAGAGACAACAAAAGTCGAACCTGGATTGATCTGTCCAAAAATCCAAGAGTCTCCCTACCCTCTCTAGTGCCCATGAGCAAGGCACCTCACTCCCCCAACATCTGCTCCCCCGAGCGCCGTACATGGTCGCTCACTGCTCTGTGTGTCCTGCACCAGATGGGTAAAAAGCAGCGATTAAATTTCCCTACCTGCATGAGTGTGCCTTTGCATGTCTGTGCATGTGTTTGGGATGAATAAATGGATTTTAATCTTAATCTTTTAATCTTAATCAGTTGTCTTCCATTTGACCAGCATGAAGCTGCAGATCTCCACCATGTTGCTTCTGGGGACATCAGGAGCTGCATTAATGAGGAGCAGAAGCGTACTGTTATGAATGTTTTGTGTTGTTTATGAAGCACTACATATTTCAGCTAGAACCGATGTACTAGGGTCTGGGTTTGTATCCTAATGGTTAAATGCACATACTTTAAATCGCTTTTGATAAAACGTGACAAAGAAATACAACATTGTACACATAGATAAAATGTCTTTCTACCTCATCTGTAATATTCAAGGTGATGATCTCCCACAGAGCTGTTGATAACAGTCCACATCAAGTCTCTCCACTTCCCTCAGTGTGAAAACATAATTATATAATTAATTGGAGAAGTGTTTACAACACTGATGTGTGGACATTATAATCTTATCACTACTGTCTAATTCACTCTACAACTCCATGACAGACTAAATAAACGATGTGAAAATAGTAATGGCGGATATACCATCCTGTATCAGAATATTGGTGAAACAGTTACTATCACATGAAACGTACACGTGTAGCGTATTGATAGTAACTCATTAAAAAAAATAATGTCACAACCAAAACAAGACTGTGGAGTTATCTTGCTTCAATCTGTTCATTAGACGTGATAAATAAACGGTAACTTTTATAACAATTACATATTACCAAAAACTTGAGGCATGTAAGCATATGATGATAGATAAAGCAATAGGTTATGTTGGATAGTTTGAAGGTTACTTACCTCTAGTTCAGCACCAGCGGCTGGCCAGAAGAAGTGGAGCGATCTTCCTTGCCGCACAGGGCAAACGCAGGCAATGTGGAGACGAGCGCTTGGTCATCGAACGTTCTCTCTTCCCCGACCGCAACAGACTTGAAATTGCCTGTGCTCGGGCCCGTTAGTGCTACAACGTAGCCCTAGTTATTATTATTAGGGCCCGAGCACCGAAATCGGTGGGAGGCCCTATTGAAATTGAAATGATTATTATTATTATTATTATTATTTTTCTTAGCTTAAATGAATTGGCTTTTTGAGGGCTTTAATGTGCTCAAAAAGTTGTAGGAGTTTGCAGTAAATTCGAAGGCGGCGTAAAATTACGTATTCTGGAGTATTTTGAAAAGGGCGTGGCAAAATGGCTCAAGAGCGCCACCTACGGAAAAGCCCCTCATTTAGCATTCACCGATTCTCAAAAAAAACAAAGATTATTGTGTATCATGACTAGATGCACAAAAAAGTCCATCAGTGCATTATGAATAACGCAACAGGAAGCCCGCCAGTTTGACTTTAGTGGCCATTTTGGTCATATTCCATATTTTTTCTTTGATGTACTTGTCGTACAGCTTTCATCAGATCAACTTCAAATTTAGACGATCGTCATCACAACAAATTGGAGATCTAAAGTTATTGAAGGATTACGTTTTAGCAAAACCGTCTGACCGTGGTGTGGCGTTAAAGTTTGATGAAACGCCATCAAAACACGGGCTTCTATATCTCAGACTTATTTTGTCCTATCGAGTCCAAACTACACACATAAGACAAGAGTAGAGATATGAAGACATCTATACAGAAATCGTGACTTAAAGTGACAGCGCCCCCTGGTGACAGCAGGAAAAGTCTTGTTTTTGTCACGTTTTATGTTTTTATATACTAGTCGTACAGCTTTTATCAAATCAACTTAATATTTAGACGACTGTCATCACAACAAAATGAAGATCTAAAGTTATTGAAAGATCGACTTTTCGTCAAACCGTGTGATTGTGGCGTGGCGCTAAAGTTTGATGAGACTTCGGTGAAACGCACTAAAACACGAGCTTCTGTATCTTGGACATATTTTGTCTAATCAAGTCCAAACTAGACACATAAGACAATAGTTGCGATATGAAGACATCTATACAGAAATCGTGACTTAAAATGACAGCGCCCCCTGGTGGCAGCAGGAAATGTATAGCTGACACTCTGATGTATTCCTGCTCATCCAATATGCAAAACCATGTCAAACTTTGTTTAATGGGTCTCAAGACATTGATAATGTAGCCATAAGATTATTGTGACTTTTTATCATGCGGTTTATTAATGGCATGGCTTGAAAGTTCATCAGCTCGTCGGAGAGAGTCCCATTGAATCCCATGTTAAAATGCCCAATTTTAGAGTAGAATTAAACCTGTTTACAGCATTATTCAAACTTTGGTTTTAGTCTCAATCGCTATGTTCTTCCTTCATTAAAACTCTGAGGGGGTGAACTTTTTCGTAACTACCTCTATATCGCTATAATAAGCGATATAGTGGTTTGAAATTTACGTGACGTCACAGTGAGCTGCGCCCTCCCTTCTCCTTACTTTTTCCTGTGTCATTGAACACAACTCGAGACTTTCGAAACCTCCCACTCAGTATCGGATGAATAACACAGTTTGATGTTTTGCTTGTTCTGCTGACGGACACGTTAAAGACGTCTGCGCTCCCGTTTCTGTGGTAAGTCAAGCTCAGTATTTTATTTAGATGTGTAGAAGTGATTCGCAGGGTGTTTTAGTACCATGCATTCGAGCTAACGTCCGTTAGCATGGAGGCTAAATACGAACTCCGATCTGGGGCATTAACTCCTGTTTAATGCGAACGGCACTATTACCGACACACACCGATATGAACCGACATGAGTAGGTCCGCCCAGCAGTGGCATGCGTTAGTTTATGAGGTTAAATCTGAGACAGGAGACTGTGTGTGTCCGGTGAATTAGCTCCATCAGGATATCTATTGCTATAAAATGGTTTCACTCGCCAAGGCATTTGACTTGACAATGTTACACAGTTAGTTATTCTACTGAAACAGACTTACAGTGATCAATTGAAACGTGCGTATTTAAAGTCACATCTGTATTTTAAGAGCAGATGTTTAAAGGGGAATTCAACTTCCAAAGCTCTTTATTCAGAGTATTGTTATGATGTCTTACAGAGAAAGCTAAACGTTCTGCTGCCTGCACTGTTTACATTGTAATCTCAGGCAGATTTCACTGAATTGTTCTGTTAAATATAAATAAATTATAGCCTTGTATCTTTATTAGAACAGACAGTGTAATAGAGAATTTGATGCTGATGTACACTAACTATTTCCTAAGCTGAAATGATTATGATCTGTTTAACTTTGAAGTAATACACTTCCTTTTTTACCATTTAAAGTGTGTTAAGGACTTAACCTGGCACATGTATGACTTTACATATCTGTGTATTGGTTTCATGTTCCTCTAGAAGGTCCAACTTGACACACAACTTGAATCCAACCAGACTGAACACTGACTCCAGGTACAGACCTGATTTCATTACTTAAAAACAATCAAAGTATTGCACATAATACATAATGTATTAAATTATAATGCAATACTTTTAATGTGAAATAGCTCCATTAAAAACATTCATTGTCATGGTAGTGCACGTTTTAATCCAAAAGCATATTCAAATACACAGTTGAATATCCACAGAAAATAAGATTACACACTTTGTTCATATGTAACTCTTCCTCTACAATAATGACGATCACTTTCATGTTTCCTATCATTTTATTAGGGACAGACGAGCCTGAAGGACACAGCTGTGATGACCATGTTCTGTCTCTTATGGCAAAGCAGAAATATAAAACACTGGGTTCTTATCTAAAGTGTATCAAATCAGATCTCCACCATGTTGCTGCTGAGGACATCAGGTGCTGCAGTTCTTCATCTATGAAGAGAAAAAACGCACTGTTAAAGAATGTTTTGTGTTGTGTATAAAGCACAACAGATTTCAGATAGAACTGTTGTACTGTGGTCTTGGTTTATATCCTCATGGTGAAATGTACATATTTTAAGTCCCTTCTGATAAAAGTGCTGAAAGAAATACAACATTGTACAAATACATAAAATGTCTTTCTACCTCATCAGTACTATTCAAGGTGATAATCTCCCACAGACCTATTGATAACAGTCCAAATCAAGTCTTTCCACTTCTCTCAGTGTGAAAACATAATTCTATAATTAATTTGAGAACTGTTTACAACACTGATGTGTGGAGATTAAAATCATACCTAAACTGTCTAATTCACTGTAAAACTCCATGACATTCGCAGGCCATCTGTAGTTAAGGGAGCAACGCATGGAGTGATGTGTAGATTACTAGTTTGATGATGCATGAGGAGAGGCGGTGGTCGAGTGGCAGAAACTTGGACTATGGGCAGAGAAGGTCTCTGGTTCGTCTTTGGTTCGACTCCATGGAGAGACAACAAAAGTCGAACCTGGATTGATCTGTCCAAAAATCCAAGAGTCTCCCTACCCTCTCTAGTGCCCATGAGCAAGGCACCTCACTCCCCCAACATCTGCTCCCCCGAGCGCCGTACATGGTCGCTCACTGCTCTGTGTGTCCTGCACCAGATGGGTAAAAAGCAGCGATTAAATTTCCCTACCTGCATGAGTGTGCCTTTGCATGTCTGTGCATGTGTTTGGGATGAATAAATGGATTTTAATCTTAATCTTTTAATCTTAATCAGTTGTCTTCCAGTTGACCAGCATGAAGCTGCAGATCTCCACCATGTTGCTGCTGGGGACATCAGGAGCTGCATTAATGAGGAGCAGAAGCGTACTGTTATGAATGTTTTGTGTTGTTTATGAAGCACTACTTATTTCAGCTAGAACCGATGTACTAGGGTCTGGGTTTGTATCCTAATGGTTAAATGCACATACTTTAAATCGCTTTTGATAAAACGTGACAAAGAAATACAACATTGTACACATAGATAAAATGTCTTTCTACCTCATCTGTAATATTCAAGGTGATGATCTCCCACAGAGCTGTTGATAACAGTCCACATCAAGTCTCTCCACTTCCCTCAGTGTGAAAACATAATTATATAATTAATTGGAGAAGTGTTTACAACACTGATGTGTGGACATTATAATGTTATCACTACTGTCTAATTCACTCTACAACTCCATGACAGACTAAATAAACAATGTGAAAATAGTAATGGCGGATATACCATCCTGTATCAGAATATTGGTGAAACAGTTACTATCACATGAAACGTACACGTGTAGCGTATTGATAGTAAGTCATTAAAAAAAATAATGTCACAACCAAAACAAGACTGTCGAGTTATCTTGCTTCAATCTGTTCATTAGACGTGATAAATAAACGGTAACTTTTATAACAATTACATATTACAAAAAACTTGAGGCATGTAAGCATATGATGATAGATAAAGCAATAGGTTATGTTGGATAGTTTCAAGGTTACTTACCTCTAGTTCAGCACCAGCGGCTGGCCAGAAGAAGTGGAGCGATCTTCCTTGCCGCACAGGGCAAACGCAGGCAATGTGGAGACGAGCGCTTGGTCATCGAACGTTCTCTCTTCCCCGACCGCAACAGACTTGAAATTGCCTGTGCTCGGGCCCGTTAGTGCTACAACGTAGCCCTAGTTATTATTATTTTTCTTCGCTCAGTGAATTGGCTTTTTGAGGGCTTTAACGTGCTCAAAAAGTTTCTAAAGTGTACAGTAAATTACAAATGTGCGCAAGTTTACGTTTTCTGAAGTATTTTGAAAAGGGCGTGGCAAAATGGCTCAAGAGCGCCACCTACGGAAAAGCCCCTCATTTAGCATTCACCGATCCTCAAAAAAAACATAGACTATTGTGTCTCATGACAAGATGCACAAAAAAGTCCATCAGTGCATTATGAATAACGCAGCAGGAAGCCCGCCAGTTTGACTTTAGTGGCCATTTCGGTCATATTCCATATTTTTTCTTTGATGTACTTGTCGTACAGCTTTCATCAGATCAACTTCAAATTTAGACGATCGTCATCACAACAAATTGGAGATCTAAAGTTATTGAAGGATTACGTTTTAGCAAAACCGTCTGACCGTGGTGTGGCGTTAAAGTTTGATGAAACGCCATCAAAACACAAGCTTCCATATTTCAGACATATTTTGTCCAATTGAGTCCAAACTAGACACATACGACAAGATTCGCCACCAGAAGACATCGGTGCAGAAATTGTGACTTACAATCACAGCGCCCCCTGGTGGCAACAGGAAATGTCTTGTTTTTGGTACGTGTTATGTTTTTATGTACTACTCAGACAGCTTTCATCAGATCAACTTAAAAATTAGATGAGACTCTACAAAACAAGATGAAGATCTAAAGTTATCAATATTTAAACTTTTCATCATACCGTGTGACCGTGGTGAGGTCTCAAAGTTCGACTAAACGCCAATATAAGCGAGCTTCTGTAACTTAGACATATTTTGTCCAATCGACTCCAAACTACACATATAAGACAAGAGTCGCGACCGGAAGACATCTACCTAGAAATCATGACTTAAAAGGAAAGCGCCCCCTGGTGGCATCAGGAAATGTCTTGTTTTGGTCATCTTACTCTTTGATGTATTTCCCTCCAGCCACTTTACTAAACCATGTCAAACTGTGTCAAATTGGTCTCAAGATATTGATAATGTAGGCATAACATTATTGTGACTTTTCATCATGCAGATTGTTAATGGCGTGGCATCAAAGTTCATCAGCTCACCATGACCAATGAATCCCATTTTAACAGAGTTACCTTGAACGCAGCATGAGACCGCTTTCGGTTTGTTACGTCTCACACTTGGATGTATTTCTCCTCATTCACTTTGCTAAACCATGTCAAACTGTGTCACATGGGTCTCAATATATTGATAATGTAGGCATAACATTGCTGTGAGTTTTCATCATGCGGATTATTCATAGCTTTGCAGCAGACTTCTTCAACTCGCCATGACAAACGAAGCTGCATTTAACACAGCTGCAAGTGAACGCCTCATGAGACTCTGAAAAAGTTACGTCGTCACAAGCTGCGGAGCTGTGTATCACGAAGAACCGGAGAACGGTTGGCGAGTCTGGATGAGAGGACGGCGGCGGAGTCACTGTGGACGTTGTTCGCTCAGCAGGTTAGAGTGTGGGACGCACTCAAAGCTTTTTTCCCCCGTCCGTCGTGTCTTTTCCTGTGTGAACTCTGCCGCTCTCAACAGCAGCACTGGCTATGAGCTAGCTCCTGCTAGCTCCAACGAAGCATCTCTCAACTGCTACGTAAGTTAAACGGACACTTCTGACTGACTGACTGACTGTGATGATAAGCTAAAGAGACACTGTGGACTGACTTTGCAGAGTCAATTCCGTAGCGACATTGAGACTGCATGCTGGTGCACGTGTGATGTGTTGTACTGCATTTGTTTGATCTGTTTACTAATACTAGCTCTAATAAATACTGTATAAATTATATTTTGCTCCTGAATTGAACTGTGTTAAAGGGGTTCACATGGAAAATATATGTTCAATTATGTAAAGGGTGATTTTTGTTACTATTATACTAATGGAGATTTAGCACTTGATACACATTGTAAGAGCAGCTGTTCAAAGGAGCACTACGTCTTTTAAGGCTCTTTATTCAGAGTCACGGTGTTGATGTCCTGTCACGTGTTACAGTGAAAAATAACCGTGTCTCCCACCTTCAGTATTTAAATCGTTAATCTCAGACAGACTTCACTGAATTCTTTTGTTAAATATGAGTAAGTCATAGCCTTGTAACTTTACTAGAACAGACAGTGTCATACAGAGTTGTGGGCTTATATGCACTACCTATTTCCTAATCTGAAATGATTATGCTCTGATTAACTTTGAACTAATATTTTATTTTTACCATTTAAAAGTCTGTTAATTACTTAACCTGGCCCATGTATGACTTTACATATCTGTGTATTGGTTTCATGTTCCTCTAGAAGGTCCAACTTGACACACAACTTGAATCCAACCAGACTGAACACTGACTCCAGGTACAGACCTGATTTCATTACTTACAAACAATCAAAGTATTGCACATAATACATAATGTATTAAATTATAATGCAATACTTTTAATGTGAAATAGCTCCATTAAAAACATTCATTGTCATGGTAGTGCACGTTTTAATCCAAAAGCATATTCAAATACACAGTTGAATATCCACAGAAAATAAGATTACACACTTTGTTCATATGTAACTCTTCCTCTACAATAATGACGATCACTTTCATGTTTCCTATCATTTTATTAGGGACAGACGAGCCTGAAGGACACAGCTGTGATGACCATGTTCTGTCTCTTATGGCAAAGCAGAAATATAAAACACTGGGTTCTTATCTAAAGTGTATCAAATCAGATCTCCACCATGTTGCTGCTGAGGACATCAGGTGCTGCAGTTCTTCATCTATGAAGAGAAAAAACGCACTGTTAAAGAATGTTTTGTGTTGTGTATAAAGCACAACAGATTTCAGATAGAACTGTTGTACTGTGGTCTTGGTTTATATCCTCATGGTGAAATGTACATATTTTAAGTCCCTTCTGATAAAAGTGCTGAAAGAAATACAACATTGTACAAATACATAAAATGTCTTTCTACCTCATCAGTACTATTCAAGGTGATAATCTCCCACAGACCTATTGATAACAGTCCAAATCAAGTCTTTCCACTTCTCTCAGTGTGAAAACATAATTCTATAATTAATTTGAGAACTGTTTACAACACTGATGTGTGGAGATTAAAATCATACCTAAACTGTCTAATTCACTGTAAAACTCCATGACATTCGCAGGCCATCTGTAGTTAAGGGAGCAACGCATGGAGTGATGTGTAGATTACTAGTTTGATGATGCATGAGGAGAGGCGGTGGTCGAGTGGCAGAAACTTGGACTAAGGGCAGAGAAGGTCTCTGGTTCGTCTTTGGTTCGACTCCATGGAGAGACAACAAAAGTCGAACCTGGATTGATCTGTCCAAAAATCCAAGAGTCTCCCTACCCTCTCTAGTGCCCATGAGCAAGGCACCTCACTCCCCCAACATCTGCTCCCCCGAGCGCCGTACATGGTCGCTCACTGCTCTGTGTGTCCTGCACCAGATGGGTAAAAAGCAGCGATTAAATTTCCCTACCTGCATGAGTGTGCCTTTGCATGTCTGTGCATGTGTTTGGGATGAATAAATGGATTTTAATCTTAATCTTTTAATCTTAATCAGTTGTCTTCCAGTTGACCAGCATGAAGCTGCAGATCTCCACCATGTTGCTGCTGGGGACATCAGGAGCTGCATTAATGAGGAGCAGAAGCGTACTGTTATGAATGTTTTGTGTTGTTTATGAAGCACTACTTATTTCAGCTAGAACCGATGTACTAGGGTCTGGGTTTGTATCCTAATGGTTAAATGCACATACTTTAAATCGCTTTTGATAAAACGTGACAAAGAAATACAACATTGTACACATAGATAAAATGTCTTTCTACCTCATCTGTAATATTCAAGGTGATGATCTCCCACAGAGCTGTTGATAACAGTCCACATCAAGTCTCTCCACTTCCCTCAGTGTGAAAACATAATTATATAATTAATTGGAGAAGTGTTTACAACACTGATGTGTGGACATTATAATGTTATCACTACTGTCTAATTCACTCTACAACTCCATGACAGACTAAATAAACGATGTGAAAATAGTAATGGCGGATATACCATCCTGTATCAGAATATTGGTGAAACAGTTACTATCACATGAAACGTACACGTGTAGCGTATTGATAGTAACTCATTAAAAAAAATAATGTCACAACCAAAACAAGACTGTCGAGTTATCTTGCTTCAATCTGTTCATTAGACGTGATAAATAAACGGTAACTTTTATAACAATTACATATTACAAAAAACTTGAGGCATGTAAGCATATGATGATAAAGCAATAGGTTATGTTGGATAGTTTCAAGGTTACTTACCTCTAGTTCAGCACCAGCGGCTAGCCAGAAGAAGTGGAGCGATCTTCCTTGCCGCACAGGGCAAACGCAGGCAATGTGGAGACGAGCGCTTGGTCATCGAACGTTCTCTCTTCCCCGACCGCAACAGACTTGAAATTGCCTGTGCTCGGGCCCGTTAGTGCTACAACGTAGCCCTAGTTATTATTATTTTTCTTAGCTTAAATGAATTGGCTTTTTGAGGGCTTTAATGTGCTCAAAAAGTTGTAGGAGTTTGCAGTAAATTCGAAGGCGGCGTAAAATTACGTATTCTGGAGTATTTTGAAAAGGGCGTGGCAAAATGGCTCAAGAGCGCCACCTACGGAAAAGCCCCTCATTTAGCATTCACCGATCCCCAAAAAAAACAAAGATTATTGTGTATCATGACTAGATGCACAAAAAAGCCCATCAGTGCATTATGAATAACGCAACAGGAAGCCCGCCAGTTTGACTTTAGTGGCCATTTTGGTCATATTCCATATTTTTTCTTTGATGTACTTGTCGTACAGCTTTCATCAGATCAACTTCAAATTTAGACGATCGTCATCACAACAAATTGGAGATCTAAAGTTATTGAAGGATTACGTTTTAGCAAAACCGTCTGACCGTGGTGTGGCGTTAAAGTTTGATGAAACGCCATCAAAACACAAGCTTCCATATTTCAGACATATTTTGTCCAATTGAGTCCAAACTAGACACATTCGACAAGAGTCGCCACCAGAAGACATGGGTGCAGAAATTGTGACTTACAATCACAGCGCCCCCTGGTGGTAACGCGAAATGTCTTGTTTTGGTACGTGTTATGTTTTTATGTACTACTCAGACAGCTTTCATCAGATCAACTTAAAAATTAGATGAGACTCTACAAAACAAGATGAAGATCTAAAGTTATCAGAATTTAAACTTTTCATCATACCGTGTGACCGTGGTGAGGTCTCAAAGTTCGACTAAACGCCAATATAAGCGAGCTTCTGTAACTTAGACATATTTTGTCCAATCGACTCCAAACTACACATATAAGACAAGAGTCGCGACCGGAAGACATCTACCTAGAAATCATGACTTAAAAGGAAAGCGCCCCCTGGTGGCATCAGGAAATGTCTTGTTTTGGTCATCTTACTCTTTGATGTATTTCCCTCCAGCCACTTTACTAAACCATGTCAAACTGTGTCAAATTGGTCTCAAGATATTGATAATGTAGGCATAACATTATTGTGACTTTTCATCATGCAGATTGTTAATGGCGTGGCATCAAAGTTCATCAGCTCACCATGACCAATGAAACCCATTTTAACAGAGTTACCCTGAACGCAGCATGAGACCGCTTTCGGTTTGTTACGTCTCACACTTGGATGTATTTCTCCTCATTCACTTTGCTAAACCATGTCAAACTGTGTCACATGGGTCTCAATATATTGATAATGTAGGCATAACATTGCTGTGAGTTTTCATCATGCGGATTATTCATAGCTTTGCAGCAGACTTCTTCAACTCGCCATGACAAACGAAGCTGCATTTAACACAGCTGCAAGTGAACGCCTCATGAGACTCTGAAAAAGTTACGTCGTCACAAGCTGCGGAGCTGTGTATCACGAAGAACCGGAGAACGGTTGGCGAGTCTGGATGAGAGGACGGCGGCGGAGTCACTGTGGACGTTGTTCGCTCAGCAGGTTAGAGTGTGGGACTCAAAGCTTTTTTCCCCTCTCCCGTTGTGTCTTTTCCTGTGTGAACTCTGCCGCTCTCAACAGCAGCACTGGCTATGAGCTAGCTCCTGCTAGCTCCAACGAAGCATCTCTCAACTGCTACGTAAGTTAAACGGACACTTCTGACTGACTGTGATGATAAGCAAAAGAGACACTGTGGATGTGTGATGTGTTGTACTGCATTTGTTTGATCTGTTTACTAATACTAGCTCTAATAAATACTGTATAAATTATATTTTGCTCCTGAATTGAACTGTGTTAAAGGGGTTCACATGGAAAATATATGTTCAATTATGTAAAGGGTGATTTTTGTTACTATTATACTAATGGAGATTTAGCACTTGCTACACATTGTAAGAGCAGCTGTTCAAAGGAGCACTACGTCTTTTAAGGCTCTTTATTCAGAGTCACGGTGTTGATGTCCTGTCACGTGTTACAGTGAAAAATAACCGTGTCTCCCACCTTCAGTATTTAAATCGTTAATCTCAGACAGACTTCACTGAATTCTTTTGTTAAATATGAGTAAGTCATAGCCTTGTAACTTTACTAGAACAGACAGTGTCATACAGAGTTGTGGGCTTATATGCACTACCTATTTCCTAATCTGAAATGATTATGCTCTGATTAACTTTGAACTAATATTTTATTTTTACCATTTAAAAGTCTGTTAATTACTTAACCTGGCCCATGTATGACTTTACATATCTGTGTATTGGTTTCATGTTCCTCTAGAAGGTCCAACTTGACACACAACTTGAATCCAACCAGACTGAACACTGACTCCAGGTACAGACCTGATTTCATTACTTAAAAACAATCAAAGTATTGCACATAATACATAATGTATTAAATTATAATGCAATACTTTTAATGTGAAATAGCTCCATTAAAAACATTCATTGTCATGGTAGTGCACGTTTTACTCCAAAAGCATATTCAAATACACAGTTGAATATCCACAGAAAATAAGATTACACACTTTGTTCATATGTAACTCTTCCTCTACAATAATGACGATCACTTTCATGTTTCCTATCATTTTATTAGGGACAGACGAGCCTGAAGGACACAGCTGTGATGACCATGTTCTGTCTCTTATGGCAAAGCAGAAATATAAAACACTGGGTTCTTATCTAAAGTGTATCAAATCAGATCTCCACCATGTTGCTGCTGAGGACATCAGGTGCTGCAGTTCTTCATCTATGAAGAGAAAAAACGCACTGTTAAAGAATGTTTTGTGTTGTGTATAAAGCACAACAGATTTCAGATAGAACTGTTGTACTGTGGTCTTGGTTTATATCCTCATGGTGAAATGTACATATTTTAAGTCCCTTCTGATAAAAGTGCTGAAAGAAATACAACATTGTACAAATACATAAAATGTCTTTCTACCTCATCAGTACTATTCAAGGTGATAATCTCCCACAGACCTATTGATAACAGTCCAAATCAAGTCTTTCCACTTCTCTCAGTGTGAAAACATAATTCTATAATTAATTTGAGAACTGTTTACAACACTGATGTGTGGAGATTAAAATCATACCTAAACTGTCTAATTCACTGTAAAACTCCATGACATTCGCAGGCCATCTGTAGTTAAGGGAGCAACGCATGGAGTGATGTGTAGATTACTAGTTTGATGATGCATGAGGAGAGGCGGTGGTCGAGTGGCAGAAACTTGGACTATGGGCAGAGAAGGTCTCTGGTTCGTCTTTGGTTCGACTCCATGGAGAGACAACAAAAGTCGAACCTGGATTGATCTGTCCAAAAATCCAAGAGTCTCCCTACCCTCTCTAGTGCCCATGAGCAAGGCACCTCACTCCCCCAACATCTGCTCCCCCGAGCGCCGTACATGGTCGCTCACTGCTCTGTGTGTCCTGCACCAGATGGGTAAAAAGCAGCGATTAAATTTCCCTACCTGCATGAGTGTGCCTTTGCATGTCTGTGCATGTGTTTGGGATGAATAAATGGAGTTTAATCTTAATCTTTTAATCTTAATCAGTTGTCTTCCAGTTGACCAGCATGAAGCTGCAGATCTCCACCATGTTGCTGCTGGGGACATCAGGAGCTGCATTAATGAGGAGCAGAAGCGTACTGTTATGAATGTTTTGTGTTGTTTATGAAGCACTACTTATTTCAGCTAGAACCGATGTACTAGGGTCTGGGTTTGTATCCTAATGGTTAAATGCACATACTTTAAATCGCTTTTGATAAAACGTGACAAAGAAATACAACATTGTACACATAGATAAAATGTCTTTCTACCTCATCTGTAATATTCAAGGTGATGATCTCCCACAGAGCTGTTGATAACAGTCCACATCAAGTCTCTCCACTACCCTCAGTGTGAAAACATAATTATATAATTAATTGGAGAAGTGTTTACAACACTGATGTGTGGACATTATAATGTTATCACTACTGTCTAATTCACTCTACAACTCCATGACAGACTAAATAAACGATGTGAAAATGGTAATGGCGGATATACCATCCTGTATCAGAATATTGGTGAAACAGTTACTATCACATGAAACGTACACGTGTAGCGTATTGATAGTAACTCATTAAAAAAAATAATGTCACAACCAAAACAAGACTGTCGAGTTATCTTGCTTCAATCTGTTCATTAGACGTGATAAATAAACGGTAACTTTTATAACAATTACATATTACAAAAAACTTGAGGCATGTAAGCATATGATGATAGATAAAGCAATAGGTTATGTTGGATAGTTTCAAGGTTACTTACCTCTAGTTCAGCACCAGCGGCTGGCCAGAAGAAGTGGAGCGATCTTCCTTGCCGCACAGGGCAAACGCAGGCAATGTGGAGACGAGCGCTTGGTCATCGAACGTTCTCTCTTCCCCGACCGCAACAGACTTGAAATTGCCTGTGCTCGGGCCCGTTAGTGCTACAACGTAGCCCTAGTTATTATTATTTCCCTTTGGGGGGCTTTTTCAGGGTCTAGACATGCTCAAAAAGTTATGAAACTTTGCAGGAAATTCAAGGTCTGCGGATATTTTAGTATTCTGGAGTAATTGGAATTGGGCGTGGCAAAATGGCTCTACAGCGCCCCCTGGAACCAGCCCCTAGGTTTCCACATAACGGATTTTCATCAAAATCTGGATATAGGTGTATCGTGACCAGTCATGAAAAAAAGTCTCATGGAGCATTATGAAAAACGCAACAGGAAGTCCGCCATTTTGCTTTTAGTGGCCATTTTGGCAATATCCCACATTTTTACTTTTACGTACTTGTCCCAGGGCTTTCATCAGATCAACTTCAAATTCAGATGAGTGTCATCACAACAAGATGGAGATAAAAAATGATTGAGGGATTTTTTTTTTATCACACCGTGTGACCATGGCATGGCGTTAAAAATTGGTTACACGCCATCAAAACACGGGCATCTGCATCTCGGACATACATGTTCCAATCAAGTCCAAACTAGACATGTAAGACAAAAGTCCCCGCCTGATGACATCTATGCATAAATGATGACTTAAAACCTTAGCGCCCCCTGGTGGCAACAGGAAATGTCTTGTTTTTTGCTTGTCTTACACTTGGATGAATTTCTCCTCATCCACTGACCTCAACCATGTCAAACTGTATCAAATGGGTCCCAAGACATTGACAATGAAGACATAAGATTACCGTGACTTTTCGTCAAACGCCATATGAATGGCGTGGCATCAAAGTTCATCAACTCGCCGTGAAACACGAAATTGCTGTAACTTCAGTGTTCATGATTCTATCTCTCTCAAACTACATGTGTGTAACAACAGCCCCCCCCTGAAGATATTCATATGGTTTTAAGAAATGGGCGTGGCAAAAAAACTGACCAGCGCCCCCTATAGGGCAACCACGGCACTACGATGGCCGACATTTATACAAATCTATCGGGACATGTGTCGTTTCATAACAAACAAAAAAATATCTTGGATAGGTATGCTTGACCAAACAGGGAGGCCGCCATTTTGGATTAAGTGGCCATTTTTATTCCATATTCCACATTTTTACTTGATGCACTTGTCCCAGGGCTTTCATCAGATTAACTTCAAATTAAGATCAGTGCCATCACAACAAGATGGAGATAAAAAGTGATTAAGAGATTGACCTTTCGTCACACCGTGTGACCGTGGCGTGGCGTCTTGAGTTTGATTAAACGCCATCAAAACACGAGGTTCTGTATCTCGGACATACATTGTCCAATCGAGTCCAAACTAGACATGTAAGACAAGGGTGCCATCCTGATGACATCTACACAGAAATTATGACTTGAAATTACAGCGCCCCCTGGTGGCTACAGGAAGTGACATGTTTTATACTTTGATGAACTGCTCCTGGCTGATTTACAATATACAGCTCAAATCAGATCAGTCAAGTCATTAGATCATGGTCAGAATTGTGACGTTTCCTCAAACCGTGTAAACATTGATGTGCGGCGAAGGATTTTCCTTCACCAAAGGACACGATGTTATCATAACTCCACTGTGCATTGTCCTATCACTACCAAACTTCTGTCACATGATAAGAGTAAAAGCCTGAACAGCTCTATGTGTCAATATTTCCTCAGTGTCATAGCGCCACCTACTGATTCACCAGGAAACAGGAAGTACTTTGTTAATCCACTCTGCATTATCCAACCGGCTCCAAACTACTGACCTATGATCACAATACTGATCTGAACAGCTCCACATATAAATATTAGTTCAGGGTCATAGCGCCACCTACTGATCAGTGTGAAAATTAAGTTGTGTTAACATTGTCCAATTGACACAAAATTGCTCACGCTACATCAGAGCGCCTACATGAACAGATATATATGTCTGTGCGTAATAATAGTGATGGCGCCATCTAATGGCAAGCCTACTGCCGCAGAGCGCAAAACGCATGCAACGTGGAGAAGTGCATGCTCGATCGATGATGTGCGCTTGGTCATCGATCGCTCTCTCCACCGACCGCAACAGGCTTCAACGTGCGGGTGCTCGGGCCCGCAAGTGCTACAACGTAGCCCTAGTTATTAGGGCCCGAGCACCGAAATCGGTGGGAGGCCCTATTGAAATTGAAATGATTATTATTATTATTATTATTATTTTTCTTAGCTTAAATGAATTGGCTTTTTGAGGGCTTTAATGTGCTCAAAAAGTTGTAGGAGTTTGCAGTAAATTCGAAGGCGGCGTAAAATTACGTATTCTGGAGTATTTTGAAAAGGGCGTGGCAAAATGGCTCAAGAGCGCCACCTACGGAAAAGCCCCTCATTTAGCATTCACCGATCCTCAAAAAAAACAACGATTATTGTGTATCATGACTAGATGCACAAAAAAGTCCATCAGTGCATTATGAATAACGCAACAGGAAGCCCGCCAGTTTGACTTTAGTGGCCATTTTGGTCATATTCCATATTTTTTCTTTGATGTACTTGTCGTACAGCTTTCATCAGATCAACTTCAAATTTAGACGATCGTCATCACAACAAATTGGAGATCTAAAGTTATTGAAGGATTACGTTTTAGCAAAACCGTCTGACCGTGGTGTGGCGTTAAAGTTTGATGAAACGCCATCAAAACACAAGCTTCCATATTTCAGACATATTTTGTCCAATTGAGTCCAAACTAGACACATTCGACAAGAGTCGCCACCAGAAGACATGGGTGCAGAAATTGTGACTTACAATCACAGCGCCCCCTGGTGGTAACGCGAAATGTCTTATTTTGGTACGTGTTATGTTTTTATGTACTACTCAGACAGCTTTCATCAGATCAACTTAAAAATTAGATGAGACTCTACAAAACAAGATGAAGATCTAAAGTTATCAGAATTTAAACTTTTCATCATACCGTGTGACCGTGGTGAGGTCTCAAAGTTCGACTAAACGCCAATATAAGCGAGCTTCTGTAACTTAGACATATTTTGTCCAATCGACTCCAAACTACACATATAAGACAAGAGTCGCGACCGGAAGACATCTACCTAGAAATCATGACTTAAAAGGAAAGCGCCCCCTGGTGGCATCAGGAAATGTCTTGTTTTGGTCATCTTACTCTTTGATGTATTTCCCTCCAGCCACTTTACTAAACCATGTCAAACTGTGTCAAATTGGTCTCAAGATATTGATAATGTAGGCATAACATTATTGTGACTTTTCATCATGCAGATTGTTAATGGCGTGGCATCAAAGTTCATCAGCTCACCATGACCTATGAAACCCATTTTAACAGAGTTACCCTGAACGCAGCATGAGACCGCTTTCGGTTTGTTACGTCTCACACTTGGATGTATTTCTCCTCATTCACTTTGCTAAACCATGTCAAACTGTGTCACATGGGTCTCAATATATTGATAATGTAGGCATAACATTGCTGTGAGTTTTCATCATGCGGATTATTCATAGCTTTGCAGCAGACTTCTTCAACTCGCCATGACAAACGAAGCTGCATTTAACACAGCTGCAAGTGAACGCCTCATGAGTTACGTCGTCACAAGCTGCGGAGCTGTGTATCACGAAGAACCGGAGAACGGTTGGCGAGTCTGGATGAGAGGACGGCGGCGGAGTAACTGTGGACGTTGTTCGCTCAGCAGGTTAGAGTGTGGGACTCAAAGGTTTTTGTCCCCTCTCCCGTTGTGTCTTTTCCTGTGTGAACTCTGCCGCTCTCAACAGCAGCACTGGCTATGAGCTAGCTCCTGCTAGCTCCGACGAAGCATCTCTCAACTGCTACGTAAGTTAAACGGACACTTCTGACTGACTGTGATGATAAGCAAAAGAGACACTGTGGATGTGTGATGTGTTGTACTGCATTTGTTTGATCTGTTTACTAATACTAGCTCTAATAAATACTGTATAAATTATATTTTGCTCCTGAATTGAACTGTGTTAAAGGGGTTCACATGGAAAATATATGTTCAATTATGTAAAGGGTGATTTTTGTTACTATTATACTAATGGAGATTTAGCACTTGCTACACATTGTAAGAGCAGCTGTTCAAAGGAGCACTACGTCTTTTAAGGCTCTTTATTCAGAGTCACGGTGTTGATGTCCTGTCACGTGTTACAGTGAAAAATAACCGTGTCTCCCACCTTCAGTATTTAAATCGTTAATCTCAGACAGACTTCACTGAATTCTTTTGTTAAATATGAGTAAGTCATAGCCTTGTACCTTTACTACAACAGACAGTGTCATACAGAGTTGTGGGCTTATATGCACTACCTATTTCCTAATCTGAAATGATTATGCTCTGATTAACTTTGAACTAATATTTTATTTTTACCATTTAAAAGTCTGTTAATTACTTAACCTGGCCCATGTATGACTTTACATATCTGTGTATTGGTTTCATGTTCCTCTAGAAGGTCCAACTTGACACACAACTTGAATCCAACCAGACTGAACACTGACTCCAGGTACAGACCTGATTTCATTACTTAAAAACAATCAAAGTATTGCACATAATACATAATGTATTAAATTATAATGCAATACTTTTAATGTGAAATAGCTCCATTAAAAACATTCATTGTCATGGTAGTGCACGTTTTAATCCAAAAGCATATTCAAATACACAGTTGAATATCCACAGAAAATAAGATTACACACTTTGTTCATATGTAACTCTTCCTCTACAATAATGACGATCACTTTCATGTTTCCTATCATTTTATTAGGGACAGACGAGCCTGAAGGACACAGCTGTGATGACCATGTTCTGTCTCTTATGGCAAAGCAGAAATATAAAACACTGGGTTCTTATCTAAAGTGTATCAAATCAGATCTCCACCATGTTGCTGCTGAGGACATCAGGTGCTGCAGTTCTTCATCTATGAAGAGAAAAAACGCACTGTTAAAGAATGTTTTGTGTTGTGTATAAAGCACAACAGATTTCAGATAGAACTGTTGTACTGTGGTCTTGGTTTATATCCTCATGGTGAAATGTACATATTTTAAGTCCCTTCTGATAAAAGTGCTGAAAGAAATACAACATTGTACAAATACATAAAATGTCTTTCTACCTCATCAGTACTATTCAAGGTGATAATCTCCCACAGACCTATTGATAACAGTCCAAATCAAGTCTTTCCACTTCTCTCAGTGTGAAAACATAATTCTATAATTAATTTGAGAACTGTTTACAACACTGATGTGTGGAGATTAAAATCATACCTAAACTGTCTAATTCACTGTAAAACTCCATGACATTCGCAGGCCATCTGTAGTTAAGGGAGCAACGCATGGAGTGATGTGTAGATTACTAGTTTGATGATGCATGAGGAGAGGCGGTGGTCGAGTGGCAGAAACTTGGACTATGGGCAGAGAAGGTCTCTGGTTCGTCTTTGGTTCGACTCCATGGAGAGACAACAAAAGTCGAACCTGGATTGATCTGTCCAAAAATCCAAGAGTCTCCCTACCCTCTCTAGTGCCCATGAGCAAGGCACCTCACTCCCCCAACATCTGCTCCCCCGAGCGCCGTACATGGTCGCTCACTGCTCTGTGTGTCCTGCACCAGATGGGTAAAAAGCAGCGATTAAATTTCCCTACCTGCATGAGTGTGCCTTTGCATGTCTGTGCATGTGTTTGGGATGAATAAATGGATTTTAATCTTAATCTTTTAATCTTAATCAGTTGTCTTCCAGTTGACCAGCATGAAGCTGCAGATCTCCACCATGTTGCTGCTGGGGACATCAGGAGCTGCATTAATGAGGAGCAGAAGCGTACTGTTATGAATGTTTTGTGTTGTTTATGAAGCACTACTTATTTCAGCTAGAACCGATGTACTAGGGTCTGGGTTTGTATCCTAATGGTTAAATGCACATACTTTAAATCGCTTTTGATAAAACGTGACAAAGAAATACAACATTGTACACATAGATAAAATGTCTTTCTACCTCATCTGTAATATTCAAGGTGATGATCTCCCACAGAGCTGTTGATAACAGTCCACATCAAGTCTCTCCACTTCCCATAGTGTGAAAACATAATTATATAATTAATTGGAGAAGTGTTTACAACACTGATGTGTGGACATTATAATGTTATCACTACTGTCTAATTCACTCTACAACTCCATGACAGACTAAATAAACGATGTGAAAATAGTAATGACGGATGTACCATCCTGTATCAGAATATTGGTGAAACAGTTACTATCACATGAAACGTACACGTGTAGCGTATTGATAGTAACTCATTAAAAAAAATAATGTCACAACCAAAACAAGACTGTGGAGTTATCTTGCTTCAATCTGTTCATTAGACGTGATAAATAAACGGTAACTTTTATAACAATTACATATTACAAAAAACTTGAGGCATGTAAGCATATGATGATAGATAAAGCAATAGGTTATGTTGGATAGTTTCAAGGTTACTTACCTCTAGTTCAGCACCAGCGGCTGGCCAGAAGAAGTGGAGCGATCTTCCTTGCCGCACAGGGCAAACGCAGGCAATGTGGAGACGAGCGCTTGGTCATCGAACGTTCTCTCTTCCCCGACCGCAACAGACTTGAAATTGCCTGTGCTCGGGCCCGTTAGTGCTACAACGTAGCCCTAGTTAGGGCCCGAGCACCGAAATCGGTGGGAGGCCCTATTGAAATTGAAATGATTATTATTATTATTATTATTATTATTTTTCTTAGCTTAAATGAATTGGCTTTTTGAGGGCTTTAATGTGCTCAAAAAGTTGTAGGAGTTTGCAGTAAATTCGAAGGCGGCGTAAAATTACGTATTCTGGAGTATTTTGAAAAGGGCGTGGCAAAATGGCTCAAGAGCGCCACCTACGGAAAAGCCCCTCATTTAGCATTCACCGATCCTCAAAAAAAACAAAGATTATTGTGTATCATTACTAGACGCAGAAAAAAGTCCATCAGTGCATTATGAATAACGCAACAGGAAGCCCGCCAGTTTGACTTTAGTGGCCATTTTGGTCATATTCCATATTTTTTCTTTGATGTACTTGTCGTACAGCTTTCATCAGATCAACTTCAAATTTAGAAGATCGTCATCACAACAAATTGGAGATCTAAAGTTATTGAAGGATTACGTTTTAGCAAAACCGTCTGACCGTGGTGTGGCGTTAAAGTTTGATGAAACGCCATCAAAACACAAGCTTCCATATTTCAGACATATTTTGTCCAATTGAGTCCAAACTAGACACATTCGACAAGAGTCGCCACCAGAAGACATGGGTGCAGAAATTGTGACTTACAATCACAGCGCCCCCTGGTGGTAACACGAAATGTCTTGTTTTGGTACGTGTTATGTTTTTATGTACTACTCAGAGAGCTTTCACCAGATCAACTTAAAAATTAGATGAGACTCTACAAAACAAGATAAAGATCTAAAGTTATCAGAATTTAAACTTTTCATCATACCGTGTGACCGTGGTGAGGTCTCAAAGTTCGACTAAACGCCAATATAAGCGAGCTTCTGTAACTTAGACATATTTTGTCCAATCGACTCCAAACTACACATATAAGACAAGAGTCGCGACCGGAAGACATCTACCTAGAAATCATGACTTAAAAGGAAAGCGCCCCCTGGTGGCATCAGGAAATGTCTTGTTTTGGTCATCTTACTCTTTGATGTATTTCCCTCCAGCCACTTTACTAAACCATGTCAAACTGTGTCAAATTGGTCTCAAGATATTGATAATGTAGGCATAACATTATTGTGACTTTTCATCATGCAGATTGTTAATGGCGTGGCATCAAAGTTCATCAGCTCACCATGACCAATGAAACCCATTTTAACAGAGTTACCCTGAACGCAGCATGAGACCGCTTTCGGTTTGTTACGTCTCACACTTGGATGTATTTCTCCTCATTCACTTCGCTAAACCATGTCAAACTGTGTCACATGGGTCTCAATATATTGATAATGTAGGCATAACATTGCTGTGAGTTTTCATCATGCGGATTATTCATAGCTTTGCAGCAGACTTCTTCAACTCGCCATGACAAACGAAGCTGCATTTAACACAGCTGCAAGTGAACGCCTCATGAGACTCTGAAAAATGTTACGTCGTCACAAGCTGCGGAGCTGTGTATCACGAAGAACCGGAGAACGGTTGGCGAGTCTGGATGAGAGGACGGCGGCGGAGTAACTGTGGACGTTGTTCGCTCAGCAGGTTAGAGTGTGGGACTCAAAGCTTTTTTCCCCTCTCCCGTTGTGTCTTTTCCTGTGTGAACTCTGCCGCTCTCAACAGCAGCACTGGCTATGAGCTAGCTCCTGCTAGCTCCAACGAAGCATCTCTCAACTGCTACGTAAGTTAAACGGACACTTCTGACTGACTGTGATGATAAGCAAAAGAGACACTGTGGATGTGTGATGTGTTGTACTGCATTTGTTTGATCTGTTTACTAATACTAGCTCTAATAAATACTGTATAAATTATATTTTGCTCCTGAATTGAACTGTGTTAAAGGGGTTCACATGGAAAATATATGTTAAATTATGTAAAGGGTGATTTTTGTTACTATTATACTAATGGAGATTTAGCACTTGCTACACATTGTAAGAGCAGCTGTTCAAAGGAGCACTACGTCTTTTAAGGCTCTTTATTCAGAGTCACGGTGTTGATGTCCTGTCACGTGTTACAGTGAAAAATAACCGTGTCTCCCACCTTCAGTATTTAAATCGTTAATCTCAGACAGACTTCACTGAATTCTTTTGTTAAATATGAGTAAGTCATAGCCTTGTAACTTTACTAGAACAGACAGTGTCATACAGAGTTGTGGGCTTATATGCACTACCTATTTCCTAATCTGAAATGATTATGCTCTGATTAACTTTGAACTAATATTTTATTTTTACCATTTAAAAGTCTGTTAATTACTTAGCCTGGCCCATGTATGACTTTACATATCTGTGTATTGGTTTCATGTTCCTCTAGAAGGTCCAACTTGACACACAACTTGAATCCAACCAGACTGAACACTGACTCCAGGTACAGACCTGATTTCATTACTTAAAAACAATCAAAGTATTGCACATAATACATAATGTATTAAATTATAATGCAATACTTTTAATGTGAAATAGCTCCATTAAAAACATTCATTGTCATGGTAGTGCACGTTTTAATCCAAAAGCATATTCAAATACACAGTTGAATATCCACAGAAAATAAGATTACACACTTTGTTCATATGTAACTCTTCCTCTACAATAATGACGATCACTTTCATGTTTCCTATCATTTTATTAGGGACAGACGAGCCTGAAGGACACAGCTGTGATGACCATGTTCTGTCTCTTATGGCAAAGCAGAAATATAAAACACTGGGTTCTTATCTAAAGTGTATCAAATCAGATCTCCACCATGTTGCTGCTGAGGACATCAGGTGCTGCAGTTCTTCATCTATGAAGAGAAAAAACGCACTGTTAAAGAATGTTTTGTGTTGTGTATAAAGCACAACAGATTTCAGATAGAACTGTTGTACTGTGGTCTTGGTTTATATCCTCATGGTGAAATGTACATATTTTAAGTCCCTTCTGATAAAAGTGCTGAAAGAAATACAACATTGTACAAATACATAAAATGTCTTTCTACCTCATCAGTACTATTCAAGGTGATAATCTCCCACAGACCTATTGATAACAGTCCAAATCAAGTCTTTCCACTTCTCTCAGTGTGAAAACATAATTCTATAATTAATTTGAGAACTGTTTACAACACTGATGTGTGGAGATTAAAATCATACCTTAACTGTTTAATTCACTGTAAAACTCCATGACATTCGCAGGCCATCTGTAGTTAAGGGAGCAACGCATGGAGTGATGTGTAGATTACTAGTTTGATGATGCATGAGGAGAGGCGGTGGTCGAGTGGCAGAAACTTGGACTATGGGCAGAGAAGGTCTCTGGTTCGTCTTTGGTTCGACTCCATGGAGAGACAACAAAAGTCGAACCTGGATTGATCTGTCCAAAAATCCAAGAGTCTCCCTACCCTCTCTAGTGCCCATGAGCAAGGCACCTCACTCCCCCAACATCTGCTCCCCCGAGCGCCGTACATGGTCGCTCACTGCTCTGTGTGTCCTGCACCAGATGGGTAAAAAGCAGCGATTAAATTTCCCTACCTGCATGAGTGTGCCTTTGCATGTCTGTGCATGTGTTTGGGATGAATAAATGGATTTTAATCTTAATCTTTTAATCTTAATCAGTTGTCTTCCAGTTGACCAGCATGAAGCTGCAGATCTCCACCATGTTGCTGCTGGGGACATCAGGAGCTGCATTAATGAGGAGCAGAAGCGTACTGTTATGAATGTTTTGTGTTGTTTATGAAGCACTACTTATTTCAGCTAGAACCGATGTACTAGGGTCTGGGTTTGTATCCTAATGGTTAAATGCACATACTTTAAATCGCTTTTGATAAAACGTGACAAAGAAATACAACATTGTACACATAGATAAAATGTCTTTCTACCTCATCTGTAATATTCAAGGTGATGATCTCCCACAGAGCTGTTGATAACAGTCCACATCAAGTCTCTCCACTTCCCTCAGTGTGAAAACATAATTATATAATTAATTGGAGAAGTGTTTACAACACTGATGTGTGGACATTATAATGTTATCACTACTGTCTAATTCACTCTACAACTCCATGACAGACTAAATAAACGATGTGAAAATAGTAATGGCGGATATACCATCCTGTATCAGAATATTGGTGAAACAGTTACTATCACATGAAACGTACACGTGTAGCGTATTGATAGTAACTCATTAAAAAAAATAATGTCACAACCAAAACAAGACTGTCGAGTTATCTTGCTTCAATCTGTTCATTAGACGTGATAAATAAACGGTAACTTTTATAACAATTACATATTACAAAAAACTTGAGGCATGTAAGCATATGATGATAGATAAAGCAATAGGTTATGTTGGATAGTTTCAAGGTTACTTACCTCTAGTTCAGCACCAGCGGCTGGCCAGAAGAAGTGGAGCGATCTTCCTTGCCGCACAGGGCAAACGCAGGCAATGTGGAGACGAGCGCTTGGTCATCGAACGTTCTCTCTTCCCCGACCGCAACAGACTTGAAATTGCCTGTGCTCGGGCCCGTTAGTGCTACAACGTAGCCCTAGTTATTATTATTTTTCTTAGCTTAAATGAATTGGCTTTTTGAGGGCTTTAATGTGCTCAAAAAGTTGTAGGAGTTTGCAGTAAATTCGAAGGCGGCAAAAATTTACGTATTCTGGAGTATTTTGAAAAGGGCGTGGCAAAATGGCTCAAGAGCGCCACCTACGGAAAAGCCCCTCATTTAGCATTCACCGATCCTCAAAAAAAACAAAGATTATTGTGTATCATGACTAGATGCACAAAAAAGTCCATCAGTGCATTATGAATAACGCAACAGGAAGCCCGCCAGTTTGACTTTAGTGGCCATTTTGGTCATATTCCATATTTTTTCTTTGATGTACTTGTCGTACAGCTATCATCAGATCAACTTCAAATTTAGACGATCGTCATCACAACAAATTGGAGATCTAAAGTTATTGAAGGATTACGTTTTAGCAAAACCGTCTGACCGTGGTGTGGCGTTAAAGTTTGATGAAACGCCATCAAAACACAATCTTCCATATTTCAGACATATTTTGTCCAATTGAGTCCAAACTAGACACATACGACAAGAGTCGCGACCAGAAGACATCAGTGCAGAAATTGTGACTTACAATCACAGCGCCCCCTGGTGGCAACAGGAAATGTCTTGTTTTTAAGACGTGTTATGTTTTTATGTACTACTCGGAGAGCTTTCATCAGATCAACTTAAAAATTAGATGAGACTCTACAAAACAAGATGAAGATCTAAAGTTGTCAATATTTAAACTTTTCATCATACCGTGTGACCGTGGTGAGGTCTCAAAGTTCGACTAAACGCCAATATAAGCGAGCTTCTGTAACTTAGACATATTTTGTCCAATCGACTCCAAACTACACATATAAGACAAGAGTCGCGATCGGAAGACATCTACCTAGAAATCATGACTTAAAAGGAAAGCGCCCCCTGGTGGCATCAGGAAATGTCTTGTTTTTGTACATCGTGCGCTTTGATTTATTTGTCGGAGAGCTTTCATCACATCAATTTAAAATTTAGACGGGTGGCATCACAACAAGATGGAGATCTAAAATTATCAAAGAAACAACTTTTCGACACGCCGTCTGACTGTGGCGGGGCGTCAAATCAGCTCACCATGACAAACGAAAACGCTTAAAGGGGACATATTATTTCCATTTCACCACAGTTGATATGGTTCCTTGGGGTCCTAATGAAATGTCTGTAAAATATTTTGGTAAAAATACCCCAAGGATAATTTAAAACAGCACCTTTTTACTCTGTCTAAAACAGACCTCCTCAGATCAACCTGTTTTGAAGGCCCCGCCCCCCTCTCACCCCGCCCCCATCTTACCCCACCCCCTTTCACCCCTCTCATCCCTCCCCCTTCTCACCCCTCCCCCCTCTCATGGAGGTGTAGGACATGTGCTTGAATGTGTTCTCACTACAGAATGCATTCAACATCTATAGGGCATATTATGGGCCTCGTGAAAATTTACGTATTCTGGGGTATTTGGAAATGGGTGTGGCAAAATGGCTCAACAGCGCCACCAACGGTGCTTTCCCTCATTTACGGAGAAACACCTTATTTAGCATTCACTGATCCGCACGAAATTGAAGACAGTTGTGTATTATGACCAGATGCACAAAAAAGCCTCAAGTAGCATTGTGAAAAACTCAACAGGAAGCCCGCCATTTTTGATTCAGTGGCCATTTTGGGCATATTACATTTTTTTTACTTTGATATACTTGTCGTACAGCTTTCATCAGATCAACTAAAAATTTAGACGAGTGTCATCACAACAAGATGAAGATCTAAAGTTATCAAAGAATTAACTTTTAGACACACCGTTTGACCGTGGCGTGGCATCAAAGTGTGACGAAACGCCATGAAAACACAAGCCTCTGTATCTCAGACATATTTGGTCCAATCGACTCCAAACTAAACGTAAGACAAGAGTCCCGTAAGACAAGAGTCCCGACCTGAAGACATCAACACAGCAGTCGTGACATAAAATCACATTGCCCCCTGGTAGCAACAGGAAATGTCTTGTTTTTGGTAGGTGTTATATTTGTATGTACTACTCGGAGAGCTTTCATCAGATCAACTTAAAAATTAGATGAGACTCTACAAAACAAGATGAAGATCTAAAGTTATCAATATTTAAACTTTTCATCATACCGTGTGACCGTGGTGAGGTCTCAAAGTTCGACTAAACGCCAATATAAGCGAGCTTCTGTAACTTAGACATATTTTGTCCAATCGACTCCAAACTACACATATAAGACAAGAGTCGCGACCGGAAGACATCTACCTAGAAATCATGACTTAAAAGGAAAGCGCCCCCTGGTGGCATCAGAAAAATGTCTTGTTTTTGTACATCGTGCGCTTTGATTTATTTGTCGAAGAGCTTTCATCACATCAATTTAAAATTTAGACGGGTGGCATCAAAACAAGATGGAGATCTAAAGTTATCAAAGAAACAACTTTTCGACACACCGTCTGACTGTGGCGGGGCGTAAAATCAGCTCGCCATGACACACGAAAACGCTTTAAAGGGGAGATATTCGCTTTAAAGGGGACATATTATTTCCATTACACCACAGTTGATATGGTTCCTTGGGGTCTTAATGAAATGTCTGTAAAATATTTTGGTAAAAATACCCAAAGGATAATTTAAAACATCACCTTTTTACTCTGTCTAAAACAGACCTCCTCAGATCAACCTGTTTTGAAGGCCCCGCCCCCCTCTCACCCCGCCCCCATCTTACCCCACCCCCTTTCACCCCTCTCATCCCTCCCCCTTCTCACCCCTCCCCCCTCTCATGGAGGTGTAGGACATGTGCTTGAATGTGTTCTCACTACAGAATGCATTCAACATCTATAGGGCAGATTATGGGCCTCGTGAAAATTTACGTATTCTGGGGTATTTGGAAATGGCCGTGGCAAAATGGCTCAACAGCGCCACCAACGGTGCTTTCCCTTTCCCCCCATTCACTGATCCGCACGAAATTTAAGACAGTTGTGTATCATCACCAGATGCACAAAAAACGCGCCGGAGCAATATGAAAAACGCAACAGGAAGCACGCCATTTTCGATTTGGACCATATTCCATGTTTTTTATTTTCAAGTACTTCTTGGAGAGCTTTCATCAGATCAACTGAAAATTTAGACGAGTGTCATCACAACAAGATGGAGATCTAAAGTTATTGAAAGATAAATTTTTCGCCACACCGTGTGACCGTGGCGAGGCGTCAAAATGTGACTAAACGCCATCAAAACACAAACTTCTGTATCGTGGACATATTTGGTCCAATCGAGTTCAAACTACACATCTAAGACAAGAAGCGCGACCTGATGACATCAACAAAGACACCATGACTTAAAATCATAGCGCCACCTGCTGGCTACAGGAAGTGAAGCGTTTATCTTGCAGCAGTGCGCAAATGCATGCAACGCTGAGACGAGCGCTTGGTCATCGAAAGTTCTCTCTTCCCCGACCGCAACAGACTTGAAATTGCCTGTGCTCGGGCCCGTTAGTGCTACAACGTAGCCCTAGTTATTATTATTTTTCTTTGCTTACTAGAATTGGCTTTTTGAGGGCTTTAACATGCTCAAAAAGTTTTAAAAGTTTGCAGTAAGTTAGAAAGTCGTGAAAATGGACATATTCTGGGTATTTGGAAGTGGGCGTGCCAAAATGGCTCAACAGCGCCACCGACGGAGCTTCCCCTCATTCACGGAGAGCCCCTCATTTAGCATTCACTGATCCTCACGAAAATGAAGACAGTTGTGTATCATGACCAGATGCACAAAAAAGCCTCAAGTAGCATTATGAAAAACTCAACAGGAAGCCCGCCATTTTTGATTTAGTGGCCATTTTGGGCATATTACATTTTTTTTACTTTTATATACTTGTCGTACAGCTTTCATCAGATCAACTAAAAATTTAGACGAGTGTCATCACAACAAGATGAAGATCTAAAGTTATCAAAGAATTAACTTTTAGACACACCGTCTGACCGTGGCGTGGCATCAAAGTGTGACGAAACGCCATGAAAACACGAGCGTCTGTATCTCAGACATATTTGGTCCAATCGACTCAAAACTAAAAGTAAGACAAGAGTCCCGTAAGACAAGAGTCCCGACCTGAAGACATCAACACAGCAGTCGTGACATAAAATCACAGCGCCCCCTGGTGGCAAAAGGAAATGTCTTGTTTTTGGTACGTGTTATGTTTTTATGTACTACTCGGAGAGCTTTCATCAGATCAACTTAAAAATTAGATGAGACTCTACAAAACAAGATGAAGATCTAAAGTTATCAATATTTAAACTTTTCATCATACCGTGTGACCGTGGTGAGGTCTCAAAGTTCGACTAAACGCCAATATAAGCGAGCTTCTGTAACTTAGACATATTTTGTCCAATCGACTCCAAACTACACATATAAGACAAGAGTCGCGACCGGAAGACATCTACCTAGAAATCATGACTTAAAAGGAAAGCGCCCCCTGGTGGCATCAGGAAATGTCTTGTTTTTGTACATCGTGCGCTTTGATTTATTTGTCAGAGAGCTTTCATCACATCAATTTAAAATTTAGACGGGTGGCATCACGACAAGATGGAGATCTAAAGTTATCAAAGAAACAACTTTTCGACAGACCGTCTGACTGTGGCGGGGCATCAAATCAGCTCACCATGACACATGAAAACGCTTAAAGGGGACATATTATTTCCATTTCACCACAGTTGATATGGTTCCTTGGGGTCTTAATGAAATGTCTGTAAAATATTTTGGTAAAAATACCTCAAGGATAATTTAAAACAGCACCTTTTTACTCTGTCTAAAACAGACCTCCTCAGATCAACCTGTTTTGAAGGCCCCGCCCCCCTCTCACCCCGCCCCCATCTTACCCCACCCCCTTTCACCCCTCTCATCCCTCCCCCTTCTCAACCCTCCCCCCTCTCAACCCTCCCCCCTCTCATGGAGGTGTAGGACATGTGCTTGAATGTGTTCTCACTACAGAATGCATTCAACATCTATAGGGCAGATTATGGGCCTCGTGAAAATTTACGTATTCTGGGGTATTTGGAAATGGCCGTGGCAAAATGGCTCAACAGCGCCACCAACGGTGCTTTCCCTCATTTACGGAGAAACACCTCATTTAGCATTCACTGATCCGCACGAAATTGAAGACAGTTGTGTATCATCACCAGATGCACAAAAAACGCGCTCGGAGCAATATGAAAAACGCAACAGGAAGCACGCCATTTTCGATTTCGTGGCCATTTTGGTCATATTCCATAATCTTTTACTTTGATAAACTTCTCGTACAGCTTTCATCACATCAACAGAAAATTTAGACGAGTGTCATCACAACAAGATGGAGATCTAAAGTTATCAAAGAAACAACTTTTCGTCACACTGTCTGACTGTGGCGGGGCGTCACATCAGCTCGCCATGACACACGAAAACGCTTTAACTTCCGTGTTCATGGGTCCATCTCCCTCAAACTACATGTGTGTATCATCAGCCCCCCTCCCTTGAAGATATTCAGATGGTTTTAAAGAATGGGCGTGGAAAAAAAGGCTCAACAGCGCCACCAACGGAGCTTCCCCTCATTTATGGAGAAACACCTCATTTAGAATTCAATGATCCTCACGAAATTGAAGACAGTTGTGTATCATCACCAGATGCACAAAAAACGCGCTCGGAGCAATTGGAAAAACGCAACAGGAACCCCGCCATTTTCGATTTGGACCATATTCCATGTTTCTTATTTTCAAGTACTTCTTGGAGAGCTTTCATCAGATCAACTGAAAATTTAGATGAGTGTCATCACAACAAGATGGAGATCTAAAGTTATTGAAAGATCAATTTTTCGCCACACCGTGTGACCGTGGCGAGGCGTCAAAATGTGACTAAACGCCATCAAAACACAAGCTTCTGTATCTTGGACATATTTGGTCCAATCGAGTTCAAACTACACATGTAAGACAAGAAGCGCGACCTGATGACATCAACAAAGACACCATGACTTAAAATCATAGCGCCACCTGCTGGCTACAGGAAGTGAAGCGTTTATCTTGCAGCAGTGCGCAAATGCATGCAACGCTGAGACGAGCGCTTGGTCATCGAACGTTCTCTCTTCCCCGACCGCAACAGACTTGAAATTGCCTGTGCTCGGGCCCGTTAGTGCTACAACGTAGCCCTAGTTAGGGCCCGAGCACCGAAATCGGTGGGAGGCCCTATTGAAATTGAAATGATTATTATTATTATTATTATTATTTTTCTTAGCTTAAATGAATTGGCTTTTTGAGGGCTTTAATGTGCTCAAAAAGTTGTAGGAGTTTGCAGTAAATTCGAAGGCGGCGTAAAATTACGTATTCTGGAGTATTTTGAAAAGGGCGTGGCAAAATGGCTCAAGAGCGCCACCTACGGAAAAGCCCCTCATTTAGCATTCACCGATCCTCAAAAAAAACAAAGATTATTGTGTATCATGACTAGATGCACAAAAAAGTCCATCAGTGCATTATGAATAACGCAACAGGAAGCCCGCCAGTTTGACTTTAGTGGCCATTTTGGTCATATTCCATATTTTTTCTTTGATGTACTTGTCGTACAGCTTTCATCAGATCAACTTCAAATTTAGACGATCGTCATCACAACAAATTGGAGATCTAAAGTTATTGAAGGATTACGTTTTAGCAAAACCGTCTGACCGTGGTGTGGCGTTAAAGTTTGATGAAACGCCATCAAAACACAAGCTTCCATATTTCATACATATTTTGTCCAATTGAGTCCAAACTAGACACATTCGACAAGAGTCGCCACCAGAAGACATGGGTGCAGAAATTGTGACTTACAATCACAGCGCCCCCTGGTGGTAACGCGAAATGTCTTGTTTTGGTACGTGTTATGTTTTTATGTACTACTCAGACAGCTTTCATCAGATCAACTTAAAAATTAGATGAGACTCTACAAAACAAGATGAAGATCTAAAGTTATCAGAATTTAAACTTTTCATCATACCGTGTGACCGTGGTGAGGTCTTAAAGTTCGACTAAACGCCAATATAAGCGAGCTTCTGTAACTTAGACATATTTTGTCCAATCGACTCCAAACTACACATATAAGACAAGAGTCGCGACCGGAAGACATCTACCTAGAAATCATGACTTAAAAGGAAAGCGCCCCCTGGTGGCATCAGGAAATGTCTTGTTTTGGTCATCTTACTCTTTGATGTATTTCCCTCCAGCCACTTTACTAAACCATGTCAAACTGTGTCAAATTGGTCTCAAGATATTGATAATGTAGGCATAACATTATTGTGACTTTTCATCATGCAGATTGTTAATGGCGTGGCATCAAAGTTCATCAGCTCACCATGACCAATGAATCCCATTTTAACAGAGTTACCCTGAACGCAGCATGAGACCGCTTTCGGTTTGTTACGTCTCACACTTGGATGAATTTCTCCTCATTCACTTTGCTAAACCATGTCAAACTGTGTCACATGGGTCTCAATATATTGATAATGTAGGCATAACATTGCTGTGAGTTTTCATCATGCGGATTATTCATAGCTTTGCAGCAGACTTCTTCAACTCGCCATGACAAACGAAGCTGCATTTAACACAGCTGCAAGTGAACGCCTCATGAGACTCTGAAAGAAGTTACGTCGTCACAAGCTGCGGAGCTGTGTATCACGAAGAACCGGAGAACGGTTGGCGAGTCTGGATGAGAGGACGGCGGCGGAGTCACTGTGGACGTTGTTCGCTCAGCAGGTTAGAGTGTGGGACTCAAAGGTTTTTGTCCCCTCTCCCGTTGTGTCTTTTCCTGTGTGAACTCTGCCGCTCTCAACAGCAGCACTGGCTATGAGCTAGCTCCTGCTAGCTTCAACGAAGCATCTCTCAACTGCTACGTAAGTTAAACGGACACTTCTGACTGACTGTGATGATAAGCAAAAGAGACACTGTGGATGTGTGATGTGTTGTACTGCATTTGTTTGATCTGTTTACTAATACTAGCTCTAATAAATACTGTATAAATTATATTTTGCTCCTGAATTGAACTGTGTTAAAGGGGTTCACATGGAAAATATATGTTCAATTATGTAAAGGGTGATTTTTGTTACTATTATACTAATGGAGATTTAGCACTTGCTACACATTGTAAGAGCAGCTGTTCAAAGGAGCACTACGTCTTTTAAGGCTCTTTATTCAGAGTCACGGTGTTGATGTCCTGTCACGTGTTACAGTGAAAAATAACCGTGTCTCCCACCTTCAGTATTTAAATCGTTAATCTCAGACTGACTTCACTGAATTCTTTTGTTAAATATGAGTAAGTCATAGCCTTGTACCTTTACTAGAACAGACAGTGTCATACAGAGTTGTGGGCTTATATGCACTACCTATTTCCTAATCTGAAATGATTATGCTCTGATTAACTTTGAACTAATATTTTATTTTTACCATTTAAAAGTCTGTTAATTACTTAACCTGGCCCATGTATGACTTTACATATCTGTGTATTGGTTTCATGTTCCTCTAGAAGGTCCAACTTGACACACAACTTGAATCCAACCAGACTGAACACTGACTCCAGGTACAGACCTGATTTCATTACTTAAAAACAATCAAAGTATTGCACATAATACATAATGTATTAAATTATAATGCAATACTTTTAATGTGAAATAGCTCCATTAAAAACATTCATTGTCATGGTAGTGCACGTTTTAATCCAAAAGCATATTCAAATACACAGTTGAATATCCACAGAAAATAAGATTACACACTTTGTTCATATGTAACTCTTCCTCTACAATAATGACGATCACTTTCATGTTTCCTATCATTTTATTAGGGACAGACGAGCCTGAAGGACACAGCTGTGATGACCATGTTCTGTCTCTTATGGCAAAGCAGAAATATAAAACACTGGGTTCTTATCTAAAGTGTATCAAATCAGATCTCCACCATGTTGCTGCTGAGGACATCAGGTGCTGCAGTTCTTCATCTATGAAGAGAAAAAACGCACTGTTAAAGAATGTTTTGTGTTGTGTATAAAGCACAACAGATTTCAGATAGAACTGTTGTACTGTGGTCTTGGTTTATATCCTCATGGTGAAATGTACATATTTTAAGTCCCTTCTGATAAAAGTGCTGAAAGAAATACAACATTGTACAAATACATAAAATGTCTTTCTACCTCATCAGTACTATTCAAGGTGATAATCTCCCACAGACCTATTGATAACAGTCCAAATCAAGTCTTTCCACTTCTCTCAGTGTGAAAACATAATTCTATAATTAATTTGAGAACTGTTTACAACACTGATGTGTGGAGATTAAAATCATACCTAAACTGTCTAATTCACTGTAAAACTCCATGACATTCGCAGGCCATCTGTAGTTAAGGGAGCAACGCATGGAGTGATGTGTAGATTACTAGTTTGATGATGCATGAGGAGAGGCGGTGGTCGAGTGGCAGAAACTTGGACTATGGGCAGAGAAGGTCTCTGGTTCGTCTTTGGTTCGACTCCATGGAGAGACAACAAAAGTCGAACCTGGATTGATCTGTCCAAAAATCCAAGAGTCTCCCTACCCTCTCTAGTGCCCATGAGCAAGGCACCTCACTCCCCCAACATCTGCTCCCCCGAGCGCCGTACATGGTCGCTCACTGCTCTGTGTGTCCTGCACCAGATGGGTAAAAAGCAGCGATTAAATTTCCCTACCTGCATGAGTGTGCCTTTGCATGTCTGTGCATGTGTTTGGGATGAATAAATGGATTTTAATCTTAATCTTTTAATCTTAATCAGTTGTCTTCCAGTTGACCAGCATGAAGCTGCAGATCTCCACCATGTTGCTGCTGGGGACATCAGGAGCTGCATTAATGAGGAGCAGAAGCGTACTGTTATGAATGTTTTGTGTTGTTTATGAAGCACTACTTATTTCAGCTAGAACCGATGTACTAGGGTCTGGGTTTGTATCCTAATGGTTAAATGCACATACTTTAAATCGCTTTTGATAAAACGTGACAAAGAAATACAACATTGTACACATAGATAAAATGTCTTTCTACCTCATCTGTAATATTCAAGGTGATGATCTCCCACAGAGCTGTTGATAACAGTCCACATCAAGTCTCTCCACTTCCCTCAGTGTGAAAACATAATTATATAATTAATTGGAGAAGTGTTTACAACACTGATGTGTGGACATTATAATGTTATCACTACTGTCTAATTCACTCTACAACTCCATGACAGACTAAATAAACAATGTGAAAATAGTAATGGCGGATATACCATCCTGTATCAGAATATTGGTGAAACAGTTACTATCACATGAAACGTACACGTGTAGCGTATTGATAGTAACTCATTAAAAAAAATAATGTCACAACCAAAACAAGACTGTCGAGTTATCTTGCTTCAATCTGTTCATTAGACGTGATAAATAAACGGTAACTTTTATAACAATTACATATTACAAAAAACTTGAGGCATGTAAGCATATGATGATAGATAAAGCAATAGGTTATGTTGGATAGTTTGAAGGTTACTTACCTCTAGTTCAGCACCAGCGGCTGGCCAGAAGAAGTGGAGCGATCTTCCTTGCCGCACAGGGCAAACGCAGGCAATGTGGAGACGAGCGCTTGGTCATCGAACGTTCTCTCTTCCCCGACCGCAACAGACTTGAAATTGCCTGTGCTCGGGCCCGTTAGTGCTACAACGTAGCCCTAGTTATTATTATTTTTCTCCAGTTTAAATGAATTGGCTTTTTGAGGGCTTTAATGTGCTCAAAAAGTTGTAGGAGTTTGCAGTAAATTCGAAGGCGGTGAAAAATTACGTATTATGGTGTATTTTGAAAAGGGCGTGGCAAAATGCCTCAAGAGCGCTACCTACGGAAAAGCCCCTCATTTAGCATTCACCAATCCTCAAAAAAAACAAAGATTATTGTGTATCATGACTAGATGCACAAAAAAGTCCATCAGTGCATTATGAATAACTCAACAGGAAGCCCGCCAGTTTGACTTTAGTGGCCATTTTGGTCATATTCCATATTTTTTCTTTGATGTACTTGTCGTACAGCTTTCATCAGATCAACTTCAAATTTAGACGATCGTCATCACAACAAATTGGAGATCTAAAGTTATTGAAGGATTAAGTTTTAGCAAAATCGTCTGACCGTGGTGTGGCGTTAAAGTTTGATGAAACGCCATGAAAACACAAGCTTCTGTATCTCAGACATATTTTGTCCAATCGAGTCCAAACTAGACACATACGACAAGAGTCGCCACCAGAAGACATCGTTGCAGAAATTGTGACTTACAATCACAGCGCCCCCTGGTGGCAACAGGAAATGTGTTTTTTTTGTACGTGTTATGTTTTTATGTACTACTCGGAGAGCTTTCATCAGATAAAAATTAGATGAGACTCTACAAAACAAGATGAAGATCTTAAGTTATCAAAATTTAAACTTTTCATCAATCCGTGTGACCGTGGTGAGGCTTAAAAGCTTGATGTGCAAAATGAAAAGACTTGTTTTCATTTCAACCATGTCTGTGTTTCATGGTCTTATACTGACCTCTAGTGGCTTTATATTGCCGGCACACCTACTTGTACTGCAATATCTAGTCACTAGATGGCAGTGTAACACCATGTATTGCTCACACACCAAAACTTCCTTCCCAAGGCTTAATAATGTCATTCACACACTTCCATATGATTGTCTGAACTTTACAATATACAGCTCAAATAAACACACTCAACTCATTGAATCAAAGTCATATTTACGCCATTTCCTCAAACCATGTAACCAATTAGATTTGCCCATGGATCATCATTCACCAGACAAACATTGTTTACATAAGTCCACAATGCATTATCCTATCACTACCAAAATTCTGTCACATCATTACATTACACGCCTGAACAGCTCTATGTGCCAATAAAACAAAAAATAATTTGTTATTGCACTGTGCCTAATCCAACAACCTCCAAACTACTGGCCTCTAATCATAATCAGCACCTGAACAGATCCATATCAACATACTACAGTTCAACTCACAGCACCGCCAATTACTCAGTGTAAACATTACATTGTGGTAACATTTACAATTATCCGCAAAATTACTCACGCTACATAAGAGCGCCTACATTAACACATCACATCTGTGTAATAATCATAATTCCAAGACCTACTGCCAACATAACATACAATTACTTACTTATTTGTGGATTATTCATATATTATCCCAATACATTTCCTTACATCAAACTAACCATCTTGCTGGAATCAATAAATGCATTTAACTGACAAGTAATTCAACACTACATGTAAGGTCAACAATAGGTGTGAAACAGTTCAACAACATGTCTTTATTAGGGACTCCACATGTAGATGGCGCTGTTGTGCAGAACGTTCATTACATCTGTCCTTTGTGTACTAATATATTTGATTTGCTTTTATATGCAAAGTACCATGAATGTTTGTTCGCATAACCTTGCCTCACAAGCATTATACTCTTGATTTGAAGTCACTTGATTTGCATGCATTTCTATCTGTGTTCTTGCTCTATGAAACAAGCCTCTCTCTTGCCATCTGTCTCTGCTCTGTCCCTCTCTACTCTGGGCTCAACTGCCCAAGCTTATACTGTTCACATGGACACACCACTTGCAAGTCACATTTGCATTTTACAAACAGCTGTTTCCAGTAGCACTACGTCTCCTAAACGTCTTTATTCACAGTATTGATGTTGACATTGATGTGAAGCTTTGTGTCCGTCTAATCTTTTCACTTTGTTGCAATCATTTTACTTTAATGCTGTATTATAGACATCTTTGTGTCGCGCCGACTCTAAAACATGTGCATTGTCAATGACATTGGATTTTTGCTCCCTGCTGGCACTCAAAATGCAGCCCATAGTATATCTTACTGGTCTATATAGGCCTACTGCTTATAATAATCAGCTACCTCTATTTTTCTGAAAGTCGATCAGCATGCTCTGCCTGGCATCATCTGCATGGATTAGTTTCATCCAGCCATTCCAGTTGGAGTGTGAGAAATCAGGATCCTGTGCTTTGATCACCCACCCTGCTGCCCAGAGTGTATCGCCTGGAGTGAGGAGTGGCTGGTCTTGTGTTACAAAGGAGGAGAGCTCAGCAATGGGAAGAAATGTGATGGTGTTTATTCCAGTCTGTTTTCTGTTGGTGAATGGAAGAATCTTCACTTCAGCTCCCTTCAGGATCTCAGCTTTGTCGAGTGCCTTCAGCTTCACCCTGTTGATAGCTGCTGCCATCTGTGGATCTGCCAAAGGTGGTGCCGGAGAGGTGATTTTGATCCAACACATTGAATGTAAGGCAGTGTTTCCGTGAATAGAAACAATGTTTAAATCTATATTGTCTCCAACAAATTGAGTGACTGCATTGCTTGTTTCCCCAACCTCCATGGAGACCACCTTGTCACTCCATATTTTACTTTCACTAGCAGTCTTAACTGATAGATGCTCAAGTGCAGCATCAGCCTCAACTTCATCATCTGTCTGATCATCAGTTTCTTCAACAATGGTACACAATCGTGTAGCAGAGTGGATCAGTATTATGCAAGATACTGAAATAAACGAATAACGCTGCTTTTCAAATTCAAATGTCTGTTTTTCCACTAAGGAGCAGTTTTGGTGAAAAACTAATGCTGCCCTGACAATTATTACCTTTCCATGAGGTTATTGCTTTAGACAAATAGAAAAAATATAGAATTTTTCATGGTGTTAACTGGGGTATTTTTATTTTTTATTGTTTTGGGGGAGGCGGGGGGTTTGGAACCCTTTATTCGTGAATAATGGCTGAAAATGCAGTGAGTGGGAAAAGTGGGGGTGGCTGTTTTTGCACTAAGGAGTGGTTTTGGTGAAAAACTACTGCTTGTAATCAACTCAGAATCATGAAAAACCCCTAGTTTGACCCCTCACAAGTTACTTAAAGCCAAATTTAACATTTTCTCATCTCTCATCTCATTTTCATCCGCTTATCCGGGGTCGGGTCGCGGGGGGAGCAGCTCAAGCAGGGGGCCCCAGACTTCCCTTTCCCGGGCCACATTGACCAACTCTGACGGGGGGATCCCGAGGCGTTCCCAGGCCAGTGTTGAGATATAATCTCTCCACCTAGTCCTGGGTCTTCCCCGAGGTCTCCTCCCCACTGGACGTGCCTGAAACACCTCCCAAGGAAGGCGCCCAGTGGGCATCCTTACCAGATGCCCGAACCACCTCAGCTGACTCCTTTCTAAGTGAAGGAGCAGCGGCTCTAATCCGAGTTCCTCACGGATGGCTGAGCTTCTCACCCTATCCCTAAGGGAGACGCCAGCCACCCTTCTGAGAAAACTCATCTCGGCCGCTTGTACCCGTGATCTCGTCCTTTCGGTCATCACCCAGCCCTCATGACCATAGGTGAGGATAGGAACGAAGATCGACCGGTAGATCGAGAGCTTTGCCTTGCGGCTCAGCTCTCTTTTCGTTACAACGGTGCGGTAAAGCGAACGCAATACCGCCCCCGCTGCTCCGATTCTCCGGCCAATCTCACGCTCCATAGTACCCTCACTCGCGAACAAGACCCCAAGGTACTTGAACTCCTTCACTTGGGCTAAGGACTCATTTCCTACCCGGAGTAAGCAATCCATCGGTTTCCTGCTAAGAGTCATGGCCTCAGATTTAGAGGTGCTGATCCTCATCCCAGCCGCTTCACACTCGGCCACCAGCCGATCCAGTGAGTGCTGAAGGTCACAGGCCGATGATCCAATGAGGACCACGTCATCTGCAAAAAGCAGTGACGAGATCCTCAGACCACCGAACTGCAACCCCTCCCCACCCCGACTACGCCTCGATATCCTGTCCATGTATATCACAAACAGGATTGGTGACAAGGCGCAGCCCTGGCGGAGACCAGCATCCACTGAGAACGAAACTGACTGGCTGCCGAGGACGCGAACACAGCTCTCGCTTTGGGAGTACAGGGATTGGATGGCCCTGAGGATAGACCCCCTTACCCCATACTCCCGCAGCACCTCCCACAGTTTCTCCCGGGGGACCCGGTCATACGCCTTCTCCAGATCCACAAAACACATGTAGACCGGATGGGCATACTCCCAGGCCCCCTCCAGGATCCTTGCGAGAGTGAAGAGCTGGTCTGTAGTTCCACGTCCGGGGCGAAAACCGCATTGTTCCTCTTCAATCTGAGGTTCGACGATCGGCCGAACCCTCCTTTCCAGCACCTTGGAGTAGACCTTACCAGGGAGGCTGAGAAGTGTGATGCCCCGGTAATTGGCACACACTCTCTGGTCCCCCTTTTTGAACAGGGGAACCACCACCCCAGTTTGCCACTCCTTTGGCACTGTACCCGACTCCCACGCGATGTTGAATAGGCGTGTCAACCATGACAGCCCCTCAACACCCAGAGCCTTTAGCATTTCTGGCCGGATCTCATCAATCCCTGGGGCCTTGCCACTGCGGAGATGTTTGACCACCTCAGTGACCTCCACCAGGGAAATTGACGATGAAACACCATCAACCTCGAGCTCTGCCTCCAACATAGAGGGCGTGTTATTCGGATTCAGGAGTTCCTCAAAGTGTTCCTTCCAACGTCCGACAACCTCCTCAGTTGAGGTCAACAGAGTCCCATCCTTACTGTACACAGCTTGGATGGTTCCCCGTTTCCCCCTCCTGAGGTGCCGGATAGTCTTCCAGAAACACTTTGGTGCCGACCGAAAGTCCTTCTCCATGACCTCTCCGAACTTCTCCCACACCCGCTGCTTAGCCTCCGACACGGCAGCAGCTGCAGCCCTTCGGGCCTGTCGGTACCCTGCAACCGAGTCAGGAGTCCTCCAGGATATCATATCCCGGAAGGCCTCCTTCTTCAATCGGACGGCTTCCCTGACCACCGGTGTCCACCACGGTGTCCGAGGGTTACCGCCCCTTGAGGAGCCTAAGACCCTGAGGCCACAGCTAGCCGCCGCAGCTTCAGCAATGGAGGCTTTGAACACCGCCCACTCCGGCTCAATGCCCCCAACCTCCACAGGAATGCCAGAAAAACTCCGCCGGAGGTGTGAGTTGAAGATACCTAGGACAGGGGCCTCCTCCAGACGTTCCCAGTTCACCCGCACTACTCGTTTGGGCTTACCAGGTCTATCCGGAAATTTCCCCCACTCCCTGATCCAACTCACAACCAGATGGTGGTCGGTTGACAGTTCCGCCCCTCTCTTTACCCGAGTGTCCAAAACATGCGGCCTCAGATCAGATGACACGATCACAAAATCGATCATTGATCTTCGGCCTAGGGTACTCTGGTACCAGGTACACTTATGAGCACCCTTATGTTCGAACATGGTGTTTGTTATGGACAATCCATGGCTAGCACAGAAGTCCAATAACAAACGACCGCTCGGGTTCAGATCAGGGAGGCCGTTCCTCCCCACCACGCCTCTCCAGGTGTCTCCATCGTTGCCCACGTGGGCGTTGAAGTCACCCAGCAGAACTACGGAGTCCCCTACTGGAGCCCCATACAGGACTCCATTCAGGGTCTCCAAGAAGGCCGAGTACTCTGAACTGCTGTTTGGTGCATACGCACAAACAACAGTCAGAGTTTTCCCCCCTACAACCCTTAGGCGCAGGGAGGCGACCCTCTCGTCTACCGGGGTAAACTCCAACACCGCGGCGCTCAGCCGGGGATTTATGAGTATCCCCACACCCGCCCGACGCCTCACGCCCTTGGCAACTCCGGAGAAGAATAAAGTCCAACCCTTATCCAGGAGTATGGTACCAGAGCTGAGACTGTGCGTGGAGGTAAGCCCCACCAGATCTAACTGATAGCGCTCCACCTCCCTCACAAGCTCCGGTTCCTTTCCACACAGCGAGGTGACGTTCCACGTCCCCAGAGCCAGCTTCTGCCGCCCGGGTCTGGTCCGTCGAGACCCCCTACCTTCGCTGCCACCCATGTGGCTGCGCACCCGACCCCAACGGGTCTTCCCACAGGTGGTGGGCCCATGAGATGAAAAGAGGGGGGGTGCCACGTAGTTTGTTCGGGCTATGCCCGACCGGGCTCCGTGGCAAACCCGGCCACCAGACGCTCGCCATCGAGCCCTCCGTCTGGGCCTAGCTCCAGACGGGGGCCCCGGGCTTCCTCCGGGCTGGGTCCCATCTCCTCTTTCGTCGATATCCATTGAGGGTTTTGAACCATTCTTAGTCTGGCCCCTCACCTGAGACCACTCTGCCATGGGAGACCCTACCAGGAGCACAAGGCTCCAGACAACACAGCCCTCAGGTTCACGGGGACACGCAAACCTCTCCACCACGATAAGGTGACGGTTCAAGGAGAGAAAATTTAACATTTTCGATTTTTCAAAAATCGGTTACAGGTACCCCAACTTTGAGCAATTTTTTAGGAGGTTTCCCACGGGAGTTGAATTTCAACATTTTAAGACATGATATTACACACCTTCCTAAACACAGTTGTGAAGAAATTTCTTGGTAAGGATTTAGTTCCCAGATTGGTCAAATATCTGCTAAAATGCCCTTTAAAAATAGGATAAAAATGACTAAATGTGACTAAAACAAAAGACTAAGACTAAGACTAAATCAAAAATAGCAGCAAAAATTAACACTGGTACAGACTCTTTATAAACATGTAATGGCAAACAACAGGAGCTAGAACAACCCATTTTTCTGAAACTACCCATGGGGCAAATGTGCTGAGTAAATGTACCTTCAAATTGTTTTGCTACCCTGCTGACAACACACTGCAAACCCACAACTTGTAATCTTTAGAACAAGACTGTTTTTTCTTGGTTTCTCATTTCCCTGCCACTGGCATCGGAGCTCAGCCTCCAGCCGCTGTCAATCAATCCAAACACATTTGAAAAACATGTCACAAAGAAGTTGATTTTGTTTGATTTCACTTGGACTACCCAACTGAGAGCAAGACTATGTTCTACCTTGTCTAAGTAGTCTACTGTAAATTACACTATATCTTGCTATTTCTTCAGAGAGACACTTTAAACATCACATATATTCAAGGACTTTCATGCAGGACATGGTGTTTTCATCTGACCCTGAGAGCATAGGTGTAGTTGAGATTTCTGCTTTCACAATCATTTTACTGTTGCTCATTTGCCAAAATAGGGATCTTACCATGATCCACGAAAGCTATGTGCATAGACATATATTAAAGGCTTGACTTCTTCCCGTAGGAAGAAGTCAAGCCAAGGAGTCCTTGTGCTTTATCGTTTGCAGATCCAGGAACGCTGCGGTGATCATGATGGTGGATTGCGAATCAGAGATAGTGATGGTGGATATAATCATGGTGGTGGATCGTGATGGTGGATTATAATCATGGTGGCAGCTGATCATGGATTATGATTACAACAAGACAGCTTGATATAGAATATGCCTTTTAACATATTCTACCATTACTGGCAATAACTCCTCTATCCCACAAGTTTAGTTGTCATCACATCATTATAGATACAACATACAGTATATCTGAGTTCATATTCAGATTTATATTTATTTGTAAATAAATACAAATTGTATCAATAAGACAACAAAAAATTGTAATGCTTTCCTAAGATTTAAGCTTTATGTAGCCTGTAGCCTCTCCTTGAACCGTCACCTTATCGTGGTGGAGAGGTTTGCGTGTCCCTGTGAACCTGAGGGCTGTGTTGTCTGGAGCCTTGTGCTCCTGGTAGGGTCTCTCATGGCAGAGTGGTCTCAGGTGAGGGGCTAGACTAAGAATGGTTCAAAAACCCTCAATGAATATCGATAAAAGAGGAGATGGGACCCAGCCCGGAGGAAGCCCGGGGCCCCCGTCTGGAGCTAGGCCCAGACGGAGGGCTCGATGGCGAGCGTCTGGTGGCCGGGTTTGCCACGGAGCCCTGTCGGGCATAGCCCGAACAAACTACGTGGCACCCCCCCTCTCTTCATCTCATGGGCCCACCACCTGTGGGAAGACCCGTTGGGGTCGGGTGCGCAGCCACATGGGTGGCAGCGAAGGTCAGGGGTCTCGACGGACCAGACCCGGGCGGCAGAAGCTGGCTCTGGGGACGTGGAACGTCACCTCGCTGTGGGGAAAGGAACCGGAGCTTGTGAGGGAAGTGGAGCGCTATCAGTTAGATCTGGTGGGGCTTACCTCCACGCACAGTCTCAGCTCTGGTACCGTACTCCTGGATAAGGGTTGGACTTTATTCTTCTCCGGAGTTGCCAAGGGCGTGAGGCGCCGGGCGGGTGTGGGGATACTCATAAATCCCCGGCTGAGCGCCGCGGTGTTGGAGTTTACCCCGGTAGACGAGAGGGTCGCCTCCCTGCGCCTAAGGGTTGTAGGGGGGAAAACTCTGACTGTTGTTTGTGCGTATGCACCAAACAGCAGTTCAGAGTACTCGGCCTTCTTGGAGACCCTGAATGGAGTCCTGTATGGGGCTCCAGTAGGGGACTCCGTACTTCTGCTGGGTGACTTCAACGCCCACGTGGGCAACGATGGAGACACCTGGAGAGGCGTGGTGGGGAGGAACGGCCTCCCTGATCTGAACCCGAGCGGTTGTTTGTTATTGGACTTCTGTGCTAGCCATGGATTATCCATAACAAACACCATGTTCGAACATAAGGGTGCTCATAAGTGTACCTGGTACCAGAGTACCCTAGGCCGAAGATCAATGATCGATTTTGTGATCGTGTCATCTGATCTGAGGCCGCATGTTTTGGACACTCTGGTAAAGAGAGGGGCGGAACTGTCAACCGACCACCATCTGGTTGTGAGTTGGATCAGGGAGTGGGGGAAATTTCCGGATAGACCTGGTAAGCCCAAACGAGTAGTGCGGGTGAGCTGGGAACGCCTGGAGGAGGCCCCCGTCCTAGGTATCTTCAACTCACACCTCCGGCGGAGTTTTTCTGGCATTCCTGTGGAGGTTGGGGGCATTGAGCCGGAGTGGGCGGTGTTCAAAGCCTCCATTGCTGAAGCTGCGGCGGCTAGCTGTGGCCTCAGGGTCTTCGGCTCCTCAAGGGGCGGTAACCCTCGGACACCGTGGTCGACACCGGTGGTCAGGGAAGCCGTCCGATTGAAGAAGGAGGCCTTCCGGGATATGATATCCTGGAGGACTCCTGACTCGGTTGCAGGGCACCGACAGGCCCGAAGGGCTGCAGCTGCTGCCGTGTCGGAGGCTAAGCAGCGGGTGTGGGAGAAGTTCGGAGAGGCCATGGAGAAGGACTTTCGGTCGGCACCAAAGTGTTTCTGGAAGACTATCCGGCACCTCAGGAGGGGGAAACGGGGAACCATCCAAGCTGTGTACAGTAAGGATGGGACTCTGTTGACCTCAACTGAGGAGGTTGTCGGACGTTGGAAGGAACACTTTGAGGAACTCCTGAATCCGAATAACACGCCCTCTATGTTGGAGGCAGAGCTCGAGGTTGATGGTGTTACATCGTCAATTTCCCTGGTGGAGGTCACTGAGGTGGTCAAACATCTCCGCAGTGGCAAGGCCCCAGGGATTGATGAGATCCGGCCAGAAATGCTAAAGGCTCTGGGTGTTGAGGGGCTGTCATGGTTGACACGCCTATTCAACATCGCGTGGGAGTCGGGTACAGTGCCAAAGGAGTGGCGAACCGGGGTGGTGGTTCCCCTGTTCAAAAAGGGGGACCAGAGAGGGTGTGCCAATTACCGGGGCATCACACTTCTCAGCCTCCCTGGTAAAGTCTACTCCAAGGTGCTGGAAAGGAGGGTTCGGCCGATCGTCGAACCTCAGATCGAAGAGGAACAATGCGGTTTTCGCCCCGGACGTGGAACTACGGACCAGCTCTTCACTCTCGCAAGGATCCTGGAGGGGGCCTGGGAGTATGCCCATCCGGTCTACATGTGTTTTGTGGATCTGGAGAAGGCGTATGACCGGGTCCCCCGGGAGAAACTGTGGGAGGTGCTGCGGGAGTATGGGGTAAGGGGGTCTATCCTCAGGGCAATCCAATCCCTGTACTCCCAAAGCGAGAGCTGTGTTCGCGTCCTCGGCAGCCAGTCAGTTTCGTTCTCAGTGGATGCTGGTCTCCGCCAGGGCTGCGCCTTGTCACCAATCCTGTTTGTGATATACATGGACAGGATATCGAGGCGTAGTCGTGGTGGGGAGGGGTTGCAGTTCGGTGGTCTGAGGATCTCGTCACTGCTTTTTGCAGATGACGTGGTCCTCATTGGATCATCGGCTTGTGACCTTCAGCACTCACTGGATCGGCTGGCGGCCGAGTGTGAAGCGGCTGGGATGAGGATCAGCACCGCTAAATCTGAGGCCATGACTCTTAGCAGGAAACCGATGGATTGCTTACTCCGGGTAGGAAATGAGTCCTTAGCCCAAGTGAAGGAGTTCAAGTACCTTGGGGTCTTGTTCGCGAGTGAGGGTACTATGGAGCGTGAGATTGGCCGGAGAATCGGAGCAGCGGGGGCGGTATTGCGTTCGCTTTACCGCACCGTTGTAACGAAAAGAGAGCTGAGCCGCAAGGCAAAGCTCTCGATCTACCAGTCGATCTTCGTTCCTATCCTCACCTATGGTCATGAGGGCTGGGTGATGACCGAAAGGACGAGATCAAGGGTACAAGCGGCCGAGATGAGTTTTCTCAGAAGGGTGGCTGGCGTCTCCCTTAGGGATAGGGTGAGAAGCTCAGCCATCCGTGAGGAACTCGGATTAGAGCCGCTGCTCCTTTACTTAGAAAGGAACTCAGCTGAGGTGGTTCGGGCATCTGGTAAGGATGCCCACTGGGCGCCTTCCTTGGGAGGTGTTTCAGGCACGTCCAGTGGGGAGGAGACCTCGGGGAAGACCCAGGACTAGGTGGAGAGATTATATCTCAACACTGGCCTGGGAACGCCTCGGGATCCCCCTGTCAGTGTTGGTCAATGTGGCCCGGGAAAGGGAAGTCTGGGGCCCCCTGCTTGAGCTGCTCCCCCCGCGACCCGACCCCGGATAAGCGGATGAAAATGAGATGAGAGATGAGCCTGTAGCTTAATATTTTGAAAATGCACAATATTGCTTGATTTTATTTGTGGACATTTTGTCTCTTTAAGTTGCATTAAGTGGAAGTTTTGCATCTCTTTGTATTTGCTTTTTCTGGTCATTTTATGTCTGTCTTAAATTGTTTTGCATTCTTTTGTGACTCATACTGCTGATATGAGATGCAAATTGCAGCTGTGAATGAAACAACAGGAACAACTCGGTGCTGGCTAAAGTTGATACCGAAGGTCACATGATGCCAGAAATACTTTTTCAATAATAGTGGAAAGAAACCCTCAAGATAAAAAAACAAAAAAGTTGCTAGGTCAGATGACCAGCTGCTCAGCGAAACTTCTTTGTTCAATTTTGTTGTACTATCCCACAAATAATTTCAGTAAAGAAAAGATATTGCAAAATACTGTGAAAACTGTGATATTTAGTACAGTTCTCCAGTTGTGTGAGTGCTTCCCTGGTCTGGCAGGTTCAGAGCTGGAGCTGAAAGTGTTCAGCTGACTTAAGGCCAATGTATGCTTCTCCGTTTTGACGGACACGGACAGATAGGACCGCCTTCTCCAACATGGAACGCCCTCTCCGGGCCTCTCCGCGGCTCCTCTGAGAGCTTTTCGTGCAGCTCTCATTTCTCTAACTACACGTCGAAATGGCGGAGAGCCCACGGATAGCCCTTGGCTGTGATTGGTCCGCTAACGCCAGCATTTCAGAATGGAAACTTCCTGTTCAATTCCCTACATCACAATAAACCAAAATCACAACTACGACTCTATGATTAATGTGACAAGTGTGTTAAGCCAGCGGCGTTGTCCGGCTGACGGTGGCTGGTTAGAGCACTTACGGCATGTGTGTACGGTCACATACGGTTATAATGAACTTTCATAACGGGGCTAGCGGGCTAGCCACCATGCTTACTGCGGTGGAAACAGTGCAAAAACCTGCTGACTTTAATCCCACGGCTCATGACCCTGTTTCTCAAACACCGTCAGGTTAGAAGCAAACACTTGGTAGTAGTTAGTATCGGGTGTCCCTGCTGACTGTGTGTGGAAGCTGGGGGGAAGCTAGCTGCCTCCGTGTAGCTTCAAGCTGTTGCAGCTGTTGAATTAGCAACGCAGTTTGGAAACAAGACCGGGGAACCGCGAAATAAGCATTTTGACCCGCTGGGTGTCACTTTATTTCAGCAAAAACGGTCGCGTCATCAACATCCTTTTTCTGTTAATTGCCATCGTTCACTGTGTGTGAGGAGCCGGGAGGACGTAAATAAACCAGCGTGGACTTCTTCTATATACCTCATGAGGTAGGCTTCTCTAGGCTCGACTTCCGTTCCGCCATCTACTGTTCTGGGGGTGAATTGTTTTCACAAGCAAAAGGCTCGTAGAACTATAAATCAAAAAGGGTCCGTGCGATCCGTTTGTGAAGGTTAAGGTTGTCTTTGCTCTTCAAGTTTAAACAAAGTACGGACTGGAGAATCATTATTCATGTGAATGTACTGTTGTCAGAATGTACAGCACTGTTTACCTGTTAAATAAACTGTTTTTAAAATTGAATGTATCACTGTCCAAATCACACCAAATTCTACACACTGGTCAATTTTTTTTCTGTTGCTTTTTTACATAAAAGATAGTTCATTAATTTCTTCAAATATATTGGATTCGGCTGCAAAACTGTTTACCCCTTAACTCCAGAAGTATTTGTGGACTCAAACACTTCACCCACCCCTCCATCGCCATAGTGGTGAGTAGATAATGAGTGAATTTTAATTTCTGGGTGAACAATCCCTTTAACAATAAACATGGCAAGTGCGAAGTACAGACATATAGACATAAATCTCTGTAATAATTCAAAAAATCATAGCTTCAAACAAGAATTTGGGGGCTGGCCTCCAATCTGACAATCTAGGTATGCACGGAACGGTATTCATACTGTTGCTTTGGCTCAATTTAGGGGCTAAATCCTTCGGAGGCTAATTTGAAGACCGATTGAGTCACAGCAGCATAACCCATTTCGGAGGCGACTTTAAAAGCATCTGACAAATGCATCCTTCCATTCCCAAGCTATGAAGGCTCCAACGGGTGGATCCTTCCCGGCCCAACATATTCCAGTGTTCATTGCCCTTCAGTGACAAACCAGTTAAAAGAGGTAATTGCAGCGACAGCGACGGGACTTCTTATGCTTGAGTATCACACTTCAACTCAACCGAACAGCTAACGGCACAAAAATCAAAGTGCATTCAAACTTTCTTGGTGTGTCCAACTACAGCTAGGACAGTGATAATGGAAATTCTGTTAAAAAGGGAAGAAACCATTATAACAAAGAGCAAGCCATGCAAGGCCACTGTCGCTCAGTGCTTGCTCTTTGTGGGAACTGTCGGGTTTTCCTCTATAATATTGTCAGGCCTACCTTACTCTGTTAAGTGCCTTGAGTTTGGATATGTTGTGATTTGACAATATACAAATAGAACTGTGCAGAGCTGATGTCAGCTATACACACATTTCTGTTCCTGGTGGACATAAGTGGAACCTGTCATTCTAATGCTTCTGTACTCACACAGTTGTTAAGAGTGGTTATCTAAGTTATCACAGACTTTCTGTCGGGTCACAGATCTCCTGCTTAGTGGACGTGGTTTGCTTCTGAGTAAAAACTCGACAGACTGATCAACAATTTCAGAAATACTCACATCAAAGTCACTGGTAAACTTAGACGCATGTAAACATTAGCTGAAGCTTCTGACCTGATTTCCTGCTAAATTCCCCCTAAAAGGAATACATTTCAATTCATTCTCTTGATCAAAAGATTTAACAAATGATTCTAAAAGTGAAAATTACTCAGATCTAGTACTATTAGTATGTGAACTTTAGAACTGTGGAGAGAACCAGGCTGGCTGGGTCTTTATAGTGTCTCATATGGTTTTGTTTGCTTAAGTTTTCCATCCTTGCATGCATTATTAAAACATGCAAACAGTGGAAGTTTTGTTAAGTAAATGTTTTGATAGAGGTAAGCTGGTAATGCATCCAGGCTTCTATGAGCTTTTTATATCTTGTGATCGGGCCTAAACACAAAGAGATTTCTTCAGAGATTATTTGTGGCCAGATTGTAAAAGTGAAAGCAGGGGATTTTGAAATGAAAAGATTTAAGAAAAACATTTATTTTCCTGTCTGACGGCCCCAGGTTTTCTGAGTAGCAATTACTTTGGGTCTTTAAAAGACACGCCACAGTGGAGGTGCAGTAGTTCTAGAGTAGAATTATTGGTTTCATGACAATCGATCCTATAGTTTTGGTTGCATTTCACTCTGAATCAAAAATGTTAATAATAAAGATGGAGCATGTGGTTAAATCAGATCCCCAAAGTGCATTTACTGGGCCCCAAATGTCTATTCAATCCATTAGATGGACATGCGACACACATACTTGAACCTAATTTATTAGTCAAATTACAGAGGGGAAACCTTTAGCCCCCAAATCAGAGTTGTCATTGATTTGTAGTGCAGTTTACATGGTGGTCCAATCAAAGACAAACAATCCCTTTCTTTCCCCCTCACTCAGTCAATGATCTCTAATGGTTTAATGGACATAGATCATGGTGTGGACACATGTCCGCTTTAATGAGATGTGTCGCCCCAGGTTATTAGTGTTTTTTTGCCTCCAGAGCTGTGTTCATCCCCTTGACCTTCAGGCATTTACCCAAATTCCACAAGATAAAGACCAATTGCAGTAATTGTGCATTTGCTGCAGCAAAACAGTGTCCCTGATCCACCCAGAGAATCAGCATCATCCATTACACATCCACTCTCCATTGTGTTTAGATGGCTATTTCTAACACTACTAACTTTTCAAATGTACAATCCCTATAAGTCTGTCTATGTTAATTGCCCAAAGCTGTCAAAGTGAATGGTTGCTTGTCTCCGCATGTCAGCCCTGTGATGGACTGACGACCTCTACAGGGAGTACCCTGCCCCTTTTCCAGTGTGAGCTGGGATAGGCTCCAGCCCCCCTGCAACCCTAAAATAATAATTGGTATGTCTGTAGAATGAGTGATTAGTCAGTGCCTGGGTTCTTCTGTATTCATGTTGATTAACATGTCCCAGTTCCCCTCTCCCCTAAGTGGTGTAGATAACGGATGGATGGTGAGTACAGTGACTGCTACTGCACTCACAAAAGCCCACACTTGTGTTGGTTTAGACTTCACTGATATCCATCCATGCTTCTGCCTCTTGTCATGGAGGGGCCACACAACACACACCTTCACCAGTGTAACTTACTTTTGTTGTTGTTGGCATATTTATATATACAGTATATATATAATACAGTGCTTGGGTTGAGTCTAAACCACATTGGACTGACATTTTTTTTATGGGATGTTATAATTGTCATTCCCTCCATTAGAGTGAATTAAAGCATGCAGTTTAGTAGCGGACATGTTTCTAGTCAGTACTACTGTACTCCTGTGTGTAACCTCCCATGAATGGCTAATTGAGGAGCAGCTAAATGTACATTGAACACTTGACCTCTGGGAGGGTGATCACTGAATAGTGGAGCAGAGAGGAGGAAGACATATTGTCCCTCTGTCTACCTAATCTTTCTCAGAGGTTGGATAATTGCAAACAGACACACCTTGTCTTGAGAAAATATACACTCAGACAAACTTAACCTTAACCTTAAGTGCAACACTGAAAGTCAGGGTATAGTAACTAAGGCCCTGTTCTTACCAGGCATCAATATGTGCTCCTGCTATGTGCTATCCCAAGTAGACAGCTCTAGGTACATTGGCTCACACCTTGCATTCAAGTTTTTCTCCACATGTACATCCTTCTGTGACCTCTTGTGATCGGAAAACAGTTGCCTGGTTTATATACAATTAAACATGTGCATCATTTCTGTTTGCAGAGACTAAATACAACTTTGACAGATGGATCAATCGTCAATGTTATTGTTTGTGTATGTGTGTGTTTGTACAGCTATCTTTGTGAGGGCCAGTTTGAGCATATAACCAAGGGAGTGAGAACATTTTGGGAAAGTGAGGACGATCCTCACTTTGTGACCCCCCTTTAATGGACTGTTTGGGGGTTAAGACTTGGTTTTAGGGTTAGGGTTGGAATTAGGTTTAGGTTAAGTTAAGGGTTAGGCATTACGTTTGGATAGTTAGGGTAGGGGGCTAGGGAATGCATAATGTCAATGAATGTTCTCACCAAGATAGCTAAGGGAGAGAGTGAGAGAAAGAGAGCAGGGGTGTGGAAGGTGAACAATTGTTTCTACCTGAAGGCTGAGTTCAGTTCAGGTTTCTTTAGGTAAAGGGAAGGGCTGGTGAGGTGAGTTTGGTTAGAGGGACAAACGAAGGATCAGAAAATAGCAAAGTGCAGAAACCACTGCAACAGCTTTCGGGTTTCTTAGTATATAAAAGGCAGCTCTGGAACAAAAGTGAAAGGTTGTGACACTCCAGTATAGTGGCCTAGTTAAGTAAGCATCATGTTAAAGAGTGTAGCATAAGTAGGACACATTTCTATAGTGCTACATGATAGTTGTAATATTTTGTACAGAGACGAGTGAAGCCATTGCAGACAGGAATTAGGTCAGTGAAGATCAGACAAATAGAGGGAGACTGAAGCATCAAGCTACAACTGCAAACAGGGTGGTGGTAAACTCATCCCTGACTCACTTTACAACTCCAATCTCTATCACAGCTGTTACAACAGGATGAATCACTTTTAATTTGAAAGAATCCTGTGATTGCAAAAGATGTATCTTTCAATTTGTGGATCATTTTCAGTCTGTTTTTCAGCTCGGAGAATCACAAAGCCAGCTGGCCACGCCGAGCCACGTAGTAATTACAAGGACTCGCAGCACACAGTCATTACGCAGTGATTTTGGCCCATCCAGCCGTCGTCATCAACCTCTGCAGGCGCAGGGCATCCTAAGATGTGGCTGACAGTCAAGGGGACATCTCTTGGTCTCACTACAATTATACAATTACAGTGCAAAGCCACAATATAGGAAATTCTTTATTAGCATTTTAAAAGGCCCTCTGTGGTGGCCTTAGACCATGAAGAAAACCACCCATGTGGGTTTTTAATAAATAAAATTAGATGAGCCCCTGCACAAGGTCGACCTTCTTGGCTCTTCACTCTCCGACAGCATGACCGAAGCTGCAAGAGAACAGGCAACTGTAGATTTATTAATGTAAGTGCACTCCTTGGTTTCAGGGATCAATCAACATGGTGTCACGAGAAGCCACCACATAAAAACAACACGGCTGTAAATTTGAAGTCTGCTTTTTAATGGTCAGTGGACAAGCATCAATCCTTTATGTGCTCAGGGAACATGCAGAACATGAGCAGATGCTCAAACTATAGTGCGAGCTTATGAGCTTATGAAGTGCTGATTCTCTGTGTGATATGGGAAGTTTGGGAATCTATCAAAAGTACAGTTCTATAAATGACCTGAACAAAGAAGTGCTGGGGAAACTAACAATGGGCAGAGACAGTATATACAGAGCAAGGGATATCACAATGAGATGCATGTGCAGGTAAAAGGCAGGAGCAGGAAATCCTATCTATATATTTTCGCTGTGTTATTCTGTACGTCCAACGTACAGAATAACGTACGTTGTAATCTTTGAAGTCTCAGGTCAGCTGTGTTGAGCAGATCTGTGCAGCAACTTAGAATATATACAAATATTTAGTAATAAATCTGTACATATGAATTTAGGGCAGACTCACAATATTAAACAATATAACACATTGGAAAGTATTCCACCAGAAATCTGCACTTGCACATTTGTTATTGATGCATGGTTGTGATGCAAAACTGTCGACCCTGTATTTACTATGTTGCGATGGTATTTGAAGCAATGTTTATTCTTGTGAATACTCTCAATGTAATGTTTTCAATTATTTGAGTTAGTGTACCATCACCTGAAAGTAAGAATCATTGTGTTTTCTTTGAATGAGCCTTTAGTGTATAGACGGAGCATGTCCACTTCCACAGAGTCCACAATGTTGCACTGCCATGTTTCTACAGTAGCCCAGAAAGGACAAACTGAACACTGGCTGTAGGGAGGACATTTTTTTTTTGTGACCTGGAGGATACTGCTTCTCCTGCATTATCAAAAAGAGAGGATGAAATGAGGGCTATTCAGTTGGTTAGAATTTATATTATTTAAAACTTTTTGTTGCTCAGGGGCCTTGGAAGACACTGTTAACACAACACTGTTACTATCACCTTATCTAACCCTAACCCATAGCAAACATCTATCTGCACACATTCCTAATCGTCTGAAGCGATACTTGCGTGCACCAGATGAATGTCAGGTGACTGAATCCACCTGAACTGGTGTCACCCTTAACCCAGCAGATCTTCGTCTCTCCCATGTGGATGGGAGAGGCCAATTAAAGGTTTATGTTGGCAGCGTAAAGGCTGCGTTACATCACATGTATTTGTGTAGTGTGGTGAGCTAAGCATGTCATAAAACTTAAACCCAGTAAACACATTGGAATATGGACTTGGAAAGTGACTGTTAATGATCAGGCCCGGGCTGGTGGAGATGAACCAGCTGGACCCACCTCAAACACATTTTTTCTCCCTCCATTCAAGGATCCCTATTTTCCAAGAACTAGGATTCACTTTCTAGGGGGGATCTAAGCAATCTCCAAAGTGTAAAATCATGCACTTTACTTCATTAGATGGCTATAAATGTGTAATGGTTAATATTACACAGTTTGGTCAATCTGTATTTGGACAGATTTGAGAATTTTGCCTCTGTACACTGTCACAACAAACTGATGTAGTGGCTGATTCCAAGAGATGAACTTGCATTTGGTTGTTATTTATGTGTGATGTGTAAGTGAAGTCCAGTATTGTAACAGCTGATAGAAGTAGCAGGTTAAAGGCAAATGAGTACAGCCCCACACCATCTGGTCAGATTTAGCCAAATGCTGCACAATTGATGGAAAGTGATGGAAAACCGATAAACTTACTGCAGTTACATCCCAAGAGCATCTCAAGGCAACGAAATCAAATATTCTTTACTGGCCTAGACTGCGACCTGACCTCAACCCACTTGAGTAGTTTTTTTAATCACTGATGACAAAACTGTGGGAGAGAAAGACCCACAACCAAGGCCAGGCAAATCATCTCAAGGGAGGAAAGCAACATTTCCATATAGCTAATGTACAATGCAGGCCTGACCAAGACTAAGACTATGTTTACTAACAAAAGAGGGGGAAATTAAGAGAAGAACTCACTTCTGTACGATGCTCCTTTGATTCTTTGACTTGTTTTCACTCATGTATCAAAGTGAGCTCCAGCCTCGTCCCTTATCAGCTGGGTCTTACTAAAAGAGACATGAATAATTAGTAACTAATTTACCAGCAGGAGATCAACACCATAGTTCACACAATGTCCAAACATTTACTATTGCATTACAGAACAAACTAAATCAGTTCATCATTTAGAAGTCAAAATAGCAATGCATATTGGGAAATAAATACATACCTCACTTGGTGCCTGCTTCTGTGGACCCTGGTTCAAAAGCGAAGTGGCCCCTCCTGCACTGAAAGAAAAAGTCTGTTGGATTTACATGAAAAAAATATGTACATCGGTTGCACATATTAAAATCATGTTCACTCAAAACTATGTTATTATATGCAGAATTATTTCTTGTAAAAGAAACATGACTTTTTTATTTGTATTTAATAGAACTATTATATGTTACGTATATTCAATTTCCCTGTTAAACAAACATGACTTTTTTATGTTAACTCAAATATATTCTTTAATGTTAAGCATATTCAATTTCTCTATGTTAAACCAACATGACTTTGTAATGTTAATTTAAAGCATTTTACATGCTCAGTATATTCAATTAGTACCTTAAAGCAACAGAAGTTATTTAGCCAACATGCAGTGCTATGTTAAATCGACCTAGTCTGCTCAAATAACTAACTGTCATTATTAAGTTATAAAGCATACGCAAGATTATTTCTGTGCACAAACTTCTTTTATATTAATAAAGACATTTGGTACATCCTTCCATCAGCCATCCTAATCTCTGATCTACAGCAAGTATCATAACATTTTCAAAACAAATAAGGAATCAAGATAACAAATTCCTTTTCACAATGTAACTGTATTTTCCTCAAAGTTTTACACTTTAACACTTAACTAAAGACGTGTGTAAGGCTTGTATGTACATCCATACAAGCACATCACCCACTTGCAAGAACACGGCACGTATTTTCTTCACACAAACTTGTAAACCATATTCTCAAGCGTGTATAAACACCTCAATTGCTATCAGTTCTTAAAACAGCTTCCAATAAAAAAATAAAATTAAAAAAAAATCCTTAAATATTCCACATTGGGGAAATGCAAATCCATTAGTTTAAATGGAATCTGCTAATCTGTCAAGGCACTTTGATGCAAGATGTGCATTTTGTAACAATCAATCAATCAATCAATCAAATTTTATTTGTATAGCCCATATTCACAAATTACAATTCATCTCATAGGGCTTTAACAGGGTGTGACATCCTGTCCTTAACCCTCAGCAAGAGTAAGGAAAAACTACAAAAAACCCTTTTAACAGGGTAAAAATATGTAGAAACCTCAGAGAGAGCCACATGTGAGGGATCCCTCTCCAAGGATGGACAGAAGTGCAATAGATGCCACGTGCAGGACAACATCATCAATAATCAAAGTCTCTAGCAGCATTGATGAGGGTAGACATCCCGAAGGACAACCCCAACATGACATGCCAAGCAGTCCCGCTGCAAGCACAGTCCATGCTCAGCAACCATCTAGACCACGATCCACCATCCAGACCAGACGCCACTCCAGTCCTCAGTCACCATCCACCGCCGCCCACCAGGAGGACCCATCACAAGCCACCACCACGGTCCTGGTCCACCGCCCGTGCCCAATGCCAACGCGACACAGGGTCCACCACCAGCACCACGATCAGCCCACATGACTCAGAATCCGCCACACTGGATCCAACACCGCGACCCCCGGTGCGCGATCCACAAACCGTAATCCATGGTGTGGCCACAGAGGCCCTGGATCTGCGGGTGATAAAGCAAAGGGATTCCGGGGAAGGGGGATAGGGATGGAGAAGAGGAAGGAGAAGCTGGAAAGAGAAGCTCCGTGTGTCATGTGTCATAAAATAGAACAAGTAACGTTTTGGAGCACTAATTAGCTCTAACTATAAGCTTCATCAAAAAGGAAGGTTTTGAGCCTACTTTTAAACGAACAGATGGTGACTGCCTCCCGAACTGAAAGTGGTGGATTATTCCACAGCCGAGGGGCTTGATGGCTAAAAGCTCTGGCTCCTACTCTACTTTTAGAGAATTTAGGGACGACAAGTAGGCTTGAATTCTGGGAGCGGAGTGCTCTAGTGGGTTTATAAGGTATTAACAGCTCTTTAAGGTATAAAGGCGCTATATTATTAAGGGCCTTGAAGGTGAGGAGGAGAATTTTAAATTCTATTCTAGATTTAACTGGAAGCCAGTGTAGCGATGCTAATATTGGAGAAATGTGCTCTCTTCTCTTTGTTCTCGTCAGGACACGTGCTGCGGCATTTTGGACAAGCTGTAGACTCTTTAACGACTTCCTGCTGGAGCCTGATAATAATGAATTACAATAGTCCAGTCTCGATGTAACAAAGGCGTGGACTAGTTTTTCAGCATCCTTTTGTGAAAGGACATGTCTAATTTTTTAAATATTACGCAAGTGGAAAAAAGCGGTCCTAGAAATTTGTTTTAAGTGACTATCAAAGGATAAATCAGGATCGAAGATCACTCCCAAGTTCCTGACTGTTTCATTGGAAGCAAGGGCAATGTCGTCTAGCGCAGCTATATCATTAGATAATGCATCTCTAAGGTGTTTGGGGCCAAGTATTATAACCTCTGTTTTGTCTGAGTTTAATAAGAGAAAATTGCGGGTCATCCAGGTTTTTATGTCCTTGAGACATGTTCGAAGTTTAGTTAATTGATTACTTTGTTCAGGTTTTATTGACAAATATAACTGGGTGTCATCCACATAGCAGTGGAAATTTACCGAGTGTGTCCTGATAATGTTTCCTAGTGGAAGCATATATAATGAGAATAAAATTTGGCCGAGCACAGAGCCCTGTGGAACACCATGATTAACTTTGGTGCGCACAGATGACTCATCATTAATTTGCACAAATTGGGAGCGATCAGAAAAATACGATTTAAACCAGTTAAGGGCGGTTCCATTAATGTTAATTAACTGTTTTAGTCTTTGTAATAAAATTTGATGGTCAATTGTGTCGAATGCTGCACTGAGATCTAACAGAACGAGGACAGACACAAGTCCCTGATCTGAGGCTATTAAAAGGTCATTAGTGACTTTTGCCAAGGCTGTCTCTGTACTGTGATTGGCTCTAAACCCCGATTGAAAGTCTTCATATATATTATTTTCCTGGAGAAACTCACACAGCTGATTGGCTACCACTTTTTCTAAGATTTTAGAAATGAAGGGGAGGTTAGATATTGGTCTGTAATTGGCTTAAACCTCTGGGTCTAGGGTGGGTTTTTTGAGTAGGGGTTTGATGACAGCTATTTTAAAAGACTGTGGTACATAACCTGATGATAATGACAGATTGATATGTTAAGTAACGAACTAACAATTAGGGGCAGAATTTCTTTAAGTAATTTGGTAGGAATGGGATCTAAGATACAGGTTGTTGGTTTAGAACCTGAGATTAATTTGGTAAACTGATCACGGGTGATCAGAGAGAAGCTGTCTAAGTAATGGGTAGGATTCTCAGCCGTTTCTGAGATCTCTGTTGTTGGGAGGGTATTAGTGCCAATTGAGGGCAGGAGATGGTTGATTTTATTTCTAATAGTTTGAATTTTATAATTAAAAAAGGTCATAAAGATATTGCTATTTAGGGATCGAGGAATACTGGGTTCGGTGGAGGTTTGACTCTCTGTCAGCCTGGCTACAGTGCTGAAGAGAAACCTGGGGTTGTTCTTATTCTCTTCTATTAGTTTTGAATAGTAGGCGGCTCTTGCTTTGTGGAGAGCCTTTTTATATTCTTTAACACTATTCTTCCAGTCTATGAGGTTTTCAACATTTTTGCTGGAGCGCCACTTCCTTTCTAGTTTTCTTGATAATTGTTTTAACTCATTTGTCTGGGAATTATACCACGGAGCTAATTTACTATGTTTGACATTTTTCTTTTTTAGAGGCGCTATAGAGTCTAATGTTAATCGTAATGAGTCTGCAGAGCTATCGACGAGGTGGTCGATCTCAATGGAGCTCAGGGTTTTAAAGAATTTGTTGTTTATATCTACTGCTAATACGGGTTTAAATGTAATTGGGATTATTTCCTTAAATGTAGCTACAGCACTATCAGGTAGACATCTAGAAAATGAATTTTTTATTAGTGGCATATAGTCAGTTATTGAAAAATCAAAGGTTATTAAATTATGGTCTGATAGAACTGGATTGCGCGGAAGTACTGTTAAATTTTCAATTGCGACACCGTACGATAATACAAGGTCAAGTGTATGGTTACCACAATGAGTAGGTTTGTGCACACACTGACTGAAACCAATAGAGTCTAGTATTGAAATAAATGCTATGCTAAGGCAATCTTTATTATTATCAACATGAATATTAAAGTCACCAACAATAATAATTTTATCAGTCTTTAGGACTAAGTTTGATAAAAACTCAGGGAATTCCTTTAAAAATTCAGTATAAGCCCTGGGAGCACGGTATACTACGGCAAATATGATTGGCTGTTGGTGGTTCCTGGATTGGCGTGGAAGACTAAGAACCAGACATTCAAATGACTTGTAGCTGAGTTTAGGTTTAGGATTAATTGATAGACTGGAGTTAAAAATAGCAGCAACTCCACCTCCTCGCCCAATTTCTCTAGGAACCTGTGAATTGATATGACTGGGGGGAGTAGATTCATTTAGACTGACATAATCATCAGGATGCAGCCACGTCTCAGTGAGGGACAATAAATCTATGTTGTAATCAGAGACTATTTCATTAACTAAAAGAGCCTTTTTTTCCAGTGATCTAATGTTTAAAAGACCACATTTAAAAGTCTGGGTTTCCTGTATTGTTTCAGAGGTTGTTTTAATTTGTATTAAATGTTTGTGTGGAGTTCTCGCTCTGTTATTGTTTAATTTCAATAATTTAATCGGACGGTGAACAGACACAATCTCTATGGGGTTTTGTGACTGATCCAGAGGGAGCGCAGAGAAGTGTTTAGCACTGCAGCTCTGCTTCCTGGTCCCAACTATGGGTTGTCATGTTATAGACTTAGTAATATTCCTAGATAAGAGAGCTGAAACAATGAAACAATCTTCTGAAATCAGCTAGTTAAATGTCCCCTGGTTTACAATTAGACAGTGTTTGACTGTCCCAAAGGGCTCTGAAATATAAAAGTAAAAATGTCCTACTTCCTCACTGTTATATTTCACAGTGTTAAAAATGTTAAATATTTTGCCAATCCCTAACAGACTGACTGCAAATCCATTAGTTTAAATGGAATCTGTTAATCTGGCAAGGCACTTTGATGCAAGATGTACATTTGGGAACACATGTCCCCAGGAGAAACAATCTTCGGAAAAATAACAACCTACAACAGGTAAATACTGCAAAAAGCATACATAAAGGAAGTGCAAGAGAGTTGCATAAGTGCATGTCCAAAGTCCAGGATGAATGCAGTTAAAGAGCAACAATGGTCCATGTCAACAGCTCACTCACAGAGTCTGTTTTTGAGAACTTGGGTTTTCTTAGAGAGTGTGTTGCCGTCCAGCTCCATCACAACTTTTTGGAGCACATCGAAAGTGTACTTTAGTTCTGGAGGATAGTTCAGGTTCATTGCATTCATGAGGCCAAATAACATGGCAGCAGCCAATGCAACGTTGTTCAAATCACGCAATATCTGCTGGCCTTCAAGGATAATCCCAATGTCCTCTGGTTGACTGGTGGCATCATGTTTAACAACGTATATTCCCACCGTAGTCTCCTCAATGGCTCCTTCGAAGATGGCTTCGTCCTCTGCCTGCAGAGTGCACAGTCACAAACAAAACAAAATGAAAATATACAGTGGAAATATTATAATTTTTTGAATTCAAGATCACTACCACATTGATCTGATCAACTGGCTGGCTATTCCATATTGTTTCAATAACTACATATTTTAGTTCCCAACAAAATATCAAGTTAAAATAATAAGTTTACTCACCACAAACTCTCTCACTAGATTTACTGGGTCCTCGTTGAGATACACACACAGCCCCTTGAGAAAACATTCCCGTCCTACGTCAACGTCATCATCCTAAATCAAGGTGTACAAGGAGAGAAAGACATTGGTCCTCAATCAAATATGTACACAATCAACGCAGTATTTTCTTTCCACAAAATTCATTCTTACTTGAGTTATGTTTTGCAAAATGCCCTGTAGTAGCTTGCCTAGCTGTCCTCCTCTCTTTCCAAACAGCTTCAAAAGTTTGTCAGATAATACATCCACCTGTGAGATAAATCTCGATTGCAGGGGCATGGTAGTAATGCGCTTGAATTCTGCATTTATCTGAAAACATAAAGTATCACAGACAAAATTACTTTCTAATTTAGACTTTGCAAAAATACTCATAAAGACATGACTTAAAAACATATATATACTTGCATTGCAAGCAAATTTCAATAATCACATACCTCATTTACGTCAAAGAGCGCTGGCCATCTTGTCTGGAAGTCTTGTGCCATGGGTGTGTCACGTACCACTTCATATCTCCTATATGCGAATGTCTTTTCCATCTTCATCCTCACCACCTCCCTGTTATTCCTCTTCTTGGCATCCGAAAGAAGTTCCACTCTCAGACTCTCAAGGCTCACGTCGGTTTCACCAATAGGATAGGGTGGGCAGTAATTCACTTCGGACCGCTTTGGTTTTTTGATTCCAAAAGCAGCACTTGGTTTTCCCTCTGGTGTCTCCTTGAGAGAGTTAACCATCACCTCACGAAACACCAGTTTTCTCAATTGAGTGCGGTAGATCGCCAGTTTGTTTTTCAAACTAGCTTTCCACCCAGCATATCCGGTGAGGGAGCCTCTCTCAGTCAGGCAGGGATGCTTTGAGATGAGTGCTTCTCCAACATTGGTAAACTGCTTATCCATGACATAAAGTTTGTACCTTACTATTTCCTGCACCAGTCCTTCAAGAATGTTAGACCTCAGTTTATGATCTGGAGTAAGCAAGGTACCGTTTTCACTGTATGCTGCACGACCATGCTCAAGTTTTAGCTCTGCATCGTAACAAATTAGGAACACGGAAGATGCTGGGCCAAACTGACCTTGAACCGGAGGACTCTGGTGAGGAGAGTATGTCAGTGTCAACACCCCCACTAGACAGAGATGAGGATTCCTCACCAGGTAAAAAATCAGTTAAGTTGTGAGGTGTGTGTCGGCGACTCTTATGAGACTTAAAGGTTCCATAAATACTGGTTTGAAATGTGGATGTGTGACTTTATAATGGTTAAGTAGTGCAGACCTACTAGCGACAGCAACTGAACACCCCTTACACTGCCACATTCACTGGAGAGAGGGAGAGAGAGAAAAAACATTTAAACATACAAACAATATCTCATATTAATTTGACCTAATAAATCAAAAAATATACAGCAACATTGGTATACCAAGGTATTTTGAATATCTTCCAAATCAAGTTTAAATAGGTCCAGTCAATCAATATAAGCATTTGAATACTCACCATTCAATTGCTTTTGAATGGCGGCTGTGGCTGAGGAGGGCGGCTGGGGCTGAGGGGTAGAGTGGTCGTCCTCCAACCTGAAGGTCGGCGGTTCGATCCCCAGTCTGAACAATCTGCATGCCGAAGTGTCCGTGGGCAAGATGCTGAACCCTGAATGGCCCCCATAGAATAACAAAGTGCTGGGATAGATGCACTGTATGAATGTGTGTGTGATTGGGTGAATGTGAAACTGTAGTGTAAAGCGCTTTGTGTTATCAAGACTAGAAAAGCGCTATATAAATACAAATCCATTTACCATTTACTACAGAGCCTGTGGGACAATGTTCAAAGGAACAGTCAACCGTCTCTGTACCAATTACCTATCAAGGAAGAATATATTTTAAAATTATTTTATTATTCACACTGAGGCGGCACAAAGATGCTTCTGTGACGTCTCTGTTTGCTTTGATGCTTTCTTAATTCACTTCAATTGACTCAGGCTTAGTGGAAACACTTTAACCTTATTCTCTGTAACATACAACGGGGCAGTTGCATATTACTAAACACGTTTCATACACTAAATGAACCACTAGGAACTAACTTAAACCCTAACAGACACGATTTACTCAGAGCGAGGGATTCTGCTTCTGAGAGAGATGTGCGCTACACTAATCCCAAGAAGTTCCCGCTGTGGGCTTTCAAAATAAGACAAACACGGCAAAATAAAATAAATACATAAATAAAAAAAGTGTGACTTACAGTTTTTAAGCGGCTCTGTGCCTCTGTCATTCGCGCTGTGCCACCAGCGTCAAACCAAACGGTGTGACACCATCTCCTCCGGCTCCAGATACATTTATGTAGTTTTTTAAAATCTGTTGTTTGTACGCAGGCTGAGTTTATACATGTGCCCGATCACACTGTTTGTGTGTGTGTGGGAGAGAGAGGAAAATGAGCGAGCAAGCGGCTGATAAATGCGCTGCTCTGACGAAAGATTTACCTCATTAATAAAAGTCTCGATGATTATGTGATGATCAGTGTTGATATTGTGGCGTCGGTCGAATTTAGTCGGAGGAGGTGGAGCGAGATTTGAAGGAGCCGCTCCGTAAAATCTCTGGTTTCCAACTGGGCTTCGCTCTGTTCTCTTCTCTTATTCTGCCATTGAACAAATACGTAAATTATCAGAAGATATTTAATTTATCTTCTAGGGCAGCAGGTTTCTATCTAAATAGTCAAATATATTCACATGGCAGAGCGTGAATGCGAGGTGCATTGAACACAATTTCGTTTAGCCCTAATTCACACACATATACAGCCTTTTTTATTTTCTCCTCAACGCCGATATTTCATATATCTCATAGCTCATCATGGTAACATAGATTTAACATGGAAGAACTTCGGCCGAGCAAGGCGCCTCAACTGATGTAAACTAATGCAAGAAGTAGTTTTTTGCAAGATTGGTACCCACCAAAGACACGCGTACTCCACACCTGGAACAGCGAAGAGAAAAAAAACTGTGATCACGCCGCCAGGTCATGCGTCGGTCTAACCCTTCCCTCCCCCCACTGCATGGCTCTTAACTTCATAGTTCGTTGTACTGGAGAGAATAACCAGACTTAATCTGTATGCATTTTCGCACTATAAAAACACACAAATCCACAGATCCACCCGAACTCGTCTGCAGCAGGTGAAAAGATGGCGGACCCTTGATTCTTCTGCTGCTGTCAGTGGGCGGAGTTTCAGAGAAACATAACTATTTTCTTGATTCATAACATGACTAAGTCTTATATATTTGACATCCCTCAAGATTAAAATAGTTCTACATGAATAATATATGTTAAGATGAGGAACGTTAATTAATCATTTCTTATATACTAAATACATATATGTAAATTGGACAACCCCACTTTTCCTCTTTTTTCAGTGTGTGTGGTTTTGGCAGTTCTGACGTTTTGTCCACCTGCTGAGAACTACATGTCTGTCACAGCAACCCACACAGGGAAAGAAGCAGGGAAATAAACTACTAGAATTCATGATTTCTATTGTATAAATGTCATATTCAATTGTTAGAATGTGCCCTTAAGCTTACTCTACATAGTGGTATGCATTGTATGAATAGAAAACACAATTTAATCTTCATGAAGTTTCCTTCAAAGTGTATTTGTTGTTGCAAGATGGCTAGGTGACAGTGGTGTAGGACTTTGAAGGGGGATACAATTGCTCATTGGTTTCAAAGTAGAAAACGCTATAATATGATCCGAAGTATACGTATCAATATGTCAATCTAGAAATAGTCTGTTACAAGTAAAAGTTCTGTATTTACAAAATCCATTAGTATTATCAGGGAAAAATTGCAGTGAAACATCATCATTAATACCGATGACCTCATGTGCCACCTTTTACCCTCTGTGTAGAACTCCTTTTTGTTCCTTTACATACAGTGTCCAGGTCAGGTCATTGGTTCCTCTTTAGTCAGGTCCTCACAAAGGGTAGTGAGATGATTTATAAAAGAGGAAAACATATTTTTTATAAACAAATGGTTTTGGACTTTTTCTCTCATTGTTGCCACTTATCATCCTGCATATACTGTAGAGGGATATAGGGATCAGAATGTCTGTCCATCCACCTGTTATCATTTTGTTTCCGGAGCATGATCAAAAAAAAAAAAAGATTTCATGAAACATTACAGGGATCAAAAGGTGAAGCAGAAATAACTGATGATTTTGATCTACACTTAGAGATTTGTTGGTGTTGGGTGAATAAATTATCTGATGACTCCACGCCTGTCACAGACTGTGGCTGATTGTTGTTGTTGGGTGATCCATCTGTCCCATTCTACTGAACGCAATATCTCAAGAATGCCTTGAGGGAATTTCTTAACATCTGAGACGAACATTAATTTGGACTCAAGGATGACCCGATCAGAATTTAGTAGTAAAAGCTCAAAGATCAGCTTGAGAAAATGTCAAATTTAGTACAAACATTCACTTGGACTCAGAGATTAACTGATTCGATTTTGGTGCCTGGAGGTTAGAGCAAATTCCTGGTAGGTGTAAACCTACTTGGCAATAAATACTTTCTGATTCTGATTCTGATTCTGATTAAAAATTTAAGGTCAAAGTGATCTCACATTCCTGTGAATGTGATATATCAGGACTGCCCGTAGGGAGTTCCATCATTTATGGCACAATTCATTTGGACTCATGGACATGATTAGAAATTGATGGTCAAGGGTCAACGTCCCTGGGACCTCTTAAAACAAACTTTTTCACTTGGATTCAAAGATGAACTGATTCAATTTCTGTGGTCAACGGTAAAGGTCACAGTGACCTATTCTTAATGAAATAAGTTTAGTTTATAATATAACGGGGATTCAATACTCAGCAAAGGCATTTAAATGTGATATGGGGCCTCAACTAGACATTGTCTGGTATGTGACAAGAGAAACTATTGGTTTAATCCTTAAGACTTCACTGTATTTCCTAAGGAACAACTTCATTTGAAAACACAGTGGGAATATAAAGTAGCATGGAATGAAAATACTTGAGGAAAGAAATCAAGACACATAACACCAACACTAGTCAGGTGGGTACTGGAGGGGGTCTGTCTTCCTCTCTCTTGCCCTGGAGCTCACTCCACGATTCAATAGATCTACTGGGCATTGCCCACAGAGCGTTGTTCCAGACCAAGAGTGTTTTGATCCCGAGTCCAGACTATCAACAGGCCGGCAGTGCACCGGCAGTGCGGCTGTGTCCCAGCTTTGAGCATCCTAAAAATATCCCGCACCAAGCATGCGGATCAAAGGGCGCAGCAACACCGCCACGAATCCCGCCCCGGCATTTAACCTAAAGCCCCTCAGGGGAGGAGCGAGCGGAGGGAGAGGAGTAAGAGGAGGGAGAGGAGGGAGAGGAGCAGGGCCCGGGGCTTCCAGAGCAGAGGAGAGAGGGAGAGAGGGGGAGGTTGGCTCAGGTTTCAGAGACGCGCTCTGACTGACGGACTGACCTGCGGCACATAGTGGGAGCGCTCCTTGGTGAAGCAGCGACTGGGACAGACGGAGCAGGAAGCACAGGAATAAGCGCAACGTCCCCGAGAAACCAGGATCATCACTGACTGACTGAAGACACTGCACAGAATGACTTCTATTTTAACTTTATTCTAAGTTACTCAACCGAGTGCAGCAAGGTATCTGCTGGGGACAGTTTGAAGAAGACGCGCAGTGAGGGAGAGGGAGAGAGAGAGAGAGAGATAGCCTCTCATTAGCTCCAAAGTTGCAGGTCCTCTTCTGCAGCTCTTCACCAGATGAGTATAGGAGATAAAACCAAAGTTAAAAGTCTAAAATGGAACAGGATCAGAAGTGGGGAGTCTGTGGACAAACGTCTGACCAGTGGAAGAGTGGCAGCGATCAGCAGGAGAAGAAAGCTTCACATCAGCCTCTCTGGAGGTACTGGAGAGATTTGACCGGCGTTACGATTTGCATCGCCGTGTCCGTCCTGTGCCTTGGAGTTTGCGTTTTGGTTTTAGTGCGCGCCTCGGAGCTGCAGTCCAGGGTGTGGAGTCTGGAGCAGCGGGACGCGCAGTTCTCCGCGTGGAGGGTGTCTCTGGAGCAGGTGGAGCCTTTTATCCTGGGTAGACTGGACCAGATCCTGGAGGAGGTGAGCGCGTCACTGCATCCAAACCATTCATCAGCAGCGTTTTATTTAATTAAACCAGAGCAACAGTTGTGCTTTGTCACACGTTTCAGTTTAGAATCCACAAGTGGTCTGCATGATACCTGCACCACGCAGGGCCGTCTGTGGACATGTTGGTGCCCTGGGTTAGATGTCCACAGGCTGCCTTGGAGTGGGAGGGTGTCAGATTTTTACAATTTGAATATGTTATGACATTTGAATTAATTGCAAAACACATACGTGTTGAACATTTTACTTTTTCGATTTCCTGTTCCTTGACATGACTTCAACACCATCATGTCTATCGCTTGTTATACTGGTTTTTAACCATAGTCATGATATGACATATAGGGAGAGGCTGTGGCTCAGGAGGTTGATGGTTTCCTCTACTTACCAGAGGGTCAGCGGTTCGATCCCTGTCCCCCTCGATCTCTCACTGGGCAAGATACTGAACCTCAAATCGTCCCTGACGACTTCTGTGCCAGCAGTGTATAAGTGATCTATCATAGAGAAAGTTCTGCCCATAGATGCACTGTATGAATGGGTGAATGTCAAAACTGTTCTGTAAACCGTCATCAAGACTATAAGCATTATACACATTCAGAATCATTTAACATTCAGGCCCCTGTTCATCTGTTTCTGTGCTTCTTCTCCATCCGTAATGGACCATCTCTGGAGTTTAATGTAAGGCAGAAGTAAGGTCTGGACACAACAACCACATAGCAACATTGTGCATGTGTGTTTAGCACCTAAATGCCCCTGAAATAACCAGCACAGCAGATTGCTGGCTACTTCTCCTGCTGCTATTATAGACTGAAACTTAAACTGTTTCCTTATTTTGTGACTTTGTGGCTCACTCGCATTCAAAGCCTTCAGCCTTTTAGTGCAATGTGAGCAGTTATATATTTTTAACAATGTAAAGGAGGCACCATGGTCAGGGACAGACATCTAACTTTACATCAGAAAATTAAGTAGCAAAATATGTCTTCTTCCTCTTTGGCACCTCTTCAGCTGGTGGTGTCCTAGGTGGGTCATCCCTCAAACCTGCTTTAACAAGTCCCTAAAATAACATTAATAAATTCCTCTTATATTTTTCCCGAAAAAAAAAAAAACATCAAGGTAACCACTTATGCAGAGATAGCTTTATTTGCCCAATAATTTATAAAAAAAAAAACCTGTTGATTTGATTTTAACGATTTGGTTTATTCCTAATTTAAAATTTAAAAAAGTTTCAGGGGCAAATAATCATATTTTCCGGCATTGTATTGCATTCATTGTGTGTCTATAAGGTTTGAGAACTAATTCAATCAATCTGCATCTGCACCAAATTACAGAAACTTGTAGATATCAGTCAGTGATATAAAATTTTCATTGATATCCATTGTTCCCTGGGAAATATGTGTAAATGCCAAACAAGGAGAAAAAAAACGTTCAGCAAGTAATAACAGAAATCCTACATGCCTGCCAAAAGTTGACTTTCTTAGCCCATGTCCCATCCTTAAACCAAGTGTCATGGAGATATGTCCAGTAGTGTTTTCACAGTCCTGCAGACAAACAAACAATAAAACATGAGCAAAAAATCGTAACCCTCTTGGCCAAGCTAATTATAAATACTAAGTACCTGCAAACTGATTCCCGACACATTAGTAAATTTGTCGTTAACAACTAATAAGCCAATGAAAACAACTTATAAACACTCGCTAAAGGCTGCCTTGTTTGAAAGTGAAACTGTAAACACCAACCAAAAGGTTTAAAAAAAACAAAAACCTATTTTCCTTAATGATAACCCACGGATCTACAAAGATGAAAGACCAATTCAACAATTTTCCAGGACATTAGTGATTTTTATAGTGCAAGTTGTACGTGTGTTATAGACATCATGCGTGCACTCTCACCGAGACGCCTCGGCCCTTGTAGTTCCCAGAGTCGCCCTCTGTGTTGCCCTTTCACTGACCTCTTCCACAGCTACACTAACAAGCTCTTCCACGGTGATTGAAGTCCCGCAGGGACCCTGTTTTTTCTTCTTCCGTTTGCTTTGACCTAACTTTTATCACCTCCACACCCCACCCACCACCCTCTCCACCATGAAGCCACTTCACTAGGACAAGGGTGATGCACTTACCAGTAGAGGAGCTGAGGTCAGAGTGTTAACAGGGCAACAGCCCTGATGTTAGAAATACAGAGGTCATGAGCCCAAGTCACCTCAACTCCCCAGTAATTCTGAATGACTGTCAATGAGAAGACAGAACAAACCCAGATGCTCAGAATAAAGCTGAGATGGCAGAAAGAGAGTCCGATATTCAGATGTCATACTTCACATACATGTTCGCAAATAGAACATAGTGAGATTGATGTAGTATTCAATCAACGGTGCTGGTGATAGAGTCCTGTTAGAGTGCCCAGTGGGGGTAGAGTCCCTCTGTCTTCAATCGGACCCGGGGGCAATGCAGCCTCTTTGTTTAGCTCTCTGTGTATACATAGTCATTATTAATGGGACACAAGTACAGATTAGGCCCTTTGAGAGCAGACGTCTGTGGTGCTTTCACCCAACACTGTGCAGAATCCTTCGCCTTGTCTCCTCCAATGATGTCCAGATTCCTCTGTTATGGAAAATGTGCACCGGTCCGGCAGCACAGAATTGGTCCTTAGTCAAATTTGGATTACAGCAGAAGCCATTAGCTCACTGATGTTTCCAGTAAATTTTGTTCTCAATATACTGTCACCTTTCAGGGCTTTGTGTATCTTATCACCTTATATCTAACATTAACATGATCATTTTACACATTTTAAACAAAAGTGTTAAAATCACATGGTTGCACTGTGTTCCCTCATCTCATAAACACATACTGGACTTATTTAGACTCCGTACCAGAAAACAGCCCCCCCCCCCCCCCCCCGTCGCCTCAGTCTCACCCACAAGAAATCTGTACTAATTCACCACTGAAAATAGTCCCCAATAAATTGACCATGCTAACTTCCATCGAACTCATCTCATCTCATTTTCGTCCGCTTATCCGGGGTCGGGTCGCGGGGGAAGCAGCTCAAGCAGGGGGCCCCAGACTTTCCTTTCCCGGGCCACATTGACCAACTCTGACGGGGGGATCCCGAGGCGTTCCCAGGCCAGTGTTGAGATATAATCTCTCCACCTAGTCCTGGGTCTTCCCCGAGGTCTCCTCCCCACTGGACGTGCCTGAAACACCTCCCAAGGAAGGCGCCCAGTAGGCATCCTTACCAGATGCCCGAACCACCTCAGCTGACTCCTTTCTAAGTAAAGGAGCAGCGGCTCTAATCCGAGTTCCTCACGGATGGCTGAGCTTCTCACCCTATCCCTAAGGGAGACGCCAGCCACCCTTCTGAGAAAACTCATCTCGGCCGCTTGTACCCGCGATCTCGTCCTTTCGGTCATCACCCAGCTCTCATGACCATAGGTGAGGATAGGAACGAAGATCGACCGGTAGATCGAGAGCTTTGCCTTGCGGCTCAGCTCTCTTTTCGTTACAACGGTGCGGTAAAGCGAACGCAATACCGCCCCCGCTGCTCCGATTCTCCGGCCAATCTCATGCTCCATAGTACCCTCACTCGCGAAAACCCCAAGGTACTTGAACTCCTTCACTTGGGCTAAGGACTCATTTCCTACCCGGAGTAAGCAATCCACCGGATGGGCATACTCCCAGGCCCCCTCCAGGATTCTTGCGAGGGTGAAGAGCTGGTCCGTAGTTCCACGTCCGGGGCGAAAACCGCATTGTTCCTCTTCAATCTGAGGTTCGACGATCGGCCGAACCCTCCTTTCCAGCACCTTGGAGTAGACTTTACCAGGGAGGCTGAGAAGTGTGATGCCCCGGTAATTGGCACACACTCTCTGGTCCCCCTTTTTGAACAGGGGAACCACCACCCCGGTTTGCCACTCCTTTGGCACTGTACCCGACTCCCATGCGATGTTGAATAGGCATGTCAACCATGAGAGCCCCTCAACACCCAGAGCCTTTAGCATTTCTGGCTGGATCTCATCAATCCCTGGGGCCTTGCCACTGCAGAGATGTTTGACCACCTCAGTGACCTCCACCAGGGAAATTGACGATGAAACACCATCAACCTCGAGCTCTTCCTCCAACATAGAGGGCGTGTTATTCGGATTCAGGAGTTCCTCAAAGTGTTCCTTCCAACGTCCGACGACCTCCTCAGTTGAGGTCAACAGAGTCCCATCCTTACTGTACACAGCTTGGATGGTTCCCCGTTTCCCCCTCCTGAGGTGCCGGATAGTCTTCCAGAAACACTTTGGTGCCGACCGAAAGTCCTTCTCCATGGCCTCTCCGAAATTCTCCCACACCCGCTGCTCAGCCTCCGACACGGCAGCAGCTGCAGCCCTTCGGGCCTGTCGGTACCCTGCAACCGAGTCAGGAGTCCTCCAGGATATCATATCCCGGAAGGCCTCCTTCTTCAATCGGACGGCTTCCCTGACCACCGGTGTCCACCACGGTGTCCGAGGGTTACTCGGACACCGTGAGTGTTTGAACACCGCCCACTCCGGCTCAATGCCCCCAACCTCCACAGGAATGCCAGAAAAACTCCGCCGGAGGTGTGAGTTGAAGATACCTAGGACATGGGCCTCCTCCAGACGTTCACCCGCACTACTCGTTTGGGCTTACCAGGTCTATCCGGAAATTTCCCCCATTCCCTGATCCATCTCACAACCAGATGGTGGTCGGTTGACAGTTCCGCCCCTCTCTTTACCCGAGTGTCCAAAACATGCGGCCTCAGATCAGATGACACGATCACAAAATCGATCATTGATCTTCGGCCTAGGGTACTCTGGTACCAGGTACACTTATGAGCACCCTTATGTTCGAACATGGTGTTTGTTATGGATAATCCATGACTAGCACAGAAGTCCAATAACAAACGACCGCTCGGGTTCAGATCAGGGAGGCCGTTCCTCCCCACCACACCCCTCCAGGTGTCTCCATCGTTGCCCATGTGGGCGTTGAAGTCACCCAGCAGAACTACGGAGTCCCCTACTGGAGCCCCATACAGGACTTCATTCAGGGTCTCCAAGAAGGCAGAGTACTCTGAGCTGCTGTTTGGTGCATACGCACAAACAACAGTCAGAGTTTTCCCCCCTGCAACCCTTAGGCGCAGGGAGGCGACCCTCTCGTCTACCGGGGTAAACTCCAACACCGCGGCGCTCAGCCGGGGATTTATGAGTATCCCCACACCCGCCCGGCGCCTCACGCCCTTGGCAACTCCGGAGAAGAATAGAGTCCAACCCTTATCCAGGAGTACGGTACCAGAGCTGAGACTGTGCGTGGAGGTAAGCCCCACCAGATCTAACTGATAGCACTCCACCTCCCTCACAAGCTCCGGTTCCTTTCCCCACAGCGAGGTGACGTTCCACGTCCCCAGAGCCAGCTTCTGCCGCCCGGGTCTGGTCTGTCGAGACCCCTGACCTTCGCTGCCACCCATGTGGCTGCGCACCCGACCCCAACGGGTCTTCCCACAGGTGGTGGGCCCATGAGATGAAGAGAGGGGGGGTGCCACGTAGTTTGTTCGGGCTATGCCCGACCAGGCTCCGTGGCAAACCCGGCCACCAGGCGCTCGCCATCGAGCCCTCCGTCTGGGCCTAGCTCATGACGGGGGCCCCGGGCTTCCTCCGGGCCGGGTCTCATCTCCTCTTTTTTTGATATTCATTGAGGCTTTTTGAACCATTCTTAGTCTGGCCCCTCACCTGAGACCACTCTGCCATGAGAGACCCTACCAGGAGCACAAGGCTCCAGACAACACAGCCCTCAGGTTCACAGGGACACGCAAACCTCTCCACCACGATAAGGTGACGGTTCCAGGAGAGGACTTCCATCGAACTATTTTTTATAAAAACTAAACTTTTTTTAAAGCGATACAGAGTGACAGTGTCGGCGTTATGGGGGGGCATTCGCGGGCCACGCCCCCCCAACAGCCTTACTGTGCCCCCCCAAGTCATGCCCTGTGTTGTATTAATTAATTATTTTTATTATAGTAAAAGTCAGACGTTTTCCTTTATAAATAGGCTATATGTGTGTGTGATTGTTGATTGGTGTGTTTGAATTTTTTATTACAATTGCGTCACGGTTGAGTTGACAGCTGTAGTCAGAGCGGAAGTTGGGTCAGGGACGTTAAACACAAAATGGACATAAGAAAATGGTTGCATGGTGGGGCACCTTCTTCACGGCCTCATCCAACATCTAATGTCGGAGAAATAAATCCAAACACCTCTGAAGAGCTTTCGGCGAGGAGCCAAGAAGCCGGTGCACCTGTTCCTGCTGGTAATTTTAGCAGCGAAAGAAGGCTAACAGAAGCTAACGTGGTTAGCCATCCACAACCTGGCATAACATCAGACGAACTCGGGACTGAAAAACCCAAACAAATTGTTTTGCGGTCATACCCTGCCAGCATTTTTTGCGGTAGGAAACGCTCATTTGTAGCCACTTGGTTTCACAACAGAGACTGGCTGGAGTACAGTGCAAAGGCTGATGCAGCATTTTGTTTTTGCTGTCGGAATTTTATCACTACCACCACCCTGAAACTGGATGTTTTTGTGAGCGTTGGATACCGTAACTGGAAAAATGCCACGGAGAGAGACAGGGGTTTTCATAAACATGAAACGTCAAAGGAACATCTCTCTAGCTACACCATGTGGAAGGAGCGACAGAGACGTATCAATACCGGAAAGGAGATTTCGACACTTATCAACACAGACCAGCTACGAAAGAACAGGTACTACGTCTCATCTCTCGTGGATGTTGTCGGGTTTCTGGTAGAAAACCAGTTGCCTTTACGAGGGAAGCTAGATGCTTTTGGTGACATGTCTGAGGGGGGAAGTGGTCTTTTCCTGTCCTTATTGGACTACACAATTAAAAAGGACCCAGAATTGGCGGACATAGTGAAAACGATCCCTCGAAACGCCACATACACTTGTCACGACATGCAGAATGAACTTATAAATACACTTAGCAGTGTGGTGACTGAGGCTATAGTGGAAGAAGTATGCGACTCACATTACACATTGAAAGTGGACGGAACACGAGACCCCACGGGATGCGAAAATATATCTGTTGTCATTCGCTTTGTAAACAAGTCATTTGAAGTGACAGAGCGCCTGGTAACCATCGCGACTGCTGACGCAGGTGATGCACGAACATTGACAGACACAGTCTTAGCTGAGCTAAACAATGTTGGTTTGGACTCATCAAAGATTCTCAGCCAGGTGTATGATGGGGCTTCATTGATGTCAGGGGAGCACGGTGGCATGCAGAAGCTACTGCAACAGAAACTGGACCGTGAGATACCGTATGTCCACTGTCTGAACCATCAGCTACATTTGGTCGTAGTACATGCGATGTCAGCTGAGGCAGCTGTAGTGGACTTTTTTAATGTGTGTAGCACGTTGTACAAATTCTGCAAGAAGCCCACAATTGCTGTGCACTACAAGGGTGAGCGTCTTAAACGCCTTCTAGAACAGAGGTGGACAGGGCACCTTGCCACCGTGTCTGTAATTCTAAAATCCTTTGACGACATCACATCTCTTCTGACTGAGATCGACGCTGTGCGGGTTCATGGTGCACAGCTACGAATGGAGGCTGTGGGCCTGCTGCGAGAGATGACTGAGCCCAACTTTCCATTCATTGCAAACGTAGTGCACAGAGTGCTTGCCCTGCTTGACCCAGCAAACAAAATTCTACAAAGCGAGGATGTTGACTTATTGACAGGTTTGAGTGTTGTGGGTAGTTCAAAAGAATGTGTAGAGAAACTACGTTGTGATGAGGAGTTTGACAAGGTGTGGGACATGGCCAAGGCTGCCAGGGCATCGCTGATACAAACTGAAACCCTCAAACGGAAATGCACAACCAACACGAATATGGAAGGGTATGTGGTTGAGGGAACTACAGGACAGAGGAATGATGACAGGAAAACAGAACTCAAGAGACTGTACTACAGCATTGTCGATTCAGTTGTTGGAGAAATGGATCAGAGATTTAGTGAACGCAACACTCAACTGGCTAGGTCACTTGCTGCACTCGATCCAAACAGCAATACATTTCTAGATGCTGCAGCTGTTAAGCATATCATGGAGCTGTCACAATCGCCTATAATTGAGGCAGAGTATGAAGTTGCAAAACAGTTTTTCAGGACGCAAAAAGAATCACAGCCAATCGAGGAGGGGATTTGGACCACAAAGTACATTCTCTCACAGTACCACACAACTCTCGTGGCAATGCCCAGTGTACTGACTGCTTTCAAGGACGTATTAACTTTCGGTGCCTCCACAGCAATGTGCGAGAACTCATTCTCGACTCTACGAAACGTTTTTTCGGACCACAGACGCACAATGCTGCACAAACGAAAGGCCCAGTTGGTTCAGCTGGCGTTTGAAAAAGACCTTACGAGAAAATGTACAACTGAGTGGAAAGACACTGTCTTGAGGAGGTTCAGTGCCAACACTCGCCGCCTTCAACTCTTCTGATGGTATTGATAAAATACTGATGTTTGAGTGTAAATAGCTAGTTTATGTTCACGGGTCCGCCAATGTTTGCGGGCACGAGCGCGGGGGTTTGATTGGTGTTTTGTGTAAATACAGTATATTATAAGCAACCTGTTTGAGTGTTTTTCGTTTATATATATATTTAGTTAATGTTTGGTAAGAACGATAACAAGGTTATCGGTCCAATTAGTGATTTTTCGTTTATGTTAACTTGTTGAGGCAGCGTGCAACGAACACAGCGGGTCGGGTCCGCCCTGTCCTTAAAATTTAATGCGTAGTAACTCTCCCCTTGGGTCTAAACAGGGCGATTTGTTACAACCTGAGGGACAGCCAGTAAGGCCACAGAATGCCAAACTAACTCTATGTTTGTTGTTATTTTTGGAATGTTGATTCTCTTTTATTTTTAATCAACTCTGTTCATTTTATTTTGTCCTTCTGCATGTTTATGTAATATGTATGTGTTGAATCAGCTTTGGCAATAGTGTTAAAAAACATTCATGCTAATAAAGCTTCTTTGAATTGAAATGAGAACTTGCGTGTGCGCACGTTTTGTTTTGAGATCGGGGCGGGCGTGTTTGTGTAGGCGCTATTAGAAACATGGCTGCATTGACTGTGATCATATATTTATTGATGCAATGGTGATAGTTGTACTGTAACATTACTTACTTAATTATTCGTAGGCTACTCAGTGTGTGGTTTCGCCGATGCGTGTGTGTTTGTGTGTGTGTGAGAGAGAGAGAGAGAGAGACTGTCTTACGTGCACTCATGTTTTGAGATTGGAGGTTAGTGTGTTTTGTGTGTTGGTCTGCGGAAAATTCGTTTTATGTCACTGTCAATTGAATGGGAATTTATGCCCCTCCGCTGTGAGCCTATGCCCCCCCATTAGATTGGTTCTGACGCCGACTCTGCAGAGTGATAGTAGCTGCTCAGACAGAGCTGCATATCCCCGCTTCTGGTCTTTACCAAGTTAGGCTAACAGTATATTAAATGCACATGATATCAGTATTACTCTTTAGTGTGGTTTATGATTTTCAAAGGAAGATTACCTGCTTTAAAGCAGAGTGAGTCACTGCAAGCTTTATATAATAGTCAGTTAGTCAATACAATAGTGTACACCTAGGCTGTGCTTGAGGGGGAGAGCCGTTGTCCACCAACCAGAAGGTCGGCAGTTCGAACCCAGTCTTCCCAGTCTGTACTGTATGAATGTGTGTGTGAATAGCTGAATGGCAAGCTGTACTGAAAGCACTTTGAGTGGTCATCAAGACTAAAAAAGCTCTATATAAATACAGACCATTTACCATTATTCATTGCCCAACCTCAGTAAAAAAAAACAGGGTTCACACTGTGTTGAAAACTCATGGAATTTGAAAGTAACAATTTCCAGGCATAGAGACGTTATGGAAAACATTTATGAATCGAGAAAGCTTTTGAAAACTCGTGTACATTTACTCAGAAGTACATGTAGGACAGAGTTTATGTACATGGACTGTGCAGTGAAACTTTTGGCATTTAGAGAAAGGAAGAGCCAGCGCTAGCCATGATAAAGGAGCTAAGCCAGAGGCTGCTGCTGCTGCTCGGGCAGACTGATCCCCCAGCTTTTTTAGTCCAGCAATCAACGTGACTCTTGCTGCCAGGGACTATGCTTTACTTTGTGTCCACCATCAAAGAAGGTACAAATTCAAGGTACTGTACTCAAGTTTTGTGAAGAAAGACCAGGTTTTTCAGGTCACATTCTATAAAAAAACACATAGTCGGCAGATTTCCAAGTACTCATGTACTTTTTGGGATGGCTCCTTTTTTTTTTATTGTTTAGAGTATTGAATAAAAAAAAAACAGAGAATGTATTGCAAATCCCTCCCTTTTCCTCATGGTTAATCTGTGGAAATGTATTAGTAATAATGTTAAAAAAAAACTTTAATAAAAGATCTGTACAAGCAAAATATATTTGACTATTTTGAAGAGAAACATTTTGCGTTCATGAGAGTTCATGGCCCCTCATAACTGCAAATTCTCGACAGGTGTCCAAGTTAAAAATAAGCTTTGTGAGGTGCTTGAATTCAGTCATTCCTCCCCCCAAATAACAACCATACCCTTAACAACACCACAGAAAACCGCCTGACCCCCCTGACCTCCAAACATGGCCCCTTCAACATTTACAATTAACCACTAAGTGCTCTCTGCAGAGCTGGTCGAAGCCTGGTGCACACAGTTAGTGCAGAGGCTTGATGGGAGCTGGAGGCCACATTGCGAGTTGTGGAAATGTGAAAAATATAGTCTCCTTCTGCCCTCCTGTCCTCACTATGCTCTGCAGAGCTGTCACCCAACACGCTGTGAGGTCTAAATACACACACACACACACACACACACACACACACACACGTTTATATCCCCTACGTTATGTGTGTGTGCGCTTGTGTGTGTACGTGTGTCTTTTGGGAATATAAACGACACGTGCTAATCAGACTGCCTAATGCAAACAGCACACTCAAGTAGAAGTGCTTGAGCTGCCTCTGCATTTCGTCAGTGCACAGTTAGAGATGACCGTGTACTAACATACACACAAACACACACACACACACACACACACACACACACTCACACACACCCACACAATGAGAGTGATATGTTGATCTGTTACAGTTGAGCTTGAGACAAAGCAGACACGCTGACAGTTGAAATTGAGAAGATTTACTGCACAGTCAGGATTTACTAGATTAAGTATATGAGTGTTAGCCCACTGTGGTGAAAAGAAGAATCAATAAGACATCTTATATACGGTATCAAATTCTTTGGAAATGTGTGATTGATGATTCCTCTGTTCTATAATGAGGCTGCTGGATAAATCAGCTTCAGTGAAACGGGGTGTAGAATTCAAGCTTCAAAACTCCACGTTAACACCATGGTAAAAATAAACGTTGCTGTCTCTTTAACTGACGGCTCTTTTTATTGTCTTTTTGAGAGTTTTTTATCCATAAACTATCGGTAATTACTAATAGAGTTTGAACTCTGTGACTATAATAAACCCTAGCTTGCCATAACTAAAAGCGAAAACACCAGCGAAAAATATCTTTGTCTTATCAGGTAGGGTCTGACTTGTGAAATGGAATCACATGACATTGATTTATAAAAAATATTGATTCTAGTTGTTTTGCTCAAAATTGAATTGAATTTGTCTCATCATGAACAAATTTGAAAAGTAAACTGAGATGAACATATGTAACGGTTTCAAGTTTGTAAAGCATGGCATTGCCATGATGATGATGATGATAATGGCATTTAATGTGAAATTTACTTTTCATCATCTTCCATCTCTTCTGTTCAAGCTTTACTTTTATTATGTGCTTTTCATACTAAATGTGCATTAACTAAGTTCTAAAAAAGTTTTTGTGCAATTTTCGAAAAGGGTTAGTTTATACTGTCATATTTTTTATAGTTTTGAGAAGTGAAGGGAGTGTGCTGCATGTAGCAGCAGCACCAGGTGGTACAGTTAAAAGGTTTAGTTATCTCTTTAAAATAGAATGTGTTAAAACCACATCAAAAACTGGCATCGGGTTACGATTTCTAAACCGAGAGGCAGACAATGACACCCCCTCACCTCACCCCCTCTCACCCTGCCTCACCCTCTGCTGCCCAATTGGTCTCTCTGACAGAGCTTCAGAGGCCAAATGGTGTGTTAAGAAAAATATTCTCTGGTGTTCTGAGACACAGACAGAACTCTTTGACTTGTAAGAAAATAACACTGTGATGTGCTATAGATTATTAGGTTAATGGTCTCTTATGCTATTGCAACTTGTTGTATTATTTAAAATATGTTACCTCAAAAGCAACACATTTGTTCTGTTAAATATGGAATAGAGAACAGTGGATGTTGATGACTTTGGTCAGTTCCAACTGTGTTTTTTTCTTTTTAAGTGGAAGGGTACCTCTAACTGTGGTCATGTCTGTACTCTCTAGGGCCAGTGAATATGTGGAGGCATAAATGAAAGGCTAATAGCAGTCTTTGATGCTTGCTCATTATGATTCTCTCCCTCAGGCAAACTGCTACTACTGTGACCTTATGTAGTTATAGCTGCAGCTCCTTTTGCAATAACTGACAGCCTCAGTCGAACAAAGCCACCACCCTATCTCCATTATCTGGTTTGGAGAATGCATTTCAATGTCGTGTGACTTGAGTTTGAACGGTAGAGAGATCTGGCTTCACAGCTCTCTGGGTTAGTCTTTCTAAAGGCTTCTCCAGCTGTGAGACCAGCGTCAGCTTGAAAAAATCATGATAATATAGTGACTTTTTAAACTGGACAATTGGACCATCATGTCAACCTTGACAGTTGGGAAGCAAATGCCCCCCAACCCCCCATTCCCTGAAGGGAGGGAAGGTTTGCCACTCAAACATTGATGAAGGTGTGGCCGGACCCTTAGTCCATTGAAAAGTTGCATGCTTAGTGATCCCTGATCTATGGCCTATGAACCAGGATGACCTTAGTGAGGCAACTAGTACCCAGAATACTGCAGCAGTGCTCAGAATCCCAGTGTCATTATAACATTCCCTTCAGCACTTGTCGCAGCTCTCTGAACAGCCTGCCCTGACATTCTCTGTTTGTAACCTCTTCCAGTGGGACTGATTGTGATCCATACTCGTTGTGTATTCAGTTCAGGGTCAAATCGCATGCAGGCTTTTGTTGGTCTAATGAGATCAACTCTCGCACTCTGATACTGAGAAAGACTAAAAGGTGTTAGCAAGCCCTTTAGCCCAACAATAAAACAATACTAAACTTGAACTAAATGTTTTTCCGTAAATTGAACGGGCGTCCACACTGGACAAGACAAACTGAATCCAAAACTGCCAGTGCTGTCAGTGTATAAATGGGTTGTATGAGTAACACTGCGGTGTGAATGTGATAATTTGATTAATTTAATGTTTAGGGCTTTGTGGGTGAATTCAAATTTTGTTGTGCAATTAAAATTTCCCATTAAGTGAAACATGATGTTGTAATGTTAAAGTGAATTCTAATCTCGTCCTTTTCTTGTGCAGAAGCTTGTAGCGCGGCTACCAAAGACACGGGATGTGAGAGAAGCTCCACACAGCTGCCTTTGTCCACCAGGTAAGTCCCCCGCCTCCCTCCAAGGGTTTGACTTCACACACACAAAGCACATGGGCCGCTGATGAATTTATCCACTCAAACTGCTAATTTTCAAATTGAAGGTGTGCAAGTTTCGCCTCCAAATTTAGCTTTTCCAGCGGATATTCAATATTTAGACATTTGTTGATTTCTGTATTTGGTCTCCTTATAACTAGTTTTTTTGTTGGTCCCCACCAAGTTCCAGCCTGTATGCATCAACAAGAGCTCAGTTAAAGAGTTGCCGAAGGCCAGGAGAGATTTTCACCAGCCATTAGTTTTTTTTCATTTGTACTTTTACTTGTTGTCTAGAGAGAATAACATTTTTCTACTTTCCAGGTGTTCACTCTTTGTTCATCAGTGCAGTGACAGATGATTACTGAGACGTATCTTTGATGTTTTAATAGAGATATAGAAACAGACAGCTGCTGAGATGGCGTCTCCTCAACCTTTAAATATCAGAATTTTATTTGATAATAATGTAATGTGAAGAATCACACCAAACGGATTTGTTTGCATTTCTTATTTAACGTTTGTTGTTGATTTAACGGATGGTGAAACATGTTCACTGGGCTCCTCGGTCTAACACTCGTGCCCTTCAGCTCACTCACGCACGATGACAAGCTCGAGGTGCATTTCCTGTTCAGCTGGCAGACGGTGGCCATTTTGTGTCATGAGATGGTGTGACAGAGGCGTTCCTGGATGAGCAGCCACATTAGTCAGTATAAGAACTCGAGTACAAGATGTGAAGAGTGTTGGCGAGGTACTCCATGTTGCTAGCACTCCACCTCTGGTGGCCTGTGTCTCTTCCTGGATTCAATGCCCTTGTCTGACATAATCAAATTGGCCTATGACATCCCGAAGGTTTTTGTAACTAAAAATACTCATTAAGTGTTAAACCCTTGATAACGTCAGAGTAACTCCTTCAGTGTCTGAAGCCACCTGTTTCCCCGCTGCAGCCCCCAGACAGTCGTAATTAAGTCGTCAGTTAGACAAGCGGTGTGTCTATGTGCGTATGTGTGTGTTGACTCTTGCACTGTTTCCTGGTCTTGGATAGATGAAGAGATGGGAATGACTCTCATTTCTGTGACTGTTCATGTCACATTTGCACAGTTGGTGTAGTGATTGTTGTTGATAGAATGTACAACAGGGTGTAATTACCTTCATTGACAGATCTTTGATTTCCTTAAGTATAGTGGTTTGTATTGGATATATGCACTTCAGTGGTAAAAATGAGTGAGTGAGTGACTATTTACTTAATGTGAAATGAACATAACATAAGCTATTCTTGTTTTGTACTTGTACAAAAGGACCAACACCATAGACAGATATATATATATATAAATCGGTTGCACACAGAAATCATAGTATCAGCCGACTGTTATTGATGCTTTTTGTGCATTTTCTTATATGTGTGTGTGTGTGTGTGTCCGGGACACCCCTGTGAGAACAGGCTCGTCACACATTAGTGTTAATTAGTCTGGACAATAGGATGTTAGTGTTGTTAACATGGCAGTAAGTGTCTGTGGGACGGCCAGTGAACGCCGGTTAAGGTGGCAGTTTGCAGGCAGCTTCAGAGGAAGTTCTCCAGGTGCGGAAGTCTTTCATCTCGAGCTGCCAGATGGTCTGACACTTTTACAGCTTCATGTGACTTTCTGTGCTCCCACAACAGGTAGTGAGTGGGAGTCCGGGAATGGGAGGTTTATGTGTCGTCAGGGAAACTGACGGACCCCCTAAAAGCACTGTTTTCTATTTAGTTTATTTTCTCCTGCGGTAAATGTTTGAACAGGAGATTTAAGGAACCCCAACCCTGTCTGCTACACTTTCACAGATGTCTTAGGCAGTCATCCTTTGTACATTTGTGTGTAAGGTAGCAGGATCAAGCAAAAATTCTGAACCGATTTCCATGAATCTTGTTGGACTAATGTCATATGAGGCAGAGAAGAGTCAAATGCAGATCTGGATAATGGGTTGGATCAATGAATTGTATTTATTTGTTTAAAATTGTGGGTTTATTTCAACATTTTCGGGATTTCTTAGAGAATAATTAACAGGTCTTAATGAAAAGTTTGCAATGGATGCAGATCCAAATAGAAATCTGTCGGCGCGAGTTCATGTTGTTTAAATGTTTTCAAATACAATTGATGAAAATAAGTGAATAATCAATGAAAATAGGGGAAATTAAAGATGTTGCTAAACTAAGCTAAGGATGACTTATGTGTCTTGATGTGGAATAAGGACAAACTGAGCAAACTCACACATGTTTTAATCAAAGTGTTGCATGATGTCTGTTACCAGTAGCTGATACTTTTGATTCTAATAAGCCAATAACCTTTTGCGTATCAGATGATCATAAAAGTTACTGTTGTGCCAAAAGTCCATTCTGATGATTGATGTGAACATTAACTGAAGCTCCTTGCCTTGATCTTCAGGCCTTTATATATTTTACTGTTGCCACATGATTGTTTAATGGCATAAATACAAAGGTGTACAGCTATTCCAAACTATTATTGTCCGAGTGCTCGGTGAATGAGAAACTCTGGATCAGTGTGTGTCTTTTAGTGCCATGGGTGTCTGTTTTATTCTGAGCTTGACATGTTTGTGAGCAGCCTGTGAAAAATGAACTTTGGAAGTTGCTATAAGTAGAGCAGCAGAGTGTGGGTGGATTTAGGCCCCAAAGATGCCACAGAGTGGGATGTCTTTCAAATGTTTATCTTGCCCGTGACACAGAGCAGTCGGCCTGAAAATATATGTAACATACATGATGCTTTAGGTGGATGAAAAACCAAACACATTGTTTGTGGCTGAGTGGGCCTCCTATCAACAGTCTGGGCATGCTTTGTATGCCTTATTAGAGTTTGACCAGGACAATGGTAATAGGACAAAGCCTTTGAGCTGGAACAGGCAGACAACTGGAGTCACCCAGTGCATCACACACCCCACACACTCTTTGTTATAACATATTGTGTTGTCAGTGCTGGCAACCATCACATCTCCGGTGCCCTTAGAACACTTCTATACTAGCTTGTACATGAAGGCTGTTCCACTCACTCTCTGCTAGCTGTTTATTAGAGGAACACAGACCTAAAACTAACAGTGTATTACAGCAGTTCGGCATTAAATCCTCTTTGAGGGAGGTTGTAGTGTTGAGTTTGTGTTTGAACTGTTTCAGACAGGTGCTGATTCAACTTTATGGTCTCTGGGGAGACTCAGTTTATGTTGCTATTAAAGCTACAACATAATTCCCACAATGTACAATTCAAGCCCATGAAACGAACAGGGAATTAATATTTATTTGCTTTTAAATGGAGCTTTGTTTGAAGAATGTCCCTAATAAGGAGGAATTATACATTCATTTCCAGCAAATGTCTGGAAATAATTCGCACATTGTGTGGCCATAAAATAAAGAATGATCAGGGGTTCAGTGCTGGTTGGAGAAAATCTGCCATCTTGTGTATGTACTGTTTAATCCTCCATCCTTTTGTCACAGTAATTTGTGTCATTATATTAGTAAATGGGCACTGGTGGCTTTAAATCAGCCCCAAGTCCACTGCTGCATGAACCTTGTATCTTGTCTTTTGTGTTTTATTGGCTTTTATTATTCTTTTACACCATTATTCCTTTGTGCTTTCTACATCTTATCTGCTGGTAGTGACTACACGTACTAGTCAACTACAAACTGTGTTTACTTTATCATTTAATGTGATGTTTTCTCAGCCGATACACTGTCAATTTGATTTGTATGTGACACATCCTAAAATATTCCCATACAGCAGTGTAACCATTGCTTATGTGGTATAGAACACCATGGTGTGGTTGACTGGATGAGTAACACTATGTCCTGTATATGTCACCTCTCATTTAGTATCACAAGCTGACCAGCCCTGCTGCCAAGAATAGAGTCCCCCTGAGGATGGGAGTATTCCACAGAGCCCTTGTTTTCACTGGCAGGGCTGTTTCTTATAACGACCTGCGTAGTTCTATTTTGGCTTAGTACAAACAATTGGCCAATGTGCATCTAATTTTGTGGTTAGGTTTATGATTAGTGAGTCAGAAGACCAGATAAGAGACTCTTTATGGTGACCCAGACACTCCACTTGGAGTTGGTGACATATTGGTAGTTGTGGTATGTCACAGGTGTCAGTTTCTAACTTCTATGCTCATGTGTTACTTTATATAATGAATGCATGGCTTGTGCAGTTAGTGAAAAGTGGAAAAAAACAGACAACAGTTTTTTATCTTAAGTGGTTGACTAGTTGATCCTTGATTTTTGTTGTCGTAGTAGGAACAACATTTACTCTTAATCGCAATCATCACCTACATGATAGATTGGGTTCTCAAAGGCTGCCTCACTCCATCTTCTTTCACTGACACATAGACAGGAAAGTTTATTTCTGTCTTTCTCTCACTCCCTCCCCCTAACCTTGGACCATTTCCACATATCTTTATGTTTAGTGTAGTTTTGGTCACATTTCCTCTCTGGTCATCTCTCTGTCCCCCTGTTGGCCCTGGGTGAAGGATACCATTTTCACCATGGCTAATGTAATTTAGCTCTCCCTGAGTCTTCTTACCTCTTCTTGCAGTTACTTGATGGGGACTCACACAAATATGCTACATGCATGTTTCTCACAGAGCAGCCTTTTATCCTGTTTGTTTATTGTTCAGGGAGTTTTCATTAAGGCTCACCTGTTGCCATCTTCACCTATAGTTTAATGCCAGCACATTGTTTGAGAACTACAAACGATCTCATAGTTGACAGAGGTGTTCAGCCAAATCAAAATGTAATCCACATCCTCCGGTACTATCCCAGCAATCACAAACCAGGGTATGAATTAAAAAAAAACATAAATCCAAGTGATACGAAGGTGTGGATTTGTTTACACTCAGTTTGACCCCCAGTTGAAGTGATTTGGATTTAGTCTGGCTAACAACTGTGGCTTGTCTGATCATCTGACTGCTTGTGCTTTTTCTGCCTGTTGGACTTAACCAATGTTGCATTGTTTCCAGTTCTTCAAAGGTGTTACAAATTACAAACAAGGGCAGATTATATAATTACAGCACAGGTTTACTAAATTTACCAAACTGGCTGTATTCATTTAAACCTACACTGATGATAATAATTTCTTATTCCCTGACTCTTCTCACGTTTATGAGCATACTTCTATTTTGGGACACTTTTTTTTAATTGCTGCTAGTTTTACTTTAAGAGACGGTTCGCCGAAATCCCTCCTCCCTCTCTGGCATGGATGGAGCGTGGCGCGGCTGTGAGGATGGATTAGTCCTGGGTTAATACAATAGGAGATAGGGGGTTCAGCAGGAAAGACGCTGAGAGGGAGAAAGGGAGGGGAGGTAAAGACCGCGGCCTCTGAAGGAGGAAGTGGGCTTTGGCAGTTTACCTGGCTTTGGTCCCAGGCTAAGCCATGGAGGGAGAACAGAGGCATGTAATCTGACCCCACAACTATGACCTCCCCCCCAATCCCTTTCACCCCATCCCTGCCAGCCACGCAGCTTGGCAGCCTGGCAGCCTGGCATCGCTAGCATAGCTCACAGCCCCCACCCCTTTCAGACCAGTCACACACAAACAGGCTGAGATGTACGGCCTACGACTTCAGTCATCAGGACTGTAGCATGTGCGGAAGTGTCACTCCCCTGCTGAGTAATATACAACTGGATTCTTCAGAATGTAATCAGAGTTTTCAACCTGGAAAAAAATGGGCACCTGCCCCCGGGCCACGACAGCACCAGTACGGCTGTGTGTTAACTGGCTTGTGGGCGGCTGTGGATGAGCGAGGCAAGATGCTTAACCTCGAATTGCCCCTCATGGAAAAAAGTGCACTGGGTTAAACAAATGATAACAGAATGGAAAGGCTACTCTCAAATGATATATCTGCATATCTAATTGGACCTTAGAATCAGATTTGGTTTAAATTTTTTAAGAATCATTTAGTCACAGCCCTTTATATAAATCTGTTTATATTATGCGAAAATTCCCAGACATTACATTGAAATCCTGGGATATAGCTAATCCTTATATAATTTTTCCCCACAAGCTCCATCGAAACATATCTCATCAGCATAAGCAGATCTATTCTCAGCCATTTCATGATAAAGCCAGAGGAGCTTAGCTGTACTTGTATCTGTGAGATGTAAATAGAGCACTGGTTAGGACAGCAGGCCAACCTGGGTGGACAACGCTATGCAAGAACAATGTGACTTTTTTTTTACAGCCCGAAGATACATACCCTGCATTGGGGGGAGGTGGTGCTACTGGGTGGGAGGGTGCCTAGGTGAGTTGGTGGGGTTGAGGGGTGGGATGGGGGCAACCAGATCTCTGGGCACTCCGAGTATTCCTCAAAGTCTGCCAGCTGACAGACAACAACGGCTCAGAGCCTGAGATCAAAGAGAGCTGCAAGTTTAAGTGTGTGTGTGTGTGTGTGTCTGTGTATACTGTCTTGCATGGGCGAGGTAGACTCACCGTAAGAGATACATATCGAACTCCATGCCCCTATAATAAAGTTTCAACCACACAGTATCTGATTTCTAGGGGTGTAAATCTGAACTGATCCCCACAGTATCGACAAATACAAGAGAATGATGCACCCCCACAGACCTCAAGTGAAATTAATATCACCATCAAAATGCAATCTTTTCTTCATCTTTTCACCAAAGTCTCGTATCTGAAGTCATGAGAGATTTTATTGTAATGTATTTCATATTGTATTGTTGAAAATGCCAATCTTCTATGAGTTAGAATCATCCTTCACCATGCAACTTGCCAGTAGCTCGAGTTTTACTGGCCCCTTGTTAGTTATACTGGCCTAGCTCTTATTTTCCCCTACTGCAACATTTATGGTAAAAATAAGTTTCTATCATTCCTGTACACTTTGAGTTATTGGATAAATATTTACAGTGAAGTACATTGTAGGGCTGCCATGATCATTTTTATTTGTATTCTTGTTATTATCTGTTCTTGCCTCATGCAAACAACATCTTGAATAGTGAGGTCGCCCACAAATTTGTCTAGGAAGGGAACAACAAATCAAACGCACCCTTACAGGCACTCTGTTTAGCCTGCTGTCTGTGTTGTTTGAGTAACATTATGAAGCATCTTCATCTACTTGGAAACAACGGCCGGATAAAAATCAACAGTGCTCGACTCGACCCACAGCGCAGTAGATGTTAGTTCAATGCTGTCACGAAGCAGTGAGCGGCTGAAACACAAACACACTGGAACCTGTCATTAAAGCAGCCCATTGGGTTGAGCTAACATTAGAAGCTAGTAGATGTATTAATGTTTATTATTCTGTAAAATACCAGAGACCGAAATGTACGCAGCCTCAGAATTTATCAGAGCTGTGTACAGCAGGCTACATATTGCTAGCCTGCCAAATACCAGAACCTCAACATATTGTCTCATATTAACAATCACATGGTTGGTCTAAACACAATAATGAGATTTAGACTATTTCTGAATGTTAATTTACATTTAACATACCACATTATGTTATATTGGGATCCATGTCCAATCCATGCTCACAGAAGAATTACCATCTTTTAATAAGTCAATCCCATCATCGTCAATCCACTTTGTCTGTATAAACTCTGACTGGGCCCAGACTGTCAGGCAATCCGTTATTTTGGACCATGTCTCCTAATTGTAATGTTTCAGTGTGACGTATTGTTCTTTACTTGTGCGAAGTAAAGATCATTTTTGACAAAAATCATCTTCTCTTCTGGAATCCACATCACATGATCCCCCATTATTTTTCGTTTCTGATCTTTCACATATTTCTTTTAGGAGTGGGAATCTCTAGGTGCCTAACGATTTGTTTCAATTACCTGATGAATTCACATTTATGGTTCTGGATAAGCGGGGGGGGGGGGGGGGGGCTGTGGCTGATCATTGCTAAAAAAAGTAACGCAGCTGAAGACATGAATCGATTATGTTCTGTCTCTGCATGGAGGCGCATCATCCAAGTCTCCGATCGCCATGCATCTAAGAATCGTGAAATGTCCCCGCCTCCAATTTCTTATCATATGAGGTTACAAAAACCATTTAACTTTAAAAGCTTTAATCAAATTGACATTATCCTTGCAGGTAATCCAGTGCCTTACCTTTTCTAAAATCCTTTGTAAATATTGTATTTGCTGTAGGTATGGTTGCAGCTAAAAAAGAAGCCCTCTGATGCCCTTCTAAACAAGAGGCTTCCTCTAATCTGTGCAGTTTAAAAGGGGGCGGCAGGGTCCTAGGGTCTTGGAGCCGGTTATTTAAGGAGTCCCCCAAGTTCACCTTGACATCTGTGCTGACAGGAAGAGAGCACGGCAGATCCCCTTTCTTCACTCGTGATAAGTTTACCGTGCAGCTGCCAGTGTGTAGCCATACTTGGAGGAATGTGGCAGGGAGATGGGAAGGACAGGATACTGACAGTTAAGCAGACAAAAGAGGAGGAAGTGGATGATTAAAAGAAGAGAAAACAGGAAGGGTAAAGAGGCATTAAGTTTACTGGGATTTGTATCAGCCTCTGACTGTGATAGGTAGGAATTACAATATTTAGAGTTTTGGCACAGCTTGAAATTGTCTGTATTTAGATGGATTGTAGCACAGTAAAGGAAATCTGAACAAGTTTTGAAGCTAACTGAACAAACCATTTTAATAGGCTCATCTCATGCCATCTAATACAACATTCCTGTGATAAATATTGTCTATCAATGATATAACGTTCATCTTTTTTGTCATCACTCACTCCCTCGTCCACATGCATGAGGGCAACACAATATAAACCCCTCTAAAATGAATGCTATCCCTTAAAGCACCACCACTAACTGCCAACATTATTTTTAACATAATCTGAACACTACATTCAACAAGTAGGCTGTATATCATTTAGTATTGTAAATATAAGGTGTCCTGACTTGGTGGCTGTTTTAATTATTCTGATCATATTTGATGGGTTTGGTCGTTGGCTGGTTGTTTTTTGGATTGATGGTTGTTTGTTTGATTGATACCTTGCACTAATATCCTACCAGCATAAATCAATGTGGTCAAATAAAATAGCATCCAGTGAAATGTTACCTTGGCTCAAAAGTTTCATTTTGGTAGAAAACTGTGCTTGAAATAATAATAATCTATCATAATAGATGTGAATATTATTATAATAATAATAATAGTACTTTTGTTAAGAATTCATTATTTTAGAATATGTGTCAATTGAGATCCTGGACTGATTCAAGAATTTTAGGGTCAAGCTTAAGCACAGACTGCAGATCTGACCCTGGTTTTATCCATCACTCCTTCTGGTTATGATTATGATTTTACACAATCACACATGCACTGAGGGGGAACTCGAGTCTGAGGAGGTGATTGCAGAAGGTGAGTGAGGAAAATGCACCATCTGGTTTTCCCATAAATGTTGTGAGCCCTCAGCCACCTGATCTCCTCTCGCTCCCACTGTTCCAGCATGAACACACACACACACACACACACACACACACTCAATCAGCACACCACTCTTGTCCCATAAGTTGTTAGCATATTTATTGGAAAGTGTTCACAGCCAGCTCTGTCTCTTGAGGATTGAATTTGAGAAATGCAAATAGGGATGGAGCGTGCACTTGTGCTTGTAGACGGCATTTATTTAGCATGTTCAGATCTAGAAATCCGTTTGTTCACATTTGACATGAGAAAAATTGAAAACAACAAAAAATATCTCGTCAAATAAACTGATATAAACCAAAACTATTTTCTTGTCTTTTGCATGATGGCACATGTGAATGAGATATTTTCCAGACCAAGGCTCCACTGTATCTCGTTTCATGTTTCCACATTGAGCGCATATTTGTGTGAATGAGACTTAGGAAATGCATAGTCATTCAGCAGGAACTGACCGCAGACCGGCGGCATTTCCAAATAAAGCATGATAGTGAAGGTGAAATTAAATGTAACTCAATCTAGGTTGGCCCTGAGTGCCCCCCCACCCCACACCCCCACCCCAAAGTACAATTACTTGTAGGCGGCTGTGGCTGAGGGGGTGGAGTGGTCTATGCATTAGAAAGTGCAGGTTAAACGTTTGAACCATTAAAGCATTTTCAGTTGTGATACATTGCATACATTAACCTGAACGCTCTGGAGAGTTTGCTGTTGTGAATGCCTCTGACTTCTGCTGAGTTGTTCATTTTTTGGAGTTTATGTCTGAGGAAGGAACTACTGTCCTGGAGATGGGCTCAATTTGGATATATAGCCGCTAACAGGTGTATTTGTAAATCAACATGACACTGAAGATAGTTATGAAATACACACCTGTCCTCCAATCTTTAATATGAATTTAAAATATAACTAAATTGAACATCGATCATACTGCCTCTGCATGATTTGTGTTAATTTATGTGTTTTTTTCTTGAAATGTAATGCTAAATCTGTACATAGTAGAATCCCAAATCCCACAGAGGCAGTTTTGTTGTTAAACTGTCAAATGAAAACATGTATTTATTATGCATTCATCTTCATTTACAGACATCTGGCAGCACCAAAGATGGTATTTCGAAACTGAGATTTGATAATGGCCATTTTACAGCCAACGTTTACCTTCCAAGAGGAGTTATAACATATTTAAGTGCTTTCGGAGTCTGTCTCAAGGGCAAGATGACTGATTATGACAAGGACATAAAGAGGTGTGGGTGGCAGGTGAGAGGTGTCACGCTAAATCAGCAACAACTCGGTCCAAAAGTATTTGAGTCAGATTATCTAAAACTCTGTATTGAGAGATTAAACAATCCTAATTCCAGACAAAGTTTGATATATTTACACCAGAAGGTTTGGGTCATTATTGGATCATTGCTCATGTCAGACTTCTCACAGCTTAACCATTAACTTACATACAGTTTATTGTAGAGAAGATTGATTTTCACACCCAGAAATAAAGACCTGAATTGTAATAAATCAGAATCATCCGGTAAAAAGAAGGAGACGTTTATAAAATGTTATCTCATTTTGTTTGAGTCTAATGTTCGTGTGGGACCAATTCTTAATATGTGGACCAGTCAAACCTTTTCCACTGTCATCAAGTGCTAGTTTGTAGGAGCACGGGAAGACGATTTGGCAGAAAGCTGCTGTAAACATGCAGCAGAGGAAGTGAGAGCTGAAAACTGAAGTATGTGAATGCAAAGCAACATTTGTTTGCATTGGACGAAGAGCGCCAAACACACATGCTCCTCAGCTTCACTTTCAAAGTCAGATGTTATTCTCATGGACAGCTGAGTTGTTTTCCAGATGGTCCTTAACTTTGCAGCAAAACAACTTAACAGCTCACAGGTCTGAGGTCTCTAACTCCACCGCTGGTCGAGCTGGTGTTCTGCCAGTATGAACTCTTCACACTACGACATTAAGTAACATTTTTACAGGCAAATTAGCACAAATCTGCAACCTGGGAATGTAAAAGTTTACGGCTTTGTCAGACAAGCTGTGTTTGATGAATTCAAACTTCACACACACATTGCTCATATTCACACACTTCAGACCTTTTACAGTGTCAATTAGTCTCTGTGTGAATATCACACATGCAGTTTCACACTGATACTACTGTAGCAACATCCTGTACATGCCCTTATTTAAAGCTAACTGAGCCAATTCAGCATGATAGCATTCAGTTATGGTTTTGAGCCTAAAATGATATTTTCATTTGATACAAGAAACCTTTGTAATTTGCATTTCCCCCTAAATATATTTCACCTAAAAAAACTGTTGTATATGGTTGGCCATAGGAGTATCTGTACACCGTAAGCAATAATCAACATGTGACAGAGGTTGTAAACTGTAAAAAAAAAAAAATTATATTGCACTTTATTATAGATTAAGGCCAGCTAAACAAAGTACTGTATTATTTAAAGGGGACATATTATGAAAATTCCACTTTTGTAGTGCTTCTTCACGTTAATTTGGGTATCTGGTATGTCTACCGTCCCAAAAACTCTGGAAAAAACCACTCCCGCGATTTGTTGTGGTTCCTCTATGTCAGAAACAATACGCTAGAGTGCGTTGAATGGGATTACGACCGGTGAGAAGGGGGCGGGGCACTCAAAACAGGTCAATCTGAGGAGGGCTGTTTTAGACAGGGCAGAAGGGTGCTGTTTTAAATGATCCTTGTGGTATTTTGACCAAAATGTTACAGACATTACATTAAGACCCCAAGGAACCATATTAACTGTGGTAATATGGGCATACGATGGGTCCTTTTAAAACAAGTTCAAAATAATTTAAAAGTAACATGAGGAGCTAAATGTTTACTGGTTTCAATACTGGTTAATTGATGAAGATTGAAGTTCTGTCAACCTGTTCCTAGACCCCCCCCCCCCAACCAATGTACTCAAAATAAAAAGGTTACTGTTCTTCAATCTTTGTGATAACATTCAAAACCCTGGTCTCCTTTCAAAGGTAGGCTAATGTGAATCATTAAGATACATTTATTGTATAATGGCTGTTTACAGGAAACAAAACTGAGCCAAAGCTGCACAGTCTATGAGGCCTTTGTTGCTTTGCTCCAGACGTCTTGTGAGTATCGGAGCAATTTAGCAAACCCACAGGGAGCATGCTCTTATATTAACAGGCCTGGGCTGCCTGCCAACAACAGCACGTTTCAGAGGCATATTCAGGGATAGAGTGGAGGTCTGAGTGTTCTGCAGTAGGGCAGAGGGAATAGTAGTTTGAATTGCAGTAGCTCATTTGCAGAAGATCAGGCACTAGGCTCAGACTAGGCTGAAGTGACCATGCAGTTCACTTAGATTTAGTCCCCAAAAAAATACTTGATTAATGCTATTTTTTGTCAAATTCATCATTTTATTTTTAACTCAATGGCTATTTGCACCCATGTGTAGACATTCACAGCTATTTGGTTATTCACACCTGTATGGAGCTCCTAAGGGTTGATCTTTACCTAACAGATGTGTTTTCATTAAAATCAGAATGTCATAGAAAGATGTGCAGCAAGTCGTTTGAGTTAGTATAAGGAGTGACATAATCTGTATGGGAAAAAAAAAAGATGAGGTGAAAGAATGGGTCAACCACAGGACTTTCACCCTAATACTACTTGTCTAGGTTTAGGATAATAATATATGGTTTAAAATACACCATAACACAATTTTCAAGTCTTTCCCATGTGACTCGTTGTGACTTGTTCTGCCATGGCGTAAATAGGGTCTATCCACCTTGAATCGGTTTTAGAGTAAGTTGTTATCAGTAATTTTTGCACATCTGCAGATCTTTGGGTAGGGACCAGTGATAGTCTAAATGTATTTACCTCAGAGCAAACACAACCAGGTCTTTATTTTAAAACAGGCTCACAGGCCTTCACCTCTATTGGGTTTTTCCTCACATTTAAGTGAACAGACTCAGTGTTTCCAGCTCTTCTCCTCTTGGAAGAAGTATTACTGACCCATTAAAGGCCTAATAGACGTAATAGAATAGAGTGTTACATATAAATGTTTGTGTTGTATAATTGACTGACAATGGCACCAAATGAAAACAAGCTGATATATAATCAATATAAAGCCCATTTTGTAGTTACTGCTCTATAAACCATATGGAGGTTCAACTTCTCATGACTTCTTAATAAATCTCTAAAAATTATACATGCTCCTGCCTCTTTGGAAGATGTCATGCTTGTTTGCTATAATAAAAATAAAATATTGATTCAGCTCTTTGGCTTGTGTTGTGTTTATGGAATTAGTACTCTGGTAATGTACATTTGGCTGAACTTATCGCATGGGCCATTAAAGTACATTTCATCCTAACACCCTCATAATCCTCAACCACATATACATGCTGATTGATGACCAGTCTTTTATTGTTCATATCTGTTACATTATTTGAAACTATTTGTGAATTCACAGTAGTTAACCCCTTGTCATGGAAAAGTTGCACTGCTCTTATCTCACCTTCTTAACCTGGATGTTTTTTTCCCTGAAGAGAAGGAGGAAGGAAAGGCACTTGGATTTGTCTTAGTGTGTCAGTTTATAATCTTGTGAAAACAGACAGTGATGATCTATTGCATCTGTGCACTTCCCCTTGAAGGTTCAGTACTGTTAGGTTCACTTCTGGTCACGCTTGTAATAATAACAAATATGATATTGCGTGAGTTTGGATCTGGACCCCAAGTGCCTGAAATTCCTCTAAGTAGCCCAAGAATGTTCTTTGCTCCCACGCAGGTACTATTTTGCTCCTTGTCGTCTTGTAAATACACTTCTGCGTTAGTCAGCGAGAAGCTAAAAGCTCATAGCAGTGGAACTTTGGATGAATATAGTATGTTATTGTAAAGAAGTGAGAAGTGATAGAGGCTCAATGCAGTCTCAGGTTCCATCATTATGTGGCACTAGGGGACAAAAGGTTCGGCAAGGCTCTCAGACAGAGAATGATGTTGTCAATCCATAATTCTAAAGACTTGGAAAACCCACCCCTGGTAAGGTCTGCTGCACACCAGTTAATCCATTTATCTTTTTGGTTTCCTGGTCACATATGATAGAGCAACCCTTCTCAAAAGCTGAAAAAGTTGGCTCTACTAATGGCGAAGTCTGGGAATCCATGTCACAGGAAAAGACTGAGGCTGCATTCAGTTTGAGCTTTATTCCAGAACCCAATCAAACCTCTCCCAAACTCCAACACACAGTTATCAATTGAAGTTGCAGCCAAACCCCCCCGTCTAAGAATAGTTTGGTGTTCGCTCTGCAACGCATCAGTCAGACTATGGAGCTGGGAGCTGACTGAAGCCTTCCCAGAATGCTGCCATCAAATCCACTTCAAAAGACGGGCAAAATGCCTCCCAGACTAGGGTCAACTTTTAAAAGGACCATGGTGGGGAAGTTGAGTAAACCAATCCCTGACATCCTGATGTTAATAATAACTAGGTCAAACTTTCAATAAAAATATCTTGCACCCAGGCGTAGCGTGCTGAAGCATGTGTCTGATCCTCGTTCATGCTGCTTTAAATAAACAAGCAGAAAAAATACATTTAGGAAGTCGATTCATTTTTTTTTTTCACACATATATATATAATATGTCAGATATTACGTATCGGCACACCAGTTACGCACCAGTTACTTATCAGCACACAAGTTACTATTCACTAACGTTATATTTTAAAAAAAATATATTAAAATAAGGATTTTTATTTGGTATCACCAAATTATACTCAATAGTATTAGTCAGTAAGTGACATCATTGGCCCCACAATGCTTTGTGGGAAATGGAGGTGCTAGTTGTAGCAACAATTTGGATAACTGATTTGCTTTCTTTTTGTGAAGATATAGTTCATTGGTCCCCTGCATTCCATGTATGCAATTTGGACACAGTCAGGAACCTCATGTTAATCAAAATGCTTTTATCTGTGTAAAGGGGGCCTGTGCAGCTAACTAACTGGTGGTGGTGGGATCTTATCTAGCTTGGGATCTGTAGTTAGCAGGTCTCTCATCTATACAGGTCAGAGGTCAAACCTGTGTGTGTGTGAAGGCAGATGATGACACCATGCGTCCGTGTATGATGACTTCCGCAGCTGGGAAATGAGAGGGAGCTGTGAGCTAGTAGAAGGGGGTGGAGGGTGAAAGGAGGGGAGCGAAGCCCTGCTGACGGAGGAGGGAGGAGGCCAGTTGGTTTGCTCATCTAGCTGGTGACCAGCTGTTTGATGTCCCTTAGACAAACAGGGGTTATTTACAGTGTAGGAGGAGGTGACGCTTTGTCAGACAAATGTGTGCTTTAGTCGTTGGGCACTGTGTTTACTCAGGGAAAGTTGACGGTGCACCATACTGTTTCAGCAGCAGCGTGCTTCACATTCACACAGAGAGCTGTCCAGTCCAACCACACTGCCCTGCCATTTGCCTTTAGCAGCTGAGAGAAGATTCACTGTCCAGATTTTCTCAGTTAGTCCTTCAGGTATGAAAACCAGAGACTTTCCAGTGCCATGAATAAATAAGGGAAATAAAGGAGAAGCCTTTTTTTTAATGGCTTCTTGTTTCAGTAGCACAATGGCCTGTACCTTGGTTAATGGTTTAATTTGTATTAAAAGTATAAACATTGAGTGTATCTGTCTACAATGAGAAACGAATGATTGAATAGACTCATTCATGTTTCAAACAAATACGTTTTGTACTATCATCACTTCCTTCCTGGAACATGTCCCACCATGTCCATAGTGGGACAACCCCTATGCAAAGGCTTGTCTGGCACTCCATATGATACATTCATTACAATATTAAAGACTGTTTGATGGACCCAACAATGTGATGATCAAGCTGTTCTGCTCCCCTTTGGGGGATTACGCATTCCACTTATTTGGCATAAAGAAAAGTTATGTGTAGCTGTTGATGGGGCACAGCCTGCCCGAAGAGAGTTTGTGGTGGAAGGAATAGTCTTCATCCAGCCCTACCTGCAGCGCCCCCACCTGTCCTCATGAGACCAATGTGTCAACAACCCTGATATGTCTCTTTATAGATGAGAAGACACAAGTCCATCGGTGTTGAAGGACCCCCACATGAGCATGTTGGCTCCTATGGGGGCTATAAAGGCTGTGCAGAGAGAACAAATCTGACACACTGGGCCTCACATCTGAGCCAGCAATACATTATATCATTACAGTATTTCAACATGTTTGTTGATCTTGTTGTTATAGTGTTTTAATGACTGGGCCAATGGACCAACTGCCATGACATTTTCTGTGCATGTTCATTGTCCCCTGGCGTAGATTGTGCATGACTGTATTTGCTTTCTGACTTTTTTCTCTGTAGCATCACTATCAGAGTATAATTTCCCAAAGAATTCTAAGTTCCATTGGAGCAGAATCAACTGAGGACATTTATGGTGAGTTTGAATTTACCAGAGCACTTTCAGCTGACCCTTATTTTATACAAAGAAAACTGCATTGTATCATAAGAAATCAAAGAACATTAACAACTAGGGAAAGACATTGATGTACTCCCCCCTACTCTACATTCACTCCTCTTCTCCACTCATAACCACCACCGTTATTTTATGTACACAGTCAGACACAGAACAAATGTCAAGATATGATGCAGAACCCCCACCTGTGGAGCCCTCCTCCATTTTGGGTCCAGGCGACAGATGCCCTCTCCACATTTAAGAATAGAGTTGTTTAGTCTTGTTGCTTTATTGTTGTCTTGTTGCCTTAATAACAGTGAATTTTAGGCACACTTTTATTGTCACTGCATTACTTGATACACACACAAGGGCAATAGCCTCTGGAGCGTTTGAATTATTATGATCCCTGTCAGAGTTCAAATAAATATCCCTGTAATTTAACATAAGTTATCGCTAACTGACCTGCTGCCACACCTTTTGCTTCCATTGGATTGTGAACAAGGTCTGTGATGGAGTTGACCCTCTTGTGCTTGTTCATGTGTGATGACATGGATATCCCAGATTATGAGGCTCTGATGCAACTAAAGGGGGTTTGGACAACCAGTGTGTTGATGCGGTGGGTCATACTCGGTTCAGCGAGCCAAAATGGACACCACAGCCCCACTGCCTGCAGAGCTGTGTCGGCGGTGCCACAGGGCAATGTGTTTGTTCTGAGGTTCTACTCTCCTGATCTTAGACACAGAGACAAAGAATGGCCCCCTGCTTCTGTTATTTAGGTAACAATTGCATAGCAGATGGTTGATTTGGATTGACATGGTCAGGAACCCCTGGAGTTTCACCATTCTGGGATGTGGTCAGTGTCTTGAAAGCTTTGAAATCTGCAAGTCATCTCCAGGTCTTAATCACTTGTTCAGAGACAAATGGCCACACACATAGATGCGTGCAGTCACACTGACACACGCACATATGCGGGGACACATGCACATACAGGTACACACAATGTCATGAGATGGTACATCAGAAAAAGATGCACAGAGAGCTTACATTTTTCTGTGACAATGAGAACGGTAGAAAGAGAAGCTGAAAAAAAGAAGAAAAAAAAACCCAGAAAGAGTTGGAAGATACAATTAAAACACTCCATTAAAGGTGCAGTGTGAAGAAATTAGTGACATCCAGTGGTGAAATTGCATCTAGCACCTCACCATCCCCTTCATTTCAGCTGGGAATTTGCCGTTGCATATTACCCCATTTGTCTCCATCTTGTCATTCCATCTTACATCTTCCACCATCAAAACAAAGCCAAACAGTTCAGAAAAGTTAATTTAAGAAAGTGATGGAGTAGATGGTGAGATCCACTTTTTTTAACAAGGTTCAAACAACAGATTTGCAATTGTAAAATTGGAGAGCACCGCGCAACCTCAGTCTGAGCAGAGAGTGCAGATGGAAAAGATTCCTGCTACCTTCGGATGGCAGCAAAGAGAAGCTGTAAGGTTGGATCGCTAACAGTTGTGGACTACAGAGCTGGTTCATATGTCTTGTTTGCATTGATGGCATGATTTGAATACCACTTTTTTACTTGTGAAATGTACAACAAAACATGGATAAAGGAGGTCTTTGTGAATTTAAGTTTTTTGAGTCTTTTTATATAAATTTCCCCAAATGTTCCCACAACACAAGTTAATCTGTTCTGTGGAGGCGAGGGTTGGACTGCAAGACACATTTTCAAGGCCAAGCTAAGATTGCAGTTGACTGGCATCACCATTCCTGCCCTCCTAGTGGGGCATAGAGCGAGTCACAAAGATGTTAATTTTGCAGAGCAGAGGAAATATTAGCATTTTGGGCTGTGTGCCGTCAGGGAAATAGTATTGATACTCTCTGCAGGTTGAATATCCTTTTTAACAACATTTACTATTCACTTCACACGTGACATTAAAACTCACTCAAGCATTCTTTGTGCCAATTAAAGAACATTCAGTGAGTAATTGTGACTGGGCCTGTTTTTACTCCACTGGTGAAAGGACAATTTTAGTTTGTTAAACACTTTGTTAGAGTGCAAGAATGTTTGACAGCTGCTGGACAAATTACCATGAAATTCCTGTGGACATTCAGGTTCCCCAGAGGATGTGGATACTTAATTTGTCTGGTGACCCACCCGTACGTTTTCTCTGGCAACCCTGTCAGGTCTGCCCTTCCACTCGACCAACACAACAGTGAGTGCACACAGTGTGGTGGTGCAGGCCAAGTAATGTTTGTGGTGGCTTTATCAGCCTCATATGAGGTTCACGAGAGAATATACGTTTTTTTCAGGTTAGTTCTTCTCTGGAGGATGGAGAGTGAGGAAAGAAGGAAGTGCAGAAGGGCATGCTAGTAGGGATATGAAGCAATGTGCGAGCGCATTCTTGTCAGTCAAGACGCTGCAGAGCTGGAGGTAAAATTTCGTTTTTGTGGCCAGGCCTGTTTTTCTCATTTGGGGCTTGCTCCATACGAAACCTGATCCCAGCGAGTGATTGAGCTTTTCATTTTGTTTGTCTTTGCACTGGACATGCCATCTCTCATCAGCCATTACTGTTTATTTTGTTAGGCGGTTTGGGAAAGAGATCGAGGAAATCCACGGAGCCCTCACCTAAAGATTTACTCCAGGAATTGCTGTGCCCCCCTTTGTGGGTCAGATTGTCATTTACAAAATGCCCGAGAGTGATATCTTGATACAGCTCTATCCTCCTTAAAAAACAGCAAACACACTGTTTGCTGTCCACAAGCAGATTATGGTGGTGTCATACAGTATTGGTCCAATTAATGGTCACTTTGATTAAATGTAATTTCAGTTCTGAGCTTTTTTACTAGACTTTTCATTTTATCATCTTCCCCAATCTGTGCTCCATACATAGAAGGTTGCACTTCTGATTACATGATTGATTAGTCTATCGTTTTCTTATCTATTTAACATGTATTGATCAATTGTTCTGTAAAATGTCACAAAATAAAGACAAAAAAGGCAGTAAAAATTAAAACTGATCGCAATCATCTTATCAACTATCAGCTTCCTGACCACACTGTATATATTTAGTCTAACTATTGAAAGATCCTGTTATTTGACATATGCCTCACCAGAAGTCTGTGTCTGGCTTACTGTGAACTTGGTGGGAACTGAAAATGCTGCACTTCCTGTTCCCCTTCATATACAGTGTCAACAGTGTTTCACCTGCAGTGGCAAGTGAATTAGCGATGTGCTATTTTGAAGAGATTGTTTACGCTGATCATGTCTCCATGTCTGCTTGATTCATTTGTTTTTGGACGGGGGGAAGTCCAGCTGACTAATGTGTGTGATGACAGCTTCCATTCTGAGCCTGGTCTTATGACATCCCAGTGTCCCTGCTCATGACAAACAGCACACATGGATATGTTGACTAAAACTGCTTCTCTGGTACAGACACTCTGCACTGATTGAATGCCTGATCAGGGCCTCTTGTCTTACTTAAACACAAGTGGAGGATTCAACTGGACTTTGAAATTGTCTTACAGCTTACAGTTTTGTCTTACAGTTGTGAGAAAATGTGAATTTTTGTCAGTAGCCTCATTACTTTGCAAAAAAGTGATTAAGACACCAACAATTTCAACATGAATTGATAGCCGTATAGTTAGTTGTAATTCTAGGCAAACTCTATCATTTCAACTGCAGGTTGGATCTTTGCTTCTCAATGAAGAATTTGCTGTGAGGAAACCACATTTTATTTAGAAACAACATGTTTCCTAGAGTTTGTATTTCATCTGCTGAATTGAGGAGCTAAGATGACCCAATTCACGCTGTAATACCACAATAAAAACAGTTAGCAGGGTCAGTGACACACAGGCTAACATTCAAAGCAAACTAATTAAGTTGCATTCTTAACCAACTTTATACAAAGTTAGGGTCGGATGTGTTTCAGTTGGTTGGAGTCTGCAATATCACCACTAGATCCTCCACACAGTACCTTTTTCATTGGTTGTAGTTTCCTATGCTAGTCATTTTGGTTTGTGGAGTCCATATCTATATAGATATCTATACTATGCTGTATGCTGAAACAGTCCCTCAGGAGGATATGATGGTGCAGTCATCGTTAATATGATTTTTTTCCTGATTTGTATTTACAGTTGTAATGACTGGGCCATAACTTTGATCTAAACATATCAGATTGCTGTTGTTTTATTTGAGTGCTTCGAAATAAGTCACAGTCCAGCTTATTTTCAGAGCCTTCGCCAACCCAATGGGAATGAAGTTCTATGCAAGGAAGCCAAACGTAATGTAGTTGACAACCATGTGGGCCTCAAAAAACCTAGAGTGCTACTCAAGGTGGTGCAAGGAATCACATCAGAGGATATAGTGGCCAATGGATTGCAGGTCACATGGCGAGGGCATGAAAAAGTCCAGAGGCCTCAGTTTTCCTCTCAGAAAAGGTTAAATATTTTTGAATTTCTCCTATAATTTATTTCATTCCCCCTTCTTCAGTCCAATCCTCTCTGATTAGATCCAGACCTCTTTGGTCCCCTCTAACATATTTGACTTGCAATGTTTGTGTTTTGTTATGGGCCTAAGAGCTCAGAGCTATGCGAGCGAGACCCTCTCATTTTAACACTAAGAAGAGTTTGGAGTGTGGTGCTGGACTGCTGCCAAACTCACAGAGCACACATGGTAAAATCATTGACTTAACTTATTTTTTCGCATTCTCTCTCTCTCTCTCTCGCTCTCTCTCTCGCTCTCTGTGAGCTTCTGTTTTAATAGCTTGAATTGCATAGTGTGCCGGCTACCTTTTCTCCTGCCTGGTAACTCAATTTACAAATGACTGGCCTTTTTAAGTGCTTAGAGCACCTCATTCTTAAACTTGGCAGAAGACGGACTCATGAAGTCACATGGGGGGACAGATTCCAGAACCTGCTGATCCTCAGGGAGATCTGGGAACAGAGTACACATAGGGGAACCTGAGGAGACCAAACTAGTCTGTTTTGGTGGTTTCAAGACCACAGAGCTTAAGGAAAGTAACCAATTACTATTTAAAATTCATGCTGTGATTACATTCTTCAGAGAATTATGATGTATGTTAGAAGCCCTGCAGTGAATAACACTGAGAAACAGACTCATGAGGTGAAAAATGTTAGCTCTTACAAATTCTCACAGCCAACATTCTGCTGGAGGAGCTTTAAAAGTCATTATGTACGCTTAATGAACAAGAACCTGTTCCTAATTCATATCAAAACTCGAGTCCGTATAAAATGAGAGAAAACATTAATGCTACGTGACGGCATCACCACTGATTTGTAATCAGCCTTTTAACGCATAGTTCTAGTTTAGTTTATCAGTCAAGAATGCAGCATGAATGTATTATTTAACTTATAAATGAGCGGGAACCGTTCCTCTTGTTGGCTTCATACCTGCCATTTGTATGCTTAAGAGCCCGAGGAAATGCAGCATTTAATTTGGTGCAATTTGGACAAGTGATACACTCGATATAAATAATAATTGTCTATCATGTACCAGTGTTCACGATAACGGGTATTCGTGGTTGTGTGTACTAAGGTCAAGTTTAACTGAAGCTTGAATAAACAGGTGAACAGCTTTTTGTGAAACAGGGGAGGCTTCAGGGTTTTGCAGACTGAGTCTCCCAGCCAATCTCTACTTACTCAATTACTGCAGGTGACATTTACAGTTTCAGAAAGAAAGCTGCAACCAGAATTACCCCAGACCAAGCACCAGAGGCCATTGCAAGCAGGAAGGTTTAAAACAGAAATAGTGCACTGGGTGCACTCTGCCTAGAAGCCTTACTATCTTAAATATAGTACAGATTCATTAGAAAAAAGAATAATTTGAATGTGATTATTAGAACAGACATTAAAACATGCTAGAATAATATGTTCACCCTCAAAGCCGCAACGGTCGATCATAAAGTTGACGGAGCATCCTAACATATACTAGTTAGCATATTACTGTTTTTAAATGAATACCTTGAGCAATGTATTTCAACCATTTTACCCATGTATTTGACAGCAGATCAGTGTTTATTGCCACATGACTATAGTAGATATCCATCGCTAAAGACAGAACGGCCGGGTTAATGAAGTGGAATTGCTAAGATATTGCATTGAATGATGAATGAAGATATCTCATTGCTACTTGTTGCTGTAATTAACTGGCTTCACTTCTTCTTGATTGCTTAAACTGTTTTTGAAAGACTTCAGTGATAATTGATATATCAGGTTTCCGAAAAGCACTATCCAGATAGCATCTGTGAAGACTCTTTCAATGAAAAGCATGCGTGTACACACAGTTAGTATAAAAAGACACAGGAAGGTCAACTGTGCAAACTGCACAATACAGATACTGTTGTCTTAACCCATACATAAAGCACTCTGTGGGTTAACCTTGGTGAATTTGTTGTTTTAACATTTGCTGAGATGCCATTTGTCTGGGCTGAGTAATGTGCTCAGAGCTCAAGCAGAGGTGGGGCTTTCCTCCGATGACGCCCACAAGTCTGTTATAAATATGCGGTTGAGAGGATAATAGTGATGCATGGATACTGCTCACAATTGAGCTGTCACACACCCAGCACATTATGAACTGCATTCAATATATAATAGATTTTTAATATTATCAGGCGCTTAAGATAGATTGGTGAGGTTTGAGGGCAGGATTCTCAGTGAAAGACTAGAAATCTAGAAAGTAGGAAAGAAAATTGTTGGACCTCCGTTAGGATTTAATATCCAACACTCGTGAATTTGATATGAGTCAGTAGAGACACGACTGTGGAGATCAATTATGGTCTTCTAGATACAGTAAAATCTATCAATCAAAAAATGTAAGTCTGGGAAAAATGCTGAATTGTGAAATTTATACTGCAGGAACCCTGCAAGGATTTGGGAATGAGTTCCTCAGGCGTGTTTGGTCTAACGAAATTTGCATCGGTTTAAGACATGGGCTACTTTTAAAAATCCTTCCCTGCCAAGAATGGGTTGAATAACTTGATATACAGTTGAAGAAGTAGAGGCTGTTAAATTGTTAATGGACTACATTCATATAGAACATGTCTTGTCCCATGACCACTCTAATTGCCTTATTTAAGTCACATAAAACTAATCACATGCATCATACAGTGTGTCTATATATCGAGCTTCCTTATCATCCATCCAATACACTGCCAGTACAGCTGTCAGGGGCAATTTTAGCAAAAAAGTGCATCTAGAAATACCTCTAAAGCTCACTAATTGATTTGATTTATGTTTAATTTTGTAGATACTGGGAAATGTGCAGGATCTATCATAGGTTGGCAAACTGCATTCTGGCTCTTGCTCCATGCTTAACATACGAAAATAGACAATTGAAAATTAAGACACTTGGCATCCATTCCCTAACTACCTTAAGTCTATTTACATTTTGCAAGCTTTACTTGATAAGAGTTGGCATGCTACAGTCAATCATTTGAATCAAATCCCTGTCCATTTAGCACATCTTCCTTTGGAACAGCTTCTGCCTCTCCACCCATCAAACATTTCACTTCAAATCCCACCTCAGACATCCACCCACCCCACCCACTGCTTCGGGGGAACAGCTCCAAAACCCACAGGAAACATTTGAATCAATCCTGATGACTTTAAAACTCCAAAGCAGATGAATTGCAACGGCTGTCTCTCTGTTTCCACACACCCCTCTGTCTCGCTCCGACCTCCCGTAGCTCTGCTCTTTCCTTGAGGTGGTGGCATCAAGCAAAGGAAGTGTGCGCTGGATGACATATTGGTTTTCATGACAGGCACGTAAACTTTTGAAGGTCATCTAACAGGAAAGGGGCCCCTCTTGGATTACAGTGTGGGAAGTGGTTCCATCCCATCCAAAGGCGTTAATAAGAAAACTTTTTCCAGTGACTCTGTTGGTGAAATACTTTACTTCATCCCTTTTTCCCCACCACATTTCCTCACACATCATCACCCGCTATTAAAAGAGAAAGGATTTCTTATTCTCGTAATGTCTTCTTCTTTTTGCTTATTTCTTCACATGAATTCTCCACGAGCAGCACATGGGGTTTTCTTTTCTTCTTGAATGTGAGTTTTGACTGGAAATAAAAGAACTTGATTTAGTTTTCCAAACCACTGAACTTGGAAAGTCAAGTTAATTAATTTCTCCTTTCACAGATATTTTGTGTCCTGTTAATTCCTTCCCTCAGGTATAACAACAGTTCACAGTGTACAAAAGCAAAGCTTGAAAAAAACAACCTCTTTTCACCCGAATGCAAATCCACTATTAAGTCACCATGGCTGCAGGCTTTTTTAAAAATCTGGTACTGTTGCAAAAAGGCCCTGACTGTGCATTTCTAGTGGTTAGTTGAATTAGCGAGTCAGGGAAATGTAACCCTGTATCCTGGGGCACTGCTGTTTAGCCTAATTTGTTAATGATAGACCCTGGGCTTTACTAGCTTCTCAAGCCCTAGGCAAAGTGTTCGCTGCATGGGAACATGGCACTAATGCAGTGAAATATGATGTAAAGGACACACATATATGTATTAAGTATATGTCTTTCCTCATTCGACAGAGCCTGCTCTTGTTTGCAGCACATTCATCACAAAGCTACTACCACTCGACCACAGATTGAGTTCAAGCAGACTGGAGCTTGCTCCACTCATTTCAACTAATTTGAAAATTGGAGTTTGGACTTTGCTTTAGCCACAATGCAGTTCTTGATTTTGTGCAAATGGAAGTTTGTACTATTGCTACATAGTCAATAATCACTTTAACAGTTGTAGTCTCACAAATCCTGCAGAAATATTCAGCATCTAACAAGCTAGCTCTAAGTTATCCCAAAACCAGATGGCTCATCATATCACTTTCTGATTGCAACTGTAGCATCCAGGCATGACAAGCAACAATCACCACCACTCGCTCCCAGCAAGAAACCTAAAAACCCACCTTGCAGGTGCACTGATAGAATATTCCATATTGACATTGGATCAAATTACAATATGTGATGGGTTGGTCATTGTGACAAACTTTCCACCATCTCATTTCATGACAGAGCTTTTTAGCTCATTGCTTTGTTTATTGTGCCACTTAAAACATTCTCATCGACTTGTTTTCCAGCAGCACAGAAAAAGCTCTGATGAACCTCCTTTACTCTTCCAGCTCATACGTCTATTAAACCTCAACTACCTCTCGTTTTCATTCTCAAAACTAATAAGAGGGTGAATGCTGGAATTTTAATTGTCAGAATGTTATTCTCTCTGGATTTCTAACTACACCACTATTTGCCTACAACTTTATAGAGTGATGTGTTTCCAGCTTGCTCGACCCCAAGTTGCCAAAATTATGAGTTTGCTTTAGTCCAACTCATTACCAGGGATTGCATTAGTGGAATTATTGAAGTTTGTTTGTACTTGTCTTTTCCTCTTTCTGAGAAAATCATTGAGTCAGTTTAATTGTGGGTTTTCTGGCAAAAATACAATGTCGTCTTTGTGGTCATCTGCTGTAAGAGCTGCTGTGTGAGTATTTAATCCCAGGCTTGTTTTTATGAAATCTGTGGCCCGTTGTAAAATATACCATTCGCCGTATAAATGTCTTTGAGATCGAAAGCAAAACATTTCCCCCATCCCCTGAATTGACAAAAAATTGCATGACACGGAACAGCCAGGGACAATTTAATGAATTTAGACGCTGTTTGTATAATACAGCACAATTTATTTGGCCTCTGATGGATTTGGTGAATTATATATTGTACAGAACTTTCTGTGGCAATAAATAGTACTTTTATAGTCTACACATGGTTATTTCATCAGCATGAATGGCATGTTAGTACCAAACCTAAAGCACATTGGCTCCAAAGAGGCAATAGATGCAGAAATTCTGAGACCTTTTGGCCATGAACCTCCTTCTTCAAAATAAACGACGTGTAGGAATTTTGGCTGGATGTGCAGGTTCACCCTCTGTCTGGCGGGCGAAGTAATATTACCCTTAGAGATTCCATGTGGCTTTTCAGCTGTACTAGACAGCATCATTTCATATTAGCAGGCTCCCTTTTCTTAACATTTGACATTTTCTCATAGCATGACATCAGGTTAGCATGGAGCCAAGGAAATCATAGGCAGCTTTAAAACTAAGACTTCATGTTTAACAAGGGAACATGGCTCTATGGGAATGGCAGAGCTGTCTTGTATATGGTGAATATGCAGAAGATGAGGATGAAGAATAGGAACATTTGTCGTAGCCCCCTCTGCTGAGCTGCTGAGTCTTGAGTACATTTCATCTTTTTAATGGTCTTCTGTTTTCCATGGACAGGCATCTAATGAACAGGGGAAACATTTGATGAATTGTTGTCTCAATTAGATTTTTTCTTTTATAATTCTTCTGGAGGCTCTGCGTGATTTGGGGATTATTAGTTCCTCTCTGGATGTAAGCAGAAGAGCAAGGAGAGGTCAGAAATGATTGCATTCTTGCAATGCATTCAATCAATCTTACTCATCTCCCTAGGCAGGCTGTCTGTCCACATGTTTTCATTTGGGAACTAAAAGCCTTTATATGTGAGGGCTGATACTTGTAACAAATGGTGAAAAATAAGTTTCCCAGGTCTCAATAAGAGGTGGAGGCGTCTTCCCTCCCTATGACAGAGAGAAGTGCAAGAGTTCAGTTTTATCCTTAGATAGATACACATCCCTCAGTTAATCCCCACCACTGTTTGCACAACTGCAACTGTAAATCCTTAAGGTGTGAAAGTGAATTTACAGAGTGTTGGATATTTCATTCCTCCTGAAGATCTACAAATTTGAGTGGGTTTGGCACTAGAGCCTTGTTTTTAAATCTTTGCTGCTCAGGTGATTGGACATGCTCTGCTGACAATCCAAACAGGCTTTTCACTTTCCTGTCACCATATTGGACATCGAGTTGGATTCATTTTTTGCATAAGGTGGACTAAGATCTCAAACACACCTCAATAATGTTTACAATTCATCAGGCTACTTATCGGTCTAGGCTGTCTGATTCTAACCCTTACCCAACATTTGAAATGTATTGTAGACCAATACAGTTTATATCTGCATTGAGGCTTTATAAAGAATGGAGTTGGTCCGAGAAAAAAAGTTCTACCAAATATTTAGTATCCAATAAAGCTTTTACTTGGTCTATAACTCTGTAATTCTAAACACAGACAGAGAACACTTTAGCTTCCCACCATAAAGGAATTTGAAGATCATTGTTTTTATTTAACCATAGATGTCGTAGTATGCCTCAGACTTACATCTACATGGACACATGACACATGGGAGAAGCAGGGAACCTGATAGAGCAGGGGATGGTGGGCAGGCAGTGTTGGGTTTTTAGATTGTGATATTCTCAGAAATTCCACACCAGTTTACTCTTTTTAGCATAAAAGGTCTAATAAGCCTAAAAAACATTTTCAGTACAGCATTCTGCTAGACCTCTCTAGAATTGTGGCCTATTGGTTACTGTACATTATTTGCTGGTTTAGTAAAGAATGGTTGTGTGATTACTTAAAATACATGCAAGAGCCAGTGTTGACTAAATGGCAGACTTAAATAGGGGATAGGAAAGGGGGAACGCCCATGACTTTGCATTTTGGCATCCAGTGTAGATCTCCATTTCCGGGCGCATCTAACCAGTACCCTTACATAAGCAGAAACAACAGGTGTTAGCAATAGTTACACAGCATTAAGCCCAGCGGAGGAGAAGGCTTGGAATACATGGTATCAATGTAGTCAAGCAAATTCCAACTCAGTGTGTGTGTGTGTGTGTTTATGGGTGAAATGTTGTTTCATGTTGTGCCTACTACTTGTTACACATAAAGCTGTTGCTTCAGTGGCCCCTCCTCAGGCGCCAGTCCATGCGCTATATTTGAAGCTCCTTCCCCCAGGCCTCCCAAAGTGCCTTTGGATCAAGGTGCTTTACAGTATGTCCCCTGGGTGAGTGGCTCCAGCCAACAGGATGTGATGGCAGGCCCAGAATGCAACAGGAATCTGGTTCCCATGTTTGCTTTCCCCGCTCATGCAGACACAGTTTAAGTTTACCCTTCAAGGACTGGAACGCAACTGCAGAAATGAGTGGAAATGTCATGCTCTGCTGTAACTGAGACTTCATTATGCACATCCCTTCTGATTACTAAAACCTCACAAATTATAATATTCTGGGTCTTTTTTTGAAGTAGCAATTATAGCCCTTTTAGTTTAAAATGATTGTCACTTCAGGGTAAGTGGTAATTGCTATTCTTCTTGAAATGACAAATCTATCTAGATATTGGAAGCAGCAAAACTGCCTGGTCAGAAATTCAGGAAATATATTGTATCATCTCGTATATGTATAGCTAATGTCATGTAAATCAGCACGTTGGAATTTCATATTTTTGTTTGTGGAACTACTCGTCCGGCGGTAGCACTAGGGCAGAGTTTTTTCTTAGCAGGGCATTGTAGGGGGCAGGGGAATGGAGGGTTTTAGGGGCCGATGTGAGGCATATGTAGACTAATATGTGAAGTGAAAAGGACAGGTGCATGCTGGTATTCTAAAAACAGCAGGAAGTTAGTCACTGCAGTCTAACCCGATGGTTTGGCAATGATCCGCCGAAGGTTGCATTAGCTATTTCACACAGCTCATGGGGACAGTTAAGGTAGTTTGCACCCAATGGCTTCACTTTACATTAAATCATGCTCCTTAGTTTCATAGGTGTGACAAATTTGAACAAACAGACATGATACACATTGTAAATTAAAAAATCTGGGAGAGAAGCCAGCACCAAGCATTAAAAATGATCAAGTCTTTGGGAAATTATCCACATCAAATGCATTTTTTTTTTAAAGCCTTAGTAGTATAGAGAGAAAAACATAGAGTATTCATGACAAACCTTTCAGTAGCTCCAGGTAGTGGCAGGAGGCAGAATATTGACTTTAACAAAAAAACTAAAATCCCACACAATGTCCATGACTCAAACTCACGTTATTTCCATCATCAGGACAACAAAGCCGTTTGAACTTTATGGAATGTCAGTATGAGTTTTGCCACGCTTTACTTTGTCATGGCTTTGACATTTGTATGCCCCGGGTGTGTTGAAAACTCCTCAAATTACAAGAAGAACCACACCTCCAAATTAAAAGGCAAAGACAGAATAAGGTCTGGGCCCACGAGGGTCAAATTTGTCACCCTGACTGCGTCATTGGTTACTCCTGGATGTTTTTGCTCGTGTCGGGCCTCAGGGCTGGGGAAGTGATCAAATGCTCTGCACTCTAAGTCCCTTTATTCAATATTTCATGCTGGGCTACTCGTAAAGCTGTGTCTTTACCTTTTCTCCAGGAAATCTATGTAAAATTTACGACACATACTTTTTCTGTTACTCTTGGGACAAACTCCGACCCTCTTCTTCTTAACAGTAACTTATTTGAGTTGTCTATATAATTCCATCTTCATTCACAGAACTGTCTATTTTCCTTGTTCCAACTGCTTTTCATTTTAAGTGAGTACAAAGTAAATAATTGAGTTGACAGTGGCCTTCTGGGCTGGAACGGACCAGTCTGAGGGGCAGAGAGCATAAACCTCTAAGGAGCTAAAGCACGGGATTTGATTTGACATTTCGCTGATGAGATTTGTCATTAAGGATTTTCCTCACATTGCTGTGATTGACGTAACAACAAATTTAGTGACCCCTGTCCTGATTCAGTGGTAATTGATTATGTCGGATGACTCCCGGCTCTCTCATTGTACTTGTGAAAAGGTCAACGGGTAGCATACTGGTGTTTTGTGTAAGGTCTATTTTACGGTGCAGAGTGTGAGTCATGGGCTGGGCCTGGTCGTCTATCTCGCCCATATGTTTTCGATGAGCGTTTTTGAGCCTGTAGAATCTGAACTATCAAACAGGGTAGGGCTTTTGATAAGTTCCCCTTGACTGGAGATACTAATAAACCCAGCTGCTCAATAAATTCACATTTGAGTATGTTATCGATTTCAAATGATAGAAGTGTTTCACCATAATTGAGGCCACTACTGTTACTGAACACATAGTTTTGGGACAAACAACTATATTCATAAAAATGATTGCATATATTTGTTTTTTTATTTATGATTGTGTGTGTGTGTGTGTGTGTGTGTGTGTGTGTTTGTGTGTTTGTTTGGATGTGTACTACAATGTCAAAATACAGACAACATGATGTCAGTTCCTTCGTAGGAATCACAGCTTTGGCAACTTACCAAGGTCCGCAACTTACCAAGAATATCACAAGCCGACATTGCCATAGAATTAAAATAAAAATAATTATGCAAGTAATATGTTCGGCAAAGCTATACATGAACCATCAAACTGGATTGCCAAAAAGCTGGCACCAGCACGGCACCACAAATTTGTTCATCTGAAAGATAAAACCACTGTATTGACTTTTAAAGTAAATTTATAAAAACCAAGCAAAGCAGCTGTGTTCTGTCTGCCATCATTTCTTTCAGATGGAGATAACTTCAACTTCCACTACGCAATGTAAATGAAACCCAGAATAAAAAAATGAAAGATTTAAATATGAGTTATAGGAGATTAAGAAGAGCAACATCCTGGACCACATGCCAATGAAAGGGTTTCTTAATATGACTGTGATGTAGCAGGTGTGCCAGCTTGTCCTGCGACGCAACATGACCAATCACACCTGTGACCCTCGTCTCATCTAGATTTCAGAAGGAGAGAAACAAGATTTGCATCCTTTTAGGTCAAGTCCAGCTGGAGCAAAAATAATAACTTCTGTTTTATCAATGCTTGTTTCAATTTCCTTGTGAAGTAAAAGCACATGGTTGTGGTCTACTCCAAGTTTGAGAAGTTATAGTACTTAAAACTCATGGAGAAAAGCAGATGGTTGGAACATTTAAGGATCCTCAGAACCCAAATGAGAACATATTTTTCAAACAATGTTCTATCATATATGTGCCATGAAGTTTGCGCTGTGACAGAATAATTGCTCAATTGGAGCTTATGTATGTAAATTGTGGAATGTGCTCAATGCAAAACCAGGTTTTAAACGGAAACGTTTTTGTCATACCATCGATACCATGATAGGTAATAGGATAGGATCTCGCCAAGGAAACATATCGACATGCACTAATGTGCAAGTGTTAACTTTAAAAAAGGTAGTGCTGATTGTTTCTGCAAAAGATATCGAATCATTATCTCCTTGTGCAGTGACTGGCAATCATTTTTTTTAAGAGGCCATTTTGAGCAGCGGAAAGACAAAGCAATTCACAGTGGTTCTTACTGGAACACAGGATTGTATATCAGGATCAAAATGCTTTCGGAATGGGCTCGGAGAATTTTTTTTGAGTTACAACCCTGCTTCACAAACTGTCTCTTGCTTTGTATTTACTTCAATCAGATTCAGGATTGATTGGTAATAAAACTATATCCACACTGCCAGGGCACTAAAATATTTTCAAGTTTCTGGGCTCACTGTGCTGTCGCGGTCATCACTGGGCAAAATGTCAGTGAATCCCTTGACTTTGATTGTGATTTATGCTGGAATGATTTATCATGACGTCCCTCTGAAGACATGGTTGAGCCTGGCTGTGGCGTGTGTCAGTGTCTTGTTGTTTGAGGAGATAGTTTAAACACATCAGTGAGTCATGACCTGGCACCAATGTGTCATTTTTGGTATTGGAGAGGGGATTTTAATAGCTTCAGCTTGAACAGAGAGAAGACAGTACATAAAGGTTGCTAAACAAAACGGAAGCTTGTCAATAATGATTAGCAGTCATGGCTAAATTACCAACAGAGCACCACCCATAAACACTGGGTATAGAAAATGGGTTAATCTGGCACTGGTAATTGTTTTATACATTATGAGCATAAGCATTTGAGGTATTCAGACTGTTTGTATATAATGTATAGTTTCATGTGAATGTTAATGTTTTTCTCTTTTTCTCTTTCTCTTGTCTTGCAGGACCTCCAGTAAGTTGACCAGTGCCTTGTGTGATCTGCATGTGGTAAAGTGACGGCTGTGTTTATTTTTGTATTTTGGTGTGAACTAGACGAACCTGAACTTATCTGATGCCAGTATATTGCCTTGTCTGGATGCAGTGATAATCTGTTTGCTGCCCTGTCATTTGGCTTTTTATGTCATGAACCAAATGTTTTGTATATTTTATGGTTGTAAACTGTGCTTGAAAAACCTGTAACCTGTCCAAGGAGTACCCAACTGCTTGCCCCCTCTGCACTGGGAAAGGCTTCAGTCCCATGCAACTCTGCACCGAACTTGGTTGAATGCATGCAAAGTTGAAATCAAGTCTTCGGTTAAATGGAAAACCTGCTGACTCCTGTGCCTCAATGCCACAAGGTTCAGGAAGACCACTCCAACCATCTGGACACTATGAGTTTGACTTTTGTACTGCCGTGAGAGCTTTAAAATCAGATCTGCCAAAAGATCCCTCCCTGGAAAATGTGAGGGATAGTTTCTACAAAGAAGGTTTGAAAGTACATGAGGTCAGACAGCGAAAAAGAAGCTAATTTTCCACTCACATACACTTCCATCTCCACTGGATCTGAGCAATTTAAAGACATGGTCACATTCCACTTTTCTTTATGCCTTCCATGGCATACAGACACTGTGTCAAACAAATGTCCTTTAAAAATCATTTGCGATGAGATTAGCTCACAAATAGCTTCCAGTTAAATGAAAAAGAAAGGGGAGATAAGTTGGTAGATGAATGCGAAAGAGCTTAGAGTTTCACATAGAAAATAACCTTAAATATAAAAACTATAGAATGTTTCATATGTCATATATACGGTTGTGTCTGATCTTAAAATAGTAAAAATTCTGAAAATATCTATATTTCTGAAACATGTGCAATAATCAGAAAAATGCTTAGAAATAAGTTGAAGAATGCGCAGATATTTTAGACAGTGAGGATCAAATATATTACATTATAAATATGAAATGTCTGATTAACATTAATCGGCCATATCAATGAGCTCTCTGTCGTTGGAGGGCTCATCCTGATGGATTCTGTTTGGAACGTTTCTAAAGTACAAAGACAAAGTTGTAATGAGCGTGTCCATTCTCCCAAAGAGATTTCTGAGAAGCAATGGTTAATATAGTGTCAAGTCAAGGTCAATATCTTACAGAGACATCTTACTGGTTCCCATTGCAGCAGGATCACATTATAGCCAGGTCCATTGCTGGGCTAATTTAGAATTCTTCTTAGATAGAGTCTTTTGTAAAGCAACAGCTCATTACTGTTAACAGGTCACATCACAGGGGTAGTTGGTCCTTGCATGGGGGTTGTGCATGTAACACACCATTAAAATAATCACAGATGATAGAAAACCCCTCTGATTCTAAGTAAGCTGAAAAGTATACTGACAGGGGTCCTGCACTAGCTGCCAGTCCAAAGCTACAAGACCAAAATCACAAATGATGACATCTATATATATTGAATCTAGCTACCAAAAGGAGGTGTTTCAATTATGACTGATTATTTGCAAATGTTTTATTTGTGTGTGTGTGTGTGTGTGTGTGTGTGTGTGTTTGTGTCTGTGTGTCTGTGTGTGTGTTCAAGTTCAGTATTAGGAAAAAGCCAGTCAGCTTTTGGGTAAAATAATAGAAAGAGGAATGGAGCAAGTCAAACCCTCTCATTCTGCTATACACCCCAACTCACTTCCTATTGAGCATAGAAGAGCCCAGGAGACTATATAACCCAAGCACAATGGCCAAATATATGCTGCTCCCACCCTCCCCTCCCCAGCATCCCATTTATTCAGCAGCACTTTGCCAAATGGGAGCCACATGTCGGAGGGTTACCGTGTAATTCAAGTGAAAGGTTCCTTCCGGCAGTGGGTGACCTTCGCCCCTGCAGACAGCCCCTGAGCCAGTAGCGAATGGGCAGACGCTGACATGCAGTGTGTTCACACTCACCACCTGGCCGTGCACCATCATACACTGCCCGCTCTCTGCCCGGTAGCCTGATTTAGTCAAAATATTGCTCATCTGATGAGTCGAGCACCGGCCACACTGAGGTACAAGCACAACTTCTATCACATTGGGAATATTCAGTTGATGAAAAAGCAGCACTCATGTACTATGTCTTAACTTTAGGTGAAATTAATTCTAGCCTGTGGAGACAACAACTAAACATGAAGGAATAGCAGAGGTTGAATTAAATGGAGAACAGGGAAGATCAGGATTTAAGGCAACATCTTGGGGAGGGTAGGTCCGAATGTATTATTTGTCCATGCTTTATATGTCACACTTTTGTGTCCTCATAGCGTAGAGTAATAAGTGATTTACCTGCAAAGATTGTTTGTAACACTCAGCAATGGACAAGTGGATTACTCAGTCAGACTGATGTTTTAATGTATATAATATTTGACATATTAATGATCTTTGACTTTTTCCGATCAGATAAAGTCTGATGGAAAAATTATAGTTGTCACAGTGCACCATCGAGCCACTGCACAGAATGAACGCATGACACAACAGTATGCAAAGATATTTACAATCAGTCATCAGAGCCAATAATCAGGAGCTCTGATTGATGTTCCACGTTCTCTCCATCCAGGATTACTGATGGGAGAGGGATAACTTTCTCTCTCCTACTGCCGGCCAGCAATCGCCCACGAACACACACACACACACACACGCACACAATCACACAGTCACACACACGCAGAGGACTCCTCCTGGAGGAATATTAATAACATGCAGACATTCAGGAGCAAGCTATCATCATTCTCCTCCGTGGAGAGTCAATTCCTTTTCTTTTTGGACCATGTCAAGAGTTCCTGTTTCGACTTCCAACCAATTAGCGTTCCATCCTTTACAAAAAGCACAGATTTGTGTTCCGCTCCCTCAGTGAAAACAAAGCACACTGGACTTTTGACTGTGTTCTCCCTCTTGCTCATAGAACCTGGGCATAACTGATGGTCTTTGTATTCTAGCTCCTTGTGATTTGTTTCTTGATGAAAGCCACCAAGCTGACATGTTGTCATATCCGCATTAGTAGGGTATTCAAGTAAGGTTTGAATCTTTGAATAGGGTTGGTTACACAGAAACATTTGGACTTTCAGCATGTGTTCTCCCAAAAGCAACCTTTGCATGCGTCTTTGTGGTGAAATGAGAAAACTGTTCTTTTGTGTTCAGAAAGATCTGTGTTGTGTTAAAATGTGATTCACTGGATGCATTTGGACCAGAATTTAGGGAGGCATGGTACTGCATCAGTAGTGTTGTTTGTGCTGTCACTGACCTGAAAAGGCCAAAATAAAACATACATAACTGTAGAGATGTCATGGTACTAGGTCGATAACGAACTCCTGAATATGTGACAGTATCCGTCTTTATAGTAAGATAAGATAAAAGTAATAATAACCAACAGGCATTCTAGTCTGATGCAAATAGAAGAAAAAGGAAGACATACATTGCTAAACAGGGAGGGGCAAGTGCAAATGCAACAACAGTTCCACAGTGACCTTTAGGGAAATGCATTTGTACATGGAGGAATCATGAAGAATCATTACACTCCTAAGCTATAGACAACCTTTGCAAAGTATGCAAACAATACAACATAGCAATTCAAATGTAAGGAAGAAACACTGCTATTTTATACAAGCAGCTCAAAGAAAAGCATCCAGATCTGTACACAAATTTCAAAGATTTCTTATTGTCACTGAATGCAATCTTTGAGATGTAGCAACAGCTAATAACACTGGTAGTCAATCTGCAAAAGTAGAGGTGATTTTTTTGAATGAACTTTTTCACACTGTCACTGGAAAAAATCACTGGCAGGGTGACATCCCCATAAGAAAGTTATTACCATGAATCTCTCCTTATCATTTTATTCTGGCCTGGTGCAGTGCAGCTGTCTTTCATATGTAGACTTTAATTGTAAATTTCTCTCTTTCCTTTTTTTACCAACCTTTTCTCACCCCTCTTTCAGGGTCCTCCTGGACGAGCAGGCTTTCCGGTAACTCTCTTTTTAACTGGTGTTTTTGTGTTTCTCTAGATACAGTATTTGCATATGTGATCACTGCAGTATTGATCTCTCTGTCTGCTCTCTGCTGAATATTTGGATTATTAAATTAATTTGTTCAGCATAGGTAAAGTGAAATTAATTTCTTGTGCTTCCTCAAACCTAAATATTTTGGACCTGTTTTGAAGCACTGTAACCTAACTAAATTTAAAATGAGGGCTTGCTTAGCACAAAGCAAAAATAATGGCATTAAAGACTGAGAGTTAGCTGTCTACCATTAAGCAAATTTGTATCCCATGGCAAGTGCTTCACTATAGTGCAGTGTCATAGTAGCTTCCCTCACTTTGACTAACATGGACACCAATATTCTGATCACTGACCTTGGTCAGGATTTGACATGATTTTGATGATTTACATTATTACATGATTTACATTATTTTCCAGCCAAATATTCAATTGATAGTCCTGTTGACATATTACATACCATAATAATGACACATCATTGTGTTCATTAGGTTATATGTCTTTTTTATAATCCTTATACCTGAAATGGTTGAATGTTTAATTCTACTGTACAACATTTTGGGTGCTTTCTTTCTAAATGTGCAAAAAAAATCTTACATCCTTTCATTCCACCTTGTTTAAACCAAGGGCAAGCATTATCAAAGAGATGGTGATTGCTGTATGTTGATGTCGTTAAATGCTCCAATAGACCGTTGTAATGTGAGGTCAGATATTCCACATGTCTTAATCTAATTATTAGTTGGAATAATTGCAGATTATCATCCTGATAGTTGGTTTATTTGGGTTAATAACAAAATGTATTCTTGTCATTATTTTTAAACTGGGCCTTGTTTCAACAAGTTGCAGAGGTTTTCAGAACAGGTTTATACCACTTAAACATGGTTCCCCTCCCAACTCTTTCAGTTAGAAAAAGGTAGCAGTTTAATATTGGAAACACAATTTTTAAGAACCTTGTGTACAACCATTCATCAACCGTTAAACTGTAATTGAACTAAAATATATCCAGACACATTTATCATGGGAATAGAAATCACTGAACAACCTCTATTTTTTATTCCGTGATTACTCTAGAAACTACAAAGATGTCAATACAGCAGTGAAACTAAATGCTTATAGCTTTAAAACATTATCAATTCAAAACAACATGGCTCCTTATTTGTTTTTACTAAAATGCTTTGGTTATTTCTGCCATAGCTGGAATGTACTGTAATGCTTGCAGATGGCCTACTGTTTTGTCAAAGCTAACCCTCTTTTCTTTCCCGTCTAACGCTTGCTCTTCACTCTGCTGACTTAGTCAACATGTCGACCTAACAGAGTTCCTTTACTGAAAACAGGTGGACATCTAGTGTCTGACCTTTGTGCTATGTTGCCAGTTACAAGAGGCAAAGGGCTGACTCTCTATTTCAAAGAGTGGATGATATTCTTTGCAATGATTTGTGATGGATTACTTCCGTTAAGCAGCGGGCAATGAAGTCACGAGCAGTCTTTTACAGAATCATGGTGGGAAGATGTGTTTTTTGCTAAAGAGAACCTGTAACAGCAAATAAGGGAACAGTGTTTTATATACTAGGTGGTCATACTTATATAGGTCTTAAAGGAATTAGACCCAAATTATATGATCGATGTGTTTTAAAAACATTTCTCCTTCCTTGCCTTTCACACACTCACTTATATTTCCCAGCATACATGCGGACAAAGCTCACTTTGTGCAGTATTCCTGGAATTCCTACTAACCGCTTGGCTAGACACAAGCAAATTAAGAATTTACCATTCACTCATAACTCATAAAAGCTACCGTGAGATTTTTTTCTCACGGTAGCTTTTATGCTTTTGTGTCATCTTTATCTGCTGCATCACAGCTCATGGTTTCATGAAGGTGTGGAAGTGAGGACATATTGGCTGGTCCTCACTTTCTGACACGCCTTTCAAAGGATGCTTGAGGTTTGACACCGAGTCTTAAGGTTCAAGTTAAATTCAAGTGTAGGGTTATATTCTGTTGGGATGGTTAAGGTTACAGCTAGGAGGCAGGGGTTGGATTATATCAGTGAGCGTCTTCACAGAGATAGAAGTTTGTGTATGTATATGAGGTCCAGCTGTGTCTTAACTCTGTAGATACACCACAGACACCTTGAAATTCCACTGCTGAGGACCTGCAATGTGTTTGTCAGCTCAAGGCTTAGTTTTTATTTGTGGTGAGAATACTTGACCAACATCTTTTAGGCAGGGGTAGTTTATTATTGTAGAAACATCTTGGGATGTAGAGCAGAAAGAATAGTGCGGCAGTGATGTGGTTTATCTCTGTGGAAGTGAAGTGCAACACATAAACTGGCCAAGGGTTTACAAGGCACTCGGTTGGTCTGATGGCTACAAAACCCTACTTTAGTGAAGGTTGTATTTTGTGGTCACAGCAAATAATCATGTTAGCCCTGTGCTCTGGATCAAAACCACTTTTGGTGGTGCCATTTTTCCCAAGGTCTCGGTTTAACTCAGAAGCTTGGACAGGGCTTCAAAGAACACAGCTGTAGCCTGATAGTATTTAAGTGCTTTAAAAATATGCCATATATCTAATGAAAGAGATACTTGCAAATCTGATGTACCAGGAAAGAAAACAGCTGAAGCCATGTTCAGACTCACACTAAATAGAAGTGATGATGGGCGCTACATGTTTGATCAAAATATATGAGACAAGCAACATAGCTTCACTAGGGTGTATACTGCTTGAGAAGATTTTACTCAGACACCAGCGTGGACCATCCCAACATCTGATCAGAAAAATGGACTATTCACCTCATACTCACTGGACTTCAAATGGGATTATTCTGGTAGCATTTAAAAAGTCTTCCATAATTCTTGGCTAAACTTAGGTTCTGAAAGGAAACTTCCTAGCGATACATTTTATTGCAAGAAAAATACATGAATTTTGACCTAAGCTTCTTACAGCCATGTAGTGAACAACAATAGATTTGTTGTTCTTTTCTAGGCAAGTTTGCTTTTGTCTCCAATAGAAACAGTCTCTTTCAGCATCCCTTTACATTGTGAGTCCCATTGTGACTTACATGCAGTTACTACTAGCCCTATTCATGGATCTTGATGAACAAATCTGACAAAGTTAGGGGAATGATTTTTATTAGATTGAGCAATGTGGTGCAGCCTGTTTCAATTTAAGGGGGCTATTGGTCTTTGGCTTTTTATGTGCTGCTTCACTGATGTATTGCGAGAGTAAACAAGGGTCCAGCTTGTTTTGGACTTTTGTGCTTCGGGAATAAAACCTTGATTCACTTACGGGTGACTGACTATAGCTATCTACAGACAAGTGTGCTTATCAGGCTGCCTTTGACTCAGCCTCCATCCTTCTGAGATCAGGTATATCTTAGGCATCATTTTACAAATACACAGATTTGTGTGAAAACTATACTTGAACTTTAGAAGATTACTTCTACAGACTTCTCTTCCTAATAGGAGGTAGCAATAGCAGGTGAACAAGTGGATTACACTTATTTTTCATCTCTGTAAGATCTGCAATAGAAGTATGAGACCAAATATGCACTACTTGTGAATATTGTTTCACAAGTAGTGCAGCTGCTTTAAGGAAAAATTCAGTGGGTAAATTGATGGCATTGCAATTGGGTAATAAAGAGCGAAAAAAGGTGTGTGATGGTGGAGGTTGTTGACTGCAGCAGATTGGATGTTAACAGAATAGCTGTGAACTAGCAGTGCATGAGCTCTTTAAGACCCCAGACAAGTCCCTCTGCTCTCACTGCTGTCAGATGCCCTGATCTGTCTCACTTCTGTCAGACGCCTGATTTGTCTCACTGCTCTCAGATGTCCTGATCTGTCTCACTGCTGTCAGATGTCATACTGCTGCCTATTTATGAAAGTCCCCCCCCACCCCCCATCCCCCACCCCACTGCTTTGCAACATTATCTCAGATCTATCTTGAGTCCTGGGCTGGAAGTGATTGCCTCAGAGTAGCTTTTTTTCTTTTCAGCATCATGAAATGTTTGCCTCTAGTCTCCACATTAGGCATGGCATGGTGAAATGACTAAACAACACAAAGGAGTCTTTAAATGGATACCGTGTCATCAAGACTTTTTAAAACCAACTATGAATATCCAGCATTACCATCTCTTTACCTGCAGTAGGACCCATTCCGTTCACTGATCAATTCTAACAGTGATACCAATTTAGTCAAACTTAAATGTGGCACCTGCTATTATTATCATGCTACAGTTGAATTCAAATTAAATATGGTTAACATAGATGAGACTAAATGTTAAATGTACTTTGTAATGGTCAAGGATGGCCCATAAGTCGAAATGACAAGGTATCCTTTAAGAGATCACTTCAGTCTCCACTCTAATGTTCTTAATGACCAGTGTTTCTTCTGAATTTGCACCGGTCAATAGGCTGACAAAGGAAGTATGGGAATACCAGGGAGAATGGTGAGTGACTCACGTTTGAGTATGACGCACTCTATTGTAGTGGTTACATTCATTACATGGGCAATGGTGAAACAAGCATATCAGCTGTACAGAAAGCATTGATTTAAGAATAAGGCTTCTGTTTTCATGCTTAAAAATGCATATAGTCGTAAAGGCCTTGCACACCTATGGCAAACCCAAACAGGATATTTTACTTATCTTGGCTGCTCTTTGAAAGTCTACTTCAGTCTTTCGTCTGCTATGTGCAAAAACATGCACATTGTAATGCTGCTACCACTGGTACAGATATTCTAAGGGTATGTTGGGTTTCACATCACAGTAGTTTAATTAGTACCACATTTTCTGTCATGTTTGTACCGGCCTATATTGCCTTCCCACATTGTCAACCAAGGCCTTATAATTTACAGACCAGCAAGCTCACAGCAATGTCAGGAGGTATCCACTTAACATTTCACAAAGTAAATGCATTTACCAAATACAGCATTAGCAATAACAAACAACAAAAAGTTGTTACAAGTTACTAAAAACATTTTTAATCAGGTATTTGTTTGTAGTCACTGCGGCCTGTAATTTACAAGGTTACCACACAATTCATTATGAATATTTGTTTTTGATATAGCCATATATCAAACAGTTTCAGCCCTTCCACATGTGGATATTGTTTAAAACATACTCACATTGCAGTGTGGTCTCCATAGCTTACAGGCCTCTCACCTTGCACAGGAATTTGGACAGCATGAAACTAAGTCAGAGTGCTGAAGTATGAGAGTATTTGAATGCCAGAGCAAATAACTGAGGCTTTTAGTAACATATATCCTATATTTATATTCCAAAGAGCCATTAAGGCCTCTGAAACTAGTTTTACAATGTGGTTACTGTGAATTAAATGCATTAGAATAAATTCAGTGTAAAGCTGGGAAAGTCTGCAATAAGTAAATTATGACCAAAATTGGATCATATCTGATTCATTAAAGGTGAACAATACTGACATATTTTTTTCTGGTTTTAAGTGAAAGGCAAGAAAAAGAGAACTGAATTGTTTGTCTTACTCTGCTCTTGAAACAGAGCTGTGTTTCCCTCAGTGAAGTAGCATATTTAACCCCTACTCAGATTTTTTGTATCACGGTGTCTGATAAAATAGTCCCTCTTGATGCTGCACTGACTGACTGTCCTTATATTAGGCTGTAGCTATTTACCCTACAGCATTCATCAGTGTTAAAATAAGTATTCGGAACCTTTACTTTAGTAAAAGTACCAATATGTAAAATGTAAGCAATTAAAAGTAAAGGTCATGCAGGGTAGTACATAAATATCAGCAGCTAAATGTAGTCAAAGTATTAAAGTAAAAATACAGTTTTGGTCTAATTGACTGATATATAAATATTATATATAACTGTTATAGCATCATTAGATTAGTAACAGTGATGCATCAGTATGTGGGCAGCTTTTTGCTTTTGTAGCTGCTCCAGATGGAGCTGATCCTATTATAGTTTTCCAATTTTGGCTAAGATATTTGATAATTTGAACATTCATTCAAATTAAATCATATAATAAATTACTATTTATTGTTTTATAAAGGTTGTTTTATTATCCACGGTGTAATATCACCATCTTAAAATTAACTTATAACTAAAACTGAATTAATGAAGTAGGCTACGATATATCTCGCCATGTAGTGGAGTATAAAGTAGCATAAAATGGAAAAATTTAAGTTGTTACTTTGCACTAACAAAAAACTTTAATATCTCAGAATGTACCACATCTAAACGCAAAAGCATCCCAAGACATTGGTCTCTTTTTCACCTCATGTAACATGATAACATGACATGTATCATGTTATATGGACTATCTCCTTGACAGCTGTCCAGTCAAATATGATATAATATAATATAATTAAAAGGTTTCGATCTGATTTTATTGTAAGAAAGAATGTTTCAGACACTGTTCAAACAATCTGACATTCACTTTGTTTGAATCACATTGAGGCCTTAAGTTTCCTTTCACCTCCACTTAACTGACACATATATTCTCTCCCCTTAGCTCTGTCACCACCCCCTCCCCATCACTAGTGCTGGAGGATGCTGCATGTCCTGAACCCTCTCCATGACTCTAACACTGGTTCCTCTCTCTCTTGTGTCTCTCTCCTCCCCTCACACCTTTTTTGCATGCTACTGTGTCTGCTGTGACTGATCCCAGGGCTTAAAAGGACACACAGGGGAGAAGGTAAGTTTAGGAGCATGTGCTCTTAGCAGGATTATGCAATGTAGCAGAAGCCGAAGACAAACTGCAGCTTTGTCCTTTCATTTCCTGGCTTTAGTTTGGTGTCTTTTGTTAGTCTGCTCACGTGTGGTGAATCCAGTCTGCTTGTCATTAGCACAAGTAGGATGAGTTGTAATAAAACGTTGACATAAAAAATAGACTGTTATTTGAGACATTGCAAAGATGGTGGGCGGTGGTGCTAGTGGCTAGTGCACAGCTGTATTGTTTGTACAGGTAGCATGTGATTTATATCAGGAACTGAAGTCTGTATTTTTAAACAGCGTCAGAATCCCAATCTATAAATGTTTTCCCACCCTGGTTGGATTACCTGAGCCATTTACACATTGGAACACATGGTAACAATTTGTCACATAAGTGTCTAAAAGCTCTAATTCATGATTCCCAAAAGAAATCTGAGCGACATTTAAAGAGGCCACAGCAGAATGCATGAGGAGATTCTCAAAGAGAACGCAGAATAAATAGAGTGACACATTGAGATAAATAATGCTTTTACTGGTGTGTCTGATCCACAGTTAAATTTCAGCTCTCTGTCATGTTCTAACTGTAAATATGAGCTGCCAGCTGGGATGGAAAAGATGATATTAGCCTCAAGGTGAAAATTATATGTGAGGCACGTTTAACTGGAGGTCCACCATCTCCCTCTTGGCTTCATGAAATGCAAAAGAAAATTTGCCAATGTCAGCAGAAAGAGGACATCAAAATCTAAACAATCACTTTTATTCACATCAATGTTATGAACTATACCCACAAAATGTCTGATGTTTGCTACATTGTGTCAGTGGTTCGTCAGTGAAAATCAGCTCAGACCTGCGGGTTCCATCCAATAATATGCTTGGCTGCTAAAGTAAAATTTGACCCCAAACTGAAACTAATTGTGTGTTTCATCACTGGGAGTGCTATGAAGCAATGCTTTAGAGTGTGTCAATTTTTTTCCAGTCTTGTGCATGCTCACAAACACACAGAGCATGTGAGTGTTGCTTATCAAAGTTTTCACACCATTCCAAAGATCTAAAACTGCTTAAAAATCTTTGTTGTAAAAGAGATTCATAACATACCACTCAGGCACACCGTTCAAGCCTGTGGGGGTGTGAACAGGAAGAAGTTATCTGCAGTTGGTTTTTAAGTCTTTCACAGCTGGTTTGGTCCATACCTTCGTCTGAATGAAACTAACAAGTTTCAAAGATGCCTCGTACCACAGTCTGGACCGAATGGACAAAACTTTTGTCCAATATTCAGAGGTGGTCCTGGTCCAGATCTAACAAAACCTGGTTTGGGTCATTTGGGGGATGAAACCTAAATAGTTAAGACCTTCGGACTAATTGCTGGAAGTTGGGACAGCATTAAGCTACAAAAGAAGATAAAGGAGAAGGGATGCTAACAGGATTGCATGTAGGCTTCACCTCAGACGATTTATAATTTTGTAGTGACACCCTAATGATATGACAGTGGCAACCAAATTAACCAAGTGAACCCATCTATTAATTCAATAAAATGGAAATATATATTTTTTGTCATTAATTATCACGTCTGTCTACAAACAAATCAATGTCATGTAGAGATGCAGTAGGCATAGACGTAGCCCATGTAGGTGATGACATCAAGTCATACATAAGTCTTAGTAACCAGATCAAATATGAACCTTGGTTGCTGTCATTGAACGATGAACAGCTAGGGCAAAAAAAAAGACGAATTGGGATATAGCCAATGGAAAGAAAAGGCAGCGAAATTGAATGCCAAAAAACATGAATGTAACAGAACTGGGGCTTTAATATTTAATGAAGAAGGAATGTATTCACCACATTTATCTGGCCTCAAGGATTCACACACTGCATTTTAGTATGAAACTCTAAATGTAAAAAGAAAACTCCATTGAGCCCCTCCAAAGTTCGAGCAGAGCAGTTTTGGAAATTTATTTCAGTGACTGACCATATTTCCCCAAAGGTTTATTTTTCTTTTCATCTGCAGTGGTTAGCAATTTTCCTTCTAACAATGACTAAATTGACCATATGTGCTCACTTTTGTGATATTATCAATAAATCTGGGGCCCCCCCATCAGCTTTACAGCTTTTCAGCCTCCTGACTGGACTTTTTGGTTTTCCAGCCAGCAGATTTTCTTATCACCTTTGTTTGCAGCAGTGCTACCTGCCATTCACCAAACAGCCGACAGACATAGTTAGCAACTCGCTGGTGAAGAAAAGTAACATTCAGCATCTGAGTTAAAACAGAGCCAAAGGAATAATTGACACACATGAAATGTGGAAACAGCAGATTTATAGATTTGTTTTCTTCCAATACAACATGATTTGTGATGTGTCGGGTCGAGTGGGCTTCTAAAAGGAAAACTCAGAGCAAATTCTTGACTGTCACACCGACGTGATAAGTGGTTGTTAGCCAAGCACGAGGAAACAGAAATAGTAATAACCTGACCCCCCCCCCCCAAGTGCAGGGAAATGGAGGGGCTGCTGCTTGGATCACTCTTCAGATGAAAATCTAAAATAATCTTTTGGGTTCCTTTTTTATTTTAATGCAGGGAGCATACACAGCCTGAGCACATTATTAGGAACACCATTCTGATACTTTGAAGGGCCTCATAATTTTCTAAATACAGCCTCAGTTCTTTGACACTGATTCCACATGATTATGGAAACTTTTCCAACATCATCTAAGTGGATTCACATCTGGTAACTGGGGAGATCACTCACATTCACTGAATTCAGTGTCCTGCTAATGAAACCAGTTTTAGCAGCATTATCCTGCTGGAAGTGAAACTGTGGCCATTAAGGGATGAAAATGGACATAAACAATACTCAGATCAAACCATGACTGATTGGGGGGGGGGGGGGGGTATTAATGTCCTACAGTTTGAAAGCAGAGGCCTCAGTAGAAATCCCAATTCATCAGACCATCTACATTTTTCAGTCTTCAACTGTGCAGTGTTCGTGAGACTGCATCACCTCAGCCTCACATTTCTTGATGTTTTGTTTTTTTTGTAAAACTCTCAGGACTCATGAGTGATCATTTCAGATTCTGAAGTTTCAGAAATACTAAAACCTGACCATCTGACCCCAATAATCACGTTTGAAAATCCAATATTCCCATCAAATAATCTCAAGCTTCTAGCACCAGCTATTTCACAAGGCAAAGCAGATTAACGTTACTGTGAAACTTTCACAGCTTTACACTGTTATGAATATCCACCATGGTTGTTTGAGAAGCGGTATTACTGTTTGTGTTGGAAGTACACACATTGTGTGTAGTTGCTGATGGAGTCATTTTCCCTGTCTGTTGCTACTGTATTTACCTTCGGAGGAATGCATCGACGTGCTGAATTTCACTGATCTCTGGGTTTGACTTGGCAAGCAACTTATGTTTTCTCCCTATCTTTCTATCTGTCCACAGGGCGCACCAGGCGAGCCAGGTCTATCTATCATTGGACCAAGAGGACCTCCTGTAAGTATCTTCACATGTTCCTACACCTAATAAACCTCTTATCTTCAATTACTGCTGCCTGGTGCATGCCAGCATTTTTTATGGGCTACCATTTTAGTAGACTTCTTCTTAACGCATCAGCCTGTCTGACACTGACAGGCTGTCTGACACTGACTGACATTTTTAATTTCTTTTGATTAAACCTGACAATTGGAGTGACTGAGTGACTTTTTCTTTCTAGACTTGAGCGGTTCTGGGCTCAGGTTTAAAACCGTTTTAGTTCAAGACTGGAAGAATTCACATCAAATGATGGAATAATACATTTCTTTACAGACTGTAGAGACAGCAGTGTTGTTCAACTGGATTGGAGGTGTAATTTGGCCATAAATTGGATCATTAGTCATGCTTGTTTTATCAGGAAGCAGAGTGAGAAACCTCATCCTGGTCCAACTGGGGTCAGTGTTCGGCATCAGGCGCCAGGTCTCAATGGTTCCTCTTGTTAAAACACAAAATCTTGGGAGGAAAAATTACTTAAGTTTTTGTTTTCAATTTCCGGGAAAATATTGCCTCCTAAGTTGCCAACTATGGCATAACCAAGAGCCCAGTCAACTTAAGTGGGACAAACATCTGTTTTTCTAATTGATGGCTATTACAATCTATACCTGTGTGTGCCCACACTTCCTGGATGGTAATAGGCATTTCTAATGAGTAACAGGCTGTGGAGAAAGCTCCGCACAGTAGGAGCCAAGTCTTGAACCTAGAGAGCCAGTCAGTCCCTAACACTTAGAAGCTTGTTTACCACAGCAGGTAAAACTGACATGAGGAACTCCAGTAGTGACCATAGATGAAACAACGAAGGTATTTCAACAGAGAGGTAAAAGGAACCAGAGGAAATGACTGCTTACGTGAGCAAAGTGCCCTGACTTCTTTGCCACATTGTCATCGGGTCATCAGGTTGGGTAGATCGATGCAGAGATAATTTCCACTGAGAGATATGTTTTCAACTTTACAGTCTGACTGTGGGCTGCAAACAGCAGCATACGTGTGAGTGTGTGTGAGTGTGTGTGTGTGTGTGTGTGTGCATGGTGTTCATTAGCATGTACACAATGATGTATTAAATGTATGCAGGGAACATTTTTAAGGGAAATTATTGAAGTTTTCGATGCAAAATGCATTTCCATGCCAATTTGAAAGGCAAACCTTGACCTTAGAAACACTCTAGCTAAATATATTTAATTCATAAGCCTTTACAGAAGCTTTTTACCTTCACTGCATCTCGATTTCTCTAAGGACATTTTTTGAGTAAGTGGTTGTGAGTGATACTTTTTTACTTGACAAAATAAAACTTATGCCTTGGTCGAGTGGATGGATCTTTGTCATTGAGAATTTTACGAGACTAATTCCACAATTGTGTTGATCATGGGAGTTAATTCTCGATCTTATGATTCGCTCTTTGACAAGCTTTAGCATCTTTTCAAAAAGGCTGAACAGCGCTGGAATCTTCTTTCACTAACTTGCCTCCAACTGATTCTCCCACATACATTTTTTTACAACGAACTCACTTATGCTTCTCTCTGCTTTTGTATAGGGACAACCCGGAACAAGAGGCTTTCCAGGCTTTCCGGTGAGTCATCACTGTGATGTTTGTTGTGTTAATTCTGTAAATGATTACTTTCAATATTTGAATTAAAACAACAGTAAAGTCTGTTCATTCTGAGATTATTTTCTACACATGAAAGAGGTTATTGGCTCAAGGCAAGAGTATAGGTAGTAGTAGCAGTAATGTTTTATATTGTCAACATATAAATTAATATATATATTATTATTGAATAGTGTGACACAACTTTATCAACCTATATCTGCATGTTTAATTGTACACATTTAGAGGTTTATAGTCAATGTTTTCTTAACCTATTTCTTGTATATTAAATGTTTTCGACTATGTTATATAGAAACTCATTCCCATTCAAGTTCTATAGATTTTGTTTAGACACAAGCCAAACAAAATCAGAAAGGTTACAGAATAACTTGCTGCGTTTGTGATGCGTTTGAGATGAAATCGCTGCTCTTTGTTTTCTCTAATAGCTCTCTCTCTCGCTCTTTTCTTTCATTCTAGGGTCCAATTGGTTTGGATGGCAAATCTGTGAGTTTCCTCTCAGCTGTCAGATAGTTAAATTAGTTGATAACTGAGTGTTCATTCAGTGGCCAGATTCCAGCTCCCTGTGGAGATAATGAGCAATAATTAAGCTAAGAATGATTATGGTGATTATTGTAATAAAATCTCCATTAGCGTTATTACTATTATTACAGGTTGTGGTTAAACATGATATGTCCGTTTCTTTATAACAAAATAACTATATCAATCAATTTATTTATATTGAGATTAGTGATTTTATCCCCTGCACTCATTCGTGTTTTAATGTTTACACAGGGTCAGAACGGAGGGAAGGGAGACATGGTGAGCATTTCTTACATCCTTCAGAAGCTGAACTGCACTAATATATTATTACAAGCAGTGAAGCCCACATTTGAGCAGCTTTAGCCTTGGATTTAAAATTGCATTGAACCTTGTGTTGCTGTTAAGCTCACTTTAGTTGCCTGTTTGAACTTTTGCTTCATAAAGTCATTAAGAAAAGAAATTGTGTTCGGAGGAAAATTAATTCCTAAATTAATCTTTAAGACTGACTGCATTGCCGGTGTCTTTCAGGGTCAGCGTGGTCCTAAAGGACAGCCAGTAAGTTTCTGAAGTTTGCAATCTTAAATGTTAATCTGCCTTTTTCTCCAGGTTTATTTGAAAGCTAACTGTATAACTACATGTTTTTGCTTTGTAGGGGGAACTTGGACCCAAAGGAGAAAAGGTGAGACATGGTTTTCAGTAGTTTTACAATTTGACCAATGAGTAACTCACAGGGTTTACCAGCCAAGTTCAGACCGTTCACTTTGGTGCTCATTGAAAGGGTGCTTCATCTAATTAGCATTGTAATATTATATTTTTGGTAGATGTTAGAAAAGTTGTATTTCTGATACAAATTGTTACTTTCCGAACTCAAGATGAATATATCTGATGATATCACCATTACACATCAGGATGTGCCCTCCAACTATGACCAAGATCTTAAGCCTCAGAGCATAGACTGTTTTCAAAGGCTGACCTGCACTTATCATAGCTGATCATCACCTATAACATCTTTAGTATAAAACTATGATCACTTAGTATAAAGGGCTGTGGAAAGATCTGATTTCTGATTGTACTTTGTTCTTCTTTTCTCTCCAGGGCGTATGTGGAGACTACACACACCGGGTAAGAACACATTATGGTGCAATCTCTTCTTTCTCTCTCCCACCTCATCACCAATGGTTAAGGTAAACTTCTGACATGGATACACCTATTGCATTGTAACTTGTTGTTTATAATGACACAAGCTGAATCTGTTCTGTTGTCAACTCTTAAGTTTTAAACATTGTCTTTACAGAGGAAACAGAAAAGAAAAGTTGCAACAGGAGAAACCACTGCATAAGCTGGACAGACACATGTCTGCTAGCACAGTGATGCATTGCACATGCAGTTCTGCAGCTCCTTGGCCCATGAACTCTGGGGTTTGGTTAGTGGAGAAGAAGAAAAACAGGGCAATTACAGGCAGCACACAGTCAGACATGATAAGAGTCTATGTGTGTGTGGTGGTGCCAAGAATGAGTCTCCTGTGTACATGGGGATTTTTGTAGATAGCTTAGTCCATTTCCAGCGTAATTCCACCTTTCGGTTATTAAACCACCACCGTTATTAAAGACCCTCAAAATAACAGTGTGATGCATGTTGGGATGTTTTTTTATGAGCTGTTGTCAGTAATGCATCATTTTGTGATATACATCTCTGAACTGCAAAGGCATCAGGCCAGACAAATTTCAGAATGGGGAGTCCAGAGGAAGAAGGACCCAGAGAGGTTATCTGGGTTTGATGTTTTAAGCCTGGAAGAAAGCACAGCTCCCTAACAAAGCCGAATACCTCTAGATTTTGTTTTACACTTCTTTTCTCAGCCCCCTGCAGCAGTTTTATGGAAGGTCCAGGCCCTGTGTGTGCTCATACTCCAGGCCTCAATCATGTTGTAATACCAATGGGGGTGGGGGGTGGTGGTTACTGTTGGTGAAGGTAAAGGTTCAGTGTTTGGAGAGTTTGCCTTTCTAGACAAAGACAGCAAGAAGAAAGAAAAACTGACTTTATGACAGGAATGATTCAGTATTTTTTAGTAAAATCCTTTTGCTCTCTCTCAGACAGTGAGATGAGAGGACTGATATCAATATTTTCATACCTCAGTGAGCACAGTGCTACAGTCAGGTTGTGCTCACCTTAGCCTTTAGCATGGAGACTGGAAGCAGTGGGAAATTGTGGTGTATTTTTCTCTATAATACAGGTTCACCAAGCATTACCTCCAAGTTGACTTACTCACTTATTATTATTTTACAGTTTCTTTCATATATATATGAGAAATACAAAATGCAGCGAGGTATTATAGCTGTATTCCCTGCTTCCAATCGTCATGCTATGCTAGGCTACGCACATTCGGACTCTAGATCTGTTATTAACACACAGGCATACGTTTGATAATCACCTTAACATCTCACTCTCTGAAAGAAAATACAACTTTTGAGCTAATCATTTTAAAGGTTCAATGTCTGGGATTTAGTGAAATTTAGTGGAGAGCTTGCAGCGTGTAAACAACTAATTGCCGCTTCTCCCTTCACCCGGAGCTTCCAACATGTATGATAACCTTTGGTGGCCTTCAGGTAACCTAGAAATCCAAAAGGCATCATTCTGCATATTTATAAAAAATATTCCCAATAGATCCACTAAATCCTACACTGAACCTTTAAACTCAAACTGAATTTTTTTTGGCTGGACTATGTCTCGTTTACCAGCACTGACTGTAATGACCACTTCCTTGGTGTGTAGGACCTCTTTGTGCAGGATCTTCCATTGAAAACCTTGGCTGCCTTGCGCTCCAGTCAGTCTCTGATGTTAAAGGTTTGTGGGTGCCTCAACACCCTGATAGATAACCCTGAGCTGAGGTGTCACCAAGTCGTGCCGCAAAGAGAGCCAGTGGCCCAGAGCCAAGGCCTATCCTCATCCATCTGCTCTCCAAACACAGGAAAACACAGAAAACATAAATGTCATAACAAGGTTTTCGGAAACAATTTTCATAAAAGAGACAATAGGTCTTAACATTTTTACTGGAATTAAGGTTAATTGTATTTAATCTATTGCTGAAGCACAGTGATGCCAATATTAAAATCAAATTTTCATAAAAAAAAATCCATTTGTGATAACAAAAGTGACAATTGAATTTTCAGGTCATTTTGTTAGTTAATTTGAAATTAATGATTATGGATGTGTGGTATTTATTTTTCTCTGTAAATTGTAATTAATTCTTTTGAAGTAAAATTACTGAATCAAACAAACAGACAAGACGATTGGCTGAAAAACAAAACATTTATCATTCTTGTGATATAACTTCTGAAATCCACATCTGCAGAAATTTCATCTCATAAAATGTAAAAAGCACAAATGGAAAATAAAATCTCTTTATATAATTATTTCTTATTAATATTGGCAGCTCTTTACTTTTATATTCGCAATCCGGTGCCCAGGTTGGTGTCCGATAGCTGGAAATGGGACAAAGCAGAGCACTTGCCTACTTTTACTACATTCATACCCATACTTATAATTACTCATAACATGCTGTATATATTTCCATAAAATAATGCTGTTTTTTTACAGCTGATTGACCCAAAGATTTAACACTTGATCTGACAATTGCAAAATAATTAGAAAAAGTAACCCTAGAAATAGTAGAAATAGGTTAATGTCAAGTCGAAAATTGGGCAAAAACAGTACGTTAGTTTAACTGCATTATAGAAATTGTGGAAATATGTACACTATGTGAAAAGTAGGCACGTTGCATGCAGCTTGTTCTACTTGGTGTCAGTGGGTAAACTTGTATGTGGCTGTCCGCGGCATCTTACCTGTACAACCCTTTCCTAAACCTGTATCTGATTATGCTGGTCATCTCAACAGAAGCGGCGTATTGTACAGCCCTGTGTTGGACAGTTGGCCACAGTAAGTCTGGATGTGAACTAAGCAGCTGTACTCTCTTTGTGGCAAGACAAGCGCCCACCTCTGCTCCACTGCAATCTACGGGCCTGGCTAACTGTTGGGGACATTGATGCTCTAAAATCCTCAATGAGGGATGTTTGATTTGCGAACAAAAGAAATTAGATTGCATTCACATTTTTTATCACAATACATCAACCATCCCGTTTGCCATTCCAGGCCCATAGTTTGCTATGCCGGTGCCTCTTTTTTGTTCTCTCTTTCTTCAACCTTGTTTCCTTTTTCTCTCCTTTGCCGTCCCATTTTCTTGCTTTTCACGTTCATGTTCTATTTCTCTTTTTCCTCCACAACCCCCCCCTCCTTCCATCATTCTCCTGGTTCTACCCTGTTTCCTTTCTCTGGCCTCCTGGTGACCTTTGACTCGTGACCTTTTTGCACTGGTGGCCACCTGTGCTTTGTGATTCCCCCTCAGCAGATGTTGCCCATCACCGTGCGAAACATGCCCCCAATAAGCCCTCTAATCTTAAAACGCCTCAAGGTACAATTCTCTCTGCCCCTACTTGCCCTCTATTCTCTGTCCGCCCTGTAGATGCCAACCGCCATCATCTGTTGCAACAACTTCCCCGACCCCTTCCACCATCATGCTGTAATTAACAAACTTTTGGCTGCTACTGCTTTTTAATGTTGGGTTTTACTAAAGTGAAAAGGATTTGTCTTTAATGGATGCGTGGCAAGTATCAAACAAAAAAGCCTTATTTTCCTGGTCTCAGGCAAAGAACATTTAAAAATAATCTAAGGTACAATGGAACAAAACATTTTATTCTTAGTCTTTATGGAACACCGCACTCCACACTTCAATTCAATAAATAAACAGGACTCAGACAAGACTAAAATAAGTTATTAAAAATTAAGACAGCAAAGGCAGATATACGCTATGTCCTAGTTTCAGTTGCAAAATGCTACGTATCTTATTCTTTCTTCATAATTTAAACTTCATTTGCCTGAGATTTGTAACTTAAGCTTCCTGTTTCATGAGATGAGTTGGTCTCTGTGTGGTTAATAAACAGATGTTAATGCCCCTCTAACCAAGTGGTCGTAATCTGCAGATAGAATCTGCAGACTAAAATCAACTTTTGAATATTCTATTAAAATTATATTAAAAGATTGCTCAAATCTAGCTAGCAACTAGCTACGCCAAATAAAAAAATATTGGTCCCAAACAAGATCCTAAAATAATCTGTAGGCCCCACAGTTGTGTCAATTTAGGCCTGAGTTTCCATGTCTCCACCTGGCGAGGAACTCTCTGCAGTGACAATTCAAATTGTGTGACCCAGATGAAAGAAGAGCATCAGCAGGCGAGTAGGCAGTAGTTATAAGGAGGTGAAGGATGTTTGGGAAGAGCCAAACAACCAAAATGAACTCAACCAACTTTGCATTTAAAAAAAGGATAAGTAAGTGCTTCTGACCTGGCACAAGGAATGTCTGTGGGAATAAGAGTTTCTCTGATGACTCAATATGGAAGACATTGAATTATATAAAACTTTAAGGTTGGCGTCCAAGAAGAAAACCATTACTCACAAAACTGCAAGATTCAACCTTGTCCTAGAACAGGAAGAGAAGCCTGATAGATGTTGGCAGAACATTCTTGGGTCAGATTAAACCACAATGAATTGGTTTGAATCAGATGAGGTCCAGCATATTTGTCTGGGACCTGGGCAGGAGTTCTGTAGTGACTGCACAGTATTCACCATGAAACATGGAGAGGAGGGTCTGCTGTTGTGGGGCAGCAAGAGTGAAAAAAGATGTACGGGAAGTGACATCTATAGATGGAGTAGGTTCGTATAATAGTTTACTGAATTAAAAGATGACTCACAGGCTCAAGGACCTTGGTAGGAGAGGGGATTTTCCAACATGACAATGATCCAAAACAAACTGCGAAAATCAACCAACCTAAATCCATTAGTAAATCCTTGTTTTGAATACTTAAAAGTAAAAGGTAGAGCCAGGACAATGGCAGAGCATCCCTCAAGAGAATTGTACAACACTGGTATCATCTATGCCAAGCAGGATTCAGTCTGTCATCACAGATAATGCTAATAATTAAAAACATATTTAAAATAAACTCTATCAATCTCAGGCTTCATTGCATTAAGAATGTAGTATGGATCTTTCATCATAATTTAATTTTGATTCTGGGCTTTGGCTACAAACCAGTAAAATTGTAGTAAGTTCAGGATTTGTAATTTCTTCACATTACAGTGATATTTACCAGGGGTGTACTAATAAATTTTTTATGTGTACTGAATGACCTCTAAGAAAAGCCAAACATGTTCAGAGACATAAATCATTTCTGGAGACATTCTGCACCGCAGTATAGGGGAGGAAAGATAAAATATGGAGCCAATGTAGATGGATATGTTCTACATTATAGGAGAATAGAAGCTTGGCAACATACTCTCCTCCTGAGCTGCTGTACGTGTGTGTTCTCCTTCAGTTACAAAGTGATTGCTGAGTGACTGAAGTAAGCCTAGCACTTGGTGTTTTGTCTAAGCTGGACCACATGTGAAAATAAATCCCGCAGTATACAGCATCATGCATTAAATCTTGTGCCAAACTCATTGCCCTGTATGACAATGGATACCTCCATACAGAGAAAATATTAGACCAGTTGCAATCAGGAAATTAGAATTCATAAGTTGTAAAAGAAAGATGAAACACAAAAGATTTTCAGGTTTCAGGATGTGTAGCAACCTGAGAGATTTATTTGAGCCTGTGAGGTATGTTTAATATTTTCATATCCTGTGCTCATTGTAAATTTCCCTTATTTTATTTTGTTTAGTCTTGGTTTTGGTTTGAGATAATGCCCAAGGTGCTCCCTGTCAGTGTAGACTCCTCAGAATAACTACACACAAATTAGCTGTCTACTACCAAGAAACCAAAGGAAATATCAATGTCACACTCAAACCTATCTCTTACAAATATAAATAATAAAAACTTTCTCTTGTGAGTTAACTATAACCAAGGCTAAACGAAACTAGTATTAGCTCAAGTAACCTTTAGCACAAGGTGTTAGAAAAATGAACAAACTAAAAACCAAACATTAGGTTTATGTCGCTTATTTCCTGTGGGACGCCATGAACCACATCTGTAACAAAATATTCGAAACTAAAGGTACACTTAGTTTTCTCTTGAGCTTTTACACTCCAATGGTCTTCACCAAATATAAGTTGCTCAGGTATCATCATTGGACCTAAAGTACCAAACTTTGTAACATAATGGCCGAAACTACAAATCCTGTCTGTGTTAACACCCTGTCATGATCCATCGTTTTTAAAGCAGTTTTACGCCCACAGACACAGACAGATGATTTGTTTGGTCCTGAATCTTGGGATCCAGACCAGGCTCCTGGGGTACTGAGGGTACTTTTTCCCCATTTATTGAAAAGGCATCAAAGTCAGTAAAAGGCTCCCATAACCACAACCATTCCTCAATGTATGACTGAATTTCCGTACTTAAGGTCAAATCATTTCCAGTCTGGGACCAGCTTTGGTCTCATAATCAAAAGCACCTAATGTACTTTTCTGGTGTCCTCTCACCCAGGGTATTTGCTAAGACCCTTTAACAAGGCTCAATGATCACATCCAGACACCTGAACAAGTTACATTTCATGAAGTGCATGGAATATGCTCAATGTACCACCGAATCTAATAAGAGAAACTCGAGATTACAATATTATATCACAGAGACAGTCAAGTGCCAAGATCAAAGAGAATGTCAGTGCTCGAGCATTAAACCACTTGCCTCGCTCCCCATCTAACTATTCCTCTTTGCATCTCCGCCTCTGCTGCATTGATTTGGATTGTAGTGTGATGTTGTTGTGTTGGCATGGCCAGTGTGGTAAGGCTCTTTCCAACATGGCAGGTTGTAACTCAAGGTCTCTCAGCAGGGCGAGCCTGGAGCGCAGGGACCCCCAGGACTTCCAGGACCCCCTGGACCCCCAGGCTTGATTGGAACTGGTGGCACACCGGTAAGTCCCACTACTTATACACCTGTTCATTTTCAATCTTACAAAACATCTCAACTTGTTACCCTAAAAGTCATTCAATGTGTTAGTTTACCTTGAAGCTGTTCTGGCACATGATTTGTTATAGAACAATCTGGGAGGGGCTTGTTGGAAACTGTTTGGAAAAAAGGCAGGTTACTGTCTGTCGTGTTGCCAAAGTCAGTTGGGAGACTAAAAATAGTCTCTTATATCAAAGAAGAGATCCAGTTCTGATGTAACTGATGCAATAGAATTGATCTGCCAAACTTTGTTCCTTTACAACAATGTAAAGGAACCTTCTTGCTGTCGTCGCATCGTAGACAAGGCCTTGGTCCAAATCATTGTGGTTCAGCAAAGAGCAAATTACTTGGAGCCTGAAAAGAAACTGACCTTCTTGCTATTGGTGTTTGGATTTCAGTGATTTAGTTCAATAGACCAAAAACACATTCCTTAGTACTAAATGTTTTGGGCTTTGTTTTCCACCTGCAGATTATGAATTATCAGTTTGTAGTCTTACAAATAGTATTCACATCAACATCCAAATCAAAGCTACACCATCCAACAATGTTCCACTATATGTGTTTGTTAAACATGCAAAAGTGCCTGAAGTACACTTTAATGCAACATGTACAACCAATATCTGCTGTTCAAAGTAGTCCCTGACACACCCACCTTTATAATCCTGCATCAATCCAATCTGATCTGAACACAGAATTTATGATAAATAAACTCAGACTGCTCCCAGAAAATTGAAAACATAGTAAGAATACTACAAGTACAGTTTCAGTCAGAACAGGGACCTACAGTCTGAACATGTTGTTAATATCTCAGCTATTAAACAGCTGACTTTGTTTTCATGTCTCCACCTAAGAAACTCAACATTTTCACTTTGACAACCATGGGAGATCTTGATTTTATGATAGAAAAAGGTTCTTCAATTTCCTATTGTGCTAGTTTAAGGTCATTACCTTATTGAATATTTTCAGGTTCTTATTATTGTTGCAAATGTTAGCTGCATTGTGCAACCGGTATCACAGTTAGTTTTATAGAATACATGCGAAGAATTGTTGCTCTTGTCATACAGGGTAAACCCGGTGAGCCAGGCAAACCAGGAAAAGACCCAAGGGTAAGTCTGGTTCAGTGACTTTTCCACCTATAATTTTCCAGAAACTTCTCATTAGGATAAGTTTTTTTATATGACATTCATCTTATATCTATGTTCTTTCTGCAGCTCATACCAGGACTGAAGGTAAACTAATTTCTCCTCTTTTCCAAACTGTGAGTTGCAGTTTTGAAAAACTACATTAGCATCACTGTGCCTTCTGAAGAATGACTCACACACACAAACACACTCCGGCCCAAATAAAACATGCCATAAGAAAGAGGGCTCAAGTCAAAATGTTTTCACCTGGTCTCTAGTTCTTTGGATAGGATGAGTGGATCTTCAAATGCAACATCCACTGTCACAGATTATTTAAAAATAGCAATGTAGATTTTACATTGTTTAGAGCTGAATCTCAGTTGTTCTCACCATAATAGATTTGAGCAGTAATAGCTGAACAACCACACAAGCATTTAGGAGAAAACATGACTTTGTAGGTCACAAACCAAGCCTGAATTTCTGTACCTATCTGTGACCCCATTTGTATCTGTCAATGTACATTTGCAATTTTCACACTGGCTGGATATGTACATATTTTTACACTGTGTTTTATCCATCCAGGGTGAGCCAGGTGTTCCAGGGCATAAGGTGAGCTGCCTTGTGTATTTCACCTTTGAAAAACAGTATACAGTAACACATTGTAATCATGGACATGTATGTTTCATTTGTTTGTATGTACATGTGGGTGGTTTAGGCAGTAGCAGTAATAATGTATTTCTTAGTGCTTGGTTTTGGCGGATAACACACTTGTTATTCATGCGAATAGAAAAGCATCAAAATGAACTAGAAAGGCACTAAATAGCATGCCAGCCTCTGCCACAGTCCACCTATACCCGATCAAGCCGTACCAACTAGTACACACTAGACATCAGTTCCCTAAATATGTTAGATTTTCTTTATCTAGATCAATACATTATTTCCTTGGAAATCAGTGAAAAAACAAACAATCATAAAAAAATCTCTGTCTCACAATGTTATAGATGATAAACATTTAATGGGTTCTGTTTTGGTCCATGCTCAATCCTTCCACTAAGTTTCAAGAAAATCGTTTTTTGCGTAATTCTGCTCAATCACAGATTGTCCGATAGGCCTTAACAAGGTGCAACATCCTCTGCTAGTAAACTTAGGTAAAAGTAGCAAAAACAGAGGAAAATACTAGAAACCTCCGAAAGAGCTACATGTGAGGGATCCCTGTCCCTGAACAGATACAAGGGCAATAGACACCTTGAAAAACAGACAAATTGCAGTTAAAACATAACCTCCTTAGCAGAGGTAAAAACACATCTAGGAAATCAAAAGGTAAAGCTCCTTGTGAAAAAATGGGTTTAAAAATATTTTGCCTCTTTACCTGTGTTGTGTTCACTCACAAGAATTATGTCAACTTCATGTGAATCAGTCTTTGGTCAAATGTTGTGTCTCTCTCTCTCCACAGGGTGATCGAGGCAATGTAGGCCCATTAGGACCTGAAGGCCCTAAGGTATTTCACTTGCTACCTGTTTTATAACTGGTATATTTCACTGTCAACTTAGTAGCTTTGTAGGTTTTCTATCTGTGTTTAATCTTGGTAACAAACCTATTATTTTTCTATTAAAATTTTATATAAAGCTTTGGGGATGTTTAGAACTGATAACATAGAAATACAGTGGCACTGACCTCACAAAATGATGCAGGTAGCATCTGCTGCTACATTTATGGTTTTGACATTTAATCAATAGATGGCAAGTGTTTGTTGGATTATTGGACATTATTCTCAGGAATGGACACAGTGTGTATACCCCCCCCCCACACACACACACACACACACTCGCAAAACAAAAGCATGCACACGCTCTTTGTGATGACAGCTGATATAAACTTGGCTTTGAAGTTGTGTGTTGGGGGTCAAAGTGAGCTCTGCCCGCTACTCTCTCCACGTGCTTGTCCTTCTCCACCTTTCCATGGCTTAGCAGAGTTCCTCTAGATAACACACATTGACATACACACACATGCACATGTACAGAGCAACTGTTCAACTCTAATCCAAGCCATTATATGGCATTACTAGATGAGAATATTTAGGTGGTTTATAGATGACAAGAGCAAAGCTGCCAAAAGTGGAAAAGGAGAAACTAACTTTAAAAAAGAAAATTAAAAAAAATGAGCGGCTTCTGCGTCTGTTGCAGGCCGGGGATGGGTTGTCATGGTTAGGAAGTGTCTCACTCAAGTTGAAGGAATGACGACCAAGCTCTAACTTCAATTGAGTAGGAGTGAAATAGTATAAGACTGGAAGGAGCGTAAATGCTTGGAAGAGTTTTTAGGGCAAAAATGATAGTCTGACATATCATCACCTCGTGAAGTTGCTATGGATAACATAATAGTAGACATCGAGCAGAGCCTCATTAGCATCCGTTTGGAGTTGTGTTTCTGGCCAAGTGAAATATTGACTTTCCTGTCAGCTTGCTGTGAGCTGCTCGTTCTTCAGCTGCTAGATTCATCCACTACATTCACCAGCTCCTCAAAAAACGTCTATGTGCTGTTCAAATCCAAATGTTACCATGCAGACTGAGTGGGGAACACTGTGTTACTGATCCTTCCAATGAGATCCAGTGATCTGGTGATCCTCTGCAGTCACTCTACTATTATTACCTAAAATATATTAATGGACCTTTGAGAATTCAGTCTGAGTTCTTTCTTTTATGCTAAATAGAGCCTTCACATGTAATATTTTGAAAACTTAATTGATAACTGTGTCATTCATTAAGTATAGAATATTAATAAGTTATCATGTTCGCTACTTCTCTACTAAATTCCATATAGAGCAAAGCTTTCCAGTGAGGTGGATATGGTGCTGCTGCAGTTACAACACAGCCACAGTTTATATTATATCAATAACATGGTTCTTTGTGAAAGTAATTAAGCCTGAAACAAGAAATATAAACTGAGATTTAGTGAACTGAGAAGGTCACACTGAAAACACAATGTCCCTCTTGAGTTTATATACTGCAGCTTTTTGGTGGCTTTGACTGCTTGAGACCCTTTTGCCGTTAGCTTTTGTGCAGATTATTGCCTTGTAAACTTCAACCATTCTTCTGTCGGTTGTTTGAAATCAAGCTGGGCTCCTGTTTATCTGTTGTCTGCCATGAGCTTTATGAGGTTATGATGCTACTGAGTTGAAGGTCACCAACAGGAGAAGAGACGAGAGCCTCACAGGCACAGTGGTTGAACAAGAGGTTCTTCGACAGAGATTAGATAACTTGGATGAAATGCAAACCCCTCCTCCAGCTTTCACATCAAACTTTTGGACTAAGGCCAGATATTGCCACTGTTTTCCCAATGTCGTTAGATTTTGATTTACACTGCTCTTTATTTATTCATTTTGATTTAATTCAGTTAAGTCAGGAAGTTGATCTGGAAACACATTATTAAACCGTAAATTATTAAATATGGATTAATTTTCCTTGGCAAGAGCAAATTACATATTCATTATTCAGCTTGTAAGAAAATAAATGCAACGCTTAAACATGGATTGTCCATAGCAGATGCTTGGACAAAGTAGAACAGATCTGCGTTAATAATCACTTAGACCACAGACATTCTTAATTCATGTGCACTATTTGTGTTGACATCACATCAGCCTGATATCGCAGACATCTGTTAGCTAGCACCAGTAAGGTAGAATGAGGTAGAATGCACACATTGTTTAACTTCTACAGCCTCACATGTCATAGAGATAGTTCCTGTAAATTAAAAATAAACTGAGACCTCAGTTTAATGTTCTAAATATTTTTCAGTCTATGTCTCTTGTAGATGTTATTTCTAGATTACTTGTTCTTCTATACCTTCATCTGTCAGATCAGCCAGAGCCACTGGATATAGAGGATCTTGTACCCCATCTAGTGGACTGCTGTAACTGTCCTTTTTTCTTAATGGCAGCATATGCTTTGTTTTACAGGGAGTTAAAGGTGATCAGGGAATTGAGGTAAGATTCTAAAATGTTATTCTGTGTCATAACATGTTAGGAATAGCTGAAGCTTGCAACCTGTTTTCTATGTTTTGTTCAGTCAAATCTTTAGAAGTGCTGATGTCCTGAGTCCTACCTGCTCTCCTTAGGTCACTATGGGCAGTTATATCTCCAGCTAGTTTTCAGCTTTGTCAGAGTGGAGTTTATGTTATCTAATTGGATTTAAATTATATATTTCACTTAAAGCTTGTGCTAATGAAAGAGGGTTAATATGAGTCATCCCTTTTTTTTGGTCTGGATGAGGAATCATCTCTCTTCTGGCTACAGTTAATTTTTTTACAAGGCAATCATTTGCATGCTTTGATCCAGGGGCCAATATGACAGAAGGCCGCTAATGTCACCTCTAGAGATTTAAATTTCATACTGTCGGCTCCATGTCAAGAGGGAGCACTCCTTTCCCCCCTGAGACTTTGCTCATCTCTGATTAAGTCCTGGTTGAAAGAGCATGTCTGCTTTTACTGCCCCGCTGCTTCTCTGAGCGGCTTTTCTCATACACTCTATAGGGAGATGAAGGAAAGAGAGGTTTCCCAGGAGAGAGGGGCGAGAAGGTAGAGTGACAGGCAAGCATGGTGTAGTTTGTGTGTGTGCGTGTGTGTTTGGGCGTGTGTGGCATGTTGAGGGTTTTTTTTATACAGATGTCGCTGCTGGAGTCTTGATGAGTGAAACTTGGTTGGAATTTTTCTCGGAAGTGAAAGCCCTTTTTGCTGAAGAGCTGATGTTTGTCATTGAACACAAACAACCTGGAAACCTTCATGCATGAATACATTTTTAAACCAGCTTTAGTATTCAGTCGTGCTGTGCAGACATTACTTAGAAAGAATCAATACTTTTTCATCATTATGGTTTATGTGTCCAGTTAGTTATTCCTTCCTAGTTACTCATATTTTAATTTCTGATTTAATTCTCTGGTGTTCTCCAGCACCTCGGGATACCCAGGTGACCTACAACTACAGCAGTTTCACTTGGTCATGGTAGCACGGCAGTAGCAGTCTCAGCCAAAATGTGCAGTATGTGTTTTCCCCATTAAGCTACACAGATGAGGGGGAAGGGAAAGAAAAAGTCAAAAGTGGATAAAAACTTCAAGCAAAGTGCAGACTTGTTGATATCCACAGGAAATAGCGATCTGGAAATGGCCCTTATTGTTTAGTAATAAAGAGAAAGTGCTTTTGCAGGCAGCTCCTTCATTCTTTGGGTATGGTTGCTTGAGGAGTTGCGGCTTCAATCAACCCAAGGGAAATCTGTTCCATATATAATCTCAACGAGCTGGCTGCTGGTACCTTGTGAGTGAAGTGAAGTGAGCCAGGTAAAATTTTTATGGTGCACACAAGGACCATCAACATCTGCATGTTGACTATCATGAATAATGACCATTCTAGACTCAAGCATTTCAGTTTCCAAAGTGCCCAGCAGGTAACAGGCCTACTTCTAGAGAAGGACACAGACACAACTACCGCCCCAGAGACTTTTGTTCTAATCTAATAAGATTCTCAAGTCACCCAACTTGTTCTGTTATTCTTCAGTGGTCATATGTCTCTGTGAAACTCTTCTTGTTCTGGCTTTCTATAAGCAAATTGAAATGGAAAGAATTTAAAAAAAGTGTTTCCTTTTTTTCAATGAATCTTTAACTTTTCATCGCTGAGTACAGAAATTATGAAAAAGACAAGAGTTGACAATTCCATGTCTCATGCACTTATGAGACACATTTGGTGTATCTAATTAGCTCCAGTCTGTAGAGACCATTTGTGAATTGACGATTGTGGAGATCAAAGGAAATCCAATGTCATATTTCATAAGTATAGCCAAGAGGACGATGCCACTGACACCAAGGCCAAGCTGAACAAACCTGCCTGCCTGTCTAACCCTGAACTGGTATGTTTGGCAACCCGAGCGGCCAGGTCACAAAAAGGCAACAGGTCTAAACACAAGTAGCATAGGCAGGTTTACAGGAGGAGATATGAATCAGGAAGACTAATATAGGCAAGAGTGGTGAATGGCAACATAAGCAACACAGTGTTGATCTTTCCTAGAACAAGGACAGGAGGAGCGGATCAGTGGTTAGTTGCAAGAGTACAGGTGGTTGTGGAAGTTAGGGGAAGCAGTCAGGCCAAAATACAGAGTACAGCTGCTGGTCTTGACTTAGAAGGAATGACAGGTTGTTGGAATGACAGCACAGAAGTGATCCTCAAGCATCAAAGGGGGATGATTACATTTCCTTTAGGAGTGATGGGAACTGATTGCTTTGAAATGACCCTCCATTTACTATTCCTCTGAGATACAAATACACTGCATGGCCTCAGTAAAGAGATTAGCATAGTGATAAATCATGACATGGCATGCCGGTGTCACAGAGCCATGTGGACCTATGCCTGCTGTGTGTCTCAGGAAGGGAGAGCTGTTAAAATGAAAAATGGCAGAATGAACGACAAATATTTGAGGCTACCAGGGCGAGCCAATCGAAGCAGTCATAGATCAAAGGGAGATGCTGTTTCCTGTTTGGCAGCTGGTTGTTGGGAAGCGTCTTTAATGAACCCTCCTGTGTGCTCAGAGTCATCATTAATCATGAGGGTATAGCAGGGATAACCAAGCTCCAGTTATGCATTCATCTGACCACAAGCTCATGTACACTACGGGACACAGAGTCCTTTCCATCTCCACCTTTCGGCTGATACATGAAAGTAGAGTCACACACCTCTGAATGTCACCTACAAACAACAGTGTATTTGCACCAGAGAAAAACATATTTCATATTATTTGATTGTAAGTATTAGTGTCAACAATCGGACCTGTACCACTAGCTGGGACAGTAGCATGACCTAGTATGACCTTTGAGAACTATACCCTGCTGTTCAGATATTCTACAACCAACATTTAGAATTTGAACCATAATAATGTATCATTGGTTAATCATATTTGATCAATCAACCAATAAAAAATGACGGTGAAATCAAATCTGGTTTCCATTAGAGGCCACTGTAGCAGCTCATCTCATAGTGATGTCCTCTGATGTAAATTAGTGTTCCATTTTGGCGCTGCTAGATCTTAGCTTTTGACATTGTGGATGTCTTTGACACTGGGTGCAAGGTGCGCAATGCTTTCTCAATCTAATTTATGAAGTGTGTGAGTATTCTTTGACATTAAATTGTTGACCCATGTTTTTATCACACAAAAAATCACAAATCTCTGGCCTCTTTTGTCCGCTTTTCTCCTGTGAAAGGTGTTGTAACTATACACATGTGATAGCCTTTTTATAATTTATGGATTTACTACTAGACAACAAGAACTGCCACCTGAGCGCTCATGCTAGGGTTCATTCTGCTCCGAACAAAAAGCCATATAGACAAAACAAGATAACAACTTCTTCTCACATCTTAAAATGTTTGTTAAACAGTGTTGCCCTGCTCTCTGGTGGCCTAAAAGATGCACAACATATTCTCAAAGACTTGACCCCCCCCCCCCAGCAGAAAAATCAGTAAATTAGCATGAAAACTCTACTCAATAGTCCTCACACACTTTAGACACAGTTTCATTTTTCTTAGGTAAGCCTTTATGTGTTCAAGTGTAGTGGCTTGTTAAAATAATTCTTATGGATATGGCTTCACAGGATTTTTTTTTAAATGTGAGACAACATTTGCAGCCTAGCAGTTAGACAAACAGGAATGTAGCAACTCCCTACCAAGCTACCAAGCAACTACAGTATGTGTGTGCTTGTGTGGTCACAGCTGCGACTGTACATCAACTTTAAGTCATCTACTCATTAATCTGAAAAGAGGCCCAAGAACAGATGATCTACATTAGTGTGTTGTCATTTCTATTTTTAACAACCAATTTCAGAGGGTTCATGGTGTGGTGCCTGGCACATGACAGATGTTAATCAGTCACAGTTTTTCATTACGCTTTACACTTTTACGTAGATGTGGATTATAAAACAATAAATCCCTGCCCCCTCCAGACCTCTGACAAAAAAATAGACAACCAGGATAAGACAAACAAGATCATTCCCATACCTAAAGTCACACTTTTTGAAGTTGCTTTGCAGCTTTGCACTTTGCATGTACTTGTCACAGGTGCAAGTCAGAGATGCATGTCTCTGATGTTATTTAATTTGTTTTTTAGGTCATTTTGCAACTCTTTGTAGTGTGGTGATTTTCTTGTTCTGGTGATAGTGTTGCTGTCTGTAGTCTTCTCTTCGTAGCCTTGTTTTTTTGGGGGGTGTGCTTATTCAGTAAACGATCGAAAGATTTGCATGAATTAAGTTCTTTCTTGTGCATCTACCATTTTTGACATTTATGGCATTTCCAACTCCATTGTAGGGAGACCGAGGTTTCCCAGGCGCTCCTGGGTTTAAGGTAAAGTTATACCTGAGCAGTGTGTGTGTGACATTATTATATACTCAGTCAGATCAGTGGGTCATAAATGTCTTTCTTCCACTGCAAAGGGTCAGGCTGGCATCTCTGGTACCCCTGGCATCCCTGGCAAGAGGGGCTACAGGGTAGGCGTGGAATGGAATGTTCATCCACTGTCTGTGCTTCTGTCAGTCATCCCACTAATTTTATATTCATCACATCACTATTTTGTGTTTTGGACTGTCAAAGACTCTGCTTGGTTCTGTGTTTGGTCAATAGATGGTACAATCAGCCATCATTAATGATCCTTTTCATATCATATTATTTGTCACATCACCCTGATATGCACTAATAAATTCTGGATCAAGGAAGAATGGATTGTTGGAATGTATTCTTGAATATACTGTGATCTATGGGAATGCACAGAAATACTGTTTGACAAAATAATCTTAACTCAAGTTCACAAACAAGCTTTCTACAGATTCAGTTTGCTCAGTTGTCATGAGAAATCAATAAATCATCATCAACATCACTTGTTCACGGTGAGGAGTAGACGTGCAACCTTGACTCAAATCCAGGACAGACTTTGAACTCACCAGGGACCACAAGAAGTATGCTGCTGGTTCTCCCTGATGACATTTAGAACAGCCAGCCCAGGTCTGTTTCTCAAAAGGAGCCCCCTTACTAAAAAACAATCAACATCACCTTCATGACATTATCCTGCAACAACAGCCCTGTGTGACATACAGACTAAAACTTCCTCCCAGTGGGAGAAGATCAAAGGTCATTGATAATGAATCAGAGGGTGGCAGGAATAGAAGCAAGCAAGAGACTGACGTATTGACACCTAGAGATGGTCTTTGAATAGGGATTTGAACAGATGTGGGATATCATCGCCTCCATATGACAATACAATACAGACAAAACTATATTTGAGGTTACATGATGCCAACTATGATATCTCCATGTCAACTAAGCAAACTTCATTTTCTCAAGAAGTTAGGGTGAAAGCTAGTGAGTGGACATTGGGCTGAGAAGTATTTAATCAAACTGACATTTCCAAGGTATATGTGAATTTTTGTGCTTTTTAATTTATCCTGTCTGCTGTCTGATTTGGATTTCTTCTTAGCACATAGAACAGCAGTGAATTTTACATGTTGCTTCAATGCGTTGTGTGAACCACTTAATAATTTGTTTATTAAGAGGTTTTTATGCTTCAGTCAAACCATTTAATTTATTATTCTTGTCTGGTTAGTATTAATAATATGCATTTATCTGTATAGTTTGGACTTTGCTTAGACCTTGTTTTGTATATCTGGCAGGGTGAAAAGGGAGAGTCAAGCACAGCAGCCACAGGTATTAAAGGAGAACCAGGTTCATCAGGATTGCCAGGCTTAGCGGGACCCAAGGTAAATTGTTTGGATAGTGGACAGATACCTGCACATACACCAGAGCATGTATTATATATCACAGCATGACATTCTTCTTACAGGGTGAAAAGGGTGATACAGGAGTCGAGGTAAGCCAATACATCATATGAAGACTTTCCAAATACTAACACAAGTTGAGAATATTTGTGGAGAATCTAAGTCTCGTACCTCCATTTAACATCTAGGGGCATGCAGGTGCTGAAGGCCCAGCTGGACCAAGAGTAAGTCATGTTTGGCACACTTATGTCTACATGTTGCAAATATTGGCGATAGTACACACAATTTCACTGTCTTCTAAATGATTTTTTATTAAAAAATGTTGTTTGTTTTTCACCATATAGGGTCCTCCAGGCCTAACTGGAGAGCCAGGAAAGGCTGAAATTCAGAATAATGAAAATGTATGTCATTCATCTCAAGTTGCTTTTCTTATTTTTTCTCAGAGGTAATAAAACTAAAGAATTAAATAAAATATTTTAACATTTTAATATTCCCTCAGGATATTCGCAACATACCTTTGATGGTAAGTACTGTCTAGTGTTTATCACAACATGTGCAAATACAGCACCTCAAATACTTTTCAATGACATGATCTTTGCCCTTAATAGGGTCCCCCTGGATTACCTGGACCTCCAGGGTCCCCTGGCATCTCAGGTGTCAAGGTAGAGGCATTTTAGAGTGACATTTTGTATTTGATACACAAACATGTTATCATTACATACTGGACTTCAATGAGATATTATGTATATATATACATACTATCTCATTGAGAGGCGAGGTGGTGGACTAGTGGCAGAAAAATTGGACTATGGGCAGAAAATCAGACTGGATGGTCTCTGGTTCGACTCCACTGAGTGACAACCAAAAAAAAAAGCATACCTGGATGGACAATACCTGGATCTGTCCAGAAAAGTCCAAGAGGACTCTTCCTACCCACTGTCTAAGTGCTCCTGAGCAAGGCACCTTACTCCCCCAAAATCTGCTCCCAGGTCACCGTGCATGGCTGCCCACTGCTCTATGTGTCCTGCTGTGTACCGCAGATGGGTCAAAAGCAGAGGGCAAATTTTCCCCCATTTGCATGAGTGTGTCTTTGTGTGGATTCTAGTTTGTAATCAAGCCTTGGTGTGTCCTCAGGGCGATGTCGGTCTACCAGGTCCACCTGGACTGGACGGCGAGAAGGTAATACTTTGTTGTCAGTAGGGTACTCAGTTGACAGTTGAATTGTAAAATGTATGTATATTGTGATAGATTAGTGTTAAATGTGATTTCAAATGTGTGTGACCTTGTATTTTCAGGGACCCAGAGGGAAGCCAGGGGACCCTGGTCCTTCAGGCCCAGCTGGTCCTCTAGGTCCCAGAGGCGAGAATGGTGTCATGGGCTTCCCGGGTCCCAAGGGAGACATGGGACCATCTGGATCACCTGTGAGTCACTGTGTTAACCACACACCACACCACATCACTGCCTGGGGTTCCCTGGTCAAAGGCAGAGTCCCACATCTGTCATCATTGAGAGGGAGGGCCTTGGTTTTTTCCAACTGTCCTCTTATTATCTAATTACAAACTCACTGGCTTGGAAGAGACCCAAGGAATGACAGAGAGTTTAACTTAAATTCACTGTGGCATGGATCACAAATGTGCCCCCATATAAAGGGCATTGCTATTAGTAGTGTGCTAGTACTCTGAGAGCCCGCATATACATACACGTATGTGGTTTTGTTAGAGATTTAGCTTTCAGGGCAACAGTGTTAAGTTTCATGTCAATTGTTTCATTTTAATTTGATTGAACACAATTGAATACAGAATTTGTGAATGCCTTTTTTATACCAGGGTCACATGATTTTGAATACTCTCAAATATTCAGCTTGAAATCTCTATAATGGCTGATCCATATGGTCCCATCATGCACTTTGTGCAGTCCCTATTTAACGCTTGAGCATATCTTGAAATGATTGCAAGTTTATCAACCTTTTTATTTACCGTAATGGGAATGTACTTCAGGGTTGGAAGAACTGCTTAAATTGCTTTGCTAATAATACTATATGGGATGGGCCATTGGAAAAAGTTAACAACTGTGCATTGAAATTATTTTTCAGGAATATTTAGCTAATTAAATTCAGATAATAATGAAGGTTCTTCAACATCATACAAATGGATAAAGTATACTGTTTTCTTCCATTGTTGTCACAGAAAAAAAAAAAAGATTAGATTATGTCCCATACAGAAAAAATAAATAAAAGGATTATACTCTCTGATACTGATTGTTGTGGCGATGAACACTGAGATTGGACATTAAGAAACATGAAGATCAGGTCATCAGTCCCTGAATTGAAATGCTCAGCCATTATCGTGACGTCTATCTCCCCTTCCTTGTTCTGTAGGGTTTAGATGGCCCTACTGGTGAAAAGGGGGCTACAGGAGCCTCTGGCTCTATTGGATTACCTGGCGCAATGGTATGCAATGGTGCCCCTTCAGGCTGCATCTTTATGGATGTCCAGTGCCTGACAAAAGAGCCACAGTCGAATACATCTTGTATTCATTCCAAGTGCTGTGTGAATAATTATTGTGTTTCTTAATTTGTGTTTAATTAGTAGTGCATCAGTTGATTGACTATTTGTTCATCTTTTATCCCTCTGTGTCTTTGCTACATTCTTTCATAGGGTCATAAAGGCGAACCTGGAGAAGTAGCGAGGTCGGAAATGGTAAGTGTTATTCACTGACAGTTAGCGTACAAGGTGTAGGAGCTCTTTTCTAAATTGAAATCTTTTGCTTGTGTTTTGTGTGTCCGTCTTTAGATATATGGTCCTCCAGGGCCCTCAGGACCTCCAGGACCAGTTGGCCCAGCAGTGAGTCAAATATGTTGCAACCCCAAAGATTAAAGTCTGACAACAACCTGATCAGGCCTTAGTTCAGGTTGAAGTTGGCCAGCCCAGAAGTACTGTATGCTGAGAAACACATCTCCAGACCTAAGGACCCAGTAACTGTCATCAAGTTGTATCTGTCACACCTTAACAGGAGCAATAGGAGAGTCCCCACACAGTCCTCAGAACCGATCTTTCGATCTGTTTGTTTTCACAGTTTTAGAAACTGAAGCAGATATTTTATCCACTGACAACTATATCAACTTTTAATAGAGCATTACAATGGAAATGGCAAATTAATACATCATAGCCAAAAAACAAAATGAAAATTAACAAAAGTAAAACAACCAATACATGCTCTAAAGTTGTGTACTCATCAGTTGGTCAAACTTTATGTAATCAATTAAATCCATTTTATGACGTGTAGACGCTCAATGCTACGTGCTCATTATATAGAAGAGTGTCCAGCTGTAATAAGTTTAAGTAAGTGGACTATGAGTGTTTGTCACACACCACGTTTGGCACTTCCTCATTAGTATTTCTATCTAATGCACTTATGTTGACATCTTATTTTTGGCAGTCTTTACTGATATTCAAACATCTTGATTTGCTCCACTATAAATGCATTATAATTTAGCGAAATCTGTATAATCTGTAAATAAGCATTTATCTTTTTCATGTTAAATAGCTCATTGTACCCTAAACAACCCAATACAGTATAGACTGTGTCTCTTATCCCAATGTTTTTGTTCCATCTAGGGATCCCAAGGATTTTCCGGGCCTAAGGTAAGAAAGACTATTATTATTATTATTTGATTTTTTTTTTAAACCCTTCTCAAGTGCTTTGTTGTCTACCTGACAGCCATTCTATGGATTAAAGTGTTACAATGATACCCTCAGGGAGAGCCAGGCATCGGCATCAGAGGAGAAAAGGGAGCATCAGGTCATAAGGGCGACAAGGGAGACAGAGGCCATCTTGGACTACCTGTAAGTTTCAAAATTCTTCATGATTTTTAATTAGGTTTGCATTTGACCTCTATAAGTGGTTATGTTTTCTTAATCAGTCTTGATTATTAATGTTAGCATCATACACACCCAGCTTTATTCATAATGTTATTCAAATGATGTTTGGTCTGTTTTAAACATGGGTGATAACAAACTCTCCAAAATGGTGTTAACATGGGTTCTAACCTTTATTCTTGGTTTACACTAACGTTCAAAAATCTTCTATCTTCTCTGCTTACGGTAGGGACGGTAACAAACATCCCTCCATGCCATAGTGAATTTTAATTTCCCTTTAAGTACATTGCGTTCTAATTTGAGTTCATGAAATTTTACAGGTACTGGAAATTGTTCTTTTGCAATACTCCAACGTTCAGGGTGTAAATATTCCTTCCAGCACTGACTCAGTGTTTCAATGGAGCCATAACATTGTTATCTAACATTATGTCTGTCTCAATGTTTCCTTGAGGAGATCCTTCCCCTTCCAGCCCCTGACTTCACCAACTTAATTGTTTTCACAGGGTTGATATGTTCTATTCTTGTGTGCATTTATGGGAGTGATCTGTTCCTATAGCACAAAATGTGAATAATTCTGCTGCTTAAGATATATCAACATACAATTAAAAAGTGGAAAGGGAAGTAGTGAAAGGCGATTTAGACACATTTCTTCTTACCCTGTTCAAACAAAGACTGGGAGCAGTAGACAAACAGGCAATGTGAGACTGACTAATGCAGGGATTTATAGAGATGATGTTGTGCACATTACCAACATGATGTTATGTCATGACTATGAATGCGAAAACAGAGCACTATATTTTTTACTTTGATTAACAACCCAGTCGCAGACCGGACGTCACCACCCACCGTGTCCAGCTTAGAAGTTACTCACTATTACTGTCATTCACTTTACCTCCACCATTTCCATCACCCTTCATTTGTCATCATCTGAATGTGTTTTTGAAAGTCACTTGAGTCACAGCTTCACTCACCCACCTCCCCATCCCATCCCCACCCCACCTCCCAACCGACCCCGTCCCACCTTTCCCCTCCACCATCTCCCCCAACATCTCTGCTCTAACTGTGTACAACGCTATACAGGGGGCTCATGGGTTAGACGGCAGACCGGGTCCAGTGGTGAGTGGCGCAAGTCCTGTCCCCTCACCCTTCTCCTTCTCTTCCTCCTCCGACCCCTCCCTCCCTTCACCTTGCTACAGCTTGCTTGATGTCTGCCATGTCTGCCATGTCTGCCTGTCATGTGCACTTGCTTTCCTGCTTCCCATGCTTGTCCTGTCTCTTTCCTTCCTATAGCATCTCTGTCAGGACAGAACTGTTCAGGGTTGGGTTCTGAGGATGCACCAGCACTGAGATTCAAGCTTCTCATGTACACATCCTTATGTTACCAAGGCTGCCAAGACTTTTGTAAACTCATCTACTTACCACAACCCATACAGCAGTCATACAAAATTTGGTAAAGCCTAAATTTCAAATTAAGTAAAGAAGTGCATTCCATAGTCCATAAACGAGACAACCACAGAATCTATCATGTAGAAATCTGGCACCATTACAGATGTGGGCAAGCAGCATTATTTTTTGAACTGTAAAAATTGTCTGTTTCAAATTTATCCAAAAAAAGATTTGTGGGATCATTACAATTTGTATGAATGGCAAAATTAGTATAATTTGTATTCATGTTTCACACAAAAATGACAAGTATTTACCCAAAAGACCACATACATAAGGCTTAAACAGTAAAATAAAAAACTCAACCTTGATTGACCATTTTGTGCCACATGTAGATGCTGCCCTAGTAAATCCATGACAATAATATAGAAATGTATATTTCCCACTAACTGATTGGTTCCAGTTTTCCCAACTTTGCCATTTTTTCAAATAGAGTTAAGCATCTTTCCCACATATTTTGAAAATATAACATTTGTTATATTAAGTTTTAAGTTCAGATTGTTCAACACACGTTTAATCTCTTCAGCAATGTGTTTGACATAAATACACACTAATGGAGAAAAGGCTTGGAACAAAAAAACACTTACTTTTTTACTCAAGTTAATGAAATAAACAAGTGGTGGTTGTGTGAAAGCTGAATCTTGATATTGGCCTAAACAAATCATGAGCAGCCATGGCCTCTCTGGGTTTGTACTTCAGGCTACAACAGCCTCCATTATGTCCCACTTCCACCTGGGACCAGTGAAGTGGATTGATATCTAGTTCTGCTTTTCCCATCATGTGTAATCTTAGATGCCACAACTATGTCCTGTTTATCCTCAGTCCTCAATCCTGCTTTCACAGTTACCTGCGTCCTGATCCTGTATCAGTAAAGCTGCCATTGCTAAGAATCCAGAAAGGAGCATGCAGGGATGCTCGTGCTGCATGTTGACACGTATAGTATGTTTGGACAGCTGTATTGCATACAGCACTGTACTTGCCGGATATGCCTGAGATGCAAGGTCTTCCTCTCCGATCCTGACTGCTACTCAAACAGAGATATGCAGCCGTTGACATTTTATTCATTTTCCCTCCCTTTTTAACAGTATTGCAAGTAGCTGAACAAGCTTGGTGCTTTGCTACATGTGTCAGGACCTCTCCTCTGAAAAATGTGTCTAATTGGTCCATGACATTATCTTTTTTGACATCTGTTCTATTCATGAGCACCAGACAGCTTGTTGATTTACTGGTTGAACCATGATAAATGGTCTGGTACTATTCAGGTTGTATATATTGACAGGTATTTATTTTTATTATTTTTATTCAAAGGGTCTTATAGGACCCGCAGGTGTGTCAGGGCCAGCAGGACCAAAAGGAGAGAGAGTGAGTGTATTTCGTCTCTAGAACCATTTTCTAAAATCATTGTAGAGTTTTAGAACAATATGCACTATTCACTTTCTTGCTCTATTTCACTGCAGGGTGAAAAGGGAGACGGAGGATTACCAGGACCATCTGGGCCTCAAGGCATCCCTGTAAGCCTGTTCTTCAATTTTAAAGGGGACATACTTGAGGAAAATTTTCCTTATTTTCTGTACATAAAGATATACTGTCGGATGTCCATATTATTGACCACAATGAGCAAAACATTTATCCTTGCAACCAACAAGTGAAAAAATGGTGAAAAAAAACCATCAAGAGACAACCAAAAGAGTAACGGTCCAGTAGAGAACAATAGTATAGCCCAATTCACATTACTACTACTGCTAAGTACTGGGAATATACACTTGCACACGCTGTATGTGACAGGCCAATGCAGGCTGTTGCTGACACATATCATCTCATTACACTCTGGCCAAAGCTGGGCCAGTTTCAACTTTCTCACTGCATGAACCTGAATTTCTGTGCCTCACTGAAATGAATCATGGAGGCAGAGGAGCTCATTATGATAAAACATTTTTTAACACAATGCTCATGTCAGTCTCAACATAACCAAAGACATTAACCAAGCATATTTTCAAAAAAACTCACAAATAAGCTTTGTTTCCTCCCTCAAGGGTGGAGATATATTCAGCCACTAATGTTATATGTTATTTCTTTTTGCAGGGTTTAGTAGGACCACAAGCACTCAAAGGGAACCGGGTAAGATACTGACTGTAATGTTATTTTTACATTGATAAAGATAGAAGAGGCAGGGACATGATTCTAGCTAATGGACACACTTTACAATTTAGCTTTGGAATACACACAGGCTTCTATGTTTTCACCTACTATATTAAGCATCTAAACTAAACACTTTATGAGTCTTGTATTTCAGCCACTGCCATTATTCTAGCAAATGCCTCGCTGGGCCATAATAGGTCACCTGAGCAGACTTGTGATGACTTCAAAGATGTTCTCAAGTAGGGCACATGAATTAAAGAGCTGCATATCAATTAACGGGATAATCCCTTTGATATCATACATGAAAAGATAACCAGATGAGTCAGATAGTTTGCTTTGATTGTGTTCTTTAATGACTGAATAATTTACATCAAGATGTCTTTTGCTATTCTTTGCCTTGTTTGTATTGGTTTCGCAGTGGCTTTGTTATGAACTTAAACAGATCAAAAGACCTCCAGTTTTTTGGGGGGTTATGGATAATCGATCTTGATCTTGAGCAAGCTATGATAACCTCAATTAGGTCTCTCATTTTGTTGTCCCCGATTCGATATCATAATGTGGAATTGAACTTGAGAAGGTGGATATCAGTTTCATATCAGCTAATTAAAACGTTTATTAAAAATACTGCAGAAGCAATGGTAGAATCTAAGTTTGTGGGTCAGAAAGTGTTGCACATTTTTCAATCTCACTGCTCTCAGTGTCATTTCCAGCAGTAGCAGGCTGCTGATTTCAGAGAGAAACACTCTGATAGGCAAAACTCCCTGCACATGACAGCAGTCATACAAAGTTAATAAGTGTTGAGTGTTTGGAGACCAAACCAAAACTTAAACAAGAATGAATATGAGACACGGATTAAATGGCCAGACCAATCAAAATTAATCTAAATCTTGTTAATATGATATAATATGTAAATTTAATTTTCCTTGAGCTGTTGTAGCTGGCCAAAAAAAAAAATAGTTCAGAAATCATTAATTAAATTGTACCCCGTATTTATTTTTCAAATATGCGCATAGTTTGTGATTTTAGTGTAGCATATATAATGGGTGAACAGCAGGGTGCAGTGAATGGATGGATGGATGGATGGTGTGAGGTGATGCTCTTTAGTCAGAGGTGCTGGGCAAATGGAATAACTCTTTTCTCTCTTTAGACAGAGCCAGACTAGCTGTTCCCATCTGCAGATAGCCATAATGCAAAGCTAGGATAACAAGATCCTGACTCCAGCTCTGTATCTAACACACAAAAATGAAATTGATATCCCTCTTCTTCATCTTGGAAATGATGCAAACAAACACGTTTCCCAAATTACGAAATTATTCCATTCATTAGCTATTCAAATAAAGCCCTGCTAAATGATACTGTGTAAATATTGTATTTCATCAGGTTGTAGTATATCAGAGAATGTGATTGTAACGTCAGCGTACCCTTCCTCTAAATGAATGTTTCCGTTTCCTTCCCCTTAACCTGTGACTCTTAATATTTCCACTCCCATCTTTTAAGTATTCACATTTTCATAAGCTCTCTCAACACATTCAACTGGCATCTCATCAAAAGCAGCTACGTTTTCCAATGCACAGGAGAATATACTTCTAGTATGCAGACCTCATTGAGACTGTCCAGTTGAAGGTGTTGAAGATAAAGCTATGGGATACTGTTTGTGTTTTTACTCTTTGTCCTGTCTTCCTTTTTTTCCACAGGTCTTCCTATCCCCTTTTCCTTCCCTCCACCTTGCTCTGTGGCCCGTGGCTCTGTTTATTGCCGGGTTGCCCTCTCTCCCTCTCACAATCCTTGGCCTTGGTTAATCTTAATGCTCTTACACCTCCTCTTTACTCCTCCTGCTCCCACTTAACAGCTCCTTTTCCTTGCAACCTTTCATGTCATCCCTCCCAACCCCTGACCCTGTGATCCATACCCCAAATTGGCATGTAGTGCTCTCCCAACCCTGTCAAAATAAATGCTGTAGCAATATGCTAGCAGACCAGAGATTTAGCATATTTCTGAGCAAATAATCTCTAAGAAAGTTTGGGGGGAAATTCTATAGGACTTTTCGACTTCTAACAATCTTCTTTATAATATGTGCTGATAATGAATTTGCCTTATCTGTAGCCTTGTCATGATTTACAAACAACTAAAAGCTATGGAGTGGGCATATAATTTCCCAAGTAGCACAACAGCTTTCAAAATAAGTAAGAATGCACTAAAAAATAAATATTTTTAAGGGTTTTGAATGCATGATCTCAGAATTTGAGCTTCTGCTACTAGCAATACTCAGCCAGGCATTGCATCTGGGATCAAAACCTTCGAACCACTTTTCCGATGGAGGGTTGGATGTTTGAGTCCAAATAACACTTTGTTCTCACGGGAGTAAACAGCGTTGCAGCCAAGGTGACCTCTTCTTTAGATGTAGTAAAACATCTAAAGAAGAGGATGTTTTACTACAGTAAAAGCCAAATCTGCTTTTACTGTAGTAAAAGCAGATTTGGCAATGATAAAATGCACTCAGTGTGTGCCCTTGGGTGAGAGCTTTTACGGACACCTGGAAGACACCCCAGGAGCAGTATGCAGGAATGCTATTGTTTTTATGTTGTTCTATTATGTCTGAAGAAGTTGTCACCAGCTACTTCAATTGTAAACAAAGTTTACCCCTGAGACTCCAGAATTGTTTTGTGGACTCAACCCCTCATCTATCCCTCCATCGGCATATTGATGAGTAGATAATGAGTGAATTCAAATTTTTCGTTGAATAATAGCTTCTTTTTTTCCCCACAAATTTTTGTGGCTATAATTAATAGTGGATGCTACTGTCGCTATGGGGGAGAAGCTAGTGTACTTTGACAAAGTACTTAGCAGTTTTTGGCAAAAACATGAAAAATAATCCATTGCATCAAATACCTGCAATGTCTGTAGCCAGTTTTTTGAAATTTCTTGTTAAAATATGGATGCACCTTGTACATTATACAGCTAGCTTGCTACCAAACTAAGCTTAAAAGCTAAATGTCCTGTCAAGGTTTATGGTAAATTGAATTCACCATAAAAGTTTAAGCTTTTAGAAATACTCAAAGCAAATTGCGGACTTGGAAATAGAAGGTTTAGTTACATTAAAAACAAATCGCGGTGCTGCTAAAGGTTCCCCTGGGAGCGTATGGACTTTTTGAGCTATGTGAAAATGAGGCATTAGGCCCCGATCAACAGGATGTCATTTTTGTGGAGGCATCCTTTTCCAGTTGTTCTCTGTAGGCACTAAGCATTTTGCATCCTGTTCATTTGTCTTAGGCACTGCTTGACTCTTGGACTACCTTGTATTTTTGCAGGAGCCATGTAAAATCCTAAAAGTACAAATTTTACCTGAGAGCAGTGCTTTAAAATAGCATTTCCCCCCCATTGTCCAAATTCATTAATTGATAGGTCGGCTTTCTCTGATAGTTATTTAAGAACAGCCACTAAGAGCAGGTGCCCTCCACTTTTGAGCTATTTAAATAATGTGAATTTAGTTTACTTCACAACATTGAGTTAATGTGATTTAATGTTGCCTCAGAATCATCCTTCTTTAATGTTGGCTTCAACTGAAAAAAGTATAGTGTGTCACTTCACATGGCCTTGCCTGCAAAACACCCAACCACTGTCTGATCAGGGCCTAAACCGCACAAAAGTGAGATACAGATTTAGTTTTGCAGTTGTAATGGTAAGACAGTCCTGGGAGAACACTGCAGTCAGGTAGCAGAGTAAACTGGACTCTTACAGCCTTTGACCTTGATGAGCAGGTATTCAATTAATATTATGCCTCAGTCGTCCCATTCTGTAAACTGTATTCAGTAAGAATGAAGTCATACATTGCACTTTTATAGCATACTTGGACTGCCCACTGTGCCACTATCCTGATATGTTAAGTTAGTAGCATTCTCAGAGCACCTCAGCTATGGTCTGATAACAAATTTGCATCTGGGGGCAACGGCTGATATATTGGTGTTTCTGGTTTATACAGTGTATCTGGGCCAAGACTTTATCTTGTGTTCACTATGCATTGTTTACAGCCCTAAAAGTCCAGACAAAATGTTGACGTAGCTATCGGCAAATTAAAAAGCTGATATTCATCGAATCTTGGTCAATGTGTGGCCCCTCTTTTGGTATGCACACAGATTGGTCACTAGAAACAGAAACCCCGTACAAAATCACATCCCTCACCAACAGATTCTAAATATTCAAGTAAAGAATCTGTTAACAGAGATAATGTTAGTAGATCCCTTCTTTTGAACCTTACACCCCCAAAGTTTGACGATTGACTTATTTCAACAAGACACTATCAAACTTCTCACAGCTCCCTCAGGAGCCACAAAACTTTTTCTACCTTTTTTTTCCATATATACAGTAGAACTCACATCTATATACAGACATTGATGTGTAAAATTTGTTGAGTTGCCCTTTGAAGACAAAATTAGTACATTTCCTTTTTCTTTGAAAAGGAGGCAAAAAAACGTCTTAGTTCGGTTAGGGAACCTCTGTTATTATGAAGCCATGATTAGAAAAATAACCTGGCCAAGTGTTTGAGTGTACTTAATGGTAATTTTTGGCCATAATCCTTTGCTCATTTTCATGTACAAAAATGTGTCATCAGGTTATCTTCCATGTTAAAATAAAACTATGAGAGTATACATAACAACCATCTTATTTCTGCTCTTACTGTAGAGTAGGCTGTAGGGAGTCTTTGGAAATCTTTGAATGATGCCTGCTTACCAACTACGCTGGCTTTTAAAACTACCCTTCCCTAACTACCTCTACTTACCTTCCCACTCCACTACATTTATTAAAATCACAATTTCCTTAAAAAAATCCAAAAAGATCAAACCCATTATTTAACTAATGATGAGACTTATTTTGTATATTGTCTTAATAAATGTATGTGAAAGCAAAAAACTAAGATTTGCTTCATGTGTGGCTTAAAATCAGGAGGACTAAAGTTTTTCTTTTTTTAATAAACTGTTTGCAGGGAGAGAGGGGCAAGAAAGGCAACAGGGGGGCCAAAGGGGATAAGGGAGACCAAGGAGCACCTGGATTAGATGCCCCCTGTCCGTTGGTATGTCAGTAGCTTCATGTGTAGCCAAGAGGCAAAGGGAAGGATAACTATTTTCGAATACAATATTGTAATGGAATAGCACTTCAGTTTCCCTGAAGGTTTGTATTTGGTAGTCATCTTCCTTTTGGCTCTGGTATTCAATGTTTCTAATCAATCCCAGGAAGAGTTTGGTCCAGATCTTGGGAGATGTGTGTCTGAATTGAAATAAAAAATTCTTAGCTTAACGAGAGATTGTATAATACATTTGAAAACTCAATTACTTCAATGGATCACAGACCACAACTCTGCCTGGGTAGCTTCTTTTTTTTGCAGGAGTGAGACGGACAGGAATCTACTGCCAATAGGTATCAAAATGTACCAAAGCATTTTGTCTCAAATGTCATCCTCCCTCCTGTTACTGTGACCTTTACATTAAAGAATATGTGACAAGGTAGAAACAACAAAAATAGACTTTTGCAAGGTCTCAACTCATCTCAGTGAGCCTAGTTCCTGTCAGGCTCAGGCTGCCTGCATGTTTAGGAAACTTGGCTCCAGCTACTCAGCAGAACGGAAGCGGAGATCCTCCTTCCATCGAGCAGGGGAGGACAAACACTCCCTGCTGCACTTGAGCTGCCTCCTTTTTTTAAATGGTTGATTTCACAAACAGGGTTTCCGAGGCTTTAAAGGGGAGAAAGGTGAACCAGGTTTGCCAGGCCTGGACGGGCTGGATGCCCCTTGCCCTGTGGTATGGTGCTCTTTCTTTCCCTTCACTTTCCCAGCATGCCTCTAGCTATCTCTAACCACACTCCTGCATGATGGCACTCAGATATTGCACTGTAAACTCACAGAGAACATGCACATGTGAATCAAATTTAATTTATTTTAGTCAACTGACCTGGTAACAAGCCAGAACTTTTCCAAAATGACCTCCACAACTGACTTCTTATAGATATATATATATATATATATAGAACTAACATGAGCAAGCATTTCCCACATACAAGAACACATACTAATTTGACACAACCTTTCCATCACTATATATATATATATATATATATATATATATATATTAACTTCAAATGCAGATCAGGGAATGTGACTAATATCAATATCACAATTACATTACCAGAAATAATCATTATATACTAATATAGAGCCTTGAAATGTCTGTATTAAGAATACTAGAGCTTTTTAATATAAACCCTTGCATGGAGCACCAATTTATACCATCTTCGAGGCAACATTATATCATTGATGATGAAAGCAATGGGACCAAGATAAATCTATTTGGACAAAGAGTTTTAATCTGGAAGACATCGCTGAAACATTGTTCCTTTCATCTAGATTTCATGTCTAGACCTTTAACCTTAAAATATCAGGTAAAATAAAGCAACACTGAATTGTTTTCCTGATAATATTGTTGTTACAGACATAAGGACTGCTTGGATTTTAGAGCTAATAGCTTTTGTGAATGAATGAAGCATTGCATTTAGGAACTGCAGTGGAGATATGGTGAGGGTATAAGGTAAATTAATATGACACCAGAGCCAGGGGTTTGAATCTAAAAATTCAGCCTGGGGCTTGGATTAGATTAGAGAAAGTAGATTGTGGACTTTCTGCAATAAATCAGACCATGATAATTCCCAAACATATTCAAATTGAGCCTTGATATAGCCATAATACTGCAGTCACAACAGTTGGACGGTGGTCTGCAAGATAGGATGTACTCAAAGAAACCAAATATGTTGTGACTAGACTAGATAATACTAAAATAGAATAGAAAATGTAATCTGGTAACAATGAGCTTTCAAATGAGTTGTATATGCTTGGGATAACAGCAGACGGGACAGGTAGGTGTTTAGATTTGGTACTGAAAGGTACAGTACCTTGGTCATGGTTCTTAAGTCTGGTAATGAAAAAAGGAATCGACAATCAAGTCTCTTTAATATGTGTATTTATCTGTACAGGTAAGGTTTCTGTCCAACTTCATCATCCTCATCAAATTGTCCATTTAAGTGTGAAACCTCAGAAAGTGTAAGGCATCAGCTAGCTCTGAAACAACAGTGTCAACCTCCTGCTCTGTGGAGAATCATACAGAAATGTCTCTTATATGACACAATCCAAAGGGATTTCTATATAGGCTGCTGATTGTCTTGGTTTTGTTCTCAGTTTTTTTGTTGTATCTAAGTCATAATAATGAAATATTTGTTTACAATATGGTATAGAGGGCTTGGGGGATTCACTGGTTCTGGAAGTAAAGGGTTCATGTTATCTTATTTTTCAGGTTCCTTTAAATATATATGTATATTTATATATATGTAAATGAACACAATGTTACTTTTTTTTTTTTTTTGCTTCAATCCTTTCAACCTTGACGCAGACTGAACAATGTTCCAGTGCTGCTTGAACTCTAATGGAATGCAAAGAGTCACAAAAGTTACCCACCAAGGAAAATGTCTCATAGCATTGTGCCAATGAAAATTAACATCATGGTTCCATAATTTCTGATCAGAGCGGAGCTAAAAAAAAAAACTGTTATTACTGCCGAGCCTTACTATATTAGTGGGGGTTAGGGTGGCTACTGACTTGAACATCCTCACATAAGCATTAAAGAGAATCCACCAAATTTCTTAAAAATAACTAAGGACATGACATTGTTCATATCCACAATGATAGCTACAACCCACATGTAAGCATTTTGAGTAGAAAATCATATCACAAGAAGTAACAACAAAATGTGTTTCCATGTTGAATGGTCTGATTTGGGCACAGACCTACAGTAAAAAAACATGACCTGATAGAACACAAGTACTTCCAAAACCTTGGTTTCTGAAATTACTCTCACCACTTTGCCACTCAACAAAAGAGAATTGTACACTGGTTTTATTAGTATTAGCTTCAAACTTGCATGATAATATTGTTCATCTCTGTAGCGCACACTATTTTTTATTCAACATCTTGTTTTGATTCTTCCAGGGGGACGATGGCTTACCTGTACCAGGATGCTGGAATAAAGTAAGTTAGAGAGCTTGACACTGTTGTTGCTTGCCGCCGTTGCAGCTCACACGCTGTGTGCAAACTTCACCATGAACTTGTTTGAACTAACATTTGATGACATTTTGACATTCGCCTTTTGCTCTTTTTCTTGCAGTGACAATAACTTTGGAATGGCTGATGTGATTGTACATAGGATATTTATTTTTTTACTTTATCTCTATTCTGTTAAACGTGGAAAAATGTTTTTAAAAAATCCTAAAAATATATGGCAAAGTTTTTGTACAGATTGTTTAAAACGTATGCTAATGTTTGCGTATTCAATTTTTATACCTATGCATTATTTTAATATTGGATAAGTAAAAATGATAATGTTGCAACATATGCATGATATTTGTGCATAATGTGAGTGATAATGCTTATTAACTTATTGCATTATGTTGTTTTGTTCTATTGTAATAGACCATGCTGCACTGAGTTGTGGGGCTGGAAAGATTATGTGTTAGCAAGTCTTAGTTGAACTCTCCTCTTTGTGATGAAGTCTTAAAAACATTGACAAGCGGTGCATTTACACTTGTTTCAAATTTCGTTAATATAGACAGAGTGACAGAAAGCTCTTTAAAGTCTGCACTTTGAATTTTTGGTCATGTGCTCATATTGTACCGATTAAAATGCAGATTTATCAGACATATCAGATTTAAGGGTGTCAGACAACATTGGTCCTCCTCCATGTTAGTTTTTCTCTGAAATTACATTCACACACTCCAGTTGAGAATGGACCAAAATGTTGTTTATCCCAATTTTCTGTGAGATTCCAAGTCTCTGGAAATCTAGTGTGAAAGTGAAAGAATGATCTAGTGTTTGCATTCTGACATAGGATCATTTAAATTGGTCATATGGTCTCTTTACATTATTTGATGGTTGAGCCCTGTGATCAACAAAAAGCATTACAATTAGAGAAGTCCTAAATATCACTGTATACATCGATGTATCATGCTATTAGCTTACAAGCTGAAATCAAGTGGAAAAAGAAACTGAAACTTTCATCTGAGAGGTGAAGGAAATAACAAAAGTAATTGATATTGTCTTATTCTTTTTCCATTTCACTGCCTTTGCTAATTTTTTGCTCATTTGTGTTGAGCCAAACAAAAATGCAATAATATTGGCTATATTCTGTTAAAAAATGAGTAATAATAATAATAAAATGAAAAGGATTAATTAAACAAAAATAATTTCAGGAATACATATGATAGGACTTTCAGTATATATAAAGTACATGAGGTAATTCAATTTAAGGTTTATTTGCTGTGGCATTTTAAATGGTGAGTTCTGATAGCTGTGATTATGGACTGAATCTTTCAACAGGCATTATATCCAAACCACACTGTCCACGCTGGTGGGCTAATCATTATGGGACAGCCTTAAATTCTGTGTCTAAGGTCTGATGGCTCAGTATCAACAAGTATTGCAGACGATCAAAGTTTGCTGTTAACGTTTTGTGTCATGGAGGAGGGTGTCAATCAAGACGTCTTAACCATTTGAAGCTTTAAAGTCTTAGTTGTATAGCAGGAAAGCGACGGCTCTATTTATCTAATCTTCTTGTACCCATATTCCCTCTAGTTTCAGGTCACTGAAAATAATTTTGCCAAATATTTCGGGCCATTTCCTGCTTTACAATTGTCAGGCTCTATGTATTAACTGTTGGTTGTGTTTGCTCATCTGCCTTCTAATCTGAGGCAAAGTAGAGCCCATATGGTTGGATGAAAATATTGCTGCTCACCCTCAAGGCATACTGCTGCAATTGTCACATTTTCTCATCCGTTTATGAAGAAAGCTGTAACCTGCCTGGACTATGGAGATTTTTTAAATCAAGAACTAGAACATTTTATCCACATGAGTTGTTTATGGTGTGACTGTACTCGTTAAGCTAACCTCAGTAACGTTACCAAGTGAATTTGTGTTGAAGAAGAAATGGATGGACTGACCAGAGTGAAGCTTGATCCATTACGTGCTGCTGCTCTTTGACAAACATTTAATTTGTGTGTCGCTTTGCCTGGGTTTGATTGTCTACAGCCATGGGAGATTTGTTTTAAGCTTTGACAGTAATTAATCCATCATGTGCTGCAGGTGCTGCACAGTACCTCCCATTAACTCCTGCCTTAGTCTTCAGATGGCATACCTAAATCTAGATTTGCTCTGAAATGTTCCAAATGTTTATGGTGTTTAAAGTGACAATTAAATATAAATTTCTGAAGCTTTTGGTTTTGTTCTCAAAAAAGGTTTTAAATCTGCCCACTTATGGAGACAAGATATTTTCACAAGATTAATTAAATTAAGTACAGTGTAATAGAGTATGAATATAATTAATGAAAACAATTAATTGCTTTAAAACATTTCAGAAATTGATCAGTAAATGTTATATGGCTGCTCTCATTCATTTTGGTGTAAATCAAGGGTTTGGAATTAAACCTGTGTTGTCTGGAACTAAACCATAATCTTTAAAATAAAATTGTAGGTGTCCCTGATAATAGTGCTTGGTGAGTGTATTGATGAATGCAGTATCTCAAGTGCACCATCTGAAAGACGGATATAATATAGAAAAGAACTTACAGAGTCAAGTAAGGCTAATAGAAAAATATTCAAAACCAAATTGTAACAGAGTTATTGTTGGGGTAAAATACTAGCATACATATCTACAGAATAATCCGGCTATACCTTATACAAGATGCACCATATTGTTAGAGTTGTAAATCTCTTACTCAGACAATCTTAGATCAAATCTCTTCACGACACTACAGAATGACACTGGTACAGTGTTACAAATCCTTCCTGTCTCATTTTTAAAAATAAGAGCCGTGGGCTTTGAAAAGGATGGTCTCTGTGCACTAATTCCCTTCAGAATCTCAATGCTACTTCGAAAATGTTCATAATGAGCATCACATCTCTATTTTGGTCATGTACAACAATTTTCCTCAAAATAAGATCATTTTAATGTCGATGTGAGGAAATTAGGTAGATTTTTACTTGATCAATCTAAATAGTAAAGTGCTGATCATCTCTGCTAACCCTGTTTGAATTGAAACTGAACTGTGTGTGCACACAGCATGGTTTGTATAACATGAAATTACTTTAGCTTTTCTAGTGAGGTTTAAGATGTCCAGTGCACTCCAGAGGCCTTGTTAGGTCGGGGCAGTAAAAAGGTCATTCCATTATCTATGGGGCTCAACAACTCATATTGATTATGCTCAACAATATTCATTTAATTCTTTGATTTTTAAAGACTTGACCTTACTGTATTAGGTGCCTTGATATAATGTATTTTATAATTTGGCGCCATACAAAAAAAATTCAATAGATTGAACAAAGCTTACCTACCATGACTATTAACAGTACTGCATACACAGAGGCAGGAACAAATACCTGTAGAAAGCAGGATTTGTGGTTAGTGAGGTAACGTCGGGTTTAACTCTGGGTTATGTCAGAGTTATCAAGCCAATGTGTAGAAAAGCACTACTTAATAAGCAGTCACTTCTCAGACTTCAACATTTGTATATCCGGTGGAGCCTAGAACACAGATTGTGAGAACGTCTCCTAGAGCAAGAGTCACAAGGCCACTTGTCATCATTGTATTTCTTTTCCATGTTGTAGCCATTTAAGTGCTTTTCTATTTAGTGGCCAACACAATAATCTAATATTTTCAATACAAGCTTGAAAACAAACCATGCCGGTGGTTCTAGGTATTGGAATTGACTGTTAGAGTTAGATAATGCAGTAGTAAGGTTGAGGGTAGAGTGAGGCTTTTCAGGTTAAGGAACTCTGGATATAAATCCCTTTTTCATCTGATGTGATTAATCTGTATATGTCCACATATATTTAAAGGGTCAACATCCTTTCCAACTGGCTAAGAAGTAGGGCTACCCAAGACTGACCCGAGAAGACACAGAGAGGAAACTTGAAGACATTCTGAGATATCTTTGAGTTTTTAACCTAATCTGGAGTTGGCATTTTCAACGTTTTTCCAGGAGGCTGGACCCAGGGCCAGTGATGTTGGAAGCTTCAGTGGCAGCAATGAGCATTTTAACTTCAAAAAGAGTGAAAAGTACAAGCCAGTTAGTCATTGAAGGCTCTCAGGACAGGACAAACATCACAAGCCATGGAGAGATGCAGTACCTACTGATGTGTTGCTGATGACTACTTACACATAGATCTATAAAACTCTAGTGAAAGTCATGGACACTTTAGCCGTTTGTTGTGTTTCCAATTGTGACATCAATACTGCAACTGTGTTCAAGAATTCAGAGCAGCTCACAGAGCAGAGAGATGCCATGTGTTTTCATGAAAAACCAAAAAAACACGGAAAAAAAAACTAAGGGAGACCCTCTTGATGATTCCTTCATGACACTGCCTTTTTTTTAATCCCATTACCTGCAGCTATTACATTTTATTTGAATGATTGTGCAGTATAGGAAATATCAGCTTTGACATCAGGTCTGGTCATATATGAGATATAGTTATATATATTTTACTCTACAATTGAGGTGTTTAGGGACACCACGATTCAATGATGTAATTGTAAGTATTGTACAATATAAGACAAAGGATTGTATGTATAAAAGTACTCTGTCTTTGTAAATAGATTGCATTGATGAAACATAGATTTTACATACAGAGGGAATACAAAGGTCAGTATTCATGTGTTGATTATATCATAGTTATAACTATCTGCAATTATGGTTTTTGAAAAAAACATTTTGGCTTTGTGTAAACCAACACTTTGTAAGTCCGCAAATTCTACATTTGCATGCTGCATATCCAGGCTCTCTAACATGCTACGAGATATACTGCATGTAAATATACATCTTTCGACTCAAAAACTTTAATCAGATGATGGCAGATAATGTATTGCTTTGTCACCAATGATGTGAATTTATCTTTGGTTAATTCAAAAAAGTTGCTTGTTACAGCAGTGACTACATGCAAATATTAAAAATGCCATTCATCTGTGTTGAAAATCAAAATAATGACTATGCTGTTTCAAATCAAATATCCAGAAGCATTCCTTATGTCATATTGACAGCTGCCTTTTAAACAGACCGGGGTCAAAATGATGTTTCATTTTTATTTATTTGTTGGTTTGTATTCTATTAATTTTCTTGAGTAATTGCAAAATGTAAGAAAATGTTTAAGAGTGTCACTGTCTCAAAAGGTGCATGTGTTGTTTCAAAACATTGTTTAGTGGGTGAGATTTGCCTGTTACAAAATGTTTAAATTTAAATCAATAGTTGTACTATGTGTGAATGGAATCTTCATAACAAATTACAGGATGCAAATTATGATTTATTATTGGAGTGACTAGAGATTTTAATTCTAAAAAGGAATCTTTGATGTCTGAGAGCTCAGAGTGCTGTAACTTTAGAAAACAAGAGCAAAAAAGGAAAACATAACATCATAGTTCTGACGTGTTTTCTCTATTTAATTGTTTTGTGTAAATAATTGAAATTTCTCCATTGGATCACATTGTCCATCTTGTATTTGTATTTAAAAGTAATACAGTGTCCTGAGCTCACTTGGACACACACAAAGGTTACTGGTAATAGCATTAGATTTTTCAGTTGTTTGATAGTTTAAGTTACCATTAAAAAAAAAAAATTCCCCATCAGGCAATGTAACACACAGCAACTCATTTATTTAATAGATACTCATAGATTGTGGTCCTTACAGATCTGGTTGTTGTAAGAAAACTGTTGTTTTCATCTTCAACATTTTACACCTTGAAGTTATTTAGTTTCTGCCTCTATATTTCACATTTATTTTTTGCACAAATATGAAACTAACAAATTTCTTTCAAAGTGAGAACAAGTTGTACATTTCCCATATTTACTTGGTTTGCCTTGCCACAACTTATCTCTATCTTTAAGCCATAGAATAGCAACAGAGTCGCCTTTATATGAGCAAAGGGTTACAGAATTTATGGTTTATATATTATATACAAGTGTAAGTTTTGATCCATCCACCAAAAGTCGTTTCTGGACATAATACAGTTAGTACACATATAGTCTTTGGTTTTGTGTCAAATGTGAAGCTGTATCTGCGCAACATGTCGTTGCTGTGACTCTTTCACTTGATGAGCTTGTTAAGCCATTGAGATGGACATTAGAATGATAAACAGACAGCAATTTATTTTTCTTAATTTTTTGACATCAAGTTTATAACTAAAAATAGTATAATATAATAGTACTAGTACTATTAGCATTGATCTGTCCCAACTCACATAGATTAAAAATAAAGACGGCTGACATGTCCTCCCACTGAAGACATGAAAACAAAAATATCATGGATGCCAGTGCTGCCATCTGACACTGTTGACTTAAATGGGAGCCCATGGCTGTGCACTAACGGTTATTAATCAGTACTACACCATATCAAAGTCCACACTTGATGTTTTATCAAATTTTTATAGCATACATTTTTTATGATAAAATAACGACAACGTTTATCATGCCACAAACCACTTGAATATACACCAGGAGAGCTCCCTTAAATACAGACATCTTTGGAAAACTATGTATTTAATGTGTATTCTGAATTTATGGTTTGGTCCATGACCTGTCTTCTAACTTGTATGGGTAGAGTTTATGATCTATACTGTAGCAGGACATTAAGTGGTAATCAAGATATTTTGGCATGTCTTCCATTTACCTTAACCGAATCCTAACAAGAGCAGTGAAAGAGGGAAAGTGTTTCACTCAGGTATGGAACACTCTTCAAGTGAAAAATTACCAGTCTCTACTTTGGATTTGCAGGATCAGTTGCACAATATTTTTGTTTTGTTTTGACTAACACTGTCAGCATTTAGATTTGCAACCAAACAAAGATAAAGTTGGAAATAAAGTGTACATAACCACTGTTCAACACCCTGCTTTATTTTGCTAAAAAGGAAATATTCTATGTATAATTATTTTTGATGTGAATCTCTGTACTATCAATTTAGAACAGTATTTGAGGATGGGAAAGTGGGCATTATACAGAACTTGCATGTTATTGTTTAGCCTGTATTAAGCACTATTATTTACATTTTGTTTTCATCTTTTTTTTCTTTATATTGGAATGTTAGATTAACTTGACATTTGAGGATTTTCTCTGGATAGTCTAAAGAAATCTGATAGCCGAGTGACCTTTGTGCCAATTTCTATGCTAACACCACCTTGAATTGATATTTGTAAGATTGTTTTCCGTGATTCAGTATGACTTCCAACCACAGGTAAGGAATTTATTGCAGCCAACATGCTGCAACCTACCCCTGTTATTTAAGTGTGGTGTCGCAATGAGATAAGGTAATGAAATTGTTTTGTGCTTTCCAAAAGAATTTATCTTTATTTTTTATAATCCAAACAATGGCAGCTGTTGTTACTGATTGCCGAACAGATTCACTGCTAAGTACAATTAAAGTATTTCAGCAATTTGTCACTGACTCAGAATAAAGAAACCAAATTGCAATGCAAGTGAAATTAAGTTTCTATGGTTTTGTACACAATGGTTTGCATGCAGGTGTGTTTTATTGTTTGATTTATAGGGTTTTGACTGCAGTACCTGCAGTCAAAACTTTTGTGCCTTAAAGTAAAAAAATTTGTTTTGTGTGGCTCAACCAAAAAAAGATTGTTTCAAATCAAATCAAATGTCCTTTTATTGTCCCATGGGAAATTTGTTTTGGGCCAAAGTGCTGCAGAGCAGCTGCAGAACAATACATATTACACCATATCAGGCAAGACCCAGAATAAAAGTGAGATGAATATTGCACCTGCCCTAAAACACTTAAAAGGAAAAACACTAAAAGAATATCGACAGATAAGAAACTGAAACTTGCATTAGAATTTAACCGAGGTGTGAAAAATGTTAGACAGTTGCAAGGGTTATTAGATGCATGACCGAGTCAATGCATCTCCTTCAGTAGTATCATGGACGTTGGTATGAACGAGAGCTTGAGGGGGTTGGTCTGCCTGATTGTAACCTGACGAATTCCGGGATAAGAATGTGTGACAGGTCATTAATGATCCTGTGTGCTAGTCTGACCACATAACCTCTGTAAAGATGGTCTGAAGGAAAGGATAGTATTTTTTTTCCATCACCTTCATAGCCGTTTTGACTATGCTCTAAATTTTTGACCTTGGCTGAACTATGAGAGTTCCGTACCAGGCTGTCCTTCCTTATCTAATTATGCTTTCAAGCACTGCAGAATAAAATTTGGACATGACGTCGGTGCTCACACCGAACAGTCTAAGTAGGAAGTGAAGCCTTTGTGCTAGCTTCCCACACAGAAAGTCTACATACCCACTACATTTAAGAGTAGTCTTAGTACGGGAATGCCCAGATATTTAAATGTTTTGGTGCCTAAATTCCAACAAGAGGTGTCTTTTTTTTATGTTATCCTTAAGCGCACTCCTTATTGCAAGCATGAAGACATAGGTCAGTTTCCGCTTCTCATATAGGTCATCTGATGTTAGGAACAAACACTTCTGTGTATTGTGTAAACTGGATTTGACCGTTTATATTGGTAAAGTTGGGACTACTTTTACCTATTTTTTCTACTTCTGGGAAGTGTAATTTAAGTACATCTTTTACAGGCGATGTAGTGCCTCAGGGATGTCTTTTGGGAAAGACTCTGTTCTAAGAGAGGTGCTGAACTTCATGGTTACTACTCTGAGAAAGCCGTTTGACCATCAACCTGGAGAACCTAGCCAGGAATAGCTGTTTTCCTGTTGTCTGGGCTGCCACTGCTGTAGTTCTGGAAGCAATAGTCAAAGCATAATGCTGAGAAATAACCATCTGTCCTTTGCAAGGTTAAGGACCTCTAATCCCCCCAGAGAACTCAAGAGCTCTGTCACTCTTTGTGGAGGACATTTCCACCAGGCAGTCTTTAAAAAAAACCTTTACCTTTTCTTTGGCTCTTACCATTGTCAAGTGGCACCATTCAGATTTGAAGGAGTGACCAAAGTTCTTGGGTCATACAAAATAAAACAGATGTCCTGGAACAATTTTAAATCGATTGAGATTACAAGGAAAGGGAAGGAACCATCCCAGGAGATCAAGACAGCTGCCTTTACTGTTGATGTATGTGAGGAGATGAAGCAGTGGAATCTGTGTTTCACTTGTACCCCTGTGTCCTTGGCACTGCAACCATGTAATCAATCAATCAATCAAATTTTATTTGTATAGCCCATATTCACGAATCACAATTTGTCTCATAGGGCTTTAACATGGTGTGACATCCTCTGTCCTTAACCCTCAAGAAGAGTCAGGAAAAACTACTAAAAACCCTTTTAACAGGGTCAAAATATGTGTAAACTAAGAGAGAGCCACATGTTTGCAATAGATGTCATATAATGACCTGGATAGGATTCTATTCCAGCTGACTAGGGATGGAAGTGGCACAGCTGCTTATGGTACTCACCTTTCTGAGAAATATAGGGATGATTATAACCCTACATATCATATAAACATCTCCAAACGCTCATAGTGGAACAGCCAGTTGTCTTAGTTAAGGATGCAGGCCCTTCAAATGCAGTCTGGCTTCATGTTGCGAAAGTCTATGCCACCAGTATGTAACAGCTGGTGGCAGCTACACAATAATATTCCATACAACATTGTACCACAGGCACAGAAACCAACTCCGCCTTGTTTTAGGCAAAATTCTCCATGACTTCTGGAAACAACCATGTCTTTCTTCGTGTAACTTTACATCGGTGATTCAGACAAAGGAGTTCTTGGACTTCTAATGGCAAACTGCCACCTGATTCCTTTTGATAACAACTTGGATATTTGCCCAGCTAAAGAAACCTTAGCAGTAGAAGGATAACAGTAGGAGGTGCTTAGGGGTAACAGACACATTATGATCAAGCCAGTCGACAAGGGTAGGGGAGTTGAGGGACATAGATGTGATGGCCAGAGAACAATATGTGAGGGGTACAGGCAGTTGAATTACAACTATTGGTATGCAAAGTATGAATGAAATAAAAAAACAAACACATTCAGGTACAGTAGAGCAAGCTCGTTTTACAAATTGATAAAGACCCAGCACAAATACCCTCCTGGCAGACTAATTGTGTGCAACAGTGAAACCTACTATGAGAGTTCCGACACCACAGCAGCTACTTGATGCTTGCAATGTGATTCTCCTGGAAGCTGTACAGTTCCTCAGGTATTTGAGGGCCAGTTCCTCTTTGGACTGCTGTATCTGCATTTTCCTTTAAAGCCCCATCTCAGTACATCAGGGGCTCGTTTCCAATGTGATTTCTCACTGGAATTGAAGTGAGCCTTTGGAAGTAACAAAGAAAAGGCACTGTGCTGAGAAGAAAAACAGTTGCTCTTGTACCTGTATTGGGCCAGTTGTCCATCACTAATGATATGTAGAGTGGTGGGTGTAACATCTGCCTATAGCATCCTACAATGCAGGCTCCATGTATGCCCCTAGACCACAGGGACGGCTGTGGCTGAGGAGTAGAGTGGTTGTCCTCCAACCTGAAGTTCGGCAGTCCTACCCCAGTCTGACCCATCTGCATGCCGAAGTGTCCTTGAGCAAGATGCTGAACCCCGAATGTCCCCCCCTAGAATAACAAAGTGCTGTGAATAGATGCACTGTTTGAATGTGTGTGTGAACGGGTCAATGTAAAACTGTACTGTTAAGCGCTTTGAGTGGTCTTCAAGACTAGAAAAGTGCTATATATATACAAAACCATTTACCATTTACATTTATGGCACTCATGATCTTTGTATAAGTCCTCGTCAGTTTGGCTCATCCTCTCACAGTGCCGGCATTTATCGTGGGATCTGGAAGAAAGAACAGCGTTTAATTTGAGACGCTCAGCTGCTTTGTATCGCCTGGCCACCATTGGCTTGATTTCGTTTGTGGAAGCGAAACCTCTCTGCTCTCATGATTGGTTTCCGGGCAAACTGGGCTTGTAATGCTCAAAACCTTGAATATTTGTTGCCAAATGCTTATCTGAGTCATTTATACCATGACTCCTGCCATTATGCGTCTGACTGGACTTGCTACAGATCATAGCTCGCTAACTTAGTGTTGAAGCGTGGATATTCAGCTTGTATGTGAGGAATAGTGTCCAGACTTACACCTCATCTCCAGTTTGTGTCGTGTTTTCCACCTAATGCTTATGTGCAGAGGTAATCTGCGACTGGGAAAATGTCTGTTTAAGTGATCAAACTCTTATATTCTGTCTCAACAAAACACAGGTACAGACGCACATGCCAAGTTTTAGCGTAATGTATACCAAATAACCCTCTGCTCAAAAGCAGTAAATACATCAGAATAATAGTACTACAAAAGTCTTAAGTACACATCTGTCTCCCTCAGGAGTCAGACCTAATGCTCAACAGCAAGTGGTGTCAATGTGGCTTCAAAAGGCTAACTCTAGTGTGCACAGACTAATCTCCATCATCTGACATATGGTGAGAGTATGTGTATACTACCTCAACCCTGACGAACAAATAGCTTTCAGTCCAACAGCTGTTAAAAAGAGTGTAAGAAGACCACTTAGCACGAAAAGTGACAATATGCACAGTTCAGGGGAATAAAACAACTTCTCACGTAATCCTACTGCTGCCACAGATGTAACGTGTAGGCTCAATACCTCATTCACAAACAGTGCGTGATCAGTGCATATGAAGGATTGACTCACAAATCTGGGATTCATCAATATATTTAGAACTTGCTCAGACCATGCGTACGCACAAATGAAGGCCTGGCTGTCCTAGAATATGTAAACACACACCCTTTTAACCATAAGAATAATATGTTAAAACAAAATAATGAACTGAACACAAACTGCTAATCACATTTGTCATGACTCCAGATCACAACTGACTGTGTTACGTCTTGTGTTGTTTCGCGGGTTTAAACATGTGTCTCATAAGCTATAGAGCATCAAACAAACACAAAGTACACGTCAGTCCTGTACTTATCCTAATAACTTGTGTTCAGTGATGGTGTTTATTGTTTATTTATTTAAGTGTAAAGTTAGCGCTGGTCAAAAAGGGAGAGATGACAGACACGTGACAGGCACATGACACAGGACGAACACCTTTATTATGCGTCTGTCCTGGTCCTGAAGCAGCTGATTTTATAATTATTCAGCGGAGTCCACGTCCATGTTGCTATGCATCTAATAACAGGAAAATTTCCCCAGCTCTGGAGCTCTTATTTTACAGATTTTCTTCATTTCTCGTGGCATCTATTTGACTTCTTTCCGTCCTGGGACAGGGATCCCTCACAAGTGGCTCTCACTGAGGTTTCTACATACTTTTTCCCCTGTTAAGAGGTTTATTTTTTTATTTTTACCTACTCTTGTTGAGGGTTAAGGACAGAGGATGCCACACCTTGTTAAAGCCCTATGAGACAAATACTGATTTTTAAATATGGGCTATACAAATACAATTTGATTTGATTCTATCAAGGCCTGCCTGATACATGCTAAATCTTGCATAGTTTCACATCTGTGCTTTTGTGTGTTTTTTGTTTGCAAGCAAACTGCCAGGAACTAACAGGCTAAAGCAATGATTGATGGATGTGAGGTAAAAAAAACTGGCCCTCATCTAATACGTAATTTATATACATTTCACAAGTTAAGAAGATTTTACTTGATTAAACTCAGGTCAATATGTGTTAGTATTATTATATTGTTATGATTAACGGGTAAATGGTCTATATCGGGGTGTCCAAACTTTTTATCCCGAGGGCCACGTACAGAAAAAAATTCGAAGGTCTGGGCCACGCACACCGCCACACCCTCCTGCCCTGGAGCGGACCGTTGACAGTGCGCCTCAAGGCAAATTTTTGCTTCTCCGTTTTGACGGACGCGGACAGATAGGACCGCCTTCTTTGCCGTGGAACCTCCTCTCCGGGCTCCATGGAGAGCTTTTCGTGCAGCTCTGATTTTTCTAACTACACGTTGGCATGGCGGAGAGCCTACGGATAGCCATTGGCTGTGATTGGTCCGCCAACGCCAGCATTTCGGAACGACATAATTTCCGGACTCAAAAATGTAGGTTTGGTTAGAAAAAAAATATCCAGTTAATAAATAAAATGTAATCATAGTATCTCTGGAACACCATTAAGCCACAAGGGGTTGCCAGATACTTCCTCTTCCTCAGCAGATCCACTTGGAAACGGTTAAAGAGCCCTCTCAGCACAGATGAGTGTCATTGTGTTTGCGCATGGCAACCAAATAAGATGCAGCTGCTTGAGAGGCACAATGAAACAGGGATCATACATGAAACAGAGAACCAGGATCATGTCGGATATGTTTCTCAGACAATTTGTAAGTAAACTATTGCTTTTTTCTCTTTCTTGATTTCTAACCTACATAGATTTTGAGAGATTGTGAAGGCTGCACAATACAAAAATCGTTTTTTCATACATGCTCAAGGATAATTGACAGATGACAGTCAGTGATGTGTTTATTTTGTAAAAAGGCTTTAAAATATATTTTTTTAAATTAATATAATTTAATGAATAATGTTGAATTATTGCATAATGTTTTTGTTCACCCATGCGCACACAGCATGAGAAAGTAGTATGTATAAGGGATGATACAAGGCATCAGTCAACATGAAACTATATACTTTTTAATATAAGTTTTTAATTTCATATTTAGAATCATAATTCGTTGACTGACACATCTTCAGTCAGCCAAACAATCTCACACAAAGATGGATAATGCTTGTCATTTCTTTTTCTGTAGGAAAACGTTGGCATTTAACAAAGGAGGCATCGAAGAAGAGAGAGCACCCTGTCTTGTTGCAAAGCTTCTTTTCAGACAGTCTTCACTGGGAATTTGATCCTTGGGCCATTCCTATGGTGGCCAGTCAGTGTGTGGCCATGGGCAATGGTTCTATAAAAGCCCCGAGGGCTGAAGAGAACAACTATCCAGCCTCAATCCGTAAAGACCCTGCTGGTCTGGATAAAGATGTCTTCAGGTTAGAACCAATCCTTATGAAACGTTTGTATATAGTGTGTGTGTGTGTGTGTGTGTGTGTGTGTGCATTGCTATATACATTAGAAATGTATTCAAGTTTATCTGTGACCGGTAGGGAGTGCAATATGATATAATAATAAATTGATGGAAACATTATCACAGTAAAGAGCATCAAGCTGCTATCACAATTTTGGAGTTTCAGGGGTAAATAGTTTGTAGCCTAAATGTCCTCTGTTACCTTCCTCTTCGGCTATACTCGTGAGAACTAGCTGATCTCGCCATGTGCCTCTTGGGCGAGAGCTTAAGGGCACCAGCTTTTGGTGTGTTCGCGCTTGAGTAATGCGCTAGGATCTGTGGATCACAGCGGACATTTAAGCTTGACATGGTTTAAATGACACTGTTTGAGTTGAATTTGAATGTCGGGGATTGCGGACACTTGGATGACATCACAGGAGCAGTATGGTTTGTTTTTTTAATGTTTGAAGAAGTGGTCACCATTTACTTCAATTGTAATAAATTGGCTTCAACGCTGTTTACCTCTGAAACTCCAAAATACTCAAACACTTTGCCCACCCCTCTATCTGCATAGTTGTCAGTAGATAATGCGTGAATTTTCATTTTTGGGTAAACTATCTGTCTTACTTTTACCGTGACAGCACATTTTCACTTACATCGTTATGGTCTGGAGAGGCTCAAAAAACAATTTGTTTTCAATGTGGATCAGTTGAAGAAGGCTGTCATGGTTTACAGCGCAGATCACTCCACATATCCTTCCATCACCTGATAAGAAGCACCCTAAGTGTTTATACTCTGACTTAAAACAGGACTTATCATCAATTAATTGCAGTACACTTAGAGGGCTTTGAAGATTCGTAATGTACTACATGACACTCACTGCAGGGTCCAACATCATTTAAGTCAAAACATGTAAGACTAGCAGTGAATTTCCATGGGAATGCTCATCAAGACGTTTGTATTTTTTTTTTTTAAAACACTAAATAGAATTAGAAGTAGCAGTTGAATAGCCAGAGTTTTAAGAACTGTGTTTCTATCTAAACCTGCCTCATAATTTACAGATTCATCAAGCTCAACATTTCTCACTGGATTTTTTCAACACTTGTAGTGAAAACTGACTTTGTGGACGCTAGCCTGGCTTTGTGAGCCCACTTTAATGTGTATTCTGTAACTCTTATATTAAACTTCAGGTTGCGGATTGCCCACCTAGAAGCGGAGCTGGCACGTCGGGAACAAGAGTTTCGAGCTCAGGAGCTTCAGTTACAGCATCTTCAGCAGGAACTGGAGACCAAGGTCTCCCAGATTGATAAGCTCCAGGATGCTATTGGATACAACAATATCCTGGGCCGCTCTCCACCAGTTCAATTGCCCCAGAGCCCCCGCTGCTTCAGTGCAATCAACCAGGGTCCCAGCCGCTTCCATAGGGTGGCTGTGGAAGTCCACCGTAGGCTTAAAGCAAAAGAGGGTGTCTCTGCAGAACCCACATCCAAGAAGTTCTGTGGAGGCCTGAGAGCAGAACACGGCTTTATTGTAAGGGCTGTCCACAAAAACTCAAAGTAAGTCTCTGGAACCCTGCAAACTATACATTTGTTTGGAATATGAAACACTCAGCTTTTGTACAATTCAAAAGTAATTAGCTGTAAAGAAAACGTCATGGATACAGAGCCACTTTTGGCTGATCTGTGTTTTTCTGAAAATGCTGATCTCCTGAGATTTTCAAACACAATAGTCTTAAGAGGTTTTACTCAGAATGGTGAGAAAAACGCCATGGTGGAACCTTTGTGATGTGGCAGAGCAGACATGATGTGATGCGGTCATGTCAACATGGAGCTTAATTTAACAGAAAAGGGTCCAACATCTTGTGGAATAAATAACATTAAGAACTAGGACTGACACAGTAATCAATGGTACTACAGAAAATGTTAAACAAAGCCAACACTTATAATATTATAATATAATGATAAATTACATAATTAGAAATGAAGAAATTGCTCACTGACACGAAAAGCTGCAATTTATTTATAAAGTTTGATCAACTGTGATTATCTCAGGCACAATATCATTGGCTCGAGGTTGTGAGAGCTCTGATAAGCTTTTGTAATTCTAACCACATTTCAAAAGCCATATTAGCATGGTAGAATAATAGCAAGATGTGGGGGGGGAACAAAAGGCCACAGGATCTAAATGTTGTGTCTGAGTCATTATAGGCTTCAATTACACAACCGATGCTGCCCCCCTTTCCCACTACTCCCTGATTAATTTACCATCCTCCTTTTCTGTCAATGCACTCACACATCAACTGTGTGATGTGGTAATCAGGGATTCACACTCAAACATGCATGCTCAGTGAATCCAGGACCCAATTAAAGCATAACAACATTTATTCAGCACTGATAGTATGACATTTGTTAAAAATATTACAAATGTATGCATCCTCCCATTTAGCAATGGTCCAATCTGTGTAATAATGAAAAGCCTCAGTCCTGATGTTTTGGACAAACAACTGTTATGGGACATTTAATTACATTTCACAGCAAGAAAATTTCTTCTGGTGGTTTAATTCTTACCTAGCTCCGGCTATGAGCTCAAAGCCTGTACCACAGTGAGATACAAGGCATTTGGTCCTGAACAATGAAATCACATTTGCTATATACTAAATAAGCCCCTCCTTTCACAGAGGCAGAATGTTCATCCAATCAGCTCTCTGCTTTGTTGTGACCAGGCTTAAGGCCGAATTATAGTCCTGCGACTGCAACCGCGGAAGGCCATGCACTTGCATCGACGGACTCGTTTTGGTTTATGCTTCACTATTGAGTTGCGCGTGTTGCAATGCAATTCACCGCCAGAACACTAGGCGGAGTAACGCTGTTTGTCGAAGACAAAACACACAAAGAAGAGACGTCTTCTTCTTCGTCGACTGTTTATTTACATCGCCACTCCGGCTCCTCATAGCCTATTTCTGGCGGAGAAATCGGCCAGTCAGTGACGGGTTATACAAGTGGTCATACTTTCGGATCTCTTGTGCCAAGTGTTCATCTATTTGGTCCATATTCGTTCTTCTAAATCTTTCGTGATTTCCGCGTATTATGGGGCATGAAACCGGAAAGTAGACTCCGGACGGGATGTAGTAAGCAGACCAATCACAGCCTTGCTCGCGTCGCTTTGTCGTATAGTTAGAAAAATTGGCAGACGCACGCAAGCTGCCAGAGGGCACGAAAGGGGCGTGTTGTGTGTCTTGCGTGCATGCGTGCGTGCATACAATCCGAATATAATTCGGCCTTCAGACATTTAGTCACCTTCACTCTTCACCCCTTCGATGTCTTACAACACAATGACATCAGGCCTCTCCTCAGTCTCCAAGTGTGGAAACCTGTTTCTCTCAGACCCCTGTCGTCTGGTCAGTCAAACCCCTCTGTTGTATCTGCTGGATTAGCCCCTGCTGTGAAAACCATTTGTCTCAGCAGAGGACACAGGAATCTCCAGCAAATACACATCTGAGCAGAGCACGTCACAAGAACATCTTAGTGTACAAGTCTAAACCACACAGAAACACATCTTGTAATAATATTCTCTATCTGTACTTGTCATTCTTTCATTAAAGATATCTAAATACAAAATGTCCCATCACACAACCAAGAAGGTACTAAGGCATCATCATCATGCTCAATACAGTCAATACAAGCTGATGAGGGGCTCTTCAAGATTTGTGGGCTGTGTTTAATTCTCAGTTCATTCCCCAGTCTTCCCCATCTGCATGCTGAGGTGTCCTTGCGATAGAACAAAAAACAGAAAAGGTTTAATAGCAGCACTGTATAATTATTTGTCCAGTGGTTGTTGGGATGGTTGTTTAAATGTTGCTAGAAGTTATCACTTGTTTCCAGTGAGCCCTTGCTTGATGTATGCTGTTAAATTGCCTAGATACTTTAACACTTGGTAAATTCTGCCATGGTTGTGGTTGCAAAGGGGATGTAATCTCTCTTTAAAGGAAACTCACATTAGCTGGTGTCCACTACACCTAGCCACCAGACTGAGAGTGTCAAATGAAAAAATGCCTGATTTTGTCTTTTTGTGTGGATGCCTTGATATTATGTTGGTCTTAATAGCCTTGACATTACATCAACCTTATGATAGTTAATAGAGCTGCACGTTATTAGGAAAACGTGCAATATTCTATAACGTTGTTCAATGTCTCGCTGACGATATGACTTAAAAAAAATATAACACAAACAGTCCCTGGCTTCCAAACGCAGAGACCAAAAACTGCTCCACAGCCGGGAGAAGGCACACAGCCCGGCCACAGCATCACCGAGTCCGACACAGTCATCCAGGGAGCCATGCCCAGATGCATTAAGCTCACTTACAGTGGTAATTTGGAGTCGTTTCTAACATGTTTGGACATGAAAAGTAGTTTTAGTTTATAGTTTACTCTGTTAGTAATTTACCGGTCCTCTCTGTGAATATATCAGCAGCTCACAGCGGGAATTGTGTCACGGCACACCAAGGGCACCGCCATTTACTCCTGCTCTACATCAATGACTAAGTTTACAAAGTCTGTTGTTTTTACCCAGACTGATGTGTGAAGCTGCTTGAGCTGCTCCCCCCGCGACCCGACCCCGGATAAGCGGATGACGATGAGTGAGAGTGAGTGAGTGATGTGTGAAGTTTCCACAGTAGAATTTTTTGACAGGGCATTGATAGGGTTTTCAGTCACTAACTGAAAACTCTTTTACTGATGTGAATATCTTTAGTTTATTATCCAGGGCAGCAGTATTCCATCTGATTGGCCAAATTTGTTTACATGCAGAGTGTGAATGCATTGCACTTGGAACACAATTCATCACAAGCCGTCTTTTGCGATACATTAATTGTGCAAGGTGATATAGCGACGACGATACATTTTTGATATATCTAACAGCTCTAACAGTTACCCGAAGGTGGCATGCGGTTGAATTCCATCACAATAGTGAGTGGTTCAACACTAGCGATAGTTTCAATTCTAGCGTGGAATTGGAGTTGTGCCCTTTTTGCTTATCATGTCGGTCTTCTCTGAGGTATCATGTGGTTGACAGATGAGAGGGTCTACCAGTGTGTCTCAGGTTTCTTTTTCTTGGAAATCTGCCATAAGACTTTCCTCCATTGGAAAATTGTTGGTGGTTACTTGTGCAGACAGTTGTGGGCAGACTTACAGCCTGCATTGGCCTCTTGATTGTTGATGGTGCATTAATTCAATGGTGACTGTTAATAGATACGTTTGGATGAAATTGGCTTAAATCAGAGGTAATAAAGAAATTCATAAAGCTCTAAAGCAAATTTTTGGTAAAGTAAAAACATATGTTACAAGGCAATTCTGATCTCCTAATGTAGTTTGTGTTGACAAGGCTTGTTAAATAATAGAAATAAATATTGCTCATATAAACAAAAAGAATGTGGCAGTACAAAATCCAAAGGCACAGGGGCAAACGTGAAAATCTTGAGGACTGCTGAAAGTTTATCTTGGGGTGGTTTGAAGTTGTTCCAGCCAATTGGAAGTTCACCTCCTCCCTCTCATCTTTCATTAGCCGGACAAGAAACATTTCACTGTAAAATGTCATGACCACAAAAATAAATATATAAGTTACAACTTCTTGAACATTGAACTTTACTAAATAATAAATTACATTTTCAATGGATTTGCTCATTGTCCACATTGATGACTATTTTCATTCCAGCATTTCGTCCTGTTGTTCTTCCCTCATGTCCGGATTCCACTGAATTCCTAATAAGGAAATAATTATTTTATTTCTTTATAATACAGAAAACATGTTATTTACTATCTGGTCTCTTAAAACTGAGTAGACTTTGGCACTGTTTGTTTCTGCTTGTTCTTTCCACCTCAGCACCAAAAAGCTGATCAACAAAGCTATCATAAACAATGACTTTCTGAAGAATCTGGACCCACAGCATATGAGGGAGATGGTGGACTGTATGTATGAGAAGGTGTACACTGAGGGGCAGCTGGTCATCCAGGAGGGCGAACCTGGAAACTACCTCTACGTACTGGCAGGTCAGCACAGCAAAATATCTGTAGCTCCAAAAATACTTGCTTTGTTTAATTTAAAATAAGAAAGGTAGTTGTTGATTGATTTAAAAAAAAATTAAACCAGGTAAAGTATCTAAGAAAAAAATAAAATCATGAAGTAATGTTTAAATTAATAAATTCAACACTATGTTAGCTACACTGTTTTTGTTTCACTTTTTACAGATGTGTAATTATCATGTTGATATATATGCACCAGAAACCTGGTTGAGAATCCATTAAAACACTTTACCTTACAAGTGTCACTTTAACTACATCCATCAAAGGTCTGGAGAGTAGATGAGCTCTGCTGCCATTGTCAAACATACATAAGAAGCTCTCAAAGTTGAAAAGGAACAAAAACAGATTGAATATGGGCAAAAACCACAACTTTGGTTTATGCTTATGTAGGGCTATGTTTGTTTTGATAGAAAATATCTCACAAAAGACACAGTCCAGTGAAAATGTGAATAATCAAATACTCTTCAACCATGTGCTGTGTTTCCCTCACTACAGATGGCATTCTGGAGGTCATCCAGAGTGGAAAGTTGCTGGGTGAGATGCGTCCTGGTACCGCGTTTGGAGAACTTGCCATATTGTACAACTGCAAGAGAACAGCCACTGTTCAAGGTGAGTGACAGCAGCATAAACAAGACCAAAACTCCTTTGCCTTTGGGATGACAAACATTAAAATACTCCCCCATGCCTCAGTGTGTGTCATGTTGAGTGTGTTCGACAACCACATCATATCATAAACATGCGCTCCGCCAGCTGGATGGTACATGAGCAGATTATTCACAGAGGGAGTTATTACATTTATGTAAAAACCACTCATCCATCTCTCTCGTTCATGGCCTTGCTGATGTTTTCATGCCTACAAACTGTTGCCTGGGAGTATTATTAGATGGAAAGTATTTTAATGTACATTTTAAAACAGTAGGTTTTCACAATACTGATTCTAATGATCACCCTCAAGGGTATTTCACACTTTGGGACATCTTCTGAATGAATTCAGTCACTGTGACTTCACAGAATTACTTGACAATTGGATTTCAGGTGGCTGTGGCTGAGGGGGTAGAGTGATTGTCCATAACCAGAAGGCTGGCGGTTTGATCCCAGTCCCCTTTTATCCAATAATTGACCTTGGGAAAGATACTGAACCCTTCATTTACATATATTGCCCATAGGTGTACTGTACCCAATTTGTTCAGAAGGACCCTTAAATCTCCTCCACACATATAATGAAAGGTTCAGTGTGTAGAATTTAGTGGCATCTAATGGTGAAGGTGCATGTTGCAGCTGAAAACCCCTCACCTCCATGAAAATCTTAAAAAATATAAAGGGCTAATTTTCGGGTAACAAAACAACAACAAGAATGTGTACGATTTATATAAAAGGTGAAAACATCACTAGGATTATTTTATATTCTATTAATGCCAATAGATCCCTTTCACCTAAATCGTATACTCTTGACCTTTAAGTGATGGTCTTAATGAGTTTCTCATGGTTCCAATCTCAATCAGCTCTGTCCCAGTCTCACATCTGGGCACTGGACCGCCAGACCTTCCAGACCATCATGATGCAGACCACGCAGGCCCGACATGAGGAATACTTCAATTTCCTGCGCAGGTAGAGACACACTGTATCTCCTCTTAACAGCAAACAATAATTATTAATTATTCTAAAAGAATTCTATTTTCTTCCAACCTCTCTGACCAACTGTTGACTCAGTGATTAATTTAGCAGGACCATACTGTGTTATGTGTATACCACTGTACCAGTGCATATATTCAATTTCAATTCAATTCAATACACACTGGGGACAGCAAAACTCTGCACCCATTGTGTTACTTTGCTTTGAGTTGAGGTTCAGTAGCACTTATTAACCCTAATGATTGATGTCATTAACATTTGCCCAATGTGGTACAACATGGTTACTGCAAATTCAAATTCAATCCTTAATTTCGTGTTTGCCGATAACAATTTGTCACACAGACGACATTCTTGATCTTCAGAACCTCCCAGCAATATCAGACATCATCAAATATAGTGAATAAAAGAGAAATGATTAAACATAAACAAGAAAAAGAATTGCAAGACAAATATCTGTTAATATTGCGATTCTGTGCATTGTACATTAAAAGTGTATTATATAATTTAGTTATTATATAATTGGTTTCTTTGTATTGTCAACGAATTTAAATACAATTAATCTGTAAAAATCTGATTAAGTTGGTTATTTGTTTCCGTGACAGTGTGTCCCTGCTCCGTGACCTGCCGGAGGAGAAGCTGGCCAAGATTGTTGATTGTCTTGAAATAGTGAGTATTTCCCACTTCATGACATTTCTTTATAATCTTTATCAAGTTCCATACATTTTCAGATTGTACAAGATTAGAGGACAAAAGACTGACCCTTTTTTTCTTTGCAGGACTATTTTGAAAAAGGGGAGTATATTATTCGAGAGGGTGAAGAGGGGAACACTTTCTTTATTATTGCAAAAGGAGAGGTGAGACATCTTTAAGCCAAAATAGATTCTCAACCCTTGTGTGCGCATGTTTTTTTTTAACAATTTTATTCTTGAGTTTTGAAAATGTTACAGACAATCATCAACATTTATATAAAAAACTGAGCACTGTTCACTATACCTCAGTGACAATCAACATCTGTGTTCCATGTTGGGTAATATTTAACTTTGACATGGCTTTTGGAATTCTGATTCCCAACAATTCACCTGCGACCCTCAGATCCATTCGCTAATAAACTCAAATAAGCTCCAGTGCTCAAGCACTGTTCATCCCACCACACTCCGCAAGGATGGTCAGTCACCTGCTGTAGATAATCATTCACTCCGGCCATACCTGGCACATTTAGCCAGCCAACGTTTGTTGATTTAAACCTGTTCTCTTCTCTGGATTTGGACCAGGAACTGTTTAAAACCTCAGCTGCCTGCGTTGATCTCAGAGAACCCCTGGTGTCAATCAGTCCGCCAACCAACTGTTGATTCCATCCCTCCACCACCCAAACTCTGACAGGGGGATTATACATTTGCTCATCCCCCCATTATATCTATGCAATCCTATCTGTGGGAGTGATGACGCCTAGATTCCAAGCACTCAATATGTTCTGCTGCAATAAACGTTTCAAACGTTCAGACAGAACTGTCTGACTGAACTATAGTCAAGCACATAGAACATACAATTTTGAAATAACCTTATATAGTTCTTGATTTGGTATTGGGTGCTCATGGTGAAATCTGTCATTAACTACTGAGTACCAAACCCTTGTATTGACTTCTCAGTAAGTGACACTGCACACTGACAAAAACAAATGCCAGACTTAAAGAATCTCAGTCAAGTAAGAAGTCTCCAAATGATTAGAATCATCAAATGTCAGGGGGCGGCATTATTGTTTGACGATCTCTAATAAACCCAAAGTTAAAATGTTAAAAAGTTGGCAATATTATACTGACAAGTAAAACAATAGTGGTAGTAATTCATCATTCTGATGTTTTCTGTCTGTAGGTCATAGTCACTCAAAGCACAGAGGGGTTTGCTGAACCACAGGAAATCAAGATACTTGGAGTCGGAGACTACTTTGGAGAGAAAGCTCTCATCAGGTACAAACAGCAGCCTCACTGAAGGCTAAGGATACATTTTACACACACAACATTGATGTTGGATTTTGTTTCCATGTGTTATATCTGGTAAATCTCAATATCCAAATTAAAAGGGATGTCCAGAAATTGACCTTCCAAGCTGTTTACTTTCAGTTAACACTAGAGCCTACATCACATCATGAATATCAATTAGAACGCTGTATAAACCTAGCTAACCTATTGCACTGCCTTGTCTAGTCCAGTGTGTCTTGGTGTCAAATGTCGCAGCCTGGAAACTCAAGTCACATGAAAGTGCTGGGATGTATTACTTTTATTGCTGTTTCTAGCCTTAATGGTGTGATCAGATCGTATGATAGTGACCTGAATTATTAGTTACTGTCTTAAAGAGTTCACATCAGCATCCAAGTCACAATTATAACAAGGAATCTCCTATTTTCTTAAAGCTTTAAAATACAGATAAATTGTTACTTAAATTAGAGGAGCCAAAATAAATAACACAACATGGAGGACTACAGTTACACAACCTTCTGAGTGGTCCAATGAATGGATTTTTGTTGTATTCATTTGTGTGCTGCCTAAGATGAGCCTTATTAAGCTGCTGTTTGCTATTGCATGTTGGATTGTGTTTTGTCTTTTTAATGAGCTGTTCATGTATGTTTGCAGTGAGGATGTTCGCTCAGCCAACATTATTTGCAATGAGAGGGATACACATTGCCTGGTGGTGGACAGAGAGTGAGTTGCTGGATGTTTTTTAAAACGATGTGTCATTATGTAGAGTTGGACCCATATACCACACTCTATCTGAAATGTATTTGTATTCCTGACACTAAGGGACAACATAAAGAACGGTAATAAATCCTCTTAACTGTCTCTGCCCCCCTGGCCCTTGTCTCCAGCAATTTCAACCAAATGGTGGGAACGTACGAGGAGCTTCAGTCTTACCTGAAGAAATATGTGGCAGAGCTTTCCAGGAGTGATGAGAAAAGAAATGCCCTGTGAGTGCAGTTTCCAATAGTTATAAACTGATTTTAATTTGGTTTGTAAGTGTACGTTTTCTTAACTAAGAAGGACTCACATTTAATCAAGCACCTCTTGTTATTCTCCTTTCAGGCCCTACTCCCCTCAGATCGACTCTGCAGAGGCTCAGGAGCTGATGAGGCTGACAGAGAGGATTTCCCTCCTGCCCCAACACCAGCCTTTCCAGGAGCTTGAGGTCATAGCTACACTTGGCACGGGAGGATTTGGACGAGTGGAGCTGGTGAGCTGCAGCAACACAACAATGGGGCCTTGTTAAATACTGCTCTTGTTTAAAACTCATCCTTCCACTTTATGCCAAATGATTATAATCTCTCTCAGCAAAAGGAAGTCAAAGTTTAAATGATCCATACTTAGGAATGCAGCTTTGCAGAGACCGTAAGACCGTATCTGTTCCAGTGTTGTCAGTTTAATTCACCCCAAAAAATGAGGACAATAATGAGGGAAAATGCAACAACCGTCATCTGGTTTATATCTTTAGACTTTGTGAAACTTTTTTCCAGGCCACAGAAATTATCTTACAACTGTTTTCTACAAACCTCATATACAAAAGTGTTTGTTTGGACTTGGTGGAGTGCTTATTCAATGTTGATTCTACTTCAGAGATCACAAACACAATTACCTGTGAGAGATTTCCTGAGTCTCTTCACTACAATTACTATCAGTATCCTTCTTCTAGTGGCCACTAGAATTATTGCAGCTTCTTTACAACTATCAAATCTTAGCAATGTAGGGTTATTGTAATTTATAGTTTTGATACGTTTGCAGTTGAAACCGTCAGTTGATGTTTTCAAGTAAAATGTATCTGTTATAAACCGTATATGTTTCTTGTGTCCCCTGTAGGGGTTAAAACCAGCATTGATTGTTAGTGTCTTGCTCTCCTCACTGGGCTGCTGTTTCTCAGGTGAAGCTAAAGGGCGAGGACACCACCTTTGCTCTGAAGTGCATCAAGAAGATGCACATTGTGGACACCAGACAGCAGGAACACATCTACTCTGAGAAAAATATCCTGCAGCAAATCAGCTCAGGGTTTATCATAAGGTGTGGCTCACACACATCATTATGCCTTAAGGTTTCCGTCGCAAACGGCAAGATGTTGATAGCACCCAACTTATTCTTCACTAATCTTCTCGATAATGCATCTCCCTAAAAAGGATGACGATTTTCATAGCTAGTTTTCTGAAAAATAGGGATGTTTTTTTGTCGATGTTTGTTTGAAATTGAAATATTAAGACGAATATCTGTTAAACCTGTCACCATGTCTGTGGACTCCCACAGTTCAAATAAATGGTTGAGATTTGAAAACCCTCAAGTGTGCACCAAGCTGCTAGTGGGAGCATGTAGGAGTTGAGCAGAAGAGGCTAGAGAATGGTTAAGTCAGCCAACAGATCCTGAAAGAGAGGATGAAATGAGAACTGTTGGTTTCTCAGTAGAGTTGCTAAGGAACCTGCTGTGAAGAATGCTCCTGAGCCGGCTCCCACCTCTGCACTGAGATTTATCTGACCTACGACTTTAAAGAACAAAGGCTTTGTGAAAGCAGTCTGTTGACCTTCATTCAATAAGAAAAGTTCAGCCAAATTGTGCTGTTCAAACATTTCAGTAGTACTCCGGTCGTCTTTACACTCATGAAGAAGAGATGAAATGTAGAAAGATTTGAATTCTGTGGATGTAGTTACAAAAAAGGTTTTGAAAGCGGATTCAAAGCAGTATGGTTTCTCACCTTGTTTATCACTGCACTCTATTTGTAAGGCAGCATGGTAGTTCACAAAGAGTCACTTAGCTGTCTGTGCTTGTCTTCAGGTTATTCCGAACATTTCGGGATGAAAAGTTTGTCTACATGCTGCTGGAGGTGTGTCTGGGCGGAGAGCTGTGGACTGTGCTGCGGGACATGTGAGTGTGTGTGAGAACGATAGGCTACTCTTTAAAAACCAAGTTCACAACAAGGTGAATTGTTGAGTTTCCAATCATGTTTCCAGACATAACCTAACCCCAATCCACTGAGCGCACAATCATAATATACATTATCTCAAGGCACTTTGGTGAAGACCTATAGAGAAACCCACAGTTCCAACAATGAGAGAAAACACTCTTTGATTTGTTTGTTCTTATTGCACTTTGTTGCTTTGTATCTCCCTTTTCCCCTTCACCAACTTTCCCTACACAGCAAAGTATAAAGAAGTTTTTTACATGTTTACACTTCATTAATTTGTTGATCCTTTCATAACCTACTAGGAATTATTTTGATGAAACCAAAGCCAGGTTCTGTACTGGTTGTGTCTCAGAGGCGTTTGATTACCTCCACACTTTGGGCATTATCTACAGAGACCTGAAACCTGAAAACCTTCTACTGGATAATGAGGGTTATGTCAAAATGGTAAGTCAATTGTATACATCCATGTTAGGGCGATTTCTTTCATGGTCTTTTTTTATCCCAATTCCTCTGTATGTTCTCAGGCAGACTTCGGCTTTGCTAAAAAGATTGGCCTTGGAAAGAAGACCTGGACCTTCTGTGGGACTCCAGAGTACGTGGCCCCTGAGGTTATCATGAACAAAGGCCATGACTTTGGTGCAGATTGCTGGTCTTTGGGAATCCTCATATTTGAACTTCTCACTGGCAAGTAAGTCAGCAAGATATAATGTTACACTTACACTTTGTGAAAGAGAAAATGAAACGATTGCATTACAATGTTGCTTCCTCTGTAAAACCTACAATAGCAAAAGAGACAATCAGGGAGAACATTTTATTTTTCTAATAACTAACTACTGTGGTCAGGTCGGACCACTGGCGTGGTCAGAGGTCAGACAAAACCATTTGCACGTTCATTTCAGCTTGATTGTGCACTAGTTTTATTGTTCACCTGATGCATTGTGTAACCAAATATTGAATGATCTCTGACATTTAGAGCTTCTCAAGTCTCCTGTTGTTATCTTTTAAAAAGTGTTATCAGGATTGTTTTCTTCAGTTTTACAATTAACAGGGAATGTAAAAACCTGTTTCCCTTCCAGCCCACCATTTGCTGGCTCAGACCCCATCAAGATTTACACCATGGTCCTCCATGGCATTGAGAAGGTTGACTTCCCAAAGAGAATAGGCAAGCGTCCAGACGACCTCATCAGGAGACTCTGCAGGTCGGGTTAATCACAAACTATATATTATCATGATCAAATATGAGATGATGTGGCTCAGTTTGAACAGAGATTGTCATTGAAAGTGATTTTTGGTGCATAGAAGACACAGCAGTATCATTAAGAATCAGCACTTGATAATTATGTTGCAGTGTTATTACACCAGATCATCAGTGATGCTGATATGAGTCATTTAACATTAGTCACATGTATTTTACTGAATTTATTTAGTCAATTTGTGTCTGTTTTTTGTAAAGAGACAATTCACAGGTTATTAAACCTGGCATTATACCAGTATAAATGTTGGTTTCCTCTCAGGTTAAACCCAGTGGAGAGGCTTGGGAACAAAAAAAACGGCATCATTGACATAAAGAAACACAAGTAAGTTAACTCTCCAAATGATAGTCTCCATTCCTAGGTGTTTTTAGTTTTAGTTTAAAAAGAGTAAAACAGCTGCACAACACAAGGGAACTAAAGAGATTTGTTTGCTTGGCAGTTAGTGAAGTCATGATTACATCATGCAGTAGATGGTGTTTCCGTTAGCTTTGTGTTATCTGATGTAAGATGGCATGTTGTTGGCTAAGTGTGAGTTGTATGATTTAAGAGGACATTGTGTTTTCTCCTTCATATTGTTCAGTGGGTCCAACAAAACACCCTGAGGGTGGCACATACAGAACATCACTTTCCACACAGGCTGTCATTGTCATGACATGAGGGTGGGGCCACAGAAAAAGTGAACCACAACATTGCCATGCACCAAGCCTCATTGTGTGACACAGGGACAAGGAGAAACAGATGTCCCAGATCAGGCTGGTCTCATCACAATTTTTTAGTAAATGCTACTTAAAGTAATGCACCAGAATTCGTATGAATTACACTAAATTGTGAGTCAGGAGGCTGGGGACACGGGACTTATGCGCTTCTCTCTCTTCGTGAAAACAAAAAACATTTCGGACATTCATCTAACCCTAACCCTAATATGAAAAATACATATGAAGTCCACACCACGGTGATTCAGTTGAGAGACAACCGCAGGAATAAGCTGTTCCTGAACATACTGGTCAGGGAACGGAGGACCCTGTAGCACCTCCCAGATGGGAGGAGGGCAAACAGTCTGAGACATGGTTGTGAGAAATTGGGTTGTTAATGAACAAAGCTGTCTCTAACTTGGTCCAGAGTGAAACATATGATTGTGTATAAAGCAAACATACATATTTTGACCATATCTGGCCATTAAATACCACTTAAAACAGATTTGACAGATTTGATCTAGCTTGGACCTCAATGGGGTCTGAGAAAGTACACCTGTGATGGCCTGTGTTTGGAGCAAGATGAAATGTAAACTTTGTCGTAGTACAAAAGCAAAGACATCATTGTAAAGGTCTTGATCTCCTGAGTAACATTATGTCAGTGTGGAAATTGTGGATGGCTCCTGCTCCTCAGGGATGACCTTTGAACCTTGCACCTGAGTCAATTTGATCGCTTACAGGATGGAAACTAAATATGCAACAGACATGGTATGAACTTTTTTCGAAAGGTCTTCAACTCCACTGCCATAGCCCAATGCAAAACTATAGGGGGCACCACTGAGTAGGGCCAAAACCTAGAAAAAACTATATTTGACCATTTTATTAGTAAGAAAAACTAAATCTGACTAAACAGGTGATTTTCTCACACCAAAAAACTATAAAGAAGCATGCAAAGGTCCTGGACGCAATTTCACATAATAGTGAAAACATATTAGAACTACAAAAGATGTGAACAACACACAAACACACGTACTGGAACGCCATTCATTTGTAGTTCTCTTTAGGGTTCTTCCTGGTTGAGATTAGGGTTTCTGAAAATAGGTTTTAGAAAACTTATTAGCGGTTTGCTTTTTTAACCATGCATGAAAATATTGAAACTGAAACACACATATCTCGCCATAGATATCATCAAAACACATTGTTATTAAGAAACATTGCTAAAATATAGTGTTTTCCACCAGGAATAAAGCAATCTCTACCATCTTGCTTTATCAGAGCGCTGCGGAGGTCTGCGCAGGCGCATTTCGTAGGATTTTGCTCAAAAATGTTGCGACATCCATACTTAATTTCGCACCTACGGTCAATTTAGAGTCACTAATGCATTCTGTAGAGTCAGAAAGTCTATATATGGAATGACAAAGCAACTGACAGACCTGAACACAGAGGTCTCATCTCTGGGGAAGACCTGAACACAGAGGTCTCATCTCTGGGGAAGACCTGCTGTACAAAACTCCACTGCTATAGTGTCATATTACACGTGATGGGATGATTGATGACCTAACATAACAGAACTGTATTAAGTCAGAGTGGTAATTAACATTTGGATGGAAGCCATGATGAGATGGACGAGCTACATTGGAATTGGAATTTTTAGCAGCACTAAAGATGAGGAGGGCTGGGTATATGTGGTGAGGTCGATAGTTGTATTTCATGACTTTGATGATGGAGAGAAGGATCCAGCACTATAGTGGCACATCTGGTCGGTTAAATGCACAATACATGCTTTACTGTTTACTTCAGTAAACATCACCTCCAACTATAAATGCTCACTACTCACAGCAGCAGGTTGACAGCTATGTTTGAGAGCATAATAATTGAAGGAGTAGATTTCAAATTAATCTATCCCTGATGTTTATATTGTTTTGTAGGTGGTTCCGGGGCTTCAACTGGGAGGGGTTGAGGCGACGCAAGCTGCCGTCTCCACTGAGGAGAGAGGTGAGACCTGAGCACTGCACGAGCACAGACATCATGTTTGTAGTCAAAATGTTTCAGTGAAATTAAATATACACTTGTGGGCAAATGTGCTGAACAGCTTTTATCTGCTCCTTTGAGAATATGCTAATCAGTGAATTATTAGTAACTGAATAGATTTGAAAAAACTGTAGAATATCAATTGAAGGTCTGACATTATTTAGATACCAAAAGATGATTGGACAGAACTAGAGTATGTGTTGCCATGAGTGAGACTTTGCTAATAATCTAATAAGATAAATAAGCACATTGTTATGGAAAGGAACATGTGTTAGGGAGCAGTTAAACATAACGCCAAACTATTTATATCATTATTATTTTTATTATCGTTAAACTGTTGTACTTAGTATTTTTTACTTAAGTTTATTTCTAAGACATGTTAAAAACAAGCTGTTTTTAAGTCTATAACCTCAGAGATTGGGTCCTTTCTGGAGGTAGAAGTCACAAATGTGGTTTATGAGTCAGGTTTCACTGGATTGTGTAATGAAAGTAACAGTGTCAGATGTAGGAATAATTAACCAGGTCTTCATCTATGTTGTGTATAATCATGAATCCAGGTCAGATTCAACTTTCATGTGTATAAATTGACCCCACTGTAAATACCTATGTACTTACGAACATGATGTGATTTCGTGGTGATTTTCTTTGTTTGTGCAGGTAAAGGGGCCAATGGATCACAGTCAATTTGACATGTTTCCTCCTGACACAGAGGAGGCTCCTGATGAGCTGTCCGGCTGGGACAAAGACTTCTGAGGACACCGATCATTTTTATTCCGAGCAACATCAGTTGATGCAGTTCTGGAAGCTACGGTGGGTTTGCAAGCTACGTTTTAAAGTTTACTCTAGGTGCAAATTTAAAGAAATTCCAGGCAGTCATTTGGGGACACATTGTCCAATTGGGGAAAAGCTGCTATTAAGGTCAGGGTTAGGTTAAGGTTTAGTATTTGAATGGCAGTCAATGTGATGTCATCAAAGGTCTTCACTTGAAGAGAAAATGGACAAGTCACATCAGAGATGAACTCTTGTTCATTTTCGGTCTAGCTTTAGTGATTTCCTACATGACTGTGGAATTCCCCTTTAGGTTTTCCCATGATGTAGGAGCTGGTTTTCACCTAAAAGTGTACGATTGGTAAATAGTGTGTCTGTGTGTGTGTGTGTGTGTGTGTGCGAGTGTGTGCGTGTTTGTGTGCATGGAAGCATAACATTATGCATAAGTTGCTGTAGATTCGAGTTTAGGGTATTTTCAGTAATTTCGTACTTCAGTAACTCTTCTATCAGCCAGCTTTTGGTAACATTGATCTATTAATGTTTCACTATTGACAATGCTTATTTCAGTCTTTCTATCAGATTGGTGGTCAAAGTGTCTTCACTTAATAACACTACAGAAGAAGTATGGATATAGACTCATGCGATAGGTTATGTATGGTCGGGGGAGGGGAGGGGGTAACCTCTGTCTCTTTTCAAAGAAGATCACTGGAGTCAGATCTGAATGTTCTGGGTTTATCATGTTTGAATGTGACTCCCCTGGATGTGCATTCTAACAAACAGTCTGCTCATTGTTGTCCTCCCAGATTGAAAGAAAAGTTGGAATTCTGCCACAGATTTCTCTGAGCGCTTGTTGGGTTGTTGGGATTTTTGTTACTCCCACAGTACTGGGGGAGGCTCGGTATTGAGACATTTAACAAACACTTCATCACTGTTCTACGTAGAGAGCATCTTAAGCTGTGTTGCCATGTATTCACCTCAGTAGCTGGTGGATAAAAAGAGTTATTCACGGTCAGAATCAATAAAAAAAAAATGAATCCAATGTAATTGTTTTAATCAAAATCTGATTTAATATGTATACATATACATTTTATTTAATTATCATGATTATCCTTAATTTTGAATTGTTACTAAAGAGTATCACACAATATTAAACTGTAGAATATGCCTATTTGTCAAAGTACAAAAAACATTATCAGCAATGATATTTTTAATAGGGCGCTTTGAGGTCCTTTTTATGATGCGGTAACTTTGGCAAATTGTTAATTGGCTGTTAGATACCTAAAGAAATAACAAACCAAACAAAAAATGAACTGTCCATTTCAGTGTATGAACATATAATGTGATTAGTAACCAAAATGTCGGTGTTATTTAAAAATAAAAACTAACTAACTAAAAACATTTCTAAGTAAGGCAAGTTAATTCAATATTATAAAGCATATTTCATACACAGGTAGATTCAAACTGCTTTACAGAGACATTTTGGCTGCTCTACATTTACAGTTGCAATCAGAAATATTCAACCCCCTCACCTCAATAGACATTATAGTGATGTGGATGACAGATAATGACAATAAATGACAAAAAAACCTCATCAACCAACAAAAGATATTTATTGATGCGTATTTTAGTTCTGTCAGACAACTCACGTTTGATCATGTAATATATTTATTACAACAGATTTAGTGTTTGGCGTCTAGGCTCTAACTTAATCACTACCCCATATGATTACACAGGAATGATGGGAGCGATGAGCAAATGCTTGTAACCCCCCGTTGGAGCCTACAGGTGGATGCTGGGGTGGTGGAGGGACTGAAGCAACAGGTAGCAATACTGCAGCAGCAGTGCGAGCAAGAGGGGTTGATGGGAAATGTCTCTCTGGTTAAATAGACCACCTGATAAGGTGGGTGTGTATTATAGATGGTTGTGGAGATTGAGGTATGTCACGTGATGTATGTCACGTGATGTATGTCACGTGATGTATGTCACGTGATGTATGTCACGTGATTGGCGCAGCGCATCTCGAGTTGCCTGCAAGAACTAGCTCGCAGGCGTCGCCATATTTCTGTCAGACAACTCACGTTTGATCATGTACTATATTTATTACAACAGATTTAGTGTTTGGCGTCTAGGCTCCAACTTAATCACTCCCCCATATGATTACACAGGAATGATGGGAGTGATTAGCAAATACTCGTAACCCCCCAAAACTGCACATAGTCGGAGCCTGACGTACGGATCGGTATCTGCTATGTGTGCGCCATTCACCGCCGCGGTGTGGCCATTCTCCGTAGGGGCATTAGCCTGCAGGAGAATATGCTACCTAGTGAACTGTTATGTGTGCCATTCACTGCCGCGGTGTGGTCATTCGCTGTAGCCAAATTGTCTGCGGGGGAATATACTACCTGGTGAGGTTCCCTATACGGGAATGTAGTGAACTTGGCACATGGCAACATATGCACCGGAATTTCACCTTTAAAGCCCAGCAAACCACCTGAAATGCAATAAAATAATCAGTCTGCAAAACACATACAAATTATTCATTCACATGTTTTGTTTGTATCGCCAATATCCAAAACATGATTCGTTTCATCGGGCTTAACAAATGCGACATCCTGTCCTTAACCCTCGACAAGAGTAATGAAAAACTACCAAAAAACCCCCATAAACAGGGGAAAAAGTAGAAACCTCAGAAAGAGCCACATGTGAGGGATCCCTCTCCCAGGATGGACAGGAACAGATGTATGCCATGGCAAGGGTGCAATGATTCCCTTGGCATCGTTCGCATCGTATCGTCACCATTTGAGGGGATGAAGGCGCGCCGAAACATGCCTGTGACTACCCCGGACGCGGATACGTGATGGATCCCGAGATCTGACATGCAACAAAGGATTTATGCAGCGGAGATTACATATTAAAACATCAAGGCTGCAGATGATGTTTGAGAGTCAATATTCCTTCTTGTGGTGTCCAACATAGCATGAGTAGCATTGATGATGGAGTGTTGCAGTCATAGCGGTGCAACATCTTAGTGAGTGCGGGGACAGCATCCAGGTCATAGGCCTCAGCTCTGGCAGGGATGGCGAAGCTTTGAGGAGATCTCGTCATGCATTTTCGACCATTGTTGGTAGGCAAGGGTGTCTTCAGATGGGTTGAAGAGGGATGCAAGCGTTTGATCATAGAGCAGAAAGAACAGAAAGCAGTATTATTCTTAGCAATGATAATTCAGAAGTCTCGACAAGATCTATCAGACTTGTTGTGAACATGTGTTCTTCTAATACTAGAGAGGATAAGGTCATGTAGAGGATTAAATAAGCGTCTTTGTCAGATTTCCTATTATACTGCTTCCGTCATCGTATACTCTGACTCACCTTGACAACAATTCCGTAATAAGGAAATATAAAGCCAAGGTAAATGTTAGGTAAGACTGTCATCATTGAGGATTCATAGCTTTTCTATTGTAGCAGCATGCAAGTGAAGTATGTCACCTGATATATGTCACATGATTTATGTCACCTGATGTATGGCACATGACTGAAGCAGCGCAACTCGAGTTGCCTGCCAGAACTAGCTCGCTGGCTTCGCTCCATTTCAGTCAGACAACTCACGTTTGATTATTTATCTTATTTATTATTCATAGTAGAACAGGTTTGTGTTTGGCGTCTAGGCTCCAACTTAATCACTCCCCATATGCTAACACAGGAATGATGGGGGTGATGAGCTAATACTGTAGCCCCCCAACACTGCACAGATTTGGAGCCTGACGGATGAATCAGTATCTGTTATGTGTGCCATGCCACTGCGGTGTAGCTATTCTCCATAGGCCCGTGCCTGCAGGAGAATATGCTACCTTGTGAAACTGATTATGTGCGCCATTCACCGCCGCGGTGGGGCCATTCTCCATGGCGCATGCCTGCAGGAGAATATGCTACCTGTGAAACTGTGATGCGCACCATGCACCCCCGTGGTGTGGTCATTCGCTGTAGGCACATTGTCGCGGGAGACTATATACTGCCTGGTGAGGTTCCCCGCAACTGCCCTGGCTGTAGGAGAATATATTGTGAACTTGGCACATGGCAACCTATACCCCAGAATTTAACACTCTAAGTCCAGCAAACCACCTGAAATGCAACAATTTATTTTTTCCCTCTGCTTCAACTTCTACAGACCTCAGAGTGACAATGGGAGCCACAACAACTAGGGCTGCACAATTAATCGAATTGCATGATCGTCAGCGATATTGACATTTAAAATGCGTGATTTGCTACCAGAGGGAGAAGAAGATGGGAGTTGTCACGCACGCACCATGCAGCGATAACCAGAACAAACTTTTTGTCTGCAGCCAGTTCCGGTATTTCTTAGAAGAGTAGAGACAGAGAGTAGCCAGTCACGGTGTTGTGTGAAAGGTAAATCAATTATCAGGAGCAGAAGGCGAGGAGCTAGTCCTTCGAAAAGGATCATCATCCGTTGTTTGGTAGTTTTGGAATTTAGGGCAAGTGATGATAACCAAGAACAAATCATGCCAGAGTGCATTTAGAGTAGAGAAAAAAACAACCCACAAACCATAGTACAACAAGTGCATCAAGGCCAAAGCTAACATACCTCCCTGAATCTCAGTCCATGTCCAACGTCAACATATAGCGTATCCATCCCCTTCGCCAAGACGTTAATCTGCGGAAAGGAAAACCCGGGTACTGCTCAGTGTGTCTATGAACTGTTTCTCACACCACAAGTAGATTATGACCACCAACAGTAGATTCTGACATATTTACTTCCTCAAAGTGCACCAGATTGTAGTCGACAATCCGAAGACAAAATAGTTGCCCGCGAATTTAATATTCGATCATTCGTTAGTTACCTCATAGCGCGTGTTATTCGCGCAGCTGTAATAAACTTTGTTTTACCGGAGGTGCTGATGGAAGTAGCTGAGGAGTGAGCCATCTCGCTCCCTTCCTATCCCTGAAACTCGGGCATGTGCAATGGGACAAATATAGCACATGGCACGTCCATTGCGAAATCATCGCATGCCAGAAGTCATAAGAAAGTCATATATACAAGTTATTTACAATTATTGCATTCAACATCTATGAGGGCCCATTTGAGGGTTCAGTATCTTGCACAAGATTGAACCCCAACCTTTGGTTGGAGGAAGACCACTCTACCCACATATATATTATATTATATAATTGAATGTTTCCGGAATAACAAAACATTTTACCTGCAGCATTTTATACCTTTGGGAAAGGTACTGTTGTCAGGAGACAGGCGCTTCAAACCCATGGCTGGAGATTGGACTACAACTCCCATAATCCTGCTGGAGTGACGTACCAGGAAGTACTATAGCACGAGCCGGTACCGTTGTTTACATCAGGTTCAGGGAAGATGGCGTGTGATTCGAGACTGAATTGTTTCATTCATAACGTTCAGTACAGACTTCATTCAGCAGAGGAGACAGGATGAAAGCCCCAGCGGATCCAGTCGCGCTTCCTCTGCCTCCGAGGGACAACATCCCGCGGTGATGGAGAAGTTGGTAGAGCAGAGATGTCCCGGGAAGAATCCGTCAGCGAAGCTGCCGTCAGTGACGCTGCCACCAGCGTTTGTTCGGCCTCGCGGAACCGCCTTCAGTCAAGAAGTAGTTGAAACTAACTCGTGGCTCAGACCGGATGAATTAAACGCTTTGGGTGCGCAGCTCCTCCAGGATGTGGTGCGCGCTGAGAGGCCCGCGGGAGTCGTGGTACAGACGCTTGACGTCCGATTCACACGTAGTGAATCTTGAAGGACCGAGCCGAAATTTCGGAAATAAAGCGAACTTTCGGAGGAGGAATCACGGATTGAGAGAGACAACGACCCACGGAGGAACAACGGTCACTTGGTCAACGGCTGAGACGCTGAAGCAACAGGTAGCAATACTGCAGCAGCAGTGCGAGCAAGAGGGGTTGATGGGAAATGTCTCTCTGGTTAAATAGACCACCTGATAAGGTGGGTGTGTATTATAGATAGTTGTGGAGATTGAGGTATCACATGATGTATATCACGTGATTGGCGCAGCGCATCTCGAGTTGCCTGCCAGAACTAGCTCGCAGGCGTCGCCATATTTATTTTGACAACAGAAGTTGACTTAGTTAGAAAGGAGTCAGCTGAGGTGGTTCGGGCATCTGGTAAGGATGCCCACTGGGCGCCTTCCTTGGGAGGTGTTTCAGGCACGTCCAGTGGGGAGGAGACCTCGGGGAAGACCCAGGACTAGGTGGAGAGATTATATCTCAACACTGGCCTGGGAACGCCTCGGGATCCCCTCGTCAGAGTTGGTCAATGTGGCCCGGGAAAGGGAAGTCTGGGGCCCCCTGCTTGAGCTGCTCCCCCCGCGACCCAACCCTGGATAAGCGGACGAAAATGAGATGAGATGAGAAGTTGACTTAACTTTGAAGTTCAAATGAAAAATGTAACTCTTTCAACACATGTGCATGTGCAGTATTATTCAACCCCCCAGCTTCAGTACTTTGTTGCGCATCCTCTAGCTTTTATAACTTCTAAAAAATGTTTTCGGTTAGTGCGGACAAGCTTCTTACACCTCGATTGGAATCTTTTCCCATTTTTCAAGTGCAAAAGCCTCTAGATCAGTGATGTTTGATGGCTTCCATGCTGCAACTGCCTTCTTTAAATCCCACCAAAGATTTTCAATCAAATTTGAATCTGGTGACTGTGAATGCATCTCCAGGACGTTCCAGAATCTTTTTCTCAACCAAGCTTTGGTGGACTTGGAGATTTTGCTTTGGATCATTGTCTTGCTGGAAAGTCCAATGATCACCAAGGTTCAATTTGTCAACAGAAGGAATCACATTACTCTTTAAAATGGCCTGGTATTTCTGTGAATCCATGATGCCATGTACACAATAAAGATTGCTAGTTCCTGCCGCAGAAAAACAGCCCAACATCATCTTTGACCAACCTCCATGCTGGACTATGGGGATGGTATTGTTCTGGTCATAAGCCTGTCCTTTCACACGCCAGCCATACCGCTGGTCCATACGTCCAAACAGTTCCAGTTTGGTTTCATCAGTCCATAGAACTGTCACCCAAAACTCTGTAGGCTTATCCAAATTCCTCCTGGCATATTCTAGTCGACTTTTGATGTTGCCTGTGGTCAAGAGCTGAGTGCGTCTTGGAGCCGGCCATTAAGTCCTTTATTATTCAGTGCACGTCTTATAGTTGCCACTGCAGCACTTGTACCAGCCTTCATCAGGTCATCCTGTAGGTGTATTGCAGTCACACAGGGATTTAGCTGAGTTGTTCTGACTAAGTTGCTGAGGGTCCTTGATGAAATGCTGGGCTTTCTTCCACGGCCAGGCATGTTTGAAGCTGCTCCATCAGTTGTAAACTTCCTTATAATGTTCCCAATTGTGTCTCTTGGAATATCATTTTTTGGGGAATTCTTCTTCTACCCAAGGCCTTTCAGTTGTGATGAAATAATCTCCTCTCTCAGCTTTTGTGTAAGCTCCTTTGTCTTTCCCATGATTGCAACTCACCTTGAATACCTTCATGGGTGGGGTTTATATATGCATCACAGCTGAAGGAAATGAAGGATCAGTATAGAGTTCCCAAAGGCTTAATAATGTTTCAACTTAACTTTAGGACAAAAAAAAACTGTCAGACAACAATATTATATAGGGGTTGAATAATTGTGACATGGCTATCTTAACAAAATATACTGCTACAAACAAATACTACATCATGCATTTTCCGTGTTGATTTTCTTCATCACTCAACTCATAAAGAAGGCATCCGAAGCAGAATCTTGATCAAAGAACAAGATTCTGTCTACTTTAATTGATAAATCCTTAAAATCTTTGGGGGGTTGAATATTTCTGATTGCAACTGTAGCTGTTAAATAAGTTGTATTTGAAGCTAAATATGGAGAGAACAACAGCTTTTCATGTCGTGTCACGACGAAAAAAGCTGTTGGGAAATAATCAACAGGGACAAACTGTGTACCATAGTAAAACGGAGGCTGTGCACCAGACAACATGTGTGCCGGAAATATCAGATCAAAGACCAAATCCGCACAGGCAGTTGGGGATAATTTATTTGCGCAGTGGAAGTATAACCGACAGCCACCACAAGATGTCAGCGTAGTCACAAGAAGATTTTGTCCAGTGTAGTGCCAGTACAGATCCAGGCACCGAGGTTCACAACGGATTCATAAGTGGATTAATGAAGCTTTTCCACAAACAGATTAACAGGGCCGCAGAAAAGGCCAGACTTTAGAACCTTCCAGCAGAAAGTAAAAGTACAGTCCAGGGATGGTGTGCACACAAGTCTTTTTCATGTCTATGTTTCTACAATCAGAGAAAAGTTATTATTTCCTGTTTGCTTGTTTTTGTTAGTGCTCGAAAGGCATCTGTCTCCATTCAAGAGATAGTTCACCCAAAAAGGGAAAGTCTCCTCATTATCTACTTACCCCTATGCCGTTGGAGAGGGTGGGTGAAGTGTTTGAGTCCACTAAACACTTCTGGAGTTTCAGGGGTAAACTTTGTTGCAGCAGAATCCAATAGAATTTAAGTCATGGGTGAGTCCCTCTTCAGTACTTAATAAAACAACATAAAAAACATAACATATCTCCATGCTGCTACTGTGATGTCATCCAAGTGTCCACAAGCCTTGACATTCATATTTGATAATTATAATTATAATTATTTTAAGCTGGTCCCAAATCCCACACCAAAACCAGTCACAACTTCTGCCTCAACATTGACATCTCCACTCTTTCTCCCTATACCCACACATCTGCAACCTCGGAGCCATGTTTGATAGTCAATGTTCAAATCACAGATCAAAACTCACCTTTTCAGAACTGCTTTAATGTGTGAAATGTGTTGTGTATTCTGTGTTTTTACTGCGTAGTTGTATTGGCTTATGCCGCAACACTGTTTACCCCTGTTACTCCAGAGGTGTTTTGTGGACTCAAACACTTCACCTACCCCTCCATTGGCATATCGGTAGGTAGATAATAAGGGAATTTTCATTTTTCTGTGAACTATCCCTTTAATCTATTATAGGGCCTTTACTGTTTCACTAGCAGTACTCGTTGTAGAATACTAACTTCCATTGACCTTGAGCGAGGCCCTCACCTTATGCCTGCTGCCTCACTCCCACTGATCCTAAAACACTCAGGGCAGCTCCAAACTTCAGCACGTTTCCTCCGTATGGTTGTAGTTATTCACTGTGGCCACACAAGGTCACTCAAGACCAACTATTAATATAACTTAAGCACACAACTGTATAACAACCATTAAATGTAACATGTGGTATGAATAAGGAACAAATGTTATGGGGAGTAATGACACCTGACAGAAACAGGACTTTTGTTTGAAATAACACGAAAGGCACAGGTCTTGGTTGGTTGGTTCATACAAAGGAGCAGGGCTCATGATAAAAAACAATCATTATATAACAGCATTACAGCTCGTGTCTAGTGCGTCATGATGAGTAACCTAAGTGGGCCATGTCAATATTATTGTTCTTCATCTAATACTGTAGATTACTGCTTAATTTGAATGTTAATGGGTTTCTATACATTTCTAGTCTTTTTATAAGATATACACATTTGTAATATCTAAAATTTACACTTATTACGTTATTAGTAAATTACCCCATGTGGCACTGGTGCGAAACCTGTATTCAAAATCATATCACACATTGGTAGGTTCTTTTGATTTAACTTTATTTTGAAAAATAAATTGTAATATTGATGCCATAGATATAAAACATATACAGTTGTCTGACATCCTGCAGAAAAACATCAGCATCATAATTTACACACAAACATTTTTTTAAATCAACACAGCTCCCTTTTTTACTGAATCATAGTACAGTATACAGTAAATACTTTGTTCTTTAGTAAATATAACAATGTCGTATCCATTTGTGTTATGACGATAATAATACTATTGAAGCAACACAATGGAATATTCAAATTATTTTATGATAATGACACAAAGTCTTTCCAAGAGTATTTCCTTTTATCAAAATTGCCGAAAGCAGCACAAGTCCCCCCCAAAACTTGAGGGGGACTTGTGCTAGCATCTTTTAACTTATCTGTTAAAAGTCTCAGAGCAATATTAGAAGTATTTTCTGTCTGCAGATTTAGGGGCAAAAAGCTTAAATTTTCACAAAAAAATATGATGTCAAAATTTAGCATGCATTTAATCTTAACATATGCATTCCTGAAACCAGCTTTCTGTAGCTCAAGTAAACGCTGTTCACATGAGAAGTGAACAGCTTGAGAGAACCGTTCAAACTTCAAACAAAGATGGATTATTAGGATGGATTCTAATGGAATCCCCTCTGCAAATACCCAGCCAATCACACCATCAGAATTGTCTTTGTTGTTGGATTATCATTAATCCTGGGATGTCGGAGGCCTCAGTATTAATGAATTTATGTGAAATCATAAAGTATTATATAATTGCCCTCAGCCTTTCCTGTGACTATAGCTCCATCTTGTCTGGAGCGAGACGACAATAAAGCAACACTGGAAAAGAGGATAAATCACAGTGCTTAAGGTGTCGAAGTCAAGCTCTGCACGTCAAGAAACATAAAACCCTCCTATCGTAGGAGTTTATGGGCTGAAAATGAAGAATAACAGGGGTTAGGCCAAGCTGCTGTTTATCAGAGTTCTGGTGAAATGAAGCAGAACTCTCTGCTGTGCAGTCACAGTATTTGGTATTTACAATGTTTCACAAGACAAGAAGGCAGCCTGTGGAGAGGCTGTGCCCTCTGTCCGACATGTTCTCTTCAGCCCGTATGTTAACATGAGTTATGTTTCATACAGTCAATACACACTGCGCTTGTCTGCAAGCACACCAGTTATACAACATCACATACACATACATCTTTGAGTAGAAGCATTTACAACATCTTACAAAATGAACAGCTGAAATATAAAAAAAAATGAAATATGTGTAGGCTTCACATTATGTGGATTATTACAGATTTTGCAGCATAGGAAAGGAAACTTACACTGGTGTAAATGGTATCAACAGAAAATATATATTACAATATAATGCAGTTAAATTACATTATGTCACAGTGTAGATCATTTTGAAAAAAACAGTAGCCTCACTTTCATCTCATTCTCCTTTTGAAGCAGCAAACAATCCTCATTCAGCCCTCGTACAAAAGTCGTCTCTTTGAATTCCCTCACTTCCATCCCTCTTTCCTTTTCCTGCTTTTTTCTCTTCCTCTCTTGAACCATCTCTGCGTCATTTCCCCACATGAGACCGTCTGAATCTGATCTGAGGAGGAGACAAAGAAGTAGGGTCATGTTCAGAGAAGTGCCGACTGCAGCAGATGCATGGACCCTAAATTATACCATAGTCTAGGTCCTGTCGGGTTCAGATAGTTGCGAGTGAAATCAGGATGCTTACAACACTGATGCATTGCATGGTGTTGGTATGCTGTCTAATGCATAGTGGTCTACAGAGAAAGTTAAGTTCAGTACTTAGAAGTCCAGTATGGACGCATTATATACTATGAGGCCCCTTATTATATATTATATAATGTGAGGACCCTTATTCTACCTTATACTGTATAATGTGAGGCCTCTCCCTGCAGGAGCCTGATGGGAGTTTGGTTGTAAGGGAGATTTATCTCACTGGGTCTAGCTCCCGTACATAAGCTGGAAGCATTCAACCAGTCCATCTTTCTACATTAAAATTTCCTTTTAATTTCTTTTAATAAACTTATTTGTAGTTTTAACTCATCTGTCGCCTTCCCTGCTTTGTGAGCTGGGTTGTGACAATACAAATGATAGCTGAATAGACAGATGGCCACTATGAAACTTCGCTGTATTTTACTCTCCGTTTTCAGTTGTGGATATTTGCAGATGTTCTGTAAGATAGTATTATCACTGTAGTTACAATTAGAGTTAAATAGTTTTACTTTTAATTTGCTTTGTAGTTGATGTTTACGTGTTGTTATTGGCAGGTACCAGCAATATAAATATTATGAAGAGGCTTTTAATTAAGCCTTAAGATTTGTCCGTTACTCCAAAATGGCAGTGTTTCATTATCAATATGTTGTTTAGTTTAATGCGTCAGGTTGCTAACTTTTGCTTGGTCAAAATACTATACTGAAGTCAGAAATTATAAATAAAGATGGTAATCAATGAATTAAGATATTGAGAAACTTGGCGATAATATTTATAGCCCATAGAAATCCATTGTTATTTTGACTACCAAGAGTAACGGAAAACTACCCCCCAAAAAAACACATTAACAGAGGAAAAACACGTAGAAACCTTAGACAGAGCCCCATGTGAGGGATGCCTCTCCCAGGACAGAGAAGAAGTGCCATAGATGCCGGATGTAGGTTGAACACATCAACTAATTTTCATTCCCAACCTTTTTTCACATGATCATTGTTATATTTTACTGGTGGTTTGGACAAAGCTTGATTGTTGGGTTGTGCTAGAAAGTTGGAAACAATGACATGAGACTTGAAATTTGCGGAAATGATTTATCAGATTCTGACGTGGGCCTGCACATACTTTTCCACTTGAACAGGACGAAGATTTGTTCATTGTTGCAAACAGTTTTTACTCCCCATGTAGTACCTGATTTGTCATATATAGCTTTATGTGGAGCGCAGGTGAGGAGAGATAAACAGTCATCTACACTACCTGGATATTTATTGTAGCCATGCGAAGTCCATTTTGCTCTGGTGGCCCAAAACAATCATGGAGTTCCTGTTTCTGCTGGCAGGTTCTACTGGTCCCAGATCAGGCCTGTATAAAAGAGGAGACAGTTATTAATGGGAGTATTTATGAGTATTTGTTGTCAACATCCGATATGCTCCTTCAGTTTGCATCACAGCAGCTCGGCTATGAGAAAACATTCATTGTCCAATATTCCCACATAGTCAGGAGCCCCACAGCAGGGCGGCATGCATGTCTCAGCGGGAGGGTGCTGTTGTTTTTAATGAATCCTGGACAGCGGCCATATCTCTCGCAAGGCCTGAGCTTAAATCCACAGGGGAACTCTCCCACTCCTCCAGGCATACCTCAGGCCTGACTCTGCACCCCCCTCCCCTCCACCTCTCGCTCAGTCCTTCTGGGCCGGTGCCAAATCCCGGTCAAGAAGGAGGGAGAGGCTGAAGGGCCAGCGGTACTCCACCTCCCATCAGATTCCTCCACTGTACAACCTATCACATAAAATAAATCCACACTCTGACCGCTCTCTCAGGCTGGAGCTAAAAACCCCTATTTATCTCCATCACATGTCTGTGACTTGCCCGGAAAGTCACGTAAGCTGTCACCAATTTTCCCCCTCATGCTGGCTTTTATTCATTGCAGCTAAGTAACTCACATTCCTTCTCTTCTTTTTTAGGTTTTCGTCCAACACACAGGGGAAAGTGCCCAATCTTTTTACTGATGCCCTTCCAACCCATAAAGGACGAGAGCCCAGCAGAAAGAAATAAAGGACAATAAAGTTTGGGCTTTGTCACAGAGTTTTACACTTTTCAACATTTCATACTTTTTTGAACAAGAAGTCACAAAGAAGCAGGTAGAAGGATAGAAAACACGTCTTCTCTTATACCACAGAATTTTTGAATATCGAGAATATGTGTATCTGTATTTTGTGTGATTCTTTTCTGTTGATACAGTGATGTATTGTCTGGAAAACCCTCACTGAGCAGACATTTTTAAATACAGTTTGATTGAGTACTAAATCCATCGCTGGTATTTCTCTTCCTTATGTCATGTGATTCTAAATAAGCCTCTGGAGCCATATATTTTCTTTGGCTCAAAGCTGTCCCAATATTATGGTATGCACTGAAAAGTACAAGTAATTGGATCCAGAATCGGAATGACTATCTTTATCAGTGAGGTGTGTCCTTCCTAGGTGATATTATTTCACATATTGAGCAAATAATTAAAATTCAACGGAATGAGAGGTATTTGCAGGGCAGGAGACCAAAACCATGACCTGGAGGAGGCTAAACTGCTGCATAAAACGGAGGAAAGACAGAACCTTTGTATACAAAACTGAGGAAAAAAAGAAAGACAATATTTAAAATAGTCTTCGAAACATGCTGCCATTAATGCAACTGCAAAAATTGTGTATTGTTTTCCAGCTTATAAAATGGTTAGATCTGGGGTTTTTCTCAATGGTGACTGAAGAAATAACCCTGCAGGGCCCTGTAATACATTTTAATATTCAGTGTTTGGCAGCACAAAGGGATAGAGCTCTACAGAAAATAATATTTTGTGCATGCACATAGTTCTGAGCCAGTTAAGTCCAGGATTTTCAGTTCACGTTGCAGTTAATCCTAAAGGAGCATTTCCTCAAACACACAAAGCTGCAAGAATGATGTCATTGCATAGCATTAAGATTTTCCTTCAGTGGAAGCTAAGTGGCTTCGACCAAACCAAGACAAACTTAAGTGGCAATGTCATATGTGGAAAAAAGCAATCTCTTAAAACACATGACAGCTAATCTTCTATTTTTCATATAATAACAATGAAGTTGTATAAAGTATTTCAGTAAGAAAAAGTACTAAAGTGCCAGAAAGTCACAGTTGTATTGATATGGTCAAGTTTACAGAGAATAAGGGGCTCAAAGTTGGAATGTGAAGTGCTCCTCACCTGTAGAGATGTGGGCAGGACATCTTCAGTGAGGCGGAGGTCAGTCCCAGTCTGCTCTGGTTCCTTGTCTTAGTTTTCCTCACCAGGTCTTTGACTCTGCCCCAGGTGTAGTTTTCACTCAGCTGCAACCACAGACATACAAGAAGAAACCTTTATAAGAACATAACTTTGAGTAAGAACTAGGGGAGAGCGTGGCCTAGGGGATAGAGCGGGTGCTCTGCAACAAGAAGGAAATGACATGTAATGTAACTAACCCTAACCCTTTCTATTAGCATCACCCTCATTAGATCTGAGGGGAGGGGGTTGGTCTTTAGCTTGTAGAAAAAGAAAATGAAGTAAATTAAATTCTACAAAATGTTAAGATATATATACTGAGGTTTTCTATGCAGTGTTTACTTTTAGACTAAATCATTTCATGTAATTTTCAGGTTTTAACTTTGAGTAATGCCGTTGATGCTTTGTTCTTAATGTGAGACTTCTATATAAGAAACTCTACAGATTTCCTTAAGTGCTGTCTGAAAGAGACAACCACAGTGCTGAGGAATCTGGAAGTGTTGATGAGGGTCAGACTAATGTGCTGGAGTAACAGTGTTAGTCTATTCTCTGGCACTGTTGAGAGAAAAGATCCAGCAAAAAGTCAAAAACTGTCATAAAAATTAAACATTGTGTCCGTGGGATTCCTACCGGCACTGAAAAACTTAATCAAATGTTTGCTGCTGCTGATATGTGATATGACATCCTGCCTGTTTGTTCATGTTAGCCATTGTTAATGAGTGAAGTTCCATAGCAAGGTTCTACAATGACAACTCCACCAACAACTATATTCCTGAATGACGACAATGAGGAGGTTAAAGTCTTTGGAAAAAGCTGGCAATTGGACATGGAATTGAAATTCAACTTAAGTTTGGAAAGACAAAAAAAACAAGCTAAAAACAAGAGGTGTTGTGTTTGGAGCAGCATCTCCTTCCTGCTACTTTAGTTACTGTCGGTTCCCACAGCTGAGGCCAACGCTGAGGGAGAATCACTGCTCCACACCCCAAAGAAATACTTCATTCATCATGTTTCATCAGTGAGTGTGCCATGCACACAGTAAACAGAGGATGTGGATGTTGGGAAACTTTATCTTGCACCCGACAGAAAGAGGCACCAAGCAGGATGCAAATATCTTTGCTTTCAGACTAAAACTAATTTGTCCTTTTCCCATCCAGTGCTCATGTTGTTTCAACAGCAGATTCACTGGCACCCATCTGAGGTCTTGGTTCTCAAATAAGGTGTGGTCAGGCATACTGATAAGTGAAAGCAGAGGAAAAATGTCAATGACCAACAAAAACTGGAACACTGAAGTCTATGTTTGGTTTATGTCACCAAGACATTAACATGCACCTGCACAGGCAGGTAGGCAACATGTGCACACGCTGCCGCTTACACACACAGATGGTCTGCTCATGAACAAACTAAATCCATTTCCTCTGCGGAGAGGAATTCCTCTTTACTACCCAATAGATCTTACAAAGTGCATGTGCAGCTGTCTTTCAAAGGGAATGGAAGATGGTATTCTGATGTTCACTGTGGTTTATTGCATGCCACACCCAAAACATCCCGTGATTAATGAAGAGTCCACAACCCTTTTGAATCATGTTCCTGGCTCAGATACTTTTTTTCCACTGTTAGACTAGGATAGCTGAATTTGGACATGTCCTTATTGCTCTTTATACCATAACCTTGAATCATTACTATAGAGCCTGCAGACATAGTAGTGATTTGACCCCCCCCACCCCCCCCACATTCTTGTGAATCATAATCTGTGAAGTGATGGCATTGTTTGATAGCATCGCAATCAGTGTTTAAAGAGATTATTTTAGTCTATGAACAGAAGTCATATTTGTTTTAGATACTAACTTTTTAGTGCAGGTTCCTTAATACTGACAGTACTTGGCCTCTTCATGAACAGGTCCTTTGTACTAGAAAAAAATGTACCCACTGATTGAATGAATTTCCTTGTTGCAGTGGGACTATAACAAGTACACATGACTCACCCTGCGCTGGGGGATGGAGAGCCCTTCGGTGCTGTCCCCGAGGAAGAGTTCCTCCCCCTCAGTGTAACTCCTTCGGTTCAAGCCTCTCCTCCACAGCGGGACGGGTGTCAAACCCTCACTCCTCAAGTCTGAAACACAAATCACAAACGTGGAGCATTAACAATGTGTGCGTGGGAGAGTTTTCTTGGGTGAGGCAGTTCATTCCTTTTAAAGTTTTTTGTAGAGCATTCAACTGCTTCTGAGAGACACTTAAGTATCAACTTTGTGCTGTTTTTATATTTGCACTTAGCTGAGACAGAAACACTTAAGTGTTTGATGAAACAACAGATTTCAGGAACATTTATTTGTTTGAAGCAAATATAATTAAATTTTTTTGTTTTGCACAAAAAATGTCAAAGTGGCTTTGTATTGTTGTGACAGAACTCTCCTTTCCACAGACGGGTAACACAACTAATTATACTAGGCTAAGCAAAGACTGTTTATTTGATCCTGGGTGATGTGTATGAGTTATATTTGTGTTGTGATATAGGAAAGTTAATATTAGTTAGTTATGATCTTCACAGTCTGTCTTCGCATACCTCTGTGACTTTTTCCCTAACTTGGCAGAAACACACACACAGACACACGCATAATCCTTCACCTAATTATCTCTGAACCTCCTCTACCTGTCGTAAAACACAGAGGGGGGTGGCTGTCATCTTCAAATTGGCCAGCCGCCATTTTGGAAGCACACAGACACACAGACACACACTCACATACATACACATACATACTCACACACATCTTAGTTTAGTAAGTACACCATTGGTAATTGGTGTTTTTATACTTTATTAAATTCATAATAAATGTTTTTCTTTCAAAAATGTTTTATCATTACTGTTGCATAAGTGAACTCTACACTGTCAAGAACTCCATATCCTTCAACTTAGCTAACTGGTAATTTGGGTTATAGTTATTAATTTAATTGTTAATCAGAGTTCCAAATTTGTAGTTAGTACTTTTGTGAGACTTAATCAATATATTGGCCATCTTTTCCCTTTCATTGAAGGGTTTTGCCCCAAGTTAACTTTAATCAATTAAAGTTATGATTAGGGCCCGAGCACTGACATGAAGGGTCAGGTGAAATCCTATTGAAATTGTAATGATTATGATTATGATTATTATTATTATTATTGTAATTATTATTATTATTCAGGCAAATTAATTGGCTTTTTGAGGGCTTTAAAATGCTCAAATTCTTACCAAAACTGGCAAAAAGTTAGAAAGTGGTGAAAATGTATGTAGAGAAATTTTCAATATGCTTCGAAAAATGGCTCAATGGTTACCCCCCTTGTACCAGGGCTTTCATCGGATCAACTTCAAATTTAGATGAGTGTCATCACAACAAGATGAAGATAAAAAGTTATTAAAAGATCGATTGTAATTCCCGTTAATTCCTTTCCATTGCCACAAATTTCCCGTATATTCCCGTTAATTCCCATGGAAAGTTTCCAATTTTGAAAATTCCCGGAATTTTGCAACCCTACACCTAATATGTCCATTCGGTTCTGATTGGCTGTATTTGTTTAAATATTTTGCTGCTAGACATCTGGTCAGAGCAGGTCTAGCAACAAAATGCCTCCATGTCTTTGAAAAGTTCACACATCGGCGACTCACAAACAAACACTAATTTAGCTCCAACCTGAAGCTTTTGTTGTCAAGTCTAAATATTTGTCAGCAAGTGGAAAATCGTATAATCAGCTTAAATCATCCAGAAGGCATGAATGGTTCTGCAATAAAGTGACGACTGAAATTAAACGTCAAGAAGTTCCTGCAGCCAGGGAGAAATTTACACTAGCAGTTATCATTCTGGGTATATTTGTGTTTTTCTTTATGAGGTTAAACAAGCCAGTCAAGGCAATTGTTTTTAAATCAATCAAGTAGTCCCTCAATCTAACAATTATTCTTCAGCTAATTTTTTGGGAGTATTTTTTATTTAGTTTAAGAATCCTTTGTTATCTCATCTATCAATAACTGCCACTGTGTTCTACAGTTAATGTTTCAACCTGTTTGACTGTGGCTCATACTTGAAAGTATTAAAACAAAAGTCTAGACATGTTGTTCTCTCTTCCTCCAGAAAAAAACTTGCAATGGCTAAACTGCAATATTAAACTGCAGTACTCTGAGTGGTACCTAATAAAGTGGTAACTAAGTGTGTAGACTGTGTATGTCAGAAGTGCAGCTTTCACTGTATGAAGAGATAAAACACACTTTGATTGGCACAGGCTGAGTTTATGTGGAGCCTTGTGTTATGTGTTTCTGTCACAAATTAGGAGCTTCTTCTTCTTCTTCGTTTGATTTGGTGGCAGTTGGCAACCATCGTACATTTCATATCAAATGTGACTAATATGGCTTGAACTAATTGGACATCAAAGCTACATGATATAAATGGATAAGATAATTCTAGATCACAGACACAGTGAGAGTATTTAAACCTTCTTGCCTCAACAAACTTCACCTTCCCTGAATCAACCTTCTGGTGAGTTGAATATTTTCCACCTGACACTTGTTGAATTAAGCTGATTAAATATGTTATAACAAACTATGTTATAATTTGAGATTGGTGGGAGTAAAATGCTGACAAAAGATAGTTTTATGTGTCATTTGTTGTTTTGTATTCAAATATATTTGACTAAGTATACAAAGTGGGCTCATTTTTATTGTGTACAATACATATGTTCATAGGGTCATAGGAGTATTATTTGTGCACAATATGTATTGGTCTGTAATTAACATTTGATAGAAGCAGTAGTTTTATTTTCAAATGCCTGAGCTCGATGAAGTGTCTGTAAACGTTTCTGCTACATACATGTGAACTGTCTGTGTGTGAATTCCTTCTTTTCCATTCTCCCCAAAGATCTGAGAAATCAACAGGAGAATTATTCCGTCACCATGTCTCAAAAGAGTGTGATGGAAATCAGTGTAGGATACCTGATAAGCTCCCCCACCATGCAGAGCAGCCCGAATCCACATCTCCGGCTGGAGCAGATCCGCCCCATTCTGAAACAGGTTTGTTGTTTAAACTGAAGTTCTTACATTAACTGCTTTGTCAGGTGAAAGGTGGATTTTGTCTCTAAGATTAGTTTGTTACAGTTTTTGTCAACTTAAGTTGTAACTCCCGTCAAAATGCATCTTCCCTCTCAAACTGCAGGTGTTTTTGTTTCAGTACTATGTTAAGTTACATAATATCCTTATAGACTTATAGCTGTATATGGGCATTCCGTTGTTCACGGTCTGGAATGAGGATGAGTTGGTCATTATCACACGAGCTGCACTGAAAACACTACATACACGCTGTGACTCTTTTTGTTCTTTTAAATCCACACACTAGTTTAAATGTTCAATGATTTCTACTATTTTATTAATGAGACAAACTAGAGACACTTCTTACATACATCTCAGTAATAGAAGAGCACCTGTTCGGACCAATCAGATTGTCAAGACGGGCTTTATACGATGATGGACAGATGATCAATAGTAACGTAATCAACCACGTCATCAAATTGCGCTTGGGTTGAATTCGTTTTCAACAAACACGCCTGCTGCTGGAGAGCTGAGATGTGTAGATGCTGCCATTGAGTATGTTTTAGAAGACATCGACAGCGCATTCATTTTGAAAGAGGAACAGAGAACGGAGGCGACGCCAAAGCACAGCGCTAATCCCTATCGCACCGGCGCTTGGCTGTTCACACCGGACGCTGAAGCGACACTGAACCGCCAGGCAGCGCTAATAATATCACCCATTGATCCAGTAGATTAAAAGCATATACTTACTTGTTGCTCCAACATTAAGCAACAGCGTCCCAACTTTTGTCTTTTTTGGTGTTGTCTTTATACAACATGTTCCGAGGATCATACAACTCACTGAACTTCTCCAATTCAATTATTAATTTAATGTCATCCAAGTTGAAGGACTGCTCCGCAGTTTTCTCCGTTAAATGTCGGGTGTCGAGGGTAAATTACGTATTTTCCACTCAAGCCTATGTGGAGAATATGTAGCCCCCCCCCCCCTCTCTTGTTATCTTCATCACTCCTTGTGTGGCTGTAGTGGATTGGCAGAGGGGGACATATAATAATGTCATTAGTAAAATTGGTAAAATTAAAACTCCAGGACAACAGAAGGGGAATTCAAAGTATGGGATGCATATAAAATATGTCATCAATATCGTTTAAAATCGTTTTTCAGTGTGTTTCCTGGAGCGATACGCTGGCGTCAAGCGCAAAAAATGTACTCGACGCTGCAATGATCGCTGCACGGCGCTTGGCAGCCTTGGCGCAGTGCTGCACTTCAGCCTCCGGTTTGACCAGCAAAAAAGTTTAACATGGGAGTGGATGGGAGCCAGCTGTTTGGATGTAGGCCTATCCGTGTGGGCTGATCGTGGTGGTGGTGGCGGACCCTGTGTCGCGTTGGCATTGGGTACGGGCGGTGTACCAGGACCGCGGCGGTGGCTCGTGGTGGGTCCTGGTGGGCGGCGGTGGACGGTGACTGAGGACTGGAGTGGCGTCTGGTCTGGATGGTGGCATATATTGTACTTCTGTCCGTCCTGGGAGAGGGATCCCTCATGTGTGGCTCTCTCTGAGGTTTCTACGTATTTTTACCCTGTTAAAAGGGTTTTAAGTAGTTTTTCCTCACTCTTGCCGAGGGTTCAGGACAGAGGATGTCACACCCTGTTAAAGCCCTATGAGACGTATTGTAATTTGTGAATATGGGCTATACAAATAAAATTTGATTGATTGATTGATACTTTGAATAACTTCCAGATACTTCAGTAAATTCACAAAAATCAAAACCAGTGTCTCTCAACCATACATCTGGAACAAAAACACAACAAAACCAGGTCTGACCTGGTAAATTGCTGCTTATTTTTCTCGGAACATTATGAGTCATTAACGTTTGGCTGATGGTTGGTAAAGGCGCACACACACACCCACACACGCACACACACACACACCGTCACACACATACGGCAAGAATAACATGAGAAGTGAACTGGGAGAGGAGTTGCATTAAAGACAGAAGGAAGATCTTTTTTTTAAAGAGCACAAATGGCTAGAGAACAGAGGAGAGGGGAGAGTGATGGAGACGTGGACGTGAGCCTTAGCTTGTTTGGTCGTGCGTTTGTGTGAGTGTGTGCGTGTCGGATGTGGTTGGGATGGGGGAACGTTACGGACAGTGAATCATAAATATCAGAAGCCTGTAAAACACTAATGAATAACACAGGGAATCAGATTGTCAAGGCGGGCTTTATACGATGATGGACAGATGATCATCACTAACATAATCAACCACGTCACCAAAGAGCGCTTGGGTTGAATTCGTTTTCAACAAACATGCCTGCCACTGGAGAGCTGAGATGTGTAGATGCTGCCATTGAATCTGTTTTAGAAGACATCGACAGCACATTCATTTTGAAAGAGGAACAGAGAATGCGGAGGCGACGCCGCGCCGTGCTAATCCCTATCGCGCCGGCGCTTGGCTGTTCACACCGGACGCTGAAGCGACGCTAAGCCGCCGGTCAGCGCTAATAATATCACCCATTGATCCAGTAGTATTCAAGCATAAACTTACTTGTTGCTCCAACATTAAGCAACAGCATCCTGTTGCGTATGGAAATCAAAGGCAGGAGTCGTCGTTCTCAAGTTAAAATTAAGCAGGTTTATTCAGAGGTCACAGGTCAGGAAAGTGCGATGTCAAGCAAATGATCATGCATGGACCACTGATCCTACACAGTAAGCTGCACAGGAAAAATGGCGCTTAGACAAAGTGCGCACATTGTTTATATATCGATATACTGGGCGTGACAGAGATTCTTGGATTGGTCGAGACTAGACGGAAGCTGCTGTATCTTACAAAGGGCAGTGCCTCATCCTCTTGGAATGTCGCGTGATGAGGATACTTTACGTGCACGCCATTGGGAAAATTCAACCGACCAGGTGTCCCACTACTGTGGCCTTGGCAAACAGGGAGTTTGCTACAGCGGACGGACACAGCCTCACCTCCCCTTGCTGTTGGTCCTCTGCCTTGTGTGTGTGTGTGTGTGTGTGTGTGAAGTGAAACTAAAAAAAAAAGGGTGCGAATGTGTGTTACAAAGTGTTGACTGTGCTACAGAGTGTGATGGTATGTGTATCTGACCACACGTTAAAGTGTGTGTATGTCAATAATCCCAACATTTGTCTTTTTTGGTGTTGTCTTTATATAACATGTTCCGAGGATCATACAACTCACTGTATTTCTCCACTTCAATTATTGATTTAATGTCATCCATGTTGAAGAACTTCGCTGTTTGCTCCGTTAAATGTCGGGTGTCGAGGGTAAATAACGTATTCTCCACTCAAGCCTATGTGGAGAAAACGTAGCCATGTTTTAAGGATGGATACATCGAACTCCCTCTTCATTCAAAAGTGAAAACATTACATATCTTCATATTTGAAAGTGTGGTCACTCCTACAAGACTGTACAGAACTTGTAGTTCTGACACATCATGAGAAGTTTTTATATATTAAAATGTAATGTTTTATTTTGATATTTTGCTTTTCCTATGTTTCAGGTAAATCCTAGGGTTTGTGATCAAAAAGTCTGACCTTTTATTTTTACAGAAAACAGCTGTTTGCTGTATTTGATGAAGCCCTAATTTCTAAACTTGCATACCAGAGGCTTGACCCAGGTCAGTCTCTGAACACCAATATAAAAGCAAGTTTCAGTCAAGTAGGGGCAAGGCATGTACGCACTGTTAATGGTCACTGTGACTTAATTACAGTTTTCAAAGCTGTATGTGTCACGTTTGTGAGAGAAGTGTTCATGTGCTAGAGGCCTGCTGAGGGGGAGAGAGAGCTGTTATGACAGACTGTGATATAAATCAGCACAGGCCTGTTTCTCTGTTTTTGTTCATCCCGTACTCCCACCTCTCCCATTAACATTTAAACACCACCACCACCTCTAATCACGTGAACTCACTGTTCCTGCTGCTCCTGGCACCATTATTTTGGTGTATAAACATATATACCATACAAACTTGGAGTGATCCTCCGTGAATTGCCTTTTCCACCCTAACCTTAACCCTCCAGTTCCACAAACCAAACAGAAACCATCTTCTCTTTTTCACTGTCTCTCACTCAACAATTTATCCTTTTGTTTCTATGGAAACAGTCCCAAAACATCTGAAGATGGTATGTGACAATGAATTCACCGCCACAGTACAACACTTAACAAAAGACAAAGAAGAACTTTCCACTTTTAAGAACCCAATCAGGGCCCCCCCTTCTCCCCTTACGTCTAAGCCTCTCCTCCAGATCCCGTTTCCTGTCCATCAGAGGAAGAAACGAGGCATTCCACAGTCCATGGAACATCATGTGTTCCCGTCAGGATGCCAGGAATTCCACCTTGGTCTCGCTCGAGTCATAATTTAATTTTCCCTGCGGGACTGCCGAGCTGTCGCTCAACACCGCTTTCTCAAGCAGCTCCGAAAAAAAACACAACGCGAATGATAACATTTGGTGGGGGAGATGGCCGTGTTCCCAAAATGACCAACATCACCTGGAGCGTGGGTCTGATGACAAGGTAAACACTAAGGAGGAAAAACATGTGAGGCCGCTCCGGGGTCAGGATGTGAAACTCTATCACTACTGAAGCTTTCTTAAATGACATAGCAGTTAGATCCATTTCAATAGTGTGGGTCTGTATTTGTTGACACATCCCACTGGAGCAGGTTATTAACTGCTGATGCTACTAGTAATTAAATGCTAAATGTTAATTAGGGTTAGTTTCACTGACCTCCAGGTCATTCAGCTGCGTTTCATAGACTCAGACCAAACAGGACTGTGTATCTCAGAGAAACAAAATCTATGACTCTGATGGGCCCAGTCCACCAAACAATGAATTTGTTACTGTATTTCTTCTAGGCTGACAGAGGCCTAGAACCCTAGTGTGTATTCACTTATCCCATCAAACTGCTCTCACTACACTTCCAACCACACATTCATCTTTGCATTTCTTAGCACTGCTTGTTGGTTTGTACTCCCTCAGACCATAATCTGTCATCCAACTTTAAATCCTCTGTCACTGAAGGAAAACTCCATCCACGCAACTGTGGTCTCAGACCTTTAGGAGTTTGGTGTAATTACCAACAGGAATGAGACCATTACACTTGTTCAATAATGTCTGTTCCATCAAGAGCAACTGTAGTGCTATTAATATTCCTCACAGACTGTACACAGAGAAAAGGGGTTGGCTTTTATGAACACAATGGGCGGCTGTGGCTGAGGGATAGAGTGGTCGTCCTCCAACCTGAAGGTCGGCGGGTTCGATCCCCAGTCTGACCCATCTGCATGCCGAAGTGTCCTTGGGCAAGATGCTGAACCCTGAATCGCCCTCCATAGAATAACAAAGTGCTGGAATAGATGCACTGTATGAATGTGTGTGAGAAAGGGTGAATGTAAAACTGTACTGTAAAGGGCTTTGAGTGGTCATCGTCAGACTAGAAAAGCGGTATATAAATACAAATCCATTTACCATTTTACAATAATTGAGACAAATATCTAATTTCTCACCCTGAAGATGTTGTTACTGCATGAAAAACAAATAGCAAATACTGTAAATGAAATTTGTGTTACCTCTCGTACTTGGAATGAGCTGTGTGACCTCGGGGATGGTGGACAGGTCGGAGAGGGTTCCACTGGGTGACAAACATTCACTTCTGGAGGGTCTCTTCTGAACGTGCTGGAAGCTGAAGCTGGCGGCTCCACAGCAGCAGTGCTGGTTGAAAAAGTCCTGTCCGGAGACAAGCCAACATTAACAAAAATGGCTAATCGTGATATTTCTTTACCTAGGAATCACTACTTTGTGAAGGAAAGTGGTCTCAGAGGGGGAACAAGCTACTTAATGCACATAATTATTATTTTGTTTTCATAAAATACTAATAAGCTTAGAGGTCAAAGCCAAAATGAGCATTTGTGGTACAGAAAAGAAATGACTGCTTGAAATTTGGAGAAAAATTAGCATGTGTGTGTGTCTGTGTGTATGTCTGCAAGCGTGTGTGTCAGTACACTGTATGTTCATCCTGTGAAAAAAAAAAGAACAATACAAATGACTGAGTCATTGTGTGACTGAGTCATCCCAGATTCGATCAAATTGAAGTTCACATCCTTCCACTCAAATTAAAAGGAAATTAAGTGAGGACAGCACTACTATACAAATCTCATAATAGTGAAAACAGTATTAATGAGCAGTGTCACGTGGGGATGATTAGAGGCAAAAGATGATGTTTTTTTTCTTTTCTCTCCTGTGTATGTAATAATGTTTTGACTGGTGTCGCCCAAAAGAAGACAAATACATAAAGTAACTTCTTAATATCCTAATTTTTGTGAAAACATTTCTCTTTCCCCGCTCTGCTTACTTTAACCTCTCTCACCTTTCCCCTGCTGTTGAGCTTCTAATGGGCCTCTATATCAACACAGCCAAGTTCATCCCCCACACATAGACACACACACAGACACACACTCACAACACGCACATGTTTTCCCTCCTGATATCAACACAGTTTTCTTACATAACCACTGCTCATTTACATTCTACAAGAGCATAGGGGAAGATGACGGCATGCCACAGTCATGCCTCATCATTTAGTTTTTGTTAAACCTCCAGGTATTCTGGGTTTGACCACAATGGCCCTGCCTGAGTTGTAGTATACGTGCTGGAGACATAGCAGAAGGGACATGAGAAAGTTTAATGTTGTATCTGAATCTAAGATCATTACTTCTTTAATTGGTCAGACCAACTACAATTTGTATTTGTAAATCTCAGCTGTACTTTGTGTTTTGTCAAACAAATACTGGAAAGCCACTGTCCAAATAAAAAATATGGTGAACATGGGGAATTTAATATGTGCCTGTCACATTAACCTTTAGCTACCAGTGTTTGTGACTCTCGTGGCAGCAGGCTGTTAGTCTTGTTTTATTTCAGGATTTTCCACAGCATTTATACTTCACCTTTTCCCTTAAATTGAGTGAGAGGCATTCATGCTGTGCACTGAGCTAAGAGGGAAATATGTATGATGTAAATCTTCAATACCTCATTTTCTGTGTTTCTAACTATTGTCACTTCTATTTTCAAGTGTAGAGTAGTCACTGCTTTTTGCTTGGCCTCTTCCTGCCTTCATGTATCCAGCTGTGATAGTGCTGCTGATGTGAATGCTGCACCAGATCAGTGTATGAAAGGTCCATTCAGAGCTGAGACAGTGCAGCAACTCAGGCTGCTCTCCTCTTCTTTTGATGTGTCGCTGTTGTCTCAAGTTGTGGATTTGCCACTGAGAATATCACAGCAGGGAATTAAACATAAAAGCCTTTGGACAGTAGCCGGTGTGGTCAATCATATTCATGCATTTTTCAGTCTTGATGTGGATGAAAACCTATTTCACATTATTTATTATATCTCATCTACATTTACAATATGAAACATGAATGTTATATATTGCTCCAGAGTTGGCTTAAAGCTACTTTGTAATGTAAAGGTACATTTTATTATAAAGGGTGCTTGAATGAATGAAATACGTTACACTGAGTCCTCCCTTTCTTATTTCTCTCTGTCCGACTCTTTGGCTTGGTTTTTTTGAAAGCTTTGAAGTCCTTGACTCCTTCTGGCTTCTTCCACTGCTCCAGTGTTCAGCTGTTCCGGCCTCTAAACCGCAAAACTGACTGCACCAGTGTCTGTCTCAGGATTTCTGAATTTCCTATTGTGCCAAGGTCTTTAACAATGAATCCTCTTGTTTAGAGATCCCTGTATATGATATATTACAATACAGCCCACAAATCAGACTGGAATTCTGTTGTGCAGCAAGTGCTTTTTCAGTAATTTCAACATCTAGTTACAGCGCTCTTAAGAAAACAAAATGTTTTGCTGTCAGTGACCTTATATCTGTGTATTTGGAAAGTGACCTTGTTCACATGTGTATAATTGAAAAGGTAATACAAGTAGTCTATAATAAAAGTAAAAGCATAATTTAGATAGTCCTCTACATGCCCACATCTCTCAAACTCTGCACATCTAGTTTGTGACACAGGCTTTCAGATATAATTTTAAGACCAAGCTGAGATAAGCAGGTAAACCATGAACAGGGGTGACGCCCCAGGACGGCAGTTCTATTGCTTGTTCATATTAGACCCCTACCCTGAGAATAACACAAGTGAAAGAACATCCACTCACCTCTTTGGTTTTTGTCATCCTACTGTCTTTTTCCAGCCCACAGATCTGCCTCTGCAGCCGGAGGTTGGTCTCCTGCAGCTGGCCGATCTTCTCGATGAGCTGGCAGATGTGCTCCAGGTAACCAAGGCCTGAACCCAAAGGGTTGGAACTCACGTCCTGTGCCTGTGACAAACAAATGGCATGCAAGTTAGTCAAGTTATCAGGATTAAGCTAGAAAAAGGAATTATTCCCCTTCTGGAATTGCATTGTACATTTTGTACGTATACAGTACTTGCACTGGGATTTTGACTGACCCTGCCTGGGTAAGTAGGCCGGTAGCAAGTGACTTTAAGCCAGATGTTACACTCCGTGCTGTGGAACAGCTGGTCTATGGGCGCACATTTAAAAATAGCTCTTGCTTGACCTGCTCTAGGTAAATATATGTTTTGGTGTAGCTTGTTTTATAGCTCTTGGGTCATAACACAGTCAACAGACATTTCACCAAAGTTAACCATGGTGTTCCACAGGGCTCTGTGCTCGGCCCAATTTTATTCTCATTATATATGCTTCCACTAGGAAACATTATCAGTACACACTCTGTAATTTTCCACTGCTATGCGGATTACACCCAGTAATATTTGTCAATAAAACCTGAACAAAGTTATCAATTAACTAAACTTCGAACATGTCTCAAGGACATAAAAACCTGGATGACCTGCAATTTTCTCTTATTAAACTCAGACAAAACAGAGGTTATAATACTTGGCCCCAAACACCTTAGAGATGCATTATCTAATGATATAGCTGTGCTAGACGACATTGCCCTTGCTTCCAATGAAACAGTCAGGAACTTGGGAGTGATCTTCTATCCTGATTTATCCTTTAATAGTCACTTAAAACAAATTTCTAGGACCGCTTTTTTCCACTTGCGTAATATTTCAAAAATTAGTCACAAAAAGATTGTTACATCGAGACTGGACTATTGTAATTCATTATTATCAGGCTCCAGCAGTAAGTTGTTAAAGACTCTACAGCTTGTCCAAAATGCCGCAGCACGTGTCCTCATGAGAACAAAGAGAAGAGTCCATATTTCTCCAATATTAGCATCGCTACACTGGCTTCCAGTTAAATCTAGAATAGAATTTAAAATTCTCCTCCTCACCTTCAAGGCCCTTAATAATATAACGCCTTTTTACCTTAAAGAGCTGTTAGTACCTTATAAACCCGCTAGAGCACTCCGCTCCCAGAATTCAAGCCTACTTGTCGTCCCTAATTTCTCTAAAAGTAGAGTAGGAGCCAGAGCTTTTAGCCATCAAGCCCCTCGGCTGTGGAATAATCTACCACTTTCAGTTCGGGAGGCAGTCACCATCTTTTCGTTTAAAAGTATGCTCAAAACCTTCCTTTTTGATAAAGATTATAGTTAGAGCTAATTAGTGCGCCAGAACGTTACTTGTTCTATTTTATGACACATGACACACGGAGCTTCTCTTTCCAGCTTCTCCTTCCTCTTCTCCATCCCTATCCCCTTTCCCCGGAATCCCTTTGCTTTATCACCCGCAGATCCAGGGCCTCTGTGGCCGCACCATGGATTGCGGTTTGTGGATCGCGCACCGGGGGTCGCGGAGTTGGGTCCAGTGTGGCGGATTCTGAGTCATGTTGGCTGATCGTGGTGCTGGTGGCGGACCCTGTGTCGCGTTTGGCATTTGGCACGGGCAGTGGACCAGGACCGCGGTGGTGGCTTGTGATGGGTCCTGGTGGGCGGCGGTGGACGGTGACTGAGGACTGAAGTGGCGTCTGGTCTGGATGGTGGATCGTGGTCTAGATGGTTGCTGAGCATGGACTGTGCTTGCAGCGGGACTGCTTGGCATGTCATGTTGGGGTTGTCCTTCGGGATGTCTACCCTCATCAAATGCTGCTAGAGACTTTGATTATTGATGATGTTCTCCTACACGTGGTATCTATTGCACTTCTGTCCGTCCTAGGAGAGGGATCCCTCACATGTGGCTCTCTCTGAGGTTTCTACAAAGTTTTACCCTGTTAAAAGGGTTTTTTAGTACGTTTTCCTTACTCTTGCTTTGGTTTAAGGACAGAGGATGTCACACCCTGTTAAAGCCCTATGAGATGAATTGTAATTTGTGAATATGGGCTATACAAATAAAATTTGATTGATTTCTTTGATTGATTCATTGATTTCTGCTTCCAACTAGATTTTAAGGACTGACATAATGTCATTTTTATAGAGATGTTCCAGGACTCAATTGGTTTGTGTCTTAGTGTATCATCAAGAATCCTATTCCCAGGAGGTGCAGATGTTCACGTTTTTCAGCAAAATGAAAAAAGGGAATTTTGAGCAAATATTTATCCATTCGGCAACATTCCTAAAAGGGTCCCAACAAAAGCAGGATGTGAGCTCAGGTCAGGGTCTTTCTACCCTCTTTCCTGTACTGCTAACACTGAAACTCCAGTCAGGCAACTGGGAGGCGTGATGGAAACACTGGCCAAACAATGGACAAGCAGCCACAACATGCTGGTGGACTGACATCACTCATTTCCTCTGATGCACAAACCTCCTGTAGGTCACACAGGCTCTTGACCATGAACCCGTTCCCATATGGCACCTTGGATACTTTTGATTGCTCTAGTTATAAATGCTCTGACATATTTAACATAAAACTTTGAAATGTTACTTAGGATTTTCTGGAATTTTTCTTTTGTGCGAAATTGGTATTAGTCAATATTTTTATATTGATAATAGGTCAAGTCACTGTAAATAATATGAATGGGTTGCAGTTATTTTTAAAGCTTTTTAGCTTCATCTTCTAGCTCATTGTTTTGCTGTTATAGCACAGTACTGTTTTGGTTAGTTCTCACCATTCTTCTTAACCCTTTGTTCTTCAGAACCAGGCAGTGTTGCAGAGTAAGAAACTGTGTACACTACCTGTTGAGCACCAAAATAACAGTCAAAGTCAGAGACATGTTGATAGCAAAAATTCATCTGCTCCAAATTCTGGTCTAGATCCATAAAACAGTGTTTTGGCACAACAACCCAATAGCACGGAGGATCTGCTAATCGATGTGGACCATTTTAAAGCTGTTCCCACAAGCCTGGCCAACAACTGCTTTCATTCTGTGAGGTCCATGATGTCTTACTGTCATGACCGACTCCTCAGTGTGCACAACCTGTATCTGGACCACTCGGGATGGGACATGGCAGACTTACTACTATGAGTCAGGTTCAAAGGGTTAATATAATATTTGGCAGGTGGATTTCCTCGTCTGTTGACTCCTCAGAACCTCTTTTCTTCATTCAGGCTACCAGGCCTCCAGTAGTTTATCGGTGGCTTATTTAGATAAGGCCCTTCCAGAAGATGACCCTCACTTCCTCAGGGGTAGTTGTTGATGGGGGGGGTTAGAGATTGGGGAGGGGGTGGTCTATCAACAGAGGCTGCTTTGGTTGAGACTGTGACATTATCAGGGCTGAGACTGATCTTATCCATGGCCCCACAGAAACCAGTGAGTGATCCACGGCCGGGAAAGGAGAGTGGGATTCAGGAATGCCCTCTTTTGTGTGCACAGGCCAATTTTAAAGAGGAGAAACACACAAACAAACACACACACACACACCCTGCTGTACTTCCTCTGGTTTCCGGTGATCCCATGAGTCAAGGGGCAATAATGTCTAACATGAGAGTATGACTGCATGTGAAAAGTTGCGTGTATAGCACAAGAATGAATAATTCTAGAAAGATGCAGTGAGTTCCGGTGTGTGCTTGATTTGGCACGAAACATTGTATGCAGTATTGTTTGAGGAGAGAATTAGTGGCTGACGTCAGTGATCCCAAGGAGGATTGATCACTGAGGTGAAGATCCCCAGAGTAACCAGTGGAGCATCTCTACCACACGCAAATCAACTCAAGTCCAGTGGGAATGAGAGATTGTTGGTTTTGGAAAGTCACCTAGTGCGGTTTGAGGAGACTTTTGAAGCTTAACACTCATTGATCAAGCACTTTGGACAGAGTATGAAGAGTACTAGTATTCAACAAGTTTACCTATAAATCAATTGATTTATAGGTAAACTGGCCACAGGTCAGATAGGTTGTGTAATCCCTCGAGGAAGTTCTGGGTCAACTCTTGGTTATTTTTCCCAGTTGGAAATGCCTGGAAGTACCTTCAAAGGAGTCCTTTAGGCAGATGCCCAAGTATCTTTTCTCTATGGCTACAAAGACTATAACAGGTTTCACTGTAAGCATTGTCTTATGATTTCTTTTTTTCCCTCTTTCACATTTGAAACAAGAGCAAGAGTAGTGAAAACATCTAAGATCCCTACGGGAACAGAACCTCTTCTGCCCCTTCCGTGTAGATGTTCCCATTATCTTTCTCGTATTCAAAATACTTTTTCCTAAACATGACAGTGCTGGATAGGAATGAAGCCGCAGATGTGTGTGGAAGGAATAGGGAGGAAGGTACATGCAGGTCACGTACGCTGCTTCTCCCAGCCAAACACACACGCAGATAGTGTTTCTGCCTCACTTTGATGCAGTTTATCTTTCACAGTAGTCAGGCAGGAACTGGAAGACATTGTGACATGCTGTTGTTCTTCTGAATTTTAGGTTTTAACAAGATTTTATTAATCTTAGTGGTATTTTTAAGAACTACAATATTTTTGTCTGTGAAATAGGTTTTGCACAACTGAAATCTATAAAATGCAAGGTTAGATTATTGAAGTTGATTTTGGGGATTTTTTTCTGGCACTATTTAGACTCTCAAATACAGTGGTTAAAAATTAAACATAGTACAAATGGGATTTGTGAGTTTTGTTTTGTTGGATACTAGAGCAGTTAAAAGGAGCTGCAAAATTGTTCCCTGTTGTTGTGTCGGTTAAAATGCACTTTATAGTTGAAACTGCTGAAGCCTCACAGTAACTCCAGCTGAACTTTAAGGATCAAATTTTTGCATTTTCATTTTCATCTTTTCATGAAGGAATGTAATACTTGACTGATGACCGAAGAAAAACAAGGAGAGAAGTTTGAACTCTGTCGTGTGTCTCACCTCTGCATTCCTCACCAAACACTGTGTGAAGTGGGTGTTACAGAAAGCGCGTCTGTAGCTGCAGAACTGTGCCCTTAGATGGTCGAGGGCCTACATTAAACCTGCACTAATTCCTACCAATAACCTACTGAACCCATAAACACGAACGGTTCACGTTCACACTTGTGTGTTGTGCAGCTGAGGAATTCAAGTAAACCAGAAGCGTCCAGGCTTCAGATTTTTATTACATTTCACACTAGCGCTGATGAAGTATGCTTTGAAAATGAATACCAAGTGTGAGATCAAACACGCAGCTAAACAGGTCCATATGATCACTATTAATGCCTGATGTTGAAAATATGACAGTATGCACTAGACATCCAAAGCATCTGAGCCTTTAGATTTTCTGATTATAAAATATTTTTTTGTTCTTTCTAATGACAGACAAAGGAGCAGAGTTGAAGAGAGAGAGAAGGCATGTGAGTGAACACAGAGAAAGTCTGTAATATTCACATATTTGAATCTAGCATCTCTCTGAGGCCGACTACAGTGTCCCATTTAGCTGGTGAAGGAATAACATTATTAGCAGGGGTGATAAGTGATGATTATAACGTTTGGGGCCACACCACCATGCTGCCAGTCAGCAATGCACTCCTAGGGTCTGGCATGCTGGGCTCCCAAAAGCTGCCGCTCACATGCCATTACTGTACCTCACAAGGGCCCCAGGGACCTATCAAAGAGCCTTTATCTGGGTAAAAATGTGAGTAATTCAAGATATTTGACACCTATTTGATTCATCCAGGTCGGCCCCCAAGCGCAGGGCTTGGAAAACAGGGAGGGTCCAGATGAGAGGAGCCCGCGGCGGGCGACAGTATCGCTAGAAAAAATCTCTGTCCCCCAGCACAGATGAACAGGTGCTGTATGACATGTAGGTCCTGAAGAAAGCGGCCACGCACTGTAACACATGCCCCTCCCGACCACACTGCCTCTGTCTCGTGAAGGCTCTCATTTTTTGGTGCCGGCAGAAATAAAAGCCTTGTCAAGAAAGATATGTTGTTTAAGTTTGACCAAGTGCCAAATGTTACACATTAGGTTATCTTTAAGGAATAGAGTTGATCAAAATGTACATTAAACCTTCATTTAGTATCTTTTCTACAGTTACTTCTCCAGGTGAAAATTGAAGGCTGCACTGGCCTGTCATTCTAAAAGCAGCCGGTAATGAAAGACAGTCTCAAGACTTGACTCTGATGTTTTCAGGAACTTCAAACAGGTGATTATGACTTTGCAGCTTCCACAGATGTCAGGTGCTCTCTCTGTAGAGCCCACTTTGTTCTCTCCTCTTGGATGTGAATAAGCAAATGCCTCTCTTTTTTTCCTGTAACATGAATGAGGCATGCCCGCACAGGTCCTTATGAATGAGTACAGTCACTGTTTGTCATTTCCTTGGCACAGGAAGACATAAAAGCACAGACACAGCTCCACAGCTACATTCATTTTGTTCACCTTGTAACTTGAAGAGAATATCTGAGAAATTGAAGGGCCCCCATGTGTGAATCACACCAATAAACATGCTCTAGAAACTGCACTCACTCTCTGAACCCTTATTCAGTTGCAGTAATGTAATTACCTGGAGCCATAGAGGCGGTTATGGTTTAAAGTTTAACATGATAGAGGCCAGAAAAGGGATTTTCCTCAAGTATGAGCACACACAAACAGACACATCACACACACACACACACACACACACACACACACACACACAAAATCACACAGATAACTGTATTGTCCTGTACTGTTTGACTCTGTGAAGTTGTTTTCAGTGATTGAAGTGCAGTGTTTCATCCTGAAATCACTAGCGGTGACAGCATCTATGTGTCTATCCATCGAAGAGTGTGCTTCGATGGAAAGTATTACTAAAGCTTCCCATGTTTTTATGGAAAGGTATTCATATTTATTGGCAGGAGTAAATTCACCCTGGACCTCATGAGTTGAGACAAAATGTAGCTGTAGGAGTTAAAAAGGGTCAGGAAGACAAAAAGAGGAAATATTGTAGAAGCAAAGGGACACTCTACTTCAGCACAATTGATTACTGTTCAGAAAAGCTTAATGTATATTTGACATAATTTAGAATTTCCGGTTTATTTTCGTGACCACATTAGTTCTTAAATAACCACAATTCACGCAAATCAAGTGAAAGGACAATTTGCCTGTACACCAAATCTGAATTTTGTCTTCACCATATAAAATTACCCTATTATGTGTGATATTGGATGCACAAATGTTTTATCCAAAAAAAGTTGAGGTGAACATTAAGACTAGATGTGCTCCCTGGGGTGGATACAGACTTTAGCAGAAATATTACGTAGCCTTGCTACCAAGGCAGTGGAGTATGTGGCTAGAGAGAAGAACATCTGAGCTACCTTGCTTATTGTGCTTAACTCCCTGTACCTGCCTCAGTATGTGCAGAAAATGGATGGGTTAATTCATGGATGTTTAGACATGTTGTTTTTCTTACCTCACTCAGTCTGCAGCATTCATCCATGTACTCCTCCAGGCTGTCACTGGTGGCACTCCTCCTTATTGGCTCTGACTGTAAGTCACAGCCCAACATGCCATCACAGGTTTCTGTTGAGAGTTGATTACTAGACCTCATATCCTCTGAGCAGGTCCTCTCAGTTGCTGCCCTGGTCTCCTCAAGATGTTCAGACAGCTCATCTCCTTCAGGACTATCTGCTGAAGCCCTACTCTGGTCTCTATCCACATCCTTATCCATGTGAAGTTCTGCTGTCACAGCAGAAAAACAGAGTTCTTCTGAGTGTATGAATACACTGTCCTGTGTATTCACTGTTGTACCCAAACTGTTATCCACCGAGTCCTCTGCCTGTTTAATCTCAGAGCTCTGTGCATGTCTGACTAGTTTATCAGGGAGAGTGGTAGTGTCAGAGTTTAAGTTGCAAGAGGAATCGCAGGAGGACTCTCGACTGTGAACCACAAAGCTCTGCTCGGAGCCTGTTGGGGTGGATGGAGAGTTAGCGCCACTTGGAAGATCCACTCCAGAGTCCTCTGATTCAAACTTGTATAACCTCTGCAGCTGAGAGTCTGAGAAATGGGCAGGCAGGTAGTCCGAGCTGGTTTCAACCTGAGGCTGTCCAGACTTATCGAGGTGGGGATTCACCTCTGGGGCTTTAGTGAAATCCGATACGTCCTGTACAGAAACTGATACTGTAGACATTGTGGACGTAGAGTCTCCAGACATCAGGAGCCTCTCATGGAAGTTACTGATGAGCTTCATTTTCGTCAGAACGACCTTGCTATCCAATACTGCATCTCTGTCTCCTTTCCCTTCAAAACAGATAAAGAAAGAAAGATTTATTTGAGCTGTGTCATATGAGTCTGTCCATCAACATGACACTTTCATAATATGGTTCGACACCAGCATGGCCAAGGTTTGGTAAATGTATTACCCAGTGAGAGTTGGATAGGCAAAGGTCGCGGCTTAAAATATCTTCTAAAATAAGATTTGGGTACTTCGCTGGCATTGTTATAAATGTGGTTTGAGCTGAAAAAATATATATATAAAAAGTTAAAGTCCCAGACGATACACCCCTTATCATTCTCTGTTGACTCCACAGAGACAAGCCTCAAAATTCTTAAGGTCTTTGGTCATGAACACAAAATGTAGTCATTTTTCTTTACTGAAGAGACTGGATTGCCAATTTATATTGTTATCACATAGCCTCAAATGTCTCTAATAAGTCTCAAACAAAACAAAAGGCCTTGAAATACCTGAGCTAGAGCTGAAATCTAGTGTTCTTTGGGGTTGCAAGAGTGTGGATTTGCTTGATTTATAATAGCCACCTTATATAATAGCTGGCCACTGTAAAACTATAATTGATTTTAAGGGCTTTTTTAAGAAAAGACCGTAGACATGCTGGTATTTTAACCATTCTTTCAGTTGACATGTGCTGGGTTGGATCCAATCTTTAGACCATCAATGGCCTTCATGGATATCACATAGTACATCTACAGTGACATAACTGGAGTGAAACAAGGGGACTGACATTTATGTTATCCTTCTATTTGACTCAAATACCACAGGATCGGTACAATTTGTCATTGCATTCGACCTGAATGTGCAGCTTTGATCTGAAGCTTTGGTTAAGACCATGACAGGGAGCAGTCATATGTATCCTCTCCTCTTTCTCAGTGTGGGCAATTTGATGCATGTAGCTGTCAGTCAAATTACATTTTCCTTCCTTGAATCCTTTGAATAGTAAGAGCAGAGACAAAAATGTATTCCCTCTTTCCCCCACAAAGGAGATGCAGGGGCCCTGATTGAGATTGAGGGTTGCTAGCAAATACTTGGAATAAACCAGCAACTAAGCGCCATTTTTGAAAGAATTCTAGAGTGTTAGATCACACCCCAGCAATAGGGGAGGTTGGGTGCCTTCCTGCAGGGTGAAGTACAGATCTTGCCAAAGCAAATATGAGATTAACTTTTCTTTGAAGCGGCAATACTTTTATACTCTCTGAGCAGAAGTTTGAAGAAGGGAAACCGAAGCATGTTGTGTGAATTTGAATTAAAACAAAAGTTTTTGTCTTAGTCGTAGCAGGCAGAGCACAGCTGTAATAAATATATACAGAGTTGTCATGCTTATGTCTGCTAGATGATGTCCTCTTCCTTATTTGTGGTTTAATTAAGACAGACTGGATGTTGAGATTGTGATGGGTAGAGGCCTTCCTGCATGATGCATGATTCACAGCTTAATAGTCAGAAACAGGATGTCAGCTGATTGGAAGTGATTTGAGGTATTTGTACTTTGATGTAATTTGGCCCAATTGAAAATGTCAAAGTGAGAGATGGAATAGTTTGATCAAATATAATGATCAAACTATATTGTTTTTATAGGTTTATATACAGAAGCATTTCCTTTGAAAATATCCTGCTTTGATTTCGAAGTCCATCACTTAACAGAACAGCAACACATCCACAGTTCCCCCGAAGAGGAGGAGGAGGAGGAGGAGGAGGAGGAGGAGGAGGAGGAGGAGGAGGAGGAGGAGGAGGAGGAGGAGGAGGAGGAGAAGGAGGACGGTATTCCAGGAAGTGAATTTAGTGAAAAGGCAAATTTTGTTTGTTAACTTTTAGATCGAATCAGGGACACTGGGTCTTCGTTTCTCGAAAGTGAAAACTTTTTTTTAATCGTTTGAACCTAGATAGATACCTTTACTTGCAAATGAACAAAAGCACCATGGCTGTTACTGGGTTAGACTATGGTACTATTATCACAGTGATCTATATTTCCATCTTCTCCTGCCAACAACAAGTTGCCTCCACAGCTAAATACATAAAAGTGTTATCACACCAGCACAGAGATTCCAGCATTTTGGAAATTATTTCTCCATTCCAGGCTCTTTCTCTGCTACTTTGTGTTTTAAAGAAAAATGCATATTTTCACAATCATGTTTCAGGCTCCATCAGATTATTCGTAGTAGTGGAGCTCCGTTAATTATAGAATTTTACAAACTTGGTTCAAGACAAAAACAAAGTGTGAGGCATTTTTAAAGCTACAGTGTTGTCACACATGGATCATATGTGTCTAAAAGCACTTAACCCAAACTCTGGTCAAATTATTCCGTGAACATCACTTAAAAAGAATCATAACCATAATCCTTACAGCAATTTTTCTATTTCTAGAAGCCTAATTATCATCATTAATATAATATTATATTTACAATGTAGTAATAAAAAAAAACTATTTTAGCAATTGATTCCCAGTGGGATTTAAAACTGTCTTAACTAATGTATTTCCAATACAGTTAGTGTTGTGATTTGCTGAGCTCTTGTTTGAGTGTCGTGCTACAGGAGGAAAACATAACTCCCAAAATAAATCCTCTTCCACGTAGGCTAGAAAACACATTTCCTGTTTTTGCCAAAAGCTGGGAAAAATAGTTGAAAGCATGTAACCACATTTCCATTGTGGCTTCAGCCGGTCACAACTAAGGCGTAATGTTACCTCACTGTATTTATGTCTTCACGAGCATAAATTAGTGTTTACTGTCTCTTGAGCAGTACCTTCAAGCCACTCAGAGCCAGTGTTGTGTTCAGTGATTTACATTCAAACAGTAGGCATTAAAAACAAATTCAGCTGATAGATGTAAGAGACTTATATGTTAATTATCTGTTAATTTAATTTTCAGATTCTTGCTGTTGTCCCCAGAACACTTTTGCTCTGATGCATTTATACGAATGATTTTCAGAGTTGAACTGCTCAACAGTTGTCCTGGTTTGTTGTTCAGCAAAGGCTGAGGGCCCAGGAACAAAACCATGTGCTTAAGCTACATGTTATATTGGAATCAATTAATTTGCTGAAATTAGGAGACTCGCTCACTCAGGTCAAGTAAATTTTTTGGAGAATTCTACCAATAAAAAAAAGTGAAAGGGTCTGAAGACGTCTTGAAGTCAAATAATGTTAGAAAACAGTCTGGTTTACTCTGACATTAAATTCACAGGCTTAATCTGATCTCTTTAACTCTTTTCTTCATTACATAAAGGGACTCACTTCATTATGAAAGTAATTCCTAGCTCAGAATAGTTGGCTGTATAAACTGTCATTGTCATCAATGCTGTCTCTGTGTCCACATCCTCTTTTATTCATTAGTACCATAAACAAGATGCAGATACATTTTCAGTGACAAAACAGCTAAAAATGTCACAACAAAATGTTAAATCAAATTAAAATTATCTAAATGACTGATGTTGATTTGTAATCTCTATGGAACCAAATGCCATTGTTTTTTACCCAACTTGTGACTCCATCCTGTCTTATTTTGTTTTTTCTTGCCCTGGCGGACCTGTGAATTTCCAGCAGACAGTACGGAGAGCAGCATGACTTTAATTACACAGTGAAGTCATCTCATCCAACTCAGCTGTGTAATCTGAGTCCTTGCTATTGTGATATAATCTCTGTCCTTCCCCACAATCCTTCCCACACAAACACCTTCAGCTGGACAGGTGTTGCCCTGATCCAGCTGTTCTCATACCTCCCAAACAACATAAACACATGGCTATCCTGTAATTGTCTCCGCAGGCTGACTCAGCCTATTTCCACAACATATAATTACCAACAGTCCACCTCCCCTCACCCTCTGCCTCGCCCCAAACTCATCCTAAAGCCTCATTACAGACTAACAAATGTCCTTGAGCCATTTCCCATCACATTCCAGGCAGTGCGAGTGTTCTCATTCAACTCAGTGCCTCACAAGGTCAGAGTTTTCAGAACTAAAGGTGAGAAAGGAGAGTAAGTGGAGTGCCCCTTTGCCCTCTCTCGTGCCTTGGGCTTGGACAGCATGAGAGCCTATTTGCTGCCTAGATGGTTGGAGGAAAAACACCACCCTCATGCAGGGGTTAACAGAGGTCAGTGAGTGTTTAGGATAAAAAAAATACATTATTCATGCAAGGTTAAAGTCTTCATATAGGCCATAAATGCAGCACAGGTGTAAAATGTACAGTCAGGGTGAGGGAGGTGAAACTTTCTTTTAGATTAAATGTTTACATCATGTCACATTAAAGAGAATCAATGACTGTTTGGGCTATTGGGAAGAACTACTGCCTGTAGTGTGAATCAGTTTATAGAGCCTTTTGTAGAGTTTGATAAGTTCCTTCTGTGACTCAGTGTCAGTTAAGTCGGAAAAAGATTAGGAGGTTTTGGAGTCTAATTCTGTTCCTATTGCTGGAGTCAGATATTCCTGCTCCAGAAATTGTGGTGCACTTAAAAAAGCAAACAAAAAATAAAGCAAATCCAGGAACAATTCTTTAGTTTTTTTACTGAGACCTGGGCCTTAGAATGCAGCTCATCTAATGACCAATAGATGATTGTTCCAAAATACTAGTCATTTGTTTCCTCAAATAAATCCAAGGTAGCTGAGGCTCACATAAAACAGAAGTTCAATAATAAGGGTATATCAGCAGACTGACATCACCCCTTGTGTCTGTGTTAAATATGGACCTAGAGTCAGGACATGTTTGGAGTAGCTTAGTGTAAAGACAGGAAGCAGGGAAAACTACTAGCTTGTCTCTATGACTCTAGTAAAAAATAGGCCTATCAACACCTGTAAAGCTCAGGCTCTATCCCAGCAGTGAAGTCCATTAACAGGAATGTAAAAACAATAATTTAGAGGGAGTTACATGCTGGAACTATTCTGTTAAAGCCAAGAGATCGGACCTGGATTACTGCAAAAGTATCGCACAAGCTGTTGCTGCATAGTTCTCCTATGTGATGAGTCTGAGAAGCATTTTCCACCAGGGAGATAAAAGGGTTACAGAGTAATGATGGCGATAGGTTTACCAATTTTATATTTCCATTGTACTAGTTACACAAAAAGAAGATGATATGAACATGAGTGAAATCCCAGTCACTTTAGTCAATGTTGTTTTACAGTCCACAGTGGTTGGTTTAATAACACATCGTGATGACCAGTCACATGAGAGCCTTTGGGTAAATACTGAGCTCTTCTGGCCTCCTGGATCCTGAACACAGGAGGTCATAAACAGGCTGAGACAAGCCACCTATTTTTACAGCCCATGTGGTTTATGATTATTTCAACTCCTTGTTCACACTTTGGGACAGGCAGTGGTCAAGACTGACCGCTTATCTACCGGAGGAAGGAGCTTTGAGTGGTCGAGCCAAGTGGTTGGCTATTGTTTTGGGAGGGTTAGCACACGATGTTGAAATGTTGTTTGTTATTTCTGCATTAAATCGATGCAAAAAATACTTTAGACTTGTTAATAATGATGTTACAAACTGATTATTAATAAGTTAAAAATGCTTATTGTTCCCTGTCACTGAATCAAATCTGGTTCACGGTTCACTTATTAAATAATTCAAACATGAGGTGACTGAGGTTGTAGGATCAGGTCAGCTGTGAATCATTGGAGTATGATATCCTTCTACCTTACAATGTTAGTTTTTTCATTAATGATGCAAGGTTCATTTTGCATGCATTTTTGCATTTTTATCAATATTTAACAGTGTCCAGCACTAAGTAATTTTATTTATTTTTATAATTTTTTAGAAAGAGTCACTACATGAAACACCATGACACACATCCTCATGGGAGGAATATACAGAGATCAAAAATAATGTATAATTATCTAAAAATATTTACAAAAAACTGGTTAAATTTTTTATAGATAAATGTAGCTGCAAATTATTTTCGTTGACCGAACAAACGTATGCTACTGAACATTCCATAGTTGACTTTCCAATGTGAATGGGGTCATTTCCCTGCAAACAGCATCACAACACAAGATACAATCTCTGTGCTAACTTTCCAGAGTTGTAAAATCATGTCTCACAGTATTATTAACCTCCTAAAGCACCATGCTTTACAATCTGATCAACTTCTTCTCAAGACCGCCTCTATGGACTGTAACATGCTCCTTTCAGCCTGGTAACCATCACACAGTATGGAGCAGGGGGCTCTGCACTGCTGTACTGAGGTTATGGATTGTTCATTTGTCTGTGCTCCAGTGGGGAGCGTCACAGTGATGGACTGCGATTGTGTCCAGAATGGGTGGGTTTCACTCAGCCTGCCGCCTGCTGAGTACTTAGTGAAACTCAGTTCAATAATATTTTGCTCACTTTATTTGCTGAAATCACACCCAAACATACATTGAATCACACATTTCCCTTTATTCTGTTTTTTGTCGTCTTTCCACTTTTACAACATTTACATTATTCAACTACCTAAAGTTTTTTCACAAAGTAGCCTAAAGAAAATGAAATGAAATATTTTATGGTTATGGCATTAATGTGTGTGATAGAGTAAAGATGAATGACCTGCTCTATAATCCACAAAAGCTAATAGGTAGCCTAAGCTAACAGCTGGAATGTCTTTACAGCCATCTGAGGGCTGATTCGTCTACATTCCCAAACTGGGAACATGTTCTGCACTGTCAAACCCACATTGTGCACAGATCTGCTTGTACATTTATGTGCAACAACCACCACACTGCTGCTACTGCAAAAACGTTCCAGTGAAGATCAAACTTCTCCCTCTGCTAATGACTCCCTCAGAACCATGCGTTCCTGCCAGTCCTCCCCAACTGTCTCCATTCAAATCACTGGTGGATCAAACCAGGGCAGAGAGCACGTCTCCACTTCGATCCACTGTTAAAAAATTAGGCAAAAATATCCCCGGTACGTGCAGCGCCATCTTTCAGTGGTGACAGCATTTGGACCCAGAGTATTTGTAGACATGATTGGTGGAGTGATGTCAGAGTTCCACTGATACAGCCATGTGATCAGTGACGAGCCAGTCACAGCTCTCAATGATATTTCTAATCTTGTATAGCAACAAATAACAAATTAAAGCCAAACCAGACATACAAACCAGTGTGATAAAAAATACCTATCATGATGTGAAATGTAATGTGTACTTTGACTTTTTAGTTTGGTCCACTCCCAATCTGCTAACATGGAGGAGGCAGGGTATGTGACCTTTATTGCAGCCACCCTCAAGCGGGCGATCAAGATGTTTTGGCTTCACTTGTGAGGAACTGTCATCCATCTTTAGATACAGTCATCGGTTTGGTCAAAGTACCGCCTGGAGCTCTGCGGTACAGTACAGACATGATGAGTCATGATGAGTGACTTAAGGTGGTAAATAGTTTGCATTGAATTACATAAAATGTTAAACATGTATTTGTGGATCATGAGATTTGCTTATTTTAAAACGATTTCAGCATTAATTGTTTCGTTTTCGAGTCGGTTGTGCTCCTCCTCCTAAGAACAACTATGTGGCGAATTAACCCAAAGTTCTGCTATTATGATCCAAGTAGCACCGTGACATCAGTAACTGTTGAGTGAATTAAAATCTTTAAAATCCAATTTCAGAAATCACCACCATCTCTCAGCACAAGACCCAGTTTGGATCCCTGTTATCTTCTCCACCTCTTTTTTGACTCTGGACACCCTGAGGATGACACCCCCAGATTCCTTCTCTTATCAAAGATAACAGGGCCCCCCAACTCTGCTTTGTCCTATCAGAAACCGTTGAGATAAGGCAAGAATGCGCAGGAGCACAGGCTACTCTCCCAAGTCTGATTTCACAGCTATTCTCATTCTCTAACAAGTAGCGGCTGATCACTGATGTGGGCTTGTTTATGTGTAAATCCCCCACCCCTAAAATAAAGTTTCTCAAAATAAGAGTTTGCTAAAGAGTATAGTTTATTTACTCATATTTTCTTTTTAAATATATATATATATATAAATATATATTATTTATGGTAGAATGGAAAGATTTAAAAAGCAAAGTAAGATGTATACAGAAGAGCCACCAGTTCAATGTTTAGTTTAGCACCTTTAAGTCTTTTTCTTATATATTCACCATTGCTTTCTAGCAATGTGTTGACATGTTGATGAATTGCTATAGTTTGTGGGAGATGTTGTTAATGATAGACTGCAAACATAAATAGGTTATGTGTATCATCCTTCTATAATATGCTGTGCAGACGCAGAATTACATTGTAGATGACGCTAAACTTGTTTTCTTACAAGTCTTCACACATCTGATTATAGAATGACCTGATGCTCCAGATAGTCCATCTGGAAAAGCTTAATTGGAAACTATTTGGAAGAGGGCAGGCTCTTTTAAAAAATGTCTTGGTGGTTGATTAGAAACCATCTGTCTATCATCATCTATGACAGTTACAAAAGCCAGTTGGGAGATGAGTAAGACATATTTTCCATGATGAAAATACTTCTGTGCCTTCCTTCTATGCCTTCTTTCAGTGTCTTCCGATCAAGAAATTCTCTCCAGTTCTGACATGACTAATGTTTCAAGCCGCTATTGTTGTTCTGGAACAGTCGCTTCTCGCTCACACCTTAGACATGCCCATAGCTGCCAGTAGTTTCTCTATAATTGTTGATGATAGCTCCAAACCCCTGTGGTTCAACCACAAGCCAATAGCTTGGAGGCTTCAAAGATGGATTCTCACTTGCAAGAAAATCCAGCTTAAATTTGCCTCTCATTCTCTAGCTTTATATACATTTGGGGCCTTATATTGAAGGTCATATCTTAAGTATAGGTTTCAACCGGGATGCCGACCAGAAAATTAAGGTTATTCTCACAACCTTGCAATGCTTTGTGTGCTTTACTGAGATCGTATATACATTATGAGCCAGACATAAGTGATGCATTATAAAGCACCAATAACAACTACCTTCTTATATGAGAAAATATTTCAATGCGCCATATTTACTCGAGTTTACCACCTCTTTCCCCCCAGCAACTCAAATTCCTAATGTCTGAGTAAGGTCTCACATTGTAATCCTGTCCATTACACAGCATCTGCCTCACATTGGCATATTTCAGGTATTAGTCACTAACTGACTGATGAGCGGAGGGTTTTACAGAAGGCAAATTATTTCAACCGCTCTGATAAGGAGTCTTGTGAAACAAACAGCTTCAGGTTTCAGCTACTGGTGTCCTTTTACAGTTTGGAAAAAGGCTGTTTTCTTAACAGGACCACACAAGAATGCACAAATCAAAAGCCTGTCCCCACTGCACTGCACACATTGTGTTATCTTGACAATAGCCCTCTTCTTCTAACTGTGAGTTAACGTTGCAAACAACGTGACGGCTGTCAAGCAGTGGAGAGCAGAGGGGCTCACTCAGAGCTGCAACAATGAGGAGATTTATCATCACTCCCGCAGCAAAACTGCTGGAGGATTTACCGCTCAGCAGGTGTGTTGGCTTGTACTGTAAATAATCTGACAGTGATTCCTATGAGAGGCCTGGACATGGAATACAGAGCAACCAGATGCCTGTATTATAAAAGGAAAGAGCTTTCAAGAACTCACTGCTGCTGAATTAATGGGTATCAAACCCTGATAGTGTGAAACCTTCACAATATAATATAACAACACTTTTCAGATACACATGGCAGCGTATTATCTACACCAGGTAAGGCTCCAGTTATCAATACTATTATATGTGGTAAAGAAATATCAATACAACCATGAATCTGTATTTTTTAATAGTATAATAGTGGCCATTATGACTATGCACACAAGAAATTTCTCAGACCCACAGAGAATCATCAAGTTCAACAAAGCTCTAAGACAATTTTAGCTAATTGTTTTTGTTTCAATAAATAAATATAGTTTGGCTCAGCCTCTGCTTTTTTCGGCTGTTAGGGCCACTGAATGAAAAAAATGTCCTACATTTTCAGAGATTAAAGTCATAGTGAGTAAAAGTATGTGAAATCTTTGGTTCCATTCAAAGGGTTTTGTAATTTATTTGTGAACACAAATATCACAAAACTTAAAACTTGAATGTCTTCATCTATTGATGCCACATATTAGAGAAAAATGTGGCGATATTATACTCTTTGGGGTTTCATTATAAATACATATCAAAATACATGCTTGGCTGACTTAATTGAGCTGCAGTAACTCATGATTGCATGGTTGTTTTTGTCAAACAGATAGTGCAGGAGAAGAGCTTCAGTTACACAGAAATAAGAATCTACATTGTTGAATTGAAATAATTGTTCCTCTTTTAAAGCTGCTATTCATTCCTATCCTCCTGTTCTAGCAGGCACACGTAGAAGGTGGTACAGCACTGTATTTGATCTCCATGTCTGCTTTGTTGTGTCAGCCACACAGAGTAAATATTCACAGCTCTCAGTTTTCATTCAAACTGCTTCTTGGAATAATATGAGGAGACCACAATAGTTTAATGTCTAACAACCAGAGAAGATGAAAAATCATGTCTTAAAAGTTTGGTTTGGAGCCTCCTCAGTGTTTATTGCTCTGTAGGAAGAGAAGTAAATCTGCCCTCTGGGAATCCAATTCAACTTTTATTAAACAGCAAACCAGAGTCATATGCTGGAGCTGCTAAATGTCAACAGACAACAGATTTGCTTATCGTCAAAACAACCCTTTGGACCCACAGTAACTTCTGCAGCTCAATTAAAGTGTCAGTCAGCAATGATACAGATGACAGAGGCCCTCAGAGCGCTAATCATTTCTCTCCTTGCTCAGACAAATGCCTGGAACAGGTCGAGCAAACATGCAGCTGTTAGTTGACGGAGTAAAGCATCAGTTTGTGATGAGCTGTTCAACATCAGAGGAACTACAGCAGCATCTCACTTCACAAGACAAAGACATAGGAGAAGACAGAAGGTGACTGTTACCTTTCCTCCAAGGAGCCAGGATGGAGATTGACTTGTGCCAGCTGATGACAAGTCCGGCCTTTTTCCTCTTCACACTCATGTTGCTTTAACAATCCCTGAAGTTGAGGAAACTTCAAATGTGTTCAAAAAAAAATAATAAAAAGTTCCTCAGTGATTTCTCATCATATTTTTAGAGATGTTTATTCTACCTTGAGACTCAGTTAAGGGTAAGGCATCTGTTGTTGGAGGTTGTCCTCGAGCAGGGTCATGATACCTGTGTTTCCTTGTGTGCTGGACCGCCTGTGCACTTGGGAGTGAAGGCGCGTGTATGAATGCATCACATTCCTCCAGTCGGGAAGAGTAAAGGGGGCCAGGCTCCAGCAGCATTTAGAGTCATGAGAGGAGGAGGGAGGAGTGGCAGCCAGCTTCAGGGAGAGAAGTGGAGTAGGAGGAGGAGGGAGGAATGATTTAAACTCGGCCTGAAGGCGAACTGGGAGCGACAAGAGCCAGAGGAAGACCAGGAGTGGTTAAAGAGGGAGGAGCCTGATGGTTCACTGAGATTTGAGTGGTAAAGCCCCCGTTCACATCAATCACAGATTCAAATCAATTACAGTTTTCAGTGTATGTTAAATTGTTGTAAATAAAAAAATGAATCGGCGTTACTTTCATTAATGTGCAAGAAATATCTAATTAAATGTAAAATACCAATAATGAATGGTTGATTCAATTTCAAAGGGGAATAATAAAAGTAGTTATCACTGCTTCCAGCTATACAATTGGACTAACATTCACCATAAACATTTTTTTTTTAATACATATATAAGATATATTATATATATATTTTAATGAAACAGCATTTTTGTGACTTCTACTTTTTATGGTCGATCTCCATGTGTCTGCTATGGGGTATGTGTGTGTGTTTGTTTGTGTGTTTGTGTGTGTGTGTGTTTGTGTTAGTGTTTGTCTGTGTGTGTGTGTTGGTGTTGGTGTTAGTGTGTGTGTAGCCTATGTGAAGACTTGTTTGGACTGAGGATTTTTTGGAAGGTGAGGAGATCATGGGTGGTTCTTTCTTTCATACACAACGTTAAACAGTCGCTTGAGGTTTAGGACTTGGTTTTGGGCTCATGGTTAGAATTATGTTTCACACTGTGTGTGTTTGTGTTTGTGCAGATACCTAGCTTATCTGTTGCAGCTTGCATACGTCTGTCCACACTGCCAGCACCATTATTTCTGCTGCTTTATCTTTCTACATTGAGTTTCCCTCAGATAATGGCCATTGATAATATATCTGTCATCAATGGGCTTAAGAGTTTTAACAAGCGAAGCAGTCATGTGATAGCTGTATAACTCTTCATCACTCGGTCGTTTCTCTGTGTTAAGAATTTCATTATTCTTATCATGTGCTCTGTTACACGTGGCATCTTTTGCACTTCTGTCTGTCCTGGGAGAAGGATCCCTCACATGTGACTGTCCCTTTAAGGTTTTTCCTCACACTGGGACATCGCATCTTCTACAGATTCTTAAGCCCTTTATGAGGCAAACTGTGATTTGTGAATGCATATTTATATCAATAACGTTTGATTTAATGTAGAAAGCTATTTTATTTAAAGAAAGGCCGAGGTAACTAAACTCTATTATAGGTTTAAATGGTGTGGCCTATTTAAATAAATTGACTTACTTACTGATTTTAGATATTTAATTTCTCTTATACACTTTTATCAATATATTTCTTTAAATGTCTGCATGTTCTCAAAAGTTGTTGACTTGAAAAACTGCTGTTGCTGAGCTAGGAAGCTAACTCGGTTTGTTTTATCTATGCTCGGCCTCTGTCCAAGTGTGTGAAGAGAAGGACATTATGTTTACTCAACAGAAGTAAGCTTACATATTAATATGTACATATGTCAGTTTTTTAAACTAAGGTAAACCTTTTATCAATGAGCAATTATTGCATTGGTGGTCTTTCATTTTTTTTGTAAATAACAGTGACATCTAGTGTTGAAATTGTATTGCTCAATACTGTATTTCTCACAGGCCATTTTACATTTTTCAAAAATCCCACAAGGTCCCAAAAACAGTCAGTATCCGAAGCAATAGTCTTAAAAAAGCTAAAAAGTGAATGCTGTTTGCTTCACCTGCCATTGTTCTTTAGAGTCTTCGTATACAATTCTTGATTAAAATGAACAATACAGTGGCCAACTAAATGTTGCAGTGTTTAAACCCCATGTCTAAACTTCAGACAAAGGATTTAGCTGCCATCTTGCAGATAGTTGGTGATACAACAAGTTAGAAACACTGCTATAGTGATACTGTTTAGATTTTTCTTTTTTATTTTATACTCTGCACACTTGTAGAATCTGCCTGGTGAGAGTTATTGGTAGAGACTGGTTTACTGTATCCCAGTCATTTGATATTTACGGCTAAAAACATGGGTAAAATCATTAGTCAAACGGATGTTGTTGGAGGATCAAGCATCATTGTAAATACAGACCAATGTGTGTCAAAGTGATGTGGAATTATTCAATGTATAGCTGGAATATTAAATGCTACGGATTTTTTTTTTTTTTTCCACAAAATGTAGCAGAGAAACACCAAGCTATGCATGAAATAACAAAGTATAATGCATACAGGTAATTTTTGAACAACGACCAGCAAAGAGGGGCAATTTGTTGTTTTTTTAATATCAGAAATTATAATGTAAACAAGATCTGTGATGATCAGAAATAAATAATCAAGTCACACATGGAAAACAAATTAAACAAATTAAATTCAATTAATCTATTCCAAATATATATAAAATAAAACTTGTGATGTCATAACTAGGTGGTTCAAAAGCAACAGACATGGCCACAGCGTTGAATCTGGACCATTCTATTGTTACTTAGGATTTAGGGAGCCACATACCTTTTAACAACTGTGTAAACACTGAAGCAACATGGTGCACTGTGTCTGATTTGTATTCCACATTTCCAGTTTCCCAGTTGTTGCAGAACGTCATAACTTACAGAACTTGTTTGCATGTGTCATGAATTTATTTCCTCTGAGGCAGCAGAACATCCTTCAGGTTAAACTGGACTAACACACAACTACACAGTGTGACAGGTTAACTATGAATGGTTTCAAAAACTCTTACAAACCTCACAATAAATCCACATATAAGTCTTAAAGGGAAACGGCTTAAGGACGTATAATCTCTTCTCAGTCATGTAATTTGAACAAAACCCAAGAGCAAGGTGTGAAGCAACACAACTTGGAAAACAAGGTCAGCAGTAAAATGAAGTGTGCTGAAGTGTGAAGTGTGAAAATGAGTATACGTTATAAATGTAAGTCTATATAGTGTCAATGTAAACTGAGAGAAGGAAGAAGTGACATTTGAAAGAAGCAGGTCAATTATTTTACATTATGAAACAAGTGTTTCACGCCATCATACATTGGTTTTCCAAACTTCCTGTTACCACACTGTCCCAGGCGGCGACATCACACAACTTACCAAGGGAAAGTCAGTTTCAGACTCTATAAGTTGCCATTAGTAGATTGTTAAATATACTGACTATGTGAATGAATTCTTTGCAGAGTTGAGGGAATTCTACTCAAATGTTATGTCATGGATGTTTCTGACTTTTCTTTCCCTTGGTATTTCTGGTTTTTGTCTTACTAGATCTATTATAGGCACAGGTTTTTGATAGGATTTTGCATGAACCTGAGAGTGCAAAAATCACCCAACCAAAAAAGGTCTGCATCCCTGCTGGGAAAGGGTCGGGACGGTTAAATCAAGTTCGGGAATTACAGGTGATGCAACAGCAAGAGAACTGGGTGTGCGTTCTGCTCAACGGTGATGTGGCCTGCAACACCTGGGTGGATATTAGAACCATTAGAGGTAGATATATTCTTTAAGTTTCACTATTCAAGAAAAAAAATCATACAGAGTTGTGCACCATTTGTTTGGTTTTGGAGTAGGTTGAACAAGCTGAACCCAACAAAGTTCTAATTTTGAGAGACTCAGCATCTGCTCTGCACAGTCTATAGCTAGCAACACAAAATCCAGTCAAATTAAAAATTCTTAACAGATTTGTTTCGGTAGGGCAATTCTAAGACACATAGAGCAAGTCTAGACAACATCTAAAAAACATGACATAAAATAAAATTGATACAGTTAAAAATGTATATTACATTTTTTTAAATATATTTTAATGATAAAGTGCAAATAGTCTACATGACTGTAAAAGGACGGTGAACGGGACAACGGAAACTGAACACAGATAAATATTGAATGATTAAAGTGATCAAAATGCATTTGAGGAAGTAATAAACAAAATTAATTATGTACAGTTAAGGATGAATAAAGATGATATATGTACAGGAGCAGGTGAATAAATATTGTAGCATATGAATAAATATGTGTATATATATATATATATAGCAGATCAATAAATAGACAGATATTGTACAATTAACGTGAATATTGATAATGAAGAATAGGTACAGGATCGTTAACAGCAGATGAATGAATATTGTAGCATATTAATACATATATACAGCAGATGAGTAATAGATTAATAAATATAGCAGCGGATATATAAATCTAAAGCAGATGGGTAAGTGTATCGTAGCTCTGAAAAAACATTTTCAGTTGCTTACAGTAAGAGTGTGTGTGTGGGTAGGAGTGTGTTAGTGATTGTCTGTGCTTGGGCAGTGGGGAGTGTGTGACTTCGGTGTGTGTCTGAGTGTTGTTGGGGGGGGGTGTTGGGGGGGTATTGCCAATGCTGACATCTATTGAGAATCTCCTCTATATTGATGGAGAATTTCAGTTGGCAGTCAAAGATGGTGCTTGTTGTGGTGATGCTGCTGCTGCCAGTTCCCTTTGCCTATTTGAAAAGGTCCCCACCATCTCTTTGGATTTGCTGACGTTCAGTTCCAAACAAGAGCTGTCACACAGTGGTGAGAGCACCAGTTCAGTATCCACAGGATGAGTTGGTCGTCTAGATGGAAGCGGGAGGAGAGTGGGTCAGCCAGGATGTGAGGCTGCAGACTGACGCCTTCAGAGGAGAAGTCTGCAAAGAGGAGGTTCATCCAAAAATCCCCAAGATCAACTCATTGAACTTTTGGAAATACATTCACGATTAGTTAATGAAGGCACTATTCATCTGGATTCCTGGACACATGCGCTTTATGGGTAATGGGAGAGTGGACAAATTTGGCAAGAAAGCTGTTAACCTCAAGACATTCTGGTTCAGGAGACAAAATGGAGACATCTGCTTTCCATACAAAACAGAATGGGTATTGAGAGAAACAGGGGAGGAAATAGGAAAGAGGATGTGGTTATAACTAGACTCAGAATAGGCCTCAGGAAACTTAATTGGACAGTCCGCATCATATGGAAACATCCAAACGGTACTAGAAAACATAGAGCATGTACTAACTAGTCTATTGCAGGAAATATACACTACAAAGGAAAGATATGATCAAGGACATGAAAACAACAGGACAAACAGGAGAAGGGGAAAGGGCACACAGGAGTGTGGTGACAGAGGAAAAGGCAAGAAACATCTGGGAAACTTTCCTAGGAGAACAAGACTGATAACAGGAATCTGAACCTGGCACTGTAGGAGTTGACCAACACCAGAAGATGGCAGCGATGCAACAACAAGGATGCAAGCTGTCGTTAAACACTCAAAGAAGAAGACAAAGCCATCTGGGGCCTGTACTACGAACCATGTTCAACATACCCAGGATATCCTGCTGAGCTTAACCTAACAATCTCAGTGAGGTTAAGCGGTCAATCAAAGCTGGTTATCAACTTTTCATGTCACCCAGGTTTGCCTCATCAAGATCTGAGCAAATGCACATAAAAGGGGAGGGGTTCACTGCATATGACCCATCACAGACATGGACAAGTGAACTGACAGCAGAGGAGCAAACTATTATATTAGAAAAATACAAGAACACACACATTATCCAGACTCAAAGAAACACATTCACAGCTGCTAAATGCAGGAAGGACAGCTGGTGTCTTATTGTGTGATGTGTACTAAAATATATATCACGTGACTACGACATAATAACAGGTGGGAACGGGATAAGCTACTCTGGGCCGCGAGATATGAATCTTGTTATCGTATTTTGGTGAGAGGATGCGTCTGGTGCTTGTGGAAACAGGGAGATTGAAATGTACTTGCAATGAGCGGCAGTATGTAACCGTAATGAGAATAGATTTTGTAGAGAGGTTGGAGAAGGACATTTTGTATTTAAGTGTGAAAAACTGAAGAAAATTTGCTGATCTGTTATTCATCTTGTAGCTTCTCTTCTCTGTGATGACTCTTGGAAGAATAAAACTTTATTGATTTGATTTGATTTATGTGATTATTCAATCCAAATTGCAATCTGCGATCCAGTGAAATGATTATGGAAGTATGCAGTAATGACAAGTTCAGCTCAAATCTATTCAAATTCAATAATAAGGATTTTATGTGTAAATCACACACTGTACAAGAAAGAGCACAAAGAACATTTTCTTTTATATTATGTTTTATTTTACTTTATTGTGTGTTTAGATTTTTTAAAAGATCACGTCCAGGGTTTGGGGAAGTTCAAACAGAACATTGACGGAACGGACTTCCCGCTGTGCCATGGCCCAGCCAAAAAACACACAAATCCGATTAACATTATTACACAACACAAACACCATCACGCACATATCTGGCTGAGGCCTGGATCACTTCCAGACGCTGAGATGCATTGTCGAATTATACCATGATGGAATGAGCTCATTTCAATAGAGAACCAATGTACACATCAATCATTAAACAACATGAAAAAGCACTTTAGACGAGTAATCCTACAGTCATGGACCTAAATCCGTACAGCAGTTATTTAATAGGGTATTACATTTCAAACATTTTATATTTTCAATTGTAGATTAAGTTGCAGAGTGATTTATGATGGGATGTATTTAAAAAAAGTATCTTCAACAGTGTTTCCACATATGAGGGTTAATTAATGGCGTAGAATGGATAAATTCTTATGATTAAAAATGTATTGTTTCATCAAAAGCAACACTTCAAAAACATCTGAGATCAGAGAAAGACTGACGTAGTGACACGTTTGCTTTTCATAAGCTTTCAAAGTCATCTCCCCACTTCTGACAGACATTCATTAAAATATAATAACATGAGGCACTATCAGGGGCAGCTGTCACTCTGACAGGCCCCTCTCCTCTGCATTAAGTGCATCAATGTCAAGACGGTCATATCTTTCAGTGTGATCTGCCTTCAAACATGAAAATGTGTTTTGAATCTCATAATCATCACCATTCTGCTAAAGGTAGAAACATTTATTATTTACCTTCCCCCAAATAACATGAGAAACAGCATTTAAGTCTCCAAACTTCATTATCTGGTTTCACCTTGAGCAATAACTGGGCATTATTGGTCAGTCACCTTCCAGCTCCAGCAGGTGGCGTCAAGATACAAAGATGCGCCAGGAGAGAGAGCGGGTGCAGGAGGGAGAGAAGAGTCTGTCCTTCCCAATAACTCACCTCTTCATTCTGGCTCTGTGGATACGCACCTGCAGCCTGCTCTTCCTCCTCTGCCTCCTCCGGTCCTCCACCCGGCGTTAGTGCGCAAACCGGCCGGCATGCATTTGGAGAGAAACGTCCCCACCACGCCGGCGCTGGACTCAGCTGGAGAACAGAGCCGCCTGCAAACTGATGCTCCATCTGCGGGGATCTAGCAGCAGAGACCGGGTGGATATCGGAGCTGCATCATGGGCGTTGGAGACAGGCAGAGCCAAAATGAAAGCGGTGTAATTCCACAGACATAGGAAGGGCGGGTTGAGGTGGAGGGAGAACCCGAGTGGCCGTTGGATCAGAGTTGACCCCGTGCGTAAATTGAGGTTTGGTTGGGGGGTTTGTACACTGACACTGTACTTTTCCTCCTCCTGTCAATCTCCACTGGAGTTGTAAAGGATGGAGAAAGGCGCACAGCTGCAGCCGCAGCTGTCCAAGAGCGCAGAGAGCGCTGCGGAGGACGTCTCCAAAATACACGATGAGGAGCTGCTGAAGTGGAGCAAAGACGAGCTGGTGCGGCGGCTGCGGCGGGCAGAGGCGGAGAAGAGGGGCGTCATTGTGGAGCACGGCAATCTGATGCGGGAGGTGAACCGGAGGCTCCAGCAGCATCTGAACGAGATACGGAGTTTGAAGGTGAGATGGGTGGGTGGGTGGACGGGGGGACACCGGGGAGACAGGTTGAACCAGGTTCATATACTGAGTCTAGAGTGAGTATCATGATGACGTAGATCTGTACCTGAGACACGAAGCATGATGTCATGTTGCCACATTCACAGTATCAGGTCCGGTCTAAGTGGTCAGGAATGACAAATCATAAAAGCCGCTGGATACACACAGAATACTCAATAATTAAGTTTAAGCAATATTAACTGTACATTATACTCTAAACACAACACCTCCACACCAACTTATTTACGACATTATCCTATCAGCCAATCCTGTGGCATCAGAATGTGATCTCAGTGACTCTGACTTGATTGCTAGTTTGAGTCTCAAGCTTCTCATCTCCTGAGATTTTCAGTCTCACAATTTTTCCTCTAAATGTTGAGAAAAATACAAATACAAGTCAGAGGACGATGGTCAAACTGACATAAAGACTATAGTAACTCAGATATTCACTCTTTATAACTGTGGGGAACAGAGAAGCATCAGAATGACCAACAACCTTGAGGTGGAGGATCTACAACATCAGAGACCACGTCAGGTTCCACTCATGTCAGCCAGGAACCGAAATGTGAGGCTGCAGTGACACAGACTCACCAACACCGGACAGTTAAAGACTGAAAATGTAGCCTGGTCTGAGGATTTCTGCTGAAGCTGCAGATGTAGAGTCACAATCTGGAGTCAACAACATGATTCCATGGAGTCCACCTTCCTTGTGTCAACAGTCCAGACTGCTACTGCTGGTGTGATGATGTGGAGAATGGTTTCTTAACAAACTTTGGGACCTTCATATTAATCAATGATGGTTTAAATGCCACAGTGTGAGTATTATTGCTGACCATGTTCATCAATTACTTTTAATTAATAGTTGATCAGCAAACTTTGCTAAATGTGCTGGTTCCAGCTTATTCACTGTGTCGAACTGATTTGTTTTTTAGTTGTACATGACTGTAAACATATTTATTTGTTCGGTACATAAAACAAGATTTTATAAATGTCACCTTCCACTCTTGAGAAATTGCGATTGAGTTTTTTTTTTTAAATAATTAACTGAGAAGATACTGATAGTAATACATTTTCATAGATACATATCATTATTTCTTATATATGAATTAAAAGTTACTTTTGCTTGATACTTGGAATCATTACTTATTTATATAAATATTTTAATCTTTCTCAATTGACTACACATACATAGATAGACACACATACACTCATGCAAATGACAAAATGTATATCTAATTCAAGAAATAGGCATCTGTATGTAATCTGTCACTCGTGTGTGTGTGTGTGTGTGTGTGTGTGTGTGTGTGTGTGTGTGTGTCCTGTCTAAACCAGGACGTGAACCAGAAACTGCAGGAGGACAACCAGGAGCTGCGAGACCTGTGCTGCTTCCTGGATGACGACCGGCAGAAGGGGAAGCGGGTGGTGCGTGAGTGGCAGCGTCTGGGCCGCTACAGCGCCGGACTGATGAAGAAGGAGGTGGCCATTTACCTGCAGAAGCTGAAAGAGCTGGAGCAGCGGCAGGTGGAGATCATTCGGGAGAACCAGGAGTTCAAAGAGGTGTGCCTCATGCTGGAGGAGGAGAGAGCTGCGGCTGTGGCTGAGGCAGGAGGTGGTGGTGCAGGTGGGCATGTTGGCGCCGGCTGCAGAAGTTCTATCGACAGTCAGAGCAGCTTGTCTCAGCTGGGTGGAGGTGTCCCAGCGGCTGGCCTCTTGCGAGACGTTGGTGATGGGAGCAGCACCTCAAGTGCGGGAAGCACAAATAGCCCAGACAACCCCAACCACAAATCCCCTACTCCGGGCTCTACTGCCAGCCCCGGATCTGGGCCGAGATGTGTTTCCTCAGAGCAACCCAACAAACCAGGAGGTGTGTGTGAATCAACAGGCAGGAGGAACAGCTCCACCTCAGAGTACCACACCTTCCCCCAGTCCTGCCGACCACGTGGAGGGTCCCTCACTAACCTGGACCCTAACCTGCTTTGGGGAAATGGCCCGGAGAAACACAGCAAGTCCCCCACAAGGGTACCAGTTGACTCCCACCTCAAAACCTACACCTCTGACCTATATGCCCAGAAACAACTGCTACTGTCAGGGCAGGCATCAGCAGGCTGTGAGAAAGGTTCAGCCAATTCCAGCCCAGAGCTGAGTCAGAGACATCGGCAGGTTAACATAGGGGGGGCAAGCCGTGGGATTCCTGAGGCCAAGCAGCCAGCAATGGGGACGCCTGAGCACCTGCGTAAAGGGCGGGTGGTTGTGGGGAGTCCGGAGTCTACACGGCACCACTACCACTGTCAGCACAGCCCCGGGTTGGAGCACAGCAAGGGGAGGTATAACAGTGGCTCCCCTAGAAGGGACGGTGGTCAGAGGAGGGCAGTGGGGGAGGAGATGGCCCCTCACCACCAGAGTCTGTACAACGGTAGGCACAGGGTAACTTTTATCTTGTATTATAACTCATATTTTGTTCATAATCACAGATTAAATTGACATAAAGTGACATATTGGTTTGACATGTTGAATGTGAAGCTCGTACTGTTCATAACAGAGACTATTTAGCATAACTAGCACTGTTAGCGTAGCTGTACTGCTCTGTTTGTGGCCCATACAAATAAGGTTAAGCAATGCTTTTTTAACAGCACTTTTGTGAGCAGGTGACAAATGTGTTGTCAGTGTTTGTTCTTTAAAACCTCAGAGTACAGAAAAGGGGCAACGATGGCCTGTCCACCTGGATGTCAAGTCTAAAATTCAACATTTTTACTTTCTAAATGTTTAATAATGTTTAAGGTATTAGGACATTTAAAAAATTTTAATTTTATTTCAGATGTCAGACTTAATATTCTTTAGAATACATTTAATTGCTCTTTGTAAGATTGTGGTCTTATATTATCATTTTACCAGTGGTTGAAATAATATTAGTTATAGCAATAATTTTCTGGGACAAAATATTGTCCAACAAATTGTTTTATTCTGACTAACCTAATACCTTTTAATAATGCACCAATTGAGAGGCTGTATGGCACCGGTTCCAATACAACCTGTACCTACCCGGACCGAAATGCAGCGCAGATTTCGGTGCTTCATTTCGGTGCCAGAGCCAATTGAACTGAGGTCTTCGTTCGTCCCGCCTCCTCACACTTCCACTCCTTCCTTCACGGGAAGGGGCGCCTCCCGTCGGGCCCCCGCAAGTCTGGCGCGGCTGCCGGTGGACAAACTTGCGTGCGTCAGGGCTTCCGTGCAGGTGTGGGAGGATCTCCTCGCCAGACCTCTCCCCGTCCTTGGCTGGCCCCCGCCGGGCATATTTCCTCCGTGGCGGTGCGGAGCAACCGGCTCTGGGTCGGCTGGAAAGGCTCGGGGCGGGAGGAACGAAGACCACGCAGAGAAAGGTTTCACAAAAGCGTCTGCATTATGGGGAGATGGGGAGGCCCGCGACAGCCCCAGCCGCGGAGACACGGCGGTCTCCGAGTGATGGAAAAGCCATCCTCACTCTTCAATTAGCTCAGGCACCAAAGTCAGAGCCACGAGTGTATTGTATATATTTTTATTTATTTAAGTATAGTGTAAACTTTAGTTAACAGTTCATATATTATTCATAGTTTTAAGTTAAAATGTGTTTTCTATTAATTTATATTAATAATCTACTTTAAACAGTTAATATATTTGGGATAAAAAAGAAAGCCATTCTTAAATGTCGTCAAGCGTCGTTTTGTCATTTTTGTCATTTTTTAAAAATATCGGTTCAGGCACCGTTTAGGCACCAGTATCGTTTTAAAAGTATTGGTTAAGCACCGGTATCGGATAAAAACCTAACGATACCCATCCCTAGTCAAAAGGCGCAGTGAAAAGTTCTGAATGAAAAAGTTAGGCGCACCAGTGCAACCAATGTAAAAGGTTAGTGTGGAGGAGCCCTGTGTACTGTTTTAGAAACCAGAGGTCCCTGTGGCATTTAAATAATTTGCTATAATGACATTCAGCTGTATAAGCTTATCTACTTCAACAACCTCTGTTTTTTACACTACTTTGCATCTAATCCTGTTCTCCAAACTATTCAAAATGGCTTCTTCTCTCAGCGTGCAGCTGTTTGCTAAGATCACATTACAAATGTCCACACAGCCTCAAACTATGGGTTCACATACTGTCTCTTTGGCTCAGACATAAGATTTATGGGAAAGACAAGGTCAAATTCACCCACATAAAGTGTCAAGCGCTCCCAAATGGAACCCAGACAAACGCACAAACAAACACACAGCTCATTTGAATTCTCTGGCAGTGGTAATAGTGTTGAGAGTGTGAGAGAGATATATGTGTTTGTCAGTAGTGGAGGGTGGGTGATGCAACTGTCAAGGGTGTATGGGTTACATAGGTACACTAGAGGTGTTCAGGGGCGCCACACACACACCTTTGGGAAATGGAATACAGAGACAATATTGATGGATAAAGAGATTTTATTGTGTGAGTGCTTGTGTTGGTTTGTGTGTGTGTGTGTCTGTGTGTGTGTGTAGTTGCGAGATAGAGCAGGAGAGAGACATCTCAAAGCTGCCCACTCATTATAATTAGGTCACATTTGATAGCTGCTCAACTCCTCTAAAATGTTCAGTCATTTATTCCACGTGCCGCCATACAAGGCTGCTTTCGGACGGCAGTGTACACGTGTTGTGCTTCGAAATGGCGCAGTACAGGGGACGATTAGAATAATCACATACGCACAGCAGCTGCCAACCAGAATTGTCCAGCAAAAATGTACCGTGTGTAGTGCACACCTGCATATAGCAGCCTGGTTGAGCCTTTTCATGGCAGAGAAGTCTCTGTCCAAACACTACTCACAGCAATGGCAGGGAGACGAGCCAGATTTGGAGAGACAGATGCCAGCTCCATCATCACCTCCAACTGTGACTTGTCCTCGTAGGATAAAGCACAAATATTCATATGATTTTTCATAAAGGTGAGATCTTTCATCCAAAAACTCATACTGAAGGATTTAATCAAACAGACACTGGCCCTTTCCGTGAGCATGGTGGCTAATTTTCTGGCAAGCAGTTTTAAATTTCCAATACATATGCTTCCTCCCACTCTAGAGCTCCTGGATTGAGTACATCAAATGCAGCTATAATCTTCATCTCTGGGAATCTCCTCTGCAGGAGTTAAGATGCTGAGTAGTGTGTGTATGGATTGTAAAGTTTGTGTGTGTACAGTGCTTTCTTTTGTGCACTAAGGGTCAGATATGGGTTGAGATAGCCGGAGCTCACATTATCGTGAATAGGCAGAAAGTATCCAAATGCCAAGCACAAAGTACACACACACACACACACACACACGGATAGAGACAGTCATCTAGTTTCTGTCAAGGGAGCACATAATGCATTACATTGCTGCTGCTATTAATAAACATAAGCCAAATTCGTCTGAATACCTGCAGCTTTGGGGCTGTCACTTAAATAAACTAAAATCATTTGACCATTTAAACTACTCAAGCCGATCTGACACTTACAATGTCACGTAGCATGATACCATCACCAGTTTCAGGATCATGATACAGACATTAGAGCTATTAACACAAACATTTGGGCACGATGGGTTTACTGCACTAGACAGGGAGAAGGCTCTTTCTTGAATGCAAATTCACTAAGCGGGATTTATATTTGTGCTTTCCAGAGGTGGGACAAAGTCCTTGTTTTGTAAATTACAAATAGGCTGTTGTGACTATGAAGTTTCAACTCAAGTCCAAGTCATGTTAATAGGAGCAATTCATTTTCATTTTTTAAACACAATTACAAGTACAGATGATCATAAGCTACATCAGGTTACTATTTTAGCCTGGGTTTCATTTGCAATTCATGAAATCTGAATCAAGTTTAGAATTTATTATTAAATCCATTTGTCAGTGTTGGAAGTCAGAGTGTGTTATAAGACAAGAAGAGACAATGAAGCATTTTACAGTGAACATGCCGCCGTCTTCAAACCCAAACATATCAATGGATAAATGTAGAGGAAAAGAAGTGCAATCATATTACACTTTTCAACCACACTATATAACACAAGTTGTAACTATGATAATAGGTGATAAGATGTGCTGTGCCTGTGCAGAGTTGACAGTGGTAAAATCACTCACTCATCACAACAACTGTCTCTGCCATCCTCTGTTTAGAAAAAAGTTAACCAAACATGTTTTCATGATTGTGAGAATCAAATGTGGAGATTTTACCTCGAAATGATCTAGTACTGCCATCAGCCATAATGAGTCCATCATCATATGAATGGCTGTATTTGCAAATGGGTGGGCCATCAACAGCTGCTTTTTGTCTCTGAAACCTAAATGTGCATGTCATTCCCCTCATAATTTTTCAAATTACATTAACTGTCGTACTTTCTAATTACTTGTATTTAAATTAACTTAGGTGGATGTTTCTCTATTTATGTGTCCATGAAAAAAACTTAAGGGGATATTTCAGTTTCATTCCATCAGAAACTATAGGTTCAGTTTTAGCAAGAGACTCTGGATCCAGACAGCAGAAAACATTGAGAGACACCAGTCTAGTGTATCGAGGTGACATAACTGTGTAGCTGTCCTCTGTGACTCCACCTGTCTAGGTCCTGCAAGAAATGTGGTCTCTTTGAAACAGTGTCACTGAGAAATATGTCTGTGCTGCTCCTGACTTCAGTCGTATTCAACGCCGACAGATCTCAAGGAAGCTGTAGGGGTGTGTGCCGGAAGGAAAATTTGTATCAGACAGCTCAGCCCTAGCCTGGATGCCAGACGAACTTAGCCCCGCCCACAACATTTGAGGTCGGGAAGTTCGGTCTGGAGTCGCTCAGTTGGGGAGAAATTATGCCCGACCGGGCCAATCAGATTGTCAGGACGGGCTTTATACGAGGATGGACAGATGATCAACTGTAACGTAATCAACCACGTCATCAAAGTGCCCTTGGGTTGAATTCGTTTTCAACAAACATGCCTGCCACTGGAGAGCTGAGATGTGTAGATGCTGCCATTGAGTCTGTTTTAGAAGACATAGACAGTGCATTCATTTTGAAAGAGGAACAGAGAACGCGGAGGCGACGCCAAAGCACCGCGCTAATCCCTATCGCGCCGGCGCTTGGCTGTTCACACCGGACGCTGAAGCAACGCTGAACAGCCGGGCAGCGCTAATAATATCACCCATTGATCCAGTAGATTAAAGCATATACCTTACTTGTTGCTCTAACATTAAGCAACAGCGTCCCAACATTTTTCTTTCTTGATGTTGTCTTTATACAACATCACTGTACTTCTCCACTTCAATTATAATTATTGGTCAAATTAAAACTCCAGGACAACAGAAGGGGACTTCAAAGTATGGGATGCATATTTGATCATTTATATCATATAAAATATGTCATCAATATAGTTTTATATGCGCTGAAGTGTCGCTTCGGCATCGCTTCAGCGTCAGGTGTGAACCCGGCATTAGTAAATAACTCACAATGCGTTGCTTAATAAACGTCACATACTACATTGCTCTTGGTTGTAGGTCTATCCAATTGAGCGAAGAGGAATTTAATTTCCTGGTTCGGTTGAAACACGCCCCATAATCACAGCCCAATGGAGCGGTCTCAGACTCACATTCTGACTAGAATTGTGAGTCTGACAACGTCAGGCTAGCTCAGCCCTGAAATGACCTAAAATATACATGAAACACCTTTCATCAGGAAGCAAACATTCCAGCATACCTTTGACCAATCAATGTCAAGTCTGGGCCTGTTACCTACATTCCCTCCCACTGCACTGATGAGTGATACAGGCTATAGAGCTGTGATTCCTCAAATAATAGACAATACAATTTAATAAGGTATTGCAAATATAAGTGGAACACTAAACTGAGCTAAAAGGAATTGCACTGTTACACTAAATATGTGCATCACAGACAATTGATCTCCAGAAAACACTTTACTCTTACATATCACTCTTCCTCACAATGGGTCATTAAAAGACACATCACTTTATCAGACAGACAGGAAGGTTGCAACAGTAAAACGTCATCATGGAATACAGAAAAGGTCAAATAAACGATGCTCCTGATGCCCACTACATTTTGATGTTAGAGGCTGGCTCTACTCTTATAACCTACTGTAAATGGGAATAGTCCTGTGATGGGAAGAACCACATAAACCATAAAACAAGTTATTAATAGCCAGCTGTAGGGAATTAAAAGGTATAGTTCGATTTTGTTATTCTTTACGATAAAGCACATCACTAAAAAGCTCAGCTCCACAGATTCTCTAGAGCTGTGATGAAACATACTTATCAAAGGATTTATTGAATATTTGACCAGAACATGTGTTTGTTGTGGTTCACTGAATTCAGATAATCAAATGAGTATAATAAGATGCTCGGGCATCCGTGACTCAGGCATTAAAATATGTTAAAAGATCCTTTATATTACGTTCTGCTTCTGAGCACACTCTTTTTAATCGAGTGACGGTACCATTGATCCTGGAGCAGTGATTAACAGAGGATTTGCAAATTGATCTCAGGGGGTCAAATATATCTGGTGTTACCCAACATAGATTGATATAACTGTCGACCAGGAGATCAATAGCAGCTGATTCATCATTTAAAGTACGGCCGTGTTGGATGTCCTAAGGATTAATGCCGGTGGTTACCACTTGTGGTCTGAGCCACACACACCTTATTTTCACTCAGAGCCAAGCTTAAAAATAATGTTCAAAATGTGCTCATGTTGTGTGTAAGGGGTATACTCGTGTATCTAGACCTGTTTTGCCCTCTGCTTATTAACATCAGACCAAGTTGTTGCACCATCTCCATTTTGTCTACACTTATGTACGTGATACATCCCGATTTCAAACCTGGCTGGGTTTTCAAAACTCCAGACACCATCTTAACCTCTAAAAGAAAAGAAGTGAAGTATACACCAGGAATAGGAGATTGTGCTTCTCATGCAGCAACTCCTGATGGCACACACAAAGCAGAGACTAAAGATGAGAAGCTATTTTTGAATGTTGCAGTTGGTGGCTTTAGCTAAAGCAATGAGGTCTCATTCATGGACTGGATCCTCTGATGTCTGGATTGTTACCCTGAATACATCATAAAATCATCTCATAAAGGCTCCTCAAAAGGGAAGGGAGTCTTTTTTGTCTCAGTTTAAAGGACACAATCACTAGACTGTAAATTAATTAACGGGGCATTCAGCTCATCACCATCAACTCAAACGGTTGCAAACAGAATTCAACCTAGTAGGGCTTATAAATCTCCATTGGAAAATGTGGACACCATGCTTAAACCATTGCTTTTCATTTTCAGTCTGGACAATTTGATCTTCCCAGTGCACTTTATATTGTGTGTCTGTCATGTGTTGAAGTACAATTTACATATCTACCATGTGGGCGTTCCTTCTGGCATCCCAAAGTCGTATGTTTGGATTAAGGTCCAACAAGGCATAACTGAGGGAGTTCACTGGCTCTTATCCCATTCTGGATTCCCTGGGGGAGTTGTTGGAAGGGACAGTCATGACCCTGAATGCCAGCTAAGTCCCTGCAGTCTGTTTCCCTAGCTAGTGACAACTGTCATATTTGTGTGAGAGTTTGATAGAAAACTGGAATTCTGATATGGCTTAGGGTTGTATCACTATGGTGCTTTAAGTGTGGGCGTCCATATTATTACAGCAACAGAGACCGGATATGTTGATCCAACTCCACAACCGAAACACTTGGATTGAATCTGATTTAAGGCAGACTGCGGGACAACTAAAGAATTAATGTGACACATATCAACAGGCAGATGTAAGTGTGTGTGTTTGAAAATATATGTCATAACAGCTTTGTGGCATGCTGAAGGTTGCTGTGTCTTTCATTAAAACACAAATGTCTGTCCCTCCCTCCTATTTCTCCAGACTAAATCTTTGCTGGTTTTGGACATAGTGTTTTGATCACGATGTATACAGTACACATACAGTATAGAGTCAAATCAGACTCAGCAGAACTACACATATAAAGGCATTTGACTTAAAAGTTGTAGCTCTGTCAGCTAAAACCTGTTAGTTGCTTTTTTTTAATGATAAAGCCATTACTTTTTAATTGATTCCTGAAATGTGGTTCATAGGTATGTTCAAATCGGGGCTGAAATATTGTAGGGCCATTTCACATTGCTGCTTTGAACATGTCCACAGTCTCAGAGCATGTTGTTTTTGAACTGCCCAGTGGAAGATTGAACATTGGAACACACCATATAACATACATTTTCTTACTTTCCTTTGACTCCCTTCTCATCGTCCACAATGCTATCCAAATTCACAGATTCTATAAGCTTAGTGGCATCATGTGGGATGATCTACAGCACATGCAACTGATCTTTATATTTCATGGATCTCTAAAACACTAGCTGCGCCCGTTAAAATAGAAAAGTTTTGTCAAATTTAGATATTATCGTTGTTAGGTCCATTTCAGAATAGATTTTTGCCTCGTCCTTACTGAGTCACGTGTCCATTATTATTCCTTTTTTCTTTTGATTATCTATCAGCTTCTTCATTTCCTTTCACATCTCTTGTGTGCTGGAACCCACCATAACTGATATGAAATTCAAATGTGTTTGAGTCTGTCTAGTGTGAGCAAAGCATGTAGTTGCTTTGGAGGAGACTACCTGGTATCGTTCTTTCTGCATTATATACTTCATTGTAAGTAGTGTTATTTGTCGTCGTGAACACCCTGCAGAGGCAGTTGCTTTGTGCTATGTAATGAATTTACTACATGGGTGTATTCTCATGGCACAAATAATGATGCTGCAGTTTCCTATTTGAGATTTGCTATTCATGTGTTTGTTTGTATGAATGAAATACAGTAGTCAAGGAAAGCAGCTTGTCAAACGCAGGTTGTGACCAAGAAGAATTAATAAGAGCGAGAGAGAGAGGGGTTGATGTACAGTATCCTCTGTGGAGTCCAGTCTGCAATAAAACCAAAACTGCAATAAAACCTTTCTCAAACCGCTGCGTAAAATATACCATTATGCATGTGTCAGCTACTTTGTGTAAAGGTTTAAGTAGCACTGTGATTTGGTCTGAACCAATTCAACCTGCTAGTATTTCATGTTGTCTCTCTTAAAGCCAAGGTTCATGTGTTTGCATGTGTGTTTGTCAGTCTGTTTGTGGCTTCTTCATGGTAAAATATGGCTATCGCTGTATGATTTGAATTAGAACATTAGGAATAAAATAATCTGTTTGTTTCAAGGATGACAAAGAGAGTGAAGCCTCTTCACTGCTTAGAACTAATGTGTTTTAAATGGAATAGTTGGACTGAAGCACTGAAAGTAACAAAATATTTAAATTAAATTTATAAATTTTCTCAGCTCCGAATCATGGGGTAGATTTCCACTGTCCAGCTTTTATTCTCTAATAGTCAAACCCCCAAACCACACACAAAACACACACTTCTATGAACTAAGATGTAAAAGCTTAAACGTGGCAGCTTTATCATACTATTACCCTTGGCAGAGCATTTTACTCATTCAGCAGACACTCCTATCTTGCGACTTGCAACTTTGGGAGAGCACTAAAGCGCCAATACAGCAGGAGAACTTGAAGTTGTCAGGATTCAGACTGACAAGGGACTGAATTAGCAGATAAACCAAACAAGAAAGTAGAGTGCAATAGAGATTTATTTCAAACAAACTGTATATAGATATTTATGTATGTGATAACTTATTGACATCAACCCAAAGGTACTGAGCTATTGTGTAAGGTCAATAGTGCAGGGGGTATCCAGAGAGTTAGGGAAATTCAGGGAAGCAGCTCTGAGAGCTTGTACAGAGGTTACCCAGAATACATTGTGGCTGAGGGAGCTGGCTGAGCATGACTGACTGAACTGGGTAGGTACAAAACGACCATTAAAAAGGCTTGCAAGAGAGGTAAAACAATGTTCTGTAAACGAAGTGGTGGCTGGACTAGAGTTTATATACTGAGGCAGGTGACAGATGACGGAGAAACAGGTGCATGGCCTGATAGCAGGGAGGAGCAGGAACTGAAGGTCATGCCCATCCAGCAGCACTAAGTGTCAGAGGAGAATAGAATATGAACCTGACAACCATAAATCCAACTTTTCAAGAGGTTCTTGATGATAGAGGGGCACCCCAACACTGACAATATGTGGCAGGTTGTTCTTATATCTGGAAGCCAAAAACAAGAACAGTCTAGACTGTAACTACCTTGTGTGTAGTTCCCTGGAAGAATGGCCATTCATGTTGATGGGTGCCACCCAGAAGCTGCTGTAAGCTTTAGTGACTTGAAGTTGGCAGCCATGGGTAGCCTCTGGAGGTTGATGAGCAGCAGAGCGACAAGTGACCTTTTGGGCTGATTTCACTGTGCATGAAGGGAGGCTCACAAGAAGGACAGTGCAGTAGTTGAGGCGAGAGATAAGCATGGCCTGCACCAAGAGCTGTGTGACATATTGAGTCAGGTAAGGCCTGAATAAGTGTCCATATGCTGCATTTTCTGTTCAAGATTTGCACTGTCATTAACATTAATGTATGATGAGCGTTCATACCTTGCCACCTCATTATTAAAGAAATATTTCAAGATTTTAGGGAACAACAGTTGATCCATCTGCCCACTGCCTCTGTGGTGTCTCTGGCTATAGCAAAGGTTGCCAACAACAATGGCACTCAATCTGGCAAGCTCACTGTGATAGCAAGACTCCAGCAGTGTTCATTTCGTTGACGAAAATTATGACGAAATATATTCGTTAACGACCCTTTTTCCATGACGAAGACAAGACAAAGACGTGACGAAAACGGATCTTTGAAAATAAAAAATATGACTAAATCTATTTTTAACTTTCGTTGACGAGACGAGACGAAAATGTCGGTGTTTGACTAAGTCACAATAATTTGTTTAACATCATCGTATCAGGCCATCATAAAGTATCAGGAGCGGGCGGGTGAGTCTGTGTGCCTGTGTGTGTGTGTGTGTGTCTGTGCGCTCCCAGAGAGCGCACCGGTCCAGAGGCTCCGCCCCCCGCACCGCTCACTCGCTCAGAGACACAAGATCAGAGCTAGTACACGTGAAGAAGCCTCTCTGTTACCGACTGCTTCTTAACTATGGAAACAGCTAAAACACAGAGTTTCTCTGGTCTCAGCTGATCAGAGATCAGCGCCTCAGCTTCTTGATCAGAGCAGAAGCTGCAGTTGGTTTCTACCGAGCTGCAGTTTCTGTGTTCGCCTCCAGTCTGACCTGTTCTCCCTTTTTGTTTTCACATTTAAAATTAAATATATATTTTTAAGCTATTAGGCTGCAGCTATATGTTTTTATAGAAAAGGAGTTTAATGTGGCTATTAAATGTGACTAAAACTAGACTAAAATGGAATTCGTTTTCGTCGACTAAAACTAGACTAAAATGTATTTTGTTTTAGTCGACTAAAACTAGACTAAAACTAAGAAGGATAAAAATTACTAAATGTGACTAAAACTAAAATGCATTTTCGTCAAAACACTAAGACTAAGACTAAATCAAAAATAGCTGCCAAAATTAACACTGGACTCGAGGAAGCTGCACACAGTCACTACAGCGGGCTGTTGTTGGCCAATAGATAATTACAGCACATATACTGTGCGTCCCTCTTAAAAAACAAATAGTTCATTATGATTTTATTTTAGAAATATGCAATAAACAGGGGAGGTAGATTACGTAAATCATTGGGATACATTTTATTTATCCCTGCTTATTGTTTTTATGCTAAACTAAGCTCATCACATCCAGTCTACAATTATAGTACTTAGCTTCCTTTAAAACCCAAAACTGTCATTTTCATATTTTGGGATTATAATAGCAAGACAGGCTACATGAGTAAATTGGTGTGTTTTAGAGTTGTTTTAGGTATACAGTGTGTCTTAACTGTGGAAACAGTAAATCTCTGTCCTCTGGTTCCAAGGCTTTTTTATAAGAGTATTGACTCCAGCTCAACGGACAGGTTGACACTCTAACATGGGAGTGGTATAAACCCTACTAATTTCACCCTCAGAAGCCCTGAATTGGTAAATTAACAAAATCTCTAACTGGCCCCTAATTTGAAATAAAAAACCTACCATAAGCAAAGTGTAAATCCAAGGACTAATACCAACCATAATAGATAACAGAGTGAATTTAATTTACTTTGTCTAAAGTGGCTGAAATTAGATAATTTATCCTCTATAGTCCCACATTAAATGTTGCTGTGTGAGAGAACAAGTGAATTGTTACATAAGTGCAAAATCTGTGAACCGCCCCCCAACATACACACGCACACATGGGTCCAGATGAACAAATGCAAGCACACATGCATATATGCATAATAACACTTGCACACATACACGTGACAATGGTGACGGTCAGGGAGGTCATGGGAGGTCTCTGGCACAGTCCAGCTGAAGTTGACAGCTTGTGTGGACATGTGCATGTATAAAGGATGTGTGTGTGTGTGTGTGTGTGTGTGTGTGTGTGTGTGATCAGAGGTCCTGTGTTAAGGACAGGCCTGATAACTAGGCCAACAGCTGCTTCCCTGGCAATTCATCTTCACTCAGCTTTGAAGCCCTTTTCCCCTATTATTACAACACAGGAACATTTTATATATTCATGGAGCTCACTTTGTAGAACGGTGCCCATCACAAACAAATACACATGCCACATTTGCACGGACACACGCACAGACATTTATTTAAAATCCCTTTGTAGAGGCGCTCGTAACAAAACACGTGTCCAGGTGTTGGCTAAAAGCCTGCTTGAAGTGTTCCCAGTTCAAATAAATGTGTCATAGTCACCTGGTGTATGTGTGTGTGGGTGATTATGGTTGTTTAACAGAAATTAGGATTAATTCAAATTCAGAAAAGCTGCCACTCTGTCCCTCAACCACATATTGTGTGTGCGCGCTCTTTGATGGCAGACAGAAGACCAGCTCTCGTCTGTTTAAAGGGATCCTCAGTTTCTGCTCTCTAGATTCCATCTTTTTACAAAAACAAAAACAAAATGAAATTGCAGAATCAAATGCTGGAAAACATTTACATACATATATACACACGTTCAAAAAACTTAACTCAAAATCACTCTCTGTGACACACACAGTGAGGTGCATTGAAGCGAGACAGAGCTCACAGCTGTGAACCAGCCCAGAGGCCTGTCCTCGCCTCTCTCTGACAGCCTGAACCTCTGAAACACAACCAGAGGCAATAGCAGGTTAGCGAAGGAATGAGGGCAGTGAGAGTGCATGAGTGTATGAGAAACTAAAGCAGAGAGTGCAGTGGACTAGCACAGGTTGATCCAGCAAACTGTCAGAATTTACTCTATATTTAGAATATATGCAGAGTTGTTCATTTGCAACAAATGACCCCCGTCAGTGGTGTGCTTCAGTACGTCTCCCCAGCTATTTGCAGTAGAGCATGTTCTCTGCAGTGTCCTGTTTTCGCTGGTGCACCCTGCCACTCTGTGTCTGGTCAGAAGTACCTGTGACAAAAGGCAGAAGGAGTGACACATCATTCCTGTTATTTGGAGAATCTCTGTGCAAGACATGCACACTGGCATTACGACACTACAACAATATTATTTGAAAGATAACTGTACAGCACAGAGAATAGTGTATACCCCTTCATGTTCATTTATACATGGCACCTTGAATCATCCATTCCCCAACATATGCCATCCTTTTACCAGAAGATCAGCGGTTCAATCCCAGTCTTACCCATTCCACATGCCGAAGTGTCCTTGGGTGCTGCACATAGATTCATTGTATGAATGTGTGTGTGAAGGGTGAGTGGCAAAAACTGAACTGTGTTTGCGAGGTCATCAAGACTAAAAAAGTACTGTATAAATACAGACACAACTAATTTTAAGATAAAGTTACATACATTTACATTATATTGTAACATGATCATTTATATTGTATGATATTATTTAGTTAGTGCTGCAAAAGCCAAACCTGTCAACAACCTCTGAAAGTTGCAATGATCCAACATTTTCACTCATGCCAACCTGATGGGTACAACACATATTGTGAAGAAATGCCCCATTGTGGGTATTCAGGTTTATCCATGTAGGAGCTTGAGTACATCATGGAGCAGCTTTTATCAGCATCACCCAGTTATTTAAATTCCACTGCCTTTATGTAGTTATGTGTCTGGTAGACATTGAAAACAATAGAGTGGCCGGCTAAGTTCTCACTCTCCTGTCACAGCATCATGCCGTAAGTGTGTTGCATCCAGTTTTGGTTATCAACATACAGCAGCAGACCTTCCCTTTCTATTTGAGAGTTAATTTTTATAATCACTGTAGCGTTGAGCCGCCTATCGATGTTTGTAAGTGACTGTGAAGCCTCTCGCTTACCTGAATATACATGCATTTCTTAAAGAGGTTTAGCAGCCATGACAGATTCAGACTGCCATCTTGTATCTGTCACAAAAAGACAAGAAACTAGAAGATGATGGGTAAGAGGAAGTTTTGCCAGTGGCTAGAACAGCTCACCGTCAAGAAATGCACTCAATGCACAGTCACTTTAAATGTGTTAGCTGCAACATTGCTTAGACTATGGTGTACCTACAATTTACTTTGAGTACTGCCATTAGTTCATTGCTTATTTCTGTTGATTTCTTTGCAGCTCTGATATCTGCTGGTTGCTGCACCAACTCCTGTAGGAGTGTAAAACTTTGGGACAGGTGAGTCTCACACATGCCCACATACATATGATAATGAGTGAATTTCATTTTTCTGTGAACTGTCCCTTTAACCATTGCAAATAAATGCCTAACCCTAATCTTACTATAACCTGAAGTCCTAAATAATGGTCCTCTGAAGTTTGAGGACTGGGCAAAATATTAAAAAGTCAAACCCCAAATTTGTTAAAGAACCATAGAGGGACATCTACACACACAAATCCTCTTCTTACCATATTAGTGAGGAGCGATAATTGACATAATGCATTCCCTAGCCCCTTATGCCAAGCTTAACATCACAGCTGAATGCCTAACCCTAAACCTAGCCATCACCGAAACCTTATTAAAGCCAATTCACAAAAACAAAATAGTACAGGAAAAAAGAGACCTGCCAATACTGAATTCAAAGTACTATCATAAGATTCCAAAATGAGTTCAAACCGTTTCACTTTTTCAGAGGAATTAATGTTGCCAAAAACAATTAACTTTCCAATCACAGCTCTGGGACTAGGAAAAGTGATTTTGAATTCATTACATGTTTTCCAAGTTCACCTTCAGGTAAGGGCGGTAATCTAAGACCTAACTGTTGGTCCATCGTCAAAGAAGTCTGATGAATTGTTAGATGTCTCAGGAAGGGAAAGCGGGGCTTGGCTCAGGCTGGGTAAAGCCGAGGAACAGAACTGCTGACAGTGGATAATGGTGGATGATGGAAAAAGCACTATGAGGAGTTTAACCCATCCAACTCCTCCTCCGTGGATTAGTCGGTGGGTGGCCCTGTGACAGAGGGTATAGCCCGACTCTCTACAGCTCCTCCTGTGACCCTCAATTGGTATAGAAAATGAATGGGTTGAATGGAATGGACGTTGAATAAATGCCCTCACCTAATTTAACTTTTTGGTAAATCATAAACTGCATTCCTCTTCAAGAAGATGTGAACAGGATTCGTTTTTTCTTTCCGAGTAAAATGTCTCTTTCTCTGCCAGTTGTTTGCATTTCATTTGGGCAGGTTATAAAAACCCTTTACTGGAACACTGAAATGCAATACAGCTTTTGACTTCGTTAAGTGTTTTGATTTGAATGTGGAATGAAGAATTCAAATCAGAGTAAAGAACTCTGCAATTTCCATTTAGAAATACAAATATCAAAATACGTGTAATTATACATTTTTATTTAACTACGAAAAGAGATGTATACACAAATCCAATATTTATAACAAAGTGGATTGTTTTTCACTTTATTTGCATGTTTGGTTTTTCATTCAGGCATCAACTATCTTACATAGGGGGTTGGGTGGGTCGGGTTAATATTTAATGATGAAGTGGTTCTTACTGGGTGAATAAATCAGCTTCAATCTTTACCTGGAGATGAGACATCCCTGTATTCTGCTGACTACAGGCTCCCCACACACACGCACAGATACGTATAATAAATACATACAGATACATATGGCCACATGCAGTAATTGCAATGTTTCCCTAATGTCTTTCAGCCTTGATGCCTCCTGACCATGATATGCCTCGTCATCAGATTCTGCTGTGACAACCCCCCCCCCCCCTACCCTCCTCCCTCTCGAGGGAGAAAACAAGTTATTATTGAGTTATTGGATGGAGGGGAGAGCAGATCGATACATAACAAGATGGATATATGACATGGAATTCAAAATTAGGCAATGAAGGGCAAGGGAGCCGATGTAACAAGATGACAAAGTGGAAAAACACAGGAAACACTTGAACACTCTCTCTGCCCTGTCTGCTGCTGCTGCTGCTATGCATTTCCTGTGGACCACCAGACTGAATGTCATTGTATGGAATGACCAGAGGCTCATCCCTTGCAAAGAGAAGAAAGGTAAAAAGAAAGATGAGATTTATTTGTGTTGCCAACAAAATAGTCCTACCTCTTTGGAAAGACAGACCTATGGATCAAAGAAGAAACATGCTGTGTAATTTCTCCTGTTAACATTAGAGATTACAGCCTCCACCTACACAATCACAGTGCCAGTGAGTATTTTAAACTCAACAACATGTAGCTAACTATATCATCTACTTAAAAAAAGTAATTGTGTATTTAGAACTGAAGCACAAAAGGATTTACAGAGTAATTTTAACTTCAAGAAAGTATGAAAGATAAATTATTATAACCTGTAATTGCTGAGATCTGGGAACACAGTTAAAAACACACAATTAGCTAGATTATTGAAAACATGTTATATCTAGGTTAAAAAAATAAAAAAATGGAAATCCGTACATCTCTAATGGTAGAAATAATTCCTCACTGCACATGAAACTTGTATTCAAACTACTACAGTACTACACATTCTAAAACATTTTAGCAATTTACTCCCATCACAGTGGTGAAATGTATATTGAAATGTTTTTTATTTTCCAACCGTTTGATAAGTGCATCTGATTTATGACCAGCAGTCATAATTTTTTAATCTTGCCTATACAACAAAACATTTGCACATTTGCTATTTCTATATATCCACAGCTCATGGATAGAACAAGAGAAGAGAGAGATTTACATGATGAAATGCAGGTGACAAGCCCTGCGTGTATTTTTGTGACACAAGCACACCTCCAACACATCAGAGAAAAACGACACCTTTCATCTTGTCATCTTGTTTTATGGTAAACCGTTTGTGAATGGTCCCATTTCTCAGTTGTATTCAAACTACCTCTCCACTCTACATGCTTTACTTCATGTGTACAGAGACTACCCCCGTCATTACAACTGATGTGGATACTCTTTAGGTCACATCACCTGCGATGGTCAGCGATTGACAGCACAAGGTAATATTAGGACCATGTGTGCAATGCTTCTCTGATCCCTTGTTTTCCATGAGTTAAAACAGTCAAATGTGCATGTATCTTGAAACTTTTTGGTGAATACTTTTGCGATGTCTAACACTCACAGCTTTAGTCCCTAAATGGAATATGAGCTAGTACCCAGGATGTGATTTGTTATGTTGTGGGTAATTCAGGAAAATGGGCTGATTTCCTAGACATGGGTTTTCCCTAATCTGTGGTTTGCACTCTGCAGAGACCCCAGCCACTTTATAAATCATAGTCCACCTGGAAACATGGCGTTGCTCTGCCTCAAATACCTCCCTGTCAGCTGATGAGTCATCGTCATGGGAAAAAAAATAATCTTTGTGATCCTGAACCCCAGTTTTCTCCTCATCCTTCCATTCGCATGTATCCATCAAGCAGCATAACGCATGAGTGTCACCACAGTATTTATATATATATATATATATATATATATATATATATATATATATATATACATAGAGCAATCGGACTGATTACTTCACACATCAGTGGATCTTAACCTCCACTATGGGAAATTATTTGGAAATAGAAGTTGGAAAGTGAATAGTTTTCTTTATTTGTGTGACTGATCTACTGTGCACCTGGTGGCAGAGTCAAGTTCACTTCAGTAATTTTACACACTTGATGATACACGCACAGTGTTAGAAGATATTATTAAAAACTAAAATGACTCTGCTGTTTAAAGGTATCTGAACGTAATTTGTTGTAAATTGTTTCATATCTTATCTGACACCCATATATATTTACAAACATTTATGTATATGGGTGTCACAAAAGCACAAATGGGACTGATGGTTTTAATGTTAATGATGAAGTAAATCAATAATCTGGCTTCAGTTCACCACCTCACGTCTTCATCGTCATTTTCCCGTTTCCAAAATATTCGTACGCATGGGTCAGAGTTAGCTTGGCAAGGTTTTCCCCCTATCTTAGATTTGTATAGTGACCTGACCTTCCATGGCCTTCTACCCACATACATCTGGCCTTAGCGCCTGGTGGGACCAGCCAAGCCTTGGTGGCATCTGGCACATTCACCATTTGTGTAGAGTATATATGTAAATAGTTTATTTATCTGCGCACATGGGTTAGCATTCTGGTGATTATGTTATTTAAATCCAGCTGTCATTTTAGGTTCTAATTGGTTTTCTTATATTACTTTTGGAATGTGTAAGGTCAACATAATTGATAGCGAAAGGTAAAATGTGTTATCCTGGTTCTCTGAGTGTAGCGACATAGTGTCAGCTAAAAGCCATTCTGAGATTGGTTTTAATCAAGGTATGTGTTTGAATTTCACCTCATGCAGATAATAAGTGTGATACCAACATAGGGGATGGGCCCTAAAAGGTATCCATGTTAGCTGCCCCTTCAATTATCGTAACTTATATAGCGCCTTTCCAGAGACCCAACGACACTTTACATGTGTAAGTGGGGTCAAAAAGCGAAAAGATGGTGTTTGAGTTTTTTTAAGCTGTCCAGAGATGCAGCATTGCGGGTTTAGGCGGGAAGAGAGTTCAAGAAGGTGGGAGCTGCGACACAAAGGGCTCTGTCGCCAAAGGTTATTAGTTTGGTGTTGGGGATGGAGAGCAAACCTGTGTTTGAGGACCGCAGCGTTCTGAGTGGAATGTAGGGGTAGAGGAGTTTGGAATATGTCTGGTAGAAAGATCTCTTCAATCTGAGAATGAGGATTACATATGTAACCTTCGGCTCCTCATGGCTTAGCTTGACTCATTCACCCCAACCCTATAGGGAAGCAGCAGAAAAAGCAGCATGTATTTAATTATAATACCAGAGCTGCTCCACTAAATTATAAGAGTTTGGGCTTTGTATTCTATTTCAAGGGTTGAGAGTGGGTTTAATGCTGTTACCATCAGGGCTAGCATGTACCTCCTGTTTGAAGAAAGTAAGCTTATAGAGAGACAAGTTCACCTAGCCATATCGCTTTTTGTGTACGGTACTTCTGTACTTTTTCCTTTGTAGTTATTAATTAAATAGAAATTTACCCATGGTCCATAAATAACAGGTAAGGATACATATAATCTTGTGAAGGGACACAAAAAAGTTTTGCTAAACTTTGACTCCGTCTTTTGTGTCAAGTTCTGTTCCGACACCGACAGTGTTATGTCAGCGTTTGGTCATTTGGTGCTTGTATCTGTGTGTGTGTGTGTGTGTGTGCTTCTCATTTTCTACACTACCTTGCATCTAGTCATGGACCTCATGTCTTTCTATAGAAGTTTAGGGCACTAACACTATTTTCAGTTTATCAAGATATTATGCTACAGGTCCCAAAAATGAAAAGTCATCAATCAAATAGTATTCTCATGTGTCTTTAACATGTCATAATGTTAAAGACTGATAATATCTGCAACGGAGAGTGAACTTTAATTTAGTTCACAATGATTGGAGGAAAATATCAACATCCAATTGTTACAATATCTTTTGAGATTAAAAGATACTGTTGCACAAAGCATCATTAGAAAAAGTATTGTTGATCCATTGTTGTCGAAGTCACTGAAAGATAAGAATTTAAAAAACATTATTAGTTTTCTAAAGGAAAACAGTACATTGGCCACATAATTACCACAGTGGTATGATAAGAGTTGTCTTGCATTGACTGATCCCTGCAGTATATTGGCCAGTTGAGAGTAAATATTTGTCAAGTCTTATCTCACAGTTTTGATAGTGGACTAGTGACAACCAATGATCCAGTTCCAATCCTTAAAGCAAGATTAGCTGCTTAATAGTCTTGGGTTCAGAGATGGTAATGTGATACCGTAAGCTTGGATCAATGATATGATGGTCTTAACATTACATTCATTTTCAGTTTAGCTGAAATTGTATTTGTTATGTTGAACGGAGAAATTTACCGCGCTCTGCTTTACCGCGCTCTGCTTTCGTTCTGCTCTCTGAGGTAAAATTCCACCTCATCAAGTCATCCTGCTCTAGATACAGGCAGCTGTGTACTTTTGAACCAGATCCAAAGTTCGAGAGAGAAACATAATACAGTGTCTCTGATTTGCAATCTAGTATCAACAAAAAAAATTGTTACACAGTTCCGATCTTTTATTAGCCTGTAGAATTAACTTGACTTCTTTAACATGTTCCTTGAACACTGCTTTGGTTCTAAACATCAAACCAAAACCTTTAAAAAAATCTGGCAGTTCAATAACAGCATTAATCAGATGAAAATGTATATTCACATTTAGCAGCCAAATCTGATTCAACTGATACAATTCCTAATCAGGAACAGCTCTAAAAAAATATAGCCATCATTCAGCCCTACCTTCTTTTAAACCGCTGGTTGAATATTTGTTCACATTCATTGGTTTCTAAGCAAGAGAAGCATATGTAGATTCTGAACAAAAGCGCTGTTTCCATGTGGGTGGGTTACTGAGGACTTCTGAATAGAAGCTCCCACATACTGAAGCACAAATGTACTGAATCCAAGGTCAATAGTTAACAAGGAATGACTTGCAAACTTATGAAAGCAGGACTTGAGGTTTATGTCCAAAATGTATTTCCATCCTCCCGTTATTGCAGGATTACGACTGGAATGTTATCCTGATCAGAATGTTGACCTTTTCTTTGAAATTAGATTTACCACCAGATGAAATGATCAAGACATGCGTCGTAATACAACTGGATGCTTGGTTGTGTAGAAAATGTGACCATTTTACTCTATCCATCCACACAGTGGCTCAAAATAATGTACACATACAGACATATACAAATATACATATCCTTAAGCTGTACTGTATAACCTCTTTGCCCTGTTTCTAGATTTGGTGACAAAACAAGAAAGGAACTATAATAAATATATAGATTGTTTTTAAAAGTCAAGAGTAGTATATCTGCTTAGTTTTTTATATATATATATATATATATCTACAGTTATTATTTTTGACTTCTTGGTATTATATAACTTATTATTATATCCAGAGATGTATGTATATGCTAATAAAGTGTCTTTATGTAAAAACAACTTCTTTTGCAGAAAGTCTTCATTGTATCCATTTATTTTTATTTGACATACAAAGACATACATACATGTTGTAATTGTAGAGCAGTGATTCTCACTGACTAGTTCATAACACAGTAGCAGTCTGCAGTGTTGGACAGATCATGGGTTATTGTTTTTGTTAAAGTCACAGTTTGGTTTTACTATCGCATCGATTTTTCCACTTTTCTATACAGAATGATGAATGTGGAGAGACAGTTTTCACACTCATCTGTATGGTCATTGGAAAAGGGGGGGGGGGCTGGGAATCACAGAACACTATTAGGTCAACAGTATGGCCTGTTCCCTCAGCTGGAAACAAGTGGCTGTCCTTGAAGAGCTGAAGAAGGACAGTGGCTGAACGACAGAGAGAAAATATCTCAAAATCACACATCCCTTGAAATGTATCAAGAAAAGGTATGATGGTATATTCAGATAGTAAACATGATTTTTAAATTTAATTTTATTGTATTCTGGTGCCATTATCTTTCCTACAAAACATATTTTCCAATACAATTTACCTTTAATAAACATAATAATGAGACATGGTTGTTATCTAGTTACAGTAGAAACCTCAGAGAGAGACACATGTGAGGGATCCCTCTCCCAGGACGGACAGAAGTGCAATAGATGCCACGTGTAGGAAAACATCATCAAGATTAAAGTTTTTAGCAGCATTGATAAAGGTAAACATTTTGAAGGATAACTTCAATACTATATCAATCAATCAATCGATCAAATTTTATTTGTATAGCCCATATTCACAAATTACAATTCGTCTCATAGGGCTTTAACAGGGTGTGACATCCTCTGTCCTTAACCCTCAGCAAGAGTAAGGAAAATCCCTCTCTCAGGACGGACAGAAGTGTAGGAAAACATCATCCAGATTAAAGTCAAGCAGTCCTGCTTCAATCAAAGTCTATGGTCAGCAACCAGCAGGATCATGATCCACCATTAAGATCGGATGCCACTATAGTCCACAGTCATTGTCCACTGCTGCCAATTAGGAGCTATCATCAACTGCCACCTTGGTCGTGGTCCACCACCACCATCCGATGCGAATGCGACAAGGGCCATTACCACTACGATCAGCCCGCACGATATAGGATCCGCCATACTGGATCCACCATTGCGACCTCTGATACGCGATCCACAAATCGTAATCCATGGTGCAGCCACAGCTGCAGCCCTGGATCTGGGGGCGATAAGGTAAAAGGGACTCCGGGGAAGGGGTCAAGTCAGTGTTGGGTAGCTATAGATTTTTTTCAAATAATTAAAAAGAAATTATAATAAGTAGCACCGGCCAACTAGCTATAACAAATAAGGGGTTGTCCAGGTGAGGGTTCTAGTCGTTATATCATTTGAGAAAAAGTGGTCAGTTCAGGACACAACTACTGTTTGATTCTCCCGCTCACTTCCCCACAGAAACCAGTTTTTGCTTATGGTGCACAAATACAGTGCTGGCCCATCAATAACATCGCTTGCTCTTGTATGGTAAGCAGATTGGGCATTTTCATTCAATTATTGCACTAGTATATGTGAAGCTCCCTGCATGTGTGTGCTATGTGTGCAGTGAATATATTCACATCTAAGTTGCTGCCAGGGGAAAGGAAGCCCTATTATTTATTAGCAGGGATGGCAAAGAATCAAACAAATTTGTATATGAGCAACCCATGCATAACTCTCTCTCTCTCTCTCTCTCTCTCTCTCTCTCTCTCTCTCTCACACACACACACCCACACACATACACACACACACACACACACCAAGCTATTTAGTCATCACTCTTACTCTCTGCTCCTCTCTCTCTCACACACCCACACACACACAGTAGAAGGGGGTGGCGGGCTCATTGGGGTGTCACTGTCAGCACTACAGAATATACAAACTCTCACTCTCTCTCTCTAACATACACAAATACAGTATAAAATACTTGTTGGTGCACTCTGCAATGCAGCAATATCGGGCTGCTGGTGTCTCTGTCAGCGCGCCAGTATACCCAGTGTGTCTGTGACCGCTGTGCTGGGGGAGTTCTGGTCTGTCTCGCTCTGTTCCTTTGTTTGAATAGATTCTCCTGCTTTCAAATGTCTAAGTCCATAGTTTCTAAAGCAGTGTCTAAACCAAAGGTACCTAGGAGTTTAGGAACCTCAAGGAACTAAAAGAGATAGTCCACTGTATAGTGAGCTTCCCATTTTTGTAGTTCTGTCCATATGTTCAGTGATTTTTTTATTACCCTATTTAGTGCACTCATTGTTTCTCACAATACATCATGAAACTGATGGTCACTAATCGAGCAATATCTACCATTATGCATTGTGCTTGCGGCGGAGAGACCAGTGGAGAGAGGGCAGCCGGAACAGCCCGACCTGTCTTATAAAGGAGCAGAGGATCACAGCACAAACTGAATTTAACAAGTTTATTTATACATTTAGTCATCCAACATGGTTTTTACCTAAAAGTGTAAAATAAACGTAAAATTGATTGTGGGATTTCCACCAGCCGACATTGTGGTTGTTTGTCATAATCCTGTGACAATGACGTAATCACTGATGCAGAGAAAAGGCGCAAAGTGGAATCTGAAAGTGTTTTTTCTTCAGCAGATGAGCTCATATAGTCCCATATATGGAAGTCTCTCTATAGTAGGTTGAGCTGTTGATTGCAATTTACTGCTTTGAAAATAGGATTATTGAGTCAACACAGTAGACGAGCACTTTTAACAAAGCTTAATCAAGCATATTGAAAACATCTGAAATTTTGGACTACAGATCTATTTGGAGATTGAGGGGCTGAAATAAAACGCTTGAGTGCTCGACCAATCAGGCATCAGTGCTGCAGGGCCCAATTTGAAGGTTCCTGTACTTTTTATTCGTACTCTCCTCCGGATGTGTTAGGGGCAAAAGAAAAGACCCTAGTCACTGTGTAACTGACGGCTAGACATTTATGCCACGAGGACCCTGGTAACCTTGTATCGTACACACCATGCAGTGTTTTGTGACATGGAGCTAAAACACTTGAAAAGAGATTTTGAAATACCGTTTAAAAATAAAAACAGAAAAAGTCAATGACATCTGAGAGGCATTCCATATGAATAATGGCCTGTGGCAGTGACTCGTGAAATAGGGAATTTACCTAAAACGTTTGCATGCAACTGTATCTTGCACACATTAATCTCTCACATCGCATAGATATGAGGGCAGAGTTAAGCTTGTAAGGCTGAGTGGTTCTCTCAAGGATGACAGCGACGCTTGAGGTGGTTCTCTCACACACACACAGACACACACACAAAAACAACGTTCTGCCTCAACGGTTCTGCTTGCTCTTATACGTAATCGCATGCTCATATGTGAACAACTGCTGGCTAACGTAACAAGGAATACACAATTTACCCAATACAGACATGACAATAGCCATACCATTGTTTTGTGCCCCTCTTTTGACAAGGATGGAATCACTGTGGCTCCCACACCTGAACAAAAAATAGATAAAACAACACAGACATATTGTCTCCCGCTAAGATTCTTTAATGCAAAACTGTGGTCATTTGTGCATGAGAGCAGCAGGATCTCTCTTCACCCCATGGGTCCTCTTCCTCATCACCTGTGGAGCCATAGAGGGCCGGCTGCATCGCTGGGATGAAGAAAACATCTACAAGTCCTGGAGGAAATTGCAGGACACCCACTAAGGAAGGAAAAGACAAAGAGAGCCAGCAGAAGCACCAATGAAAAACTGGATTAGATTACATCAACCTCATAGAGAGGGCGACAGATGCTATAAACAAGACCTTCCAGTAAAGACTGAGACAATGTTCACATCTAACACAGGGCCTCATGTTTTGTTAGTAATCAGTTTAAAAGCGCCATACAAAACCTCAATCAGATAGACCAGCAAATCAGGTGAATTTGTATATGTTTTTATAAGGGTAGTTTAAACTTTTTCATAAACCCTTCAAAGGGGAAACTCCATCATGTAAACAACTTCACCTGTTCACTTCCTACCTGTGTCCTCTCTGTGTACACTCCATCTTCATGGTAATCTGTGGGTACTTACGTTTCTATTAGTGCTGTTAATCGAAAATATTAATAATATAAGTTAATCACGTCAATAGGCTTAATGATGATTAATCACACACTTAAATATTATTTAATACTATTTTCAAGTACAGTGTATAAATAAAGAAATGTATAACCAACTGGTCAGGGTTTTTCTAAACTTTATTTTACATCTCAGGCAATTACAATATCTTTATTCACTGAGCAACAATATAAAAATATATAAAATGCAAATTTATTTGGCAGACAACCACATCAAGTACAAGAATAACTGCTTACCTGTAAATAATTTGAAAAATGACATATGAGTAGGCTTAACGTTTATAAAGAAAATGAATGCCATGTCTTTGAAGAGACAAAGTAAAAAGTCCCTTTTCAGACTCTACAATGAATAATATTATTTGATACTTGTGAACTTTATCTATTAGATGAGCTGTTATGCCGAGGTAGTTATGGGTGCTTACTGATGTCCAGTGGTCTCCTGTCAGTGCAATAAATTAAGCTCGTGCCAGCTGCTCCACTTCGTTTCCAGTTCACTTCCATAGAGTTCATGGATTCTTGTGACAATAGTTCTCCTCGAAGGCGTTTTGTAGGATGAGTCCCCTGAGGCGATCTGGGTAATGTCTCGAATCCCCTTGTCTTCAACTATGTTGATGGGTCTGCAGTCTATTGCGACCCATTTAGCGATAGCATTAGTTAGCTTAGTTGTTATCGTCTTTTTGACAGAGCACCGGCTCTGCTGCACTCTGCCAGTGTAGCTTGACGAGCATGGCTTGAACTCGTCTCGGTGTTAGCAAAGATGTGCTTTGCACGACGATGTAACTTCAGACTCGTTGTACTACGGTGGAAAGACAGTTCATCACTGCAGTATGTACACACAACTCTGTGTTTTTCTAAACTCCCATTCCGAAGCTTTTTAAATCTAAATTTGCCGTTAAGCACACCGGGGTCCGTATCCTCACTCATCACTTCTCTACTTCTTCACCCACAGGCAGGTAAACATCCGCGCTGGAGGACTACGGCAGGAAATTGTGGTCAGACTTGGTGATGTGATTCATTTGCGTTAAAAAAAAATTAACGCGTTAAGGTTTCCAGATTAATCGCACGTGTTAACGCGTTAACGTTAACAGCCTTAGTTTCTATGTGAATGAAGTATTCATCACACTTGACAATTGCTCTGATTAAATGCTTTGGCTCATATGATAACCCAACTGTAGGCCTGGACTGGAAATAACGAAAATCATGTAAATGACAGATGGGACGGCAAAAAAAGAACTCTGACAGTCCCAGTGTCAGTTTGACACTGGGATCTGACTGGGGGTTACACAGCCCCAAATAAGCTACCTATACTGTGAGGCAGGGGCAGTGTGCACTGGATTTGCCTTTGGATGGCACACAGAAAATGCCTTCAATCTGGAGGGTATGGACAAGAATACTTTCTTATTTGTTATTTAGAATTTTGGAACAGAAAAGACACACAAAATTATTTTTTCTATTTTCTTGCCTCCAGTTCCTCTAACATCTTTCAAACAACAAAATGGGAAAACTGCATCACAGCAGGTTAGGTCTCAACATACCTTCAGTCCCTGAGTTTATTTCCTGGGGCTTTTTCTTTTTACCCTCTACTTTCCTGTCTTGTAGAAAGAACTGTCATAATCGATGAAAAGGTTACGCAGCACTGAGAGATGATCTTGGACCTAAACAATAACACACTGTTCTTTTCTCTCTCTTTCAACCCTTTAAGAATTCCTCTGTCTTTAAATGTTGGAGACACAAGAAGCAGAATGAATGCTGTTGTATGTCACAAATGTCCTTAATTAAAGCACCATCTTTATTCAACTGCTAACATACACCAATAAATGACAAACATTAAATGTGTTTCCAGCTCGCAAATGTAAACCAAGCCCCTAATCTGACCGACGCTTTGTTTACTCAAAGCCAAGACAGATGAGCAAACACTCCACCTGCTCCTCTGCCACCGTTGGCGAAACAACAGCCCCCCCTCACTGCAAGTGCTGTTCATTTGCATTGGACACATGGTGGAAATGAGACTCCCACAGTGATGGATGGGCTCAGTCTCCCTGCTATTTAAACAGAGTGACTGAAGACCCGTGGATACACATTTCCTGCACCACACTTTCTCAGTCTCTCCAGCCACCATATACCTTCACAATCCATCTGATGCTAATAGATTGTTTTCAAGCTAATATGCTCAGGTGATACATCTGGAACAAAAACCATTGGCCGCTCCAGGAGGAGAGTGAGAGAGCTATTTCCTCTAATAGCAAATATTACAGGGGAAAAATTAATGAATAAAAAAAACACTACTTACTGAAGAGGGTCGGTGTTTAGTCCCATAGCTGCCTGGAACAATCACTATCGGGGGTTGTTGATCGGATTAGAGAATGGGAATGGAATGCACAGTGTGCCACTGTAGCAGGTTATATATATATATATATATATATATATATTGTAATACATCATTTATATATATAATCATATATAACAATGTAAGAGGCATTACAGTCAGCAGTCTGTAAAGTCTGGTGCTGATGGCAGAGCCATGCTACAAAAACTAAAAGAACATTACATTTTAATTAGATTTAAATGTATTTATCACATCTTGCAGCATTAGAAACGTTAATGGTTATTAATCAGTTTCTGTGAGCTCAGTTTTATCCATAAAGTTACTGAAGGCATTATTTTACTTCCCTGCATTTATGTTCTTTTTATTTGTAATGCAAGTATCATGGTTCGTGACCTCTGCTCTGGGATTGTTGAAGCGCTTATATTCTGTTCTTTCCTTACAAACTGTATCATTCCCTTTATATTTTCATTGAGCAGGCAGACGACTCATGTGTATAATCATTTATGCATAACTGTGAGATTGGAAAGTAGACAAGTGTATTGTCTGTTACTTGTCCCTAAACGAAACCCAGTTGTAGAGATGTACTTTCTGTCCAACATGTGGTCACCTAAATTGAGCAGCTGTTTCACACATCATTTAGAGTGAGTTGCTTCAGCAGCAGAGGTTCTGGCAGTGAGAGCAAAGGTCTATATACACCTCAGTGATTCACTGAGTGATTATATTGTCAGAGTGTGGCTGACCACAGGCCTTACAACCTGGCACGCTAACACTTATTTGTTCCTAGTGGCTGTTTATTACATTGTGTCAGTGCAGACAAACACATTACAAGAAAAGCAGCATCATAAACATTAGCTGTTGACAATGCGATGGTCTGGCACTGGACACCAGTGTGGCTGCAGGCCAAATTAATAAATTCCTCTTTACTGAGCTGTGAGAAAATGTACTAACCCACACGACTCAATGGAACTGCACATGCGTTTAAAAACGTTTATTGATCACATCTGTGTATCTGCATGATGACAGTTATTAATCACCCCTATAACAAGAGTCTGTTCCTGTGACACTGTAGTTATATTGTTATAGGCTGAGAACAATGGTGCACCACACATGGCAAGAGCAGCACACATACACTAGGTTGCAGCTGTACACAAGACTCATCCTGTGTGTTGTCGGTGAGTTGCAGGCTGAGGCAGAGCAGCAGGGAGAGTGAGAGGTCGATAAACATTTTGTTATTAACTCTGTATCACTGCATGAGATAAGATACAATGTCACAAACATATGTTATTAAATAAAAACTCATTCAAAGACTTTCCAAGGTTTTAGATTAAGGATGTGTCGCAGAGGTGGGACCAAGTTATTTTTTTGCAAGTCCCAAGTAAGTCTCAAGTCTTTGCCCTCAAGTCCCGAGTCAAGTCCCAAGTCAAGACAGGCAAGTCCCGAGTCAAGTCCAAAGTCAAGACTGACAAGTCTCAAGTCAAGTCCAAGTCCTGCAGTTTGAGTTTCGAGTCTCTTCGAGTCCTTTTGATCACTGAGTAATAATATATTTACACAGATCATGTATGCTTTAAAAATCTGTAATTATTTATTTATTTATTAAAACAAGTGCAATTGAAATTACAGAACAAAATTGTGCCAACATTGCACTTCCCTATTGCACTATTAACCAGTCATTTTTAACATTTAACTCATATTTTGCAAGAATATTCTTCATTTTAAACCACTCCTACAGAATGAACACATTTGAAAAAACAAGTGTAACTGTAATTATTTGTACAAAAGTGCTAACAACATTGTCCTGTCCTGTGTTTATCTCACCTCATATTGTCTGTGTGTGTGTGAACATGTGAGAAACATAACAAATACTTGAACATAACAATGAACAGGGTTGTGCTTTTTATATGTCAGGGCCCTATGCTGCATTGCATTTGCAAAAGACCAAATTGGCCAAAAGTCTGTCAGTCATTTGTGCACGATGGGGACGCAGTATGGTTCCACAAAGTGCACCATTTTGGTGCCCTAAGCATAACTCCTCTATGATTACATTAAATAATCATCAATAAGTACAAACAAGAATAGTCAATCTTCTTTAACTTTTTTTGAGCAATTTAATATATCTCTTGTTCTGCCTTTTTTATGATATACATGTCTAAAAGGTACCTAATATTTCTATACTGAAATAATATCGGCATTATAATTGTAAGCTAATTTATTTAATGACGTTATTGTTGAGGGTTGATTTGTATTTCCGGTTTTAAGTGGGTTGTTGGTAGTGACTCTTATTTTGAAAGGGGGTTTTAAAGGAAGTGGGTGCTGTGATGAGTGAAGTTGTAAAATGAACGGAGAATAAACGGGTGTGCTGTCCCGAGCGCATGACCTGCTCTCGTGTCCTTTGTCGGCTGAAGCCGGACTTATGATACAACCAAACGCTCGGCTACATAATTATTATAACTATGATAATTTTTCAGTTGCTTTTTTTTTGGTGCCCCCTCAGGACTTGGTGCCCAACGCACAGCGCGTAGTGGGCGTTTTGGGAGCGGCGGCGCTGCACACACACACACAGACGCACACAAACACGATGAAAGATACAGAGCGCTCCTTAATAACATACTTTTTAATCTTTGTGTTTTGGGGAAAAGAGCAAGTCTTATCAAGTCAAACGACTCAAGTCCAAGTGAAGTCACGGTTCATTGATGTTGAAGTCCAAGTCGAGTTTCAAGTCTCTTTACAGTTTGTCAAGTCGAGTCTAAAGTCATCAAATTCATGACTCGAGTCTGACTCGAGTCCAAGTCATGTGACTTGAGTCCACACCTCTGCTATGTTGTAGTGGCAAAAGCTGCTCAAGGGTACTGCCACCACAGCAAGTCATTCTGGGATGTGATGATAAACCCAGTTTCCAGTGGGTGGAGAGGCCGCCCAGCACCTCACTGTGATTCATTATGTTACAAGGTTAGGCTTTTGCAGACCAAAAACGAAGGCATTACGGTGCTGTGAAGAAATTGTATGTGAACATCAAGGCTTACATATGCTCCAGTAGGCATGTACAAACTAACAACTCAAAAATACTGTGTCAAACAGGAAGTAACAGGAGCGCAAGTAAACTAAAAGAATTGAAACTGAAGCACAAGGTCAAACTGAAGAGATGAACATATAAATTGACAGAGAAGACTGGGAGCAATACAACTGCATGTCTGGCTGAAGAGCTGTGTCATATCAATATGAACGCTCCCAATGTGAGCCATGTGGGAGGCATATCAGAACATTAAGGGATGATCTTCACTCGGGTACTTAGTTTCATCAGGCAGGCTGGATTGTGCCTCTCTGCAGACATTCTTCTATAGTAGTCCTGAACCCTTAGCACCCAATCACTTACCATGAAATTGGTTGCAGCCTTACCACCTCCTGCAGGTTCATGAACGAGGACATGTATGCTTGTATCAGGTGCTAGGGTTAGTCTGGAGTCACAGGAAAAGGGAATCTCTATCTAGCCACGCCACCAGGCAAGGAAAGGAACCAGTCATGAGGATGGATGCACTTCCATGAAATGTTTGGAAACTGGCCACTATATATAGAGACTGGCCACTAAATATAGAGACTGACAAAGAGAGTACAGATTTGTCTCGAACACCAGAAGATGATTGGACAGCTTTCAGAAACTAAATCTGCTCCTACAGACTCTGTTCTCTCCAAAACAGACCCTTTACAGTATGGGGAGTTTCAGACATTATTATTATTGGCTTGTGTAATTGAGTGCACTTAAAGTATTTAATAAGCGTTCAGAGCAGAAGTCAGTTTGAGTTTAAAAATAATTCATGCTTTGTGTCCCATATTGTCCTTGAAATCATTTATTATTTATGGAGTGTCAATTACCTTTATAATAGCCTGGCAATATTTTATCATATTCAATTTTTTCTTTTTTATTTAATAATTTTAGTGATGTTTTTCGTCAAATAAGAACCGGTTAGTCTCTTGAACTGGGTCTGGAATCAAAATAAGAGCGGATAATGTCCATGTGTATTCCTGTTAAGCATGAATTTAAAATCAATTTAACAATATTGTCATGCTATTTTAACACCATATGTTGTTCTTTATTATTCTAGAGCTATAATTAACACAATAAGGACATCTCATTTATTAATTATTAGTATTTTCTAATGAACTACTAAACGTCTATAGAGTCCTGTTACCTTCTGCAGTTGACATAAATAAGAGTAAATTTTTTCTTATGTTAGACAATTGTTTCCCCACAAATCCAGAATGACATATCTACATTATTTCACATTTTCACTTTCTCCTTTTCTTTTCTTGTAGTTTTCTCAACTCTCGACTGAGCTAAGGACATTTTGTAAAAGGCCTAAAGCTTGATACATAAAATCTGGGACTTTAATGAGGAATGTGCAAGCAGATCTGGTTATATATAAAAAATGCCTTAAAATATAAATAAATCTATATGTTTTTTTTTTCTTTTAAAATTAACTCAATATTTTTTATATTTTGTATTGTCTGTCCTTAGAGTTGTGTTTGTTTGGTGTTTGTTTTTATCTTATTTTATCTTTTTGTTATGTCTCATGCTCTGTTGTGTAGTTGCTGTGATCAAATTGTATCTACAAATACAAAAAACCTGCAAAACATAGGCTTGAGTGAAATGATACATTCTAAACAGTTGTATTCCATCTGTTTTTCAGCTGGGTAAGAACTATGGTTTGGACTTAGAGAGAATAAATTCTCCCATTGCATCTGATGTCAGCCCTCCTGTGATCCAGCTCCAGCACCAATCAAGTGAGCAAAACTGTGCAGCCATACTGAACCCCAGCATTTATTTCTGTCAAGCAGTGGCAGTTTGGTTGTACAATGGATCATTTTAATTAACCCAGCCACATAAATGTGTTGTTGTTCATAATAATGCAAATCTCTGTTTTAATGTTTTATTTATACGGGCATCTCATGTATTAGAATGAGGCTTAGGGTGCTGTGCTTGGGCTGCAGGGCCTACGTGCTAAATATCATTTTAGGATATGGTAATTAAGTTGTGGAATTAAATCTATTCATCCCTTTAACAATTATTCACAATAAACTGAACACTTTTAAAGTAGTGCATTAGTTGTTTATTGATTTCAAATAGAGCTTGGAGTGTATTAATCAAGTTTTTCTTTACGATGCTGACAACTTTCAACAATGGACAAATATTTCTAGAAAACAGGGGTTATTGTTGTTGCGTGGTCGTTTATCCTAAATATGAGAAGATGAGCCTCGGTTTGTTCAATCCCGTATTTATTTAGAAAGCAAAGAAAGGTATAAATCATTGCCTACTAACATTTAAAGATACATTCTTTTTATGTTTTCGCATCACCTCGCAATGAATCAAGGTAAATGTGGGGCCAGGAAGGATCCAGCCAGTTTAGCCTCTGTTGCTTGTGGATGGAAGGACACATTTGTCTGCCGCATTTGGAGAAGCCTTCGAACTGGGAATGTGACATCTGTTGCACTTCTGTCCGTCCTGGGAGAGGAATCCCTCAGATGTGGCTCTCTCTGAGGTTTCTACATTCTTTTCCCGTGTAAACAGGTTTTTTACTCTTGTAGACGGTTAATGACAGAGGATGCCACACCTTGTTAAAGTCCTATGAGAAAAATTGTCATTTGTGAATATGGGCTATACATTAAAATCTGATTGATTGATTCACTTCCCAATCTAAAAAATCGGACAAGAAAGTAATAGCTTAGCTGTCCGGCAACTAACATCTCCTTCCTCTGATATGGCTGATTACATCTCTAATAAAGTACAACAGTTAGCAAGTTGGGCTAATAGTCATGTTGTAGGTGCATCAACTGAAAACTGACGTTTCAACCAAAAGCAACTAACAAAAAACCCTGGACTCCATGGTGGGAAATCCCATTCCTTAGGAGAGAAATGGAGTCATTGCTCTAGACGTGAGGCCCATTAATATCTTGGAAGGGTAAGGACTGAAACAATTGATTAAAACTCTGGAACCAGGCTACACTAGACCAAGCAAGAGGCTATCTGTCATGCACTGACAGCGAGGCACACTGACATATGGGACAGAAATATGCAGACTTATCAAGCAAGCAAGTGCTAGGCTCTCTGTTTCACAATAGACGTGGTCCACTCAACAAATGGAGGCGTACATGTCATTCGATAAACAGCCACTGGGAAATGGAAAAAAAGGCTATTCAACATGTTTACTAGTCAACTAGTGCATCGTGCTTGTTAGACTATAAGCGCCTGCGAGCATTTAATAGAAATGGTTTTCAAATTTTATTTGGTAGATTTCTGTCTTAAGTCCTATACTTAGTGTTGAGCGCCAGCCAAAAGAAAGTGAATGTAAGTTCTTTAACTTTGGGCAACCACAGGACCTGAGGCTGCTCTTTGATTGGTTGTTCGACCCTCAACGTCATCACTGAGTTACTTCCGCTGCAAGCTGACCGGCAAAGAGAATCCAGTAATTTCTATTAACTCTTGTTAACTCTTGTACAGGTTTGGGAATGAATGAAATCCCAGCTAACTTCCCAAAAGCCCACTTTTTCTTTGTGTAATGATGATTTCTGTGTCTGGTTAGCACTGCTAGTTCTGATTACAAGTTTGCAGCTAAATTTTGCTTCACTGCACCCCATCGGATTCAAAGACGTCTGCCCCAATACTACTTGCAAAAGAGCTCACAGAGCATGCTGTCAATTTTCTTCTCTGAAAATTTTAACCAGAGTTTCATTAAAACTGGAGGGAAAAATATCAATAAAAACAAATATGTCTGTAGTAGTTTGGACAAGGCTTAAATACAGAAAGCAAACTAGACACGCGAAAATACTATTTCGAGGCAGGTGTCTCAACCATCACGTGTCAAAAAGACTGATACCTATCTTTCTCATTGTACAGGAAACATATGTGTTTTTTTTATGTTATTTGAAAGACACAGTTTATTCTATTTTTCAGTGTAAAATTCCATGTAGTAAAATGATAACGCGATCACCAAGAGTTTAATCTCTTGAGTTTGTCTGACATGTGCAGTTCGTGATGACAGTGAGGCCTGTGCTGAATTCCAAACTCAATATTAGAAGCTTGCAAATGAGACCAATCTAACAGAATTGGATACTAAATCCCAGGGCTGAAGTTAGCATAACTTAGCAGCTATAATGTAATTTCCCATTTGGCTTGTGTGTCATTCTCTGCTCAGCAGGGGCTCTTGTGGTCGCAGACATTACACAATAGTAGCTGCAAATGTCAACAGTTCAATACTAATAACTCTTTTGTGTTATATATTGTGCTGTGGGGATTTGATGTGCTGGGATGTCACCTTGGCAGAGGTGTCTTGTTCACGCCTTAACAATGAAGTGTGTGTGTGTGTGGGGGGGGGGGGGGGGGGGGTAACACTGAAGGTGAGATGGTGTAGGAGTAACCAGGAACTGGTAGCAGCTTGTGTAATGTAGAAGAAGCAGGCAAAAAGACATTACAGAGCCTCCCTAAAATGTGATCATCTATCAACACTGACAACGGCTGCAATAGTAAATCAACATTTCAGCTGCACAACATGGCTTTGATTGCGATAGGTATTAGATATTTAACCTGCTAGATATCTCTTTTCTGCATCTTTGATGCACCGGCGACTCTCAGAATTGAATCTTTAAACAGTTCACAAACACTGACCAAGCGTTGATTTGCTAATCAGAAGCAATCAAAAACTTATATTGGATATATCTTGTAATCTTCAATTAGTGTTGGCGAGTTGAAAATCAGGGTAAAAATGTGTAGTATGAACAATTTTATGAGTTAAGCTTAACATCTGGAGACATTCATATTTTCTCCTGGTGTCTGTTTTTATCTTATTAAAAGTTGAACCACTGTAGGTTTAATTTCCTTTGTGAAGATACAATATACAATGGCAGAGAAAATAAAAAATAACTAAGCTGAAGAGAAAGCCGTACCTGGCCTGATCCTGGTTCAGAGCGAAGTATGAGAAATGCCTGTGTAAATGTCACGAGAACCATCTGGTGTATCCTATTAACAACATCACACAATATCACGCAACAGAACCCCCACCTACGTGCCATTCGTTCATGTAGAAAGGGAAACCACGCTGTAAGATCAGGCAGTTTGTCTGCCTTATTATAGACACAGGCACAAAGGGCCTCTTGAATTGTCGCTGTGAACATCTGCACAGTCAGGCAACATTTAAGCTTTGCAGGGATGTTTTTTCTTTAATGTGATTTATTTCTAATCGCAACAGTTTAACATGCACTGTAACACCACTGACTCACACCAGCATTGAGTTGCACTCTTGTGTCATACAGTGTGGGACCACAATATATCTACAGTAAATAATTTTTCATGTTTCTAAAGGACACATGAAGATGAATTTCTTTTGCTTTGGCCATGAGAAGCCAGGCCTCTGGGGAATACACCCATACGTCTTTTTCGGCTGGAGTCCACCTTAGGGCAGAGCCTGGCCGCTTGCCTGTTGGTTTCCATGGCAATCCCATCCCCCCTATCCCTTCTTAACACAAAGTGGAAGTGAGGGTCAGTGCGTGGACTGGCCTGTTATTTTTTTGTTTAGTATTTTTATTTTGTTTCTGTATTTTTGTGGTTGAATTTTAAGATCCATGAAGCAAAGGATGCTCACAGTAATTTAAACATGAACTGGAACATTATTTAATTTTACAACCTTTTCCATTATTTTGTTTGGCCATTTGCCTGTTTATCCTTAGCCTGCTGTTACATTTATCAGCAGATATCAGAGGCAACCACACAAGTGTGAACAAGTCGGACTGAATCCCTGCAGAGATTGATGAGGGACGGCACAGACTAGCTGGGGTTTGATTTTTCATGTCTTGTCTTATTCCACCTCTTAGCCTTTTTCTGAATCTCCAGCAGGACCTTTGTTCTCTCGCCCTTTGTGTCTTTCTGTAGCCTCAGGACATCACAGCAAGGTGTTGAAAACAACAGGTGTCAACAGAGGAAAACTGATGTCCAGACAGATTTCCACCAGCCAGATAAACTGCTCTCAGTGTACGAGACAGTACACACAAACACGCACACACACACAGCTCTCATATTACATCTAAATTATTTTAGAAAATAGTTTAAATCATGCAATTCTCCAGCAATTTATTTTTGCATCCATTACCGTGCTCAACAATTATTTTCTCTCTGACAGCTCCTTATCAGTTTTTTTTAATGACAACAAAGGATTGATGGGCACCTTTATAGGTGATATATTAAATTGCTATATAATTGAACTGCATGAAAGATATGCAGGCTAGGTTGACTGGTGACCCTGAATCGCCTGTGCGTGTGAAGGTGAGAGTGAATGGTTGTTTATCACTGTGAGTCAGACCTGTGGCTTTGGTCAATAGATGGGCGATTTTGAGTTAGTGCTTGTAATAAGTGTCACAAGCACCAGTGTCTGTGTCGAAGAAAATGCAAAAATTAATCACTTCTAATGAGCATCATCACCACCACCATTAAAGCAAAACTATATAAGGGCAACATGGTTATATTCTCACTCTGCAATAACAGCTGCAAAATAAAACATGGACACATTATTACTATGAATTAGGTATCTGTTGGCAGCAGTTAGCATCGCTTTCTTAATGTCTCTGTCTCTTTCACTCTTGAATTGGCAATTAGTGATTTTACGAGCAATATTAACAGTTTTAATTTGTGCCTCATATTATATTGTCATATGCTATGTCAAACATATTCGCATATAGCAGAAAACAAGTCTTTTCACCTCTGACCACAGAATAAAACGAATTGCTCTTATTGGGATCATCATGACACGAACAGTTAAATTAATTCTGTATCATGTGCAGTATGAGCTCTAACATGACGAATACAAATAGCCTTTTTGAAATTTGAAAATAACACACAAAACGACATTCTTCAGGTTTCATGCTATCCTGCGTTACATATTATATATCGAATTTCACAGTTTGAGAACATTTTAGCAACTAAGATGATTAGCCCCCCATTTCACTAAATGTACATATGTAAGCCCTGGTCTGAGCAGAATGACACATGGGGTAATAAGTTTAGTATTTTAACAGGAGCGAGAAGAAGGGATAAAAAGGTTACCACTGTAGTAACCAAGTGAAACAGCTTAGGCAGCATATCTGATGGTATCTTGTATGTAATGTTATATGTATGAATGTGTGTCAGTGTGTGTGTGCGTGTTTGTAGAGCTTCTTTGTGAGGACCACATTGAGCATATATCCAACGGAGTGAGGACATTTTGGGAAAGTGAGGACATTTTGGCCGGTCCTCACCTTGTGACCACCCTTTAATGGACTTTTTGGTGGTTACGACTTGGTTTTTACGGTTAGGGTTAAAATTAGGTTTAGGTTAGGGTTAGGGTTAGGCATTCAGTTTGGATAGTTAGGGTAAGGGTCTAGGGCAGGGGTTCTCATCCGGGGGTCTGTGGTCCGCGACCCTGCAGGGGGTACGCGAAATTCGCTTTGATATTTCAACACATTTCCAGATTACTCTTGAATATCGTGAAAAATATCTAAAATAAGACAAATATGTCTAAAATAATATAAAGCTGATGAGCGGAACCTTGAAATCGAGTTGGGGCTAGAAACTGCCAGTAGTTTTGCTTGCTGCAAAAGCAATGAGGTGTCTTTTACCCTTTCCAACAACCTACGTGTGTAAGAGCAGTTTTTCTAGACTGGCAAACTTGAAGAATAAGTACAGGGCAAGGCTTTAACCAGAGAATGACATGAGACTGTCGCTGTCTACCATTTCACCCCGAATAGACATGCTGTGTGGACTTCACCATGCCCAGATATCACACTGATAGGTCTCCCATCTCTCCCCACACACACTTAGAAGTACTACTCACCCACCACCCTCCCCCTCCAAACACTAGCAGTAGGTGGGATTTGCTGCTGGTGATCATGAGGTTAAACTTAGGCCTCAATTGTTCATCATTTGTGACATATTCTGCATAACTTTGTCATCTTACTCTTCAGTTGTAACCCCAGTTTATGTTGATGTTATTGATCACCGTTACTTTAACGTTCTCTCAAAATGTCACCTACATGTCTGTACATTTAAGTTATTAACATTATATTTTGATGTACATATTGTTCTGAGATGCAGTACAACTACAAACTGCATTTTAATTTTGTTTTCAATTCTTAAGCACTTGAAGTCAACCGTTTTTGTTGTTTTTTACACCGATTTTTCTAGATTTGTTTGAGGTTTTTAAGTAGATATATCTAGATTTGTTTGAGGTTTTTAAATAAAACCAACACGGAAAAAACAAATGGTAAAACTTCCTTCTATCCACATGCACGCACACACACACGTAGGCACATCAGTGGGCCGCGGATTACTTTGTAGTCAGAATGGTGGTCCCTGGAACAAAACCAGTTGAAAACCCCTGGTCTAGGGAATGCAGTTTGTCAATGAATGTCCTCACTAAGACAGCTGTACAAACATGTGCATGTGCATGTGCATGTGCATGTGTGTGTGTGTGTGTGTGTGTGTGTGTGTTTGTGTGTGTGTGTGTGTGTGTGTGTGTGTTCAAGAGTTGGGGGATCACAGTGTGATAGACTTGTAACTGATTTGATGTCATTCAGCCAATTTATGCGAAAGGCAAGTGACATTGTTGGCAGGGACCAAACCAGTGATGCAGCCTGTTGTCAGACTTTCAATTCAGTGTAAATTAGCTCAATGACACTTTGATTTAAGCTCTAGAAATTGCTTTGAAGAGCAGGGGGCTGGAAAAGAGATACGAGTAGTTCAGTCAGGCCATCTGAGGCTCTCTCCTGGCATTATGTTCCACAAGTTTCTGCTAATTGATGCAATCCCACATCCATCTCAACATTTCTTTCATTGGACTTTCTGAAATGAAGGTTAACTTTCTATGTTTTAAGACAAAACAGCATCCACATACAGCTACACATACTTAAAGCTAGGGTTGGTAAGCCTGGAAAATCTAGAAAGAGCAGGCTACATCCCACCACCCTCATCGGCCCTCTCATCAAAGCCATGGCCATATGAACGTGCACTGCCTGAAAACGGCTAGATTATTACTCAACCAAACTGCATTGTATTGGCCTCTTTGTAGGTTATTATCTCTGCTTAGAATTATTTTTAATTTGGGGATAACAAAATATCCAATTGGCTTATACATTTACAACACCCCTGTTGAGATAATTAACATGATACATATTTCCCAAGTTTCAGCCACTACAGATGACAAATACCCTTTTGGGTAATTGTGAAATATTTTTAAACGATGTAATCAAAGCACTTCTTCCCCATCAGACTTTGTTTAAATATGTCTGCTGAGTCTGTTGTACTGAGAAAATACCTGTACCTACAAGATTTACTCAGTTTGATCAGCTATAAAGACTCTTGAGTCAACAGACCAAAGGGTTAATTTAATTTCCAGATGTTAGACAGCAAGCAATAAGGACATGCAGAGCCAGGAGGAGTAATTGATTGAACTATCAGTCTGAATAGTATTAAGAGGAGGGTCTGCAATGTCCAAGGGCCAAGCTGTCTATGGCAGAGGTCTTCAACAGGGGGTCCGCGACCCCTAGGGGGTCCGCGGAGGTACTGCAGGGGGGTCGCTAAATCTTTGATTGATTAGACAATTTTTTAAATTTTTTATAATTTTTTTTTTTCAAACCAATTTTTTCCCCACATCTTAAATGTCTTTGAATACACATTTACATTCATCCAACATATTGTGAGGCTGATATGACCCTCTGCCTGACAACCTCCATCCGTCCAAGATTAGATAAGTTGTGTGCTACCCATCAGGGTCCGACATCTCACTAATGTGGCCATATGTGTGCCATCCACAGATGGCTTGAGGATTCACTGTCTCTTCTACATGCATGTTTAAAATAAAACATGAATCTGTGAATTACTTTAATAGCTCAGTGTTGTATGCAAGATGTATGTTTATAAATGGCAGTGGCATGGCCACCCTGTACCTTGCACATGTTTAAATTAACAACATGAATAAATTAACCCTTGTAATATTTGATAAGCTTAGTATTGATGCACAATAACAGGGTAGCTATGTTTATACAAGGCACTAGGCCCAGTTTAATATAAAACACTATTTTATAGGGGAGAGCGGGGTAATGTGGGACATCAGGTAATGTGAGAAACGCCCTGTATCTAGGCAACGGAACACATTTGTGATCATTTGACCAATATGTTTTCAAGCCCCTCCCATTCCCCCCTTGCCACGAAGGCGGAGTTGGTGCTGGTGCTGTGGAAAGTATTTTTTTTCACCCCAAAAATGTTTTTGCATGTAAAAGTACATTTTCTTGCTTTGAACTTAATCAACTGTTCATTATTACATTATATATGTTTTATTTTTAATGTCATAAACATTGTAGAAAAGCCATCATGCCAAGAAACTATACACCAGGAAGACAACCTGGGGCCACCCCCCCTCGCAGAGAGGGAGAGTGCAGCCGCTGAGGTCATGCAAGGAAAGAACTCCTTAAGAAAAGCTTGAAGGGATAGAAATATTGACAAGACAACCCTCAAAAGATTCATAAAGAAAAAAGAGAAAGGGAAAGTAAAATCAGTAGCCTAGGGTGCAGTAGCTGAGGTTAAGAGAATATTCACAGATGAGATGGAGGAGGAGCTGGCCAAACACTTGAAACAACTAGCTGACCAGTTACATGGCCTTGCTCCAGTTAAGTGCCGTGGACTGGCATGTGAATACGCAGAGAAAAACAATATCCCTGTCCCTGCCAATTGGACAGAGAAACAATGTGCAGGTAAACTAGGGTGTGCAAGAGATCACATGAATCATAATAATCATAAATATGCATAATTGACCAATCCCCATGATTCTGTTACTAGTCCAATATTAGTGGTAGTCAATCTAGCTGTCGGGATTTTAACTATTACAACATGTGTTGTTATGGTAGTTTTAAAGTGGAAAAAGTAAGTGGACCACTTTACCCCGTAGCTGGGGTAAAGTGGGACACAAGACCACTTTTTTTAAAACAATCATATTTTCACTGCCCTTTGTCCTGAAGAGATGCAGATCATTTCCATTGCTAGAAAACATCTTGAATTAATGGGAAATGTGTACATTTTACTGCCGCTCTCCCCTACTGTATATATATATATATACACACTAGTAGGGGGTCCCTGCTCCATCTCTTGCCCAGTTTGGGGGTCCTTGGCCTGAAAGTTTGACTGACTGACTGACTGACTGACTGACTGACTGACTGACTGACTGACTGACTGACTGACTGACTGACTGACTGACTGACTGACTGACTGACTGACTGACTGACTGACTGACTGACTGACTGACTGACTGACTGACTGACTGACTGACTGACTGACTGACTGACTGACTGACTGACTGACTGACTGACTGACTGACTGACTGACTGACTGACTGACTGACTGACTGACTGACTGACTGACTGACTGACTGACTGACTGACTGACTGACTGACTGACTGACTGACTGACTGACTGACTGACTGACTGACTGACTGACTGACTGACTGACTGACTGACTGACTGACTGACTGACTGACTGACTGACTGACTGACTGACTGACTGACTGACTGACTGACTGACTGACTGACTGACTGACTGACTGACTGACTGACTGACTGACTGACTGACTGACTGACTGACTGACTGACTGACTGACTGACTGACTGACTGACTGACTGACTGACTGACTGACTGACTGACTCTCACACACACACACACACACACACACACACACACACACACACACACACACACACACACACACACACACACACACACACACACACACATACTGGTTTCCATGGTTTGCGGGGCGTGCACTTTTTATCATAACCTGTGGGGACCACCCTTTCTAGAGGTTGTGGAAGTATGAAAAAAATCAGGGACACTAAGAAAAAATCAGTTAGTACATACACACCTTAAAATATCTAAATTCATGAAGCAGTGTTTTGACTGTGCAAAATGGGGACCTTAGAAAAAACGGGTAGGTATGGCTGATGGGGACCTCATTTACATATCATTTGCATGACTCACACAACTTGTTATAAGACTAATGGGGACCATGCTTCAAAAAGCATTTTTATATACATTATTACTGATACCGTAAGTCCTTCCATTATTACATTTGTTAGAGCTGTTTGTTTAAAACTAATAAAGTCTAGCCAAAAAGAACAAAAGTTGTTGATAGAAAATGTAGAGATATAACATGATACCTGTAAATGGTGATAGGGATGCAAAGCATTACTTTGTACAGAAAATCTTGCTGTTCATGAACTCCGCCTTACAATGAAGCAGAATTTGATAGGACTATTAGTGTAATGTGGTTGAAGTGAATATAAACTTATCAAACAGTGAAGGGATATCTATATCCCTACAAAGAATAATTCTTATTCAGTCAAATTTGTAAGATATTTTTAATTTCAGACAACCACATAGCAACCGCTTACTGGTGGTAATCTTCCCATTATTTACTTAATTTCCTCTTGTTGGCTGTAATGCGGTTATATATGTAGAATTTCACATTCTGCCAGCTCCGGTCCTTAAGAGCTTCTGGATCAGCCCTTAAACACTTCTCACAGTCAAACTTTGCTGGAGCAATACAAGATGTGATGAATCGATTCATGTGCCTTTCCACTGCCTTCACGTCTGTCTCCTTCCAGGGTGTTTTCTTCTTTTGGGCAGATGTACCTTTAAGTGGTCGGAAAAACACATTTGTAAATACAAGGACTCCAAAGTGTGTAAGAGTTATAATCCAAAGTTACAAGTTCTATAAAGTATAAACTAACTTCTACAGTATAAGAAAACTAAAATATACAATTACTCTGCCAAGAAAACACTGATATGTGCATTCTGACTGAAGTTGTCAGTGGGAAAGAGGATTTTGATGCCATTTTCTTATAAGCTGAACATGCTGTGTTATATTAACAAATAAACTGTTCATTCTGATCAATGACATGGACTCACATTCACTGACATAAATTTCTCAAAATTGTCATGAAGAAAAAACTGTATTTATAAAATGTTGGATCTGTTGGATAAATAAATACAATGTACTGATTCACTCATTAATCTAACTAACTATGGAATTGTGAGGACGTAGGACAGGTGTTTGGTATAGGGACTAGTTGTTGTTTGTATGTTTATACTATTAAACTGTAACTGTTATGAGTCCTACTTTAAGCACCTAATATACTCTAGAATCAGCCAAACAACCCTTTATCTGATTATTGCAGGCATGAATATACAGATAAAACTACATTAAATGGGGGCAGCAACAGTTATGCGGCAAAGGTCTGAAATGACAAAGTATTGGTGGCAACATCTTAAGTTGGCAACACTGACAACAGTCTCTGATCTGGCCTTTTTTTTATGACTGCTATCTAACGATGTCCTTTATAGTCTGACTTGACCGGGGTTCTTCTACTGCTCTGGGGGCTTCAGGTGTAATGTTTTGACCATCCAAAATCATGTTGTCTGGTGTTGTATAATCGCAGACAGTGGGGCCCATTGAGCTATCAGGATCATTAAGAGGCAGAAAAGTGTTCTTAAAGTTTAGTTGAACTGAAGCATCACTGTCACTGTCACTTTCGGAGATGGTATCTGGTACGTGATCATCTGCACTCTCTGATGACGAATCAAATAGTTCAGAATCTTCCAGATCTGTGTCTTTCATCTAAAAAAGATTAATGAAAAGATTATAAATATGTAGAGCTGTAACAGGTAGATGAGAAATTATTCTTTGTGCTGTTTTGCAAGTTTTGTGTCATAATTTGATTATTTTAGCAGTTTATATTATAATAAGCAGAATATTTTGACTGTTCTGAAAAAAAAAAGACTATATCGAATTGCAGCAACTTGAAAAATTGAAGTGCAACTGAAAGTTATTGTAGGCCGTCTTAATTTTGGTACAAAAGTCTCAGTTTCATTTTTTGAAGTCTGTAATCTGAAAATAAAGGCACATATGCAAGAAATAATTTAGTAAAAGTGCATATAAGAATTTTTGAGATCAAAGTTGTGTCTGCTCTGCTAAACTAATTCTGAATTCACAATCTAGAAAAAACATGTTTCACACATTTTAGACAACATTAGAGTTCATCGTGGGGACCAGTTTTATCTAACTTTTCAAAAACAGTTACTACTTGCACACTGTCAGAACGTGTGTTGTGGGGACCACGTGAATACAAAATGTAGAGTGATAATTTATCAAGAAAAAAAATACTGTGAAGTTTGAAATCGACCATGAATATACCTCTACCACTAGCCTTCAAGATGCCATACTTGAAATGTCATTGTATACCAATTTACATAACTTCTGACCAGTAAAGCTATTTCTCATTCACACAACTTAACACATGCTTTGTGGGGACATTTTACACACAACATTATAGTTCATTGTGGGGACCAGTTTTATCTAACTTTTCAAAAACAGTTACTACTTGCACACTGTCAGAAGGTGTGTTGTGGGGACCACGTGAATACAAAATGTAGTGTGATAATTTATCAAGAAAGAAAATACTTTGAAGTTTGAAATCGACCATGAATATACCTCTACCACTAACCTTCAAGATGCCATACTTGAAATGTCATTGTATAACCAATTTACATAACTTCTGACCTGTAAAGCTATTTCTCATTCACACAACTTAACACATGCTTTGTGGGGACATTTTACACACAACATTATAGTTCATTGTGGGGACCAGTTTTATCTAACTTTTCAAAAACAGTTTCTTCTTCTAACCAGCGAAGCTCTTTCTCATTCACACAACTTAACACATGCTTTGTGGGGACATTTTACACACAACATTATAGTTCATTGTGGGGACCAGTTGTATCTAACTTTTCAAAAACAGTTACTACTTGCACACTGTCAGAAGGTGTGTTGTGGGGACCACGTGAATACAAAATGTAGTGTGATAATTTATCAAGAAAGAAAATACTGTGAAGTTTGAAATCGACCATGAATATACCTCTACCACTAACCTTCAAGATGCCATACTTGAAATGTCATTGTATAACCAATTTACATAACTTCTGACCAGTAAAGCTATTTCTCATTCACACAACTTAACACATGCTTTGTGGGGACATTTTACACACAACATTATAGTTCATTGTGGGGACCAGTTTTATCTAACTTGTCAAAAACAGTTTCTTCTTCTAACCAGCGATGCTCTTTCTCGTTCACACAACTTAACACATGCTTTGTGGGGACATTTTACACACAACATTAGAGTTCATCGTGGGGACCAGTTTTATCTAACTTTTCAAAAACAGTTACTACTTGCACACTGTCAGAACGTGTGTTGTGGGGACCACGTGAATACAAAATGTAGAGTGAGAATTTATCAAGAAAGAAAATACTGTGAAGTTTGAAATCGACCATGAATATACCTCTACCACTAACCTTCAAGATGCCATACTTGAAATGTCATTGTTTACCAAGTTACATAACTTCTGACCATTAAAGCTATTTCTCATTCACACAACTTAACACATGCTTTGTGGGGACATTTTACACACAACATTATAGTTCATTGTGGGGACCAGTTTTATCTAACTTTTCAAAAACAGTTTCTTCTTCTAACCAGCGAAGCTCTTTCTCGCTCACACAACTTAACACATGCTTTGTGGGGACATTTTACACACAACATTAGAGTTCATCGTGGGGACCTGTTTTATCTAACTTTTCAAAAACAGTTACTACTTGCACACTGTCAGAAGGTGTGTTGTGGGGACCACGTGAATACAAAATGTAGAGTGATAATTTATCAAGAAAGAAAATACTGTGAAGTTTGAAATCGACCATGAATATACCTCTACCACTAACCTTCAAGATGCCATACTTGAAATGTCATTGTATACCAATTTACATAACTTCTGACCAGTAAAGCTATTTCTCATTCACACAACTTAACGCATGCTTTGTGGGGACATTTTACACACAACATTATAGTTCATTGTGGGGACCAGTTTTATCTAACTTTTCAAAAACAGTGTCTTCTTCTAACCAGCGAAGCTCTTTGTCGTTCACACAACTTAACACATGCTTTGTGGGGACATTTTACACACAACATTATAGTTCATTGTGGGGACCAGTTTTATCTAACTTTTCAAAAACAGTTACTACTTGCACACTGTCAGAAGGTGTGTTGTGGGGACCACGTGACTCCAAAATGTAGTGTGATAATTTATCAAGAAATAAAATACTGTGAAGTTTGAAATCGACCATGAATATACCTCTACCACTAACCTTCAAGATGCCATACTTGAAATGTCATTGTATACCAATTTACATAACTTCTGAAAATTAAAGCTATTTCTTTTTCACACAACTTAACACATGCTTTGTGGGGACATTTTACACACAACATTATAGTTCATTGTGGGGACCAGTTTTATCTAACTTTTCAAAAACAGTTACTACTTGCACACTGTCAGAAGGTGTGTTGTGGGGACCACGTGAATACAAAATGTAGTGTGATAATTTATCAAGAAAGAAAATACTGTGAAGTTTGAAATCGACCATGAATATACCTCTACCACTAACCTTCAAGATGCCATACTTGAAATGTCATTGTATAACCAATTTACATAACTTCTGACCAGTAAAGCTATTTCTCATTCACACAACTTAACACATGCTTTGTGGGGACATTTTGCACACTACATTATAGTTCATTGTGGGGACCAGTTTTATCAAATTTTTCTGAAACAGTTTCTTCTTCTGACCAGCGAAGCTCTTTCTCGTTCACACAACTTAACACATGCTTTGTGGGGACATATTACACAAAACATTGCATTTCCTTGTGTGTACAAGTTTTACCTAATTGTTCACACACAGTTTCTACACAAACTCGGAACAAAGAGTGATCATATAATGATAAAACAGTGATGGACATGAATTTACCTCTTCAGGTGTGATCTTTGGCCCAAAGGCACAAGCCATCAGACTCTCTGAGTGGACAGGATCTGAATCATCCTCCTCCATGGTGTTAACAGTGATGCTGGTCGTCTGTAAACAAAAGTAAAACGTTCCCAATATTTACTTATATTATATTCTAATATTTCTATTCAGATAAAGTTTTGAGATTACATCCATGTCATAAGCAGGACTGGATACATTTGGCAAATGACCCTGATTCTTTAACATATAAAGTGATAGCATTTCAATGCTTTTTAATTATGCCCAAACCCATTACCCTAACCCTACCCCTTGTTTTCGAGGGTATTCTTGCCCCTTGAAACAGAGGTTGAAATCTTCCCCATCTAATTGGGACAGCCCTCCAAGAGCTGTTACATAACCAGTGGTCATCGCAAAAACCTGCAACGACATCAGTAGTCTTTGATGTAAACACAAGCGACAAAAGGTTTTGCTGGGTATGTCATTGTAAAAACATTATTGAGATCTCTAATGAACCAATGCTATTGTTTGCATTCACTAAAGTGACAAACCTATAATATCCTAATATCATCTATGCTAATGCAGGTGAATCAATGACTTTTCCATTCATCCAATGGAAGTTGAAAAGTTTGGACACTCTGCACTATTTCACATATAAATCATAATCAGAGCTTCAGGCTGCTTGCAGAGGTTTGTAGACAACCCTGCTAGGATGCAGTGTTAATAGAGGATCATTCAGTTCAGTAACATAATATCTATAATGATCTAAACTGACCTTCAATAGCTTCTTAAAACTTTTGTAAATTAGATTCCTGTTTGTTATTTCATGTTCCTGTTATTTTCACTACACTAAGTGGTCGCTCATACATAGCAGCTTAAAGCAGCTTGTGATAGGCAATCCTGGTATTTTTTGTATATGTAACGTGTACATGGTTATAACAATATTAATACAGCCAAATTAGGTCCACATATTTCTCATTCTACTATTTGTTGTGATACTTGACTCATTGTATTTGCTGTGTTCTGTGCTACATACCTGTGTTTGCCATGGGCAGTCTTCACCTCCATAGTTATAGGCGATTTCTTCTCCTTCTTTGATGTCATCCAGGGCAAATAAACAAAGGTGGGGTTCTCCATTAACACCAATTGAGCCATCTTCTCTGAAGGCATCAATACTTGAGAAATTGGAAAAATTGAAAAAGAAAAAATACAAATGTCACAATATATCACAATAAAACCAGAGCCCCACTTAGTATAACTTAAAATAGTATATGGAGTGTAGTTTAGGAATTCTTAAGTCCACTTGAAGGCAAACATGAATGCAGCACATCAGGGGTGGTAAAGTTTTCTCCTTCTCTGGGATTCTGCATCACTTATTATATCCTTAAAATGCAGATGCAGATTAAGATGCATTTATCAGTCCCAAACACATGCACAGACATGCAAAGGCACACTCATGCAGGTAGGGAAATTTAATCTCTGCTTTTGACCCATCTGGTGCAGGATACACAGAGCAGTGAGCGACCATGTACGGCGCTCGGGGAGCAGATGTTGGGGGAGTAAGGTGCCTTGCTCAGGGGCACTAGACAGGGTAGGGAAACTCTTGGATTTTTGGACAGATCAATCCAGGTTCATCTTTTGTTGTTTCTCCGTGGAGTCGAACCAGAGACGAACCAGAGACGAACCAGAGACCTTCTCTGCCCATAGTCCAAGTTTCTGCCGATAGACCACCGCCTCTAGACCTCCCCCCTATATATAACAAAGTCTCCTTTGCAAATTGTACCCTTTGCAAATATACCACATCCTGCAAACAATAAAAACATTTTCAATAAAACAGGAGGATCCATTAATTCTATTCCTTGACAATGAGTTTATGCTAATATATACTACAAAACAAACCAAAACTGACCACTGCAGCATTCTAGTCCCTATTAAATGTACTCTGGAGCTTTTCTTTTGATTTTAAATGATAATTATTTATTGATTATTTACAGCAGATACCACCTTACCTTTTGCTGCATAAATATACTGGACCTCTAATTTGCAGATGTGTATCATGTTGAATTGCTGATCCGTGGTGGCATTTCTGAAGGAAAAGATTAAAACAAATGAGTTTACTTTAAAATAATTGTTTGATTTGTTTGCTTAGTAAGATTTTGTGGTACTACAAATTGTTGTTGTTGCCTAAAACCTCATGAGGATTGTTTTTCTTGCAAAATTCAACTACAGAAACATTCTCCTTCACTCTCTGTCATGAGTAACGTTCCTGCCTACAGGATGATGCATACTCCTGTGCGTTGTTGCATAAACTATACACATCTACAAACATATATGCACCGTATATCTGTCTTGTGCATGTGTGAAAGCTAAACCGGGTCAAATCTAAAGCCAATTCTTTAGATTTTACCTGCAGGTCATGCCTGAAAACACCTTAAATGAGAGATGATTATGTCTGAATAATTATGAAGGAGTTTGGCTTTCACATATAAAGAACACAGCAGGAGAATTCAGACAGGAGGAGGCGCCTGGGTAGAGCAAGCCAGAGGCATGACATGATGACAAATTCAGTATCAGAGAGCATAGTATTTTTTTTTACAGCACATCAAAGATGATGGCAAAAGAATGTAATTGTATTTAGTTTTGCATTTACACCAATGTTACAAGCATTTGAATATGTCCTCATTATCAACAAAGAGTCAACAGGGAGATTTTTCATGCTGAGATATTTTTATTATCCCAGTCTCACGTGTGTGAGCTGTTAAAAACACTATGAATTTGCCTACTCGCCGGCTCTGAATCCTCCGGATAATTTCTACTGTATTTTCTCAATGGCTTATTCGGACAATCTGCAGAGTTTTTACTGGGGGGGTGACAGAAGAAACTCTGGATTATCCGGAGCGTTTGCGTTTTTACAAACTGCCCCTATCTGGATAGTCTCTTGGTATCATCCAGATTGCAGTGCATGTTTAAAAGCAACTTAAAGAGAGTAAAGTAAGAAGGAAAACAAAGCAGCAGCTATTTTCTGTTGTGATTTTATACGGGAAATAGATGATTCACTATTTTAACTTCATTTAAATTCAACAAATGTGGTGTTATTCCCACATAATAACTGGTAGTGTTGACACCTTTTCTCTTATCTACCAGGGCAACACAGAACAGAAGTGGGTTAAATGAAAACCATGAAAGAATTATCCATAGACTATTCAATATTATTAAGATTAAGATTAAGATGCATTTATTTGTCTCAAACACATGCACAGACATGCAAAGGCACACTCATGAAGGAAGGGAAATTTAATCTCTGCTTTTGACCCATCTGGTGCAGGACACACAGAGCAGTGAGCGACCATGTACGGCGCTCGGGGAGCAGATGTTGGGGGAGTAAGATGCCTTGCTCAGGGGCACTAGACAGGGCAGGGAGACTCTTGGATTTTTGGACAGATCAATCCAGGTTCGTCTTTGGTTGTCTCTCTGTGGAGTCGAACCAGAGACGAACCAGAGACCTTCTCTGCCCACAGTCCAAGTTTCTGCCACTAGACCACCGCCTTATGAATACAAATACACCTTTCAATTACATTGACCTCATCACACAATAACTTCTCTCTCCCCTGCTTTAGCTGTACAAACACTTTAACTTTCTATCTGCAAAAAAAGTAATATTCACAGTAAAATTTCTCAGCTTTTACCTGTTTATTTGCCTGACGTTAATAACCTACTGCTCTACTTTTCTATTCTAGACATTTTATCATATTAGTGACTTGTCATTTGTGATTGTAGCTAATTTAACTTAACTGCAGGTTTTAGATTTAATCTTCTATCATTTAATTCCAGATTTATGCCTCTGACCATGTTTCTTTAATAACCTGCTCTGCCTCTTCCACATGAACCTGCCCATGTTAAATAAGAAAATAAGTTAAAAGGGCCGGTTCATAACCAGCTTCCAAATAGAGGTTATCCAGAGCAGCCAGGTTACACTTCCTCTGTTGTTTAAAATTGAAAGCCCCTCAGCGGAAGCTACAGTCAGACTTAAATTATTATGTATAATGGTACTGTGTAAAATGAGAACAGCTGTAATTTGAATTGTCTGACTATAGTCAAAACCTGTGCTCTATAATGTTCTCTATTAATTAACTTAAACATACTAAATATAGCATAACAGGGCTTATATTGATCTTAAGTTCATCATAACAAAATGAGACTCAAAACTCAGAAATGCTTAACTTGATTGTCTCCTTCAGTTTACATAAACTCCAACACATATGCATCATGCATGCAAGTAGTAATAGAAATGCAGTAAAACATTTGAGGTCTTACACTTAGCCTTTGTAGCTAATCAGAGCTATTAATCATGCTAGCTAGGTACAAGTAATACATGCAATTTGAGGATTCAACACTGCTTATAATTATTTAAGATACAACTGTGCTTACCTTATGCTTTACTTTTGCTCCTCTGCACATGTTCTTATCTTCTTAGCTAGTTTCTCCAGCAAATAATCTTCTTTTACTGTTGATAGCTACCTCTTGATGCTGAAAATGTCCTCGCTGCTTGAATCATTCCTAATGGGGACAAGGAAGTGGGTGGCACCCAACCATATTTGGAAGATGTGTGTGTGTGAAGCAGTGGGTGCAGTACTAACTAGAAACAGTAGGGCCACCAATGAGCAATGCTCACACACTCACACTCACCAAAAAACATGTCGTATGGGCCAATGATAAAAACTTCACGGGCACCTTCAGAGTAGCTCTAGTAGTCATTTAAAAGGGTTATCCTCATGGGGACCGGGATTTTGGTCCCCAAAGCGCAACCGGTCCCCATGACGTGACTGTGTAAACAGTCAACGGTCCCCATCGCGTGATGATTACCAGAACACACACACACACACACACACACACACACACACACACACACACACACACACACACAAATTAGCTGATAATAAAAATAGAACCAGCTACGAATGGTTTCTTTTGTCTCTGTAATAGAATGGATGGTCAATGCTATCATGCAGCTCTAAGATCACACAAGACGACAAACCAGTCTTTTGTCCGAGGCAATTATAGAGTGTGCTATAATTGAATCTAAATCCTGCCTGAACATTTTCAAATAAGCATTAAATAACCACACAATGAATTGATGACTGACCTTTTCAAATAATTTTTGTGTTGCCTTTCCAATAGAATGGCGACATAAAAGTCTATAGTTGGCTTAAACACCTGGATCAAGAAGAGGTTATAGCACTTTAAAGGATTATAGTACATTTCCTGTTAAGAAAGATAGATTGATCATTGATAAGCAGCGTAGTTGGGATGGGGTCCAGCAGACACTTTGACAGATGAAAAAATCATTGAAGTTAGTTGGTGCAGGTCCATGGGAGAAAATAATTAACATGTAAGAGCTGTTTCTTAGGTACATTTTTTAAATCACATTTAATTCATTCATTATTTTCCTTGGCCTCTTTGTGGATAGCACCATGCATTTGCACAGCCTCCCATTCCACTTTTGTCCTAGCTGGAGCCCCATCCATTGTTTCTCCACACAGTTTGTTACAGTGCAACTTTATGTCATTGATCGCAGCTGAAACAGCTTCATACCTGTCATGATGCTCTTTAGACTCCTGACAAGCTGTTCCTCCATGATACAAATGCTGTGGTGAACTCCCGGCAAAACACTAAGATCTCTGCTGTATATACTGTATGTCATCTCATTACATACAGTTAAGCAAAAGTCAGGATTACTGAGGAATAATTACTTCATGGTTACGTCACACATTACGTCACATTTAATAGCCACATTAAACTCCTTTTCTATAAAAACATATAGCTGCAGCCTAATAGCTTAAAATATTAGATTTTATTTTAAATGTGAAAACAAAAAGGGAGAGCAGGTCAGACTAGAGGCGAACACAGAAACTGCAGCTCGGTAGAAACCAACTGCAGCTTCTGCTCTGATCAAAAGCTGCGGTGCTGATCTCTGATCAGCTGAGACCAGAGAAACTCTGTGTTTTCACTGTTTCCATAGGTAAGAAGCAGTCAGTCACTGAGAGGCTGCTCCACGTGAACGAGCTATGATTTCACTGTGTCTCTCTGAGCGAGTGCGCAGGGCGGGGGGTGGAGCTACGGACCGGAGCGCTATCTGGGAGGACACACAGACACACACACACACAGACTTACTCGCCCGCTACTGATACTTCATGACGGCCTGATACGATGATGTTTTAAAAATTATTGTGACTTAGTCAACCACCAACATTTTCGTCTCGTCTCGTCTTGTCAACGAAAGTTAAAATAGATTTAGTCATAGTTTTTATTTTCAAAGATTCGTTTTTCGTTACGTCTTCATCTCGTCGTAGTCATGGGAAAAGGGTCGTTCACGAATATATTTCGTCATAGTTTTCATCAACGAAATTAACACTGAACTACGTTTACATTTGAAAATAGCGAAATGATCTCCTGGCAACTAAAACAAAATCTGATATGCTTCCCATCATCCTTTAAGAGATCCATTCATCGCTCTGCCCCCAGTTTGCATTGTGTTGCGTTGTCCTTGTTTATACAAACATACAATGGCATCATGTCACCATCACAAAAATAGAGGTAGCTGATTACTATAAGCAGTAGGCCTATAGAGACCAGTAAGATATACTATGGGCTGCATTTTGAGTGCAGCAGGGAGCAAAAATCCTATTTCAAATATAACATTAGTACAGCATCAAAGTAAAATGATTGCAACAAAGTAAAAAGATTAGACAGACACATAGCTGCACATCAACGTCAATATCAATACTCTGAATAAAGAGCTTTAGGAGACGTAATGCTAATTTAAACAGCTGCTCTTAAAAGGCAGATGTGACTTTAAATACTCACGTTTCAGTTGATCACAGTAAATCTGATTCTGCAGAATAATAATCTGTGTAACCTAGTCAAGACAAATGGGTTTGCGAGTGAAACAACTATAAATACCTAATATATTAGGTATTTATAGTTAATTCTCCAAACACACTTATCCTCACCAACTCTAACGCTTTTCCCCGATGGGTGGACCGGATCATGTCGGTTCATGTCGGGTCAATAAATCTGTATGGTCCCTTTAGCATCGCCTGCAGGCTAGTGGAGCTAAACTAACAAGCCATGTACAGGTGCCTCCTCATCACTACTAACACATAAATACAATACTAAACTTGACTAACCACAGAAACGGGAGCGCAGACGTCTTTAGCTTCTCTGTCAGGAGAACAAACCGAAGATCAAACCGTATTATTCATCCGATCTGTGAATGAAACCTCTCCACAGACTCGGGTCGTGTTCACTGACGGGGGATAGATTGTTAGCCTGTTAGCTGAGGTGAAGCCGAGCGGGCAACAGGCTAGGAGCTGGAATCGCGTTTTGCATTATTCGAGTCGAGTTGCTAGGCAGATTTCGTGGGGCACATGTGAAGGTGCCCCATCTCTCAATGTTAACTTTGGCCTGTGTGGTTCACGCTCATTGGTGTTTTCATGGCAACAGTCTTAAGCTTGGGCCGTTGCCCCCAGAGCAGAGACAGACGGCAAGAGAGAAGCTTTTCACAGAGCAAGCACACAGACAGAAACACACACGAGTCAAATTACTCCAAAACAAGACTATAATGCTTGTGAGTTAAGTTAACCTGCATATAAAATAAAATAAATATATTTTGCCTCAAAGTACAGATGTATTGAGCTTTCTGCACAACAGCGCCATCTGGATCTGGTGGGGCAGTGCCCCACGTGCCCCTAATGTAGAAACGCCGCTGCAAAAACACATGTTCAAGGAGGTTTTAAAATACCAGGGTGAGTGAGAGATGAACCTTGAGTCTTCAGTGAATAAAGTAACTGCCTTAATCAGCAATCATGGAGCTGTATGGCAATAAATACTGAGCATGTAAGAGATAATAATGAATGCAATTATTGAAGTGCAAACTGTGATAGCAAGGGTCTCGTCTGATACCAGTACATGTCATCTGCTCTTGTGTTTTTGTTGACCTAAAGTGTGTTTTGTAGAGAACCACTGTGCTTGTTGTTCATTGATTATCTCTGTTGTTGTGACTGAGGTAATTGGAAAAACATGGATTACCTGAGCTTATGTTTAATGGCCAGATATGGTGATAAATGCCTCTGCTGGTACACAAATGTATGAAGACATTTGACTTCTGGGTTTAATATTCCAACCAACTTCAAACCCCTGCAGTAAATGTACATTGAGTAACTTTGTAAAGTCTCGTGTTTCGATTTGCCCACAAGAGGAGGGGGAAGTATGGATTTGTTTTACCTGTATTAATGTATTTAATACTCAATGGGATATCAAATTAAAAGTCTCTTTTAGTAGCTTCATGAAGAGCATTATAAATGAGGCCATCACATTTCTCAGCTCAGATTTGTAAAAAATTCTAAGAGAAATCAACAACAATAAAAAAAAGCCCTCTCGCAATTTTTTCAGAAAGTGAAAATTAATTCTTGGATCCGCACCAAATTTTTCGTTATCCGTGGTTATTAATTAATGAATCATACCAAGTTCATGTTTATAAACCAAACAATTAATCAATTAGCAAACACTGGCTACATTTTGAATTCTTCTTTTTCAGAACATATGGCATTAAGGTGGTATGCAATGGGCCAGGGTTATACAATATTGTTTTAAAACTAAAATCACAGTGTTAGGAACAAAGTAGATACATTGTCTGCAAGTGACAGAATATTTTGAAAATAAAATGAAATAAAATCAGTCTTTGCAATTATACTAGCTGTACATATTAGTGTAGGTGCATGTTCTTAAAAACATTACCCATGACATATCTTTACTACTCGTACAGTGGATGTATGAAGAGAAGACAAATTCAAGTAAAAACCACCACAAGCCTCAAAAACAGCTCCAGTGCTTCTTGCACCAGAATGGACAAATAGACAGCACTATTATGAGACTGCACAGACTGAGCAACACCCACATTCACTCAGGTGTAATTTAATTTCAACTCTGCAATTCATCATTTCAGTGTCTGTGCAGATTCAATATCTGTGTGCAATTGGTAGACTCAGCTACTGAATCTGTTTACTGTACACACATGTATACACAAAATATACATTATAATTTTATATTGACCTTGAGCTAACATTGTTGCTATTACTACCTCATGTCTATATTGTCCATTTCTCTATTTTTCCACTTTTCATATTGTTCCCATTTTCATTTATGTAAAACATTTAAAATGAAATGTATACACGTATGTTTAGGTTGTGTTGAAGGTGGGATGTAAATGAGCGGTTTGAGCACGGTGGAAAAAAAACCTCTCAGGAAGACTTAGCGATGAAGGTGTAAAATTGGATTATTTATTTGTCAGGCCTGGACTAGAAGGAGGACTCAGATGCAGAGGATTCACGTGGCAGCACACTTTATTGAGATCGGTTCCTCTATGCAGAGTGACAACAGATCAGGCTATGAAAAAACTTGCTTAATCTATTCAAAAACACTCACTAGAAAAAGGAGTTCGTAAAACATAAATAACTCACAACGGAGGTCAAACAAAAGGCTAGGGCAGGAAATCAAAAGCGCTCCCGAAGGAGGAAAACCAAACTATGAAAACGGGACAAAAGAAAAGGCTCACCTAAAAAGGCTCAATAAACTAACTAAATCTCTCTAAACAGAAATCACTCCAAAAGGGAGGAAGAAAAACAGATTACCAGAACAAAAACAAAAATAAGCTAAACTAGAAAACTTTAACACACCAAAAATCAATCTCATGGAGGAAACAGAAAACAACTTACGCGGCGTAGCAAAGATCATGGAAAATCCGACTATGACTGTGGAAGGGCTTGGGTGAACGAACAAGAACGAAACACTTCGTCACAAGACAAAGGGGAGACGCAGACTATAAGCACATGAGGGTGAAGGGAACAGGTGGAAACAATCCGGAATCAGTGACACATGAGGAAGGGCAAGTGACCTGAAACGAGAGGGGAGTTAGGATTTCAAAATAAAACAGGAAGTTACGAGACAAAAACCCAAGACAAGACAGACCTCACCACGGTGTGACATTATTGTCCCATATTAAGGCTGACAAGGCAGAATTAACTAGGAAAATATATAATAATTTTTAAAAAAAGCAAAAAAACTACAAAAAAACTTGAAAATAAGAAAATAAAGAGGCACGTGGGCCCAATACAATATCAATATACTTCGCAGAAAAACCCTTCTACGGCGAGCTCTCAGACTTACGTCTGACCAACAGCAGCCCCCTAACATAATGAACCCACAGGCAGTGTTGCCAACTCCTAAGTAAGGAAAGTAGCTATTGGCTGTCCTAAAAGTCGCTAGATGTCGCTAAATGACGTCATCGCCTAATTTGCATAATGTAATGAAAAACACCCTAAATATGTTTGGAACTTAAAATAAGCTTTCTTCTACAGAAGCGTATTACATTCACTTCACAAAGAAAATTATTCTGTTTTTCTGAGATAATTATCTCGGAAATGCCGAGATAAATGCCCCAAAAAATAAAAAATAAAAGGGAATGGAATACGCTTCCGTATTTTTCTGTTGATTCTTTTTTTTTTTTATCTTGCCATAGAAATAGGCCATCACTTCTCAAAATACTAAATAATGCTGTATCTAGACCCACATACATAAATCTATTTTGTCCTGTATTGTTAAATGTTAGAATATCAATTTAATCAAAATGATATGTGGGGTGGAACTTCTAGCTCTACGTCCAGCCCTCCTCCTTTATCCGGCCTTGGGACCGGCAAAATGATCCAAAAGAGATACTATGGCAGAGCAAGTTATTTATTTTTTTCTTCTTAAGTTTGGTTCAGTTTTCAGGGCCCTGAAAGCAGTTTCAGTTTCACCACGTTCCACACGGGAGATGTGGACTCAGCAACATGACTCATGACTCATGTTTTCCAGTGACAGTGAAGATACATTGACACTTACATCCCGCTCTGTAAGCCAGGGCAGGATCAGCGGTGGCTTTTTGCGCATGCGCGACTCATTTGCTGTCTGGAGGACGCGGAGTGTGGGTCTCCTCTCTGCACTGACTGCAGCTGGGACTACTGCGCAAGGCTACTGGGAGACTGACCGCCTGTGAGTGCGCTGGGATGGCGGAGGGGCTCTCGGCATCACCCGCTGCTCGTTGAGGACAGTCACTGCAGAACTATACGTTCTTTCACGTCAGTCTCCAAAACACCAGAAAGTCTCTAATATCACCAGAAAAAGTCGCTAGATTTGTCGCTAGTAGCTTTTGAAAAAAAAAGTCCCCATGAGGGTTTGGAAAGTCGCCAGATTTAGCGACAAAGTCGCCAAGTTGGCAACACTGCTCACAGGCTTATATGCGATCTAACCCCGCCCCCACAGTTGGAACAATCCAACATACAATCAAACACAGGGGTGTCACAGGTAAAAACTCCCCAAAGCTTTAACAGCTTATCCCAGAAATTCTTTGACAAGAAAAATACTTTGCAATCTATTAACTGCACAATTCCCCCAAGAAGGCATAGCAAACTAATAAAATATCAGTCTAAACAAAAATAAAATACTCCTCTGGTTCACTTCCGGCTAACCCGGAAGTCGAACGCCTATTTACTTCCGCATCGCAGGCTGCTCGCTTTCCCCACAAACAAACAGACCCGCGATGCGGAACCACGGTAAAACGTACGCTGTGTATAATGACTGGAATAATGTAAGATTTTAAACTAAATAAATGGAACATTTATAACGCAAGACATTTTATGGTGAGGTGATTTTAACAGAAAACTGACTGGTACAAAGGTATTTAAACTTTAGCGGTGTTATGATTGAAGTAAGCTTTTTTATTATGCACGGAGGTTTGTATGACAATGGATGGGTTAAACAAACACGGTAAACGGACCCGGACAACAGATATGCAACACAGAGTTAACGATGTAATGATTCGTGTAAACGGGCCAGTGCATTACTTCCGTGACGGCCGCCGTGCGCACCGTCACAAACACATACATTTAACTATTGTACTAATAACACATGTAAACGGGGCAGTATATTACTGCCGTGACGGTCGGCGTGCGCACCGTCACACCCCCTCCCCCCCCCCCCCCCCCCCCCCGCCTTAAGAGAGAGCGTCCATGTCATGGCGCGAAAGGAAGTCCGCAATAACATTGTCCTTGCCAGCCTTGTACTTCACAGTAAACTTGTAGGGCTGCAACGACAGGTGCCAACTGGTAATCCTTGAATTAAAATCACTCATGCGATGGAGCCACTGCAGGGCCCTATGGTCCGTCTCAAGGACAAAGTCTTTGTCCACCAGATAGTACTTAAGAGTGTCAATGGCCCACTTAATAGCCAGAGCCTCTTTCTCAACAGTTGAGTAGCGAGTCTCGCGAGGGAACAGTTTACGGCTCACGTACTGTACTGGTCTTCTGTCCTCCCCCTCACCCTGCAACAACACTGCCCCCAGGCCAAGGCCTGAGGCGTCAGTCTGCACCGTAAAGGGCAAGGAAAAGTCCGGGCTCTGGAGCACAGGATCCAGACACATGCTTTCCTTTAAGTCCTGAAAAGCTGCTTCACCCTCAGCCGTCAAAACCACCTTGTTGGGACTGTTCTTGCGAAGCACTTCATACGGACCTTGCCACTTAGCCAACAGACTGCTCTCAGATGAGGGTAGCAGCAGCAGTACTTTCTCTCCAGGATTAAAAGAGCGGCTGCGTGCAGTCTGGTCATACCATGTCTTCTGTCGTGTCTGTGCCTTGGCCAGGTGGTCATGTGCCATGGAGCTCAGCTGTTCCAGCTTCTCCCGCATCTTTAGGACATAGCTCACGATGTTAACCAGCTGGTGAGGAGCGTCCTCCTCCCAGCTCTCATGGAGAATGTCAAGCGGGCCTCTCACCTCCTGGCCGTACAAGAGCTCGAAGGGGCAGAACCCGGTGGATGCCTGCGGTACCTCTCTGTAGGAGAAAAGCAGATAGGGGAGCCACTGATCTGATGCACAGACTCATCTCCATGGATGCAGCGGACCCTCACGCTACCCACTGGCCGATAATTAGACTTCAAACAGGATTTAAGAACAAAAGATTGACTACTACCGGAGTCAACTAAAGCCTGCAGCGTTTTGCCTCCTATCCTGAAGGGGACAGTTACATCAGCCGGAGTGAATGCTATATGTTTACTAGGGCCAGAGAAATAACATAGTCTTGAGTCAGTGGCTTTCATCACAGGGCAATGGGGTCTAATGTGACCTTGCTGACCACAGTGGTGACATATCAGGGCCCGAGATGAACTAGCTGGAGCGGGCGTAACACTGGGGCTGGGCCTATAGGGGCTGTTAGAGGGGCTGAACACACGACCACTACCACCCACAGACTTACCGACCGGTGTCTTCAGCGGCTCATGCTGGGCTGTCTGCTGAGGTCGTCTCCAGGAGGCTCAGCTGGTAGCACCGTCTGGACTGTCTGGCGGCCATGAAGGTCTCCACCAGTTCTGCCGCTTCAGCCGAGGAGTGTGGGGTGCGTTCTTTCACCCATAAAGAAGCTAAACTAAATAATGCAGGGCTGATATTTCAACATTTCATTTACGTAGCTTTACAGGTATACAAGTACATATTAATTGTTATTTGTGATCCATTCGATCAAAAGGAGACCAGGTCTGTTCAACAAATGCCTGGAAAGTCAATCTGGATTAAGCCAATAAAGAATTGTGGCAAGAATTCTACAACATTTAATTTTTATTTTATCTAATCACTCCAGGCGGTGGCATTTATCTTTTCATCTCTATGTCACAAGTGGAGTACTGTACCTTTCACAAGGGCTCTAAAATATTACATTCCATTAGGTGATATCAGTATTGTGGCACGGCCAAGCAGCCTGAAGAGGGAGGCGTATGGGATGTGGGTAAAACTGGGGCATCAGTTTGGGACGAGGGACACGGTTTAGGCATGATGGAGGAGTTGAGGAGTTGCTGTTACCAGATGGTATAACCTCCAGTGGATCTGGAAACGTTGCTGCCCTGTGTGAAGCGAGCACCAGCGTCAAATCCACTGTCCACCATCACTGTTGAACCATGGGGGTACATAGCTCCCATGGGATAGTAAGCCATGGGGACATTCTGACCCATCTGCCCAACGGCCATCTGTGGCTGCATGGGCATAAACATCTGAGCACCAGGGTAGTGAGAGGACATCTACTGCATCTGACCAGGCACCTGAGGTGGAAGCACATATCTGGGCTGGTATATCTCAGAATATGCAGGTGGTGTGTCTGTGTAGGGAGGTACCTGAGGGGACATTTGCATAGCAGGAGGGTATACAGGGGCAGTGCTCTGCTGAGGATACACTGCCTGCTGTGGATAGGAACCTTTGTTGTTCATGGCGGCGGGAGCGGTGTGGCGGCTGCAGGAGATGCCTGCTTTCAACACGGGGCAGTATATTACTGCCGTGACGGTCGCTGTGCGCACTGTCACAGGTTGCATATTACCTATTTGTTACTTTCCATGTCCTATCCTCCTGTAATACTGAAAATGTTTCCACTGTGTGACTTGTAAATAATTATTTTATCTTAACTGATAGACTCCTCTACTCTCTGAAATTCTACCAGACATGTTCAATGTCCCTCATTTGATGCTTTTATTATGCCACATCCATTTTCTGGCCAAACAGCGATATATAAATACAAAACCATAACAATTTACAACGATATATGAGGGACCCTCGCTAATATCCAATATTAGCATCACTACACTGGCTTCCAGTTAAATCTAGAATAGAATTTAAAATTCTCCTCCTCACCTTCAAGGCCCTTAATAATATAGCGCCTTTTTACCTTAAAGAGCTGTTAGTACCTTATAAACCCACTAGAGCACTCCGCTCCCTGAATTCAAGCCTACTTGTCGTCCCTAAATTCTCTAAAAGTAGAGTAGGAGCCAGAGCTTTTAGCCATCAAGCCCCTCGGCTGTGGAATAATCTACCACTTTCAGTTCGGGAGGCAGTCACCATCTGTTCAGTTAAAAGTAGGCTCAAAACCTTCCTTTTTGATAAAGCTTATAGTTAGAGCTAATTAGTGCGCCAGAACGTTACTTGTTCTATTTTATGACACATGACACACGGAGCTTCTCTTTCCAGCTTCTCCTTCCTCTTCTCCATCCCTATCCCCCTTCCCCGGAATCCCTTTGCTTTATCAACCCGCAGATCCAGGGCCTCTGTGGCTGCACCATGGATTGCGGTTTGTGGATCGCGCACCGGGGGTCGCGGTGTTGGATCCAGTGTGGCGGATTCTGAGTCATGTGGGCTTATCGTGGTGCTGGTGGCGGACCCTGTGTCGCGTTGGCATTGGGCACGGGCGGTGGATCAGGACCGCGGTGGTGGCTTGTGATGGGTCCTCCTGGTGGGCGGCGGTGGACGGTGACTGAGGACTGGAGTGGCGTCTGGTCTGGATGGTGGATCGTGGTCTAGATGGTTGCTGAGCATGGACTGTGCTTGCAGTGGGACTGCTTGGCATGTCATGTTGGGGTTGTCCTTCGGGATGTCTACCGTCATCAATGCTGCTAGAGACTTTGATTATTGATGATGTTCTCCTGCACGTGGCATCTATTGCACTTCTGTCCGTCCTGGGAGAGGGATCCCTCACATGTGGCTCTCTCTGAGGTTTCTACATATTTTTACCCTGTTAAAAGGTTTTTTTGTAGTTTTTCCTTACCCTTGCTGAGGGTTAAGGACAGAGGATGTCACACCCTGTTAAAGCCCTATGAGATGAATTGTAATTTGTGAATATGGGCTATACAAATAAAATTTGATTGATTGATTGATAATCTCAATGGTAAAAAATGGAAGATACATAAATGACCAAGGAGGAAACCCAACCACCTGTATACCATTGGCATGTTATAGTGCTCTGCTCCCGTCCCTCATGGATTTGTTAACACATTAATGCAGTGTTTGCTGAAGGCTTACGCCAGCTAGGCCTGATTGATGAGGCTGGAATTAACACCTTAACAGTAAGGCTGGGTTACTAAGGGGAATGGAGCACACCCATCCCCCTATCCTGAGGCAACATCGCAGCATATTATGAATGATGAAATCTGTCTATATAATTGAATGGCAACAATGAGTTTAAGTGTGTGTGTGTATGTGTGTGTGTGTTTGAGAGAGACAGAGGCTGTGTCCAAAATCACACACTATCACTGTGTAGTCCACTATATAGGGAGTTCACCATTTTGTAGTGCTTCCAGAATGAAACTTTTTATACCCTCTATGTTTCCCAAAATACAATGGGAAAAATAATAAACAGTCTATGGTCACTAACCAAGCAATATCATCATGCATTGTGCTTGTGGCAGAGACAAGAGGAGAGAGGGCAAAGGGAACAGTCTGACCTGTTGTACAAAAAAATTCAAATACGAGCAGGGTATCACAGCAGAAACTGTAGCATACAAGTTTATTTACATGTTTTTGTGTCAAATAATTAGGTGTTTTTCTCTTTTGCTGGTGAACTCACTATATAGTCCTTTACAAAGAAGTAACTATATATTGAAGTAGGGGTTAGTGAGTGAGTGGGTGATTTCAGCCAGAAAGAGGGACAGTAAATAGGGAAATACAGGCCTTCCTCTGGAAGTACTTTTTGGAGTTGCATCTGAGTTAAGTGAAATGCTCGTATTGACAAATCATTGCCTTTTGGGTAGCACTTTATAAATAGCTGGCATGCTGAGGATTTACCAGGAGCAACACAGCTGTTGCAGAGACTCAATGTGAGTCAATTAAAAAGTCTAACACAAGAGACTATTTTTATCCAGCATGCACATGTGTCAACATCTTGTCACTTCCATTTCAAACCCGCTAATTAAAAACTCTCACTTTTTTCAACCAAGCATCAGTAGGAGTGTCTAACTTCACCATATAATTTAATCAGTGGCACTGCAGCCTGCTTCAGCTAAACCACTGTTGGTTAACACTGAATTTAATGCTATTGAGTATTAGCCTCAAAATCACACTGTTAAAACAGACGATATTCACTTCCTTTGTTATATCTTATATTTGGAGGGCTTTTTAACAGTGATGTTAGGGGGAGGGGGGTTCACTTCCTGTTGTGCAGCCCCCTTAGTTCAGCCACTTACCCGAACAATCAATATTAGCTCAAGCTTCCTTGAAATCCACAAAAGATGTCCAAACCTTTTAAATAAAATGTTGAATTTCATACTGGTTGAATATTGTTATTCTGCTTTCACTCAACAATGAAGAGTAAACCTGTTTTTTGAAGCATATTAAATGCCTATAAATCTTCTCAAGGAGACTGTCTTAGGAGAATGTGCAACTAAATTTACCAACAGCACCAGAGTTCTATATTTTCCATATGCAGTTCCTCTCCTCTAGTGAGGGCAGTCAGGCTTTGAACGTCTGAAGGTTCAAACTGCTGGAAAACAAGCAGGTCTAGACCTAGCCCTAAAACGGCTGTTGTGACCCAGATTGAGTCAGATATTTTTATCCTCATTCTGTGCCTATGCCACATTGTAGCCTACTTACAGAGTGGGACCATGCAGGCAGACAGCAAGCCATGGCCTTAATGGTTACAGAGTAGGTATTGACAGATCACTCCGTAATCTTTAGCCATGACTTTGCTTTTATTGCAGAAACTAAATTGGGATTAAAAGATTGACAATAAAAAACATTGGATTATTGTAAACCTTCTGGAGTAGTGAGATACTTTCTGACTTTGATTTATTTTTTAACACTTACGTTCATTTATTTTATTTAAGTGTATAGTTATGTGGAGACTTTAGGGTCTGATAATGTAAATTTGATGTTATACAACAGCCTATGCTTAAGTGTAAGTGAGACGCCTTTTAGATCGCTTTCACACCCTCACTGAATTCTGGATAATCTCAAGAGATATTCCCCGGATAGGCTGTATGTCCAAGAGGTTCCAAGAAAGAGGCTCTGGACTTCAAGCCAGTCCCTTCAGAGAAATCAGCAGTTGGGAAAGTTCTCACAGGCAGAGGGTTGGTAGACAGATCTGGTCAAACACAATTAAATCAAATTGTTTCAATATACCATAGATGTGTAAATTGTTATTATCTGTTATTTATCTGTTTAGATAGAACATTCTACACTTATTATGGATGAATGGATAAATACGGGTCATTAAAGGTGTTTGAGGATATCCACATTGTAAAAATATCTATGAATATTGAGAAAACACTGTACAAAACATTCACATTTTTACTCTTTTCCGCAGTCCTTTAGAAGCGATGATCTTTTCTGGAGCTTGCACAGTTGTAACTTATGTTATGTCCACGTTGCCCAACATCTTGAGCCTCAAAACTATGTTAATCATACAAATAATCCAAGTTCTTAAAAAAGTGCACACATTGTGCTTGTTAAAGCTTGAGGATCAGGCCAGGCTCGTTGGTTGTGAATGCCTGATGGACAATGTGAGGTGTCATTTTTAGAAAAGATGTCATCCACTCCCTTCTTGCCATTTCAGGTTTATTCCAGGACTCTGAATATTTGCATTTAAATTGCACTTCAAATTGGAAGTAACGTTTTCTGAACAGAAAAACTAATATTTCAGTCACATCTAATTTATATATGAGTAAAACAAAGTAACGTATTATCTAAATACATATATACACAATATGGTTTAAAAAAAACAAGATGGAAATATATTGTGACGTATCAATGCATATGCTACTGTATTGATACATCATCGAATGATGTGACGGCAGTATGGAAAAAAGAAACATCACCTATGGTGCAGTGGACAATAAGGCCAATAGGTGGATGCAAAGACATAAACAGCACACGCTTTTCATTATTAAAAAATGCAGTTCCCCAGTTGTATGCAGATGTAAAGCAAAAAGTCACTGAGCAATCTCTTCTGCAAACAGAGGGTGTTCTCAATCGCTGGACACATATTTACACCTCAGAGAAGTGGAGGAAGATGTTTAGCATTATATGCCAGAACAAGGCCACTTCTAAGTAGGGATGAGCGAGTACAGTATTATCTGTATCTGTATCTGTATCTGTTAACCATATGAATTATCTGTATCCGTATCCGTACTCGGTGTGGGCGGGGCCTAACCCGAAAGTGGGTGTGATTTAACCAGGAAGTGGGCGGGATTTAACCCGGAAGTAGGCAGGGTTGTCTTGAAACGGGCGGGGCTTTAACCAGTATGTTATTTTAAGCATGCAATTGATATGGGTTGATCAAAAATTGTTATATTTAGAGGGCGCTAGTGAGCACTGCATGGAGTAGTCCTGTTTTCGAGTGGCTCCTCCACACTCTCACTAAATATTTGCTAAAATCAACACTTTCAGAAATATGAGCGGACCCAGCAGAAACAAACCTAAGGAGAAACCTTCGCATCCGAACGTGAACCCAAAGAAAAGCGGCAAAACCGTTCCTACTATGGAAAAGGTTGGTGCCGTTAGCCCTGAGCTAAGCCCGGCTAACAGCCCAGGCTCCGCTGCTAACACCGATGATCCTTCAACGTCACAACCCTGGCTGGCTAGCGTCTTGGCGGCTATTGGGAAACTGGACAATGACATGAACGCCAGATTCAACGCGCTTGATTCTAACCTTCAACAAGTTCAGACTTCCCTGGCGGACCACACGTCACGCATCTCCGACTTGGAGGGTTTTGCTAACGACCACGAGTCCCGCATCGCAGCCCTGGAGAAACGGTGCACGGAGCTATTGGAAACCAACAAGTCCACTAAACGTAAGCTAATAGACCTCGAGAACCGATCTAGACGCTGCAATATTAAAGTTACTGGGCTACCGGAAAAAGTTGAGAAAGGCAACCCGACTCAGTTTCTCGCTGAGTTCCTGCCGCAGCTCCTCGGGACCAATCATTTCTCAAGTGGACTCAAAGTTGACCGGGCGCACCGCATCGGTCCACCCTCAGCCGGCCGTCCACGCACCATGATCGCTAAGATTCATCACCCTCCGGAGAAGGAAAAAATCCTTAAGCTTGCCCGCCTGCAGGCTCCCCTGACCTTCAACGGCGCCCGAATCAGCGTATACCCAGAATTTTCACCTGAAGTCACCGAACAACGCCGCGCCTTTGCCAGAGCAAAAAAGAAACTGAGGGACGCCGGGATCAAACACGGTCTCCTCTTCCCCGCCAGACTGATCTTCAATCATGGCACGGAGCAGAAAATATTTCAGGATGCCACGGATGCCGAGTCTTTCATAGACAAATGTATTACATCCCCCGCCGCTCCGGTGTGAGCTCTATCCCCGCCCGGGGAACTTATTCATCCTGCTGCCGCTCCCAGACACCCACGTAAGACATTTTAGTGGTACCCGTTTCAGTTTCTCAGTCACACTAAGAATTGAGTGTTATTTAACCGCTAAATATATGAGTGTTTTTCGTTTACTTGTGTGGACGGGGCTACCGGTCTATTGATTAGCGAATCATGTTCTCTGCTTTAGCAAGGAGTATTATTCTAGTTCGACGGTTTCTTGCAGTGTTTAGCCGTTTCTCAGTGCTTATGTTTTTCTTGTTCCACCTCGTTTGGTGGGGTGGACAGGGGGGGGGTTTAGTCTGTATGTCTTCTCGTTTTCCCTTTTTTCGCCTGCTCTTCTTAAATGTACCATACCTATTATTCCTTTCGATATGTTACGTCGTCATACATCTACTATCTTTCTGTGATCATTGACAACTCTCCTGCTCCGCCACAAGGTGGCAGTTTAACACTACTTAGCTGGAATGTCAGGGGTTTGCAGAGTAACTTGAAGAGAGGCAAAGTCTTCTCCCATTTAAAGTCTTTGTCAGGAGATATTATTTTTATGCAAGAAACGCATATTAAACATAATGAGCAATGGAGGTTGAGATGTGCTTGGATATCTCAGATATATCAGTCAACTTTCTCCTCTAAGGCCAGAGGTGTAGCCATATTAATCAGACGGACCGTTCCATTTGAACATATTTCCACTGTCTCTGACCCTAACGGCCGCTATTTAATAGTAACAGGCCGCATTCTGTCACGGCATGTAACCTTTCTGAATATTTACGCACCTAACTTTGACGACCCTGGTTTTTTTAGGAAAGTCTTCAACCTTATTCCAGATTTATCATCCACTCATTTAATCGCGGGTGGTGATTTTAATACGGTATTGGACTGCTCTCTTGATAGACTCTCCTCTCGCCCCACCAGTCTCTCTAATGCCAGTATTGCGCTGAATAATATAATTAAGTCAATGAACCTTCTTGACATTTGGAGGCTGCAACACCCAAACGATAGGGACTTTTCCTTCTTCTCAAGCGTACATAAGTCGTATACGAGAATTGACTACTTTTTGACTGACGCCACTTTGACCTCAGATATAATTTCCTCCAAATATCATGATATCATAATTTCTGATCACAGCCCTGTTGAACTAAAAATAAATATTGGTGGGACCAAGACCGCATTTAACTGGCGGTTCAATCCTTTACTACTTAACAACATACAATTTCGCCAGCAAACAGCCAGCAGAATAACAGAATATTTTCATGAAAATGATACACCCGAGGTAAATGACTCCACTCTATGGGAGGCTTTTAAAGCTGTTATACGAGGACATATCATAGCTCATGAGGCTAAAATAAAAAAAGACAAGAAGAAAGAATTAATTGATGTCACAACTCAACTCAAACTATTAGAAAGAGACTACAGATTGACCGCCTCACCTTCTAAGCTTGTTGAAATAACCAAATTAAAGTCTAAATATAATGCTATCCTTTCTGACCAAGTCAGCTTAATGTTACTAAAAGTTAAACAAAAACACTTCGAGCTAGCCGACAAGCCGGATAAACTACTGGCTCGCCAGCTTAGGTACATCCAGGCTAGCAGAATGATTCATGAAATTAAGACCAAATCGGGAACCACTACTACAGACCCTGAGAAAATTAATGAATGTTTCCGTGAATTCTATGAAGATCTTTACACCTCAAAGTCTACCACTACTGCAACTCATACCTCTGAATTTCTCCACACTCTCCACCTGCCTAAATTGAGTCCCTCTGCACAAACAGATTTAAATGCTGACATAACATTAGATGAAGTTCAACAGGCAATCCGCTCTTTTCCTAGTGGAAAGGCGTCCGGCCCGGACGGATTTGGCATCGAATTCTATAAAGCATATTTAGACATTATAGCTCCTTTCATGTTAAGAATGTTTAATCATTCTATGTCAATTGGTCTGCTCCCGGAGACGCTTTACTCTGCCAACATCTCTCTGATCTTGAAAAAAGACAAGACCCAGACAGACCCCTCCTCATACCGACCTATTGCCCTCCTGGGCTGTGACCTTAAGGTGTTCACTAAAATTCTTGCAAACAGACTGAATAAATGCATTGCAGATATAATCCATGAAGATCAGACTGGATTTATTCCAGGCAGATTTTCTTTTTTTAATGTAAGGCGTCTGTTGAATATTATGTACACTAGTTTTGGTAAAGATTCTAAAATAGCTGTCCTCGCTCTTGATGCCCAAAAGGCGTTTGATCAAGTTGAGTGGTCGTATATATTGGCTGCAATGGGGGAGTTCGGTCTGGGGGAGAGCTTTGCCTCCTGGGTCAAAATGCTATACGCTCGTCCTACCGCTTCAGTTATCACTAACAACAACAGATCTCCTACCTTCAAATTACAACGATCTTGCCGGCAGGGCTGCCCCCTCAGCCCATTATTATTCGCTATTGCAATGGAGCCCCTCGCTGTCAGTATCAGGAACCACCCTTCTATTGCCCCAGTAATCCTTGGGGGAGTCGACCACCGTATCTCGCTGTACGCGGATGATGTAGTTTTGTTTTTATCCCGCCCAGAAGACTCCCTCCCCCCTTTATTAAGACTCATTGAAAAATTTGGTGAAATATCTGGCTACACTGTAAATCTGGATAAAAGTGAATTCATGCCCCTTACAGGTGATTTTTCCTTAAAAACCTGCCATTTAAAATTGTAACAGACAAAATCAAATACTTAGGAACCACAATCCCTAAAGACCCCAAGTTAATTTATAAACTGAATTTCCTGGACATGATTGATAAATTAAAATCGAATATCGAATCCTGGAGACTGCTACCATTATCTCTGATAGGTCGTGTCAATGCAATCAAAATGGTAACTCTTCCCAGATTCCTCTATCTCTTCCAGAATCTACCTGTTCTCTTGCCCAAATCCTTTTTTAAATTATTAGACTCACTCATTCTACCGTTCGTGTGGGGTTTCAAAACGCATCGTATTGCTAAAAAACATTTAACCAAACCCAGATCAGCTGGTGGCCTCAGTTTACCAGACTTCTGCCACTACTACTGGGCAGCGAATTGCAGAGCGTTAATGTATTGGCAAAACGCACATCAGGGTAATGTTACTGCCCACACCCCATCTTGGCTCGCAATTGAACAAAGTCTCCCCGTCAGTTCTATGCCAGCCCTCCTCTTCTCCTCAGCTCAACCCTTAAAATCCATTGCTGGAAATAATTTCATAGTTACAAGCTCTTTAAAAATTTGGTATCAAATAAGGAAATCATTTAACCTGCCTGAGATCTCCTCTTACACCCCTCTCTACCGAAACCACGCTTTCCCACCTTCATTGTCCGATAACACTTTCCTTTTCTGGAGGGATAAAGGTATTGCCACCATTGGGGACCTTTATCTTAACAAGACTTTTGCCACCTTTGCTCAGCTGAAGGGGAAATATACACTGTCAGACACGCACTTCTTCCGCTACCTGCAGATTAGAGATTTCACCCGCAAAAATATTCCTTACTTTCAATCGTTGCCAGCTCCCATTGAATTATACACTCTTTTGACTCGACCTCCTGATTCTAAGAAACTCACTTCGCGATTTGTTGATCTTTTCACCTCACTTAACCCGACCTCATCCCAGCACTTAAAGGAGGCTTGGGAGAAAGACTTAGCCTTGTCGATAAGCGACAATGACTGGGAATCCTACCTCGGTGATATTCATAAATGTTCAATAAATTCAAGGCACCAACTTATTCAATTTAAGGTTGTCCACAGATTACATTATTCCTGTACTAAACTCCATTCTTTCTACCCCTCTGTATCCCCAATCTGCTCAAATGCCAGTCAGCTGAGGGAACCTTAGGCCATCTCTTTTGGTTTTGTCCCAAATTGAACCAGTTTTGGTCTGATATTTTCAAATGCTTTTCTGAGGTATATGAGTGTAATATTTCTCCAGATCCATTCACTGCAATTTTAGGTGGCTCCCAGCACCTTTCTATGCTCACCAACGAACACCGTAGGACTATACAATACGGCATGGTCATAGCAAAAAGGAACATACTAACTTTATGGAAGAGTGGTGAGGCGCCTTCCTTTAAGGCCTGGCTTTCAGAAACTACCAGTCTGCTGCATATGGAAAGGATCCGACACAATGTCTCTCTCAGCTCTGCAGCCTTTGATAAGATTTGGCAACCTTTCTTTTTATATTTGTCAAGAATGACCCAACAGTGATAGTCATGCTCCACTCACATTCCTTTCTACCAACGTAACTTCATGTTTTTGACTTCTATATAATGACAGGTATGTTCTGTAGATAATTGTATGTACTGTTTCAGAGCAGGTCCCCTTTATTTTTTTTTTTTTTATTTATTTATTTTTCTATGTCTCTCTCTCTCTTTGTACTCTCTGTTGTTTTTTTTTTTTGTTTTTTTTGCTGTCTGTACAATATGTGTTTGTCCATGAACACTTGTTCAATGTGTCTTTTTTCTGTCACAATATGCTTATTGCCTGTTTTATATATTGAAAATTTATAAATAAAATATTGAAAAAAAAAAAAAAAAAAAAAATTATTATATTTATTGCTGATTAGAGAACTTTACACAGCAGCATCAGCATTGAGCTTCAGATCAATGATTTTGATCACAATAGCAAATGAACTATTTACAGAACAAGTTTTGCAACAATGAATACAACACATGCTGTTGCAATTATGAAGTGAAATGTAATAACAAGTATTTTCATAATCAACATAACCTTTTTTAACTTTGACATTTTTTTATGATTTTTGTATTTTTATTTTTTTTTAAATTTATTTCCACTACCGGTGTGTGTGTGTGTGTGTGTGTGTGTGTGTATGTTTATGAGTGAGTAAGAGAGAGACAGAGAGAGAGAGGGGGGGGGGGCGGGGAGACTGTGTTCTACGGATCAAATAGTCCGATGCTGTTTTTCAGATCTGCATTGACTTTAATGAAGACCAGTTGTTCCACATGGCTAGGGTCTAAGTTTGCACCCTGTGGACTGACCACATTTCCAGCTGTGCTAAAAACACGCTCAGACTGGACACTTGTAGGTGGACAACTGAGATGCTGCAGTGCAAAGCGTGTAAGATTGGGCCAGCATTGAAGCTTGCCTGACCAGTATTTCACTGGGTCATCGGTAAGGCTGATGTCCCCATCTGCCAGGTAGGCCTCCACATCACCTGATGGTAAATGTGTCCTCATTGGAATAACCGATTTCTTTTTCTGCAGGAAAGACAATACTGAAGTGCTGCTGGTGTCAGGTGTCTCTTCTGTGTTTCTTGCAGGTGTAGCCACAGGGTTACAGAGCTCCATCCTGTGGAGTAATGTCCTCTTCAGTGCCTCCACATCAATATTGTCTGGAAAACAGCTGGCTTTATATCTGGGGTCAAGGAGAGTGGCGAGCAGAAATGTGGAGTTTGCAAAAATTGGTTGGAAACGCCATTCTAGTTCTTTGCTCAGATTGGCTGCCAGTCTCCTTGCTGCTGTGCCTAACTTTTCCCTGGACTCAGCCGCAACATCTTGGCCCAGCCTCACTGTGGCATCCTGATCATCATCACCAGCTATGAACTGATCAGATTCATCCTCAAATTCCTCACCAGCTGCAAGACCTCCCACATGCAGTGACCTGATGATGGAGCAGAGGCCATGCAGGAGGGGGGTGACCTCAGAGATGGAGGCGCTGTGTTTTGAGAGTGCCCTTGTGACCTCCTCAAAAGGACAAAGAACAGTGAGCATGTCTGATGCTAACCTCCACTCATTTGGATAGATGATTGTTGGAGCTCTACCCATGTTAGACTCCTGTGTCATAATCTGCACAGCCCTGCGCTGTTCCAGCAGCCGCTGGAGCATGTAGAACGTATAGTTCCACCTTGTTTTTATATCTGTTATGAGCGTGTGCTGGGGGAGATTCAACTGTGTTTGCAGCTCATGTAGTCTGTTGCTGGCTGTGCTTGAGCGATGAACATGGCCAGATATGATCCTGGCTTTGGAGAGAAGGGATGTCACAACCCTGTCCTTCTCCAGTGCTTTGATCACCACCAAGTGAAGCGTATGGGACATGCAACGGATGTGCCCATATTCAGTCAAAGCTTTCACCATGTTGGCTGCATTATCTGAAACAACAAACCGTATTGTGACAGATTGACCAACAGACTCTTCCCACTCTCTCATCTTTTCCTTAAGGCAGCACAGAATGTTGTTCGATGTGTGCTCAATGTCCAGCACACCAACATTTAGCAGCCCTGCTTTCCTCTGTTCTGAAGCTTCCCCTACACGTTCACACCAGTGCCCAGTTAGACAGAGATATGCATGTGCGTTGTGATTGCTGGTCCAGAGATCTGTAGTGAGGTTGATGACACCTCCTTCAGCTGCCTTAATTGACTGGACCAACTCCCCTCTCATTGCCCCATACAGCTCAGTCACTACAGTTCGACTGAAATAGTGCCTCGATGGGATCTTATACATGGGCTCTAAAAAGCCAACAAGTGTCTTGAAGCCTCTCCTCTCCACCACAGAGAAAGGTTCAAGATCAGTGCAGATCATTTTACCAATCATCTCTGTAATTTGTTTTGACCGGGGATGGTTTGCTGAGAATGGCTGCTTTGCTGCAAATGCAGTGAGTATTGGTGAAGAGGAAGATGAATGTGAGCCCTTAGTAGCACCCAGCTGAACACCAGTGACCTGAGAAGGAAGAGGAGAGGAGGAGGAGGTGGCTGATACAGTGGGCTTTCTAATGTGATGGACATATAGCAGATGGTTATGTAGAGATGTTGTGTTGTAATGTTTTGCATCTCTACCTCTGCTTAGCTTAGACTTGCAAAGCTTGCAAATGGCTTTGGAGGGATCATTTTCAGACACAGTGAAAGAGTCCCATACTGCAGAGGTCCTCTTGGTCTTTGGTGGAGGAGGACCTCCATCACCAGATGCAATATTGGTCTCAGTGGGGGAAAGGTGGGTGCTACTGCCACCCTCACTGTCCTGCAAGGTTAAGCAAACTGTGTCAGTGTCAGCTGAAATACTCTCTGTATCACTCATTATTCTGTATCACTGATCATGAGAGAGAGAGAGGGTGTGTGTGTGTGTGTGTGTGTGTTTAGCTTAATTTGTAATATTTGTTATACCACTACTACCTACAACGTGTCAGACACTCAGTGGGTGAAGTAAAATAAAAGTGGTAAGAGCCTACTGACGGTTTAAAAAAAAAAAAAAAATCCAACGAGAGAGAGAGAGAGATGCGAGAGACGCGAGAGAGAGAGAGAGAGACAAGAGAGAGAGAGAGAGACGCTAAAGGGAGAAGCCAGAGAGAGAAGCCAGACACTCAATGCGTGAAGTAAAAAAAAAAAATTCTCCGACAGGCAGAGACGCAACGCGAGTCGCTTTCTACTAGCACCACGTCTGAACGAACCCAAGTTTAACAGAACTCTACTGGTTAATAAGTAAGTACAAACTGAAATAAAAACAAACTTCAAGCTGAAGAAACCCTAAACGTTAACGGAAAAGACCCGCGAACCTGAGTGACTGAGAGAGAGCTGTTCTGTGAGTGAGTGAGAAGAGCGGTGTGTGAAGGGGAGGAGCGCTGTGACGCTGTGTGAGGATTTGCATTCAGTCCGAGCACAGATAATGACTCGTATTACTCGTATAATACTCGTGCTCGGCAAAAGTGCTTTATCCGTACCGGATACTCGTTTCAGCCGAGTATCCGGCTCATCTCTACTTCTAAGTTTGCTAAAACATATTTAATAATTGTTTTTAATATTGTAGCGGGTCAGTTTTATACTTTTAGCACTGTCATTTTCCCCGCTCTGGATGTGTTAATTAACCTGACAGGACGGCAACTCCTGTAGGCTGCGGGGAGGCAGAGGAGTTTATTTAGGGACACCTTAGCACTCTCCCTCGTCCTCTCTCTCTCTCTCTCTCCCCACTGCCGGTCCTGTTGGTGTGTGCATACGTTTAGCGTGAGCGCAGCACGTGCGGTCGCAATTGTTTGTCGCGGTAAGTTGCTGGAAGTTATATAATATTAACGGAGATCACAGAGAAAGTGTCCGCAAATTGTAACTGAAGTTTGTCCTTAGAGCCCAGCGTGAAGCTGTGTCTGTGTGCGAGTGTGTGCGACGGTGTCGGCGTCACCGTGGATGCACGCTGTCCCTGCTTTATTTTAATGACTTAAAGGTATGAGATAAGGATGTGTTTTTTTAATGTTTGTAAATGTTTTTAAATATTATAAATGTGCTTTTTAATTGTGTGACCTAACTATAACATGTGTGTTTTATAGGGCTGCCTCCAGCAAAATAGTTACGGTCACTGTTTTTTCCCACTTTAGATTTCATTTAGATTATTTGGTTTGATCATTTGTTTCTTTGTGTTATTTTGATTTGTTCTATGGCAAGGTGCAATATATATGGTTGACTGGGACTGTGCAATTCAGTGGTAGTGACTTGAATGGTGGTGAATTATTGGCTCCATAAAGTAGAGGCCCTCTTTTGTCATTTTGTTGTATATCGTTTGCAGTGATTTTCTTAAAGTGTGTTATGTTTTAATGCATGATATTTTAGCATTGTACAATTGGGTCTGGAGCCTCTAATTTCTCTCTTTTTTAAGCTGTAATTTATATCAAGTCCAGGCCAGCTTTTCCAACCTTTGCACATGTCACTTTACTGTTTGAGCAGTCTGTTTTAAACCATTTGCATCTATTAAATAAATTGTAGTTTGTTCTGATATCTCAGCCTCCCGTCTTGTCTTATTCTGGATACTTGTTGAACCGAATTGACATTAACTGTCATCAGTAGAACCATTTTTAATCACTACAATATTATGATTTTTTTGAAAGAACTGATATGTCAGGTGGACTTTCTTACAGCAAATATAAATGCACCTCAATTCAAGTGAAACCAGTATATTATTGTTGCATCAACTAACAAAAGCATAAGAGAGAACAGAAAATTCCATTTTAAGTTTAAAAGTTAAATAATCATTTATTTGCTTTTATTAATAACTCTGGGATTAGAAACATAATTATTTTTGTTTTACTTGTAAGATCTATTTGTGCCTGATTTTTAAGTGTTTAACATTCTGTGGTCCTTAAAGCTTTGCCTTCACTGTTATACCGAATAATAAAGAACAGCTGTTCAGGACATAGTCATTATGCAAAGATCCTGCACCTGACAATCTTTTTTTTAACATTTTCTTTCTCCAAGTGAGACAGTGAAACACTGTGTAAGCCTAAGTAATTTTTGAAAGTAATGATTAATATTCTCATAGCAACAACATTTTTAGCATGAATGAACTGTGTATTCACAGCACCATACTCACTATGGTAGATACGCGAGTGACAGAGTCTGGAGCTTTTTCTTATCAATATTCAAGAGCTAGGTCTTTCAGTTTTAGAAAGTCCTGCTGAAATTATTTTCAGATTGTTTATTAGTTCTCATCAAAACCCTGCCCTTGCGCTCAAATTGCCCCTGTTTGGACATAAATAAGCCCTGCTTCTCCTCAAACTGTTTGCTCACACTCAGATATATTGTTGCTTACCGGTATTTACTGCGCTCCAGCTTCAGCCCTTCTCCGCCCTCGGGCTGCTTTAGGTACGCTTGTGAATTGTCTGCTCTAATATTTCTCCTCTGCTCTTGGATTTGTTTGTGCAACAACCCTGTTGAAGTTCCCCAACCAATATAATGCCAGGTGTGCTGTTGACCAGTAGTCAACCAATGAATTGAACCCTGCCTCGCAGCAGGTGCGTACGCTTTACTTCAGAGCGTCCCGTGCGAGCGGTTACTCTTTAACCGGGTTCATCCACTCCTCCATGGATTTATTATAGACTTCCCCTTGCTTTCTCTGTGACTTTTGGAATAAAAAGACAGTTATTGTTTATACCAGCACACATACATTTTATTTTATAATAATAGCTACCACAAACTCCTTTTGAAAAAAAGTTTATTTATATTTTTGCTACACTGTTGTCCCTGGTATGCTAGAAGGGAAAACCTAAACTTTATGACTGAAGAGTCTAGCGGATCGCCAGCCAACATGGAACACCAAAGTCAAGAACCTCAAGTAAATTTTCTCTGTACCGCAGCAGTTTCATCTCTGCCCTGTGAAAGGATATTTTCTAAAGCAGGCGAAATCAACCAAAGATAAAAAGAAACAGCCTGAGGTTCAGCAATGTGGAAAAGTTGTTATTTTTAAATAAAAATGAACAAAAAGTCCCTATTTTACATGTTGTCCCTCGTAACATAAGCAGTCACAAACCAAATAGCACATTCATATCACAACTCTCTCCCCAATTTGTTTCCACTTTACTTTTTGACCCTGCCATTGTATCATAAAGACAGACACCATATTAATAAGTTCATAATTTATGTATTGGCATCACAAACATCATTCATTCAATTCAAAGCTTCACACACCAAAGCCATGGTGTCATTATAATCACTCAGCCTGTTTTCCATTTATTGTCCACTGGATGGCACAGTAGAGCCAATGAGGCACCATGAAACTTCACCCAAGAGTGAACCAATTGGATGGAAAGCTTCAATGCTTCATGAAGCTTCATCTCGCCATCACTAAAAAATAGGTATTTGAAATTATGTCACTAGTGGATACAAGGCTTTTCAGTATACATGTTTATTACTTAATGACCAAATCTATTTTCTTTTAGATAATGCAGAAAAAACACATACAAGGGGACGTGGGGACTGGGAGCTTGGTATGTAATATAATGTCTGCGATGCTGACGGCTTGATGCATAGCAAGATATAATTGTTGTGATGATTTGTTGAGTAGTTATAGATATCCCTTAAGTGTATATAAGCTTTGAGTGGTATTGTGAAAGTGTGGTGAAAATTGTTTTAAATTACAATTGTTCACTCTCTGTCATGCAAATTCATCTAGCTTTTAATTCACTAACTGACATTTTACAACTTTCAACTTTGTCTCAAAACCTGCAGGAGAGATGCATTTTGTTTTATTCCATGTGTCTCAGCTGAAGTCTTCTTCATCTGTCTGTCTATAATTTCTAACTCGTAATTTCTTCGTGTTAATGTGCTGCAGACGAAGGATGACGATCTAGAGACAGATGACAGTGAGGTGTCCAGTCCTGTGCCTACACATACCCTTTCCCTGATGTCGCCCAAAGCCATGGAGATCACCGGCCACATTCTCAAGCTTGAGAAGGAATATAGAAAAGGCCCAGGTTAGGCACAATGATTTTGTTTGATTCTCCCACCTGCTGTATATCATGTTTCAGACTCAAACAGGTTAGCAGTCTTTTTAGTCCAGTAAGTTATGATGTGGAGCTGCTGTTCATAGTATATGGCTTTGTCTTGCACTTATTTTGGAATGAAACAAGTTTGTCAGGCTGTCAAACTTTTGTCAAGACCAAAATGCTTAATAACTAAATAAGCTCGCCCAGGAGTGAGACATTTTACCTTACTTGCCATCAAAGAGCATGACAACTCTTTCATACATGCAAAGCAGCTCACACAAATATATCCCAACTTGTGTATTGCTCTGCGGATCAGTGGTGGGGGAAATATTAAGGCATTTAAGCTCAACACCACCGCAAACTACATCCTCAATAATAAACATATAGTTAAATTAATACATCTCTTAGATTGTCAAAACGCACCATCTTAATCTTTTTAAACGCAGGATTTATGGCAGAGATGTTATTTGGATCACATTAGATTGTACAAGTGTTTCTAATAAAGAGGCAAGTGAGTTTATAAGACCAGTTTACTTGATTCAAAGCACAGACTGAGAGCCATTGGATGTTTTGATGCCTAATTCTACAAAATGTACCTGTATTTCCTTCAAACATCCATCCTCGACAGACCAACAGATTTGTAATTGTTCTCAAGAAAGGTTGAACCTTAATGAATAAACTCCATCAGTGGGAAGAGCTGACCGAAATAAGCTTTGGACTGCACAGGCTGGTCTTCTAACCACTAGTCATATTTTATTGTCAATATAATTTTTGACAAATGTTGTGCATTCATAATTACGATGCAGTTCTCTGCATTTGCTGTTTTGCAGTTATTACGATGCAGTTCTCTGCATTCGCTGTTGTGCAGTTTGGGCCAAATGTGATTATATTCACAATGTTGATTAAATTAAAAGTTTATCTGTCTGATAAGAAGTAAATAAGTGGGTTATGTCATGATTATAAATATGATTATATTATTGTATTGGTTATTTGAGAAGTGTTAGACAATAATTAATTTACTGAAATTTAAGTTAGAGTAAGATATCTAATAGTGTTGACTGAAATTATGAAATAGTTTTAAAATAAAAGGCATTGAATTGAAATAAAAGAGACGGAATTATGTTGACGTAAGGTTATTTAAATTATAATGGAGTAAAATGACCAAAGTGTTTAATTTATCTGAACAATATGTCTGAGATTTAACATCAAGTGTAATGATTCAAACTGTCCATTGTCAGCCTTCACTCGGCCCACCTCAGCTAGACTCATGCTAATCCTCTGCTCATTTATCGATTAGCAAGATGGGGCCGGATGAATCGCCCACTGTGATCCTCATGTTCACTCTATAAAAACCAACTGGTGACGTCACGGACACTACGTCCATCTTTTTATAGTCAATGAGCTAAACCGAAATTCTTTCTGAGCACTCCGTTTCGATATCGGTAAAATCAATTCATCCCTATAAAGAGAATCACTAGAGGTTGTTTACTATGTAGGGGATGAATGGACATCAGACATAGCCCCGTATGTTCACATGTCCCCAGCACGGACCTGGGTTTCTTCAACTACGCCTCTCTTAGACTGACCCTTGTTCATTTGTGTTGGTTAGCTAGTTGGTTGGTTTGTTTGTCAGACGAAGTAAGCAAAAACTACTGAGCGTAGTTCCCAAAAAAATGTTGAAATGGGTCAAGGAAGAACCTATTTAATTTTGGTACAGATCCAGGAATTGTTCTAACCCTTGTGTTGTCCCAGGGTCTGGTTGACCCAGCATGTGTTTGTGTGCGTGTGACAGTCTCCCGTCTTTGTGCGTGGCGTGCAGCAATACAAATTATTTTGAGAAAAAAACGTGTGCCACTGCATTTTCTTCTTCTTCTTCTAATTATTATTTTTATTATCACTGATCAACAACAAGCTCGAGTACGCAACGCTGGCCAACATGCGACAGGCCCTACGTCTTCGCGTGTGTCGTGTGCAGCTATAAAAAAAGAATAAAAATAAATTTCTCATCTCTCATCTCATTTTCATCCGCTTATCCGGGGTCGGGTCGCGGGGGGAGCAGCTCAAGCAGGGGGCCCCAGACTTCCCTTTCCCGGGCCACATTGACCAACTCTGACGGGGGGATCCCGAGGCGTTCCCAGGCCAGTGTTGAGATATAATCTCTCCACCTAGTCCTGGGTCTTCCCCGAGGTCTCCTCCCCACTGGACGTGCCTGAAACACCTCCCAAGGAAGGCGCCCAGTGGGCATCCTTACCAGATGCCCGAACCACCTCAGCTGACTCCTTTCTAAGTGAAGGAGCAGCGGCTCTAATCCGAGTTCCTCACGGATGGCTGAGCTTCTCACCCTATCCCTAAGGGAGACGCCAGCCACCCTTCTGAGAAAACTCATCTCGGCCGCTTGTACCCGTGATCTCGTCCTTTCGGTCATCACCCAGCCCTCATGACCATAGGTGAGGATAGGAACGAAGATCGACCGGTAGATCGAGAGCTTTGCCTTGCGGCTCAGCTCTCTTTTCGTTACAACGGTGCGGTAAAGCGAACGCAATACCGCCCCCGCTGCTCCGATTCTCCGGCCAATCTCACGCTCCATAGTACCCTCACTCGCGAACAAGACCCCAAGGTACTTGAACTCCTTCACTTGGGCTAAGGACTCATTTCCTACCCGGAGTAAGCAATCCATCGGTTTCCTGCTAAGAGTCATGGCCTCAGATTTAGAGGTGCTGATCCTCATCCCAGCCGCTTCACACTCGGCCACCAGCCGATCCAGTGAGTGCTGAAGGTCACAGGCCGATGATCCAATGAGGACCACGTCATCTGCAAAAAGCAGTGACGAGATCCTCAGACCACCGAACTGCAACCCCTCCCCACCCCGACTACGCCTCGATATCCTGTCCATGTATATCACAAACAGGATTGGTGACAAGGCGCAGCCCTGGCGGAGACCAGCATCCACTGAGAACGAAACTGACTGGCTGCCGAGGACGCGAACACAGCTCTCGCTTTGGGAGTACAGGGATTGGATGGCCCTGAGGATAGACCCCCTTACCCCATACTCCCGCAGCACCTCCCACAGTTTCTCCCGGGGGACCCGGTCATACGCCTTCTCCAGATCCACAAAACACATGTAGACCGGATGGGCATACTCCCAGGCCCCCTCCAGGATCCTTGCGAGAGTGAAGAGCTGGTCTGTAGTTCCACGTCCGGGGCGAAAACCGCATTGTTCCTCTTCAATCTGAGGTTCGACGATCGGCCGAACCCTCCTTTCCAGCACCTTGGAGTAGACTTTACCAGGGAGGCTGAGAAGTGTGATGCCCCGGTAATTGGCACACACTCTCTGGTCCCCCTTTTTGAACAGGGGAACCACCACCCCAGTTTGCCACTCCTTTGGCACTGTACCCGACTCCCACGCGATGTTGAATAGGCGTGTCAACCATGACAGCCCCTCAACACCCAGAGCCTTTAGCATTTCTGGCCGGATCTCATCAATCCCTGGGGCCTTGCCACTGCGGAGATGTTTGACCACCTCAGTGACCTCCACCAGGGAAATTGACGATGAAACACCATCAACCTCGAGCTCTGCCTCCAACATAGAGGGCGTGTTATTCGGATTCAGGAGTTCCTCAAAGTGTTCCTTCCAACGTCCGACAACCTCCTCAGTTGAGGTCAACAGAGTCCCATCCTTACTGTACACAGCTTGGATGGTTCCCCGTTTCCCCCTCCTGAGATGCCGGATAGTCTTCCAGAAACACTTTGGTGCCGACCGAAAGTCCTTCTCCATGACCTCTCCGAACTTCTCCCACACCCGCTGCTTAGCCTCCGACACGGCAGCAGCTGCAGCCCTTCGGGCCTGTCGGTACCCTGCAACCGAGTCAGGAGTCCTCCAGGATATCATATCCCGGAAGGCCTCCTTCTTCAATCGGACGGCTTCCCTGACCACCGGTGTCCACCACGGTGTCCGAGGGTTACCGCCCCTTGAGGAGCCTAAGACCCTGAGGCCACAGCTAGCCGCCGCAGCTTCAGCAATGGAGGCTTTGAACACCGCCCACTCCGGCTCAATGCCCCCAACCTCCACAGGAATGCCAGAAAAACTCCGCCGGAGGTGTGAGTTGAAGATACCTAGGACGGGGGCCTCCTCCAGACGTTCCCAGTTCACCCGCACTACTCGTTTGGGCTTACCAGGTCTATCCGGAAATTTCCCCCACTCCCTGATCCAACTCACAACCAGATGGTGGTCGGTTGACAGTTCCGCCCCTCTCTTTACCCGAGTGTCCAAAACATGCGGCCTCAGATCAGATGACACGATCACAAAATCGATCATTGATCTTCGGCCTAGGGTACTCTGGTACCAGGTACACTTATGAGCACCCTTATGTTCAAACATGGTGTTTGTTATGGACAATCCATGGCTAGCACAGAAGTCCAATAACAAACGACCGCTCGGGTTCAGATCTGGGAGGCCGTTCCTCCCCACCACGCCTCTCCAGGTTTCTCCATCGTTGCCCACGTGGGCGTTGAAGTCACCCAGCAGAACTACGGAGTCCCCTACTGGAGCCCCATACAGGACTCCATTCAGGGTCTCCAAGAAGGCCGAGTACTCTGAACTGCTGTTTGGTGCATACGCACAAACAACAGTCAGAGTTTTCCCCCCTACAACCCTTAGGCGCAGGGAGGCGACCCTCTCGTCTACCGGGGTAAACTCCAACACCGCGGCGCTCAGCCGGGGATTTATGAGTATCCCCACACCCGCCCGACGCCTCACGCCCTTGGCAACTCCGGAGAAGAATAAAGTCCAACCCTTATCCAGGAGTACGGTACCAGAGCTGAGACTGTGCGTGGAGGTAAGCCCCACCAGATCTAACTGATAGCGCTCCACCTCCCTCACAAGCTCCGGTTCCTTTCCCCACAGCGAGGTGACGTTCCACGTCCCCAGAGCCAGCTTCTGCCGCCCGGGTCTGGTCCGTCGAGACCCCCTACCTTCGCTGCCACCCATGTGGCTGCGCACCCGACCCCAACGGGTCTTCCCACAGGTGGTGGGCCCATGAGATGAAGAGAGGGGGGGTGCCACGTAGTTTGTTCGGGCTATGCCCGACCGGGCTCCGTGGCAAACCCGGCCACCAGACGCTCGCCATCGAGCCCTCCGTCTGGGCCTAGCTCCAGACGGGGGCCCCGGGCTTCCTCCGGGCTGGGTCCCATCTCCTCTTTTGTCGATATTCATTGTGGGTTTTGAACCATTCTTAGTCTGGCCCCTCACCTGAGACCACTCTGCCATGGGAGACCCTACCAGGAGCACAAGGCTCCAGACAACACAGCCCTCAGGTTCACGGGGACACGCAAACCTCTCCACCACGATAAGGTGACGGTTCAAGGAGAGGTAAAAATAAATTTATTTTTCTTTATTATTATTATCAGTGAGCAAGAGACTTTTTATCTTCCTCCATCACCGAGCAAGAACAGACTCGAGTACGCAACATGGGCAGCAAGAGACGGCCCCTACGTTACGCCGTCTCCGACGTCGCAACTCTCAGGGTCGGGGAGACCCCTATCGGAGAGACGGCCCTCAACACGGACGGCCGGGCGGGCCCGACGTCGCGAGCCTTAGGGTCGCAGAGACCCAGGCCGAAGAGACTCCCCAACGCGGGCATCCCAGGGCCCACGATACACCGGCCCTACGTCTTTGCGTGTGTCGTTCAGCTGTAAGAGAAATAATAAAAATTCTTCCTATTCTCCTTCTCCTCCTCCTTTTTCTTCTTCTTTTTCTTCTTCTTCTTCTCATCAAGAACAGGTTTGAGCACACGACGCGGGAGGCCGGACAGGCCCGGCTTTGCGAGTCTCAGGCTTGACACGAGCGGCCGCGCAAGCCCCTCGGTGAGGGCGAGTTTCAGAGATCCAGGGCGAAGAGATTCCCCAAACCGGGCATCCCAGGGGTCCTACGTCACACCGTCGACGACGACTACCACCCGTTGCGTGACACCGCTGCTGCAGAGTCCTCATCGTGCACATCCTCGGCAGAAGAAGAAGAGGAAGAAGAAGAAGAAGGAGTAGGAGAAGGCCAAAGGAGCTCTGGTTCGAGCTCGGTTCCAGAAATTAAAAGACAAAGCTACCTACCACGTTCTTTTTCAACCTGGAGAGATCCGTGGCCCAGGGGAAGCAGATGGTGGGTCTCTGGCTGCCGGATGGGAATATAACCTCGGAACCAGCCGAGATGAGGAGACACGCGTCGGAGTTTTATACCGACCTGTTTGGGGCAGAGGAGTGTGAAGGGGAAGCTGTGGCCGAGCTGCTGCAGGACCTCCCACAGCTGAGTCCAGGTGAGCGAGACACCCTGAGCGCTGACATCATGCTGGAGGAGCTGACCACTGCTGAATCACAGATGGCTGCAGGCAAGTCACCAGGGTTGGATGGATTACAAACATTTCTGGACCATTATGGGACAGGATCTGCTGGAAGTCTTGAAGGAGTTGTTTGCTAAAGGGCTTCTTCCAGCCTCCTGTAGAAGGGTGATATCATTATATCATTATATAATGATACATGTTTTGTGGTGAAGGTGGTGGGAGGGCTGAGCAGACAGGTACCAGTCCTAAGAGGGATCAGGCAGGGATGTCCAATCTTAGGCCAGCTCTACAGCGTTGCCATCGAAGAAAAGGGTTGAAAGTCCTCGGAGTGTTTCTAGGCAGTGAGGAGATAAAGAGGCAGAACTGGGAGGGAGTGCTGGGGAAGGTGCAGCTCAGGTTGTCTAAATGGAAATGGTTGCTACCCCAGCTGTCCTACAAGGGAAGACCTCTGATTGTCAATAACCTGGTTGCAGCGTCCCTGTGGCACAGACTCCAGGTGCTGACTCCTCCACCGGACTCCTGGAACAACTACAGAGGCTGCTGGTGGACTTCTTCTGGTCGGGCCCGTCACTGGGTGCGGGCGTCCGTGCTGTACCTCCCTGTGGCAGAGGGGGGCCATGGACTGACAGACATCATCTCCAGGACTGCTGCTTTCAGACTGCAGGCCGCCCAGAGGCTGCTGTACGGCTCAACATTGTGCTGGTCGGCTGTGGCCCGCCTGCTGCTATGGAGAGCCGGGGGCCTTGGGTACGACAAGCAGCTGTTCCTGTTGAACTCTCCTCAGCACAAACTGACTGGGCTCAGTCATTTTTATACCTCTGTGATAGATGCCTGGGGGACTCTCACCTTCACGAGGCCTCCTGACCCAGCCCCTGGGATGTGGCTATTTGATGAGCCACTGTTCAACAATGGTTGCCTGGTCCTAACATTCACATCCTCATCAACTACAGTACAAAACAAGTTCAGGGAGACAGGAATAGGGAAGCTGGGCCACCTGACACAGACATCACTGGAGAGGCTGGCGGCGGTGACGGGGATAAGATCTACCAGGTTGCTGCGGAGCCTTGTGGTTGAGGTGTGGCAGTCACTGCCCCAGCCTCTTCGGACCTTCGCCCAGATCCAAAGCCAGGCTGACCAGTGGACAAAAACAGAAGAATACCAGTTTCCTATCCTGAATGTGAGTCCTGCAGTGGGGGAGTGTAGAGAAGATAGCGGCAGACTTCTAACCCTCAGGACTCCAGCACTGGGCCCTTTCAACACCTCTGCAGGGAAACAGCTGTAGTGCAGCTGTGTGAAGGTCCTGAATTGTCGCTCTCTTGAAGGAGTCAGGGAGTCGAAATGGACGGAGGTTTTTGGCTCAGATTATTCCCCTACTGGCAGCTGGCAGGTCCTGTATAAACCTCCTGTGGAGAAACGGATGGCAGACATCCAGTGGAGAATTATACACGGAGCTCTAGCTACAAACAGATACAGAGCTCACCTGGACCCAAGCACTGAGGGGGGGTGTCCTTTCTGCCCACTGCCAGAGATCCTGGAGCACTTAGTAGTGTCGTGTCCCAGGTTAGCTGACACTTTAAAACAACTGCAGGAATGGGTGGGGGGTTTAGGAGAGGTATTCTCGCTGCCACTCTTTGTTTTTGGACCAAAGTACGTTGCAAAGAAAAAACATAATATGGTTTTAATGAATTTTCTCTTCTCTGATGCCAAGATAGTAATCTGGGTTAGTAGAAAAAACTAAATGGCGGGGGGAGGCTGGACAGATCCACTGCTCTGCCTGAGGGGTTTGGTGGCAGCTCGGCTGAGAGTTGAACATGTGTTTTTTACACTTACGGACAATCTGGAAGGTTTCAGGGCTGTGTGGGGGTGGGACAGGTCCTTTGCTCACTGGGGGACAACCAGTCTCTGGTTTTAAAATTTTAACAGAACATCTGGTAATTTTATCGTTGGTGTGGGGAAGAAGACGACAGCCTTCACATGGCCTTCCCTGTGAGTAACAAGAGATGGTGCAAGACCAACTTGTGAAACGAGTGTCGCCAACCAAACAAAGAGCTGGCAGGCCAAGGAACGGAGAAGCACCCCACTCAGGACACACGGTCATATCGACAGTCGAAAACCGTGGTCTTCCAGTGCTCCAACTCAACGTCGAGGGCCTCACCACCGCCAAACTCGAAATCGTACGTCACCTGGCTGATTCCAATGGGGCAGCGGCTGTACTCCTGCAGGAGACACACTGCACTAACAATAACATCCTCAAGATGCCAGGTTTCCATCTCGCTGGGTCCATTCACAGCAAGCAGCACGGAGTGGCAACCTTCGTGAGGACTGAACTAACCTGGTCAGCCACTAGCCAATCCCCACCAGGCTCCAACATCGAGTGGCTGGTTACTAAAATCCAGGAAACTTCAGTCATCAACGTATATAATCCCCCACCATCAGAGCTGTCTGCTACGTCACTCCCGCCCATAACTGCCCCCGCCATCTACGCAGGTGACTTCAACTGCCAACACACAGACTGGGGTTACAACTACACAACATCAAACGGAGTGGCACTGAGTGAATGGGCCTCCAACACCGATGCCCTGCTACTGTACGACCCCAAGGAGCCGCCAAGCTTCTTCTCTGCACGCTGGAACACCTCTACCAACCCGGACCTGGCCTTCGCTGTGTGCCGGAGCAATGACCCGAAACCGGAGAGACGCGTCCTAGACAGGTTTCCCCGCTCACACCACCGACCGTCCATCATTAAAGTCCCATCACTGGTGCAACCGGTACCAGGGAAACCTGTCAAAAGATGGAACTTTCGAAAGGCCAACTGGGAGTCATTTGCTCAGGAGACAGAAAGAAGGATTGCTAGTCTGCCAGAACCTGATGCAGCCAACGTGGACACCTATGACTCCTATGAAGCCTACTGTAAGGTCCTCCTAGGAGCGGCAAAAAAGACCATCCCACGCGGCTACAACAGGAACTACATCCCTGGCTGGGACGAGGAGTGCAGCCGCCTATTGAGCACCCACCAGAGGGCTATCTCCAGGGAAGATGTGGATGCGACTGCAGAAGCACTGCTTCAGAGACTGGACACCACACGCAGAGACAGATGGACTGAAGTTGTTGAGTCAATTGACTTTACCCACTCTAGTCGGAAGGCGTGGCAAACCATCAACCGGCTAACAGGCAGATGCACAAAGCCCCCAAGCTGCCCAGTCACAGCAGATGCCATCGCGTCCGAGCTCCTGAAAAACGGTCGCTTCCCAGACGCAGACAAAGATGTTGCCCGTCTGATAACGCAGGAGGTGACTTCCCTCTCCAGGGTGGCCAGTGCGGATTCCAACCTCTCAGGAGAATTCACAGCAGACGAACTCAGTAAGGCCATGAGCAAGCTCAAGCCAGGCAAAGCTCCAGGACGTGACAACATCCACCCAGAGTTTGTTATGCACCAGAGCACAATAACATCCAGCTGGCTCTGTGCATTCTTCTCATCCTGCTACCAGAGATGCAAGCTGCCCAAGATCTGGTGCCGTGCTTCTGTAATCGCCCTGCCAAAGCCAAACAAACCTGCGGAAGACCCCAAGGCATACCAACCCATATCGCTGCTCTGTGTTCCATTTAAAATCCTGGAAAGAATGATCCACTGCCGCATTGAGCCAGTGATTGACCCACAGCTTCCACAGGAACAGGCCGGTTTCCGTCGCGGTAGGTCCACAGTGGACCAGGTTACACTTCTGTCTCAAGACATCTAGGACAGCTTCCAGGATAATGAGAAAGCTGGGGTAGTGTACCTGGACTTGACCGCCGCGTACGATACCGTCTGGCACCGCAGACTTCACCTGAAGCTGCTGAGGACAATAACCGATCGACATATGGTGAAATTCATCATGGAGACGTTGTCTAACCGCAGTTTTGTCCTACAGACCAGCGATGGCCAGCGCAGTAGGCTAAGAAGACTACGGAACGGTGTCCCACAGGGCTCGGTCCTTTCTCCGATGCTGTTTAATATTTACATCTATGACCTACCAGACACAGCATCCAGAAAGTACGGCTACGCAGACGATCTCGCAATCATGCTGAGAAGACCCACATGGAAGGCAATGGAAGACGCTCTCAACCAAGACATGGTCGTCCTAGTAGCCTACCTACGAAAGTGGCGCCTGCAACTCAGCACCGGCAAGATTGTTACAGCAGCATACCATCTCTGCAACAGAGACGCCAAGAGGGCACTGGAGGTATACACCGACCACAAGCGCCTGGAGTCCCAGCAAGCGCCTAAATACCTTGGTGTGTGTCTGGACCGGACACTGACCTTCAAACAACATCTCGAAGATGTCCGGGCAAAGACAATATCAAGGGTCGCACTGATCCGTCGCCTCGCTGACACAACCTGGGGAGCCACTGCCAAGACACTACGGGTATCCACCAAAGCCCTGGTCTTTTCAGCAGCGGAGTACTGTGCCCCAGTATGGAGCAGAAGTCCACACACGAAAATGGTGGATGTGGCTATCAACAACGCCCTCCGGATCATCACTGGATGCCTGAAGCCTACCCCAATCGTCCTGCTGCCAGTCCTAGCAGGAATCGCACCGGCTGGCCTACGACGAGAGGCTGCCACTCTCGTCCTGGCAAGGAAAGCACGGAAGCATGACTGGCACATCCTCCATGACACCACAGAGACAGCAGCTCCTCTGAGCAGACTCAAGTACCGCCACCCTTACAACAAGGCGGCACAAGAGTTGCTCCAGTCCACCACTGAGGACCTGTCCAAAGATGGATGGCTGGCGGCAGCCTGGAAACAGGAGTGGGAGAGGGCTGGGCCAACCCAAATCCACCACTACATCTTGGATCCTGGAGATGGAGCCACAGGAGACCTTCTTCCACGCCGGCAATGGACTCTGCTGAACCGTCTGCGTACTGGGGTCGGTCGGTTTAAATCTTCAATGAAGAAGTGGGGCCTGGCAGACAGCGCTGCATGCGAGTGTGGTGCCCCTGAACAGACTGTCAAACATATTATGACCACCTGCCCCCTACACAGACCACCCTCGGAAGCCGGCCTCTTTGACGTGGGACCAGAGACAAGGGCATGGCTACAAGACACTGAGTTGGACCTCTGATGTTACACGAGAGAGAGAGATCGTTGGTGTATGATGTATGTTGGGGTAGACTCCCCAGTGGGTTGTAAATACTTGGGCCCTGCTAGGCCAAGCTGAAACCAGTTTGGCCAGTTTTCAGTCTTAATTCACACCTTCCTCAAACAGCCTGGAGCCGACGGTGAGGACAAAGGATTGTAAAACTTTTGGAGGGAAAACATTCTCCAGCAGGCCTGAGAATCTCCCCCTGGTGGTTGGAAAATGTCCTGAAGAGCCTTCAGGACCCCCGCTGAGTTCCAAGCCCCGCCCACTGAGGTCCAACTCTGACACTCAATTGGCTTAAAGCCAGCATCATCCTCTGACCAGCACCTCAAGGAGGCAGAACCTCTCAGGTAGAATAAAACCACTGAGACGTCAATAATCGCTGCCATTTTTTTACCCTGCTCTGAAGACATCACGAGGCCCCTTCGGGGCCTCCCAGCTGTTTTAGTTGCTAAAGGGGGTAACCTTTACTTTTAGTTTATCAGCCATTTTACCCTGCTCTGAAGACGTCAACAGACCCCTCCGGGTCTTTCCAGATGATTTAGTTGCTAAAGGGGGCAACCTTAACTTTTAGTTTATCAGCCATTTTCCCTGCTCTGAAGACGTCAACAGACCCCTCCGGGTCTTTCACGATGATTTAGTTGCTAAAGGGGGCAACCAGAGTTATTTTCTTTCATTTCTTTCATTGTCTTTTATCTTAAGTTTGATCTTACTTTGATAGAGACTATTTTTGTTTTTAACTTGAAAAGGCTGTGCACAGGAACTCGCTCGCTCTCTGGCCGAGCTCAGAGACTTTCTTTCCAAATCCACAGCTGCGTCAACCGACGTTCATCCCGTTGAGGAGCAAGCAGAATCCGTTCCTATTCGGCCCAGCCGACGCCGCTGCGACAGAGGAACCAGCGCAACAGAGCTTGAGCGGCCACGATTATTCACTGGACTTCCGAAATATCCGCGCGAGACGCGCATGCAACACCGTGAAGGTCACAGTAAGAGGCTTTATTGTCTGGGCAGATGTTAATCTAATACATAGCGTATTGTTTTAATACTTGAATGTATTTGTTTTGTATGAGACCGCCGAGTCTCCAGTGTTTTAGCGGTGATTCGCCACTTCCGGTTTCCGGTTACGGCCTTGTGCCATAGCTTTTAAGCGCTGTGAGCAGCGTCTCCAGCTCATTGTGACCGTTTGAACAACTTTAAAGATACTTTACCGGTCAAACCTCAGCACACAACGCCACTTGGGTGCTGAGTGGTAAAGTAAATGTAACTTGTCTCTGACGGTGCTTTTAAGAGCTTTGCTCTCTCCTTGTATTCTCTCTCTCTCTCTCCTTCTAAACCGACCTATACACACATCCGATCTGTATTTAGAATACAGTTCATGTAACATAGTTAAATCTATATTCAGAGAGGCTGGACACATCTGGAAGCCATGCGGCCGAACGCCAAAGCAGAGACAAAGAATTCTCTTTGTCTGAAAATCCCTTTGTGTAATTCATGTGACGACCACCAGTGTGAGCTCCGGCCACATGGTGTCATTAAAATAGACTCCATTTTGAATAACGCAAGTTAAACCACCATTTTGAGTCTATTATTGCCACGCCTCCTCTCTCCCTCTCCTCCCATTCTGGCTCTAAATTCAGAACGGCTCCGCCATCTTGTTTTGTAGTCAACCCGCCATTTTGAGAGTTTTTAGGCCTTGATTCCACGAATCATGATTGGCCGCCATCTTGGTTGTGACGTGACTGCGTCATCGCCACGCCGCCTCTTCTTTTTCTCTCTCTCTCTCGCTCTCTCACACACACCCACACAGACACAGAGACACATTGATAGACAGACAGATACACACACACAGATACACATAGATTAATACATGTGTTTTCTAAATTGTGATAAGCTGCTGCTGTTATCTTTGAAATATGGGAGTTTGTTAAAATGATGAATCATTAAATAACACTAACTGTATTTCACATGCACACAAATAGACACACACACACAGAGAGACCCTTTGACACAGACACAGACACACACACACACACACACCGAGACAGACATACATAGGTAGACCGCCGGTTTTACATGTATTTTCTGAATTGTGATAAGTGCTGCTGCTGTGTTTATCTTGAAATATCGGAGCTTGTTAAAATGATGAATCATTGAATAACATTATAACTTTATTTCCCCTTTTTAATAAATGCTTTTGTAATTAAAGTATCTGTAGTCTGTGATTATTTGTGCATATGTATGTGATTGCAGCTGTATTGATGGCCTGTGCTCGAACTTAGAAGCCTTCACTGTTAATTAAATAATTATTAATATTAAATATTGAGATTATTGATTTGACATTTATCATTATGAGACTGATATTTTATAGATTGACTCGTTGGTCCCTGTAACCAGGGTGGTGCCCCGCGACAATAAGCAATGATTACAGATTTGTATTATTCTTAATTGACAATTTTATTGTTTTCATTAATTATTTTAACTATTATTAATGGATAACCGTATCATTTCTAATTAAATGTGTTACTGTTCTTAATTAATAGCTTTATCATTTTTGATTATTTTTAATAAATAATTGTTATTTTAATAATCATACTTCATGATTATTAATAATTAGCCAACGTCAATTCTACTCCTACTATTGCACAACATGTATGTGTGCCTGGAATGTTTTTAACATTTTCTGTTACACATAATTTTGAATAATTAAGGATTTCTTTTGACAATGTGACTTAAAGAAAGTTATTCAGAAGTCTTCTTCTTCTTCTTCTTCTCATCACCGAGCAGGAGCAGGTTTCGATTACACAAACGGAGGGAGCGTGTCAGTCCAGCGTCACGAGTCTCAGGGTCACGGGGACCCCGATCGGAGAGACGGCCCTCAACGCGAGCGACCGCGCAAGCCCCGCTTCGCAAGCCTTCGAGTCCCAGAGACCCAGACCGAAGAGACTGCCCAACGCGGGCATCCCAGGGGTCCTACTTCACACCGGCGCGCAACTTGGAGCGGGTGTGACAAATACATCTGCAAGGGCTGTTCGCTTTTCTACTGCCCTTCGTGCGCGTGCTGATGTGTGGTGGGCGGTGCGTGTGCGTCTGTGTGTTTGAAGCAGGGTATCGCCACATGCGTTAGTCAAATCGCTACCCAAACGCTCACAGCCAACAGCATGGGGAAGCAGGGACAACACGAGGGTTAATGAAGACTCCCCCAAAATGGCTGTGGTCTAAACTTCCTCTCTATGGGCAGAGATTTAATTTATTTATATTGTGATTAATTAAATGTATTTATATCAGGGTATACACGGGGTCTTGAAAAGTATTAAAAGTGGATGAATACGTTTAGACCGCTACAGACCACAGAGTATCTGTTACGTGCGCCATTCGCCGCCGCAGCGTGGCCATTCTCCATAGGCGCATTGCCTGCAGGAGAATATGGGGCTCGAGCGGCATAGGTAGGCAATGTTTTCTCAAGAGACCGTGCTTGTTGTTATCGAATCTTCCTTGTAAAAGACGGTTAGCTGCAAATATTGCACTATTAATTCTTTATATGGCTGTAAGGGAAGTGTAAATGCGCAGCTCCTCCAGGATGTGGTGTGCGCCGAGAGGCCCGCGGGAGTCGTAGCGCAGACGCTTCATGTCCGATTCACACCTAGTGAATCTCGAAGGACCAAGCCGAAATTTCGGAAATAAAGTGAACTTCTTCTTTGGAGGAGGAATCACTCGGATTGAGAGAGACAACGACCCACGGAGGAACAACGATCACTTGTTTGACCGCTGAGACGCTGAAGCAATACTGCAGCAGCAGTGCGAGCAAGAGGGGTTGATGGGAAATGTCTCTGGTTAAATAAACCACCTGATAAGGTGGGTGTGTATTATAGATGTTTGTGGAGATTGAGGTATGTCACATGATGTATGTCACATGATTGCCGCAGCGCAGCTCGAGTTGCCTGCCAGAACTAGCTCGCAGGCGTCGCCATATTTGTTTCTCATGTGGCCCCTTGGGAAAATGAATTGCCCACCCCTGGTGTAGACCATTAGACAGAGGTGTCAAGTAATGAAGTACAAATACTTTTTGACCTTACTTAAGTAGAAGTTTTGGGCATCTTTACTTTACTGGAGTATTTATTTTTCAGACGACTTTTTACTTCTACTCCTTACATTTTCATGCAAATATCTGTACTTTCTACTCCTTACAAATAAAAAAATTTGCCTCGTTACTCCTATTTCATTTTGGCTTGTTTTCATTACTGTTGGGCCAGAGTCCAGAGGCTGAGCACCAGACACTGGAGCCGATGGTGAGACAAAGGGTTGTAAACTTTTGGAGGGAAAACATTTACCAGCATGCCTAAGAATCTCCCCCTGGTGGTTGGAAAATGTCCTGGGGAGCCTTTAGGACCCCCGCTGAGGTCCAACTCTGACACTCAATTGGCTTAAAGCCAGCATCATCCTATTACCAGCACCTCAAGGAGGCAGGACCTCTCAGGTAGAATAAAACCACTGAGACATCAATAATCGCTGCCCATTCTCCCTGCTAAGGACTTCGACCAGGGCCCTTCGGGGTCTCCCAGATGTTCCAGCTCTAAAGGGGCAACTTTAACTTTTAGTTTTATCAGCCCATTCCCAATTCCCTGAAGATAGAGCTGACCTTTCCAGTAAGTTGATCCGGAGGTATTTTTAGGGAGCAATTACAGACGTTTGTTTTATTTTCATTTTTGCTTTATTTCTTTATTCAGTCGACGTCTTACTTTGATAGAGACTATTTTTGTTTTAACTTGAAAAGGCCGCGCACAGGAACTCGCTCGCAGGCCGAGCTCAGAGACTTTCTTTCCGCAATCCACCGCTGTGCCACAGCTGATCATCCCTGCTGAAGAGACGCGGCAGAATTCCGTCAGAGAAGGATGAAGGTTAATTCCGTTTCAAGAGCCAGAGAAATTCGCTCTATTCGGCCCAGCGCTGACCTCCGTTGCAACCACAAGACCCAACGGAGCACCGCTTAAGAGGCCAGGACTTCACTCATTTGTTTTCCAGGAATCTAACAAGCCGACGCTTCCTTTTTACGTGTTACCGTCAGAGATATTGTGCGGAGATTTACATCTGTTAAAAGATAAATCTCACGTAACCGGACTGCCTGCTTCGCTGGAAGTTTGTCTCTGACGATGTTTTGGGAGCTTTCCTGATCTCTCTCTCTCTATCTCTCCCTCTCTCTCTCTCTTTTCTCCTAAACCTGTTTCTACACACGTCCCGACCTACACTTACATATTTCATGTGGCATGGATAAATCTAGACTAAAAGAGCCTAAATTCATCTCAACGCTGTTCGGCGCCAGAACCAGGAGATAAGAAATCTCTTTGTCTAAAGATCCCCTTTGTTTAAGGTCAGTGACCGGCAGCCGTGTTGCTTTTCGCAACGTGGCTTCACTTAGGCAACCTCCATTTTGAAAGTACGTGAATGTAACATCACCTTGTATTCGGCCAGAGGACGTCACCACGTGACCTCGTCATTACGCCATAGCCACTCCCCCTTTTCTTTCTTACACACACACACACACACACACATACACACAGAGAGACACAGACAGGCAGACACACACACACACACAGATACTAAGTATCACCTGTGTGGTTTAAATTGTGATAAGTGTTGCTGCTGTTGTTGCCATCTTTGAAATATTGGAGTTTGTTAAATGAAGAATCATTGAAATAACATTAACTTTATTTCCCCTTTTTAATAAATACTTTTGTAATTAAAGTATTTGTATTTCTGTGATTATTTGTGCATATGTATGTGAATACAGCTGGATTACTATAGCCTGTGCTCGAACTTAAAACCCTTCATTGTTTATTATATGATCATTAATATTAAATATTGAGATTATTAATATAACTCGTATCATTTGAGACTGATATTTAAAGATTGAATTGTTGGTCCCTGTAACCAGGGTGGTGCCCCGCGACAATAAGCAATGATTACAGATTGTATTATTCTTAATTGATAATTTTATTGTTTTCATTAATTATTTTAACTATTATTAATGGATAACCGTATCATTTCAAATTATTTGTTTTACTATTCTTAATTAATAGCTTTATAATTTTAATTATTTTTAATAAATCATTTTTATTTTAATAATAATATTTCATGAATATTAATAATTAGCCAAAGTCAAATCTACTCCTGCTATTGCACAACATTACGGTTTGTCATCCTTAAAAAACACACAGACATTAAACCCCCTTCCTCCCTTTGGAGGAGCGAAGAGAGCGCGGGATGACGGCCAGGCCGTGACACAACCACACAGGAGGGGTTCCGAAAAAGGAGAAGCAAGCCAGAGCTGCGTGCAGCACCGCAGCATCCGCCATTCTCCCTGCCTCCGCTGACGCGCCTCGCTGTCAGATCCGTCGTCCATCGGAGCAGGCCGGCAAAGGCGCACTGAGCGGGGAGGAATAGCAGAGAAGGAGGTACCGCACGGTCGTGGACAATGTTCAGACGAAGCAGAGGAGACAGAAAATAGAAGGAGTGGCGGTAGTAGCGACAGGCGGTGTTTACAAATGGAAGGGCCTCAGCAGCCTGTGAAAGACTGTTGCAGGGCTCATCTTCAGGCCCAGGTAGAGCATGCATAGGCTCAAATAACTTTGAGAACCTGCTGCCTTTGCGGCTGAACAAAGCCTATCGGTAGTGTTGTTGTACATACAGGATTTAGTCCAAAGGTCTCTTCCAATAAAGGTCATTGATAACATTCCACTGAAGTTTATCGATCAGTTTATTGGTATACGTGTGTAATGTCCACACTATATTTACAAGGGCTATTCCCAATACCACTCGTTTGGCATGGCCCCCTCATGCTCAAGCTCCTCCGGGGCTGCACTCTCAAGTAACTCCTTGGAACTGGTTCCCCTGATCAACGGATCAGGCTGAGAAAAGGCAGGCGCATTGAACAGCAGCTTGTAGAGCCGGTTCCTCTGATTCCTGTTCTTATTCCCTTTTCTGCGTTGGGGACAAATAAACAAAGAGTCAGGAAGGATGGCAGTGTAAATAAGAAACTCTGAATATCAAGCTTTTCCACCAATTTGCAGGAGAAGATAAATATCAGAATCACAGAGACACTCTCCTCAAGTTTCAGAGAAACCTAACACAAACAGGATCCTTCAAATCAGACAGCGTTGTCATCTCATACCTTCCGTCGAAGTCTGCCTTCTCTTGAGGAGGGGTGGAGGGTTGTGGTGGGGGGATGGACTGCAGTGCTGAGAAGCAGCTGAGGCCCGCAGAGATGAAACGTTAAAAGAGAGAAAAGTGAAAAATAGCGATTGTGGGTGATCAGAGTCAAGGTCCAGTCATTAAAGGAAAGATGCTTCACCTTACTCCGTGTACAGGATATGCTGTAAGTTACTGTTTTATATCAGGGTTTTATCAAGTTAAATTTAAAACCTTTTTAAGAACATAATGAAGGAAATTCTTGTAAAATGTAATAGAGTGTTGCACTATGAACTCCAAACAGTTACACGACTCCTGATCAGCAGGTCATGTAGTGTGAACTGCACAGTGATCTGATAGGTTTGAAAGACATGTGGTGTGACCTCACCTAAGTCACCGGCCTTGGCTCCTCCACCACTGCCCTTCACCAATGTGACTTGAGCCCAGGGGCCCTGCTGGATCTTCTCGTCCATTTGAGGCTGCACTTTTCTCGGCTCCTCCTTCTCTTTAATCATTGCCGCCTTGTGGACAATGGTTGTCGGACCCTGCTCGGGTCCTCTGGACACCAAGTTGTTCTGAAAAAAATGTAATTTACAGAACCACATAATAACTCCTTAACAACAGCAGTGTAGATATTCATTGAACAGAATATGAACAGAATGTGTAGTATCATGTTCCTGGTCATCAGCCAGATCGGTAAATTAAATCTCTGTGGTAAAATCCATCTTACTTAGAAGTATTTGAATGTTTGACTCTTTACAATTGTGCAAATGAAAGAAAAAACACGAAGACCAACTCACCAATCTCAGTCCTATAATATCCTGCAACATGACCCGTATCCGAGTCGCTATCTTTCCCTCTCGGACGATTTTTTCAATCTGTTTAAAATATTGATCCATCCAAGGCTGGTGAGACAGAGAGGGAGAGAGATGGTTAATTTGAGACATGAAGTTCATGTTCAGCATGTCTCCATTAAATCTACCAGACAGCAGGTTGCAGATATTATTATTCTAGAGAGTTGACCAATTGTCCAGTTTATCACTTGGAACAGTCCCGACCGCAAGAGATGAACTTTTTTCTTTTATGTCTTGTATGCCATGTAAATCAGAATCAGCTCTTAAATCACTTATTGGACACTTTCAGAAGAATACATCTTGGTGGGATGAAAGCAGAGAAATGAACTGATCTTCGGCTGCACTTATGTCAAAAAAACTGCTATCAAAATGTTCACATCACATCTTCATCCCTGCAAACAACGCATTTCTCTTAACATTTAATTTTGGAAAGGGAAACTAGCTGCATATTATCATGTAGATTATATTCGAAGCTTTCAATCTGCAGCCCTTCAGACCTTTTCTAAGACCGTAATAAAATAAATGTAAGATTTATGTCAAATGTACTACTTCCAGCTCACCTTGGCCTCCTCTAAGTCAAAGTCCTTGCCGATAGTGGTAAGCAGGCTGCACAGACACTCTAAAGACTCTTTGTCGTGGTTCTGCAGCAGCCTTTTCACGCAGTCATGCATGACAGGCGGCGGTAGCATCTTGAGCACGAAGAGTTCGCAGATGAGCTTGATGTTTCCGGTGGAACGCCGCAGGAACTAAAAGACTTTTCTGTATAGATCCGGCGTCACACTTACCCTTGCAGCAGAGTCCAGCTTCTTCTGTTTCGTCCTAATTATCATATCATCGTCCTTGTCTTTCTCAAACTCCTTCCGACAACGGCTTAGCAGCAGCTTGATAAAGCTCACTGTGTTCTCAGGTTTGTCAGAGATGGGCACTTTGAGCTGCACATGAACATTAAGTGGAATGATTTCAATGAGTTTTCTGCGGGTTTAACATTTGTTTTTATATATCCACAAATTAACATTTTCGTATCTGGATTATTTAGATTTTAATGACTGATATATATTTAAGGTTATCAATTGATGGCAGAAAGAAAATGTTATAGTTTCTCTAGAACTCTTGTTAATAGAGTCTATAGTTAAGGATATGCCAGTTAGTAAATTGTGTTTTAAAGGATTATTTGTGACTGATTTTCAAACTCCTTAATAAATAGTGTGTGTGTCGTCTAGTGTAGACTCTAGAGGCATCAAAACAATGCAACCTCATCCTCATACTGTACTGAATTGTGTTGCTTTTCACAGCATTATTCTGCATCAAGGCAGAGCTGAATATGAACCAATTGATTAATTTGCTGCATAAACATTTAACAAATTGTTGACTGCGTAGTGATACACTGTGTGCACACCCCTCCAATAGATGGTTAAAAGATCAGTTAAATCCTCCATTGTTTTTTTGCAACTGATGAATGCGTCAGTTTACGAAAAAGCTATATTTATGTACTTCTCCAAATCCAATTCAAACAATTACGTTACAAACACAAGACTCTCTCGTTCCAAAGACGAGACACTTCTCTGATCAACTAAGCGAACTGCTTACCGTGGCGAGGCAGCAGCAAATCTCCCCGTAGGGCATCGATAAGCTGGACTCGTTGATGGCTTTCTCAAACATCATGTCCACGACTCCTTTGAGCCGCTCCTCCCGGTCGATGGTCAAGACCATCACCTGCTTCATTAATTGGTGGAAATTCTGAGGCGTCAGCCTGTACAGGATACGGCAGACCTTCTTGAACAGGACCTTAAGGGAATAGGTCATATCAGGTACTTAATGTCTGAGGTCATCAAACAAAGACCAATCTCTCGCTCCAAATGAAAAACTAGTCCTGTTGTAAAGCTACTGGTAATACGGAAATTGAATACTCACAATGATTTTCCTATATTTACAGATTTAAACATAATTTTTACTGGAATTCCCAACACTTTTTTGTGGATTACAGTTTCTGTATATTTGGTCGTACCTTCGTTTCTTGCGAAATTGGTTTCGCTGGGAGGCTTTTTGTCTTCATGTCTGGTTTCCGGGCATTCTCTGAGGTCTTCAGCTTAAGATCTTGTTGAACTGACTGTCTCATGATGATCTTACTGGGTGGGGGTTGCCGCGCCCCAGGGTTTATAAGCTTTACACAGGAAGAAAGGAAAGTAACAGATTTTTAATTCCAGTGCTTAAGTTTGTGTTTAGTTTCATAAGTAAGGCCACATAAATATAATTTAGGATACCCTCTCTTATCTAAGAAACTTGTTTACCAATATTTGTATAAATATCTGCATAAATATCATAAAATATTATCTGTTTCTGATTATACAGCAGAATCTTAACAAGTCCTGACGCTGCTTTAGGTTCCAGCTTTAATTCAAATGAACATTTCAAATATCTCATATCAACCTAGCTTTAATCAAAATTTAAATGTCTGTAGCCAATTCTCCAGATTTTACCTGGCGGTCACGTCTGACAACGATTTAAGTTTCTATGGAACACGACCAGTTACCACATGGTAATTGTTTGTCATTGTTTTTGTGATTCCAATGTAGAAATATGAGCAAATCAACTATGAGGGACAGAAAGTAAATAGCAGCTTCACGTCTCCTGTATGCAGTGCATTTGTACAATCCTCACAGTAGAAGGTTAGAAAAAGATAGAATTGTAAGATCTGTGTCAAAGCCTCGGACAGCTCGTCTCACCGTGGAGACCTTTGGGATATCCTTTGGGTCATTGGTCCTTCTTTTGTTCCTACTAGGCACAGTGGTCCAGGGCTCCTCGTTCTGTACGCGCTGATCTCTCTGCTCACATGGATCTATGGAGACACACCCACACAAAAAACAAAAAAACAAACAAACAGGTAAATATAGGTTTAAGATTAGTTCACAGGAAATACAGTGCAGTCAGACGGCTGTGAAAGTGGCAGACAGAGTGACATTTCTGACTGTTTCTGTGGCATGCTGCGTTACAAGATGAAATATTATAGCTCAGCTAGCAGATGGGAGGGAGTGAGGGGGCTTCCTGTCTGCTGTTGGGCATGAAAGCCTCTCTGCAGGTTATATGGACAGGAAGTCTACAGACTGGTTTCCTGAGTCACTATAGCTGTGTCGATGTGATTCTAAACCTTAAAGAGGATTTTGACTGCAGGCCTGACCTGGCTGTCTCTCGGTTTCCTTGGAGAGCACTTTTCTCGGCTCCTCCTGCTCGTCAATGGTGTTCTGACCCTGCTCGGGTCCTCTGGACACCCAGTTGTGCTGAAGAAAAAAAATAAGTTCAGAACCACAATGACTTCAAACCTGAATCAGACAGTTTCTGTAGTGTTAAACAGATTTCTTTGCTCTTTATCTTGACAGATCAGAGAATTTAGGAGCATGTGGGGGTTTTATCACACAGTCCTAGATACATGTTGGCATAAACAGAGGACTCACCAATCTAAGGTCTATAATATCCTGCAACATCAACCGTATTCGAGACAAAGTTTTCCCCCCTTTGACGATTTTTTCAATCTGGTTAAAATACTGATCCATCCGAGGCTGGTGAGACACAGAGGGAGAGAGATGGTTAATTTGAGACATGAAGTTCATGTTCAGCATGTCTCCATTCAATCTACCAGACACTGCTGACAAAAAGTTCACATCACATCTTCATCCCTTAAAACAACGCATTACTCTTAATATTTAGTTTTGGAAAGGGAAACCAGCTTCATATTATCCTGTAGATTATATTTGAAGCTTTCAATCTGTAGCCTTTTAGACCTTTTCTAAGACCGTAATAAAGGAAATGTAAGATTTATGTCAAATGTACTATTTCCAGCTCACCTTGGCCTCATGGTGGTGAGCAGGCTGCACAGACACTCTATAGACTCTTCGTCTTGGTGGTTCAGCAGCCTGACCATGCAGTCATGCATGATGGCTGCCGTTTGCATCTTGAGCACGAAGATTTCGCCGACAAAACGCCGTTGGATAATGTCCTTGGCCTTCTGCAGATTTATCACAAGTCTATTTGGACCAAGGAAACAAACCTATGGACAGTGTTGAAACCAAAACTAAAAGACTTTTTCGGGAAAGATCCGGCGTCACACTTAAGTCATGTAAATCAGGCTTGAAACAATCATTGAAACATTTAGTGTAACCAATGACACTTACACCATATGCAGATCTAGTTGCTTTCTGACATATACATGAGAACTGAAATGTCTGTGTCAGTTGCTACGGTCACTCTCTGGAACTTTTCCAACCGGTTCCTGAGGAAAATGTGCAGAAATGTTGATGACGTTTCTCACATGAAAAACATATATACAAGTCAAGATGCAAAAGAGATGTAATAGACGTGGAAGACGCCATTAAAGACATCAGGGCCAAAGCCTGTGCTGTGTCGTTTCTTGATATATCACTCAGCCCTTGGACTTAAGTGGATAAAGATCAGAGCCAAAGTTTGCAAATAGAACAGGGAGCTTGGCAATAAAACGAAATCAATAATTATCGTTATATAATTCTCATCAATAGCTGGATAAGTAAAGTCAGTCCCTTGTATCTTTATATTCTGACACTGGGAAAATGTAGGGTTCCACAGACAAAGGGGTGGATCCTGGGAGTTTTTTTGTCACTGTCTTTTGACATTGTGGGATAGGATTTTTTTTAGGTTATACCAATAACCAGGGAATAATTTGTGGATCAGGGCTTTAAATCAGTGACTTTATGCCCCTGGTGAAGCCTTTTTGCAAGCAGGTACCAGCAAACTATTATGATGATGATGATGGAAGAAGAGAAGCAGGAGGGAACATACAGTTGGGTAAATTACCTGATGATGCGTCTGTCTCGGCTCTGTAGCAAACTTGTGGGTTTTGAGGAGATGTCCAGCAAGGTTAGAGAGGAGGGATTACAACTAAAGGAAGGAACTTCAAAGCACATTATAGGACTGGAGCATCACTCACTTGGATTAAAGGCATTAAATCTGCCTTTAAACCATTGGGCAACATCCTGGATAAACTTCAGTTCATTGGATGGCCACTAGTGGCCAGCTCCATGTTAAAAAGCCTGAATTAATATTCAAGGTGATAATCTCCCACAGAGCTGTTGATAACAGTCCACATCATGTCTCTCCACCTCTCTGTGAAAACATAATTATATAATGAATAATAATAATAATAAATACACCTGTGTTTTGATTTTTGTGAAGATCGGTCAATGTCAACACGTTCCCGGGTCTCGGGGGGCACCATCGAGCCATTTTGTACGGTGGCCCTGAGAGCTCAACGAACAGCAACTTAAGAAAACACATGCAAGTTGACAAAACACATGCAAGTTGACAAAACACAAGCAAAGTAAGAAAACATCTTCATCAATTTCACAACACAACACATTACAGAAACGCGCTGCAAATAGACACACGCGCTGAAAATAGACGAACGCAGCAATTAGACGAACGCGCAGCAAATAGAGGCGACAACACAACGGAACTGTTTCCAGAGGACAGGTAAAAGGGATGGACACAGGAGACACTAAAACGTCCAATACACCATACAATTTCGGTTCCGCACAGGGTTCGGCAACCCGCGGCTCTGGAGCCAAACGCGGCTCTTCAGTCCCTCTGCAGTGGCTGTACAGCACAGTGTTGTGCACATGTTTCGCGAACGCTGAACTTAACGAATCACTTTTCATATTATTAACGTGAACGTAACGATGAACGTGATTGAACGCCACGTTACTTTTTTTAATCATCATCGTATCAGGCCCTCATGAAATACAGGAGCGGGCGTTTGTGTGTTGTGTGTGCGTGTGTGTGTGTGTGTGTGTGTGTGTGTGTGCGTGTGTGTGTGTGTGTGTAGCGGGGTGACCGGTCTCGGGTCTCGGGGCACCGACCCCGCCCACTCGCTCAGAAGAGGGGGCAAAATGTCTCTTCTGATAGTAAAGGTTTCCTCCCCCTGCTCACTATGGACAATACATGGCCTCACAAACAGGGGCTTGCGTGTTAGCGCTGTTTATTCAGTTTAACAGGAGAAGACGGCATGTCTCTAGATCGGACTATCTTCAGAGCTCAGAGCTCACTGTGGCTCTCTCCGAGCGAGTGGGCGGGGTCGGAGCCCCGGTGTGCTGGCCACACGCACACACACACACCCACGCCCGCTCCTGGTATTTCATGAGGGCCTGATACGATGATGATTTAAAAAATTAACGTGACGTTCAATCACGTTCACGTTAATAATATGAAAACTGATTCGTTAAGTTCAGGGATCGCGAAACATATGCACAACACTGTACAGTACAGCCACTGCAGAAGGGCTGAAGAGCCGCGTTCGGCTCCAGAGCCGCGGGTTGCCGACCCCTGTGCGGAACCGAAATTGTATAGTGTATTGGACGTTTTAGTGTCTCCTTTATCCATCCCTTTAAGCTGTCCTCTGGAACCACTTCCGTTGTGTTGTCGCCTCTATTTGCTGCGCGTTCGTCTATTTGCTGCGCGTTCGTCTATTTGCAGCGCGTGTGTCTATTTGCAGCGCGTGTGTCTATTTGCAGCGCGTGTGACTATTTGCTGCGCGTTTCTGTAATGTGTTGTGTTGTGTTGTGAAATTGATGGAGATGTTTTCTTACTTTGCTTGTGTTTTGTCAACTTGCATGTGTTTTGTCAACTTGCATGTGTTTTCTTAAGTTGCTGTTCGTTGAGCTCTCAGGGCCACCGTAATTTTGTGATGCCCATTGAAAATTCCTCCAGAATACGTACATTTTCACCACAGATGTAATGCTACTTTAAACAGCTGCTCTTAAAATGCAGATGTGACTTTAAATACTGTAATAATCTTTGTAACGTAGTCAAGTCAAATGGTTTGGCAAGTGAAACAACTTTACATACCATCAGATATCTTATCCTCCAAACACATGTCAACTCTAACGCTTCCCCCCCTTTCAATAACTCTGTACAGTCCCGTTAGCATCGCCTGCAGGCTAGTGGAGCTAAACTAACAAGCCATGTACAGGTACCGGCTTATCACTACTAACACATAAATACAATACTAAACTTGACTTACCACAGAAACGGGAGCGCAGACGTCTTTAGCTTCTCTGTCAGGAGAACAAACCGAAGATCAAACCGTATTATTCATCCGATATGTGAGTGAAACCTGTCCACATACTCAGGTCGTGTTAGCCTGTTAGCCTGTTAGCTCAGGTGGAGCCGAGTATCAATCAATCAATCAATCAAATTTTATTTGTATAGCCCATATTCACAAATTACAATTCATCTCATAGGGCTTTAACAGGGTGTGACATCCTCTGTCCTTAACCCTCAGCAAGAGTAAGGAAAAACTACAAAAAACCCTTTTAACAGGGTAAAAATATGTAGAAACCTCAGAGAGAGCCACATGTGAGGGATCCCTCTCCCAGGACGGACAGAAGTGCAATAGATGCCACGTGCAGGAGAACATCATCAATAATCAAAGTCTCTAGCAGCATTGATGAAGCACAGTCCATGCTCAGCAACCATCTAGACCACGATCCACCATCCAGACCAGACGCCACTTCAGTCCTCAGTCACCGTCCACCGCCGCCCACCAGGAGGACCCATCACAAGCCACCACTGCGGTCCTGGTCCACCGCCCGTGCCCAATGCCAACGCGACACAGGGTCCGCCACCAGCACCACGATCAGCCCACATGACTCAGAATCCGCCACACTGGATCCAACACCGCGACCCCCGGTGCGCGATCCACAAACCGTAATCCATGGTGCGGCCACAGAGGCCCTGGATCTGCGGGTGATAAAGCAAACGGATTCCGGGGAAGGGGGATAGGGATGGAGAAGAGGAAGGAGAAGCTGGAAAGAGAAGCTCCGTGTGTCATGTGTCATAAAATAGAACAAGTAACGTTCTGGCGCACTAATTAGCTCTAACTATAAGCTTTATCAAAAAGGAAGGTTTTGAGCCTACTTTTAAACGAACAGATGGTGACTGCCTCCCGAACTGAAAGTGGTAGATTATTCCACAGCCGAGGGGCTTGATGGCTAAAAGCTCTGGCTCCTACTCTACTTTTAGAGAATTTAGGGACGACAAGTAGGCTTGAATTCTGGGAGCGGAGTGCTCTAGTGGGTTTATAAGGTATTAACAGCTCTTTAAGGTATAAAGGCGCTATATTATTAAGGGCCTTGAAGGTGAGGAGGAGAATTTTAAATTCTATTCTAGATTTAACTGGAAGCCAGTGTAGCGATGCTAATATTGGAGAAATGTGCTCTCTTCTCTTTGTTCTCGTCAGGACACGTGCTGCAGCATTTTGGACAAGCTGTAGAGTCTTTAACGACTTCCTGCTGGAGCCTGATAATAATGAATTACAATAGTCCAGTCTCGATGTAACAAAGGCGTGGACTAGTTTTTCTGCATCTTTTTGTGAATGGACATGTCTAATTTTTGAAATATTACGCAAGTGGAAAAAAGCGGTCCTAGAAATTTGTTTTAAGTGACTATTAAAGGATAAATCAGGATCGAAGATCACTCCCAAGTTCCTGACTGTTTCATTGGAAGCAAGGGCAATGTCGTCTAGCGCAGCTATATCATTAGATAATGCATCTCTAAGGTGTTTGGGGCCAAGTATTATAACCTCTGTTTTGTCTGAGTTTAATAAGAGAAAATTGCGGGTCATCCAGGTTTTTATGTCCTTGAGACATGTTCGAAGTTTAGTTAATTGATTACTTTGTTCAGGTTTTATTGACAAATATAACTGGGTGTCATCCGCATAGCAGTGGAAATTTACCGAGTGTGTCCTGATAATGTTTCCTAGTGGAAGCATATATAATGAGAATAAAATTGGGCCGAGCACAGAGCCCTGTGGAACACCATGATTAACTTTGGTGCGCACAGATGACTCATCATTAATTTGCACAGGCAACAGACTAGGAGCTGGAGTCGCGTCTCGCTTCATTCGAGTCCAGTTCCCTGGCAGATTTCGTGGGGCACATCTGAAAGTGCCCACCCCACCCAATGTTAACTCCGGTTCGTGTGGTTCACGCTAATTCCTATTTTCATGGCAACAGTCTTAAGCTTGGGAGTTGCCCCCAGAGCAGAGACGAACAGCAAGAGAAAAGCTCAGTTCACAGAGCAAGCACACACTCAAATTACTCCAAAACAAGACTATAATGCTTGTGAGTCAAGTTTATTCACACACACATTCACGCTATTATGCATATAAAATGAAATCAAATATATTTTGCCACAAAGTACAGATGTATTGAGCTTTCTGCACAACAGCACCATCTGGCAGTGCCCTACGTGCCCCTAATGCGACACTGTACCTATGAATAAATCTTGATGTAAGATTTTGAGAAAAGAGAATCATCTCCAGTCTGGCTGTACTCACCTTGATATTTCTGAGCCATGAGTATTGTCTTGATTGTGGATGTTTAATCCTCCATGTGTCAATCAGGTGTAGATGTGTTATGAGAGTGAGGCTCTGTGATGACTGGATGTGGTTTACTGGACCTATCCACAGTCTAATTGACAGCACTATTGAAGTCACCGATGATTAACTGGTCCTGATAATAACAATTTAATTCATTTTTTAGCCAATTGAAAAAGCTGCCTACTTCGATACCTTGATATATTTTTAGGAGACAGAACACTGTACTGTTGGTTTCCCCCATACCAATTAACCACCCCCATTCACTACGTCTGTTCAGGATATAATGGATGTGTTGGTTGTTTTGAACAGGACAGTGTTGTGCAATAATAGGTAGACTTGATGTTGGCTAATTATTAATCATCATAAAATATGATGATTAAAAAAATAAAATGATTTATTAAAAATAATAGAATTTTTAATTGCAATGATAAAGTTATCAATTAATTGAATTATTGAATTCTTAAGGATTTTTATTAGGGCCCAAGCACCGAATGGTGAGAGGCCCTATTGAATTTGTAAGGATTTTTATTATTATTAGGGCCCGAGCACCGAAATTGGTGTGAGGCCCTATTGTTTTTGTAAGGATTTTTATTATTAGGGCCCGAGCACCGAAATCGGTGGGAGGCCCTATTGAAATTGAAATGATTATTATTATTATTAGGGCCCGAGCACCGAAATCGGTGGGAAGCCCTATTGAAATTGCAATGATTATTAGGGCCCGAGCACCGAAATCGGTGGGAGGCCCTATTGAAATTGAAATGATTATTATTACTAGGGCCCGAGCACCGAAATCGGTGGGAGGCCCTATTGAAATTGAAATGATTATTATTATTAGGGCCCGAGCACCGAAATCGGTGAGAGGACCTATTGAAATTGAAAAGATTATTAGGGCCCGAGCACCGAAATCGGTGGGAGGCCCTATTGAAATTGAAATGATTATTATTAGGGCCCGAGCACCGAAATCGGTGAGAGGACCTATTGAAATTGAAAAGATTATTATTAGGGCCCGAGCACCGAAATCGGTGAGAGGACCTATTGAAATTGAAAAGATTATTATTAGGGCCCGAGCACCGAAATCGGTGGGAGGCCCTATTGAAATTGAAATGATTATTATTATTATTATTATTATTTTTCTTAGCTTAAATGAATTGGCTTTTTGAGGGCTTTAATGTGCTCAAAAAGTTGTAGGAGTTTGCAGTAAATTCGAAGGCGGCGTAAAATTACGTATTCTGGAGTATTTTGAAAAGGGCGTGGCAAAATGGCTCAAGAGCGCCACCTACGGAAAAGCCCCTCATTTAGCATTCACCGATCCTCAAAAAAAACAAAGATTATTGTGTATCATGACTAGATGCACAAAAAAGTCCATCAGTGCATTATGAATAACGCAACAGGAAGCCCGCCAGTTTGACTTTAGTGGCCATTTTGGTCATATTCCATATTTTTTCTTTGATGTACTTGTCGTACAGCTTTCATCAGATCAACTTCAAATTTAGACGATCGTCATCACAACAAATTGGAGATCTAAAGTTATTGAAGGATTACGTTTTAGCAAAACCGTCTGACCGTGGTGTGGCGTTAAAGTTTGATGAAACGCCATCAAAACACAAGCTTCCATATTTCAGACATATTTTGTCCAATTGAGTCCAAACTAGACACATTCGACAAGAGTCGCCACCAGAAGACATGGGTGCAGAAATTGTGACTTACAATCACAGCGCCCCCTGGTGGTAACGCGAAATGTCTTGTTTTGGTACGTGTTATGTTTTTATGTACTACTCAGACAGCTTTCATCAGATCAACTTAAAAATTAGATGAGACTCTACAAAACAAGATGAAGATCTAAAGTTATCAGAATTTAAACTTTTCATCATACCGTGTGACCGTGGTGAGGTCTCAAAGTTCGACTAAACGCCAATATAAGCGAGCTTCTGTAACTTAGACATATTTTGTCCAATCGACTCCAAACTACACATATAAGACAAGAGTCGCGACCGGAAGACATCTACCTAGAAATCATGACTTAAAAGGAAAGCGCCCCCTGGTGGCATCAGGAAATGTCTTGTTTTGGTCATCTTACTCTTTGATGTATTTCCCTCCAGCCACTTTACTAAACCATGTCAAACTGTGTCAAATTGGTCTCAAGATATTGATAATGTAGGCATAACATTATTGTGACTTTTCATCATGCAGATTGTTAATGGCGTGGCATCAAAGTTCATCAGCTCACCATGACCAATGAATCCCATTTTAACAGAGTTACCCTGAACGCAGCATGAGACCGCTTTCGGTTTGTTACGTCTCACACTTGGATGAATTTCTCCTCATTCACTTTGCTAAACCATGTCAAACTGTGTCACATGGGTCTCAATATATTGATAATGTAGGCATAACATTGCTGTGAGTTTTCATCATGCGGATTATTCATAGCTTTGCAGCAGACTTCTTCAACTCGCCATGACAAACGAAGCTGAATTTAACACAGCTGCAAGTGAACGCCTCATGAGACTCTGAAAGAAGTTACGTCGTCACAAGCTGCGGAGCTGTGTATCACGAAGAACCGGAGAACGGTTGGCGAGTCTGGATGAGAGGACGGCGGCGGAGTCACTGTGGACGTTGTTAGCTCAGCAGGTTAGAGTGTGGGACGCACTCAAAGCTTTTTTCCCCTCTCCCGTTGTGTCTTTTCCTGTGTGAACTCTGCCGCTCTCAACAGCAGCACTGGCTATGAGCTAGCTCCTGCTAGCTCCAACGAAGCATCTCTCAACTGCTACGTAAGTTAAACGGACACTTCTGACTGACTGTGATGATAAGCAAAAGAGACACTGTGGATGTGTGATGTGTTGTACTGCATTTGTTTGATCTGTTTACTAATACTAGCTCTAATAAATACTGTATAAATTATATTTTGCTCCTGAATTGAACTGTGTTAAAGGGGTTCACATGGAAAATATATGTTCAATTATTTAAGGGTGATTTTTGTTACTATTATACTAATGGAGATTTAGCACTTGCTACACATTGTAAGAGCAGCTGTTCAAAGGAGCACTACGTCTTTTAAGGCTCTTTATTCAGAGTCACGGTGTTGATGTCCTGTCACGTGTTACAGTGAAAAATAACCGTGTCTCCCACCTTCAGTATTTAAATCGTTAATCTCAGACAGACTTCACTGAATTCTTTTGGTAAATATGAGTAAGTCATAACCTTGTACCTTTACTAGAACAGACAGTGTCATACAGAGTTGTGGGCTTATATGCACTACCTATTTCCTAATCTGAAATGATTATGCTCTGATTAACTTTGAACTAATATTTTATTTTTACCATTTAAAAGTCTGTTAATTACTTAACCTGGCCCATGTATGACTTTACATATCTGTGTATTGGTTTCATGTTCCTCTAGAAGGTCCAACTTGACACACAACTTGAATCCAACCAGACTGAACACTGACTCCAGGTACAGACCTGATTTCATTACTTAAAAACAATCAAAGTATTGCACATAATACATAATGTATTAAATTATAATGCAATACTTTTAATGTGAAATAGCTCCATTAAAAACATTCATTGTCATGGTAGTGCACGTTTTAATCCAAAAGCATATTCAAATACACAGTTGAATATCCACAGAAAATAAGATTACACACTTTGTTCATATGTAACTCTTCCTCTACAATAATGACGATCACTTTCATGTTTCCTATCATTTTATTAGGGACAGACGAGCCTGAAGGACACAGCTGTGATGACCATGTTCTGTCTCTTATGGCAAAGCAGAAATATAAAACACTGGGTTCTTATCTAAAGTGTATCAAATCAGATCTCCACCATGTTGCTGCTGAGGACATCAGGTGCTGCAGTTCTTCATCTATGAAGAGAAAAAACGCACTGTTAAAGAATGTTTTGTGTTGTGTATAAAGCACAACAGATTTCAGATAGAACTGTTGTACTGTGGTCTTGGTTTATATCCTCATGGTGAAATGTACATATTTTAAGTCCCTTCTGATAAAAGTGCTGAAAGAAATACAACATTGTACAAATACATAAAATGTCTTTCTACCTCATCAGTACTATTCAAGGTGATAATCTCCCACAGACCTATTGATAACAGTCCAAATCAAGTCTTTCCACTTCTCTCAGTGTGAAAACATAATTCTATAATTAATTTGAGAACTGTTTACAACACTGATGTGTGGAGATTAAAATCATACCTAAACTGTCTAATTCACTGTAAAACTCCATGACATTCGCAGGCCATCTGTAGTTAAGGGAGCAACGCATGGAGTGATGTGTAGATTACTAGTTTGATGATGCATGAGGAGAGGCGGTGGTCGAGTGGCAGAAACTTGGACTATGGGCAGAGAAGGTCTCTGGTTCGTCTTTGGTTCGACTCCATGGAGAGACAACAAAAGTCGAACCTGGATTGATCTGTCCAAAAATCCAAGAGTCTCCCTACCCTCTCTAGTGCCCATGAGCAAGGCACCTCACTCCCCCAACATCTGCTCCCCCGAGCGCCGTACATGGTCGCTCACTGCTCTGTGTGTCCTGCACCAGATGGGTAAAAAGCAGCGATTAAATTTCCCTACCTGCATGAGTGTGCCTTTGCATGTCTGTGCATGTGTTTGGGATGAATAAATGGATTTTAATCTTAATCTTTTAATCTTAATCAGTTGTCTTCCAGTTGACCAGCATGAAGCTGCAGATCTCCACCATGTTGCTGCTGGGGACATCAGGAGCTGCATTAATGAGGAGCAGAAGCGTACTGTTATGAATGTTTTGTGTTGTTTATGAAGCACTACTTATTTCAGCTAGAACCGATGTACTAGGGTCTGGGTTTGTATCCTAATGGTTAAATGCACATACTTTAAATCGCTTTTGATAAAACGTGACAAAGAAATACAACATTGTACACATAGATAAAATGTCTTTCTACCTCATCTGTAATATTCAAGGTGATGATCTCCCACAGAGCTGTTGATAACAGTCCACATCAAGTCTCTCCACTTCCCTCAGTGTGAAAACATAATTATATAATTAATTGGAGAAGTGTTTACAACACTGATGTGTGGACATTATAATGTTATCACTACTGTCTAATTCACTCTACAACTCCATGACAGACTAAATAAACGATGTGAAAATAGTAATGGCGGATATACCATCCTGTATCAGAATATTGGTGAAACAGTTACTATCACATGAAACGTACACGTGTAGCGTATTGATAGTAACTCATTAAAAAAAATAATGTCACAACCAAAACAAGACTGTGGAGTTATCTTGCTTCAATCTGTTCATTAGACGTGATAAATAAACGGTAACTTTTATAACAATTACATATTACAAAAAACTTGAGGCATGTAAGCACATGATGATAGATAAAGCCATAGGTAATGTTGGATAGTTTCAAGGTTACTTACCTCTAGTTCAGCACCAGCGGCTGGCCAGAAGAAGTGGAGCGATCTTCCTTGCCGCACAGGGCAAACGCAGGCAATGTGGAGACGAGCGCTTGGTCATCGAACGTTCTCTCTTCCCCGACCGCAACAGACTTGAAATTGCCTGTGCTCGGGCCCGTTAGTGCTACAACGTAGCCCTAGTTATTATTAGGGCCCGAGCACCGAAATCGGTGGGAGGCCCTATTGAAATTGAAATGATTATTATTATTATTATTATTATTTTTCTTAGCTTAAATGAATTGGCTTTTTGAGGGCTTTAATGTGCTCAAAAAGTTGTAGGAGTTTGCAGTAAATTCGAAGGCGGCGTAAAATTACGTATTCTGGAGTATTTTGAAAAGGGCGTGGCAAAATGGCTCAAGAGCGCCACCTACGGAAAAGCCCCTCATATAGCATTCACCGATCCTCAAAAAAAACAAAGATTATTGTGTATCATGACTAGATGCACAAAAAAGTCCATCAGTGCATTATGAATAACGCAACAGGAAGCCCGCCAGTTTGACTTTAGTGGCCATTTTGGTCATATTCCATATTTTTTCTTTGATGTACTTGTCGTACAGCTTTCATCAGATCAACTTCAAATTTAGACGATCGTCATCACAACAAATTGGAGATCTAAAGTTATTGAAGGATTACGTTTTAGCAAAACCGTCTGACCGTGGTGTGGCGTTAAAGTTTGATGAAACGCCATCAAAACACAAGCTTCCATATTTCAGACATATTTTGTCCAATTGAGTCCAAACTAGACACATTCGACAAGAGTGGCCACCAGAAGACATGGGTGCAGAAATTGTGACTTACAATCACAGCGCCCCCTGGTGGTAACGCGAAATGTCTTGTTTTGGTACGTGTTATGTTTTTATGTACTACTCAGACAGCTTTCATCAGATCAACTTAAAAATTAGATGAGACTCTACAAAACAAGATGAAGATCTAAAGTTATCAGAATTTAAACTTTTCATCATACCGTGTGACCGTGGTGAGGTCTTAAAGTTCGACTAAACGCCAATATAAGCAAGCTTCTGTAACTTAGACATATTTTGTCCAATCGACTCCAAACTACACATATAAGACAAGAGTTGCGACCGGAAGACATCTACCTAGAAATCATGACTTAAAAGGAAAGCGCCCCCTGGTGGCATCAGGAAATGTCTTGTTTTGGTCATCTTACTCTTTGATGTATTTCCCTCCAGCCACTTTACTAAACCATGTCAAACTGTGTCAAATTGGTCTCAAGATATTGATAATGTAGGCATAACATTATTGTGACTTTTCATCATGCAGATTGTTAATGGCGTGGCATCAAAGTTCATCAGCTCACCATGACCAATGAAACCCATTTTAACAGAGTTACCCTGAACGCAGCATGAGACCGCTTTCGGTTTGTTACGTCTCACACTTGGATGAATTTCTCCTCATTCACTTTGCTAAACCATGTCAAACTGTGTCACATGGGTCTCAATATATTGATAATGTAGGCATAACATTGCTGTGAGTTTTCATCATGCGGATTATTCATAGCTTTGCAGCAGACTTCTTCAACTCGCCATGACAAACGAAGCTGCATTTAACACAGCTGCAAGTGAACGCCTCATGAGACTCTGAAAGAAGTTATGTCGTCACAAGCTGCGGAGCTGTGTATCACGAAGAACCGGAGAACGGTTGGCGAGTCTGGATGAGAGGACGGCGGCGGAGTCACTGTGGACGTTGTTCGCTCAGCAGGTTAGAGTGTGGGACTCAAAGGTTTTTGTCCCCTCTCCCGTTGTGTCTTTTCCTGTGTGAACTCTGCCGCTCTCAACAGCAGCACTGGCTATGAGCTAGCTCCTGCTAGCTCCAACGAAGCATCTCTCAACTGCTACGTAAGTTAAACGGACACTTCTGACTGACTGTGATGATAAGCAAAAGAGACACTGTGGATGTGTGATGTGTTGTACTGCATTTGTTTGATCTGTTTACTAATACTAGCTCTAATAAATACTGTATAAATTATATTTTGCTCCTGAATTGAACTGTGTTAAAGGGGTTCACATGGAAAATATATGTTCAATTATGTAAAGGGTGATTTTTGTTACTATTATACTAATGGAGATTTAGCACTTGCTACACATTGTAAGAGCAGCTGTTCAAAGGAGCACTACGTCTTTTAAGGCTCTTTATTCAGAGTCACGGTGTTGATGTCCTGTCACGTGTTACAGTGAAAAATAACCGTGTCTCCCACCTTCAGTATTTAAATCGTTAATCTCAGACAGACTTCACTGAATTCTTTTGTTAAATATGAGTAAGTCATAGCCTTGTAACTTTACTAGAACAGACAGTGTCATACAGAGTTGTGGGCTTATATGCACTACCTATTTCCTAATCTGAAATGATTATGCTCTGATTAACTTTGAACTAATATTTTATTTTTACCATTTAAAAGTCTGTTAATTACTTAACCTGGCCCATGTATGACTTTACATATCTGTGTATTGGTTTCATGTTCCTCTAGAAGGTCCAACTTGACACACAACTTGAATCCAACCAGACTGAACACTGACTCCAGGTACAGACCTGATTTCATTACTTAAAAACAATCAAAGTATTGCACATAATACATAATGTATTACATTATAATGCAATACTTTTAATGTGAAATAGCTCCATTAAAAACATTCATTGTCATGGTAGTGCACGTTTTAATCCAAAAGCATATTCAAATACACAGTTGAATATCCACAGAAAATAAGATTACACACTTTGTTCATATGTAACTCTTCCTCTACAATAATGACGATCACTTTCATGTTTCCTATCATTTTATTAGGGACAGACGAGCCTGAAGGACACAGCTGTGATGACCATGTTCTGTCTCTTATGGCAAAGCAGAAATATAAAACACTGGGTTCTTATCTAAAGTGTATCAAATCAGATCTCCACCATGTTGCTGCTGAGGACATCAGGTGCTGCAGTTCTTCATCTATGAAGAGAAAAAACGCACTGTTAAAGAATGTTTTGTGTTGTGTATAAAGCACAACAGATTTCAGATAGAACTGTTGTACTGTGGTCTTGGTTTATATCCTCATGGTGAAATGTACATATTTTAAGTCCCTTCTGATAAAAGTGCTGAAAGAAATACAACATTGTACAAATACATAAAATGTCTTTCTACCTCATCAGTACTATTCAAGGTGATAATCTCCCACAGACCTATTGATAACAGTCCAAATCAAGTCTTTCCACTTCTCTCAGTGTGAAAACATAATTCTATAATTAATTTGAGAACTGTTTACAACACTGATGTGTGGAGATTAAAATCATACCTAAACTGTCTAATTCACTGTAAAACTCCATGACATTCGCAGGCCATCTGTAGTTAAGGGAGCAACGCATGGAGTGATGTGTAGATTACTAGTTTGATGATGCATGAGGAGAGGCGGTGGTCGAGTGGCAGAAACTTGGACTATGGGCAGAGAAGGTCTCTGGTTCGTCTTTGGTTCGACTCCATGGAGAGACAACAAAAGTCGAACCTGGATTGATCTGTCCAAAAATCCAAGAGTCTCCCTACCCTCTCTAGTGCCCATGAGCAAGGCACCTCACTCCCCCAACATCTTCTCCCCCGAGCGCCGTACATGGTCGCTCACTGCTCTGTGTGTCCTGCACCAGATGGGTAAAAAGCAGCGATTAAATTTCCCTACCTGCATGAGTGTGCCTTTGCATGTCTGTGCATGTGTTTGGGATGAATAAATGGATTTTAATCTTAATCTTTTAATCTTAATCAGTTGTCTTCCAGTTGACCAGCATGAAGCTGCAGATCTCCACCATGTTGCTGCTGGGGACATCAGGAGCTGCATTAATGAGGAGCAGAAGCGTACTGTTATGAATGTTTTGTGTTGTTTATGAAGCACTACTTATTTCAGCTAGAACCGATGTACTAGGGTCTGGGTTTGTATCCTAATGGTTAAATGCACATACTTTAAATCGCTTTTGATAAAACGTGACAAAGAAATACAACATTGTACACATAGATAAAATGTCTTTCTACCTCATCTGTAATATTCAAGGTGATGATCTCCCACAGAGCTGTTGATAACAGTCCACATCAAGTCTCTCCACTTCCCTCAGTGTGAAAACATAATTATATAATTAATTGGAGAAGTGTTTACGACACTGATGTGTGGACATTATAATGTTATCACTACTGTCTAATTCACTCTACAACTCCATGACAGACTAAATAAACAATGTGAAAATAGTAATGGCGGATATACCATCCTGTATCAGAATATTGGTGAAACAGTTACTATCACATGAAACGTACACGTGTAGCGTATTGATAGTAACTCATTAAAAAAAATAATGTCACAACCAAAACAAGACTGTCGAGTTATCTTGCTTCAATCTGTTCATTAGACGTGATAAATAAACGGTAACTTTTATAACAATTACATATTACAAAAAACTTGAGGCATGTAAGCATATGATGATAGATAAAGCAATAGGTTATGTTGGATAGTTTCAAGGTTACTTACCTCTAGTTCAGCACCAGCGGCTGGCCAGAAGAAGTGGAGCGATCTTCCTTGCCGCACAGGGCAAACGCAGGCAATGTGGAGACGAGCGCTTGGTCATCGAACGTTCTCTCTTCCCCGACCGCAACAGACTTGAAATTGCCTGTGCTCGGGCCCGTTAGTGCTACAACGTAGCCCTAGTTAGGGCCCGAGCACCGAAATCGGTGAGAGGACCTATTGAAATTGAAAAGATTATTATTATTATTATTTTTCTTCGCTCAGTGAATTGGCTTTTTGAGGGCTTTAACGTGCTCAAAAAGTTTCTAAAGTGTACAGTAAATTACAAATGTGCGCAAGTTTACGTTTTCTGAAGTATTTTGAAAAGGGCGTGGCAAAATGGCTCAAGAGCGCCACCTACGGAAAAGCCCCTCATTTAGCATTCACCGATCCTCAAAAAAAACATAGACTATTGTGTCTCATGACAAGATGCACAAAAAAGTCCATCAGTGCATTATGAATAACGCAGCAGGAAGCCCGCCAGTTTGACTTTAGTGGCCATTTCGGTCATATTCCATATTTTTTCTTTGATGTACTTGTCGTACAGCTTTCATCAGATCAACTTCAAATTTAGACGATCGTCATCACAACAAATTGGAGATCTAAAGTTATTGAAGGATTACGTTTTAGCAAAACCGTCTGACCGTGGTGTGGCGTTAAAGTTTGATGAAACGCCATCAAAACACAAGCTTCCATATTTCAGACGTATTTTGTCCAATTGAGTCCAAACTAGACACATACGACAAGAATCGCGACCAGAAGACATCGGTGCAGAAATTGTGACTTACAATCACAGCGCCCCCTGGGGGCAACAGGAAATGTCTTGTTTTTAAGACGTGTTATGTTTTTATGTACTACTCGGAGAGCTTTCATCAGATCAACTTAAAAATTAGATGAGACTCTACAAAACAAGATGAAGATCTAAAGTTATTAATATTTAAACTTTTCATCACACCGTGTGACCGTGGTGAGGTCTCAAAGTTCGACTAAACGCCAATATAAGCAAGCTTCTGTAACTTAGACATATTTTGTCCAATCGACTCCAAACTACACATATAAGACAAGAGTCGCGACCGGAAGACATCTACCTAGAAATCATGACTTAAAAGGAAAGCGCCCCCTGGTGGCATCAGGAAATGTCTTGTTTTTGTACATCGTGCGCTTTGATTTATTTGTCGGAGAGCTTTCATCACATCAATTTAAAATTTAGACGGGTGGCATCACAACAAGATGGAGATCTAAAGTTATCAAAGAAACAACTTTTCGACACACCGTCTGACTGTGGCGGGGCGTCAAATCAGCTCACCATGACACACGAAACCGCTTAAAGGGGACATATTCGCTTTAAAGGGGACATATTATTTCCATTTCAACACAGTTGATATGGTTCCTTGGGGTCTTAATGAAATGTCTGTAAAATATTTTGGTAAAAAATACCCCAAGGATAATTTAAAACAGCACCTTTTTACTCTGTCTAAAACAGACCTCCTCAGATCAACCCGCCCCCATCTTACCCCACCCCCTTTCACCCCTCTCATCCCTCCCCCTTCTCACCCCTCCCCCCTCTCATGGAGGTGTAGGACATGTGCTTGAATGTGTTCTCACTACAGAATGCATTCAACATCTATAGGGCAGATTATGGGCCTCGTGAAAATTTACGTAATCTGGGGTATTTGGAAATGGGTGTTGCAAAATGGCTCAACAGCGCCACCAACGGTGCTTTCCCTCATTTACGGAGAAACACCTCATTTAGCATTCACTGATCCGCACGAAATTGAAGACAGTTGTGTATCATCACCAGATGCACAAAAAACGCGCCGGAGCAATATGAAAAACGCAACAGGAAGCACGCCATTTTCGATTTCGTGGCCATTTTGGTCATATTCCATAATCTTTTACTTTGATATACTTCTCGTACAGCTTTCATCACATCAACTGAAAATTTAGACGAGCGTCATCACAACAAGATGGAGATCTAAAGTTATCAAAGACACAACTTTTCGTCACACTGTCTGACTGTGGCGGGGCGTCACATCAGCTCGCCATGACACACGAAAACGCTTTAACTTCCGTGTTCATGGGTCCATCTCCCTCAAACTACATGTGTGTATCATCAGCCCCCCTCCCTTGAAGATATTCAGATGGTTTTAAAGAATGGGCGTGGCAAAATGGCTCAACAGCGCAACCAACGGAGCTTCCCCTCATTTATGGAGAAACACCTCATTTAGAATTCACTGATCCTCACGAAATTGAAGACAGTTGTGTATCATCACCAGATGCACAAAAAACGCGCTCGGAGCAATTTGAAAAACGCAACAGGAACCCCGCCATTTTCTATTTGGACCATATTCCATGTTTTTTATTTTCAAGTACTTCTTGGAGAGCTTTCATCAGATCAACTGAAAATTTAGACGAGTGTCATCACAACAAGATGGAGATCTAAAGTTATTGAAAGATCAATTTTTCGCCACACCGTGTGACCGTGGCGAGGCGTCAAAATGTGACTAAACGCCATCAAAACACAAGCTTCTGTATCTTGGACATATTTGGTCCAATCGAGTTCAAACTACACATGTAAGACAAGAAGCGCGACCTGATGACATCAACAAAGACACCATGACTTAAAATCATAGCGCCACCTGCTGGCTACAGGAAGTGAAGCGTTTATATCGCAGCAGTGCGCAAATGCATGCAACGCTGAGACGAGCGCTTGGTCATCGAACGTTCTCTCTTCCCCGACCGCAACAGACTTGAAATTGCCTGTGCTCGGGCCCGTTAGTGCTACAACGTAGCCCTAGTTATTATTATTTTTCTTAGCTTAAATGAATTGGCTTTTTGAGGGCTTTAATGTGCTCAAAAAGTTGTAGGAGTTTGCAGTAAATTCGAAGGCGGCGTAAAATTACGTATTCTGGAGTATTTTGAAAAGGGCGTGGCAAAATGGCTCAAGAGCGCCACCTACGGAAAAGCCCCTCATTTAGCATTCACCGATCCTCAAAAAAAACAAAGATTATCGTGTATCATGACTAGATGCACAAAAAAGTCCAAAAGTGCATTATGAATAACGCAACAGGAAGCCCGCCAGTTTGACTTTAGTGGCCATTTTGGTCATATTCCATATTTTTTCTTTGATGTACTTGTCGTACAGCTTTCATCAGATCAACTTCAAATTTAGACGATCGTCATCACAACAAATTGGAGATCTAAAGTTATTGAAGGATTACGTTTTAGCAAAACCGTCTGACCGTGGTGTGGCGTTAAAGTTTGATGAAACGCCATCAAAACACAAGCTTCCATATTTCAGACATATTTTGTCCAATTGAGTCCAAACTAGACACATTCGACAAGAGTCGCCACCAGAAGACATGGGTGCAGAAATTGTGACTTACAATCACAGCGCCCCCTGGTGGTAACGCGAAATGTCTTGTTTTGGTACGTGTTATGTTTTTATGTACTACTCAGACAGCTTTCATCAGATCAACTTAAAAATTAGATGAGACTCTACAAAACAAGATGAAGATCTAAAGTTATCAGAATTTAAACTTTTCATCATACCGTGTGACCGTGGTGAGGTCTCAAAGTTCGACTAAACGCCAATATAAGCGAGCTTCTGTAACTTAGACATATTTTGTCCAATCGACTCCAAACTACACATATAAGACAAGAGTCGCGACCGGAAGACATCTACCTAGAAATCATGACTTAAAAGGAAAGCGCCCCCTGGTGGCATCAGGAAATGTCTTGTTTTGGTCATCTTACTCTTTGATGTATTTCCCTCCAGCCACTTTACTAAACCATGTCAAACTGTGTCAAATTGGTCTCAAGATATTGATAATGTAGGCATAACATTATTGTGACTTTTCATCATGCAGATTGTTAATGGCGTGGCATCAAAGTTCATCAGCTCACCATGACCAATGAAACCCATTTTAACAGAGTTACCCTGAACGCAGCATGAGACCGCTTTCGGTTTGTTACGTCTCACACTTGGATGTATTTCTCCTCATTCACTTTGCTAAACCATGTCAAACTGTGTCACATGGGTCTCAATATATTGATAATGTAGGCATAACATTGCTGTGAGTTTTCATCATGCGGATTATTCATAGCTTTGCAGCAGACTTCTTCAACTCGCCATGACAAACAAAGCTGCATTTAACACAGCTGCAAGTGAACGCCTCATGAGACTCTGAAAAATGTTACGTCGTCACAAGCTGCGGAGCTGTGTATCACGAAGAACCGGAGAACGGTTGGCGAGTCTGGATGAGAGGACGGCGGCGGAGTAACTGTGGACGTTGTTCGCTCAGCAGGTTAGAGTGTGGGACTCAAAGCTTTTTTCCCCTCTCCCGTTGTGTCTTTTCCTGTGTGAACTCTGCCGCTCTCAACAGCAGCACTGGCTATGAGCTAGCTCCTGCTAGCTCCAACGAAGCATCTCTCAACTGCTACGTAAGTTAAACGGACACTTCTGACTGACTGTGATGATAAGCAAAAGAGACACTGTGGATGTGTGATGTGTTGTACTGCATTTGTTTGATCTGTTTACTAATACTAACTCTAATAAATACTGTATAAATTATATTTTGCTCCTGAATTGAACTGTGTTAAAGGGGTTCACATGGAAAATATATGTTCAATTATTTAAGGGTGATTTTTGTTACTATTATACTAATGGAGATTTAGCACTTGCTACACATTGTAAGAGCAGCTGTTCAAAGGAGCACTACGTCTTTTAAGGCTCTTTATTCAGAGTCACGGTGTTGATGTCCTGTCACGTGTTACAGTGAAAAATAACCGTGTCTCCCACCTTCAGTATTTAAATCGTTAATCTCAGACAGACTTCACTGAATTCTTTTGTTAAATATGAGTAAGTCATAGCCTTGTAACTTTACTAGAACAGACAGTGTCATACAGAGTTGTGGGCTTATATGCACTACCTATTTCCTAATCTGAAATGATTATGCTCTGATTAACTTTGAACTAATATTTTATTTTTACCATTTAAAAGTCTGTTAATTACTTAACCTGGCCCATGTATGACTTTACATATCTGTGTATTGGTTTCATGTTCCTCTAGAAGGTCCAACTTGACACACAACTTGAATCCAACCAGACTGAACACTGACTCCAGGTACAGACCTGATTTCATTACTTAAAAACAATCAAAGTATTGCACATAATACATAATGTATTAAATTATAATGCAATACTTTTAATGTGAAATAGCTCCATTAAAAACATTCATTGTCATGGTAGTGCACGTTTTAATCCAAAAGCATATTCAAATACACAGTTGAATATCCACAGAAAATAAGATTACACACTTTGTTCATATGTAACTCTTCCTCTACAATAATGACGATCACTTTCATGTTTCCTATCATTTTATTAGGGACAGACGAGCCTGAAGGACACAGCTGTGATGACCATGTTCTGTCTCTTATGGCAAAGCAGAAATATAAAACACTGGGTTCTTATCTAAAGTGTATCAAATCAGATCTCCACCATGTTGCTGCTGAGGACATCAGGTGCTGCAGTTCTTCATCTATGAAGAGAAAAAACGCACTGTTAAAGAATGTTTTGTGTTGTGTATAAAGCACAACAGATTTCAGATAGAACTGTTGTACTGTGGTCTTGGTTTATATCCTCATGGTGAAATGTACATATTTTAAGTCCCTTCTGATAAAAGTGCTGAAAGAAATACAACATTGTACAAATACATAAAATGTCTTTCTACCTCATCAGTACTATTCAAGGTGATAATCTCCCACAGACCTATTGATAACAGTCCAAATCAAGTCTTTCCACTTCTCTCAGTGTGAAAACATAATTCTATAATTAATTTGAGAACTGTTTACAACACTGATGTGTGGAGATTAAAATCATACCTAAACTGTCTAATTCACTGTAAAACTCCATGACATTCGCAGGCCATCTGTAGTTAAGGGAGCAACGCATGGAGTGATGTGTAGATTACTAGTTTGATGATGCATGAGGAGAGGCGGTGGTCGAGTGGCAGAAACTTGGACTATGGGCAGAGAAGGTCTCTGGTTCGTCTTTGGTTCGACTCCATGGAGAGACAACAAAAGTCGAACCTGGATTGATCTGTCCAAAAATCCAAGAGTCTCCCTACCCTCTCTAGTGCCCATGAGCAAGGCACCTCACTCCCCCAACATCTGCTCCCCCGAGCGCCGTACATGGTCGCTCACTGCTCTGTGTGTCCTGCACCAGAAGGGTAAAAAGCAGCGATTAAATTTCCCTACCTGCATGAGTGTGCCTTTGCATGTCTGTGCATGTGTTTGGGATGAATAAATGGATTTTAATCTTAATCTTTTAATCTTAATCAGTTGTCTTCCAGTTGACCAGCATGAAGCTGCAGATCTCCACCATGTTGCTGCTGGGGACATCAGGAGCTGCATTAATGAGGAGCAGAAGCGTACTGTTATGAATGTTTTGTGTTGTTTATGAAGCACTACTTATTTCAGCTAGAACCGATGTACTAGGGTCTGGGTTTGTATCCTAATGGTTAAATGCACATACTTTAAATCGCTTTTGATAAAACGTGACAAAGAAATACAACATTGTACACATAGATAAAATGTCTTTCTACCTCATCTGTAATATTCAAGGTGATGATCTCCCACAGAGCTGTTGATAACAGTCCACATCAAGTCTCTCCACTTCCCTCAGTGTGAAAACATAATTATATAATTAATTGGAGAAGTGTTTACAACACTGATGTGTGGACATTATAATGTTATCACTACTGTCTAATTCACTCTACAACTCCATGACAGACTAAATAAACGATGTGAAAATAGTAATGGCGGATATACCATCCTGTATCAGAATATTGGTGAAACAGTTACTATCACATGAAACGTACACGTGTAGCGTATTGATAGTAACTCATTAAAAAAAATAATGTCACAACCAAAACAAGACTGTCGAGTTATCTTGCTTCAATCTGTTCATTAGACGTGATAAATAAACGGTAACTTTTATAACAATTACATATTACAAAAAACTTGAGGCATGTAAGCATATGATGATAGATAAAGCAATAGGTAATGTTGGATAGTTTCAAGGTTACTTACCTCTAGTTCAGCACCAGCGGCTGGCCAGAAGAAGTGGAGCGATCTTCCTTGCCGCACAGGGCAAACGCAGGCAATGTGGAGACGAGCGCTTGGTCATCGAACGTTCTCTCTTCCCCGACCGCAACAGACTTGAAATTGCCTGTGCTCGGGCCCGTTAGTGCTACAACGTAGCCCTAGTTATTATTATTTTTCTTCGCTCAGTGAATTGGCTTTTTGAGGGCTTTAACGTGCTCAAAAAGTTTCTAAAGTGTACAGTAAATTACAAATGTGCGCAAGTTTACGTTTTCTGAAGTATTTTGAAAAGGGCGTGGCAAAATGGCTCAAGAGCGCCACCTACGGAAAAGCCCCTCATTTAGCATTCACCGATCCTCAAAAAAAACATAGACTATTGTGTCTCATGACAAGATGCACAAAAAAGTCCATCAGTGCATTATGAATAACGCAGCAGGAAGCCCGCCAGTTTGACTTTAGTGGCCATTTCGGTCATATTCCATATTTTTTCTTTGATGTACTTGTCGTACAGCTTTCATCAGATCAACTTCAAATTTAGACGATCGTCATCACAACAAATTGGAGATCTAAAGTTATTGAAGGATTACGTTTTAGCAAAACCGTCTGACCGTGGTGTGGCGTTAAAGTTTGATGAAACGCCATCAAAACACAAGCTTCCATATTTCAGACATATTTTGTCCAATTGAGTCCAAACTAGACACATACGACAAGAATCGCGACCAGAAGACATCGGTGCAGAAATTGTGACTTACAATCACAGCGCCCCCTGGGGGCAACAGGAAATGTCTTGTTTTTAAGACGTGTTATGTTTTTATGTACTACTCGGAGAGCTTTCATCAGATCAACTTAAAAATTAGATGAGACTCTACAAAACAAGATGAAGATCTAAAGTTATCAATATTTAAACTTTTCATCACACCGTGTGACCGTGGTGAGGTCTCAAAGTTCGACTAAACGCCAATATAAGCAAGCTTCTGTAACTTAGACATATTTTGTCCAATCGACTCCAAACTACACATATAAGACAAGAGTCGCGACCGGAAGACATCTACCTAGAAATCATGACTTAAAAGGAAAGCGCCCCCTGGTGGCATCAGGAAATGTCTTGTTTTTGTACATCGTGCGCTTTGATTTATTTGTCGGAGAGCTTTCATCACATCAATTTAAAATTTAGACGGGTGGCATCACAACAAGATGGAGATCTAAAGTTATCAAAGAAACAACTTTTCGACACACCGTCTGACTGTGGCGGGGCGTCAAATCAGCTCACCATGATACACGAAACCGCTTAAAGGGGACATATTCGCTTTAAAGGGGACATATTATTTCCATTTCAACACAGTTGATATGGTTCCTTGGGGTCTTAATGAAATGTCTGTAAAATATTTTGGTAAAAATACCCCAAGGATAATTTAAAACAGCACCTTTTTACTCTGTCTAAAACAGACCTCCTCAGATCAACCCGCCCCCATCTTACCCCACCCCCTTTCACCCCTCTCATCCCTCCCCCTTCTCACCCCTCCCCCCTCTCATGGAGGTGTAGGACATGTGCTTGAATGTGTTCTCACTACAGAATGCATTCAACATCTATAGGGCAGATTATGGGCCTCGTGAAAATTTACGTAATCTGGGGTATTTGGAAATGGGTGTGGCAAAATGGCTCAACAGCGCCACCAACGGTGCTTTCCCTCATTTACGGAGAAACACCTCATTTAGCATTCACTGATCCGCACGAAATTGAAGACAGTTGTGTATCATCACCAGATGCACAAAAAACGCGCTCGGAGCAATATGAAAAACGCAACAGGAAGCACGCCATTTTCGATTTCGTGGCCATTTTGGTCATATTCCATAATCTTTTACTTTGATATACTTCTCGTACAGCTTTCATCACATCAACTGAAAATTTAGACGAGCGTCATCACAACAAGATGGAGATCTAAAGTTATCAAAGAAACAACTTTTCGTCACACTGTCTGACTGTGGCGGGGCGTCACATCAGCTCGCCATGACACACGAAAACGCTTTAACTTCCGTGTTCATGGGTCCATCTCCCTCAAACTACATGTGTGTATCATCAGCCCCCCTCCCTTGAAGACATTCAGATGGTTTTAAAGAATGGGCGTGGCAAAATGGCTCAACAGCGCAACCAACGGAGCTTCCCCTCATTTATGGAGAAACACCTCATTTAGAATTCACTGATCCTCACGAAATTGAAGACAGTTGTGTATCATCACCAGATGCACAAAAAACGCGCTCGGAGCAATTTGAAAAACGCAACAGGAACCCCGCCATTTTCTATTTGGACCATATTCCATGTTTTTTATTTTCAAGTACTTCTTGGAGAGCTTTCATCAGATCAACTGAAAATTTAGACGAGTGTCATCACAACAAGATGGAGATCTAAAGTTATTGAAAGATCAATTTTTCGCCACACCGTGTGACCGTGGCGAGGCGTCAAAATGTGACTAAACGCCATCAAAACACAAGCTTCTGTATCTTGGACATATTTGGTCCAATCGAGTTCAAACTACACATGTAAGACAAGAAGCGCGACCTGATGACATCAACAAAGACACCATGACTTAAAATCATAGCGCCACCTGCTGGCTACAGGAAGTGAAGCGTTTATATCGCAGCAGTGCGCAAATGCATGCAACGCTGAGACGAGCGCTTGGTCATCGAACGTTCTCTCTTCCCCGACCGCAACAGACTTGAAATTGCCTGTGCTCGGGCCCGTTAGTGCTACAACGTAGCCCTAGTTATTATTATTATTTTTCTTAGCTTAAATGAATTGGCTTTTTGAGGGCTTTAATGTGCTCAAAAAGTTGTAGGAGTTTGCAGTAAATTCGAAGGCGGCGTAAAATTACGTATTCTGGAGTATTTTGAAAAGGGCGTGGCAAAATGGCTCAAGATCGCCACCTACGGAAAAGCCCCTCATTTAGCATTCACCGATCCTCAAAAAAAACAAAGATTATTGTGTATCATGACTAGATGCACAAAAAAGTCCATCAGTGCATTATGAATAACGCAACAGGAAGCCCGCCAGTTTGACTTTAGTGGCCATTTTGGTCATATTCCATATTTTTTCTTTGATGTACTTGTCGTACAGCTTTCATCAGATCAACTTCAAATTTAGACGATCGTCATCACAACAAATTGGAGATCTAAAGTTATTGAAGGATTACGTTTTAGCAAAACCGTCTGACCGTGGTGTGGCGTTAAAGTTTGATGAAACGCCATCAAAACACAAGCTTCCATATTTCAGACATATTTTGTCCAATTGAGTCCAAACTAGACACATTCGACAAGAGTCGCCACCAGAAGACATGGGTGCAGAAATTGTGACTTACAATCACAGCGCCCCCTGGTGGTAACGCGAAATGTCTTGTTTTGGTACGTGTTATGTTTTTATGTACTACTCAGACAGCTTTCATCAGATCAACTTAAAAATTAGATGAGACTCTACAAAACAAGATGAAGATCTAAAGTTATCAGAATTTAAACTTTTCATCATACCGTGTGACCGTGGTGAGGTCTCAAAGTTCGACTAAACGCCAATATAAGCGAGCTTCTGTAACTTAGACATATTTTGTCCAATCGACTCCAAACTACACATATAAGACAAGAGTCGCGACCGGAAGACATCTACCTAGAAATCATGACTTAAAAGGAAAGCGCCCCCTGGTGGCATCAGGAAATGTCTTGTTTTGGTCATCTTACTCTTTGATGTATTTCCCTCCAGCCACTTTACTAAACCATGTCAAACTGTGTCAAATTGGTCTCAAGATATTGATAATGTAGGCATAACATTATTGTGACTTTTCATCATGCAGATTGTTAATGGCGTGGCATCAAAGTTCATCAGCTCACCATGACCAATGAAACCCATTTTAACAGAGTTACCCTGAACGCAGCATGAGACCGCTTTCGGTTTGTTACGTCTCACACTTGGATGTATTTCTCCTCATTCACTTTGCTAAACCATGTCAAACTGTGTCACATGGGTCTCAATATATTGATAATGTAGGCATAACATTGCTGTGAGTTTTCATCATGCGGATTATTCATAGCTTTGCAGCAGACTTCTTCAACTCGCCATGACAAACGAAGCTGCATTTAACACAGCTGCAAGTGAACGCCTCATGAGACTCTGAAAAAAGTTACGTCGTCACAAGCTGCGGAGCTGTGTATCACGAAGAACCGGAGAACGGTTGGCGAGTCTGGATGAGAGGACGGCGGCGGAGTCACTGTGGACGTTGTTCGCTCAGCAGGTTAGAGTGTGGGACGCACTCAAAGCTTTTTTCCCCTCTCCCGTTGTGTCTTTTCCTGTGTGAACTCTGCCGCTCTCAACAGCAGCACTGGCTATGAGCTAGCTCCTGCTAGCTCCAACGAAGCATCTCTCAACTGCTACGTAAGTTAAACGGACACTTCTGACTGACTGTGATGATAAGCAAAAGAGACACTGTGGATGTGTGATGTGTTGTACTGCATTTGTTTGATCTGTTTACTAATACTAGCTCTAATAAATACTGTATAAATTATATTTTGCTCCTGAATTGAACTGTGTTAAAGGGGTTCACATGGAAAATATATGTTCAATTATGTAAAGGGTGATTTTTGTTACTATTATACTAATGGAGATTTAGCACTTGCTACACATTGTAAGAGCAGCTGTTCAAAGGAGCACTACGTCTTTTAAGGCTCTTTATTCAGAGTCACGGTGTTGATGTCCTGTCACGTGTTACAGTGAAAAATAACCGTGTCTCCCACCTTCAGTATTTAAATCGTTAATCTCAGACAGACTTCACTGAATTCTTTTGTTAAATATGAGTAAGTCATAGCCTTGTACCTTTACTAGAACAGACAGTGTCATACAGAGTTGTGGGCTTATATGCACTACCTATTTCCTAATCTGAAATGATTATGCTCTGATTAACTTTGAACTAATATTTTATTTTTACCATTTAAAAGTCTGTTAATTACTTAACCTGGCCCATGTATGACTTTACATATCTGTGTATTGGTTTCATGTTCCTCTAGAAGGTCCAACTTGACACACAACTTGAATCCAACCAGACTGAACACTGACTCCAGGTACAGACCTGATTTCATTACTTAAAAACAATCAAAGTATTGCACATAATACATAATGTATTAAATTATAATGCAATACTTTTAATGTGAAATAGCTCCATTAAAAACATTCATTGTCATGGTAGTGCACGTTTTAATCCAAAAGCATATTCAAATACACAGTTGAATATCCACAGAAAATAAGATTACACACTTTGTTCATATGTAACTCTTCCTCTACAATAATGACAATCACTTTCATGTTTCCTATCATTTTATTAGGGACAGACGAGCCTGAAGGACACAGCTGTGATGACCATGTTCTGTCTCTTATGGCAAAGCAGAAATATAAAACACTGGGTTCTTATCTAAAGTGTATCAAATCAGATCTCCACCATGTTGCTGCTGAGGACATCAGGTGCTGCAGTTCTTCATCTATGAAGAGAAAAAACGCACTGTTAAAGAATGTTTTGTGTTGTGTATAAAGCACAACAGATTTCAGATAGAACTGTTGTACTGTGGTCTTGGTTTATATCCTCATGGTGAAATGTACATATTTTAAGTCCCTTCTGATAAAAGTGCTGAAAGAAATACAACATTGTACAAATACATAAAATGTCTTTCTACCTCATCAGTACTATTCAAGGTGATAATCTCCCACAGACCTATTGATAACAGTCCAAATCAAGTCTTTCCACTTCTCTCAGTGTGAAAACATAATTCTATAATTAATTTGAGAACTGTTTACAACACTGATGTGTGGAGATTAAAATCATACCTAAACTGTCTAATTCACTGTAAAACTCCATGACATTCGCAGGCCATCTGTAGTTAAGGGAGCAACGCATGGAGTGATGTGTAGATTACTAGTTTGATGATGCATGAGGAGAGGCGGTGGTCGAGTGGCAGAAACTTGGACTATGGGCAGAGAAGGTCTCTGGTTTGTCTTTGGTTCGACTCCATGGAGAGACAACAAAAGTCGAACCTGGATTGATCTGTCCAAAAATCCAAGAGTCTCCCTACCCTCTCTAGTGCCCATGAGCAAGGCACCTCACTCCCCCAACATCTGCTCCCCCGAGCGCCGTACATGGTCGCTCACTGCTCTGTGTGTCCTGCACCAGATGGGTAAAAAGCAGCGATTCAATTTCCCTACCTGCATGAGTGTGCCTTTGCATGTCTGTGCATGTGTTTGGGATGAATAAATGGATTTTAATCTTAATCTTTTAATCTTAATCAGTTGTCTTCCAGTTGACCAGCATGAAGCTGCAGATCTCCACCATGTTGCTGCTGGGGACATCAGGAGCTGCATTAATGAGGAGCAGAAGCGTACTGTTATGAATGTTTTGTGTTGTTTATGAAGCACTACTTATTTCAGCTAGAACCGATGTACTAGGGTCTGGGTTTGTATCCTAATGGTTAAATGCACATACTTTAAATCGCTTTTGATAAAACGTGACAAAGAAATACAACATTGTACACATAGATAAAATGTCTTTCTACCTCATCTGTAATATTCAAGGTGATGATCTCCCACAGAGCTGTTGATAACAGTCCACATCAAGTCTCTCCACTTCCCTCAGTGTGAAAACATAATTATATAATTAATTGGAGAAGTGTTTACAACACTGATGTGTGGACATTATAATGTTATCACTACTGTCTAATTCACTCTACAACTCCATGACAGACTAAATAAACAATGTGAAAATAGTAATGGCGGATATACCATCCTGTATCAGAATATTGGTGAAACAGTTACTATCACATGAAACGTACACGTGTAGCGTATTGATAGTAACTCATTAAAAAAAATAATGTCACAACCAAAACAAGACTGTCGAGTTATCTTGCTTCAATCTGTTCATTAGACGTGATAAATAAACGGTAACTTTTATAACAATTACATATTACAAAAAACTTGAGGCATGTAAGCATATGATGATAGATAAAGCAATAGGTTATGTTGGATAGTTTCAAGGTTACTTACCTCTAGTTCAGCACCAGCGGCTGGCCAGAAGAAGTGGAGCGATCTTCCTTGCCGCACAGGGCAAACGCAGGCAATGTGGAGACGAGCGCTTGGTCATCGAACGTTCTCTCTTCCCCGACCGCAACAGACTTGAAATTGCCTGTGCTAGGGCCAGTTAGTGCTACAACGTAGCCCTAGTTAGGGCCCGAGCACCGAATGGTGAGAGGCCCTATTGAATCTGTAAGGATTTTTATTATTATTATTATTATTATTATTAGGGCCCGAGCACCGAATGGTGAGAGGCCCTATTGAATCTGTAAGGATTTTTATTATTATTATTATTTCCCTTTGGGGGGCTTTTTCAGGGTATAGACATGCTCAAAAAGTTATGAAACTTTGCAGGAAATTCAAGGTCTGCGGATATTTTAGTATTCTGGAGTAATTGGAATTGGGCGTGGCAAAATGGCTCTACAGCGCCCCCTGGAACCAGCCCCTAGGTTTCCACATAACGGATTTTCATCAAAATCTGGATATAGGTGTATCGTGACCAGTCATGAAAAAAAGTCTCATGGAGCATTATGAAAAACGCAACAGGAAGTCCGCCATTTTGCTTTTAGTGGCCATTTTGGCAATATCCCACATTTTTACTTTTAAGTACTTGTCCCAGGGCTTTCATCAGATCAACTTCAAATTCAGATGAGTGTCATCACAACAAGATGGAGATAAAAAATGATTGAGGGATTTTTTTTTTATCACACCGTGTGACCGTGGCATGGCGTTAAAAATTGGTTACACGCCATCAAAACACGGGCATCTGTATCTCGGACATACATGTTCCAATCAAGTCCAAACTAGACATGTAAGACAATAGTCCCCGCCTGATGACATCTATGCATAAATGATGACCTAAAACCGCAGCGCCCCCTGGTGGCAACAGGAAATGTCTTGTTTTTTGCTTGTCTTACACTTGGATGAATTTCTCCTCATCCACTGACCTCAACCATGTCAAACTGTATCAAATGGGTCCCAAGACATTGACAATGAAGACATAAGATTACCGTGACTTTTTGTCAAACGCCATATGAATGGCGTGGCATTAAAGTTCATCAACTCGCCGTGAAACACGAAATTGCTGTAACTTCAGTGTTCATGATTCTATCTCTCTCAAACTACATGTGTGTAACAACAGCCCCCCCCTGAAGATATTCATATGGTTTTAAGAAATGGGCGTGGCAAAAAAACTGACCAGCGCCCCCTATAGGGCAACCCCGGCACTACGATGGCCGACATTTATACAAATCTATCGGGACATGTGTCGTTTCATAACAAACAAAAAAATATCTTGGATAGGTATGCTTGACCAAACAGGGAGGCCGCCATTTTGGATTAAGTGGCCATTTTTTTTCCATATTCCACATTTTTACTTGATGCACTTGTCCCAGGGCTTTCATCAGATTAACTTCAAATTAAGATCAGTGCCATCACAACAAGATGGAGATAAAAAGTGATTAAGAGATTGACCTTTCGTCACACCGTGTGACCGAGGCGTGGCGTCTTGAGTTTGATTAAACGCCATCAAAACACGAGGTTCTGTATCTCGGACATACATTGTCCAATCGAGTCCAAACTAGACATGTAAGACAAGGGTGCCATCCTGATGACATCTACACAGAAATTATGACTTGAAATTACAGCGCCCCCTGGTGGCTACAGGAAGTGACATGTTTTATACTTTGATGAACTGCTCCTGGCTGATTTACAATATACAGCTCAAATCAGATCAGTCAAGTCATTAGATCATGGTCAGAATTGTGACGTTTCCTCAAACCGTGTAAACATTGATGTGCGGCGAAGGATTTTCCTTCGCCAAAGGACACAATGTTATCATAACTCCACTGTGCATTGTCCTATCACTACAAAACTTCTGTCACATGGTCAGAGTCCAAGCCTGAACAGCTCTATTTGTCAATATTTCCTCAGTGTCATAGCGCCACCTACTGATTCGCCAGGAAACAGGAAGTACTTTGTTAATCCACTCTGCATTATCCAACCGGCTCCAAACTACTGACCTATGATCACAATACTGATCTGAACAGCTCCACATATAAATATTAGTTCAGGGTCATAGCGCCACCTACTGATCAGTGTGAAAATTAAGTTGTGTTAACATTGTCCAATTGACACAAAATTGCTCACGCTACATCAGAGTGCCTACATGAACAGATATATATGTCTGTGCGTAATAATAGTGATGGCGCCACCTACTGGCAAACCTACTGACGCAGAGCGCAAAACGCATACAACGTGGAGAAGTGCTAGCTCGATCGATGATGTGCGCTTGGTCATCGATCGCTCTCTCCACCGACCGCAACAGGCTTCAACGTGCGGGTGCTCGGGCCCGCAAGTGCTACAACGTAGCCCTAGTTATTATTATTATTATTATTTCCCTTTGGGGGGCTTTTTCAGGGTCTAGACATGCTCAAAAAGTTATGAAACTTTGCAGGAAATTCAAGGTCTGCGGATATTTCAGTATTCTGGAGTAATTGGAATTGGGCGTGGCAAAATGGCTCTACAGCGCCCCCTGGAACCAGCCCCTAGGTTTCCACATAACGGATTTTCATCAAAATCTGGATATAGGTGTATCGTGACCAGTCATGAAAAAAAGTCTCATGGAGGATTATGAAAAACGCAACAGGAAGTCCGCCATTTTGCTTTTAGTGGCCATTTTGGCAATATCCCACATTTTTACTTTTACGTACTTGTCCCAGGGCTTTCATCAGATCAACTTCAAATTCAGATGAGTGTCATCACAACAAGATGGAGATAAAAAATGATTGAGGGATTTTTTTTTTATCACACCGTGTGACCGTGGCATGGCGTTAAAGTTTGGTTACACGCCATCAAAACACGGCCATCTGTATCTCGGACATACATGTTCCAATCAAGTCCAAACTAGACATGTAAGACAATAGTCCCCGCCTGATGACATCTATGCATAAATGATGACTTAAAACCGCAGCGCCCACTGGTGGCAACAGGAAATGTCTTGTTTTTTGCTTGTCTTACACTTGGATGAATTTCTCCTCATCCACTGACCTCAACCATGTCAAACTGTATCAAATGGGTCCCAAGACATTGACAATGAAGACATAAGATTACCGTGACTTTTCGTCAAACGCCATATGAATGGCGTGGCATTAAAGTTCATCAACTCGCCGTGAAACACGAAATTGCTGTAACTTCAGTGTTCATGATTCTATCTCTCTCAAACTACATGTGTGTAACAACAGCCCCCCCCTGAAGATATTCATATGGTTTTAAGAAATGGGCGTGGCAAAAAAACTGACCAGCGCCCCCTATAGGGCAACCCCGGCACTACGATGGCCGACATTTATACAAATCTATCGGGACATGTGTCGTTTCATAACAAACAAAAAAATATTATGGATAGGTATGCTTGACCAAACAGGGAGGCCGCCATTTTGGATTAAGTGGCCATTTTTTTTCCATATTCCACATTTTTACTTGATGCACTTGTCCCAGGGCTTTCATCAGATTAACTTCAAATTAAGATCAGTGCCATCACAACAAGATGGAGATAAAAAGTGATTAAGAGATTGACCTTTCGTCACACCGTGTGACCGTGGCGTGGCGTCTTGAGTTTGATTAAACGCCATCAAAACACGAGGTTCTGTATCTCGGACATACATTGTCCAATCGAGTCCAAACTAGACATGTAAGACAAGGGTGCCATCCTGATGACATCTACACATAAATTATGACTTGAAATTACAGCGCCCCCTGGTGGCTACAGGAAGTGACATGTTTTATACTTTGATGAACTGCTCCTGGCTGATTTACAATATACAGCTCAAATCAGATAAGTCAAGTCATTAGATCATGGTCAGAATTGTGACGTTTCCTCAAACCGTGTAAACATTGATGTGCGGCGAAGGATTTTCCTTCGCCAAAGGACACGATGTTATCATAACTCCACTGTGCATTGTCCTATCACTACAAAACTTCTGTCACATGGTCAGAGTCCAAGCCTGAACAGCTCTATGTGTCAATATTTCCTCAGTGTCATAGCGCCACCTACTGATTCGCCAGGAAACAGGAAGTACTTTGTTAATCCACTCTGCATTATCCAACCGGCTCCAAACTACTGACCTATGATCACAATACTGATCTGAACAGCTCCATATATGAATATTAGTTCAGGATCATAGCGCCACCTACTGATCAGTGTGAAAATTAAGTTGCGGAAACATTGTCCAATTGACACAAAATTTCTCACGCTACATCAGAGCGCCTACTTGAACAGATATATATGTCTGTGCGTAATAATAGTGATGGCGCCACCTACTGGCAAACCTACTGCCGCAGAGCGCAAAACGCATGCAACGTGGAGAAGTGCATGCTCGATCGATGATGTGCGCTTGGTCATCGATCGCTCTCTCCACCGACCGCAACAGGCTTCAACGTGCGGGTGCTCGGGCCCGCAAGTGCTACAACGTAGCCCTAGTTATTATTATTATTATTATTATTATTAGGGCCCGAGCACCGAATGGTGAGAGGCCCTATTGAATCTGTAAGGATTTTTATTATTATTATTAGGGCCCGAGCACCGAAATCGGTGAGAGGACCTATTGAAATTGAAAAGATTATTATTAGGGCCCGAGCACCGAAATCGGTGGGAGGCCCTATTGAAATTGAAATGATTATTATTATTAGGGCCCGAGCACCGAAATCGGTGGGAGGCCCTATTGAAATTGAAATGATTATTAGGGCCCGAGCACCGAAATCGGTGGGAGGCCCTATTGAAATTGAAATGATTATTATTATTATTATTATTATTATTTTTCTTAGCTTAAATGAATTGGCTTTTTGAGGGCTTTAATGTGCTCAAAAAGTTGTAGGAGTTTGCAGTAAATTCGAAGGCGGCGTAAAATTACGTATTCTGGAGTATTTTGAAAAGGGCGTGGCAAAATGGCTAAAGAGCGCCACCTACGGAAAAGCCCCTCATTTAGCATTCACCGATCCTCAAAAAAAACAAAGATTATTGTGTATCATGACTAGATGCACAAAAAAGTCCATCAGTGCATTATGAATAACGCAACAGGAAGCCCGCCAGTTTGACTTTAGTGGCCATTTTGGTCATATTCCATATTTTTTCTTTGATGTACTTGTCGTACAGCTTTCATCAGATCAACTTCAAATTTAGACGATCGTCATCACAACAAATTGGAGATCTAAAGTTATTGAAGGATTACGTTTTAGCAAAACCGTCTGACCGTGGTGTGGCGTTAAAGTTTGATTAAACGCCATCAAAACACGGGCTTCTATATCTCAGACTTATTTTGTCCTATCGAGTCCAAACTACACACATAAGACAAGAGTAGAGATATGAAGACATCTATACAGAAATCGTGACTTAAAGTGACAGCGCCCCCTGGTGACAGCAGGAAAAGTCTTGTTTTTGTCACGTTTTATGTTTTTATATACTAGTCGTACAGCTTTTATCAAATCAACTTAATATTTAGACGACTGTCATCACAACAAAATGAAGATCTAAAGTTATTGAAAGATCGACTTTTCGTCAAACCGTGTGATTGTGGCGTGGCGCTAAAGTTTGATGAGACTTCGGTGAAACGCACTAAAACACGAGCTTCTGTATCTTGGACATATTTTGTCTAATCAAGTCCAAACTAGACACATAAGACAATAGTTGCGATATGAAGACATCTATACAGAAATCGTGACTTAAAAAGACAGCGCCCCCTGGTGGCAGCAGGAAATGTATAGCTGACACTCTGATGTATTCCTGCTCATCCAATATGCAAAACCATGTCAAACTTTGTTTAATGGGTCTCAAGACATTGATAATGTAGCCATAAGATTATTGTGACTTTTTATCATGCGGTTTATTAATGGCATGGCTTGAAAGTTCATCAGCTCGTCGGAGAGAGTCCCATTGAATCCCATGTTAAAATGCCCAATTTTAGAGTAGAATTAAACCTGTTTACAGCATTATTCAAACTTTGGTTTTAGTCTCAATCGCTATGTTCTTCCTTCATTAAAACTCTGAGGGGGTGAACTTTTTCGTAACTACCTCTATATCGCTATAATAAGCGATATAGTGGTTTGAAATTTACGTGACGTCACAGTGAGCTGCGCCCTCCCTTCTCCTTACTTTTTCCTGTGTCATTGAACACAACTCGAGACTTTCGAAACCTCCCACTCAGTATCGGATGAATAACACAGTTTGATGTTTTGCTTGTTCTGCTGACGGACACGTTAAAGACGTCTGCGCTCCCGTTTCTGTGGTAAGTCAAGCTCAGTATTTTATTTAGATGTGTAGAAGTGATTCGCAGGGTGTTTTAGTACCATGCATTCGAGCTAACGTCCGTTAGCATGGAGGCTAAATACTAACTCCGATCTGGGGCATTAACTCCTGTTTAATGCGAACGGCACTATTACCGACACACACCGATATGAACCGACATGAGTAGGTCCGCCCAGCAGTGGCATGCGTTAGTTTATGAGGTTAAATCTGAGACAGGAGACTGTGTGTGTCCGGTGAATTAGCTCCATCAGGATATCTATTGCTATAAAATGGTTTCACTCGCCAAGGCATTTGACTTGACAATGTTACACAGTTACTTATTCTACTGAAACAGACTTACAGTGATCAATTGAAACGTGCGTATTTAAAGTCACATCTGTATTTTAAGAGCAGATGTTTAAAGGGGAATTCAACTTCCAAAGCTCTTTATTCAGAGTATTGTTATGATGTCTTACAGAGAAAGCTAAACGTTCTGCTGCCTGCACTGTTTACATTGTAATCTCAGGCAGATTTCACTGAATTGTTCTGTTAAATATAAATAAATTATAGCCTTGTATCTTTATTAGAACAGACAGTGTAATAGAGAATTTGATGCTGATGTACACTAACTATTTCCTAAGCTGAAATGATTATGATCTGTTTAACTTTGAAGTAATACACTTCCTTTTTTACCATTTAAAGTGTGTTAAGGACTTAACCTGGCACATGTATGACTTTACACATTTGTATATTTATGTTGAAATTTTCTCTAGCATGTCCAGCATGAGACAACTGGAATTCAACCACATTGAACACCGACTTCAGGTACAGACCTCTTTTCATTAATTACAAACAACCATGGCAAAGTACTGCACATAATACATTGTGTATTAAATAATATATGCAATACTTTGAATGTGAAATAACTCCATACTGTACATTCATTGTCATGGTAGTGCACGTTTTAATCCAAAAGCATATTCAAATACACAGTTGAATATCCACAGAAAATAAGATTACACACTTTGTTCATATGTAACTCTTCCTCTACAATAATGACGATCACTTTCATGTTTCCTATCATTTTATTAGGGACAGACGAGCCTGAAGGACACAGCTGTGATGACCATGTTCTGTCTCTTATGGCAAAGCAGAAATATAAAACACTGGGTTCTTATCTAAAGTGTATCAAATCAGATCTCCACCATGTTGCTGCTGAGGACATCAGGTGCTGCAGTTCTTCATCTATGAAGAGAAAAAACGCACTGTTAAAGAATGTTTTGTGTTGTGTATAAAGCACAACAGATTTCTGATAGAACTGTTGTACTGTGGTCTTGGTTTATATCCTCATGGTGAAATGTACATATTTTAAGTCCCTTCTGATAAAAGTGCTGAAAGAAATACAACATTGTACAAATACATAAAATGTCTTTCTACCTCATCAGTACTATTCAAGGTGATAATCTCCCACAGACCTATTGATAACAGTCCAAATCAAGTCTTTCCACTTCTCTCAGTGTGAAAACATAATTCTATAATTAATTTGAGAACTGTTTACAACACTGATGTGTGGAGATTAAAATCATACCTAAACTGTCTAATTCACTGTAAAACTCCATGACATTCGCAGGCCATCTGTAGTTAAGGGAGCAACGCATGGAATGATGTGTAGATTACTAGTTTGATGATGCATGAGGAGAGGCGGTGGTCGAGTGGCAGAAACTTGGACTATGGGCAGAGAAGGTCTCTGGTTCGTCTTTGGTTCGACTCCATGGAGAGACAACAAAAGTCGAACCTGGATTGATCTGTCCAAAAATCCAAGAGTCTCCCTACCCTCTCTAGTGCCCATGAGCAAGGCACCTCACTCCCCCAACATCTGCTCCCCCGAGCGCCGTACATGGTCGCTCACTGCTCTGTGTGTCCTGCACCAGATGGGTAAAAAGCAGCGATTAAATTTCCCTACCTGCATGAGTGTGCCTTTGCATGTCTGTGCATGTGTTTGGGATGAATAAATGGATTTTAATCTTAATCTTTTAATCTTAATCAGTTGTCTTCCAGTTGACCAGCATGAAGCTGCAGATCTCCACCATGTTGCTGCTGGGGACATCAGGAGCTGCATTAATGAGGAGCAGAAGCGTACTGTTATGAATGTTTTGTGTTGTTTATGAAGCACTACTTATTTCAGCTAGAACCGATGTACTAGGGTCTGGGTTTGTATCCTAATGGTTAAATGCACATACTTTAAATCGCTTTTGATAAAACGTGACAAAGAAATACAACATTGTACACATAGATAAAATGTCTTTCTACCTCATCTGTAATATTCAAGGTGATGATCTCCCACAGAGCTGTTGATAACAGTCCACATCAAGTCTCTCCACTTCCCTCAGTGTGAAAACATAATTATATAATTAATTGGAGAAGTGTTTACAACACTGATGTGTGGACATTATAATGTTATCACTACTGTCTAATTCACTCTACAACTCCATGACAGACTAAATAAACAATGTGAAAATAGTAATGGCGGATATACCATCCTGTATCAGAATATTGGTGAAACAGTTACTATCACATGAAACGTAAACGTGTAGCGTATTGATAGTAACTCATTAAAAAAAATAATGTCAAAACCAAAACAAGACTGTCGAGTTATCTTGCTTCAATCTGTTCATTAGACGTGATAAATAAACGGTAACTTTTATAACAATTACATATTACAAAAAACTTGAGGCATGTAAGCATATGATGATAGATAAAGCAATAGGTTATGTTGGATAGTTTCAAGGTTACTTACCTCTAGTTCAGCACCAGCGGCTGGCCAGAAGAAGTGGAGCGATCTTCCTTGCCGCACAGGGCAAACGCAGGCAATGTGGAGACGAGCGCTTGGTCATCGAACGTTCTCTCTTCCCCGACCGCAACAGACTTGAAATTGCCTGTGCTCGGGCCCGTTAGTGCTACAACGTAGCCCTAGTTATTATTATTATTATTATTATTTTTCTTAGCTTAAATGAATTGGCTTTTTGAGGGCTTTAATGTGCTCAAAAAGTTGTAGGAGTTTGCAGTAAATTCGAAGGCGGCGTAAAATTACGTATTCTGGAGTATTTTGAAAAGGGCGTGGCAAAATGGCTCAAGAGCGCCACCTACGGAAAAGCCCCTCATTTAGCATTCACCGATCCTCAAAAAAAACAAAGATTATTGTGTATCATGACTAGATGCACAAAAAAGTCCATCAGTGCATTATGAATAACGCAACAGGAAGCCCGCCAGTTTGACTTTAGTGGCCATTTTGGTCATATTCCATATTTTTTCTTTGATGTACTTGTCGTACAGCTTTCATCAGATCAACTTCAAATTTAGACGATCGTCATCACAACAAATTGGAGATCTAAAGTTATTGAAGGATTACGTTTTAGCAAAACCGTCTGACCGTGGTGTGGCGTTAAAGTTTGATGAAACGCCATCAAAACACAAGCTTCCATATTTCAGACATATTTTGTCCAATTGAGTCCAAACTAGACACATTCGACAAGAGTCGCCACCAGAAGACATGGGTGCAGAAATTGTGACTTACAATCACAGCGCCCCCTGGTGGTAACGCGAAATGTCTTATTTTGGTACGTGTTATGTTTTTATGTACTACTCAGACAGCTTTCATCAGATCAACTTAAAAATTAGATGAGACTCTACAAAACAAGATGAAGATCTAAAGTTATCAGAATTTAAACTTTTCATCATACCGTGTGACCGTGGTGAGGTCTCAAAGTTCGACTAAACGCCAATATAAGCGAGCTTCTGTAACTTAGACATATTTTGTCCAATCGACTCCAAACTACACATATAAGACAAGAGTCGCGACCGGAAGACATCTACCTAGAAATCATGACTTAAAAGGAAAGCGCCCCCTGGTGGCATCAGGAAATGTCTTGTTTTGGTCATCTTACTCTTTGATGTATTTCCCTCCAGCCACTTTACTAAACCATGTCAAACTGTGTCAAATTGGTCTCAAGATATTGATAATGTAGGCATAACATTATTGTGACTTTTCATCATGCAGATTGTTAATGGCGTGGCATCAAAGTTCATCAGCTCATCATGACCTATGAAACCCATTTTAACAGAGTTACCCTGAACGCAGCATGAGACCGCTTTCGGTTTGTTACGTCTCACACTTGGATGTATTTCTCCTCATTCACTTTGCTAAACCATGTCAAACTGTGTCACATGGGTCTCAATATATTGATAATGTAGGCATAACATTGCTGTGAGTTTTCATAATGCGGATTATTCATAGCTTTGCAGCAGACTTCTTCAACTCGCCATGACAAACGAAGCTGCATTTAACACAGCTGCAAGTGAACGCCTCATGAGTTACGTCGTCACAAGCTGCGGAGCTGTGTATCACGAAGAACCGGAGAACGGTTGGCGAGTCTGGATGAGAGGACGGCGGCGGAGTCACTGTGGACGTTGTTCGCTCAGCAGGTTAGAGTGTGGGACTCAAAGCTTTTTTCCCCCGTCCGTCGTGTCTTTTCCTGTGTGAACTCTGCCGCTCTCAACAGCAGCACTGGCTATGAGCTAGCTCCTGCTACCTCCAACGAAGCATCTCTCAACTGCTACGTAAGTTAAACGGACACTTCTGACTGACTGTGATGATAAGCAAAAGAGACACTGTGGATGTGTGATGTGTTGTACTGCATTTGTTTGATCTGTTTACTAATACTAGCTCTAATAAATACTGTATAAATTATATTTTGCTCCTGAATTGAACTGTGTTAAAGGGGTTCACATGGAAAATATATGTTCAATTATGTAAAGGGTGATTTTTGTTACTATTATACTAATGGAGATTTAGCACTTGCTACACATTGTAAGAGCAGCTGTTCAAAGGAGCACTACGTCTTTTAAGGCTCTTTATTCAGAGTCACGGTGTTGATGTCCTGTCACGTGTTACAGTGAAAAATAACCGTGTCTCCCACCTTCAGTATTTAAATCGTTAATCTCAGACAGACTTCACTGAATTCTTTTGTTAAATATGAGTAAGTCATAGCCTTGTAACTTTACTAGAACAGACAGTGTCATACAGAGTTGTGGGTTTATATGCACTACCTATTTCCTAATCTGAAATGATTATGCTCTGATTAACTTTGAACTAATATTTTATTTTTACCATTTAAAAGTCTGTTAATTACTTAACCTGGCCCATGTATGACTTTACATATCTGTGTATTGGTTTCATGTTCCTCTAGAAGGTCCAACTTGACACACAACTTGAATCCAACCAGACTGAACACTGACTCCAGGTACAGACCTGATTTCATTACTTAAAAACAATCAAAGTATTGCACATAATACATAATGTATTAAATTATAATGCAATACTTTTAATGTGAAATAGCTCCATTAAAAACATTCATTGTCATGGTAGTGCACGTTTTAATCCAAAAGCATATTCAAATACACAGTTGAATATCCACAGAAAATAAGATTACACACTTTGTTCATATGTAACTCTTCCTCTAAAATAATGACGATCACTTTCATGTTTCCTATCATTTTATTAGGGACAGACGAGCCTGAAGGACACAGCTGTGATGACCATGTTCTGTCTCTTATGGCAAAGCAGAAATATAAAACACTGGGTTCTTATCTAAAGTGTATCAAATCAGATCTCCACCATGTTGCTGCTGAGGACATCAGGTGCTGCAGTTCTTCATCTATGAAGAGAAAAAACGCACTGTTAAAGAATGTTTTGTGTTGTGTATAAAGCACAACAGATTTCAGATAGAACTGTTGTACTGTGGTCTTGGTTTATATCCTCATGGTGAAATGTACATATTTTAAGTCCCTTCTGATAAAAGTGCTGAAAGAAATACAACATTGTACAAATACATAAAATGTCTTTCTACCTCATCAGTACTATTCAAGGTGATAATCTCCCACAGACCTATTGATAACAGTCCAAATCAAGTCTTTCCACTTCTCTCAGTGTGAAAACATAATTCTATAATTAATTTGAGAACTGTTTACAACACTGATGTGTGGAGATTAAAATCATACCTAAACTGTCTAATTCACTGTAAAACTCCATGACATTCGCAGGCCATCTGTAGTTAAGGGAGCAACGCATGGAGTGATGTGTAGATTACTAGTTTGATGATGCATGAGGAGAGGCGGTGGTCGAGTGGCAGAAACTTGGACTATGGGCAGAGAAGGTCTCTGGTTCGTCTTTGGTTCGACTCCATGGAGAGACAACAAAAGTCGAACCTGGATTGATCTGTCCAAAAATCCAAGAGTCTCCCTACCCCCTCTAGTGCCCATGAGCAAGGCACCTCACTCCCCCAACATCTGCTCCCCCGAGCGCCGTACATGGTCGCTCACTGCTCTGTGTGTCCTGCACCAGATGGGTAAAAAGCAGCGATTAAATTTCCCTACCTGCATGAGTGTGCCTTTGCATGTCTGTGCATGTGTTTGGGATGAATAAATGGATTTTAATCTTAATCTTTTAATCTTAATCAGTTGTCTTCCAGTTGACCAGCATGAAGCTGCAGATCTCCACCATGTTGCTGCTGGGGACATCAGGAGCTGCATTAATGAGGAGCAGAAGCGTACTGTTAAGAATGTTTTGTGTTGTTTATGAAGCACTACTTATTTCAGCTAGAACCGATGTACTAGGGTCTGGGTTTGTATCCTAATGGTTAAATGCACATACTTTAAATCGCTTTTGATAAAACGTGACAAAGAAATACAACATTGTACACATAGATAAAATGTCTTTCTACCTCATCTGTAATATTCAAGGTGATGATCTCCCACAGAGCTGTTGATAACAGTCCACATCAAGTCTCTCCACTTCCCTCAGTGTGAAAACATAATTATATAATTATCTCCACTTCCCTCAGTGTGAAAACATAATTATATAATTAATTGGAGAAGTGTTTACAACACTGATGTGTGGACATTATAATGTTATCACTACTGTCTAATTCACTCTACAACTCCATGACAGACTAAATAAACGATGTGAAAATAGTAATGGCGGATATACCATCCTGTATCAGAATATTGGTGAAACAGTTACTATCACATGAAACGTACACGTGTAGCGTATTGATAGTAACTCATTAAAAAAAATAATGTCACAACCAAAACAAGACTGTGGAGTTATCTTGCTTCAATCTGTTCATTAGACGTGATAAATAAACGGTAACTTTTATAACAATTACATATTACAAAAAACTTGAGGCATGTAAGCATATGATGATAGATAAAGCAATAGGTTATGTTGGATAGTTTGAAGGTTACTTACCTCTAGTTCAGCACCAGCGGCTGGCCAGAAGAAGTGGAGCGATCTTCCTTGCCGCACAGGGCAAACGCAGGCAATGTGAAGACGAGCGCTTGGTCATCGAACGTTCTTTCTTCCCCGACCGCAACAGACTTGAAATTGCCTGTGCTCGGGCCCGTTAGTGCTACAACGTAGCCCTAGTTATTAGGGCCCGAGCACCGAAATCGGTGGGAGGCCCTATTGAAATTGAAATGATTATTATTATTATTATTATTATTTTTCTTAGCTTAAATGAATTGGCTTTTTGAGGGCTTTAATGTGCTCAAAAAGTTGTAGGAGTTTGCAGTAAATTCGAAGGCGGCGTAAAATTACGTATTCTGGAGTATTTTGAAAAGGGCGTGGCAAAATGGCTCAAGAGCGCCACCTACGGAAAAGCCCCTCATTTAGCATTCACCGATCCTCAAAAAAAACAAAGATTATTGTGTATCATGACTAGATGCACAAAAAAGTCCATCAGTGCATTATGAATAACGCAACAGGAAGCCCGCCAGTTTGACTTTAGTGGCCATTTTGGTCATATTCCATATTTTTTCTTTGATGTACTTGTCGTACAGCTTTCATCAGATCAACTTCAAATTTAGACGATCGTCATCACAACAAATTGGAGATCTAAAGTTATTGAAGGATTACGTTTTAGCAAAACCGTCTGACCGTGGTGTGGCGTTAAAGTTTGATGAAACGCCATCAAAACACAAGCTTCCATATTTCAGACATATTTTGTCCAATTGAGTCCAAACTAGACACATTCGACAAGAGTCGCCACCAGAAGACATGGGTGCAGAAATTGTGACTTACAATCACAGCGCCCCCTGGTGGTAACGCGAAATGTCTTGTTTTGGTACGTGTTATGTTTTTATGTACTACTCAGACAGCTTTCATCAGATCAACTTAAAAATTAGATGAGACTCTACAAAACAAGATGAAGATCTAAAGTTATCAGAATTTAAACTTTTCATCATACCGTGTGACCGTGGTGAGGTCTCAAAGTTCGACTAAACGCCAATATAAGCGAGCTTCTGTAACTTAGACATATTTTGTCCAATCGACTCCAAACTACACATATAAGACAAGAGTCGCGACCGGAAGACATCTACCTAGAAATCATGACTTAAAAGGAAAGCGCCCCCTGGTGGCATCAGGAAATGTCTTGTTTTGGTCATCTTACTCTTTGATGTATTTCCCTCCAGCCACTTTACTAAACCATGTCAAACTGTGTCAAATTGGTCTCAAGATATTGATAATGTAGGCATAACATTATTGTGACTTTTCATCATGCAGATTGTTAATGGCGTGGCATCAAAGTTCATCAGCTCACCATGACCAATGAAACCCATTTTAACAGAGTTACCCTGAACGCAGCATGAGACCGCTTTCGGTTTGTTACGTCTCACACTTGGATGTATTTCTCCTCATTCACTTTGCTAAACCATGTCAAACTGTGTCACATGGGTCTCAATATATTGATAATGTAGGCATAACATTGCTGTGAGTTTTCATCATGCGGATTATTCATAGCTTTGCAGCAGACTTCTTCAACTCGCCATGACAAACGAAGCTGCATTTAACACAGCTGCAAGTGAACGCCTCATGAGACTCTGAACAAAGTTACGTCGTCACAAGCTGCGGAGCTGTGTATCACGAAGAACCGGAGAACGGTTGGCGAGTCTGGATGAGAGGACGGCGGCGGAGTCACTGTGGACGTTGTTAGCTCAGCAGGTTAGAGTGTGGGACGCACTCAAATCTTTTTTCCCCCGTCCGTCGTGTCTTTTCCTGTGTGAACTCTGCCGCTCTCAACAGCAGCACTGGCTATGAGCTAGCTCCTGCTAGCTCCAACGAAGCATCTCTCAACTGCTACGTAAGTTAAACGGACACTTCTGACTGACTGTGATGATAAGCAAAAGAGACACTGTGGATGTGTGATATGTTGTACTGCATTTGTTTGATCTGTTTACTAATACTAGCTCTAATAAATACTGTATAAATTATATTTTGCTCCTGAATTGAACTGTGTTAAAGGGGTTCACATGGAAAATATATGTTCAATTATGTAAAGGGTGATTTTTGTTACTATTATACTAATGGAGATTTAGCACTTGCTACACATTGTAAGAGCAGCTGTTCAAAGGAGCACTACGTCTTTTAAGGCTCTTTATTCAGAGTCACGGTGTTGATGTCCTGTCACGTGTTACAGTGAAAAATAACCGTGTCTCCCACCTTCAGTATTTAAATCGTTAATCTCAGACAGACTTCACTGAATTCTTTTGTTAAATATGAGTAAGTCATAGCCTTGTAACTTTACTAGAACAGACAGTGTCATACAGACTTGTGGGCTTATATGCACTACCTATTTCCTAATCTGAAATGATTATGCTCTGATTAACTTTGAACTAATATTTTATTTTTACCATTTAAAAGTCTGTTAATTACTTAACCTGGCCCATGTATGACTTTACATATCTGTGTATTGGTTTCATGTTCCTCTAGAAGGTCCAACTTGACACACAACTTGAATCCAACCAGACTGAACACTGACTCCAGGTACAGACCTGATTTCATTACTTAAAAACAATCAAAGTATTGCACATAATACATAATGTATTAAATTATAATGCAATACTTTTAATGTGAAATAGCTCCATTAAAAACATTCATTGTCATGGTAGTGCACGTTTTAATCCAAAAGCATATTCAAATACACAGTTGAATATCCACAGAAAATAAGATTACACACTTTGTTCATATGTAACTCTTCCTCTACAATAATGACGATCACTTTCATGTTTCCTATCATTTTATTAGGGACAGACGAGCCTGAAGGACACAGCTGTGATGACCATGTTCTGTCTCTTATGGCAAAGCAGAAATATAAAACACTGGGTTCTTATCTAAAGTGTATCAAATCAGATCTCCACCATGTTGCTGCTGAGGACATCAGGTGCTGCAGTTCTTCATCTATGAAGAGAAAAAACGCACTGTTAAAGAATGTTTTGTGTTGTGTATAAAGCACAACAGATTTCAGATAGAACTGTTGTACTGTGGTCTTGGTTTATATCCTCATGGTGAAATGTACATATTTTAAGTCCCTTCTGATAAAAGTGCTGAAAGAAATACAACATTGTACAAATACATAAAATGTCTTTCTACCTCATCAGTACTATTCAAGGTGATAATCTCCCACAGACCTATTGATAACAGTCCAAATCAAGTCTTTCCACTTCTCTCAGTGTGAAAACATAATTCTATAATTAATTTGAGAACTGTTTACAACACTGATGTGTGGAGATTAAAATCATACCTAAACTGTCTAATTCACTGTAAAACTCCATGACATTCGCAGGCCATCTGTAGTTAAGGGAGCAACGCATGGAGTGATGTGTAGATTACTAGTTTGATGATGCATGAGGAGAGGCGGTGGTCGAGTGGCAGAAACTTGGACTATGGGCAGAGAAGGCCTCTGGTTCGTCTTTGGTTCGACTCCATGGAGAGACAACAAAAGTCGAACCTGGATTGATCTGTCCAAAAATCCAAGAGTCTCCCTACCCTCTCTAGTGCCCATGAGCAAGGCACCTCACTCCCCCAACATCTGCTCCCCCGAGCGCCGTACATGGTCGCTCACTGCTCTGTGTGTCCTGCACCAGATGGGTAAAAAGCAGCGATTCAATTTCCCTACCTGCATGAGTGTGCCTTTGCATGTCTGTGCATGTGTTTGGGATGAATAAATGGATTTTAATCTTAATCTTTTAATCTTAATCAGTTGTCTTCCAGTTGACCAGCATGAAGCTGCAGATCTCCACCATGTTGCTGCTGGGGACATCAGGAGCTGCATTAATGAGGAGCAGAAGCGTACTGTTATGAATGTTTTGTGTTGTTTATGAAGCACTACTTATTTCAGCTAGAACCGATGTACTAGGGTCTGGGTTTGTATCCTAATGGTTAAATGCACATACTTTAAATCGCTTTTGATAAAACGTGACAAAGAAATACAACATTGTACACATAGATAAAATGTCTTTCTACCTCATCTGTAATATTCAAGGTGATGATATCCCACAGAGCTGTTGATAACAGTCCACATCAAGTCTCTCCACTTCCCTCAGTGTAAAACATAATTATATAATTAATTGGAGAAGTGTTTACAACACTGATGTGTGGACATTATAATGTTATCACTACTGTCTAATTCACTCTACAACTCCATGACAGACTAAATAAACGATGTGAAAATAGTAATGGCGGATATACCATCCTGTATCAGAATATTGGTGAAACAGTTACTATCACATGAAACGTACACGTGTAGCGTATTGATAGTAACTCATTAAAAAAAATAATGTCACAACCAAAACAAGACTGTCGAGTTATCTTGCTTCAATCTGTTCATTAGACGTGATAAATAAACGGTAACTTTTATAACAATTACATATTACAAAAAACTTGAGGAATGTAAGCATATGATGATAGATAAAGCAATAGGTTATGTTGGATAGTTTCAAGGTTACTTACCTCTAGTTCAGCACCAGCGGCTGGCCAGAAGAAGTGGAGCGATCTTCCTTGCCGCACAGGGCAAACGCAGGCAATGTGGAGACGAGCGCTTGGTCATCGAACGTTCTCTCTTCCCCGACCGCAACAGACTTGAAATTGCCTGTGCTCGGGCCCGTTAGTGCTACAACGTAGCCCTAGTTATTATTATTTTTCTTAGCTTAAATGAATTGGCTTTTTGAGGGCTTTAATGTGCTCAAAAAGTTGTAGGAGTTTGCAGTAAATTCGAAGGCGGCGTAAAATTACGTATTCTGGAGTATTTTGAAAAGGGCGTGGCAAAATGGCTCAAGAGCGCCACCTACGGAAAAGCCCCTCATTTAGCATTCACCGATCCTCAAAAAAAACAAAGATTATTGTGTATCATGACTAGATGCACAAAAAAGTCCATCAGTGCATTATGAATAACGCAACAGGAAGCCCGCCAGTTTGACTTTAGTGGCCATTTTGGTCATATTCCATATTTTTTCTTTGATGTACTTGTCGTACAGCTTTCATCAGATCAACTTCAAATTTAGACGATCGTCATCACAACAAATTGGAGATCTAAAGTTATTGAAGGATTACGTTTTAGCAAAACCGTCTGACCGTGGTGTGGCGTTAAAGTTTGATGAAACGCCATCAAAACACAAGCTTCCATATTTCAGACATATTTTGTCCAATTGAGTCCAAACTAGACACATTCGACAAGAGTCGCCACCAGAAGACATGGGTGCAGAAATTGTGACTTACAATCACAGCGCCCCCTGGTGGTAACGCGAAATGTCTTGTTTTGGTACGTGTTATGTTTTTATGTACTACTCAGACAGCTTTCATCAGATCAACTTAAAAATTAGATGAGACTCTACAAAACAAGATGAAGATCTAAAGTTATCAGAATTTAAACTTTTCATCATACCGTGTGACCGTGGTGAGGTCTTAAAGTTCGACTAAACGCCAATATAAGCGAGCTTCTGTAACTTAGACATATTTTGTCCAATCGACTCCAAACTACACATATAAGACAAGAGTCGCGACCGGAAGACATCTACCTAGAAATCATGACTTAAAAGGAAAGCGCCCCCTGGTGGCATCAGGAAATGTCTTGTTTTGGTCATCTTACTCTTTGATGTATTTCCCTCCAGCCACTTTACTAAACCATGTCAAACTGTGTCAAATTGGTCTCAAGATATTGATAATGTAGGCATAACATTATTGTGACTTTTCATCATGCAGATTGTTAATGGCGTGGCATCAAAGTTCATCAGCTCACCATGACCAATGAATCCCATTTTAACAGAGTTACCCTGAACGCAGCATGAGACCGCTTTCGGTTTGTTACGTCTCACACTTGGATGAATTTCTCCTCATTCACTTTGCTAAACCATGTCAAACTGTGTCACATGGGTCTCAATATATTGATAATGTAGGCATAACATTGCTGTGAGTTTTCATCATGCGGATTATTCATAGCTTTGCAGCAGACTTCTTCAACTCGCCATGACAAACGAAGCTGCATTTAACACAGCTGCAAGTGAACGCCTCATGAGACTCTGAAAGAAGTTACGTCGTCACAAGCTGCGGAGCTGTGTATCACGAAGAACCGGAGAACGGTTGGCGAGTCTGGATGAGAGGACGGCGGCGGAGTCACTGTGGACGTTGTTAGCTCAGCAGGTTAGAGTGTGGGACGCACTCAAAGCTTTTTTCCCCCGTCCGTCGTGTCTTTTCCTGTGTGAACTCTGCCGCTCTCAACAGCAGCACTGGCTATGAGCTAGCTCCTGCTAGCTCAAACGAAGCATCTCTCAACTGCTACGTAAGTTAAAGGGACACTTCTGACTGACTGTGATGATAAGCAAAAGAGACACTGTGGATGTGTGATGTGTTGTACTGCATTTGTTTGATCTGTTTACTAATACTAGCTCTAATAAATACTGTATAAATTATATTTTGCTCCTGAATTGAACTGTGTTAAAGGGGTTCACATGGAAAATATATGTTCAATTATGTAAAGGGTGATTTTTGTTACTATTATACTAATGGAGATTTAGCACTTGCTACACATTGTAAGAGCAGCTGTTCAAAGGAGCACTACGTCTTTTAAGGCTCTTTATTCAGAGTCACGGTGTTGATGTCCTGTCACGTGTTACAGTGAAAAATAACCGTGTCTCCCACCTTCAGTATTTAAATCGTTAATCTCAGACTGACTTCACTGAATTCTTTTGTTAAATATGAGTAAGTCATAGCCTTGTACCTTTACTAGAACAGACAGTGTCATACAGAGTTGTGGGCTTATATGCACTACCTATTTCCTAATCTGAAATGATTATGCTCTGATTAACTTTGAACTAATATTTTATTTTTACCATTTAAAAGTCTGTTAATTACTTAACCTGGCCCATGTATGACTTTACATATCTGTGTATTGGTTTCATGTTCCTCTAGAAGGTCCAACTTGACACACAACTTGAATCCAACCAGACTGAACACTGACTCCAGGTACAGACCTGATTTCATTACTTAAAATCAATCAAAGTATTGCACATAATACATAATGTATTAAATTATAATGCAATACTTTTAATGTGAAATAGCTCCATTAAAAACATTCATTGTCATGGTAGTGCACGTTTTAATCCAAAAGCATATTCAAATACACAGTTGAATATCCACAGAAAATAAGATTACACACTTTGTTCATATGTAACTCTTCCTCTACAATAATGACGATCACTTTCATGTTTCCTATCATTTTATTAGGGACAGACGAGCCTGAAGGACACAGCTGTGATGACCATGTTCTGTCTCTTATGGCAAAGCAGAAATATAAAACACTGGGTTCTTATCTAAAGTGTTTCAAATCAGATCTCCACCATGTTGCTGCTGAGGACATCAGGTGCTGCAGTTCTTCATCTATGAAGAGAAAAAACGCACTGTTAAAGAATGTTTTGTGTTGTGTATAAAGCACAACAGATTTCAGATAGAACTGTTGTACTGTGGTCTTGGTTTATATCCTCATGGTGAAATGTACATATTTTAAGTCCCTTCTGATAAAAGTGCTGAAAGAAATACAACATTGTACAAATACATAAAATGTCTTTCTACCTCATCAGTACTATTCAAGGTGATAATCTCCCACAGACCTATTGATAACAGTCCAAATCAAGTCTTTCCACTTCTCTCAGTGTGAAAACATAATTCTATAATTAATTTGAGAACTGTTTACAACACTGATGTGTGGAGATTAAAATCATACCTAAACTGTCTAATTCACTGTAAAACTCCATGACATTCGCAGGCCATCTGTAGTTAAGGGAGCAACGCATGGAGTGATGTGTAGATTACTAGTTTGATGATGCATGAGGAGAGGCGGTGGTCGAGTGGCAGAAACTTGGACTATGGGCAGAGAAGGTCTCTGGTTCGTCTTTGGTTCGACTCCATGGAGAGACAACAAAAGTCGAACCTGGATTGATCTGTCCAAAAATCCAAGAGTCTCCCTACCCTCTCTAGTGCCCATGAGCAAGGCACCTCACTCCCCCAACATCTGCTCCCCCGAGCGCCGTACATGGTCGCTCACTGCTCTGTGTGTCCTGCACCAGATGGGTAAAAAGCAGCGATTAAATTTCCCTACCTGCATGAGTGTGCCTTTGCATGTCTGTGCATGTGTTTGGGATGAATAAATGGATTTTAATCTTAATCTTTTAATCTTAATCAGTTGTCTTCCAGTTGACCAGCATGAAGCTGCAGATCTCCACCATGTTGCTGCTGGGGACATCAGGAGCTGCATTAATGAGGAGCAGAAGCGTACTGTTATGAATGTTTTGTGTTGTTTATGAAGCACTACTTATTTCAGCTAGAACCGATGTACTAGGGTCTGGGTTTGTATCCTAATGGTTAAATGCACATACTTTAAATCGCTTTTGATAAAACGTGACAAAGAAATACAACATTGTACACATAGATAAAATGTCTTTCTACCTCATCTGTAATATTCAAGGTGATGATCTCCCACAGAGCTGTTGATAACAGTCCACATCAAGTCTCTCCACTTCCCTCAGTGTGAAAACATAATTATATAATTAATTGGAGAAGTGTTTACAACACTGATGTGTGGACATTATAATGTTATCACTACTGTCTAATTCACTCTACAACTCCATGACAGACTAAATAAACAATGTGAAAATAGTAATGGCGGATATACCATCCTGTATCAGAATATTGGTGAAACAGTTACTATCACATGAAACGTACACGTGTAGCGTATTGATAGTAACTCATTAAAAAAAATAATGTCACAACCAAAACAAGACTGTCGAGTTATCTTGCTTCAATCTGTTCATTAGACGTGATAAATAAACGGTAACTTTTATAACAATTACATATTACAAAAAACTTGAGGCATGTAAGCATATGATGATAGATAAAGCAATAGGTTATGTTGGATAGTTTCAAGGTTACTTACCTCTAGTTCAGCACCAGCGGCTGGCCAGAAGAAGTGGAGCGATCTTCCTTGCCGCACAGGGCAAACGCAGGCAATGTGGAGACGAGCGCTTGGTCATCGAACGTTCTCTCTTCCCCGACCGCAACAGACTTGAAATTGCCTGTGCTCGGGCCCGTTAGTGCTACAACGTAGCCCTAGTTATTAGGGCCCGAGCACCGAATGGTGAGAGGGTGAGAGGCCCTATTGAATCTGTAAGGATTTTTATTATTAGGGCCCGAGCACCGAATGGTGAGAGGCCCTATTGAATCTGTAAGGATTTTTATTATTATTATTATTATTATTATTATTATTATTATTATTTCCCTTTGGGGGGCTTTTTCAGGGTCTAGACATGCTCAAAAAGTTATGAAACTTTGCAGGAAATTCAAGGTCTGCGGATATTTTAGTATTCTGGAGTAATTGGAATTGGGCGTGGCAAAATGGCTCTACAGCGCCCCCTGGAACCAGCCCCTAGGTTTCCACATAACGGATTTTCATCAAAATCTGGATATAGGTGTATCGTGACCAGTCATGAAAAAAAGTCTCATGGAGCATTATGAAAAACGCAACAGGAAGTCCGCCATTTTGCTTTTAGTGGCCATTTTGGCAATATCCCACATTTTTACTTTTACGTACTTGTCCCAGGGCTTTCATCAGATCAACTTCAAATTCAGATGAGTGTCATCACAACAAGATGGAGATAAAAAATGATTGAGGGATTTTTTTTTTATCACACCGTGTGACCGTGGCATGGCGTTAAAAATTGGTTACACGCCATCAAAACACGGGCATCTGTATCTCGGACATACATGTTCCAATAAAGTCCAAACTAGACATGTAAGACAATAGTCCCCGCCTGATGACATCTATGCATAAATGATGACTTAAAACCGCAGCGCCCCCTGGTGGCAACAGGAAATGTCTTGTTTTTTGCTTGTCTTACACTTGGATGAATTTCTCCTCATCCACTGACCTCAACCATGTCAAACTGTATCAAATGGGTCCCAAGACATTGACAATGAAGACATAAGATTACCGTGACTTTTCGTCAAACGCCATATGAATGGCGTGGCATTAAAGTTCATCAACTCGCCGTGAAACACGAAATTGCTGTAACTTCAGTGTTCATGATTCTATCTCTCTCAAACTACATGTGTGTAACAACAGCCCCCCCCTGAAGATATTCATATGGTTTTTAGAAATGGGCGTGGCAAAAAAACTGACCAGCGCCCCCTATAGGGCAACCCCGGCACTACGATGGCCGACATTTATACAAATCTATCGGGACATGTGTCGTTTCATAACAAACAAAAAAATATCTTGGATAGGTATGCTTGACCAAACAGTGAGGCCGCCATTTTGGATTAAGTGGCCATTTTTTTTCCATATTCCACATTTTTACTTGATGCACTTGTCCCAGGGCTTTCATCAGATTAACTTCAAATTAAGATCAGTGCCATCACAACAAGATGGAGATAAAAAGTGATTAAGAGATTGACCTTTCGTCACACCGTGTGACCGTGGCGTGGCGTCTTGAGTTTGATTAAACGCCATCAAAACACGAGGTTCTGTATCTCGGACATACATTGTCCAATCGAGTCCAAACTAGACATGTAAGACAAGGGTGCCATCCTGATGACATCTACACAGAAATTATGACTTGAAATTACAGCGCCCCCTGGTGGCTACAGGAAGTGACATGTTTTATACTTTGATGAACTGCTCCTGGCTGATTTACAATATACAGCTCAAATCAGATCAGTCAAGTCATTAGATCATGGTCAGAATTGTGACGTTTCCTCAAACCGTGTAAACATTGATGTGCGGCGAAGGATTTTCCTTCGCCAAAGGACACGATGTTATCATAACTCCACTGTGCATTGTCCTATCACTACAAAACTTCTGTCACATGGTCAGAGTCCAAGCCTGAACAGCTCTATGTGTCAATATTTCCTCAGTGTCATAGCGCCACCTACTGATTCGCCAGGAAACAGGAAGTACTTTGTAAATCCACTCTGCATTATCCAACCCGCTCCAAACTACTGACCTATGATCACGATACTGATCTGAACAGCTCCACATATAAATATTAGTTCAGGGTCATAGCGCCACCTACTGATCAGTGTGAAAATTAAGTTGCGGAAACATTGTCCAATTGACACAAAATTTCTCACGCTACATCAGAGCGCCTACTTGAACAGATCTATATGTCTGTGCGTAATAATAGTGATGGCGCCACCTACTGGCAAACCTACTGCCGCAGAGCGCAAAACGCATGCAACGTGGAGAAGTGCATGCTCGATCGATGATGTGCGCTTGGTCATCGATCGCTCTCTCCACCGACCGCAACAGGCTTCAACGTGCGGGTGCTCGGGCCCGCAAGTGCTACAACGTAGCCCTAGTTATTATTATTATTATTATTATTATTATTATTATTATTATTATTATTTCCCTTTGGGGGGCTTTTTCAGGGTCTAGACATGCTCAAAAAGTTATGAAACTTTGCAGGAAATTCAAGGTCTGCGGATATTTTAGTATTCTGGAGTAATTGGAATTGGGCGTGGCAAAATGGCTCTACAGCGCCCCCTGGAACCAGCCCCTAGGTTTCCACATAACGGATTTTCATCAAAATCTGGATATAGGTGTATCGTGACCAGTCATGAAAAAAAGTCTCATGGAGCATTATGAAAAACGCAACAGGAAGTCCGCCATTTTGCTTTTAGTGGCCATTTTGGCAATATCCCACATTTTTACTTTTACGTACTTGTCCCAGGGCTTTCATCAGATCAACTTCAAATTCAGATGAGTGTCATCACAACAAGATGGAGATAAAAAATGATTGAGGGATTTTTTTTTTATCACACCGTGTGACCGTGGCATGGCGTTAAAAATTGGTTACACGCCATCAAAACACGGGCATCTGTATCTCGGACATACATGTTCCAATCAAGTCCAAACTAGACATGTAAGACAATAGTCCCCGCCTGATGACATCTATGCATAAATGATGACTTAAAACCGCAGCGCCCCCTGGTGGCAACAGGAAATGTCTTGTTTTTTGCTTGTCTTACACTTGGATGAATTTCTCCTCATCCACTGACCTCAACCATGTCAAACTGTATCAAATGGGTCCCAAGACATTGACAATGAAGACAGAAGATTACCGTGACTTTTCGTCAAACGCCATATGAATGGCGTGGCATTAAAGTTCATCAACTCGCCGTGAAACACGAAATTGCTGTAACTTCAGTGTTCATGATTCTATCTCTCTCAAACTACATGTGTGTAACAACAGCCCCCCCCTGAAGATATTCATATGGTTTTAAGAAATGGGCGTGGCAAAAAAACTGACCAGCGCCCCCTATAGGGCAACCCCGGCACTACGATGGCCGACATTTATACAAATCTATCGGGACATGTGTCGTTTCATAACAAACAAAAAAATATCTTGGATAGGTATGCTTGACCAAACAGGGAGGCCGCCATTTTGGATTAAGTGGCCATTTTTTTTCCATATTCCACATTTTTACTTGATGCACTTGTCCCAGGGCTTTCATCAGATTAACTTCAAATTAAGATCAGTGCCATCACAACAAGATGGAGATAAAAAGTGATTAAGAGATTGACCTTTCGTCACACCGTGTGACCGTGGCGTGGCGTCTTGAGTTTGATTAAACGCCATCAAAACACAAGGTTCTGTATCTCGGACATACATTGTCCAATCGAGTCCAAACTAGACATGTAAGACAAGGGTGCCATCCTGATGACATCTACACAGAAATTATGACTTGAAATCACAGCGCCCCCTGGTGGCAACATGAAGTGACATGTTTTATACTTTGATGAACTGCTCCTGGCTGATTTACAATATACAGCTCAAATCAGCTCAGTCAAGTTATTAGATCATGGTCAAAATTGTGACGTTTCCTCAAACCGTGTAAACATTGATGTGCGGCGAAGGATTTTCCTTCGCCAAAGGACACGATGTTATCATAACTCCACTGTGCATTGTCCTATCACTACAAAACTTCTGTCACATGGTCAGAGTCCAAGCCTGAACAGCTCTATGTGTCAATATTTCCTCAGTGTCATAGCGCCACCTACTGATTCGCCAGGAAACAGGAAGTACTTTGTTAATCCACTCTGCATTATCCAACCGGCTCCAAACTACTGACCTATGATCACAATACTGATCTGAACAGCTCCACATATAAATATTAGTTCAGGGTCATAGCGCCACCTACTGATCAGTGTGAAAATTAAGTTGTGTTAACATTGTCCAATTGACACAAAATTGCTCACGCTACATCAGAGCGCCTACATGAACAGATATATATGTCTGTGCGTAATAATAGTGATGGCGCCACCTACTGGCAAACCTACTGCCGCAGAGCGCAAAACGCATGCAACGTGGAGAAGTGCATGCTCGATCGATGATGTGCGCTTGGTCATCGATCGCTCTCTCCACCGACCGCAACAGGCTTCAACGTGCGGGTGCTCGGGCCCGCAAGTGCTACAACGTAGCCCTAGTTATTATTATTATTATTATTTCCCTTTGGGGGGCTTTTTCAGGGTCTAGACATGCTCAAAAAGTTATGAAACTTTGCAGGAAATTCAAGGTCTGCGGATATTTTAGTATTCTGGAGTAATTGGAATTGGGCGTGGCAAAATGGCTCTACAGCGCCCCCTGGAACCAGCCCCTAGGTTTCCACATAACGGATTTTCATCAAAATCTGGATATAGGTGTATCGTGACCAGTCATGAAAAAAAGTCTCATGGAGCATTATGAAAAACGCAACAGGAAGTCCGCCATTTTGCTTTTAGTGGCCATTTTGGCAATATCCCACATTTTTACTTTTACGTACTTGTCCCAGGGCTTTCATCAGATCAACTTCAAATTCAGATGAGTGTCATCACAACAAGATGGAGATAAAAAATGATTGAGGGATTTTTTTTTTATCACACCGTGTGACCGTGGCATGGCGTTAAAAATTGGTTACACGCCATCAAAACACGGGCATCTGTATCTCGGACATACATGTTCCAATAAAGTCCAAACTAGACATGTAAGACAATAGTCCCCGCCTGATGACATCTATGCATAAATGATGACTTAAAACCGCAGCGCCCCCTGGTGGCAACAGGAAATGTCTTGTTTTTTGCTTGTCTTACACTTGGATGAATTTCTCCTCATCCACTGACCTCAACCATGTCAAACTGTATCAAATGGGTCCCAAGACATTGACAATGAAGACATAAGATTACCGTGACTTTTCGTCAAACGCCATATGAATGGCGTGGCATTAAAGTTCATCAACTCGCCGTGAAACACGAAATTGCTGTAACTTCAGTGTTCATGATTCTATCTCTCTCAAACTACATGTGTGTAACAACAGCCCCCCCCTGAAGATATTCATATGGTTTTTAGAAATGGGCGTGGCAAAAAAACTGACCAGCGCCCCCTATAGGGCAACCCCGGCACTACGATGGCCGACATTTATACAAATCTATCGGGACATGTGTCGTTTCATAACAAACAAAAAAATATCTTGGATAGGTATGCTTGACCAAACAGTGAGGCCGCCATTTTGGATTAAGTGGCCATTTTTTTTCCATATTCCACATTTTTACTTGATGCACTTGTCCCAGGGCTTTCATCAGATTAACTTCAAATTAAGATCAGTGCCATCACAACAAGATGGAGATAAAAAGTGATTAAGAGATTGACCTTTCGTCACACCGTGTGACCGTGGCGTGGCGTCTTGAGTTTGATTAAACGCCATCAAAACACGAGGTTCTGTATCTCGGACATACATTGTCCAATCGAGTCCAAACTAGACATGTAAGACAAGGGTGCCATCCTGATGACATCTACACAGAAATTATGACTTGAAATTACAGCGCCCCCTGGTGGCTACAGGAAGTGACATGTTTTATACTTTGATGAACTGCTCCTGTGTGATTTACAATATACAGCTCAAATCAGATCAGTCAAGTCATTAGATCATGGTCAGAATTGTGACGTTTCCTCAAACCGTGTAAACATTGATGTGCGGCGAAGGATTTTCCTTCGCCAAAGGACACGATGTTATCATAACTCCACTGTGCATTGTCCTATCACTACAAAACTTCTGTCACATGGTCAGAGTCCAAGCCTGAACAGCTCTATGTGTCAATATTTCCTCAGTGTCATAGCGCCACCTACTGATTCGCCAGGAAACAGGAAGTACTTTGTAAATCCACTCTGCATTATCCAACCCGCTCCAAACTACTGACCTATGATCACGATACTGATCTGAACAGCTCCACATATAAATATTAGTTCAGGGTCATAGCGCCACCTACTGATCAGTGTGAAAATTAAGTTGCGGAAACATTGTCCAATTGACACAAAATTTCTCACGCTACATCAGAGCGCCTACTTGAACAGATCTATATGTCTGTGCGTAATAATAGTGATGGCGCCACCTACTGGCAAACCTACTGCCGCAGAGCGCAAAACGCATGCAACGTGGAGAAGTGCATGCTCGATCGATGATGTGCGCTTGGTCATCGATCGCTCTCTCCACCGACCGCAACAGGCTTCAACGTGCGGGTGCTCGGGCCCGCAAGTGCTACAACGTAGCCCTAGTTATTATTATTATTATTATTATTATTATTATTATTATTATTATTATTTCCCTTTGGGGGGCTTTTTCAGGGTCTAGACATGCTCAAAAAGTTATGAAACTTTGCAGGAAATTCAAGGTCTGCGGATATTTTAGTATTCTGGAGTAATTGGAATTGGGCGTGGCAAAATGGCTCTACAGCGCCCCCTGGAACCAGCCCCTAGGTTTCCACATAACGGATTTTCATCAAAATCTGGATATAGGTGTATCGTGACCAGTCATGAAAAAAAGTCTCATGGAGCATTATGAAAAACGCAACAGGAAGTCCGCCATTTTGCTTTTAGTGGCCATTTTGGCAATATCCCACATTTTTACTTTTACGTACTTGTCCCAGGGCTTTCATCAGATCAACTTCAAATTCAGATGAGTGTCATCACAACAAGATGGAGATAAAAAATGATTGAGGGATTTTTTTTTTATCACACCGTGTGACCGTGGCATGGCGTTAAAAATTGGTTACACGCCATCAAAACACGGGCATCTGTATCTCGGACATACATGTTCCAATCAAGTCCAAACTAGACATGTAAGACAATAGTCCCCGCCTGATGACATCTATGCATAAATGATGACTTAAAACCGCAGCGCCCCCTGGTGGCAACAGGAAATGTCTTGTTTTTTGCTTGTCTTACACTTGGATGAATTTCTCCTCATCCACTGACCTCAACCATGTCAAACTGTATCAAATGGGTCCCAAGACATTGACAATGAAGACATAAGATTACCGTGACTTTTCGTCAAACGCCATATGAATGGCGTGGCATTAAAGTTCATCAACTCGCCGTGAAACACGAAATTGCTGTAACTTCAGTGTTCATGATTCTATCTCTCTCAAACTACATGTGTGTAACAACAGCCCCCCCCTGAAGATATTCATATGGTTTTAAGAAATGGGCGTGGCAAAAAAACTGACCAGCGCCCCCTATAGGGCAACCCCGGCACTACGATGGCCGACATTTATACAAATCTATCGGGACATGTGTCGTTTCATAACAAACAAAAAAATATCTTGGATAGGTATGCTTGACCAAACAGGGAGGCCGCCATTTTGGATTAAGTGGCCATTTTTTTTCCATATTCCACATTTTTACTTGATGCACTTGTCCCAGGGCTTTCATCAGATTAACTTCAAATTAAGATCAGTGCCATCACAACAAGATGGAGATAAAAAGTGATTAAGAGATTGACCTTTCGTCACACCGTGTGACCGTGGCGTGGCGTCTTGAGTTTGATTAAACGCCATCAAAACACAAGGTTCTGTATCTCGGACATACATTGTCCAATCGAGTCCAAACTAGACATGTAAGACAAGGGTGCCATCCTGATGACATCTACACAGAAATTATGACTTGAAATCACAGCGCCCCCTGGTGGCAACATGAAGTGACATGTTTTATACTTTGATGAACTGCTCCTGGCTGATTTACAATATACAGCTCAAATCAGCTCAGTCAAGTTATTAGATCATGGTCAAAATTGTGACGTTTCCTCAAACCGTGTAAACATTGATGTGCGGCGAAGGATTTTCCTTCGCCAAAGGACACGATGTTATCATAACTCCACTGTGCATTGTCCTATCACTACAAAACTTCTGTCACATGGTCAGAGTCCAAGCCTGAACAGCTCTATGTGTCAATATTTCCTCAGTGTCATAGCGCCACCTACTGATTCGCCAGGAAACAGGAAGTACTTTGTTAATCCACTCTGCATTATCCAACCGGCTCCAAACTACTGACCTATGATCACAATACTGATCTGAACAGCTCCACATATAAATATTAGTTCAGGGTCATAGCGCCACCTACTGATCAGTGTGAAAATTAAGTTGTGTTAACATTGTCCAATTGACACAAAATTGCTCACGCTACATCAGAGCGCCTACATGAACAGATATATATGTCTGTGCGTAATAATAGTGATGGCGCCACCTACTGGCAAACCTACTGCCGCAGAGCGCAAAACGCATGCAACGTGGAGAAGTGCATGCTCGATCGATGATGTGCGCTTGGTCATCGATCGCTCTCTCCACCGACCGCAACAGGCTTCAACGTGCGGGTGCTCGGGCCCGCAAGTGCTACAACGTAGCCCTAGTTATTATTATTAGGGCCCGAGCACCGAAATCGGTGGGAGGCCCTATTGAAATTGAAATGATTATTAGGGCCCGAGCACCGAAATCGGTGAGAGGACCTATTGAAATTGAAAAGATTATTATTAGGGCCCGAGCACCGAAATCGGTGAGAGGACCTATTGAAATTGAAAAGATTATTATTATTATTATTTTTCTTCGCTCAGTGAATTGGCTTTTTGAGGGCTTTAACGTGCTCAAAAAGTTTCTAAAGTGTACAGTAAATTACAAATGTGTGCAAGTTTACGTTTTCTGAAGTATTTTGAAAAGGGCGTGGCAAAATGGCTCAAGAGCGCCACCTACGGAAAAGCCCCTCATTTAGCATTCACCGATCCTCAAAAAAAACATAGACTATTGTGTCTCATGACAAGATGCACAAAAAAGTCCATCAGTGCATTATGAATAACGCAGCAGGAAGCCCGCCAGTTTGACTTTAGTGGCCATTTCGGTCATATTCCATATTTTTTCTTTGATGTACTTGTCGTACAGCTTTCATCAGATCAACTTCAAATTTAGACGATCGTCATCACAACAAATTGGAGATCTAAAGTTATTGAAGGATTACGTTTTAGCAAAACCGTCTGACCGTGGTGTGGCGTTAAAGTTTGATGAAACGCCATCAAAACACAAGCTTCCATATTTCAGACATATTTTGTCCAATTGAGTCCAAACTAGACACATTCGACAAGAATCGCGACCAGAAGACATCGGTGCAGAAATTGTGACTTACAATCACAGCGCCCCCTGGGGGCAACAGGAAATGTCTTGTTTTTAAGACGTGTTATGTTTTTATGTACTACTCGGAGACCTTTAATCAATCAACTTAAAAATTAGATGAGACTCTACAAAACAAGATGAAGATCTAAAGTTATCAATATTTAAACTTTTCATCACACCGTGTGACCGTGGTGAGGTCTCAAAGTTCGACTAAACGCCAATATAAGCAAGCTTCTGTAACTTAGACATATTTTGTCCAATCGACTCCAAACTACACATATAAGACAAGAGTCGCGACCGGAAGACATCTACCTAGAAATCATGACTTAAAAGGAAAGCGCCCCCTGGTGGCATCAGGAGATGTCTTGTTTGTGTACATAGTGCGCTTTGATTTATTTGTCGGAGAGCTTTCATCACATCAATTTAAAATTTAGACGGGTGGCATCACAACAAGATGGAGATCTAAAGTTATCAAAGAAACAACTTTTCGACACACCGTCTGACTGTGGCGGGGCGTCAAATCAGCTCACCATGACACACGAAACCGCTTAAAGGGGACATATTCGCTTTAAAGGGGACATATTATTTCCATTTCAACACAGTTGATATGGTTCCTTGGGGTCTTAATGAAATGTCTGTAAAATATTTTGGTAAAAATACCCCAAGGATAATTTAAAACAGCACCTTTTTACTCTGTCTAAAACAGACCTCCTCAGATCAACCTGTTTTTAAGGCCCCGCCCCCCTCTCACCCCGCCCCCATCTTACCCCACCCCCTTTCACCCCTCTCATCCCTCCCCCTTCTCACCCCTCCCCCCTCTCATGGAGGTGTAGGACATGTGCTTGAATGTGTTCTCACTACAGAATGCATTCAACATCTATAGGGCAGATTATGGGCCTCGTGAAAATTTACGTATTCTGGGGTATTTGGAAATGGGTGTGGCAAAATGGCTCAACAGCGCCACCAACGGTGCTTTCCCTCATTTACGGAGAAACACCTTATTTAGCATTCACTGATCCGCACGAAATTGAAGACAGTTGTGTATCATCACCAGATGCACAAAAAACGCGCTCGGAGCAATATGAAAAACGCAACAGGAACCCCGCCATTTTCGATTTGGACCATATTCCATGTTTTTTATTTTCAAGTACTTCTTGGAGAGCTTTCATCAGATCAACTGAAAATTTAGACGAGTGTCATCACAACAAGATGGAGATCTAAAGTTATTGAAAGATCAATTTTTCACCACACCGTGTGACCGTGGCGAGGCGTCAAAATGTGACTAAACTCCATCAAAACACAAGCTTCTGTATCTTGGACATATTTGGTCCAATCGAGGTGCAAACTACACATGTAAGACAAGAAGCGCGACCTGATGACATCAACAAAGACACCATGACTTAAAATCATAGCGCCACCTGCTGGCTACAGGAAGTGAAGCGTTTATCTTGCAGCAGTGCGCAAATGCATGCAACGCTGAGACGAACGCTTGGTCATCGAACGTTCTCTCTTCCCCGACCGCAAAAGACTTGAAATTGCCTGTGCTCGGGCCCGTTAGTGCTACAACGTAGCCCTAGTTATTATTATTTTTCTTCGCTCAGTGAATTGGCTTTTTGAGGGCTTTAACGTGCTCAAAAAGTTTCTAAAGTGTACAGTAAATTACAAATGTGCGCAAGTTTACGTTTTCTGAAGTATTTTGAAAAGGGCGTGGCAAAATGGCTCAAGAGCGCCACCTACGGAAAAGCCCCTCATTTAGCATTCACCGATCCTCAAAAAAAACATAGACTATTGTGTCTCATGACAAGATGCACAAAAAAGTCCATCAGTGCATTATGAATAACGCAGCAGGAAGCCCGCCAGTTTGACTTTAGTGGCCATTTCGGTCATATTCCATATTTTTTCTTTGATGTACTTGTCGTACAGCTTTCATCAGATCAACTTCAAATTTAGACGATCGTCATCACAACAAATTGGAGATCTAAAGTTATTGAAGGATTACGTTTTAGCAAAACCGTCTGACCGTGGTGTGGCGTTAAAGTTTGATGAAACGCCATCAAAACACACGCTTCCATATTTCAGACATATTTTATCCAATTGAGTCCAAACTAGACACATACGACAAGAGTCGCCGCCAGAAGACATCGGTGCAGAAATTGTGACTTACAATCACAGCGCCCCCTGGTGGCAACAGGAAATGTCTTGTTTTTGGTACGTGTTATGTTTTTATGTACTACTCAGACAGCTTTCATCAGATCAACTTAAAAATTAGATGAGACTCTACAAAACAAGATGAAGATCTAAAGTTATCAATATTTAAACTTTTCATCATACCGTGTGACCGTGGTGAGGTCTCAAAGTTCGACTAAACGCCAATATAAGCGAGCTTCTGTAACTTAGACATATTTTGTCCAATCGACTCCAAACTACACATATAAGACAAGAGTCGCGACCGGAAGACATCTACCTAGAAATCATGACTTAAAAGGAAAGCGCCCCCTGGTGGCATCAGGAAATGTCTTGTTTTTGTACATCGTGCGCTTTGATTTATTTGTCGGAGAGCTTTCATCACATCAATTTAAAATTTAGACGGGTGGCATCACAACAAGATGGAGATCTAAAGTTATCAAAGAAACAACTTTTCGACACACCCTCTGACTGTGGCGGGGCGTCAAATCAGCTCACCATGACACACGAAAACGCTTAAAGGGGACATATTCGCTTTAAAGGGGACATATTATTTCCATTTCAACACAGTTGATATGGTTCCTTGGGGTCTTAATGAAATGTCAGTAAAATATTTTGGTAAAAATACCCCAAGGATAATTTAAAAAAGCACCTTTTTACTCTGTCTAAAACAGACCTCCTCAGATCAACCTGTTTTGAGGGCTTTAATGTGCTCAAAAAGTTGTAGGAGTTTGCAGCAAATTCGAAGGTGGCTTAAATTTACGTATTCTGGAGTATTTTGAAAAGGGCGTGGCAAAATGTCTCAAGAGCGCCACCTACGGAAAAGCCCCTCATTTAGCATTCACCGATCCTCAAAAAAAACATAGACTATTGTGTATCATGACTAGATGCACAAAAAAGTCCATCAGTGCATTATGAATAACGCAACAGGAAGCCCGCCAGTTTGACTTTAGTGGACATTTTGGTCATCGTCCATATTTTTTCTTCGATGTACTTGTCGTACAGCTTTCATCAGATCAACTTCAAATTTAGATGATCGTCATCACAACAAATTGGAGAGCTAAAGTTATTGAAGGATTACGTTTTAGCAAAACCGTCTGACCGTGGTGTGGCGTTAAAGTTTGATGAAACGCCATTTAAACACAAGGTTCCATATTTCAGACATAGTTTGTCCAATTGAGTCCAAACTAGACACATACGACAAGAGTCGCGACCAGAAGACATCACTGCAGAAATTGTGACTTAGAATCACAGCGCCCCCTGGTGGCAACAGGAAATGTCTTGTTTTTAAGACGTGTTATGTTTTTATGTACTACTCGGAGAGCTTTCATCAGATCAACTTAAAAATTAGATGACACTCTACAAAACAAGATGAAGATCTAAAGTTATCAATATTTAAACTTTTCATCATACCGTGTGACCGTGGTGAGGTCTCAAAGTTCGACTAAACGCCAATATAAGCGAGCTTCTGTAACTTAGACATATTTTGTCCAATCGACTCCAAACTACACATATAAGACAAGAGTCGAGACCGGAAGACATCTACCTAGAAATCATGACTTAAAAGGAAAGCGCCCCCTGGTGGCATCAGGAAATGTCTTGTTTTTGTACATCGTGCGCTTTGATTTATTTGTCGGAGAGCTTTCATCACATCAATTTAAAATTTAGACGGATGGCATCACAACAAGATGGAGATCTAAAGTTATCAAAGAAACAACTTTTCGACACACCGTCTGACTGTGGCGGGGCGTCAAATCAGCTCACCATGACACACGAAAACGCTTAAAGGAGACAAATTCGCTTTAAAGGGGACATATTATTTCCATTTCACCACAGTTGATATGGTTCCTTGGGGTCTTAATGAAATGTCTGTAAAATATTTTGGTAAAAATACCCCAAGGATAATTTAAAACAGCACCTTTTTACTCTGTCTAAAACAGACCTCCTCAGATCAACCTGTTTTGAAGGCCCCGCCCCCCTCTCACCCCGCCCCCATCTTACCCCACCCCCTTTCACCCCTCTCATCCCTCCCCCTTCTCACCCCTCCCCCCTCTCATGGAGGTGTAGGACATGTGCTTGAATGTGTTCTCACTACAGAATGCATTCAACATCTATAGGGCAGATTATGGGCCTCGTGAAAATTTACGTATTCTGGGGTATTTGGAAATGGGTGTGGCAAAATGGCTCAACAGCGCCACCAACGGTGCTTTCCCTCATTTACGGAGAAACACCTCATTTAGCATTCACTGATCCGCACGAAATTGAAGACAGTTGTGTATCATCACCAGATGCACAAAAAACGCGCCGGAGCAATATGAAAAACGCAACAGGAAGCACGCCATTTTCGATTTCGTGGCCATTTTGGTCATATTCCATAATCTTTTACTTTGATATACTTCTCGTACAGCTTTCATCACATCAACTGAAAATTTAGACGAGTGTCATTACAACAAGATGGAGATCTAAAGTTATCAAAGAAACAACTTTTCGTCACACTGTCTGACTGTGGCAGGGCGTAACATCAGCTCGCCATGACACACGAAAACGCTTTAACTTCCGTGTTCATGGGTCCATCTCCCTCAAACTACATGTGTGTATCATCAGCCCCCCTCCCTTGAAGTTATTCAGATGGTTTTAAAGAATGGGCGTGGCAAAATGGCTCAACAGCGCCACCAACGGAGCTTCCCCTCATTTATGGAGAAACACCTCATTTAGAATTCACTGATCCTCACGAAATTGAAGACAGTTGTGTATCATCACCAGATGCACAAAAAACGCGCTCGGAGCAATTGGAAAAACGCAACAGGAACCCCGCCATTTTCGATTTGGACCATATTCCATGTTTTTTATTTTCAAGTACTTCTTGGAGAGCTTTCATCAGATCAACTGAAAATTTAGACGAGTGTCATCACAACAAGATGGAGATCTAAAGTTATTGAAAGGTCAATTTTTCGCCACACCGTGTGACCGTGGCGAGGCGTCAAAATGTGACTAAACGCCATCAAAACACAAGCTTCTGTATCTTGGACATATTTGGTCCAATCGAGTTCAAACTACACATGTAAGACAAGAAGCGCGACCTGATGACATCAACAAAGACACCATGACTTAAAATCATAGCGCCACCTGCTGGCTACAGGAAGTGAAGCGTTTATATCGCAGCAGTGCGCAAATGCATGCAACGCTGAGACGAGCGCTTGGTCATCGAACGTTCTCTCTTCCCCGACCGCAACAGACTTGAAATTGCCTGTGCTCGGGCCCGTTAGTGCTACAACGTAGCCCTAGTTAGGGCCCGAGCACCGAAATCGGTGGGAGGCCCTATTGAAATTGAAATGATTATTATTATTATTATTATTATTTTTCTTAGCTTAAATGAATTGGCTTTTTGAGGGCTTTAATGTGCTCAAAAAGTTGTAGGAGTTTGCAGTAAATTCGAAGGCGGCGTAAAATTACGTATTCTGGAGTATTTTGAAAAGGGCGTGGCAAAATGGCTCAAGAGCGCCACCTACTGAAAAGCCCCTCATTTAGCATTCACCGATCCTCAAAAAAAACAAAGATTATTGTGTATCATGACTAGATGCACAAAAAAGTCCATCAGTGCATTATGAATAACGCAACAGGAAGCCCGCCAGTTTGACTTTAGTGGCCATTTTGGTCATATTCCATATTTTTTCTTTGATGTACTTGTCGTACAGCTTTCATCAGATCAACTTCAAATTTAGACGATCGTCATCACAACAAATTGGAGATCTAAAGTTATTGAAGGATTACGTTTTAGCAAAACTGTCTGACCGTGGTGTGGCGTTAAAGTTTGATGAAACGCCATCAAAACACAAGCTTCCATATTTCAGACATATTTTGTCCAATTGAGTCCAAACTAGACACATACGACAAGATTCGCCACCAGAAGACATCGGTGCAGAAATTGTGACTTACAATCACAGCGCCCCCTGGTGGCAACAGGAAATGTCTTGTTTTTGGTACGTGTTATGTTTTTATGTACTACTCAGACAGCTTTCATCAGATCAACTTAAAAATTAGATGAGACTCTACAAAACAAGATGAAGATCTAAAGTTATCAATATTTAAACTTTTCATCATACCGTGTGACCGTGGTGAGGTCTCAAAGTTCGACTAAACGCCAATATAAGCGAGCTTCTGTAACTTAGACATATTTTGTCCAATCGACTCCAAACTACACATATAAGACAAGAGTCGCGACCGGAAGACATCTACCTAGAAATCATGACTTAAAAGGAAAGCGCCCCCTGGTGGCATCAGGAAATGTCTTGTTTTGGTCATCTTACTCTTTGATGTATTTCCCTCCAGCCACTTTACTAAACCATGTCAAACTGTGTCAAATTGGTCTCAAGATATTGATAATGTAGGCATAACATTATTGTGACTTTTCATCATGCAGATTGTTAATGGCGTGGCATCAAAGTTCATCAGCTCACCATGACCAATGAAACCTATTTTAACAGAGTTACCTTGAACGCAGCATGAGACCGCTTTCGGTTTGTTACGTCTCACACTTGGATGTATTTCTCCTCATTCACTTTGCTAAACCATGTCAAACTGTGTCACATGGGTCTCAATATATTGATAATGTAGGCATAACATTGCTGTGAGTTTTCATCATGCGGATTATTCATAGCTTTGCAGCAGACTTCTTCAACTCGCCATGACAAACGAAGCTGCATTTAACACAGCTGCAAGTGAACGCCTCATGGGACTCTGAAAGAAGTTACGTCGTCACAAGCTGCGGAGCTGTGTATCACGAAGAACCGGAGAACGGTTGGCGAGTCTGGATGAGAGGACGGCGGCGGAGTCACTGTGGACGTTGTTCGCTCAGCAGGTTAGAGTGTGGGACGCACTCACAGCTTTTTTCCCCTCTCCCGTTGTGTCTTTTCCTGTGTGAACTCTGCCGCTCTCAACAGCAGCACTGGCTATGAGCTAGCTCCTGCTAGCTCCAACGAAGCATCTCTCAACTGCTACGTAAGTTAAACGGACACTTCTGACTGACTGTGATGATAAGCAAAAGAGACACTGTGGATGTGTGATGTGTTGTACTGCATTTGTTTGATCTGTTTACTAATACTAGCTCTAATAAATACTGTATAAATTATATTTTGCTCCTGAATTGAACTGTGTTAAAGGGGTTCACATGGAAAATATATGTTCAATTATGTAAAGGGTGATTTTTGTTACTATTATACTAATGGAGATTTAGCACTTGCTACACATTGTAAGAGCAGCTGTTCAAAGGAGCACTACGTCTTTTAAGGCTCTTTATTCAGAGTCACGGTGTTGATGTCCTGTCACGTGTTACAGTGAAAAATAACCGTGTCTCCCACCTTCAGTATTTAAATCGTTAATCTCAGACAGACTTCACTGAATTCTTTTGTTAAATATAAGTAAGTCATAGCCTTGTAACTTTACTAGAACAGACAGTGTCATACAGAGTTGTAGGCTTATATGCACTACCTATTTCCTAATCTGAAATGATTATGCTCTGATTAACTTTGAATTAATATTTTATTTTTACCATTTAAAAGTCTGTTAATTACTTAACCTGGCCCATGTATGACTTTACATATCTGTGTATTGGTTTCATGTTCCTCTAGAAGGTCCAACTTGACACACAACTTGAATCCAACCAGACTGAACACTGACTCCAGGTACAGACCTGATTTCATTACTTAAAAACAATCAAAGTATTGCACATAATACATAATGTATTAAATTATAATGCAATACTTTTAATGTGAAATAGCTCCATTAAAAACATTCATTGTCATGGTAGTGCACGTTTTAATCCAAAAGCATATTCAAATACACAGTTGAATATCCACAGAAAATAAGATTACACACTTTGTTCATATGTAACTCTTCCTCTACAATAATGACGATCACTTTCATGTTTCCTATCATTTTATTAGGGACAGACGATCCTGAAGGACACAGCTGTGATGACCATGTTCTGTCTCTTATGGCAAAGCAGATATATAAAACACTGGGTTCTTATCTAAAATGTTTCAAATCAGATCTCCACCATGTTGCTGCTGAGGACATCAGGTGCTGCAGTTCTTCATCTATGAAGAGAAAAAACGCACTGTTAAAGAATGTTTTGTGTTGTGTATAAAGCACAACAGATTTCAGATAGAACTGTTGTACTGTGGTCTTGGTTTATATCCTCATGGTGAAATGTACATATTTTAAGTCCCTTCTGATAAAAGTGCTGAAAGAAATACAACATTGTACAAATACATAAAATGTCTTTCTACCTCATCAGTACTATTCAAGGTGATAATCTCCCACAGACCAATTGATAACAGTCCAAATCAAGTCTTTCCACTTCTCTCAGTGTGAAAACATAATTCTATAATTAATTTGAGAACTGTTTACAACACTGATGTGTGGAGATTAAAATCATACCTAAACTGTCTAATTCACTGTAAAACTCCATGACATTCGCAGGCCATCTGTAGTTAAGGGAGCAACGCATGGAGTGATGTGTAGATTACTAGTTTGATGATGCATGAGGAGAGGCGGTGGTCGAGTGGCAGAAACTTGGACTATGGGCAGAGAAGGTCTCTGGTTCGTCTTTGGTTCGACTCCATGGAGAGACAACAAAAGTCGAACCTGGATTGATCTGTCCAAAAATCCAAGAGTCTCCCTACCCTCTCTAGTGCCCATGAGCAAGGCACCTCACTCCCCCAACATCTGCTCCCCCGAGCGCCGTACATGGTCGCTCACTGCTCTGTGTGTCCTGCACCAGATGGGTAAAAAGCAGCGATTAAATTTCCCTACCTGCATGAGTGTGCCTTTGCATGTCTGTGCATGTGTTTGGGATGAATAAATGGATTTTAATCTTAATCTTTTAATCTTAATCAGTTGTCTTCCATTTGACCAGCATGAAGCTGCAGATCTCCACCATGTTGCTGCTGGGGACATCAGGAGCTGCATTAATGAGGAGCAGAAGCGTACTGTTATGAATGTTTTGTGTTGTTTATAAAGCACTACATATTTCAGCTACAACCGATGTACTAGGGTCTGGGTTTGTATCCTAATGGTTAAATGCACATACTTTAAATCGCTTTTGATAAACGTGACAAAGAAATACAACATTGTACACATAGATAAAATGTCTTTCTACCTCATCTGTAATATTCAAGGTGATGATCTCCCACAGAGCTGTTGATAACAGTCCACATCAAGTCTCTCCACTTCCCTCAGTGTGAAAACATAATTATATAATTAATTGGAGAAGTGTTTACAACACTGATGTGTGGACATTATAATCTTATCACTACTGTCTAATTCACTCTACAACTCCATGACAGACTAAATAAACGATGTGAAAATAGTAATGGCGGATATACCATCCTGTATCAGAATATTGGTGAAACAGTTACTATCACATGAAACGTACACGTGTAGCGTATTGATAGTAACTCATTAAAAAAAATAATGTCATAACCAAAACAAGACTGTGGAGTTATCTTGCTTCAATCTGTTCATTAGACGTGATAAATAAACGGTAACTTTTATAACAATTACATATTACAAAAAACTTGAGGCATGTAAGCATATGATGATAGATAAAGCAATAGGTTATGTTGGATAGTTTGAAGGTTACTTACCTCTAGTTCAGCACCAGCGGCTGGCCAGAAGAAGTGGAGCGATCTTCCTTGCCGCACAGGGCAAACGCAGGCAATGTGGAGACGAGCGCTTGGTCATCGAACGTTCTCTCTTCCCCGACCGCAACAGACTTGAAATTGCCTGTGCTCGGGCCCGTTAGTGCTACAACGTAGCCCTAGTTATTATTATTATTATTATTTTTCTTAGCTTAAATGAATTGGCTTTTTGAGGGCTTTAATGTGCTCAAAAAGTTGTAGGAGTTTGCAGTAAATTCGAAGGCGGCGTAAAATTACGTATTCTGGAGTATTTTGAAAAGGGCGTGGCAAAATGGCTCAAGAGCGCCACCTACGGAAAAGCCCCTCATTTAGCATTCACCGATCCTCAAAAAAAACAAAGATTATTGTGTATCATGACTAGATGCACAAAAAAGTCCATCAGTGCATTATGAATAACGCAACAGGAAGCCCGCCAGTTTGACTTTAGTGGCCATTTTGGTCATATTCCATATTTTTTCTTTGATGTACTTGTCGTACAGCTTTCATCAGATCAACTTCAAATTTAGACGATCGTCATCACAACAAATTGGAGATCTAAAGTTATTGAAGGATTACGTTTTAGCAAAACCGTCTGACCGTGGTGTGGCGTTAAAGTTTGATGAAACGCCATCAAAACACAAGCTTCCATATTTCAGACATATTTTGTCCAATTGAGTCCAAACTAGACACATTCGACAAGAGTCGCCACCAGAAGACATGGGTGCAGAAATTGTGACTTACAATCACAGCGCCCCCTGGTGGTAACGCGAAATGTCTTATTTTGGTACGTGTTATGTTTTTATGTACTACTCAGACAGCTTTCATCAGATCAACTTAAAAATTAGATGAGACTCTACAAAACAAGATGAAGATCTAAAGTTATCAGAATTTAAACTTTTCATCATACCGTGTGACCGTGGTGAGGTCTCAAAGTTCGACTAAACGCCAATATAAGCGAGCTTCTGTAACTTAGACATATTTTGTCCAATCGACTCCAAACTACACATATAAGACAAGAGTCGCGACCGGAAGACATCTACCTAGAAATCATGACTTAAAAGGAAAGCGCCCCCTGGTGGCATCAGGAAATGTCTTGTTTTGGTCATCTTACTCTTTGATGTATTTCCCTCCAGCCACTTTACTAAACCATGTCAAACTGTGTCAAATTGGTCTCAAGATATTGATAATGTAGGCATAACATTATTGTGACTTTTCATCATGCAGATTGTTAATGGCGTGGCATCAAAGTTCATCAGCTCATCATGACCTATGAAACCCATTTTAACAGAGTTACCCTGAACGCAGCATGAGACCGCTTTCGGTTTGTTACGTCTCACACTTGGATGTATTTCTCCTCATTCACTTTGCTAAACCATGTCAAACTGTGTCACATGGGTCTCAATATATTGATAATGTAGGCATAACATTGCTGTGAGTTTTCATCATGCGGATTATTCATAGCTTTGCAGCAGACTTCTTCAACTCGCCATGACAAACGAAGCTGCATTTAACACAGCTGCAAGTGAACGCCTCATGAGTTACGTCGTCACAAGCTGCGGAGCTGTGTATCACGAAGAACCGGAGAACGGTTGGCGAGTCTGGATGAGAGGACGGCGGCGGAGTCACTGTGGACGTTGTTCGCTCAGCAGGTTAGAGTGTGGGACTCAAAGCTTTTTTCCCCCGTCCGTCGTGTCTTTTCCTGTGTGAACTCTGCCGCTCTCAACAGCAGCACTGGCTATGAGCTAGCTCCTGCTACCTCCAACGAAGCATCTCTCAACTGCTACGTAAGTTAAACGGACACTTCTGACTGACTGTGATGATAAGCAAAAGAGACACTGTGGATGTGTGATGTGTTGTACTGCATTTGTTTGATCTGTTTACTAATACTAGCTCTAATAAATACTGTATAAATTATATTTTGCTCCTGAATTGAACTGTGTTAAAGGGGTTCACATGGAAAATATATGTTCAATTATGTAAAGGGTGATTTTTGTTACTATTATACTAATGGAGATTTAGCACTTGCTACACATTGTAAGAGCAGCTGTTCAAAGGAGCACTACGTCTTTTAAGGCTCTTTATTCAGAGTCACGGTGTTGATGTCCTGTCACGTGTTACAGTGAAAAATAACCGTGTCTCCCACCTTCAGTATTTAAATCGTTAATCTCAGACAGACTTCACTGAATTCTTTTGTTAAATATGAGTAAGTCATAGCCTTGTAACTTTACTAGAACAGACAGTGTCATACAGAGTTGTGGGTTTATATGCACTACCTATTTCCTAATCTGAAATGATTATGCTCTGATTAACTTTGAACTAATATTTTATTTTTACCATTTAAAAGTCTGTTAATTACTTAACCTGGCCCATGTATGACTTTACATATCTGTGTATTGGTTTCATGTTCCTCTAGAAGGTCCAACTTGACACACAACTTGAATCCAACCAGACTGAACACTGACTCCAGGTACAGACCTGATTTCATTACTTAAAAACAATCAAAGTATTGCACATAATACATAATGTATTAAATTATAATGCAATACTTTTAATGTGAAATAGCTCCATTAAAAACATTCATTGTCATGGTAGTGCACGTTTTAATCCAAAAGCATATTCAAATACACAGTTGAATATCCACAGAAAATAAGATTACACACTTTGTTCATATGTAACTCTTCCTCTACAATAATGACGATCACTTTCATGTTTCCTATCATTTTATTAGGGACAGACGAGCCTGAAGGACACAGCTGTGATGACCATGTTCTGTCTCTTATGGCAAAGCAGAAATATAAAACACTGGGTTCTTATCTAAAGTGTATCAAATCAGATCTCCACCATGTTGCTGCTGAGGACATCAGGTGCTGCAGTTCTTCATCTATGAAGAGAAAAAACGCACTGTTAAAGAATGTTTTGTGTTGTGTATAAAGCACAACAGATTTCAGATAGAACTGTTGTACTGTGGTCTTGGTTTATATCCTCATGGTGAAATGTACATATTTTAAGTCCCTTCTGATAAAAGTGCTGAAAGAAATACAACATTGTACAAATACATAAAATGTCTTTCTACCTCATCAGTACTATTCAAGGTGATAATCTCCCACAGACCTATTGATAACAGTCCAAATCAAGTCTTTCCACTTCTCTCAGTGTGAAAACATAATTCTATAATTAATTTGAGAACTGTTTACAACACTGATGTGTGGAGATTAAAATCATACCTAAACTGTCTAATTCACTGTAAAACTCCATGACATTCGCAGGCCATCTGTAGTTAAGGGAGCAACGCATGGAGTGATGTGTAGATTACTAGTTTGATGATGCATGAGGAGAGGCGGTGGTCGAGTGGCAGAAACTTGGACTATGGGCAGAGAAGGTCTCTGGTTCGTCTTTGGTTCGACTCCATGGAGAGACAACAAAAGTCGCACCTGGATTGATCTGTCCAAAAATCCAAGAGTCTCCCTACCCTCTCTAGTGCCCATGAGCAAGGCACCTCACTCCCCCAACATCTGCTCCCCCGAGTGCCGTACATGGTCGCTCACTGCTCTGTGTGTCCTGCACCAGATGGGTAAAAAGCAGCGATTAAATGTCCCTACCTGCATGAGTGTGCCTTTGCATGTCTGTGCATGTGTTTTGGATGAATACATGGATTTTAATCTTAATCTTTTAATCTTAATCAGTTGTCTTCCAGTTGACCAGCATGAAGCTGCAGATCTCCACCATGTTGCTGCTGGGGACATCAGGAGCTGCATTAATGAGGAGCAGAAGCGTACTGTTATGAATGTTTTGTGTTGTTTATGAAGCACTACTTATTTCAGCTAGAAGCGATGTACTAGGGTCTGGGTTTGTATCCTAATGGTTAAATGCACATACTTTAAATCGCTTTTGATAAAACGTGACAAAGAAATACAACATTGTACACATAGATAAAATGTCTTTCTACCTCATCTGTAATATTCAAGGTGATGATCTCCCACAGAGCTGTTGATAACAGTCCACATCAAGTCTCTCCACTTCCCTCAGTGTGAAAACATAATTATATAATTAATTGGAGAAGTGTTTACAACACTGATGTGTGGACATTATAATGTTATCACTACTGTCTAATTCACTCTACAACTCCATGACAGACTAAATAAACGATGTGAAAATAGTAATGGCGGATATACCATCCTGTATCAGAATATTGGTGAAACAGTTACTATCACATGAAACGTACACGTGTAGCGTATTGATAGTAACTCATTAAAAAAAATAATGTCACAACCAAAACAAGACTGTCGAGTTATCTTGCTTCAATCTGTTCATTAGACGTGATAAATAAACGGTAACTTTTATAACAATTACATATTACAAAAAACTTGAGGCATGTAAGCATATGATGATAGATAAAGCAATATGTTATGTTGGATAGTTTCAAGGTTACTTACCTCTAGTTCAGCACCAGCGGCTGGCCAGAAGAAGTGGAGCGATCTTCCTTGCCGCACAGGGCAAACGCAGGCAATGTGGAGACGAGCGCTTGGTCATCGAACGTTCTCTCTTCCCCGACCGCAACAGACTTGAAATTGCCTGTGCTCGGGCCCGTTAGTGCTACAACGTAGCCCTAGTTATTATTATTTCCCTTTGGGGGGCTTTTTCAGGGTCTAGACATGCTCAAAAAGTTATGAAACTTTGCAGGAAATTCAAGGTCTGCGGATATTTTAGTATTCTGGAGTAATTGGAATTGGGCGTGGCAAAATGGCTCTACAGCGCCCCCTGGAACCAGCCCCTAGGTTTCCACATAACGGATTTTCATCAAAATCTGGATATAGGTGTATCGTGACCAGTCATGAAAAAAAGTCTCATGGAGCATTATGAAAAACGCAACAGGAAGTCCGCCATTTTGCTTTTAGTGGCCATTTTGGCAATATCCCACATTTTTACTTTTACGTACTTGTCCCAGGGCTTTCATCAGATCAACTTCAAATTCAGATGAGTGTCATCACAACAAGATGGAGATAAAAAATGATTGAGGGATTTTTTTTTTATCACACCGTGTGACCGTGGCATGGCGTTAAAAATTGGTTACACGCCATCAAAACACGGGCATCTGTATCTCGGACATACATGTTCCAATAAAGTCCAAACTAGACATGTAAGACAATAGTCCCCGCCTGATGACATCTATGCATAAATGATGACTTAAAACCGCAGCGCCCCCTGGTGGCAACAGGAAATGTCTTGTTTTTTGCTTGTCTTACACTTGGATGAATTTCTCCTCATCCACTGACCTCAACCATGTCAAACTGTATCAAATGGGTCCCAAGACATTGACAATGAAGACATAAGATTACCGTGACTTTTCGTCAAACGCCATATGAATGGCGTGGCATTAAAGTTCATCAACTCGCCGTGAAACACGAAATTGCTGTAACTTCAGTGTTCATGATTCTATCTCTCTCAAACTACATGTGTGTAACAACAGCCCCCCCCTGAAGATATTCATATGGTTTTTAGAAATGGGCGTGGCAAAAAAACTGACCAGCGCCCCCTATAGGGCAACCCCGGCACTACGATGGCCGACATTTATACAAATCTATCGGGACATGTGTCGTTTCATAACAAACAAAAAAATATCTTGGATAGGTATGCTTGACCAAACAGTGAGGCCGCCATTTTGGATTAAGTGGCCATTTTTTTTCCATATTCCACATTTTTACTTGATGCACTTGTCCCAGGGCTTTCATCAGATTAACTTCAAATTAAGATCAGTGCCATCACAACAAGATGGAGATAAAAAGTGATTAAGAGATTGACCTTTCGTCACACCGTGTGACCGTGGCGTGGCGTCTTGAGTTTGATTAAACGCCATCAAAACACGAGGTTCTGTATCTCGGACATACATTGTCCAATCGAGTCCAAACTAGACATGTAAGACAAGGGTGCCATCCTGATGACATCTACACAGAAATTATGACTTGAAATTACAGCGCCCCCTGGTGGCTACAGGAAGTGACATGTTTTATACTTTGATGAACTGCTCCTGTGTGATTTACAATATACAGCTCAAATCAGATCAGTCAAGTCATTAGATCATGGTCAGAATTGTGACGTTTCCTCAAACCGTGTAAACATTGATGTGCGGCGAAGGATTTTCCTTCGCCAAAGGACACGATGTTATCATAACTCCACTGTGCATTGTCCTATCACTACAAAACTTCTGTCACATGGTCAGAGTCCAAGCCTGAACAGCTCTATGTGTCAATATTTCCTCAGTGTCATAGCGCCACCTACTGATTCGCCAGGAAACAGGAAGTACTTTGTAAATCCACTCTGCATTATCCAACCCGCTCCAAACTACTGACCTATGATCACGATACTGATCTGAACAGCTCCACATATAAATATTAGTTCAGGGTCATAGCGCCACCTACTGATCAGTGTGAAAATTAAGTTGCGGAAACATTGTCCAATTGACACAAAATTTCTCACGCTACATCAGAGCGCCTACTTGAACAGATCTATATGTCTGTGCGTAATAATAGTGATGGCGCCACCTACTGGCAAACCTACTGCCGCAGAGCGCAAAACGCATGCAACGTGGAGAAGTGCATGCTCGATCGATGATGTGCGCTTGGTCATCGATCGCTCTCTCCACCGACCGCAACAGGCTTCAACGTGCGGGTGCTCGGGCCCGCAAGTGCTACAACGTAGCCCTAGTTATTATTATTATTATTATTATTATTATTATTATTATTATTATTATTTCCCTTTGGGGGGCTTTTTCAGGGTCTAGACATGCTCAAAAAGTTATGAAACTTTGCAGGAAATTCAAGGTCTGCGGATATTTTAGTATTCTGGAGTAATTGGAATTGGGCGTGGCAAAATGGCTCTACAGCGCCCCCTGGAACCAGCCCCTAGGTTTCCACATAACGGATTTTCATCAAAATCTGGATATAGGTGTATCGTGACCAGTCATGAAAAAAAGTCTCATGGAGCATTATGAAAAACGCAACAGGAAGTCCGCCATTTTGCTTTTAGTGGCCATTTTGGCAATATCCCACATTTTTACTTTTACGTACTTGTCCCAGGGCTTTCATCAGATCAACTTCAAATTCAGATGAGTGTCATCACAACAAGATGGAGATAAAAAATGATTGAGGGATTTTTTTTTTATCACACCGTGTGACCGTGGCATGGCGTTAAAAATTGGTTACACGCCATCAAAACACGGGCATCTGTATCTCGGACATACATGTTCCAATCAAGTCCAAACTAGACATGTAAGACAATAGTCCCCGCCTGATGACATCTATGCATAAATGATGACTTAAAACCGCAGCGCCCCCTGGTGGCAACAGGAAATGTCTTGTTTTTTGCTTGTCTTACACTTGGATGAATTTCTCCTCATCCACTGACCTCAACCATGTCAAACTGTATCAAATGGGTCCCAAGACATTGACAATGAAGACATAAGATTACCGTGACTTTTCGTCAAACGCCATATGAATGGCGTGGCATTAAAGTTCATCAACTCGCCGTGAAACACGAAATTGCTGTAACTTCAGTGTTCATGATTCTATCTCTCTCAAACTACATGTGTGTAACAACAGCCCCCCCCTGAAGATATTCATATGGTTTTAAGAAATGGGCGTGGCAAAAAAACTGACCAGCGTCCCCTATAGGGCAACCCCGGCACTACGATGGCCGACATTTATACAAATCTATCGGGACATGTGTCGTTTCATAACAAACAAAAAAATATCTTGGATAGGTATGCTTGACCAAACAGGGAGGCCGCCATTTTGGATTAAGTGGCCATTTTTTTTCCATATTCCACATTTTTACTTGATGCACTTGTCCCAGGGCTTTCATCAGATTAACTTCAAATTAAGATCAGTGCCATCACAACAAGATGGAGATAAAAAGTGATTAAGAGATTGACCTTTCGTCACACCGTGTGACCGTGGCGTGGCGTCTTGAGTTTGATTAAACTCCATCAAAACACGAGGTTCTGTATCTCGGACATACATTGTCCAATCGAGTCCAAACTAGACATGTAAGACAAGGGTGCCATCCTGATGACATCTACACAGAAATTATGACTTGAAATTACAGCGCCCCCTGGTGGCTACAGGAAGTGACATGTTTTATACTTTGATGAACTGCTCCTGGCTGATTTACAATATACAGGTCAAATCAGATCAGTCAAGTCATTAGATCATGGTCAGAATTGTGACGTTTCCTCAAACCGTGTAAACATTGATGTGCGGCGAAGGATTTTCCTTCGCCAAAGGACACGATGTTATCATAACTCCACTGTGCATTGTCCTATCACTACAAAACTTCTGTCACATGGTCAGAGTCCAAGCCTGAACAGCTCTATGTGTCAATATTTCCTCAGTGTCATAGCGCCACCTACTGATTCGCCAGGAAACAGGAAGTACTTTGTTAATCCACTCTGCATTATCCAACCGGCTCCAAACTACTGACCTATGATCACAATCCTGAATAGAACAGCTCCATATATGAATATTAGTTCAGGCTCATAGCGCCACCTATTGATCAGTGTGAAAATTAAGTTGTGTTAACATTGTCCAATTGACACAAAATTGCTCACGCTACATCAGAGCGCCTACATGAACAGATATATATGTCTGTGCGTAATAATAGTGATGGCGCCACCTACTGGCAAACCTACTGCCGCAGTGCGCAAAACGCATGCAACGTGGAGAAGTGCATGCTCAATCGATGATGTGCGCTTGGTCATCGATCGCTCTCTCCACCGACCGCAACAGGCTTCAACGTGCGGGTGCTCGGGCCCGCAAGTGCTACAACGTAGCCCTAGTTAGGGCCCGAGCACCGAATGGTGAGAGGCCCTATTGAATCTGTAAGGATTTTTATTATTATTATTATTATTATTATTATTATTATTATTATTTCCCTTTGGGGGGCTTTTTCAGGGTCTAGACATGCTCAAAAAGTTATGAAACTTTGCAGGAAATTCAAGGTCTGCGGATATTTTAGTATTCTGGAGTAATTGGAATTGGGCGTGGCAAAATGGCTCTACAGCGCCCCCTGGAACCAGCCCCTAGGTTTCCACATAACGGATTTTCATCAAAATCTGGATATAGGTGTATCGTGACCAGTCATGAAAAAAAGTCTCATGGAGCATTGTGAAAAACGCAACAGGAAGTCCGCCATTTTGCTTTTAGTGGCCATTTTGGCAATATCCCACATTTTTACTTTTACGTACTTGTCCCAGGGCTTTCATCAGATCAACTTCAAATTCAGATGAGTGTCATCACAACAAGATGGAGATAAAAAATGATTGAGGGATTTTTTTTTTATCACACCGTGTGACCGTGGCATGGCGTTAAAAATTGGTTACACGCCATCAAAACACGGGCATCCGTATCTCGGACATACATGTTACAATCAAGTCCAAACTAGACTAGTAAGACAAAAGTCCCCGCCTGATGACATCTATGCATAAATGATGACTTAAAACCGCAGCGCCCCCTGGTGGCAACAGGAAATGTCTTGTTTTTTGCTTGTCTTACACTTGGATGAATTTCTCCTCATCCACCGACCTCAACCATGTCAAACTGTATCAAATGGGTCCCAAGACATTGACAATGAAGACATAAGATTACCGTGACTTTTCGTCAAACGCCATATGAATGGCGTGGCATTAAAGTTCATCAACTCGCCGTGAAACACGAAATTGCTGTAACTTCAGTGTTCATGATTCTATCTCTCTCAAACTACATGTGTGTAACAACAGCCCCCCCCTGAAGATATTCATATGGTTTTAAGAAATGGGCGTGGCAAAAAAACTGACCAGCGCCCCCTATAGGGCAACCCCGGCACTACGATGGCCGACATTTATACAAATCTATCGGGACATGTGTCGTTTCATAACAAACAAAAAAATATCTTGGATAGGTATGCTTGACCAAACAGGGAGGCCGCCATTTTGGATTAAGTGGCCATTTTTTTTCCATATTCCACATTTTTACTTGATGCACTTGTCCCAGGGCTTTCATCAGATTAACTTCAAATTAAGATCAGTGCCATCACAACAAGATGGAGATAAAAAGTGATTAAGAGATTGACCTTTCGTCACACCGTGTGACCGTGGCGTCTTGAGTTTGATTAAACGCCATCAAAACACGAGGTTCTGTATCTCGGACATACATTGTCCAATCGAGTCCAAACTAGACATGTAAGACAAGGGTGCCATCCTGATGACATCTACACAGAAATTATGACTTGAAATTACAGCGCCCCCTGGTGGCTACAGGAAGTGACATGTTTTATACTTTGATGAACTGCTCCTGGCTGCTTAAAGATATACAGCTCAAATGAACTCAGTCAAGTCATTGAATCAAGGTCAGAATTGTGACATTTCCTCAAACCATGTAAACATTGATGTTTGGCGAAGGATCATCCTTCGCCAAAGGACACGATGTTTTCATAATTACACTGTGCATTGTCCTATCACTACCAAACTTCGGTCACATGAGAAGAGTACAAGCCTGAACAGCTCTATGTGTCAATATTTCCTCAGTGTCATAGCGCCACCTACTGATTCGTCAGGAAACAGGAAGTACTTTGTTAATCCACTCTGCATTATCCAACCGGCTCCAAACTACTGACCTATGATCACAATACTGATCTGAACAGCTCCACATATAAATATTAGTTCAGGGTCATAGCGCCACCTACTGATCAGTGTGAAAATTAAGTTGTGTTAACATTGTCCAATTGACACAAAATTGCTCACGCTACATCAGAGCGCCTACATGAACAGATATATATGTCTGTGCGTAATAATAGTGATGGCGCCACCTACTGGCAAACCTACTGCCGCAGAGCGCAAAACGCATGCAACGTGGAGAAGTGCATGCTCGATCGATGATGTGCGCTTGGTCATCGATCGCTCTCTCCACCGACCGCAACAGGCTTCAACGTGCGGGTGCTCGGGCCCGCAAGTGCTACAACGTAGCCCTAGTTATTATTATTTCCCTTTGGGGGGCTTTTTCAGGGTCTAGACATGCTCAAAAAGTTATGAAACTTTGCAGGAAATTCAAGGTCTGCGGATATTTTAGTATTCTGGAGTAATTGGAATTGGGCGTGGCAAAATGGCTCTACAGCGCCCCCTGGAACCAGCCCCTAGGTTTCCACATAACGGATTTTCATCAAAATCTGGATATAGGTGTATCGTGACCAGTCATGAAAAAAAGTCTCATGGAGCATTATGAAAAACGCAACAGGAAGTCCGCCATTTTGCTTTTAGTGGCCATTTTTGCAATATCCCACATTTTTACTTTTACGTACTTGTCCCAGGGCTTTCATCAAATCAACTTCAAATTCAGATGAGTGTCATCACAACAAGATGGAGATAAAAAATGATTGAGGGATTTTTTTTTTATCACACCGTGTGACCGTGGCATGGCGTTAAAAATTGGTTACACGCCATCAAAACACGGGCATCTGTATCTCGGACATACATGTTCCAATCAAGTCCAAACTAGACATGTAAGACAATAGTCCCCGCCTGATGACATCTATGCATAAATGATGACTTAAAACCGCAGCGCCCCCTGGTGGCAACAGGAAATGTCTTGTTTTTTGCTTGTCTTACACTTGGATGAATTTCTCCTCATCCACTGACCTCAACCATGTCAAACTGTATCAAATGGGTCCCAAGACATTGACAATGAAGACATAAGATTACCGTGACTTTTCGTCAAACGCCATATGAATGGCGTGGCATTAAAGTTCATCAACTCGCCGTGAAACACGAAATTGCTGTAACTTCAGTGTTCATGATTCTATCTCTCTCAAACTACATGTGTGTAACAACAGCCCCCCCCTGAAGATATTCATATGGTTTTAAGAAATGGGCGTGGCAAAAAAACTGACCAGCGCCCCCTATAGGGCAACCCCGGCACTACGATGGCCGACATTTATACAAATCTATCGGGACATGTGTCGTTTCATAACAAACAAAAAAATATCTTGGATAGGTATGCTTGACCAAACAGGGAGGCCGCCATTTTGGATTAAGTGGCCATTTTTTTTCCATATTCCACATTTTTACTTGATGCACTTGTCCCAGGGCTTTCATCAGATTAACTTCAAATTAAGATCAGTGCCATCACAACAAGATGGAGATAAAAAGTGATTAAGAGATTGACCTTTCGTCACACCGTGTGACCGTGGCGTGGCGTCTTGAGTTTGATTAAACGCCATCAAAACACGAGGTTCTGTATCTCGGACATACATTGTCCAATCGAGTCCAAACTAGACATGTAAGACAAGGGTGCCATCCTGATGACATCTACACAGAAATTATGACTTGAAATTACAGCGCCCCCTGGTGGCTACAGGAAGTGACATGTTTTATACTTTGATGAACTGCTCCTGGCTGATTTACAATATACAGCTCAAATCAGATCAGTCAAGTCATTAGATCATGGTCAGAATTGTGACGTTTCCTCAAACCGTGTAAACATTGATGTGCGGCGAAGGATTTTCCTTCGCCAAAGGACACGATGTTATCATAACTCCACTGTGCATTGTCCTATCACTACAAAACTTCTGTCACATGGTCAGAGTCCAAGCCTGAACAGCTCTATGTGTCAATATTTCCTCAGTGTCATAGCGCCACCTACTGATTCGCCAGGAAACAGGAAGTACTTTGTTAATCCACTCTGCATTATCCAACCGGCTCCAAACTACTGACCTATGATCACAATACTGATCTGAACAGCTCCACATATAAATATTAGTTCAGGGTCATAGCGCCACCTACTGATCAGTGTGAAAATTAAGTTGTGTTAACACTGTCCAATTGACACAAAATTGCTCACGCTACATCAGAGCGCCTACATGAACAGATCTATATGTCTGTGCGTAATAATAGTGATGGCGCCACCTACTGGCAAACCTACTGCCGCAGAGCGCAAAACGCATGCAACGTGGAGAAGTGCATGCTCGATCGATGATGTGCGCTTGGTCATCGATCGCTCTCTCCACCGACCGCAACAGGCTTCAACGTGCGGGTGCTCGGGCCCGCAAGTGCTACAACGTAGCCCTAGTTAGGGCCCGAGCACCGAATGGTGAGAGGCCCTATTGAATCTGTAAGGATTTTTATTAGGGCCCGAGCACCGAATGGTGAGAGGCCCTATTGAATCTGTAAGGACTTTTTAGGGCCCGAGCACCGAATGGTGAGAGGCCCTATTGAATCTGTAAGGATTTTTATTATTATTATTATTATTATTTAGGGCCCGAGCACCGAATGGTGAGAGGCCCTATTGAATCTGTAAGGATTTTTATTATTATTATTATTATTATTATTTCCCTTTGGGGGGCTTTTTCAGGGTCTAGACATGCTCAAAAAGTTATGAAACTTTGCAGGAAATTCAAGGTCTGCGGATATTTTAGTATTCTGGAGTAATTGGAATTGGGCGTGGCAAAATGGCTCTACAGCGCCCCCTGGAACCAGCCCCTAGGTTTCCACATAACGGATTTTCATCAAAATCTGGATATAGGTGTATCGTGACCAGTCATGAAAAAAAGTCTCATGGAGCAGTATGAAAAACGCAACAGGAAGTCCGCCATTTTGCTTTTAGTGGCCATTTTGGCAATATCCCACATTTTTACTTTTACGTACTTGTCCCAGGGCTTTCATCAGATCAACTTCAAATTCAGATGAGTGTCATCACAACAAGATGGAGATAAAAAATGATTGAGGGATTTTTTTTTTATCACACCGTGTGACCGTGGCATGGCGTTAAAAATTGGTTACACGCCATCAAAACACGGGCATCTGTATCTCGGACATACATGTTCCAATCAAGTCCAAACTAGACATGTAAGACAATAGTCCCCGCCTGATGACATCTATGCATAAATGATGACTTAAAACCGCAGCGCCCCCTGGTGGCAACAGGAAATGTCTTGTTTTTTGCTTGTCTTACACTTGGATGAATTTCTCCTCATCCACTGACCTCAACCATGTCAAACTGTATCAAATGGGTCCCAAGACATTGACAATGAAGACATAAGATTACCGTGACTTTTCGTCAAACGCCATATGAATGGCGTGGCATTAAAGTTCATCAACTCGCCGTGAAACACGAAATTGCTGTAACTTCAGTGTTCATGATTCTATCTCTCTCAAACTACATGTGTGTAACAACAGCCCCCCCCTGAAGATATTCATATGGTTTTAAGAAATGGGCGTGGCAAAAAAACTGACCAGCGCCCCCTATAGGGCAACCCCGGCACTACGATGGCCGACATTTATACAAATCTATCGGGACATGTGTCGTTTCATAACAAACAAAAAAATATCTTGGATAGGTATGCTTGACCAAACAGGGAGGCCGCCATTTTGGATTAAGTGGCCATTTTTTTTCCATATTCCACATTTTTACTTGATGCACTTGTCCCAGGGCTTTCATCAGATTAACTTCAAATTAAGATCAGTGCCATCACAACAAGATGGAGATAAAAAGTGATTAAGAGATTGACCTTTCGTCACACCGTGTGACCGTGGCGTGGCGTCTTGAGTTTGATTAAACTCCATCAAAACACGAGGTTCTGTATCTCGGACATACATTGTCCAATCGAGTCCAAACTAGACATGTAAGACAAGGGTGCCATCCTGATGACATCTACACAGAAATTATGACTTGAAATTACAGCGCCCCCTGGTGGCTACAGGAAGTGACATGTTTTATACTTTGATGAACTGCTCCTGGCTGATTTACAATATACAGGTCAAATCAGATCAGTCAAGTCATTAGATCATGGTCAGAATTGTGACGTTTCCTCAAACCGTGTAAACATTGATGTGCGGCGAAGGATTTTCCTTCGCCAAAGGACACGATGTTATCATAACTCCACTGTGCATTGTCCTATCACTACAAAACTTCTGTCACATGGTCAGAGTCCAAGCCTGAACAGCTCTATGTGTCAATATTTCCTCAGTGTCATAGCGCCACCTACTGATTCGCCAGGAAACAGGAAGTACTTTGTTAATCCACTCTGCATTATCCAACCGGCTCCAAACTACTGACCTATGATCACAATCCTGAATAGAACAGCTCCATATATGAATATTAGTTCAGGCTCATAGCGCCACCTATTGATCAGTGTGAAAATTAAGTTGTGTTAACATTGTCCAATTGACACAAAATTGCTCACGCTACATCAGAGCGCCTACATGAACAGATATATATGTCTGTGCGTAATAATAGTGATGGCGCCACCTACTGGCAAACCTACTGCCGCAGTGCGCAAAACGCATGCAACGTGGAGAAGTGCATGCTCGATCGATGATGTGCGCTTGGTCATCGATCGCTCTCTCCACCGACCGCAACAGGCTTCAACGTGCGGGTGCTCGGGCCCGCAAGTGCTACAACGTAGCCCTAGTTATTAGGGCCCGAGCACCGAAATCGGTGGGAGGCCCTATTGAAATTGAAATGATTATTATTATTATTAGGGCCCGAGCACCGAAATCGGTGGGAGGCCCTATTGAAATTGAAATGATTATTATTATTATTATTATTATTTTTCTTAGCTTAAATGAATTGGCTTTTTGAGGGCTTTAATGTGCTCAAAAAGTTGTAGGAGTTTGCAGTAAATTCGAAGGCGGCGTAAAATTACGTATTCTGGAGTATTTTGAAAAGGGCGTGGCAAAATGGCTCAAGAGCGCCACCTACGGAAAAGCCCCTCATTTAGCATTCACCGATCCTCAAAAAAAACAAAGATTATTGTGTATCATGACTAGATGCACAAAAAAGTCCATCAGTGCATTATGAATAACGCAACAGGAAGCCCGCCAGTTTGACTTTAGTGGCCATTTTGGTCATATTCCATATTTTTTCTTTGATGTACTTGTCGTACAGCTTTCATCAGATCAACTTCAAATTTAGACGATCGTCATCACAACAAATTGGAGATCTAAAGTTATTGAAGGATTACGTTTTAGCAAAACCGTCTGACCGTGGTGTGGCGTTAAAGTTTGATGAAACGCCATCAAAATACAAGCTTCCATATTTCAGACATATTTTGTCCAATTGAGTCCAAACTAGACACATTCGACAAGAGTCGCCACCAGAAGACATGGGTGCAGAAATTGTGACTTACAATCACAGCGCCCCCTGGTGGTAACGCGAAATGTCTTATTTTGGTACGTGTTATGTTTTTATGTACTACTCAGACAGCTTTCATCAGATCAACTTAAAAATTAGATGAGACTCTACAAAACAAGATGAAGATCTAAAGTTATCAGAATTTAAACTTTTCATCATACCGTGTGACCGTGGTGAGGTCTCAAAGTTCGACTAAACGCCAATATAAGCGAGCTTCTGTAACTTAGACATATTTTGTCCAATCGACTCCAAACTACACATATAAGACAAGAGTCGCGACCGGAAGACATCTACCTAGAAATCATGACTTAAAAGGAAAGCGCCCCCTGGTGGCATCAGGAAATGTCTTGTTTTGGTCATCTTACTCTTTGATGTATTTCCCTCCAGCCACTTTACTAAACCATGTCAAACTGTGTCAAATTGGTCTCAAGATATTGATAATGTAGGCATAACATTATTGTGACTTTTCATCATGCAGATTGTTAATGGCGTGGCATCAAAGTTCATCAGCTCATCATGACCTATGAAACCCATTTTAACAGAGTTACCCTGAACGCAGCATGAGACCGCTTTCGGTTTGTTACGTCTCACACTTGGATGAATTTCTCCTCATTCACTTTGCTAAACCATGTCAAACTGTGTCACATGGGTCTCAATATATTGATAATGTAGGCATAACATTGCTGTGAGTTTTCATCATGCGGATTATTCATAGCTTTGCAGCAGACTTCTTCAACTCGCCATGACAAACGAAGCTGCATTTAACACAGCTGCAAGTGAACGCCTCATGAGTTACGTCGTCACAAGCTGCGGAGCTGTGTATCACGAAGAACCGGAGAACGGTTGGCGAGTCTGGATGAGAGGACGGCGGCGGAGTCACTGTGGACGTTGTTCGCTCAGCAGGTTAGAGTGTGGGACTCAAAGCTTTTTTCCCCCGTCCGTCGTGTCTTTTCCTGTGTGAACTCTGCCGCTCTCAACAGCAGCACTGGCTATGAGCTAGCTCCTGCTACCTCCAACGAAGCATCTCTCAACTGCTACGTAAGTTAAACGGACACTTCTGACTGACTGTGATGATAAGCAAAAGAGACACTGTGGATGTGTGATGTGTTGTACTGCATTTGTTTGATCTGTTTACTAATACTAGCTCTAATAAATACTGTATAAATTATATTTTGCTCCTGAATTGAACTGTGTTAAAGGGGTTCACATGGAAAATATATGTTCAATTATGTAAAGGGTGATTTTTGTTACTATTATACTAATGGAGATTTAGCACTTGCTACACATTGTAAGAGCAGCTGTTCAAAGGAGCACTACGTCTTTTAAGGCTCTTTATTCAGAGTCACGGTGTTGATGTCCTGTCACGTGTTACAGTGAAAAATAACCGTGTCTCCCACCTTCAGTATTTAAATCGTTAATCTCAGACAGACTTCACTGAATTCTTTTGTTAAATATGAGTAAGTCATAGCCTTGTAACTTTACTAGAACAGACAGTGTCATACAGAGTTGTGGGTTTATATGCACTACCTATTTCCTAATCTGAAATGATTATGCTCTGATTAACTTTGAACTAATATTTTATTTTTACCATTTAAAAGTCTGTTAATTACTTAACCTGGCCCATGTATGACTTTACATATCTGTGTATTGGTTTCATGTTCCTCTAGAAGGTCCAACTTGACACACAACTTGAATCCAACCAGACTGAACACTGACTCCAGGTACAGACCTGATTTCATTACTTAAAAACAATCAAAGTATTGCACATAATACATAATGTATTAAATTATAATGCAATACTTTTAATGTGAAATAGCTCCATTAAAAACATTCATTGTCATGGTAGTGCACGTTTTAATCCAAAAGCATATTCAAATACACAGTTGAATATCCACAGAAAATAAGATTACACACTTTGTTCATATGTAACTCTTCCTCTACAATAATGACGATCACTTTCATGTTTCCTATCATTTTATTAGGGACAGACGAGCCTGAAGGACACAGCTGTGATGACCATGTTCTGTCTCTTATGGCAAAGCAGAAATATAAAACACTGGGTTCTTATCTAAAGTGTATCAAATCAGATCTCCACCATGTTGCTGCTGAGGACATCAGGTGCTGCAGTTCTTCATCTATGAAGAGAAAAAACGCACTGTTAAAGAATGTTTTGTGTTGTGTATAAAGCACAACAGATTTCAGATAGAACTGTTGTACTGTGGTCTTGGTTTATATCCTCATGGTGAAATGTACATATTTTAAGTCCCTTCTGATAAAAGTGCTGAAAGAAATACAACATTGTACAAATACATAAAATGTCTTTCTACCTCATCAGTACTATTCAAGGTGATAATCTCCCACAGACCTATTGATAACAGTCCAAATCAAGTCTTTCCACTTCTCTCAGTGTGAAAACATAATTCTATAATTAATTTGAGAACTGTTTACAACACTGATGTGTGGAGATTAAAATCATACCTAAACTGTCTAATTCACTGTAAAACTCCATGACATTCGCAGGCCATCTGTAGTTAAGGGAGCAACGCATGGAGTGATGTGTAGATTACTAGTTTGATGATGCATGAGGAGAGGCGGTGGTCGAGTGGCAGAAACTTGGACTATGGGCAGAGAAGGTCTCTGGTTCGTCTTTGGTTCGACTCCATGGAGAGACAACAAAAGTCGCACCTGGATTGATCTGTCCAAAAATCCAAGAGTCTCCCTACCCTCTCTAGTGCCCATGAGCAAGGCACCTCACTCCCCCAACATCTGCTCCCCCGAGTGCCGTACATGGTCGCTCACTGCTCTGTGTGTCCTGCACCAGATGGGTAAAAAGCAGCGATTAAATGTCCCTACCTGCATGAGTGTGCCTTTGCATGTCTGTGCATGTGTTTTGGATGAATACATGGATTTTAATCTTAATCTTTTAATCTTAATCAGTTGTCTTCCAGTTGACCAGCATGAAGCTGCAGATCTCCACCATGTTGCTGCTGGGGACATCAGGAGCTGCATTAATGAGGAGCAGAAGCGTACTGTTATGAATGTTTTGTGTTGTTTATGAAGCACTACTTATTTCAGCTAGAACCGATGTACTAGGGTCTGGGTTTGTATCCTAATGGTTAAATGCACATACTTTAAATCGCTTTTGATAAAACGTGACAAAGAAATACAACATTGTACACATAGATAAAATGTCTTTCTACCTCATCTGTAATATTCAAGGTGATGATCTCCCACAGAGCTGTTGATAACAGTCCACATCAAGTCTCTCCACTTCCCTCAGTGTGAAAACATAATTATATAATTAATTGGAGAAGTGTTTACAACACTGATGTGTGGACATTATAATGTTATCACTACTGTCTAATTCACTCTACAACTCCATGACAGACTAAATAAACGATGTGAAAATAGTAATGGCGGATATACCATCCTGTATCAGAATATTGGTGAAACAGTTACTATCACATGAAACGTACACGTGTAGCGTATTGATAGTAACTCATTAAAAAAAATAATGTCACAACCAAAACAAGACTGTCGAGTTATCTTGCTTCAATCTGTTCATTAGACGTGATAAATAAACGGTAACTTTTATAACAATTACATATTACAAAAAACTTGAGGCATGTAAGCATATGATGATAGATAAAGCAATATGTTGTGTTGGATAGTTTCAAGGTTACTTACCTCTAGTTCAGCACCAGCGGCTGGCCAGAAGAAGTGGAGCGATCTTCCTTGCCGCACAGGGCAAACGCAGGCAATGTGGAGACGAGCGCTTGGTCATCGAACGTTCTCTCTTCCCCGACCGCAACAGACTTGAAATTGCCTGTGCTCGGGCCCGTTAGTGCTACAACGTAGCCCTAGTTATTATTATTTTTCTTAGCTTAAATGAATTGGCTTTTTGAGGGCTTTAATGTGCTCAAAAAGTTGTAGGAGTTTGCAGTAAATTCGAAGGCGGCGTAAAATTACGTATTCTGGAGTATTTTGAAAAGGGCGTGGCAAAATGGCTCAAGAGCGCCACCTACGGAAAAGCCCCTCATTTAGCATTCACCGATCCTCAAAAAAAACAAAGATTATTGTGTATCATGACTAGATGCACAAAAAAGTCCATCAGTGCATTATGAATAACGCAACAGGAAGCCCGCCAGTTTGACTTTAGTGGCCATTTTGGTCATATTCCATATTTTTTCTTTGATGTACTTGTCGTACAGCTTTCATCAGATCAACTTCAAATTTAGACGATCGTCATCACAACAAATTGGAGATCTAAAGTTATTGAAGGATTACGTTTTAGCAAAACCGTCTGACCGTGGTGTGGCGTTAAAGTTTGATGAAACGCCATCAAAACACAAGCTTCCATATTTCAGACATATTTTGTCCAATTGAGTCCAAACTAGACACATTCGACAAGAGTCGCCACCAGAAGACATGGGTGCAGAAATTGTGACTTACAATCACAGCGCCCCCTGGTGGTAACGCGAAATGTCTTGTTTTGGTACGTGTTATGTTTTTATGTACTACTCAGACAGCTTTCATCAGATCAACTTAAAAATTAGATGAGACTCTACAAAACAAGATGAAGATCTAAAGTTATCAGAATTTAAACTTTTCATCATACCGTGTGACCGTGGTGAGGTCTTAAAGTTCGACTAAACGCCAATATAAGCGAGCTTCTGTAACTTAGACATATTTTGTCCAATCGACTCCAAACTACACATATAAGACAAGAGTCGCGACCGGAAGACATCTACCTAGAAATCATGACTTAAAAGGAAAGCGCCCCCTGGTGGCATCAGGAAATGTCTTGTTTTGGTCATCTTACTCTTTGATGTATTTCCCTCCAGCCACTTTACTAAACCATGTCAAACTGTGTCAAATTGGTCTCAAGATATTGATAATGTAGGCATAACATTATTGTGACTTTTCATCATGCAGATTGTTAATGGCGTGGCATCAAAGTTCATCAGCTCACCATGACCAATTAAACCCATTTTAACAGAGTTACCCTGAACGCAGCATGAGACCGCTTTCGGTTTGTTACGTCTCACACTTGGATGAATTTCTCCTCATTCACTTTGCTAAACCATGTCAAACTGTGTCACATGGGTCTCAATATATTGATAATGTAGGCATAACATTGCTGTGAGTTTTCATCATGCGGATTATTCATAGCTTTGCAGCAGACTTCTTCAACTCGCCATGACAAACGAAGCTGCATTTAACACAGCTGCAAGTGAACGCCTCATGAGACTCTGAAAGAAGTTACGTCGTCACAAGCTGCGGAGCTGTGTATCACGAAGAACCGGAGAACGGTTGGCGAGTCTGGATGAGAGGACGGCGGCGGAGTCACTGTGGACGTTGTTCGCTCAGCAGGTTAGAGTGTGGGACTCAAAGGTTTTTGTCCCCTCTCCCGTTGTGTCTTTTCCTGTGTGAACTCTGCCGCTCTCAACAGCAGCACTGGCTATGAGCTAGCTCCTGCTAGCTCAAACGAAGCATCTCTCAACTGCTACGTAAGTTAAACGGACACTTCTGACTGACTGTGATGATAAGCAAAAGAGACACTGTGGATGTGTGATGTGTTGTACTGCATTTGTTTGATCTGTTTACTAATACTAGCTCTAATAAATACTGTATAAATTATATTTTGCTCCTGAATTGAACTGTGTTAAAGGGGTTCACATGGAAAATATATGTTCAATTATGTAAAGGGTGATTTTTGTTACTATTATACTAATGGAGATTTAGCACTTGCTACACATTGTAAGAGCAGCTGTTCAAAGGAGCACTACGTCTTTTAAGGCTCTTTATTCAGAGTCACGGTGTTGATGTCCTGTCACGTGTTACAGTGAAAAATAACCGTGTCTCCCACCTTCAGTATTTAAATCGTTAATCTCAGACAGACTTCACTGAATTCTTTTGTTAAATATGAGTAAGTCATAGCCTTGTACCTTTACTAGAACAGACAGTGTCATACAGAGTTGTGGGCTTATATGCACTACCTATTTCCTAATCTGAAATGATTATGCTCTGATTAACTTTGAACTAATATTTTATTTTTACCATTTAAAAGTCTGTTAATTACTTAACCTGGCCCATGTATGACTTTACATATCTGTGTATTGGTTTGATGTTCCTCTAGAAGGTCCAACTTGACACACAACTTGAATCCAACCAGACTGAACACTGACTCCAGGTACAGACCTGATTTCATTACTTAAAAACAATCAAAGTATTGCACATAATACATAATGTATTAAATTATAATGCAATACTTTTAATGTGAAATAGCTCCATTAAAAACATTCATTGTCATGGTAGTGCACGTTTTAATCCAAAACCATATTCAAATACACAGTTGAATATCCACAGAAAATAAGATTACACACTTTGTTCATATGTAACTCTTCCTCTACAATAATGACGATCACTTTCATGTTTCCTATCATTTTATTAGGGACAGACGAGCCTGAAGGACACAGCTGTGATGACCATGTTCTGTCTCTTATGGCAAAGCAGAAATATAAAACACTGGGTTCTTATCTAAAGTGTTTCAAATCAGATCTCCACCATGTTGCTGCTGAGGACATCAGGTGCTGCAGTTCTTCATCTATGAAGAGAAAAAACGCACTGTTAAAGAATGTTTTGTGTTGTGTATAAAGCACAACAGATTTCAGATAGAACTGTTGTACTGTGGTCTTGGTTTATATCCTCATGGTGAAATGTACATATTTTAAGTCCCTTCTGATAAAAGTGCTGAAAGAAATACAACATTGTACAAATACATAAAATGTCTTTCTACCTCATCAGTACTATTCAAGGTGATAATCTCCCACAGACCTATTGATAACAGTCCAAATCAAGTCTTTCCACTTCTCTCAGTGTGAAAACATAATTCTATAATTAATTTGAGAACTGTTTACAACACTGATGTGTGGAGATTAAAATCATACCTAAACTGTCTAATTCACTGTAAAACTCCATGACATTCACAGGCCATCTGTAGTTAAGGGAGCAACGCATGGAGTGATGTGTAGATTACTAGTTTGATGATGCATGAGGAGAGGCGGTGGTCGAGTGGCAGAAACTTGGACTATGGGCAGAGAAGGTCTCTGGTTCGTCTTTGGTTCGACTCCATGGAGAGACAACAAAAGTCGAACCTGGATTGATCTGTCCAAAAATCCAATAGTCTCCCTACCCTCTCTAGTGCCCATGAGCAAGGCACCTCACTCCCCCAACATCTGCTCCCCCGAGCGCCGTACATGGTCGCTCACTGCTCTGTGTGTCCTGCACCAGATGGTTAAAAGCAGCGATTAAATTTCCCTACCTGCATGAGTGTGCCCTTGCATGTCTGTGCATGTGTTTGGGATGAATAAATGGATTTTAATCTTAATCAGTTGTCTTCCAGTTGACCAGCATGAAGCTGCAGATCTCCACCATGTTGCTGCTGGGGACATCAGGAGCTGCATTAATGAGGATCAGAAGCGTACTGTTATGAATGTTTTGTGTTGTTTATGAAGCACTACTTATTTCAGCTAGAACCGATGTACTAGGGTCTGGGTTTGTATCCTAATGGTTAAATGCACATACTTTAAATCGCTTTTGATAAAACGTGACAAAGAAATACAACATTGTACACATAGATAAAATGTCTTTCTACCTCATCTGTAATATTCAAGGTGATGATCTCCCACAGAGCTGTTGATAACAGTCCACATCAAGTCTCTCCACTTCCCTCAGTGTGAAAACATAATTATATAATTAATTGGAGAAGTGTTTACAACACTGATGTGTGGACATTATAATGTTATCACTACTGTCTAATTCACTCTACAACTCCATGACAGACTAAATAAACGATGTGAACATAGTAATGGCGGATATACCATCCTGTATCAGAATATTGGTGAAACAGTTACTATCACATGAAACGTACACGTGTAGCGTATTGATAGTAACTCATTAAAAAAAATAATGTCACAACCAAAACAAGACTGTCGAGTTATCTTGCTTCAATCTGTTCATTAGACGTGATAAATAAACGGTAACTTTTATAACAATTACATATTACAAAAAACTTGAGGCATGTAAGCATATGATGATAGATAAAGCAATAGGTTATGTTGGATAGTTTCAAGGTTACTTACCTCTAGTTCAGCACCAGCGGCTGGCCAGAAGAAGTGGAGCGATCTTCCTTGCCGCACAGGGCAAACGCAGGCAATGTGGAGACGAGCGCTTGGTCATCGAACGTTCTCTCTTCCCCGACCGCAACAGACTTGAAATTGCCTGTGCTCGGGCCCGTTAGTGCTACAACGTAGCCCTAGTTATTATTAGGGCCCGAGCACCGAATGGTGAGAGGCCCTATTGAATCTGTAAGGATTTTTATTATTATTATTATTATTATTATTTCCCTTTGGGGGGCTTTTTCAGGGTCTAGACATGCTCAAAAAGTTATGAAACTTTGCAGGAAATTCAGGGTCTGCGGATATTTTAGTATTCTGGAGTAATTGGAATTGGGCGTGGCAAAATGGCTCTACAGCGCCCCCTGGAACCAGCCCCTAGGTTTCCACATAACGGATTTTCATCAAAATCTGGATATAGGTGTATCGTGACCAGTCATGAAAAAAAGTCTCATGGAGCATTATGAAAAACGCAACAGGAAGTCCGCCATTTTGCTTTTAGTGGCCATTTTGGCAATATCCCACATTTTTACTTTTACGTACTTGTCCCAGGGCTTTCATCAGATCAACTTCAAATTCAGATGAGTGTCATCACAACAAGATGGAGATAAAAAGTGATTGAGGGATTTTTTTTTTATCACACCGTGTGACCGTGGCATGGCGTTAAAAATTGGTTACACGCCATCAAAACACGGGCATCTGTATCTCGGACATACATGTTCCAATCAAGTCCAAACTAGACATGTAAGACAAAAGTCCCCGCCTGATGACATCTATGCATAAATGATGACTTAAAACCGCAGCGCCCCCTGGTGGCAACAGGAAATGTCTTGTTTTTTGCTTGTCTTACACTTGGATGAATTTCTCCTCATCCACTGACCTCAACCATGTCAAACTGTATCAAATGGGTCCCAAGACATTGACAATGAAGACATAAGATTACCGTGACTTTTCGTCAAACGCCATATGAATGGCGTGGCATTAAAGTTCATCAACTCGCCGTGAAACACGAAATTGCTGTAACTTCAGTGTTCATGATTCTATCTCTCTCAAACTACATGTGTGTAACAACAGCCCCCCCCTGAAGATATTCATAGGTTTTAAGAAATGGGCGTGGCCAAAAAACTGACCAGCGCCCCCTATAGGGCAACCCCGGCACTACGATGGCCGACATTTATACAAATCTATCGGGACATGTGTCGTTTCATAACAAACAAAAAAATATCTTGGATAGGTATGCTTGACCAAACAGGGAGGCCGCCATTTTGGATTAAGTGGCCATTTTTTTTCCATATTCCACATTTTTACTTGATGCACTTGTCCCAGGGCTTTCATCAGATTAACTTCAAATTAAGATCAGTGCCATCACAACAAGATGGAGATAAAAAGTGATTAAGAGATTGACCTTTCCTCACACCGTGTGACCGTGGCGTGGCGTCTTGAGTTTGATTAAACGCCATCAAAACACGAGGTTCTGTATCTCGGACATACATTGTCCAATCGAGTCCAAACTAGACATGTAAGACAAGGGTGCCATCCTGATGACATCTACACAGAAATTATGACTTGAAATAACAGCGCCCCCTGGTGGCTACAGGAAGTGACATGTTTTATACTTTGATGAACTGCTCCTGGCTGATTTACAATATACAGCTCAAATCAGATCAGTCAAGTCATTAGATCATGGTCAGAATTGTGACGTTTCCTCAAACTGTGTAAACATTGATGTGCGGCGAAGGATTTTCCTTCGCCAAAGGACACGATGTTATCATAACTCCACTGTGCATTGTCCTATCACTACCAAACTTCTGTCACATGATAAGAGTACAAGCCTGAACAGCTCTATGTGTTAATATTTCCTCAGTGTCATAGCGCCACCTACTGATTCACCAGGAAACAGGAAGTACTTTGTTAATCCACTCTGCATTATCCAACCGGCTCCAAACTACTGACCTATGATCACAATACTGATCTGAACAGCTCCACATATAAATATTAGTTCAGGGTCATAGCGCCACCTACTGATCAGTGTGAAAATTAAGTTGTGTTAACATTGTCCAATTGACACAAAATTGCTCACGCTACATCAGAGCGCCTACATGAACAGATATATATGTCTGTGCGTAATAATAGTGATGGCGCCACCTACTGGCAAGCCTACTGCCGCAGAGCGCAAAACGCATGCAACACGGAGAAGTGCATGCTCGATCGATGATGTGCGCTTGGTCATCGATCGCTCTCTCCACCGACCGCAACAGGCTTCAACGTGCGGGTGCTCGGGCCCGCAAGTGCTACAACGTAGCCCTAGTTAGGGCCCGAGCACCGAATGGTGAGAGGCCCTATTGAATCTGTAAGGATTTTTATTATTAGGGCCCGAGCACCGAATGGTGAGAGGCCCTATTGAATCTGTAAGGATTTTTATTATTATTATTATTATTTCCCTTTGGGGGGCTTTTTCAGGGTCTAGACATGCTCAAAAAGTTATGAAACTTTGCAGGAAATTCAAGGTCTGCGGATATTTTAGTATTCTGGAGTAATTGGAATTGGGCGTGGCAAAATGGCTCTACAGCGCCCCCTGGAACCAGCCCCTAGGTTTCCACATAACGGATTTTCATCAAAATCTGGATATAGGTGTATCGTGACCAGTCATGAAAAAAAGTCTCATGGAGCATTATGAAAAACGCAACAGGAAGTCCGCCATTTTGCTTTTAGTGGCCATTTTGGCAATATCCCACATTTTTACTTTTACGTACTTGTCCCAGGGCTTTCATCAGATCAACTTCAAATTCAGATGAGTGTCATCACAACAAGATGGAGATAAAAAATGATTGAGGGATTTTTTTTTTATCACACCGTGTGACCGTGGCATGGCGTTAAAAATTGGTTACACGCCATCAAAACACGGGCATCTGTATCTCGGACATACATGTTCCAATCAAGTCCAAACTAGACATGTAAGACAATAGTCCCCGCCTGATGACATCTATGCATAAATGATGACTTAAAACTGCAGCGCCCCCTGGTGGCAACAGGAAATGTCTTGTTTTTTGCTTGTCTTACACTTGGATGAATTTCTCCTCATCCACTGACCTCAACCATGTCAAACTGTATCAAATGGGTCCCAAGACATTGACAATGAAGACATAAGATTACCGTGACTTTTCGTCAAACGCCATATGAATGGCGTGGCATTAAAGTTCATCAACTCGCCGTGAAACACGAAATTGCTGTAACTTCAGTGTTCATGATTCTATCTCTCTCAAACTACATGTGTGTAACAACAGCCCCCCCCTGAAGATATTCATATGGTTTTAAGAAATGGGCGTGGCAAAAAAACTGACCAGCGCCCCCTATAGGGCAACCCCGGCACTACGATGGCCGACATTTATACAAATCTATCGGGACATGTGTCGTTTCATAACAAACAAAAAAATATCTTGGATAGGTATGCTTGACCAAACAGGGAGGCCGCCATTTTGGATTAAGTGGCCATTTTTTTCCCATATTCCACATTTTTACTTGATGCACTTGTCCCAGGGCTTTCATCAGATTAACTTCAAATTAAGATCAGTGCCATCACAACAAGATGGAGATAAAAAGTGATTAAGAGATTGACCTTTCGTCACACCGTGTGACCGTGGCGTGGCGTCTTGAGTTTGATTAAACGCCATCAAAACACGAGGTTCTGTATCTCGGACATACATTGTCCAATCGAGTCCAAACTAGACATGTAAGACAAGGGTGCCATCCTGATGACATCTACACAGAAATTATGACTTGAAATTACAGCGCCCCCTGGTGGCTACAGGAAGTGACATGTTTTATACTTTGATGAACTGCTCCTGGCTGATTTACAATATACAGCTCAAATCAGATCAGTCAAGTCATTAGATCATGGTCAGAATTGTGACGTTTCCTCAAACCGTGTAAACATTGATGTGCGGCGAAGGATTTTCCTTCGCCAAAGGACACGATGTTATCATAACTCCACTGTGCATTGTCCTATCATTACAAAACTTCTGTCACATGGTCAGAGTCCAAGCCTGAACAGCTCTATGTGTCAATATTTCCTCAGTGTCATAGCGCCACCTACTGATTCGCCAGGAAACAGGAAGTACTTTGTTAATCCACTCTGCATTATCCAACCGGCTCCAAACTACTGACCTATGATCACAATCCTGAATAGAACAGCTCCATATATGAATATTAGTTCAGGATCATAGCGCCACCTATTGATCAGTGTGAAAATTAAGTTGCTGAAACATTGTCCAATTGACACAAAATTTCTCACGCTACATCAGAGCGCCTACTTGAACAGATCTATATGTCTGTGCGTAATAATAAATAAACATTGATGTTTGGCGAAGGATCATCCTTCGCCAAAGGACACGATGTTTTCATAATTACACTGTGCATTGTCCTATCACTACCAAACTTCTGTCACATGATAAGAGTACAAGCCTGAACAGCTCTATGTGTCAATATTTCCTCAGTGTCATAGCGCCACCTACTGATTCACCAGGAAACAGGAAGTACTTTGTTAATCCACTCTGCATTATCCAACCGGCTCCAAACTACTGACCTATGATCACAATACTGATCTGAACAGCTCCACATATAAATATTAGTTCAGGGTCATAGCGCCACCTACTGATCAGTGTGAAAATTAAGTTGTGTTAACATTGTCCAATTGACACAAAATTGCTCACGCTACATCAGAGCGCCTACATGAACAGATATATATGTCTGTGCGTAATAATAGTGATGGCGCCACCTACTGGCAAACCTACTGCCGCAGAGCGCAAAACTCATGCAACGTGGAGAAGTGCATGCTCGATCGATGATGTGCGCTTGGTCATCGATCGCTCTCTCCACCGACCGCAACAGGCTTCAACGTGCGGGTGCTCGGGCCCGCAAGTGCTACAACGTAGCCCTAGTTATTAGGGCCCGAGCACCGAATGGTGAGAGGCCCTATTGAATCTGTAAGGATTTTTATTATTATTATTATTATTATTATTATTATTATTATTATTTCCCTTTGGGGGGCTTTTTCAGGGTCTAGACATGCTCAAAAAGTTATGAAACTTTGCAGGAAATTCAAGGTCTGCGGATATTTTCGTATTCTGGAGTAATTGGAATTGGGCGTGGCAAAATGGCTCTACAGCGCCCCCTGGAACCAGCCCCTAGGTTTCCACATAACGGATTTTCATCAAAATCTGGATATAGGTGTATCGTGACCAGTCATGAAAAAAAGTCTCATGGAGCATTATGAAAAACGCAACAGGAAGTCCGCCATTTTGCTTTTAGTGGCCATTTTGGCAATATCCCACCTTTTTACTTTTACGTACTTGTCCCAGGGCTTTCATCAGATCAACTTCAAATTCAGATGAGTGTCATCACAACAAGATGGAGATAAAAAATGATTGAGGGATTTTTTTTTTATCACACCGTGTGACCGTGGCATGGCGTTAAAAATTGGTTACACGCCATCAAAACACGGGCATCTGTATCTCGGACATACATGTTCCAATCAAGTCCAAACTAGACATGTAAGACAATAGTCCCCGCCTGATGACATCTATGCATAAATGATGACTTAAAACCGCAGCGCCCCCTGGTGGCAACAGGAAATGTCTTGTTTTTTGCTTGTCTTACACTTGGATGAATTTCTCCTCATCCACTGACCTCAACCATGTCAAACTGTATCAAATGGGTCCCAAGACATTGACAATGAAGACATAAGATTACCGTGACTTTTCGTCAAACGCCATATGAATGGCGTGGCATTAAAGTTCATCAACTCGCCGTGAAACACGAAATTGCTGTAACTTCAGTGTTCATGATTCTATCTCTCTCAAACTACATGTGTGTAACAACAGCACCCCCCTGAAGATATTCATATGGTTTTAAGAAATGGGCGTGGCAAAAAAACTGACCAGCGCCCCCTATAGGGCAACCCCGGCACTACGATGGCCGACATTTATACAAATCTATCGGGACATGTGTCGTTTCATAACAAACAAAAAAATATCTTGGATAGGTATGCTTGACCAAACAGGGAGGCCGCCATTTTGGATTAAGTGGCCATTTTTTTTCAATATTCCACATTTTTACTTGATGCACTTGTCCCAGGGCTTTCATCAGATTAACTTCAAATTAAGATCAGTGCCATCACAACAAGATGGAGATAAAAAGTGATTAAGAGATTGACCTTTCGTCACACCGTGTGACCGTGGCGTGGCGTCTTGAGTTTGATTAAACGCCATCAAAACACGAGGTTCTGTATCTCGGACATACATTGTCCAATCGAGTCCAAACTAGACATGTAAGACAAGGGTGCCTTCCTGATGACATCTACACAGAAATTATGACTTGAAATCACAGCGCCCCCTGGTGGCAACATGAAGTGACATGTTTTATACTTTGATGAACTGCTCCTGGCTGATTTACAATATACAGCTCAAATCAGCTCAGTCAAGTCATTAGATCATGGTCAGAATTGTGACGTTTCCTCAAACCGTGTAAACATTGATGTGCGGCGAAGGATTTTCCTTCGCCAAAGGACACGATGTTATCATAACTCCACTGTGCATTGTCCTATCACTACAAAACTTCTGTCACATGGTCAGAGTCCAAGCCTGAACAGCTCTATGTGTCAATATTTCCTCAGTGTCATAGCGCCACCTACTGATTCGCCAGGAAACAGGAAGTACTTTGTTAATCCACTCTGCATTATCCAACCGGCTCCAAACTACTGACCTATGATCACAATACTGACCTGAACAGCTCCATATATGAATATTAGTTCAGGATCATAGCGCCACCTACTGATCAGTGTGAAAATTAAGTTGCGGAAACATTGTCCAATTGACACAAAATTTCTCACGCTACATCAGAGCGCCTACTTGAACAGATATATATGTCTGTGCGTAATAATAGTGATGGCGCCACCTACTGGCAAACCTACTGCCGCAGAGCGCAAAACGCATGCAACGTGGAGAAGTGCATGCTCGATCGATGATGTGCGCTTGGTCATCGATCGCTCTCTCCACCGACCGCAACAGGCTTCAATGTGCGGGTGCTCGGGCCCGCAAGTGCTACAACGTAGCCCTAGTTAGGGCCCGAGCACCGAATGGTGAGAGGCCCTATTGAATCTGTAAGGATTTTTATTATTATTATTATTATTTCCCTTTGGGGGGCTTTTTCAGGGTCTAGACATGCTCAAAAAGTTATGAAACTTTGCAGGAAATTCAAGGTCTGCGGATATTTTAGTATTCTGGAGTAATTGGAATTGGGCGTGGCAAAATGGCTCTACAGCGCCCCCTGGAACCAGCCCCTAGGTTTCCACATAACGGATTTTCATCAAAATCTGGATATAGGTGTATCGTGACCAGTCATGAAAAAAAGTCTCATGGAGCATTATGAAAAACGCAACAGGAAGTCCGCCATTTTGCTTTTAGTGGCCATTTTGGCAATATCCCACATTTTTACTTTTACGTACTTGTCCCAGGGCTTTCATCAGATCAACTTCAAATTCAGATGAGTGTCATCAGAACAAGATGGAGATAAAAAATGATTGAGGGATTTTTTTTTTATCACACCGTGTGACCGTGGCATGGCGTTAAAAATTGGTTACACGCCATCAAAACACGGGCATCTGTATCTCGGACATACATGTTCCAATCAAGTCCAAACTAGACATGTAAGACAATAGTCCCCGCCTGATGACATCTATGCATAAATGATGACTTAAAACCGCAGCGCCCCCTGGTGGCAACAGGAAATGTCTTGTTTTTTGCTTGTCTTACACTTGGATGAATTTCTCCTCATCCACTGAACTCAACCATGTCAAACTGTATCAAATGGGTCCCAAGACATTGACAATGAAGACATAAGATTACCGTGACTTTTCGTCAAACGCCATATGAATGGCGTGGCATTAAAGTTCATCAACTCGCCGTGAAACACGAAATTGCTGTAACTTCAGTGTTCATGATTCTATCTCTCTCAAACTACATGTGTGTAACAACAGCCCCCCCCTGAAGATATTCATATGGTTTTAAGAAATGGGCGTGGCAAAAAAACTGACCAGCGCCCCCTATAGGGCAACCCCGGCACTTCGATGGCCGACATTTATACAAATCTATCGGGACATGTGTCGTTTCATAACAAACAAAAAAATATCTTGGATAGGTATGCTTGACCAAACAGGGAGGCCGCCATTTTGGATTAAGTGGCCATTTTTTTTCCATATTCCACAATTTTACTTGATGCACTTGTCCCAGGGCTTTCATCAGATTAACTTCAAATTAAGATCAGTGCCATCACAACAAGATGGAGATAAAAAGTGATTAAGAGATTGACCTTTCGTCACACCGTGTGACCGTGGCGTGGCGTCTTGAGTTTGATTAAACGCCATCAAAACACGAGGTTCTGTATCTCGGACATACATTGTCCAATCGAGTCCAAACTAGACATGTAAGACAAGGGTGCCATCCTGATGACATCTACACAGAAATTATGACTTGAAATTACAGCGCCCCCTGGTGGCTACAGGAAGTGACATGTTTTATACTTTGATGAACTGCTCCTGGCTGATTTACAATATACAGCTCAAATCAGATCAGTCAAGTCATTAGATCATGGTCAGAATTGTGACGTTTCCTCAAACCGTGTAAACATTGATGTGCGGCGAAGGATTTTCCTTCGCCAAAGGACACGATGTTATCATAACTCCACTGTGCATTGTCCTATCACTACAAAACTTCTGTCACATGGTCAGAGTCCAAGCCTGAACAGCTCTATGTGTCAATATTTCCTCAGTGTCATAGCGCCACCTACTGATTCACCAGGAAACAGGAAGTACTTTGTTAATCCACTCTGCATTATCCAACCGGCTCCAAACTACTGACCTATGATCACAATACTGATCTGAACAGCTCCACATATAAATATTAGTTCAGGGTCATAGCGCCACCTACTGATCAGTGTGAAAATTAAGTTGTGTTAACATTGTCCAATTGACACAAAATTGCTCACGCTACATCAGAGCGCCTACATGAACAGACATATATGTCTGTGCGTAATAATAGTGATGGCGCCACCTACTGGCAAACCTACTGCCGCAGAGCGCAAAACGCATGCAACGTGGAGAAGTGCATGCTCGATCGATGATGTGCGCTTGGTCATCGATCGCTCTCTCCACCGACCGCAACAGGCTTCAACGTGCGGGTGCTCGGGCCCGCAAGTGCTACAACGTAGCCCTAGTTATTATTATTTCCCTTTGGGGGGCTTTTTCAGGGTCTAGACATGCTCAAAAAGTTATGAAACTTTGCAGGAAATTCAAGGTCTGCGGATATTTTAGTATTCTGGAGTAATTGGAATTGGGCGTGGCAAAATGGCTCTACAGCGCCCCCTGGAACCAGCCCCTAGGTTTCCACATAACGGATTTTCATCAAAATCTGGATATAGGTGTATCGTGACCAGTCATGAAAAAAAGTCTCATGGAGCATTATGAAAAACGCAACAGGAAGTCCGCCATTTTGCTTTTAGTGGCCATTTTGGCAATATCCCACATTTTTACTTTTACGTACTTGTCCCAGGGCTTTCATCAGATCAACTTCAAATTCAGATGAGTGTCATCACAACAAGATGGAGATAAAAAATGATTGAGGGATTTTTTTTTTATCACACCGTGTGACCGTGGCATGGCGTTAAAAATTGGTTACACGCCATCAAAACACGGGCATCTGTATCTCGGACATACATGTTCCAATCAAGTCCAAACTAGACATGTAAGACAATAGTCCCCGCCTGATGACATCTATGCATAAATGATGACTTAAAACCGCAGCGCCCCCTGGTGGCAACAGGAAATGTCTTGTTTTTTGCTTGTCTTACACTTGGATGAATTTCTCCTCATCCACTGACCTCAACCATGTCAAACTGTATCAAATGGGTCCCAAGACATTGACAATGAAGACATAAGATTACCGTGACTTTTCGTCAAACGCCATATGAATGGCGTGGCATTAAAGTTCATCAACTCGCCGTGAAACACGAAATTGCTGTAACTTCAGTGTTCATGATTCTATCTCTCTCAAACTACATGTGTGTAACAACAGCCCCCCCCTGAAGATATTCATATGGTTTTAAGAAATGGGCGTGGCAAAAAAACTGACCAGCGCCCCCTATAGGGCAACCCCGGCACTACGATGGCCGACATTTATACAAATCTATCGGGACATGTGTCGTTTCATAACAAACAAAAAAATATCTTGGATAGGTATGCTTGACCAAACAGGGAGGCCGCCATTTTGGATTAAGTGGCCATTTTTTTTCCATATTCCACATTTTTACTTGATGCACTTGTCCCAGGGCTTTCATCAGATTAACTTCAAATTAAGATCAGTGCCATCACAACAAGATGGAGATAAAAAGTGATTAAGAGATTGACCTTTCGTCACACCGTGTGACCGTGGCGTGGCGTCTTGAGTTTGATTAAACGCCATCAAAACACGAGGTTCTGTATCTCGGACATACATTGTCCAATCGAGTCCAAACTAGACATGTAAGACAAGGGTGCCATCCTGATGACATCTACACAGAAATTATGACTTGAAATTACAGCGCCCCCTGGTGGCTACAGGAAGTGACATGTTTTATACTTTGATGAACTGCTCCTGGCTGATTTACAATATACAGCTCAAATCAGATCAGTCAAGTCATTAGATCATGGTCAGAATTGTGACGTTTCCTCAAACCGTGTAAACATTGATGTGCAGCGAAGGATTTTCCTTCGCCAAAGGACACGATGTTATCATAACTCCACTGTGCATTGTCCTATCACTACAAAACTTCTGTCACATGGTCAGAGTCCAAGCCTGAACAGCTCTATGTGTCAATATTTCCTCAGTGTCATAGCGCCACCTACTGATTCGCCAGGAAACAGGAAGTACTTTGTTAATCCACTCTGCATTATCCAACAGGCTCCAAACTACTGACCTATGATCACAATCCTGAATAGAACAGCTCCATATATGAATATTAGTTCAGGATCATAGCGCCACCTATTGATCAGTGTGAAAATTAAGTTGCGGAAACATTGTCCAATTGACACAAAATTGCTCACGCTACATCAGAGCGCCTACATGAACAGATATATGTGTCTGTGCGTAATAATAGTGATGGCGCCACCTACTGGCAAACCTACTGCCGCAGAGCGCAAAACGCATACAACGTGGAGAAGTGCATGCTCGATCGATGATGTGCGCTTGGTCATCGATCGCTCTCTCCACCGACCGCAACAGGCTTCAACGTGCGGGTGCTCGGGCCCGCAAGTGCTACAACGTAGCCCTAGTTATTATTATTATTTCCCTTTGGGGGGCTTTTTCAGGGTCTAGACATGCTCAAAAAGTTATGAAACTTTGCAGGAAATTCAAGGTCTGCGGATATTTTAGTATTCTGGAGTAATTGGAATTGGGCGTGGCAAAATGGCTCTACAGCGCCCCCTGGAACCAGCCCCTAGGTTTCCACATAACGGATTTTCATCAAAATCTGGATATAGGTGTATCGTGACCAGTCATGAAAAAAAGTCTCATGGAGCATTATGAAAAACGCAACAGGAAGTCCGCCATTTTGCTTTTAGTGGCCATTTTGGCAATATCCCACATTTTTACTTTTACGTACTTGTCCCAGGGCTTTCATCAGATCAACTTCAAATTCAGATGAGTGTCATCACAACAAGATGGAGATAAAAAATGATTGAGGGATTTTTTTTTTATCACACCGTGTGACCGTGGCATGGCGTTAAAAATTGGTTACACGCCATCAAAACACGGGCATCTGTATCTCGGACATTCATGTTCCAATCAAGTCCAAACTAGACATGTAAGACAATAGTCCCCGCCTGATGACATCTATGCATAAATGATGACTTAAAACTGCAGCGCCTCCTGGTGGCAACAGGAAATGTCTTGTTTTTTGCTTGTCTTACACTTGGATGAATTTCTCCTCATCCACTGACCTCAACCATGTCAAACTGTATCAAATGGGTCCCAAGACATTGACAATGAAGACATAAGATTACCGTGACTTTTCGTCAAACGCCATATGAATGGCGTGGCATTAAAGTTCATCAACTCGCCGTGAAACACGAAATTGCTGTAACTTCAGTGTTCATGATTCTATCTCTCTCAAACTACATGTGTGTAACAACAGCCCCCCCCTGAAGATATTCATATGGTTTTAAGAAATGGGCGTGGCAAAAAAACTGACCAGCGCCCCCTATAGGGCAACCCCGGCACTACGATGGCCGACATTTATACAAATCTATGTGGACATGTGTCGTTTCATAACAAACAAAAAAATATCTTGGATAGGTATGCTTGACCAAACAGGGAGGCCGCCATTTTGGATTAAGTGGCCATTTTTTTTCCATATTCCACATTTTTACTTGATGCACTTGTCCCAGGGCTTTCATCAGATTAACTTCAAATTAAGATCAGTGCCATCACAACAAGATGGAGATAAAAAGTGATTAAGAGATTGACCTTTCGTCACACCGTGTGACCGTGGCGTGGCGTCTTGAGTTTGATTAAACGCCATCAAAACACGAGGTTCTGTATCTCGGACATACATTGTCCAATCGAGTCCAAACTAGACATGTAAGACAAGGGTGCCATCCTGATGACTTCTACACAGAAATTATGACTTGAAATCACAGCGCCCCCTGGTGGCAACATGAAGTGACATGTTTTATACTTTGATGAACTGCTCCTGGCTGATTTACAATATACAGCTCAAATCAGCTCAGTCAAGTCATTAGATCATGGTCAGAATTGTGACGTTTCCTCAAACCGTGTAAACATTGATGTGCGGCGAAGGATTTTCCTTCGCCAAAGGACACGATGTTATCATAACTCCACTGTGCATTGTCCTATCACTACAAAACTTCTGTCACATGGTCAGAGTCCAAGCCTGAACAGCTCTATGTGTCAATATTTCCTCAGTGTCATAGCGCCACCTACTGATTCGCCAGGAAACAGGAAGTACTTTGTTAATCCACTCTGCATTATCCAACCGGCTCCAAACTACTGACCTATGATCACAATCCTGAATAGAACAGCTCCATATATGAATATTAGTTCAGGATCATAGCGCCACCTATTGATCAGTGTGAAAATTAAGTTGCGGAAACATTGTCCAATTGACACAAAATTTCTCACGCTACATCAGAGCGCCTACTTGAACAGATCTATATGTCTGTGCGTAATAATAGTGATGGCGCCACCTACTGGCAAACCTACTGCCGCAGAGCGCAAAACGCATGCAACGTGGAGAAGTGCATGCTCGATCGATGATGTGCGCTTGGTCATCGATCGCTCTCTCCACCGACCGCAACAGGCTTCAACGTGCGGGTGCTCGGGCCCGCCAGTGCTACAACGTAGCCCTAGTTATTATTATTTCCCTTTGGGGGGCTTTTTCAGGGTCTAGACATGCTCAAAAAGTTGTGAAAGTTTGCAGGAAATTCAAGGTCTGCGGATATTTTAGTATTCTGGAGAAATTTGAATTGGGCGTGGCAAAATGGCTCAACAGCGCACCCTGGAACCAGCCCCTAGGTTTCCCCTTCTTCGATCTTCACCAAAATCGGGACATAGGTGTATCGTGACCAGTCATGAAAAAAAGTCTCAAGGAGCATTCTGAAAAAAACAACAGGAAGTCTGCCACTTTGAATTTAGTGTCCATTTTAGCCATATTCCACTTTTTTTGTTTTATGTACTCGTCGTAGAGCTTTCATCTGATCAACTTCAAATTCAGATGAGTTACATCACAACAACATTGAGAAAAAAAATGATCAAGGGAATTTTTTTTCGTCACACCGTGTGACCGTGGCGTGGCGTCAAAGTTTGATTAAACGCCATCAAAACACGAGCATCTGTAACTCGAACATACATGGTCCAATCGAGTCCAAACTAGACATGTAAGACAAGAGTCCTGGCCTGATGACATCTATGCAGACATCATGACTTGAAATCACAGCGCCCCCTGGTGGCAACAAGAAATGTATTTTTTTTCGCATGTCTTACAGTTGGATGTATTTCTCCTCATCCATTGACCTCAACCATGTCAAACTGTATCAAATGGGTCTCAAGACATTGATAATGAAGGCATAAGATAACTGTTACTTTTCGTCAAACGCCATATTAATGGCGTGGCATCAAAGTTCATCAACTCGCCGTGAAACACGAAACTGCTGTAACTTCAGTGTTAATGGTTCTATCTCACTCAAACTACATGTGTGTAGCAAAATCCCCCCCCCCCGAAGATATTCAAATGGTTTTAAGGAATGGGCCTGGCAAAACAGCTGACTAGCGCACCCTAATGGGCAGCCCCGGCACTACGATTGGCCGACATGTACAAAAATCGTTTTGGGCATGTGTCTTTTCATAACAAACAAATAAGTCTCTTGGATAGATATGCTAGACCAAACAGGAAGCCCGCCATTTTGAATTTAGTGGCCATTTTAGCCATATTCCACATTTTTTCTTTGATGTACTTGTCGTAGAGCTTTCATCTGATCAACTTCAAATTCAAATTTTTTTTCCATCACACCGTGTGACCGTGGCGTGGCGTCAAAGTTTGATTAAACGCCATCAAAACACGAGCATCTGTATCTCGAACATACATGGTCCAATCGAGTCCAAACTAGACATGTAAGACAAGAGTCCCGGCCTGATGACAGCTACACAGAAATCATGATTTGAAATCACAGCGCCCCCTGGTGGCTACAGGAAGTGACATGTTTTATATTTTGATGAACTGCTCCTGGCTGCTTTACAATATACAGCTCAAATTACCTCAGTCAAGTCATTGGATCAAGGTCAGAATTGTGACATTTCCTCAAACCATGTAAACATTGATGTTTGGCGAAGGATCATCCTTCGCCAGACGAGGCGATGTTTTCATAAGTCCACTGTGCATTGTCCTATTACTACCACTCTTCTGTCACATGATAATAGTACAAGCCTGAACAGCTCTGTGTGTCAATATTTCCTCAGTGTAATAGCGCCACCTACTGATTCGCCAGGAAACAGGAAGTACTTTGTTAATCCACTCTGCATTATCTCAACCGGCTCCAAACTACTGACCTATAATCACAATACTGATCTGAACAGCTCCACATATAAATATTAGTTCAGGGTCATAGTGCCACCTACTAATCAGTGTGAAAATTACGTTGTGGTAAAATTGTCCAATTGACACAAAATTGCTCACGCTATATCAGAGCGGCTACTTGAACAGATGTCTATGTCTGTGTGTAATAATAGTGATGGCGCCACCTACTGGCAAACCTACTGCCGCCCATCGCAAAATGGATGCAACGCGGAGACATGCGCTTAGTCATCGATCGCTCTCTCCACCGACCGCAACAGGCTTCAACGTGCGGGTGCTCGGGCCCGCCAGTGCTACAACGTAGCCCTAGTACAATTTGTAATTATAATGTCTAAAAGATGGGGCACCACCCTGGTATCAGGGACGAACCATCAAATGTAAAGATCAGTCTCATTTAGATCTAGTTCAATCAGAAATCTCAATATTTACTATTAAAGATTATATAATGAACAGTGAAGGTTATGGAGTTCTTGACAGTGTAGAGGTTGGCAAAATTCACTTATGCAACATTAATGAAAGAACATTTGTGAAAGAAAAACATTTATTATGAATATAATAAAGTATAAAAACACAAATTACTAACACCGTGCTAACTAAACAAAGATGTGTATGTGAGTGTTAATCGGATGTAAATCAGAGTGCTCCCAAGATGGTGGCTGGCCAAAAGGGTAGCACCTTCCGGTTTGGTTCTAAAATGGTCGCTGGTCAACCTAAGGAAACAGTCCCCCTCCTTTTGAAGTGGTTTTACGACAGGTTTTAATTAGGTGAAGAAATATGCATTATGCATATGCATTCCAGGTTAGACAAAGAATTGTAATAGAAATGTCATAACAAGGACACAGCAATACAATTATCTTTCTGGAGTTTAATTCAACATCTGTGGATGTGGCTCAATGGTTAAATCACAGTGACAGATTTTCACACAATGGCCCGAGCCATGGACAATCCATACATTGATTGATACTAGACAAGTTCCTCCTTTCCCAGGAGCAGAAGGTTATCCAATCAGCTCCCTGGATGTCCTGATCAGACATTCGGTCTCTATCTATGTCCAAGGGGTCTTCTTTGAAGTCAACAAGACAATGACCTATGGATTCTGCTCAGACGCTTTGAGAGACTCCTGGTGTGAAAACATCTTTCTCAGAGATCCCTTGTCTGGCAGCTCACACCTAAAGGCCATCTGCTCCATCTCCTTGAATGGCCCCCGCTGTGAAACATTTGATTAGAGACACCTAGGAGTCTAGAAGCAATACACATCTAAGTTCTATGATAATTACTCTGTTCACTTAAAGTTAAGTGAACAGAAAACACATCTGTTCATACATTCATCTACATATATGTCATTTATTTTATTAAACATATCTAGATACAGAAATTCGCATTACACAGTGTAGAATGAAATGCAAAGAAAAAGTCTGAAGAGCCTAGCAAAGTAACATTACTTTTGAATAACTAGTAACCAAAGTATCACAACACAAATCAAACTTATAAACACCACATAAAATCAAATAAACAGTTTTGATTAGCCTAGTATAATTGTTAAACCCAGTTATGTTACCCATCCGAGAAAAAGGAGGAAAGGAAGTTGCCGTTCAGTTCGCAGTTCTGTGAAGTCTTCTGACTGGTCGTAAGGTTTCTGCCTTTGCGGTTCTGTTGAGCTGTGGGGCTCAGTGGCTGGTTGAAGTTCTCTTGCAGGACATCGAGTCGCTACTAGGAGTTTGGTAGAGCTTGATTTGAGAGGAGGTTTCCTTGATGAGATGAGCTGGAAGCTGCACCTTTGCGCTCCTCTAGTAGAGTTGGAATGCGAAGAGAAGATTTGAGCTGGAGCAGCCAGGCTTCCCCCTCAGCAATGCAGGAGAAGAGGCTGGCAGCCTTGCTCCTTGGAAAGATTGTAGAAAAGAGATAGAAGAACTGGGAGAACAAAAAAGAGACAGAAAAACGCACAGAAAGGAAGACTCCTTCTGATGCATGATCATTTTGATGTATTCCTGGTCTTTCTATGGGGTTTTTCACTTTTGCATCTTTCATCATAGTTGTCATGTGATTTTTGAGGTGGAACCATTTTTTGGATTGAAACCGACCTGTTTCTTCAAAATGGCAACAGATCAAATATATTTATCACTGTCTTTTAAGTATTCATCCACTTTAAAATACTTCCTGAAAGTTTCATCCAGAAAGCTGATAATTTCCTGTAATGTGCAAAGAGAAGTGTTTCTACCAGTGGTTCCAGCAGTGGATCCACTGACTGACTGCGAGTCGTCCTACATTTCTTCACATGAACCTGACTGTTTGACAGACACTGCCCATCATTGGTGTGATCTCTGACTGCAGCATCTGAGGGAGCTGCTTTCTCAACATGGTCTTCTGTCTGTAAATGTGCAGCAAAGTAGACAGATAGATAGATAGATAGATAGATAGATAGATAGATAGATAGATAGATAGATAGATAGATAGATAGATAGATAGATAGATAGATAGATAGATAGATAGATAGATAGATAGATAGATAGATAGATAGATAGATAGACAAATATTATTTTAGCAAGATATTCTCTACAGTAAAAACTTCATAGTAGTCCTGCTCCTCCGTCAACTGGGGGCAGTATCTCTCCATGCCTCCAAAGTTCAACAGTTACAAACAGATAGAAAAAAAAGCTCATATACTATTAGTAACTTACAGGTTATTTTGAATGTCAGTACTATGCAGTAATTATTTATAATTTTAAATATAAATAATAGTATTTATTGTAATAATCATTTAATATTTTCCTGGATTTTCCATTAGTATAACATATTGTTGAATTCCTCTTACAAATAATACATGTTTCGAAACTCCTGCGAGGAATGCAAAATTTTATTTCATGCAAGTGATTAGAATATGACTGTGGAGTCAGTGTGCTGAATTAATTATCGTTCAGCTTATTTCATCAACAGTTTATATTTCTGCCACCAGGAATCAGTGTTGTCCACTGTTTGTATGCACTGGTCCTCCCCCCCCCCATGCAGATGTGACTGCTTGAATATGACTGGCTTCAGCTACAGTTTGAATGAAAACAGTTGCTTTAGTTTTGCTCCCCCCACTTCTGCACTGTACGTACATATTCCGCATGTTTGTGTGTGTTTTCCTTTTCTTCACTTTTCTCCTTTTCTTCACTTTTCTCAAACGCTGAATACATTATCAAATGGGAGCCACAGCCTGATGTGCACATATAGATCTTCGAAAATATGTTTTTTAAATATGTGTTGATGAAAATGTCTCGTTTATAGTGTACTCAGTAATGAGGAGATGTGATTATGTTTGTCTGCATGGATAGACGGATGAAAAGATTTGGTAAATATTATTTGATAAAACTTTGATTCAACACAATGGCACATGGGTTTCTTCAATCTTAAAGCCTAGGGTGGATGCATATTCATGACTGTCACTAGCTTAAGAACAGAGCTAATGTAGAAAACATGGTGTGCTGAGGGACTCCAACTTGCTCCACTATAATCAGGACAGATGCAATGAGCATGAGATCACAACAAATCATGTGTGTGTGTGCTTGCTTAATTATCCATTGATTCAAGCAAGGACTATGTTTGAGAGTTAGAGATGGAAAATTCACCATAACTACATAACTCTTTCTTACATAATCTTGTTTTCCTTCTGCCATTGATGCCTTTTTTCCTTGTCCCCCCCATAGCTGATTTATATCCCCTCACTTAATTACCATCAATTGTAAACCAGTCTCATGATAAGTTTATATCTGTTATATAAATGTATTATTATTGTAAAGGTCCAAAGAAGGTTGGGGGTTTGATACCGGGAATCCAATCTGCGTGCTAAAATGTCCTTGGGTACCACACTGTACCCCAACTTGCTGCTGTGTGAGAAAGTGTGGCACATAGATACAGTGTTTGATATGTGTGAGAAGGGCTGAAGGTCAAAACTGTTCTGTACTGTGCTTTGAGTGGTCATCCAGACTAGAGAAGCTGCTTTATGAACACAGACCATTTATTCAGGATTCTCTACTTCTATCCAATGTCTCCATATTACAGTAAACAGCTTCCCCTGCTGGACAGTTTGAATCCTTACACTTGATGTAAAATCTCAGACATATTGTTCAGACCAGTGAACAGTGACTTATGTGGGTCAGAACCCTGCAGAGTTTAGTAGGTGGGACATCACACTGCACATGTGATGCAGGTGTGTGAAATAACAAAAGAAGGAAACATGTATGTGAACAGTGTTCATTAAAAACAATGAGATATTACTGAACAAGACTGATATTAATATAACATGTTAAAGTATGAAGACTAACCTAACTATTCTTTATTCATCTTATTAGTGTTGAAGCCTTAATATTAGTCTGCTGTTCTTGTCGCACACGCACCTGCCAGTCAAAATAATGCACTAGCCTTCCCAAGAGAGACTTGCACAGTGTCTGTATTTTGCTGGTTTGACTCCATGAGAGGTAGCGTGGGGATTTGAAATTTTAGCTTCTCTGTGTGTGTCTGTGAAGACGTTTATGGAACTGATCTCTAAACAAATGGAAGGAGGGTGGGGGCAGGAGCAGTTTTTGACAAAAATATGGCCTTCACACAAATGATTTATAGTAACCTTTGCTGCTTAGTGTTAATCTTGAAGTTAGCTTGTATGTGTGCGTCACAACGCTGGTTAGTCTCACACCTGTCTTGATAAAAGGTCTGATAAAAGATGCTGTCTGATGTGAGACTGTGAATTTGTGGCATACAATGTACTTTACCTTTTTTTTTTTAAATTAAAGCATATCTCCTTTAGCTTTTTTCAACATCACACAGAGTCAAACAGCTGCCCCAGGTTCTGGGGAACAGACATAGTGGCATTGTGTTGGTTTAGAGCAGGGGTCTCAAACTCGCGGCCCGCGGGCCAATTGCGGCCCTCTGGACGATATTTTGTGGCCCCCATCTTAATATGAAAGTTTAATGTTAGTGCGGCCCGCGAGTTTTATATTGTAGCACCCCCGCTGTTAGCTTCTGTGTGGGACAATGTTATGATGTTCTGGTTTCCTACTGTGTGCCTGTCCAGTGAGTGCAGCATGCATGTGAGTGACATGGGGGGCGGGGTCGTGTGTGTGTGTGTGTGTGAGAGTGAGTGCGAGAGAGAGCCGGGAGAGAAAAGAGTGGCTTTGGATGTGCGGAGAGCAGGAGGGTGAAATTCATATTTTTCCGCCCTCTTTCACTCAGGTCATGATGCATCCAGTGTTTCATTTTTAAATCACAAGGTGCCGGAACGCGAAGTACATATGACAGCGCAGGTACGACGAGCACAGGTCCCGGAAGGCACATAAAACGACGCATAAGACAGCACACACATGCCACTTACAATGCAGTGGGACTTATTTAGGCTCTACTGCAGTGACGTATCAGTCTTTGTGTCAGTCAGACCCGGCGCCAGAGCAAATCTATACAGGGGGCACGTCGATTTTGTGGGAGGGCCCGCATCAATATTATGACAGACAGGTGTAGCCTACAAAAAACTCAATTGCGACAGTCCACAGCAGCATACATGGCCAACAGCATTGACGCACGCCGCTGGCAAATAATACACATTAACACACACAAACAGCCAAATATAAATCACATTTGCATTGTGTGCGCAAATAAACAAACATACAAAACATTCGCAACATTGAATCATGTGCTCGGCAAAAACATTGTCGCATGTGAACAGACTTCGTCTCTTTTCACCAGAATTTGTAGGAAATGAGCGACAAAAACCAAAACAATTACCAAAACAAGTTGTGTTTATTTTAATTTTTTTATCGGTTCACTGTCTGTGCTCTCGGGAGCGGCCGGGGCATGCGTGTGTGCAATGGGAGAGAGAACGTTGAACTTTGTGTGGAGAGGAAAAAGGATGCACGGGAAACCCTGTTCAGTTCTGAAAGTGGTCCTGTAAAGGAAACAAATAAAAAAAATAAGTTGACGAGGCAAAAATAATTTTTTATGAGCTGGGAGATTTTTTTTGATTTTATTAGATTTTATTTTGAGAGAGAACGCTGTGAGCAGGGGAGAAAAAAAGCTGATCGTCATCTTGTCCACTGCCTATGTTAAACACTGGTTAACTGTTTTAGACTAACTGTTCTCTTTTTAAAATCGTTACAATTTAATATGAGTAGTCTTATGAAACGGAGAATACCGGTACTTTCCACCATCCTCTGTTTGGATGAGGAGTTATCGCGGCTCCTGCAAACACACACGGAGCAAGTAGGCCTAGCAGGCTGATGCACATGAAATGAGATAAAAAATAAAGCGAATCAACAGTGTTTGCCTATCTGCTCCCACAATAGGGCTCTCCTCCTGCAACAACCCCATTCTCTGCAACACTGATTGAACAGCGTGACATGTAATCATAATGAAAATAGTTAACTCACCGATTGATGCTAGTAAAGCTGGAGACGCCTTTTCCCTGTGGAATGGAACCTCCTTAGCAAACGGTCCTTCCACTGCTCCATGCATTTTCGAGTCAAGTCCTTCTCAAAACTGAGCTGGATGAGGTGGGCCTTCCGTGGATGCAGCATACTCTGCCTGTGATCACTGAAGATGTTCTTCAAAGAGGAAAATTAGTTTTCGCATGTGGCAGTGGAGGCTCCGAATGTTAATGCAGACTTAAATGCCACCATGACACTGGGCATTGCTTCCAGGGTCTTGTGGAAAGTGGTGAAAAGTGTTTTCACAGTCCAGTTTTCATCCTCTGCGCGCGTGGAGCCTTCCATTTGGGTGCGAAGGAACTGTCGAGCTACCACAAACTCCGCATCGATAAGTTTTGTGCCAGTCAAATCTAAGAGGGGCCTCACTTTTTCTGCTTCCAAAAAAGTGTCACTCTCTGGGTCAAGTGAAGCAAGTGATTCTATCAGCGCGCTGTTGCGCTCTCCAAAGCGCCGTGCCATCTCTCCGCACACTGCATCTATACATCCATAATACAGTCTGAGTCGCTGTTGTTTTGCTGTGTTTTCCTGGTCAATTCGTGCACCCACAGACTGCTCAACAACGAAATCTTGTAGACGTGTGTTGGTTTCTGTGCGTCTCCTCTTGCTTTGTGGGTTATCCTCTGGCTCTGCACACTGATCCCATAACATACTGAACTCGGTTTCGGTGCGGAGGCCCTCGATACACTTTGTAGCGGCGTTCACCAGTTGGACAGCTGTGTGAAGATCCATATCTTTTGACTGGAGCAGTCTATTTGGTGCTTCAAACAGGGTCAGAATCTTGCTCATCAGAAGCGCAATAAATCTGAAACTGGGTTTGGAAATTGCGCGCAGCAGTCCCACTGCTACCACTCTCACATCGGCTGGGAACAAGTGTGTGTCGAGTTCTGTTAGCAGCTGGGAAATGTTTTCATGTGCTTTGCTTATCACCTGCACTGTGGCCAAATGACCCGTCCAGCGTTGGTCAAGCAGACGTTTTAGCGTCTCCCCTTTATAATGAACAGCGACTGTGGGTCTTCTTATGAACTTGTACAACAGGTTACACACACTGAAGAAATCTATGACCGGCTGCTCTGCGGACATTGCCTGCACCACCACCAAATGGAGCTGATGATTGAAGCAGTGGACATAGGGGATTTCTCTCTTGAGTTCCTCTTGAAGGAGTTTCTGTACTCCACCATGTTTTCCCAACATCACGGAGGCCCCGTCGTACACTTGGCTAAGTATTTTGTCGGTGCTCAATCCAGCCTTAGTGAGTTCGGAAATAACGGTCTGTGTCAGAGTCTTAGCATCCCCCTCCTCTGCCGTGGCTATTGTCAAAAGCCGCTCTCTTATTTCACTGGTGTGTGCGTCAATAAACCGAAGAACAATTGAGATATTTTCCCGGCCGGTAGGATCCCTTGTTCCATCAACTTTGATCGAATAAAACTCATCCCCCACCTCTTCAACAATATGCTCCGTCACTAAGGTGCTCATCAATTCTATTATTTCGTTCTGTATGTCCTGTATGTGTAGGTGGCCGTGCGGGGAATAGTTTCCATTATTTTGGCCAACTCTGCGTCTTTCTGCAAGGTATACAGAAACAGTGACAGGAACAGCCCACTGCCTGACTCTGACATGCTTTCGACTGAATCGTGGTCCCCTCTGAAAGGGAGTTGGTTGACAGCTAAAAATGCTATCATGTCGACAATAGTAGACACGTAGTATCGGTTCCGAGCAAGCTGATCTGTGTGCACCAGCGTACTTATTTTCTGACCTCTTGCTTCTCGCATCTGTCTCTCCCTCCACAAAGTCTCGCATGAGATGTGTTCTTTTGATGCGGCATGCCTGAGCAGTCCTTTATCAGTCTCTAAAGCGTGTTTCCAGTCACAAAAACCTTTAACGGTGAAAGCTGCATCACATGACGTACTAAATTTTCTGCATGGGAAACAAAAGGCTGCATCCGCTTTCACTGAATACTCTAGCCATGGTATGTTGTGATACCACGCACTGGAAAAATTGCGCTTCTTCCCAGAAAGCAATCTGGCTGGAAACGTATCCAGTTTCACCTGGTTGGGTTAACTCGTGCCAAGATCGTCCGGGGCTGATGCTCTTAGAGCGTGTGTAGCTGGCCCTATTGCAGCAGCAGTACCGGCTGTTGAGCCGGACCCCCGTGATGGAGGCGAGTTGGAGGCGGAGTTTGAGGCGGAGGCTGCTCGTAGTAGCAGGTGTGGTGACAGCGGCGATGGGACAGGTAAAGAAGAGCTGGATGCTGGTGGAGGCGAGGAGCAGGCGGAAGGTGTTGGCAGGTCGGAGTCAGAGGTAAAAGGCAAGGTCTCGGAGGAGAGGGCTAGTGGCGGCTGCGTTGTTATAGCTAGCGGTGGGAACTCAAATCCAGCTCCAGCAAGAGGCTCAGCCCGGTCAGGGTTTAAGCTAACTTTAGGCCTACTAACTGTAACTGCAGGGTTTTTTTCCGGATAAGTTCCATTAGTTTTTAACCAGCGTCTGATATCCATTTTCAAAAGCTACTAATTTGAATTTGCCGCTTAACGCTGTCGTTCCGTGTGACGCATTCTGAATAGTGATAGGTTTACACACATCACGTCAATCACAGTCTCTATTTTCTACACATTTTTTATTTAGTTTAACAATTATTTTTTGAGATTTGGAATAGTATCTGACATCATATATATCTTAGCTTAAAAAATAAAATAAAAAAGAATAATACATTTTATTTTTACAAGGGCAAAGACATCAAATGAGCGGGGGCAAAGACACCAAATGGGCGGGCCCGGCCCGGTCTGGCCCGCCCTTGGCGCCGGGTCTGGTGTCAGTGATTAATAAAGTGGCATCTTGAGCAAAGGCGACTTCTGTGCCCAGCGGAGAAAACGAACGGAACACACACACACGCACACACACACACCCACAATTTGTTCAAGGGACACCACGGCTCCTTTACGCACACGCTGCGCTGTGAGGTTTTGGGAGTTCTTTACGCAGACGGATTATTCTAAACTGCAGCAGTTTATAACACGTCATTGAGCTAATATCTACATTTTACAGTCTGGGCTGTTTTACATTATTATTTACACCTGATATGTGTGGATGAATTTTAATGATTTAAATTCCCTCATCCTCTGGTGGTGACATTTACGCACCGAGCCACAGACTGTACATGACGATGTGCATAATTATTTTGGTTCATCTTAGAACTCTGCATTTGTTATTATTTTATGAAATTGTGATGCTGTTGTTAAGAAAGCTTTATATATAACTTAATAGATTATCTTGTTATTGCATGGCCACAAATTAGTAATTTATCCACCGATGTCAATTTTGTTTAAATATTCATATTAATATAATTTATATATTATTATTTTTTGATACGAGAGGTACCGGATCTGCCAGCCAGGAGTAGGGTAAGAGAAAGCATGTTCAGAAGAACCGTTCATGTTCTTCAATATTCTATTCATGTTCAGAAGAACCTATTGAAGTTAAATAACTGTTAAAAAGGACATTTGAGAAGTTTGGATTTTTTTAGCAAAGTTTTTTTTGTGGAATACCTGATGCGGCCAAGCCTCACCCAGATACTGCCTCCAGTGGCCCCCAGGTAATTTGAGTTTGAGACCCCTGGTTTAGAGGATCCGAATGTTTACATAAACAGAACATACAGCCGATATGATCCAATGAAAACTACATTGACCCGCAAGGCGTCAGCTGTGTCAAGGCTTGTCATGAGGTGAACATTTTGCCCGGCAACTATCAGAGGAGGAGTGCGAATTGGAGCGGCTGCTTGTCATATCCTTATTCCAATGCAAACAGGGGACTACTGTGATGGAAATTCATCTTGAGATTTGAAATAACGAAATTCTCAGACTGGAGTTGCCATTAAGTCTTTATAATATTAATATCTGCAGAGTTACACAACAAGCACAGGTGCTCAGGATGGAACAACTGGCTGCGAATCTGAAAAAGCCAGGACTTATACCAAGAGGCGTTTCACAAGACAGTATTAGAAAAAGAAGAAATGCCAGAATTAAAACAAAGAGGTGCTTCATAAAGCTTAATATGAAAAAGATATGAAATCCTGCTCAGTGCCTATCTGCTGTGTCCGTCCGCTGTAGCAAACTCCCTGTTTGCCAAGGCCACAGTAGTGAGACACCTGGTCAGTTGAATTTTCCCTTACACTCCCACATTTGATCATCAATAAAAATATGATCCCTAACGCAAAGATAATCAAGAGACACCATTATCATTATCAATAACAAACATGAAATCATAGAAGAAAAATCGACGAGCCTGCAACCCTGGTGCTTTGCATACATATACAATCACTGGCGATGAGGCCACAATAGGTAGCCACTGCTGTTTAAGTGGAAATACAAAAAAAAAAGTTATTTTCATGTAATGAAGCAAGCATTTAAAATAAAAATAAAATAGCGAAGGAATCAGGTAAAACAAAATCATCTTCTCATGTGTTTCCAGGGTCTGGTTGACCCAGCATGTGTTTGTTTGCGTGTGACAGTGTCCCGTCTTTGTGCGTGGCGTGCAGCAGTACAAATTATTTTGAGAAAAAAACGTGTGCCACCGCATTTTCTTCTTCTTCGTCTTCTTCTTCTTCTTCTTCTTCTTCTTCTTCTTCTTCTTCTTCTTCGTTGGTGGAGGTGTAGTTGTGAAGAGAGGAGGTGAAGGAAAGCGCGTTCAAACTTTTTCAGGTTTATATATGTTTATTGTATGGTCATTGTTTTGTAGTGTTTGTGTACGTGTTGTGTAGTTTTCTGTGTGTTGTGCGTGTCTCGTGCCGCCGATGTCCCTGAGACAGTGCGCCAGGCTGGTGGCTCAGCTCAGCTCCACAGTGGAGCAGGTGCTGTTGGCCGTGGGGGAGCAGGTAGGGCACGGGAACATCACCTACGCTTCCAGGATGAACAAGGCGCTGGTGATCTTCTTTAAGGATCCAGACTCGGTCACTAAGCTCATTGAAAGCGGGGTTACAGTAGAGGAGGAGTTCATTCAGGTGTCCCCGTTAGCGGTAGCTTCCACCCGGATCACCGTGTCAGGTGTCCCTCCGTTCATCCCCAATGAGGCGCTGGAGCGAGAGCTGCAGCGCTTTGGGAAGTTCGCGAGTGGGTTCTTCGCGGTGGGTCTGGGCATAGATATGTATAAAGTCTAGATGTCTCGGCCAATGGAGTCGAACGCCCGCACATGGCAGCCATCTTGCCACAGGCAGCTCGTCCACCCATAACATTGTGTTGTAGTGGTACTTACTTTTTAAATAGCCATAACTGGCTAAATTCTCAACCGATTTTTAAATGGTTCGGTTTGTTAGTTTTAAATAGAATAATGTTCCATATAGGTACAAGATTTCCCCTTACAAATATACATCAAGATTTTTTTTAATTATTTTTATTTGAAAAGTACATGTACCACTACCAACACAATGTAATGGGTGGGCGAGCTGCCTGTGGCAAAATGGCCGCCATGTGCGGACGTTCGACTCCGTTCACCGGAAACGTGGATGAGACATCTAGCCTTTATATATATATATATATCTATGGGTCTGGGCTGCAAAGACCTGAAGCTGAAGCACGTCCAGTCTCTGCGGAGAAAGGTTTTCATGTTTTTAGATATTGAGTCTCACACACTAGACGTGTCTTTCCGGGTTTGATATGAGGAACAATTCTATATGGTGTACGCGAGCACGGGAAGCATGAAGTGTTTTCAGTGTGGAGAAGTGGGACACAACAAAGTGACGTTCCCGCATGGGAGACAGGCGGCGGGGTCCGCTGGAGCGGAGGGAGGGGAGGGCAGCGCCGGGGGGACTAAGCGTGCTTGGGGACGGTCGGCCGGTGCTGCTGCGTCCTCTGTGGCTGATGATTCTGATGCAGCGGTTCCGGCCGCGAGAGTGCCGGTGGCTGGAGCTGGGCCGGAGCCGGCTGTTAACGGTCCAGCTGTAGTGAGGGGCACAGAGGTTCTCTCTGCTGCGCCTGTTTCTGAGTCCTTGGCGAGGCAAGAGAAGAGAAGTGAGGAACAGGTCGTAATAGAAAAGGTGTTGGTTGCCAACCCGGAGCAGGGGATGCAGTGTGGTTCTGCACAGCAGGCTGAACTGATATAGGCTGAATTAGACAGCAGTCAGGTTAGTGAGATGGACGTGGAGGAGGCCTATGAATCGGACAATGTGTCTCTGGCTGAGAGCGTCTCAATTAGCACAGATTTATATTCATTAAAGGAGGTCAATGAGTTTTTAGATGAATCATTTGGTAAAGCAGTGGAGGTGGCAGAGTTTTTCCCAGATATTACAAAATTCATACAGACAGGCAGTACCCTCCAGAAAGAGGTAGGGACGGATGTCCTGGATGAAAAACTAGAAATAGACTCAGGAAGCATGTCACTGCAGCAAAAAAAGGTCTTCCATGTAAAATACGGTCAAAGAGGAGGAAAAACTGTAAATAAAGATGACCATGACCATTCATCACTGGGTGTTTTCTTTCTGCTGTGTTTACCTGTTTGTCATTTTACGCTGTTTTTTTTATCCTCTCATGGCATTAAAGGTAGCCTCATTAAACATGAACGGGGGTAGAAGTGCTCAAAAAAGGTTTTTAGTGTCAGAACTTTTTAAAGTAAAAAAGCTGGATGTCCTTTTTTTACAGGAGACTCACAGTGATTGCCTGAATGAGACAGACTGGGGAGTATGGTGGGGGGGGCAGCACGTACTAAGCCATGGCTCTAACCTGAGCGCTGGAGTCGCTGTTTTATTTTCTCCCTCATTAAACATGACTTTTCTATCCAGCACAGAGATCGTGGCAGGCAGGGCTCTGATATAAGAGTGGAAATACACGGTATTATTTTTAATCTAATCAACGTGTATGCACCAATTAAAAGCCGAGCTGCTGCAGGACCTCCCACAGCTGAGTCCAGGTGAGCGAGACATCCTGAGCACCGACATCACGCTGGAGGAGCTGACCACTGCTATATCTCAGATGGCTGCAGGCAAGTCACCAGGGGCCGGTATTTCAAAATGATCCGACAGGATTAATCCACCTGGATTGGATTAAATCCTGATCAGATCCTAAAAACGGGTATTTCAAAGCAAATCTGATCCTGAAGATTCAGATTCAGATTTGGCAATCCAATCCTGCCTTTGATCCGGATTAAAAGCTGCTGTTGAGTATTTCAAAACTTAAGTGGGAAATCTGGATCAGTTTGATCCTAAAAATCAGGATCACCCTGATCCAACCTCAGAGGTGGATTTGAGGGAGATTACATGTTAAGATTTGAACAGTTGAAGTGTAACTGCTCCCAAAGTTCTTTGTTTAATACAACTAAGCTTCACTGCTGTTTGATCAATGTTTATTTCCTTTTCACGTTCCTTTTTTTTTTCTGCAAACATGCACGCTGTTCACTGCAATGCTTTAACAAATCGCCATCAGAAGTGCAACACAGAATAAACATTACACTACTGCGTGTAAGTGACATTACAAACTCCACTTAACAAGGAATTATGAAGGAAAAACAATGTGATTTATTAAACAGTGTTAAACTATGCAGTATACATTTCAGTCTTTTAACTGCTTTTCCAGCAACTGAATTCTTAACTTCACTTCTTCTTGTTTAAGAAGAGTTAGTTTGATTTGTTCATTTGTTAGAATTATTTGTTGCTGAGACCGTTCCGTTTCCACCTTCAGTAGTTCATTGTAGCCATCCCCCTGATAAAGGCCTCCACTGAAACTCTGCCAAATGTTTTTATTCACATGCATTCAGCACACACACTTAATTTTCATAGCCAAAGCTCAAAAAGTAATGCCATTTGGAGCAAGTCTGTGCAAGTCTCTTCCCACAGACATCTGTAAAGAAAATCTAATATTAAGGTTTTAGGGCTGTCCCCTTTGTTAACAACTGTTTCCAAAAAAGATATGTACAACACATTTTAAAATCTACACGCAATGCCTTGCGAGTGAATGCATTCAAATGGACTGTGGACCGCGACATACAGACGCTAGCCTATTTACTAGCTTGTTATCTCCTTAACACAGGAGTCAATGGAGCAGCGTTAGCTCGCATTAGCACGAACTCTGCTTAATTAGAGATCGTCGAGCTCTTCTTTCAACTTTGTGCTGATTTACATAATTGGTTAACTCAATATAATGATTGCCTTTCATCTAGTCTGAGGACGCATCCACACTGGCTAAGATTATACTTTAATTCAGAGACAATAGTTGAGCTAGCTTCTCCTTTTTCTGTAAAATGTTGGCTCCATTTCCTGTTTCCTGTCTGTGATCCAGGGGGCGGGACGGATTTGGACATCCCAATCTGCCGGTATCAGGATCACTCTGATCCAATCCAGCAAAGTTTTGAAATACCGGGATAGATCAGGTTGATCCGTGGCTGAGGACAGGGGAATTTGGTTATCCGGATCATTCTGATCTGGATTACAAGTTTTGAAATACCGGCCGCAGGTTTGGATGGATTACCAGCAGATTTTAAAAAACTTTTCTGGAACATTATGGGCAGTGTTGCCATAATTAAATTAGATTAAAAGTTACTTGATTTTAAAAGTAACTAAATTATTACAAGTTACTTTATTAGCTGCATTCAGCAGCTGACGACAACACTCACTTTATTAGAAACCGCCGGGTTCCCGCGGGGGGAAACCTGACATGGGGAAGAAAAGGGTTTCTAGGAGAAGAAGAAGTTGTTGCTGTCACTTAAAACTGCCCCAACAAGTAGCACTTACTGTATTCAACAAACAAGTTAATGTTCAAGTCAGGGTAATAGGTAGGACCAATTCTCAAACTAAGAATTCTTCAGCAAATAATAAAAAAACATGTCTTTCTTCATGAACTGTGAAAGAAGAGCACAATCACCAGCACTACCCCAACAAATAGCACTTACTGCTTTCGGAAGGCAAGTCTTTGCTTTTGTTAGTGTAAAGATGGTGACCACAAAATGTCTTCTGAGATTCATTTTTCTGAATATCTTTGGATACACAATCAACTACTTAGCAGTTTCTTTTGATTTCTTATTTCATATCAATGAATTGAATCATTGCTGAAATATTATGTTGCAGTATATGTCCCAAACAAAACAACCCCAAAGAGAGCACTTATGAAGCCAGAAATCATGAGTGGATCTATTTGAGGGGAGCAGAGTTGGATTTCCATAACATTGTGTCTTTTCATGTTGTTTTTGTCGATTAAAACTGCCCCAACAAGTAGCACTTACTGAATTCAACTGTCAAGTCAGTGCTCAAGTGAGGGGAATGGTAAAGACGTACAAAAGACTTGCAATGTTCTTTCCAGTCATAAAAAAACAGAAATGAATGTACAAAGCAGCTGTGGAGAGAACATGGACACTTGAAATCATCAAAATTACCCCAACCAATAGCACTTACTGTTTTCTAAACTACAGTGTATGTCTTCCTGAAATGTGTTCCACATTCCTGCAAGTGATTCCTGTACTCTTAATCAGTACAGTATAGACTTTCCCAATGAAGAACTGGACCTAACCAAGACAACCCCAAAGAGAAGCACTTATGAAGAAGAGAATCATCAGTGGCTCCATTTGAGGTGATCTGAGCTGGATTCACAAGGGGAAATGGCTTTGGATTCATTCAGTTGTTGTTGTCTCTTAAAACGTCCCCAACAAGTAGCACTTACTGTATTCAACAAACAAGTTAATGCTCAAGTCAGGGTAATAGGTAGGACCAACTCTCAAACTAGGAATTCTTCAGAAATTAATCATATAACATGTCCATCTTCATGAACTGTGTGAAGGAAATAGAAGAGCACAATCACCAGCACTACCCCAACAAATAGCACTTACTGCTTTCAGAAGGCAAGTTTTTGCATGTGTAAGGGTAAAGCTGGTGACCACCTAGCTGTGAAACAAAATGTCTTCTGAAATAAATTTTTCTGAATATCTTTGGATCCACAAGCAACTACATAGCAGTTTCTTTTGATTTCTGATTTCATATCAAGGAATTGAATCATTGCTGAAATATTATGTTGCTGTATATATCCCAACCAAAACAACCCCAAAGAGAAGCACTTATGAAGCCAAAAATCACGAGTGGCTCTATTTGAGGGGATCAGAGTTGGATTTCCATAACATTGTGTCTTTTCATGTTGTTTTTGTCGATTAAAACTGCCCCAACAAGTAGCACTTACTGAATTCAACTGTCAAGTCAGTGCTCAAGTGAGGGTAATGGTAAAGACGTACAAAAGACTTGCAATGTTCTTTCCAGTCATAAAACACCAGAAATGAATGTACAAAGCATCTGTGGAGAGAACATGGACACTTGAAATCATCAAAATTACCCCAACAAATAGCACTTACTGTTTTCTAAACTCAAGCTGGTGCTTGTGTTAGGGTAATATTGGTGATTAAAATGTTCTGCTTACATTTGATTGTTATTCAACTACAGTGTATGTCTTCCTGAAATGTGTTCCACATTCCTGCAAGTGATTCCTGTACTCTTACTCAGTACAGTATAGACTTTACCAATGAAGAACTTGACCTAACCAAGACAACCCCAAAGAGAAGCACTTATGAAGAAGAGAATCATCAGTGGCTCCATTTGAGGTGATCTGAGCTGGATTCACAAGGGGAAATGGCTTTGGATTCATTCAGTTGTTGTTGTCTCTTAAAACGTCCCCAACAAGTAGCACTTACTGTATTCAACAAACAAGTTAATGCTCAAGTCAGGGTAATAGGTAGGACCAACTCTCAAACTAGGAATTCTTCAGAAATTAATCATTTAACATGTCCATCTTCATGAACTGTGTGAAGGAAATAGAAGAGCACAATCACCAGCACTACCCCAACAAATAGCACTTACTGCTTTCAGAAGGCAAGTTTTTGCATGTGTTAGGGTAAAGCTGGTGACCACCTACCTGTGAAACAAAATGTCTTCTGAAATAAATTTTTCTGAATATCTTTGGATCCACAAGCAACTACATAGCAGTTTCTTTTGATTTCTGATTTCATATCAAGGAATTGAATCATTGCTGAAATATTATTTTGCTGTATATATCCCAACTAAAACAACCCCAAAGAGAAGCACTTATGAAGCCAGAAATCACGAGTGGCTCTATTTGAGGGGATCAGAGTTGGATTTCCATAACATTGTGTCTTTTCATGTTGTTTTTGTCGATTAAAACTGCCCCAACAAGTAGCACTTACTGAATACAACTGTCAAGTCAGTGCTCAAGTGAGGGTAGTGGTAAAGACGTACAAAAGACTTGCAATGTTCTTTCCAGTCATAAAACACCAGAAATGAATGTACAAAGCAACTGTGGAGAGAACATGGACACTTGAAATCATCAAAATTACCCCAACAAATAGCACTTACTGTTTTCTAAACTCAAGCTGGTGCTTGTGTAAGGGTAATATTGGTGATTACAATTTTCTGCTCACATTTGGATGTTATTCAACTACAGTGTATGTCTTCCTGAAATGTGTTCCACATTCCTGTAAGTGCTTCATGTACTCTTACTCAGTAAAGTTTAGACCTATCCAATGAAGAACTTGACCTAACCAAGACAACCCCAAAGAGAAGCACTTATGAAGAAGAGAATCATCAGTGGCTCCATTTGAGGTGATCTGAGCTGGATTCACAAGGGGAAATGGCTTTGGATTCATTCAGTTCTTGTTGTTGTCACTTCAAACTTCCCCAACAAGTAGCACTTACTGCATTCAACAAACAAGTTAATGCTCAAGTCAGGGTAATAGGTAGGACAGAATTCTTCAGCAATTCCTCATGAACTATGTGAAGGAAAAATAATTGCAAAATCAGCAACACTACCCCAGCAGAGAGCACTTGTTGCTTTCCAAAATCATGTATGTGCTTGTGTAAGGGTAAAGCTGGAGACAAATTGATTGCCTTCGCTAATAATACAAAATATACAGTCTGGCGATGACCAGGTTTTCTGAAAACTTACAACCAGCGCCACAGACAAAGAAAAACAATTATAAGTGAGTATTTTAGAAGATTTAATATAAACTTGATGAATCTTCAAGTAATGGCCCCTGTCTAGTAAATCTACCATAACAATTTGCTGAAAAAAATACAGCAGTCAGTGTTGGAGATTGGCCACTGGCTAAATCCTTTTTAACCAAAAGCTCTACCTTAGTTAAGACTTGCCTCATGGTCCAGCTGGTCCTTTGCAGCATCTTCTGTGTTGTGTTCCAGCACCAGCGGATCGTCTTCTACAACGTTACCCATTTTAAGCTTGAATGTAGCCACACCCACACTGCCCCATCCTCTTTCAGTAGGAGGTTTCAATGGTCTTGGTAAAGGTTCGTTAAGGAAAGGATCACACCTTCATGAGACGTCTATCATGTATGCAGGGTTGCTGATGATAGGCCAATTGGAATTCAACTACTTTTGTGAATACATCTCATTGCCAGATAGTAGCCTGCAGTTGAAGCTAGAGGAGTTTCTAAAGTAATATCAAATAGCAACACAATGTCTTCTGAAAGTGATTTTTCTTATCAAGGAATTGAATCATTGCTGAAATATTATGTTGCCGTATATATCCCAACCAAAACAACCCCAAAGAGAAGCACTTATGAAGCCAGAAATCACGAGTGGCTCCATTTGAGGGGATCAGAGTTGGATTTCCATAACATTGTGTCTTTTCATGTTGTTTTTGTTGATTAAAACTGCCCCAACAAGTAGCACTTACTGAATACAACTGTCAAGTCAGTGCTCAAGTGAGGGTAATGGTAAAGACGTACAAAAGACTTGCAATGTTCTTTCCAGTCATAAAACACCAGAAATGAATGTACAAAGCAACTGTAGTTGAATAACATTCAAATGTGAGCAGAACATTTTAATCACCAATATTACCCTAACACAAGCACCAGCTTGAGTTTAGAAAACAGTAAGTGCTATTTGTTGGGGTAATTTTGACGATTTCAAGTGTCCATGTTCTCTCCACAGCTGCTTTGTACATTCATTTCTGGTGTTTTATGACTGGAAAGAACATTGCAAGTCTTTTGTACGTCTTTACCATTACCCTCACTTGAGCACTGACTTGACAGTTGAATTCAGTAAGTGCTACTTGTTGGGGCAGTTTTAATCGACAAAAACAACATGAAAAGACACAATGTTATGGAAATCCAACTCAAAATTACCCCAACAAATAGCAATTACTGTTTTCTAACTCAAGCTGGTGCTTGTGTAAGGGTAATATTGGTGATTACAATTTTCTGCTCACATTTGAATGTTATTCAACCACAGTGTATGTCTTCCTCAAATGTGTTCCACATTCCTGCAAGTGATTCCTGTACTCTTACTCAGTACAGTTTAGACTTTAGACTTCCCAATGAAGAACTTGACCTAACCAAGACAACCCTAAAGAGAAGCACTTATGAAGAAGAGAATCATCAGTGGCTCCATTTGAGGTGATCTGAGCTGGATTCACAAGAGGAAATGGCTTTGGATTCATTCAGTTGTTGTTGTCACTTAAAACGTCCCCAACAAGTAGCACTTACTGAATTCAACAAACAAGTTAATGCTCAAGTCAGGGTAATAGGTAGGACCAACTCTCAAACTAGGAATTCTTCAGAAATTAATCATATAACATGTCTGTCTTCATGAACTGTGTGAAGCAAATAGAAGAGCACAATCACCAGCACTACCCCAACAAATAGCACTTACTGCTTTCAGAAGGCAAGTTTTTGCTTGTGTTAGGGTAAAGCTGGTGACCACCTAGCTGTGAAACAAAATGTCTTCTGAAATAAATTTTCCTGAATATCTTTGGATACACAAGCACCTACATAGCAGTTTCTTTTTATTTCTGATTTCATATCAAGGAATTGAATCATTGCTGAAATATTATGTTGCCGTATATATCCCAACCAAAACAACCCCAAAGAGAAGCACTTATGAAGCCAGAAATCATGAGTGGCTCTATTTGAGGGGATCAGAGTTGGATTTCCATAACATTGTGTCTTTTCATGTTGTTTTTGTCGATTAAAACTGCCCCAACAAGTAGCACTTACTGAATTCAACTGTCAAGTCAGTGCTCAAGTGAGGGTAATGGTAAAGACGTACAAAAGACTTGCAATGTTCTTTCCAGTCATAAAACACCAGAAATTAATGTACAAAGCAGCTGTGGAGAGAACATGGACACTTGAAATCGTCAAAATTACCCCAACAAATAGCACTTACTGTTTTCTAAACTCAAGCTGGTGCTTGTGTTAGGGTAATATTGGTGATTAAAATGTTCTGCTCACATTTGAATGTTATTCAACTACAGTGTATGTCTTCCTGAAATGTGTTCCACATTCCTGCAAGTGATTCCTGTACTCTTACTCAGTACAGTATAGACTTTACCAATGAAGAACTTGACCTAACATAGACAACCCCAAAGAGAAGCACTTATGAAGAAGAGAATCATCAGTGGCTCCATTTGAGGTGATCTGAGCTGGATTCACAAGGGGAAATGGCTTTGGATTCATTCAGTTGTTGTTGTCACTTAAAACTTCCCCAACAAGTAGCACTTACTGCATTCAACAAACAAGTTAATGCTCAAGTCAGGGTAATAGGTAGGACAGAATTCTTCAGCAATTCCTCATGAACTATGTGAAGGAAAAATAATTGCAAAATCAGCAACACTACCCCAGCAGAGAGCACTTGTTGCTTTCCAAAATCATGTATGTGCTTGTGTAAGGGTAAAGCTGGAGACAAATTGATTGCCTTCGCTAATAATACAAAATATACAGTCTGGCGATGACCAGGTTTTCTGAAAACTTACAACCAGCGCCACAGACAAAGAAAAACAATTATAAGTGAGTATTTTAGAAGATTTAATATAAACTTGATGAATCTTCAAGTAATGGCCCCTGTCTAGTAAATCTACCATAACAATTTGCTGAAAAAAATACAGCAGTCAGTGTTGGAGATTGGCCACTGGCTAAATCCTTTTTAACCAAAAGCTCTACCTTAGTTAAGACTTGCCTCATGGTCCAGCTGGTCCTTTGCAGCATCTTCTGTGTTGTGTTCTAGTACCAGCGGATCGTCTTCTACAACGTTACCCATTTTAAGCTTGAATGTAGCCACACCCACACTGCCCCATCCTCTTTCAGTAGGAGGTTTCAATGGTCTTGGTAAAGGTTCGTTAAGGAAAGGATCACACCTTCATGAGACGTCTATCATGTATGCAGGGTTGCTGATGATAGGCCAATTGGAATTCAACTACTTTTGTGAATACATCTCATTGCCAGATAGTAGCCTGCAGTTGAAGCTAGAGGAGTTTCTAAAGTAATTTCAAATAGCAACACAATGTCTTCTGAAAGTGATTTTTCTTATCAAGGAATTGAATCATTGCTGAAATATTATGTTGCCGTATATATCCCAACCAAAACAACCCCAAAGAGAAGCACTTATGAAGCCAGAAATCACGAGTGGCTCCATTTGAGGGGATCAGAGTTGGATTTCCATAACATTGTGTCTTTTCATGTTGTTTTTGTTGATTAAAACTGCCCCAACAAGTAGCACTTACTGAATACAACTGTCAAGTCAGTGCTCAAGTGAGGGTAATGGTAAAGACGTACAAAAGACTTGCAATGTTCTTTCCAGTCATAAAACACCAGAAATGAATGTACAAAGCAACTGTGGAGAGAACATGGACACTTGAAATCATCAAAATTACCCCAACAAATAGCAATTACTGTTTTCTAACTCAAGCTGGTGCTTGTGTAAGGGTAATATTGGTGATTACAATTTTCTGCTCACATTTGAATGTTATTCAACCACAGTGTATGTCTTCCTCAAATGTGTTCCACATTCCTGCAAGTGCTTCCTGTACTCTTACTCAGTAAAGTTTAGACTTTCCCAATGAAGAACTTGACCTAACCAAGCCAACCCCAAAGAGAAGCAATTATGAAGAAGAGAATCATCAGTGGCTCCATTTGAGGTGATCTGAGTTGGATTCACAAGAGGAAATGGCTTTGGATTCATTCAGTTGTTGTTGTCTCTTAAAACGTCCCCAACAAGTAGCACTTACTGTATTCAACAAACAAGTTAATGCTCAAGTCAGGGTAATAGGTAGGACCAACTCTCAAACTAGGAATTCTTCAGAAATGAATCAGATAACATTTCCATCTTCATGAACTGTGTGAAGGAAATAGAAGAGCACAATCACCAGCACTACCCCAACAAATAGCACTTACTGCTTTCAGAAGGCAAGTTTTTGCTTGTGTTAGGGTAAAGCTGGTCACCACCTAGCTGTGAAACAAAATGTCTTCTGAAATAAATTTTCCTGAATATCTTTGGATACACAAGCACCTACATAGCAGTTTCTTTTTATTTCTGATTTCATATCAAGGAATTGAATCATTGTTGAAATATTATGTTGCCGTATATATCCCAACCAAAACAACCCCAAAGAGAAGCACTTATGAAGCCAGAAATCATGAGTGGCTCTATTTGAGGGGATCAGAGTTGGATTTCCATAACATTGTGTCTTTTCATGTTGTTTTTGTCGATTAAAACTGCCCCAACAAGTAGCACTTACTGCATTCAACAAACAAGTTAATGCTCAAGTTGGGGTAATAGGTAGGACAGAATTCTTCAGCAATTCTTCATGAACTATGTGAAGGAAAAATAATTGCAAAATCAGCAACACTACCCCAGCAGATAGCACTTGTTGCTTTCCAAAATCATGTATGTGCTTGTGTAAGGGTAAAGCTGGAGACAAATTGATTGCCTTCGCTAATAATACAAAATATACACTCTGGCGATGACCAGGTTTTCTGAAAACTTACAACCAGCGCCACAGACAAAGAAAAACAATTATAAGTGAGTATTTTAGAAGATTTAATATAAACTTGGTGAATCTTCAAGTAATGGCCTCTCTCTAGTAAATCTACCATAACAATTTGCTGAAAAAAATACAGCAGTCAGTGTTGGAGATTGGCCACTGGCTAAATCCTTTTTAACCAAAAGCTCTACCTTAGTTAAGACTTGCCTCATGGTCCAGCTGGTCCTTTGCAGCATCTTCTGTGTTGTGTTCCAGCACCAGTGGATCGTCTTCTACAACGTTACCCATTTTAAGCTTGAATGTAGCCACACCCACACTGCCCCATCCTCTTTCAGTAGGAGGTTTCAATGGTCTTGGTAAAGGTTCGTTAAGGAAAGGATCACACCTTCATGAGACGTCTATCATGTATGCAGGGTTGCTGATGATAGACCAATTGGAATTCAACTACTTTTGTGAATACATCTCATTGCCAGATAGTAGCCTGCAGTTGAAGCTAGAGGAGTTTCTAAAGTAATATCAAATAGCAACACAATGTCTTCTGAAATTAATTTTTCTTATCAAGGAATTGAATCATTGCTGAAATATTATGTTGCCGTATATATCCCAACCAAAACAACCCCAAAGAGAAGCACTTATGAAGCCAGAAATCACGAGTGGCTCCATTTGAGGGGATCAGAGTTGGATTTCCATAACATTGTGTCTTTTCATGTTGTTTTTGTCGATTAAAACTGCCCCAACAAGTAGCACTTACTGAATACAACTGTCAAGTCAGTGCTCAAGTGAGGGTAATGGTAAAGACGTACAAAAGACTTGCAATGTTCTTTCCAGTCATAAAACACCAGAAATGAATGTACAAAGCAACTGTGGAGAGAACATGGACACTTGAAATCATCAAACTTACCCCAACAAATAGCACTTACTGTTTTCTAAACTCAAGCTGGTGCTTGTGTAAGGGTAATATTGGTGATTACAATTTTCTGCTCACATTTGGATGTTATTCAACTACAGTGTATGTCTTCCTGAAATGTGTTCCACATTCCTGCAAGTGCTTCCTGTACTCTTACTCAGTACAGTTTAGACTTTCCCAATGAAGAACTTGACCTAACCAAGACAACCCCAAAGAGAAGCACTTATGAAGAAGAGAATCATCAGTGGCTCCATTTGAGGTGATCTGAGCTGGATTCACAAGAGGAAATGGCTTTGGATTCATTCAGTTGTTGTTGTCACTTAAAACGTCCCCAACAAGTAGCACTTACTGAATTCAACAAACAAGTTAATGCTCAAGTCAGGGTAATAGGTAGGACCAACTCTCAAACTAGGAATTCTTCAGAAATTAATCATATAACATGTCTGTCTTCATGAACTGTGTGAAGCAAATAGAAGAGCACAATCACCAGCACTACCCCAACAAATAGCACTTACTGCTTTCAGAAGGCAACTTTTTGCTTGTGTTAGGGTAAAGCTGGTGACCACCTAGCTGTGAAACAAAATGTCTTCTGAAATAAATTTTCCTGAATATCTTTGGATCCACAAGCAACTACATAGCAGTTTCTTTTGATTTCTGATTTCATATCAAGGAATTGAATCATTGCTGAAATATTATGTTGCTGTATATATCCCAACCAAAACAACCCCAAAGAGAAGCACTTATGAAGCCAGAAATCACGAGTGGCTCTATTTGAGGGGATCAGAGTTGGATTTCCATAACATTGTGTCTTTTCATGTTGTTTTTGTCGATTAAAACTGCCCCAACAAGTAGCACTTACTGAATTCAACTGTCAAGTCAGTGCTCAAGTGAGGGTAATGGTAAAGACGTACAAAAGACTTGCAATGTTCTTTCCAGTCATAAAACACCAGAAATGAATGTACAAAGCAGCTGTGGAGAGAACATGGACACTTGAAATCATCAAACTTACCCCAACAAATAGCACTTACTGTTTTCTAAACTCAAGCTGGTGCTTGTGTAAGGGTAATATTGGTGATTACAATTTTCTGCTCACATTTGGATGTTATTCAACTACAGTGTATGTCTTCCTGAAATGTGTTCCACATTCCTGCAAGTGCTTCCTGTACTCTTACTCAGTACAGTTTAGACTTTCCCAATGAAGAACTTGACCTAACCAAGACAACCCCAAAGAGAAGCACTTATGAAGAAGAGAATCATCAGTGGCTCCATTTGAGGTGATCTGAGCTGGATTCACAAGAGGAAATGGCTTTGGATTCATTCAGTTGTTGTTGTCACTTAAAACGTCCCCAACAAGTAGCACTTACTGAATTCAACAAACAAGTTAATGCTCAAGTCAGGGTAATAGGTAGGACCAACTCTCAAACTAGGAATTCTTCAGAAATTAATCATATAACATGTCTGTCTTCATGAACTGTGTGAAGCAAATAGAAGAGCACAATCACCAGCACTACCCCAACAAATAGCACTTACTGCTTTCAGAAGGCAACTTTTTGCTTGTGTTAGGGTAAAGCTGGTGACCACCTAGCTGTGAAACAAAATGTCTTCTGAAATAAATTTTCCTGAATATCTTTGGATCCACAAGCAACTACATAGCAGTTTCTTTTGATTTCTGATTTCATATCAAGGAATTGAATCATTGCTGAAATATTATGTTGCTGTATATATCCCAACCAAAACAACCCCAAAGAGAAGCACTTATGAAGCCAGAAATCACGAGTGGCTCTATTTGAGGGGATCAGAGTTGGATTTCCATAACATTGTGTCTTTTCATGTTGTTTTTGTCGATTAAAACTGCCCCAACAAGTAGCACTTACTGAATTCAACTGTCAAGTCAGTGCTCAAGTGAGGGTAATGGTAAAGACGTACAAAAGACTTGCAATGTTCTTTCCAGTCATAAAACACCAGAAATGAATGTACAAAGCAGCTGTGGAGAGAACATGGACACTTGAAATCATCAAAATTACCCCAACAAATAGCACTTACTGTTTTCTAAACTCAAGCTGGTGCTTGTGTTAGGGTAATATTGGTGATTAAAATGTTCTGCTTACATTTGATTGTTATTCAACTACAGTGTATGTCTTCCTGAAATGTGTTCCACATTCCTGCAAGTGATTCCTGTACTCTTACTCAGTACAGTATAGACTTTACCAATGAAGAACTTGACCTAACCAAGACAACCCCAAAGAGAAGCACTTATGAAGAAGAGAATCATCAGTGGCTCCATTTGAGGTGATCTGAGCTGGATTCACAAGGGGAAATGGCTTTGGATTCATTCAGTTCTTGTTGTTGTCACTTCAAACTTCCCCAACAAGTAGCACTTACTGCATTCAACAAACAAGTTAATGCTCAAGTCAGGGTAATAGGTAGGACAGAATTCTTCAGCAATTCCTCATGAACTATGTGAAGGAAAAATAATTGCAAAATCAGCAACACTACCCCAGCAGAGAGCACTTGTTGCTTTCCAAAATCATGTATGTGCTTGTGTAAGGGTAAAGCTGGAGACAAATTGATTGCCTTCGCTAATAATACAAAATATACAGTCTGGCGATGACCAGGTTTTCTGAAAACTTACAACCAGCGCCACAGACAAAGAAAAACAATTATAAGTGAGTATTTTAGAAGATTTAATATAAACTTGATGAATCTTCAAGTAATGGCCTCTGTCTAGTAAATCTACCATAACAATTTGCTGAAAAAAATACAGCAGTCAGTGTTGGAGATTGGCCACTGGCTAAATCCTTTTTAACCAAAAGCTCTACCCTAGTTAAGACTTGCCTCATGGTCCATCTGGTCCTTTGCAGCATCTTCTGTGTTGTGTTCCAGCACCAGCGGATCGTCTTCTACAACGTTACCCATTTTAAGCTTGAATGTAGCCACACCCACACTGCCCCATCCTCTTTCAGTAGGAGGTTTCAATGGTCTTGGTAAAGGTTCGTTAAGGAAAGGATCACACCTTCATGAGACGTCTATCATGTATGCAGGGTTGCTGATGATAGGCCAATTGGAATTCAACTACTTTTGTGAATACATCTCATTGCCAGATAGTAGCCTGCAGTTGAAGCTAGAGGAGTTTCTAAAGTAATATCAAATAGCAACACAATGTCTTCTGAAAGTGATTTTTCTTATCAAGGAATTGAATCATTGCTGAAATATTATGTTGCCGTATATATCCCAACCAAAACAACCCCAAAGAGAAGCACTTATGAAGCCAGAAATCACGAGTGGCTCCATTTGAGGGGATCAGAGTTGGATTTCCATAACATTGTGTCTTTTCATGTTGTTTTTGTCGATTAAAACTGCCCCAACAAGTAGCACTTACTGAATACAACTGTCAAGTCAGTGCTCAAGTGAGGGTAATGGTAAAGACGTACAAAAGACTTGCAATGTTCTTTCCAGTCATAAAACACCAGTAATGAATGTACAAAGCAACTGTGGAGAGAACATGGACACTTGAAATCATCAAACTTACCCCAACAAATAGCACTTACTGTTTTCTAAACTCAAGCTGGTGCTTGTGTAAGGGTAATATTGGTGATTACAATTTTCTGCTCACATTTGGATGTTATTCAACTACAGTGTATGTCTTCCTGAAATGTGTTCCACATTCCTGCAAGTGCTTCCTGTACTCTTACTCAGTACAGTTTAGACTTTCCCAATGAAGAACTTGACCTAACCAAGACAACCCCAAAGAGAAGCACTTATGAAGAAGAGAATCATCAGTGGCTCCATTTGAGGTGATCTGAGCTGGATTCACAAGAGGAAATGGCTTTGGATTCATTCAGTTGTTGTTGTCACTTAAAACGTCCCCAACAAGTAGCACTTACTGAATTCAACAAACAAGTTAATGCTCAAGTCAGGGTAATAGGTAGGACCAACTCTCAAACTAGGAATTCTTCAGAAATTAATCATATAACATGTCTGTCTTCATGAACTGTGTGAAGCAAATAGAAGAGCACAATCACCAGCACTACCCCAACAAATAGCACTTACTGCTTTCAGAAGGCAACTTTTTGCTTGTGTTAGGGTAAAGCTGGTGACCACCTAGCTGTGAAACAAAATGTCTTCTGAAATAAATTTTCCTGAATATCTTTGGATCCACAAGCAACTACATAGCAGTTTCTTTTGATTTCTGATTTCATATCAAGGAATTGAATCATTGCTGAAATATTATGTTGCTGTATATATCCCAACCAAAACAAACCCAAAGAGAAGCACTTATGAAGCCAGAAATCACGAGTGGCTCTATTTGAGGGGATCAGAGTTGGATTTCCATAACATTGTGTCTTTTCATGTTGTTTTTGTCGATTAAAACTGCCCCAACAAGTAGCACTTACTGAATTCAACTGTCAAGTCAGTGCTCAAGTGAGGGTAATGGTAAAGACGTACAAAAGACTTGCAATGTTCTTTCCAGTCATAAAACACCAGAAATGAATGTACAAAGCAGCTGTGGAGAGAACATGGACACTTGAAATCATCAAAATTACCCCAACAAATAGCACTTACTGTTTTCTAAACTCAAGCTGGTGCTTGTGTTAGGGTAATATTGGTGATTAAAATGTTCTGCTTACATTTGATTGTTATTCAACTACAGTGTATGTCTTCCTGAAATGTGTTCCACATTCCTGCAAGTGATTCCTGTACTCTTACTCAGTACAGTATAGACTTTACCAATGAAGAACTTGACCTAACCAAGACAACCCCAAAGAGAAGCACTTATGAAGAAGAGAATCATCAGTGGCTCCATTTGAGGTGATCTGAGCTGGATTCACAAGGGGAAATGGCTTTGGATTCATTCAGTTCTTGTTGTTGTCACTTCAAACTTCCCCAACAAGTAGCACTTACTGCATTCAACAAACAAGTTAATGCTCAAGTCAGGGTAATAGGTAGGACAGAATTCTTCAGCAATTCCTCATGAACTATGTGAAGGAAAAATAATTGCAAAATCAGCAACACTACCCCAGCAGAGAGCACTTGTTGCTTTCCAAAATCATGTATGTGCTTGTGTAAGGGTAAAGCTGGAGACAAATTGATTGCCTTCGCTAATAATACAAAATATACAGTCTGGCGATGACCAGGTTTTCTGAAAACTTACAACCAGCGCCACAGACAAAGAAAAACAATTATAAGTGAGTATTTTAGAAGATTTAATATAAACTTGATGAATCTTCAAGTAATGGCCCCTGTCTAGTAAATCTACCATAACAATTTGCTGAAAAAAATACAGCAGTCAGTGTTGGAGATGGGCCACTGGCTAAATCCTTTTTAACCAAAAGCTCTACCTTAGTTAAGACTTGCCTCATGGTCCAGCTGGTCCTTTGCAGCATCTTCTGTGTTGTGTTCCAGCACCAGCGGATCGTCTTCTACAACATTACCCATTTTAAGCTTGAATGTAGCCACACCCACACTGCCCCATCCTCTTTCAGTAGGAGGTTTCAATGGTCTTGGTAAAGGTTCGTTAAGGAAAGGATCACACCTTCATGAGACGTCTATTATGTATGCAGGGTTGCTGATGATAGGCCAATTGGAATTCAACTACTTTTGTGAATACATCTCATTGCCAGATAGTAGCCTGCAGTTGAAGCTAGAGGAGTTTCTAAAGTAATATCAAATAGCAACACAATGTCTTCTGAAAGTGATTTTTCTTTTCAAGGAATTGAATCATTGCTGAAATTCCTCAAATGTGTTCCACATTCCTGCAAGTGCTTCCTGTACTCTTACTCAGTAAAGTTTAGACTTTACCAATGAAGAACTTGACCTAACCAAGACAACCCCAAAGAGAAGCACTTATGAAGAAGAGAATCATCAGTGGCTCCAATTGAGGTGATCTGAGCTGGATTCACAAGAGGAAATGGCTTTGGATTCATTCAGTTGTTGTTGTCACTTAAAACGTCCCCAACAAGTAGCACTTACTGAATTCAACAAACAAGTTAATGCTCAAGTCAGGGTAATAGGTAGGACCAACTCTCAAACTAGGAATTCTTCAGAAATTAATCATATAACATGTCTGTCTTCATGAACTGTGTGAAGCAAATAGAAGAGCACAATCACCAGCACTACCCCAACAAATAGCACTTACTGCTTTCAGAAGGCAAGTTTTTGCTTGTGTTAGGGTAAAGCTGGTGACCACCTAGCTGTGAAACAAAATCAATCAATCAATCAATCAAATTTTATTTGTATAGCCCATATTCACAAATTACAATTCATCTCATAGGGCTTTAACAGGGTGTGACATCCTCTGTCCTTAACCCTCAGCAAGAGTAAGGAAAAACTACAAAAAACCCTTTTAACAGGGTAAAAATATGTAGAAACCTCAGAGAGAGCCACATGTGAGGGATCCCTCTCCCAGGACGGACAGAAGTGCAATAGATGCCACGTGCAGGAGAACATCATCAATAATCAAAGTCTCTAGCAGCATTGATGAAGCACAGTCCATGCTCAGCAACCATCTAGACCACGATCCACCATCCAGACCAGACGCCACTTCAGTCCTCAGTCACCGTCCACCGCCGCCCACCAGGAGGACCCATCACAAGCCACCACTGCGGTCCTGGTCCACCGCCCGTGCCCAATGCCAACGCGACACAGGGTCCGCCACCAGCACCACGATCAGCCCACATGACTCAGAATCCGCCACACTGGATCCAACACCGCGACCCCCGGTGCGCGATCCACAAACCGTAATCCATGGTGCGGCCACAGAGGCCCTGGATCTGCGGGTGATAAAGCAAAGGGATTCCGGGGAAGGGGGATAGGGATGGAGAAGAGGAAGGAGAAGCTGGAAAGAGAAGCTCCGTGTGTCATGTGTCATAAAATAGAACAAGTAACGTTCTGGCGCACTAATTAGCTCTAACTATAAGCTTTATCAAAAAGAAAGGTTTTGAGCCTACTTTTAAACGAACAGATGGTGACTGCCTCCCGAACTGAAAGTGGTAGATTATTCCACAGCCGAGGGGCTTGATGGCTAAAAGCTCTGGCTCCTACTCTACTTTTAGAGAATTTAGGGACGACAAGTAGGCTTGAATTCTGGGAGCGGAGTGCTCTAGTGGGTTTATAAGGTATTAACAGCTCTTTAAGGTATAAAGGCGCTATATTATTAAGGGCCTTGAAGGTGAGGAGGAGAATTTTAAATTCTATTCTAGATTTAACTGGAAGCCAGTGTAGCGATGCTAATATTGGAGAAATGTGCTCTCTTCTCTTTGTTCTCGTCAGGACACGTGCTGCAGCATTTTGGACAAGCTGTAGAGTCTTTAACGACTTCCTGCTGGAGCCTGATAATAATGAATTACAATAGTCCAGTCTCGATGTAACAAAGGCGTGGACTAGTTTTTCTGCATCTTTTTGTGAAAGGACATGTCTAATTTTTGAAATATTACGCAAGTGGAAAAAAGCGGTCCTAGAAATTTGTTTTAAGTGACTATTAAAGGATAAATCAGGATCGAAGATCACTCCCAAGTTCCTGACTGTTTCATTGGAAGCAAGGGCAATGTCGTCTAGCGCAGCTATATCATTAGATAATGCATCTCTAAGGTGTTTGGGGCCAAGTATTATAACCTCAAAATGTCTTCTGAAATAAATTTTCCTGAATATCTTTGGATACACAAGCACCTACATAGCAGTTTATTTTTATTTCTGATTTCATATCAAGGAATTGAATCATTGCTGAAATATTATGTTGCCGTATATATCCCAACCAAAACAACACCAAAGAGAAGCACTTATGAAGCCAGAAATCACGAGTGGCTCTATTTGAGGGGATCAGAGTTGGATTTCCATAACATTGTGTCTTTTCATGTCGTTTTTGTCGATTAAAACTGCCCCAACAAGTAGCACTTACTGAATTCAACTGTCAAGTCAGTGCTCAAGTGAGGGTAATGGTAAAGACATACAAAAGACTTGCAATGTTCTTTCCAGTCATAAAACACCAGAAATGAATGTACAAAGCAGCTGTGGAGAGAACATGGACACTTGAAATCGTCAAAATTACCCCAACAAATAGCACTTACTGTTTTCTAAACTCAAGCTGGTGCTTGTGTTAGGGTAATATTGGTGATTAAAATGTTCTGCTCACATTTGAATGTTATTCAACTACAGTGTATGTCTTCCTGAAATGTGTTCCACATTCCTGCAAGTGATTCCTGTACTCTTACTCAGTAGAGTATAGACTTTACCAATGAAGAACTTGACCTAACCAAGACAACCCCAAAGAGAAGCACTTATGAAGAAGAGAATCATCAGTGGCTCCATTTGAGGTGATCTGAGCTGGATTCACAAGGGGAAATGGCTTTGGATTCATTCAGTTGTTGTTGTCACTTAAAACTTCCCCAACAAGTAGCACTTACTGCATTCAACAAACAAGTTAATGCTCAAGTCAGGGTAATAGGTAGGACAGAATTCTTCAGCAATTCCTCATGAACTATGTGAAGGAAAAATAATTGCAAAATCAGCAACACTACCCCAGCAGAGAGCACTTGTTGCTTTCCAAAATCATGTATGTGCTTGTGTAAGGGTAAAGCTGGAGACAAATTGATTGCCTTCGCTAATAATACAAAATATACAGTCTGGCGATGACCAGGTTTTCTGAAAACTTACAACCAGCGCCACAGACAAAGAAAAACAATTATAAGTGAGTATTTTAGAAGATTTAATATAAACTTGATGAATCTTCAAGTAATGGCCCCTGTCTAGTAAATCTACCATAACAATTTGCTGAAAAAAATACAGCAGTCAGTGTTGGAGATTGGCCACTGGCTAAATCCTTTTTAACCAAAAGCTCTACCTTAGTTAAGACTTGCCTCATGGTCCAGCTGGTCCTTTGCAGCATCTTCTGTGTTGTGTTCCAGCACCAGCGGATCGTCTTCTACAACGTTACCCATTTTAAGCTTGAATGTAGCCACACCCACACTGCCCCATCCTCTTTCAGTAGGAGGTTTCAATGGTCTTGGTAAAGGTTCGTTAAGGAAAGGATCACACCTTCATGAGACGTCTATCATGTATGCAGGGTTGCTGATGATAGGCCAATTGGAATTCAACTACTTTTGTGAATACATCTCATTGCCAGATAGTAGCCTGCAGTTGAAGCTAGAGGAGTTTCTAAAGTAATATGAAATAGCAACACAATGTCTTCTGAAAGTGATTTTTCTTATCAAGGAATTGAATCATTGCTGAAATATTATGTTGCCGTATATATCCCAACCAAAACAACCCCAAAGAGAAGCACTTATGAAGCCAGAAATCACGAGTGGCTCCATTTGAGGGGATCAGAGTTGGATTTCCATAACATTGTGTCTTTTCATGTTGTTTTTGTTGATTAAAACTGCCCCAACAAGTAGCACTTACTGAATACAACTGTCAAGTCAGTGCTCAAGTGAGGGTAATGGTAAAGACGTACAAAAGACTTGCAATGTTCTTTCCAGTCATAAAACACCAGAAATGAATGTACAAAGCAACTGTGGAGAGAACATGGACACTTGAAATCATCAAAATTACCCCAACAAATAGCAATTACTGTTTTCTAACTCAAGCTGGTGCTTGTGTAAGGGTAATATTGGTGATTACAATTTTCTGCTCACATTTGAATGTTATTCAACCACAGTGTATGTCTTCCTCAAATGTGTTCCACATTCCTGCAAGTGCTTCCTGTACTCTTACTCAGTAAAGTTTAGACTTTCCCAATGAAGAACTTGACCTAACCAAGCCAACCCCAAAGAGAAGCACTTATGAAGAAGAGAATCATCAGTGGCTCCATTTGAGGTGATCTGAGTTGGATTCACAAGAGGAAATGGCTTTGGATTCATTCAGTTGTTGTTGTCTCTTAAAACGTCCCCAACAAGTAGCACTTACTGTATTCAACAAACAAGTTAATGCTCAAGTCAGGGTAATAGGTAGGACCAACTCTCAAACTAGGAATTCTTCAGAAATGAATCAGATAACATTTCCATCTTCATGAACTGTGTGAAGGAAATAGAAGAGCACAATCACCAGCACTACCCCAACAAATAGCACTTACTGCTTTCAGAAGGCAAGTTTTTGCTTGTGTTAGGGTAAAGCTGGTCACCACCTAGCTGTGAAACAAAATGTCTTCTGAAATAAATTTTCCTGAATATCTTTGGATACACAAGCACCTACATAGCAGTTTCTTTTTATTTCTGATTTCATATCAAGGAATTGAATCATTGTTGAAATATTATGTTGCCGTATATATCCCAACCAAAACAACCCCAAAGAGAAGCACTTATGAAGCCAGAAATCATGAGTGGCTCTATTTGAGGGGATCAGAGTTGGATTTCCATAACATTGTGTCTTTTCATGTTGTTTTTGTCGATTAAAACTGCCCCAACAAGTAGCACTTACTGCATTCAACAAACAAGTTAATGCTCAAGTTGGGGTAATAGGTAGGACAGAATTCTTCAGCAGTTCTTCATGAACTATGTGAAGGAAAAATAATTGCAAAATCAGCAACACTACCCCAGCAGATAGCACTTGTTGCTTTCCAAAATCATGTATGTGCTTGTGTAAGGGTAAAGCTGGAGACAAATTGATTGCCTTCGCTAATAATACAAAATATACACTCTGGCGATGACCAGGTTTTCTGAAAACTTACAACCAGCGCCACAGACAAAGAAAAACAATTATAAGTGAGTATTTTAGAAGATTTAATATAAACTTGGTGAATCTTCAAGTAATGGCCTCTCTCTAGTAAATCTACCATAACAATTTGCTGAAAAAAATACAGCAGTCAGTGTTGGAGATTGGCCACTGGCTAAATCCTTTTTAACCAAAAGCTCTACCTTAGTTAAGACTTGCCTCATGGTCCAGCTGGTCCTTTGCAGCATCTTCTGTGTTGTGTTCCAGCACCAGTGGATCGTCTTCTACAACGTTACCCATTTTAAGCTTGAATGTAGCCACACCCACACTGCCCCATCCTCTTTCAGTAGGAGGTTTCAATGGTCTTGGTAAAGGTTCATTAAGGAAAGGATCACACCTTCATGAGACGTCTATCATGTATGCAGGGTTGCTGATGATAGACCAATTGGAATTCAACTACTTTTGTGAATACATCTCATTGCCAGATAGTAGCCTGCAGTTGAAGCTAGAGGAGTTTCTAAAGTAATATCAAATAGCAACACAATGTCTTCTGAAATTAATTTTTCTTATCAAGGAATTGAATCATTGCTGAAATATTATGTTGCCGTATATATCCCAACCAAAACAACCCCAAAGAGAAGCACTTATGAAGCCAGAAATCACGAGTGGCTCCATTTGAGGGGATCAGAGTTGGATTTCCATAACATTGTGTCTTTTCATGTTGTTTTTGTCGATTAAAACTGCCCCAACAAGTAGCACTTACTGAATACAACTGTCAAGTCAGTGCTCAAGTGAGGGTAATGGTAAAGACGTACAAAAGACTTGCAATGTTCTCTCCAGTCATAAAACACCAGAAATGAATGTACAAAGCAACTGTGGAGAGAACATGGACACTTGAAATCATCAAACTTACCCCAACAAATAGCACTTACTGTTTTCTAAACTCAAGCTGGTGCTTGTGTAAGGGTAATATTGGTGATTACAATTTTCTGCTCACATTTGGATGTTATTCAACTACAGTGTATGTCTTCCTGAAATGTGTTCCACATTCCTGCAAGTGCTTCCTGTACTCTTACTCAGTACAGTTTAGACTTTCCCAATGAAGAACTTGACCTAACCAAGACAACCCCAAAGAGAAGCACTTATGAAGAAGAGAATCATCAGTGGCTCCATTTGAGGTGATCTGAGCTGGATTCACAAGAGGAAATGGCTTTGGATTCATTCAGTTGTTGTTGTCACTTAAAACGTCCCCAACAAGTAGCACTTACTGAATTCAACAAACAAGTTAATGCTCAAGTCAGGGTAATAGGTAGGACCAACTCTCAAACTAGGAATTCTTCAGAAATTAATCATATAACATGTCTGTCTTCATGAACTGTGTGAAGCAAATAGAAGAGCACAATCACCAGCACTACCCCAACAAATAGCACTTACTGCTTTCAGAAGGCAAGTTTTTGCTTGTGTTAGGGTAAAGCTGGTGACCACCAGCTGTGAAACAAAATGTCTTCTGAAATAAATTTTCCTGAATATCTTTGGATACACAAGCACCTACATAGCAGTTTCTTTTTATTTCTGATTTCATATCAAGGAATTGAATCATTGCTGAAATATTATGTTGCCGTATATATCCCAACCAAAACAACACCAAAGAGAAGCACTTATGAAGCCAGAAATCATGAGTGGCTCTATTTGAGGGGATCAGAGTTGGATTTCCATAACATTGTGTCTTTTCATGTCGTTTTTGTCGATTAAAACTGCCCCAACAAGTAGCACTTACTGAATTCAACTGTCAAGTCAGTGCTCAAGTGAGGGTAATGGTAAAGACGTACAAAAGACTTGCAATGTTCTTTCCAGTCATAAAACACCAGAAATGAATGTACAAAGCAGCTGTGGAGAGAACATGGACACTTGAAATCGTCAAAATTACCCCAACAAATAGCACTTACTGTTTTCTAAACTCAAGCTGGTGCTTGTGTTAGGGTAATATTGGTGATTAAAATGTTCTGCTCACATTTGAATGTTATTCAACTACAGTGTATGTCTTCCTGAAATGTGTTCCACATTCCTGCAAGTGATTCCTGTACTCTTACTCAGTACAGTATAGACTTTACCAATGAAGAACTTGACCTAACCAAGACAACCCCAAAGAGAAGCACTTATGAAGAAGAGAATCATCAGTGGCTCCATTTGAGGTGATCTGAGCTGGATTCACAAGGGGAAATGGCTTTGGATTCATTCAGTTGTTGTTGTCACTTAAAACTTCCCCAACAAGTAGCACTTACTGCATTCAACAAACAAGTTAATGCTCAAGTCAGGGTAATAGGTAGGACAGAATTCTTCAGCAATTCCTCATGAACTATGTGAAGGAAAAATAATTGCAAAATCAGCAACACTACCCCAGCAGAGAGCACTTGTTGCTTTCCAAAATCATGTATGTGCTTGTGTAAGGGTAAAGCTGGAGACAAATTGATTGCCTTCGCTAATAATACAAAATATACAGTCTGGCGATGACCAGGTTTTCTGAAAACTTACAACCAGCGCCACAGACAAAGAAAAACAATTATAAGTGAGTATTTTAGAAGATTTAATATAAACTTGATGAATCTTCAAGTAATGGCCCCTGTCTAGTAAATCTACCATAACAATTTGCTGAAAAAAATACAGCAGTCAGTGTTGGAGATTGGCCACTGGCTAAATCCTTTTTAACCAAAAGCTCTACCTTAGTTAAGACTTGCCTCATGGTCCAGCTGGTCCTTTGCAGCATCTTCTGTGTTGTGTTCCAGCACCAGCGGATCGTCTTCTACAACGTTACCCATTTTAAGCTTGAATGTAGCCACACCCACACTGCCCCATCCTCTTTCAGTAGGAGGTTTCAATGGTCTTGGTAAAGGTTCGTTAAGGAAAGGATCACACCTTCATGAGACGTCTATCATGTATGCAGGGTTGCTGATGATAGGCCAATTGGAATTCAACTACTTTTGTGAATACATCTCATTGCCAGATAGTAGCCTGCAGTTGAAGCTAGAGGAGTTTCTAAAGTAATATCAAATAGCAACACAATGTCTTCTGAAATTAATTTTTCTTATCAAGGAATTGAATCATTGCTGAAATATTATGTTGCTGTATATATCCCAACCAAAACAACCCCAAAGAGAAGCACTTATGAAGCCAGAAATCACGAGTGGCTCCATTTGAGGGGATCAGAGTTGGATTTCCATAACATTGTGTCTTTTCATGTTGTTTTTGTCGATTAAAACTGCCCCAACAAGTAGCACTTACTGAATACAACTGTCAAGTCAGTGCTCAAGTGAGGGTAATGGTAAAGACGTACAAAAGACTTGCAATGTTCTTTCCAGTCATAAAACACCAGAAATGAATGTACAAAGCAACTGTGGAGAGAACATGGACACTTGAAATCATCAAACTTACCCCAACAAATAGCACTTACTGTTTTCTAAACTCAAGCTGGTGCTTGTGTAAGGGTAATATTGGTGATTACAATTTTCTGCTCACATTTGGATGTTATTCAACTACAGTGTATGTCGTCCTGAAATGTGTTCCACATTCCTGCAAGTGCTTCCTGTACTCTTACTCAGTACAGTTTAGACTTTCACAATGAAGAACTTGACCTAACCAAGACAACCCTAAAGAGAAGCACTTATGAAGAAGAGAATCATCAGTGGCTCCATTTGAGGTGATCTGAGCTGGATTCACAAGAGGAAATGGCTTTGGATTCATTCAGTTGTTGTTGTCACTTAAAACGTCCCCAACAAGTAGCACTTACTGAATTCAACAAACAAGTTAATGCTCAAGTCAGGGTAATAGGTAGGACCAACTCTCAAACTAGGAATTCTTCAGAAATTAATCATATAACATGTCTGTCTTCATGAACTGTGTGAAGCAAATAGAAGAGCACAATCACCAGCACTACCCCAACAAATAGCACTTACTGCTTTCAGAAGGCAAGTTTTTGCTTGTGTTAGGGTAAAGCTGGTGACCACCTAGCTGTGAAACAAAATGTCTTCTGAAATAAATTTTCCTGAATATCTTTGGATACACAAGCACCTACATAGCAGTTTCTTTTTATTTCTGATTTCATATCAAGGAATTGAATCATTGCTGAAATATTATGTTGCCGTATATATCCCAACCAAAACAACCCCAAAGAGAAGCACTTATGAAGCCAGAAATCATGAGTGGCTCTATTTGAGGGGATCAGAGTTGGATTTCCATAACATTGTGTCTTTTCATGTTGTTTTTGTCGATTAAAACTGCCCCAACAAGTAGCACTTACTGAATTCAACTGTCAAGTCAGTGCTCAAGTGAGGGTAATGGTAAAGACGTACAAAAGACTTGCAATGTTCTTTCCAGTCATAAAACACCAGAAATGAATGTACAAAGCAGCTGTGGAGAGAACATGGACACTTGAAATCGTCAAAATTACCCCAACAAATAGCACTTACTGTTTTCTAAACTCAAGCTGGTGCTTGTGTTAGGGTAATATTGGTGATTAAAATGTTCTGCTCACATTTGAATGTTATTCAACTACAGTGTATGTCTTCCTGAAATGTGTTCCACATTCCTGCAAGTGATTCCTGTACTCTTACTCAGTACAGTATAGACTTTACCAATGAAGAACTTGACCTAACCAAGACAACCCCAAAGAGAAGCACTTATGAAGAAGAGAATCATCAGTGGCTCCATTTGAGGTGATCTGAGCTGGATTCACAAGGGGAAATGGCTTTGGATTCATTCAGTTGTTGTTGTCACTTAAAACTTCCCCAACAAGTAGCACTTACTGCATTCAACAAACAAGTTAATGCTCAAGTCAGGGTAATAGGTAGGACAGAATTCTTCAGCAATTCCTCATGAACTATGTGAAGGAAAAATAATTGCAAAATCAGCAACACTACCCCAGCAGAGAGCACTTGTTGCTTTCCAAAATCATGTATGTGCTTGTGTAAGGGTAAAGCTGGAGACAAATTGATTGCCTTCGCTAATAATACAAAATATACAGTCTGGCGATGACCAGGTTTTCTGAAAACTTACAACCAGCACCACAGACAAAGAAAAACAATTATAAGTGAGTATTTTAGAAGATTTAATATAAACTTGATGAATCTTCAAGTAATGGCCCCTGTCTAGTAAATCTACCATAACAATTTGCTGAAAAAAATACAGCAGTCAGTGTTGGAGATTGGCCACTGGCTAAATCCTTTTTAACCAAAAGCTCTACCTTAGTTAAGACTTGCCTCATGGTCCAGCTGGTCCTTTGCAGCATCTTCTGTGTTGTGTTCCAGCACCAGCGGATCGTCTTCTACAACGTTACCCATTTTAAGCTTGAATGTAGCCACCCACACTGCCCCATCCTCTTTCAGTAGGAGGTTTCAATGGTCTTGGTAAAGGTTCGTTAAGGAAAGGATCACACCTTCATGAGACGTCTATCATGTATGCAGGGTTGCTGATGATAGGCCAATTGGAATTCAACTACTTTTGTGAATACATCTCATTGCCAGATAGTAGCCTGCAGTTGAAGCTAGAGGAGTTTCTAAAGTAATATCAAATAGCAACACAATGTCTTCTGAAAGTGATTTTTCTTATCAAGGAATTGAATCATTGCTGAAATATTATGTTGCCGTATATATCCCAACCAAAACAACCCCAAAGAGAAGCACTTATGAAGCCAGAAATCACGAGTGGCTCCATTTGAGGGGATCAGAGTTGGATTTCCATAACATTGTGTCTTTTCATGTTGTTTTTGTTGATTAAAACTGCCCCAACAAGTAGCACTTACTGAATACAACTGTCAAGTCAGTGCTCAAGTGAGGGTAATGGTAAAGACGTACAAAAGACTTGCAATGTTCTTTCCAGTCATAAAACACCAGAAATGAATGTACAAAGCAACTGTGGAGAGAACATGGACACTTGAAATCATCAAAATTACCCCAACAAATAGCAATTACTGTTTTCTAACTCAAGCTGGTGCTTGTGTAAGGGTAATATTGGTGATTACAATTTTCTGCTCACATTTGAATGTTATTCAACCACAGTGTATGTCTTCCTCAAATGTGTTCCACATTCCTGCAAGTGCTTCCTGTACTCTTACTCAGTAAAGTTTAGACTTTCCCAATGAAGAACTTGACCTAACCAAGCCAACCCCAAAGAGAAGCACTTATGAAGAAGAGAATCATCAGTGGCTCCATTTGAGGTGATCTGAGTTGGATTCACAAGAGGAAATGGCTTTGGATTCATTCAGTTGTTGTTGTCTCTTAAAACGTCCCCAACAAGTAGCACTTACTGTATTCAACAAACAAGTTAATGCTCAAGTCAGGGTAATAGGTAGGACCAACTCTCAAACTAGGAATTCTTCAGAAATGAATCAGATAACATGTCCATCTTCATGAACTGTGTGAAGGAAATAGAAGAGCACAATCACCAGCACTACCCCAACAAATAGCACTTACTGCTTTCAGAAGGCAAGTTTTTGCTTGTGTTAGGGTAAAGCTGGTCACCACCTAGCTGTGAAACAAAATGTCTTTAGATAAATTTTCCTGAATATCTTTGGATACACAAGCACCTACATAGCAGTTTCTTTTTATTTCTGATTTCATATCAAGGAATTGAATCATTGCTGAAATATTATGTTGCCGTATATATCCCAACCAAAACAACCCCAAAGAGAAGCACTTATGAAGCCAGAAATCATGAGTGGCTCTATTTGAGGGGATCAGAGTTGGATTTCCATAACATTGTGTCTTTTCATGTTGTTTTTGTCGATTAAAACTGCCCCAACAAGTAGCACTTACTGCATTCAACAAACAAGTTAATGCTCAAGTTGGGGTAATAGGTAGGACAGAATTCTTCAGCAATTCTTCATGAACTATGTGAAGGAAAAATAATTGCAAAATCAGCAACACTACCCCAGCAGATAGCACTTGTTGCTTTCCAAAATCATGTATGTGCTTGTGTAAGGGTAAAGCTGGAGACAAATTGATTGCCTTCGCTAATAATACAAAATATACACTCTGGCGATGACCAGGTTTTCTGAAAACTTACAACCAGCGCCACAGACAAAGAAAAACAATTATAAGTGAGTATTTTAGAAGATTTAATATAAATTTGATGAATCTTCAAGTAATGGCCTCTGTCTAGTAAATCTACCATAACAATTTGCTGAAAAAAATACAGCAGTCAGTGTTGGAGATTGGCCACTGGCTAAATCCTTTTTAACCAAAAGCTCTACCTTAGTTAAGACTTGCCTCATGGTCCAGCTGGTCCTTTGCAGCATCTTCTGTGTTGTGTTCCAGCACCAGTGGATCGTCTTCTACAACGTTACCCATTTTAAGCTTGAATGTAGCCACACCCACACTGCCCCATCCTCTTTCAGTAGGAGGTTTCAATGGTCTTGGTAAAGGTTCGTTAAGGAAAGGATCACACCTTCATGAGACGTCTATCATGTATGCAGGGTTGCTGATGATAGACCAATTGGAATTCAACTATTTTTGTGAATACATCTCATTGCCAGATAGTAGCCTGCAGTTGAAGCTAGAGGAGTTTCTAAAGTAATATCAAATAGCAACACAATGTCTTCTGAAATTAATTTTTCTTATCAAGGAATTGAATCATTGCTGAAATATTATGTTGCCGTATATATCCCAACGAAAAACAACCCCAAAGAGAAGCACTTATGAAGCCAGAAATCACGAGTGGCTCCATTTGAGGGGATCAGAGTTGGATTTCCATAACATTGTGTCTTTTCATGTTGTTTTTGTCGATTAAAACTGCCCCAACAAGTAGCACTTACTGAATACAACTGTCAAGTCAGTGCTCAAGTGAGGGTAATGGTAAAGACGTACAAAAGACTTGCAATGTTCTTTCCAGTCATAAAAAAACACCAGAAATGAATGTACAAAGCAACTGTGGAGAGAACATGGACACTTGAAATCATCAAACTTACCCCAACAAATAGCACTTACTGTTTTCTAAACTCAAGCTGGTGCTTGTGTAAGGGTAATATTGGTGATTACAATTTTCTTCTCACATTTGGATGTTATTCAACTACAGTGTATGTCTTCCTGAAATGTGTTCCACATTCCTGCAAGTGCTTCCTGTACTCTTACTCAGTACAGTTTAGACTTTCCCAATGAAGAACTTGACCTAACCAAGACAACCCTAAAGAGAAGCACTTATGAAGAAGAGAATCATCAGTGGCTCCATTTGAGGTGATCTGAGCTGGATTCACAAGAGGAAATGGCTTTGGATTCATTCAGTTGTTGTTGTCACTTAAAACGTCCCCAACAAGTAGCACTTACTGAATTCAACAAACAAGTTAATGCTCAAGTCAGGGTAATAGGTAGGACCAACTCTCAAACTAGGAATTCTTCAGAAATTAATCATATAACATGTCTGTCTTCATGAACTGTGTGAAGCAAATAGAAGAGCACAATCACCAGCACTACCCCAACAAATAGCACTTACTGCTTTCAGAAGGCAAGTTTTTGCTTGTGTTAGGGTAAAGCTGGTGACCACCTAGCTGTGAAACAAAATGTCTTCTGAAATAAATTTTCCTGAATATCTTTGGATACACAAGCACCTACATAGCAGTTTCTTTTTATTTCTGATTTCATATCAAGGAATTGAATCATTGCTGAAATATTATGTTGCCGTATATATCCCAACCAAAACAACACCAAAGAGAAGCACTTATGAAGCCAGAAATCATGAGTGGCTCTATTTGAGGGGATCAGAGTTGGATTTCCATAACATTGTGTCTTTTCATGTCGTTTTTGTCGATTAAAACTGCCCCAACAAGTAGCACTTACTGAATTCAACTGTCAAGTCAGTGCTCAAGTGAGGGTAATGGTAAAGACGTACAAAAGACTTGCAATGTTCTTTCCAGTCATAAAACACCAGAAATGAATGTACAAAGCAGCTGTGGAGAGAACATGGACACTTGAAATCGTCAAAATTACCCCAACAAATAGCACTTACTGTTTTCTAAACTCAAGCTGGTGCTTGTGTTAGGGTAATATTGGTGATTAAAATGTTCTGCTCACATTTGAATGTTATTCAACTACAGTGTATGTCTTCCTGAAATGTGTTCCACATTCCTGCAAGTGATTCCTGTACTCTTACTCAGTACAGTATAGACTTTACCAATGAAGAACTTGACCTAACCAAGACAACCCCAAAGAGAAGCACTTATGAAGAAGAGAATCATCAGTGGCTCCATTTGAGGTGATCTGAGCTGGATTCACAAGGGGAAATGGCTTTGGATTCATTCAGTTGTTGTTGTCACTTAAAACTTCCCCAACAAGTAGCACTTACTGCATTCAACAAACAAGTTAATGCTCAAGTCAGGGTAATAGGTAGGACAGAATTCTTCAGCAATTCCTCATGAACTATGTGAAGGAAAAATAATTGCAAAATCAGCAACACTACCCCAGCAGAGAGCACTTGTTGCTTTCCAAAATCATGTATGTGCTTGTGTAAGGGTAAAGCTGGAGACAAATTGATTGCCTTCGCTAATAATACAAAATATACAGTCTGGCGATGACCAGGTTTTCTGAAAACTTACAACCAGCGCCACAGACAAAGAAAAACAATTATAAGTGAGTATTTTAGAAGATTTAATATAAACTTGATGAATCTTCAAGTAATGGCCCCTGTCTAGTAAATCTACCATAACAATTTGCTGAAAAAAATACAGCAGTCAGTGTTGGAGATTGGCCACTGGCTAAATCCTTTTTAACCAAAAGCTCTACCTTAGTTAAGACTTGCCTCATGGTCCAGCTGGTCCTTTGCAGCATCTTCTGTGTTGTGTTCCAGCACCAGCGGATCGTCTTCTACAACGTTACCCATTTTAAGCTTGAATGTAGCCACACCCACACTGCCCCATCCTCTTTCAGTAGGAGGTTTCAATGGTCTTGGTAAAGGTTCGTTAAGGAAAGGATCACACCTTCATGAGACGTCTATCATGTATGCAGGGTTGCTGATGATAGACCAATTGGAATTCAACTATTTTTGTGAATACATCTCATTGCCAGATAGTAGCCTGCAGTTGAAGCTAGAGGAGTTTCTAAAGTAATATCAAATAGCAACACAATGTCTTCTGAAATTAATTTTTCTTATCAAGGAATTGAATCATTGCTGAAATATTATGTTGCCGTATATATCCCAACGAAAAACAACCCCAAAGAGAAGCACTTATGAAGCCAGAAATCACGAGTGGCTCCATTTGAGGGGATCAGAGTTGGATTTCCATAACATTGTGTCTTTTCATGTTGTTTTTGTCGATTAAAACTGCCCCAACAAGTAGCACTTACTGAATACAACTGTCAAGTCAGTGCTCAAGTGAGGGTAATGGTAAAGACGTACAAAAGACTTGCAATGTTCTTTCCAGTCATAAAAAAACACCAGAAATGAATGTACAAAGCAACTGTGGAGAGAACATGGACACTTGAAATCATCAAACTTACCCCAACAAATAGCACTTACTGTTTTCTAAACTCAAGCTGGTGCTTGTGTAAGGGTAATATTGGTGATTACAATTTTCTGCTCACATTTGAATGTTATTCAACCACAGTGTATGTCTTCCTAAAATGTGTTCCACATTCCTGCAAGTGCTTCCTGTACTATTACTCAGTAAAGTTTAGACTTTCCCAATGAAGAACTTGACCTAACCAAGCCAACCCCAAAGAGAAGCACTTATGAAGAAGAGAATCATCAGTGGCTCCATTTGAGGTGATCTGAGTTGGATTCACAAGAGGAAATGGCTTTGGATTCATTCAGTTGTTGTTGTCTCTTAAAACTTCCCCAACAAGTAGCACTTACTGTATTCAACAAACAAGTTAATGCTCAAGTCAGGGTAATAGGTAGGACCAACTCTCAAACTAGGAATTCTTCAGAAATGAATCAGATAACATTTCCATCTTCATGAACTGTGTGAAGGAAATAGAAGAGCACAATCACCAGCACTACCCCAACAAATAGCACTTACTGCTTTCAGAAGGCAAGTTTTTGCTTGTGTTAGGGTAAAGCTGGTCACCACCTAGCTGTGAAACAAAATGTCTTCTGAAATAAATTTTCCTGAATATCTTTGGATACACAAGCACCTACATAGCAGTTTCTTTTTATTTCTGATTTCATATCAAGGAATTGAATCATTGCTGAAATATTATGTTGCCGTATATATCCCAACCAAAACAACCCCAAAGAGAAGCACTTATGAAGCCAGAAATCATGAGTGGCTCTATTTGAGGGGATCAGAGTTGGATTTCCATAACATTGTGTCTTTTCATGTTGTTTTTGTCGATTAAAACTGCCCCAACAAGTAGCACTTACTGCATTCAACAAACAAGTTAATGCTCAAGTTGGGGTAATAGGTAGGACAGAATTCTTCAGCAATTCTTCATGAACTATGTGAAGGAAAAATAATTGCAAAATCAGCAACACTACCCCAGCAGATAGCACTTGTTGCTTTCCAAACTCATGTATGTGCTTGTGTAAGGGTAAAGCTGGAGACAAATTGATTGCCTTCGCTAATAATACAAAATATACACTCTGGCGATGACCAGGTTTTCTGAAAACTTACAACCAGCGCCACAGACAAAGAAAAACAATTATAAGTGAGTATTTTAGAAGATTTAATATAAACTTGGTGAATCTTCAAGTAATGGCCTCTCTCTAGTAAATCTACCATAACAATTTGCTGAAAAAAATACAGCAGTCAGTGTTGGAGATTGGCCACTGGCTAAATCCTTTTTAACCAAAAGCTCTACCTTAGTTAAGACTTGCCTCATGGTCCAGCTGGTCCTTTGCAGCATCTTCTGTGTTGTGTTCCAGCACCAGTGGATCGTCTTCTACAACGTTACCCATTTTAAGCTTGAATGTAGCCACACCCACACTGCCCCATCCTCTTTCAGTAGGAGGTTTCAATGGTCTTGGTAAAGGTTCGTTAAGGAAAGGATCACACCTTCATGAGACGTCTATCATGTATGCAGGGTTGCTGATGATAGACCAATTGGAATTCAACTACTTTTGTGAATACATCTCATTGCCAGATAGTAGCCTGCAGTTGAAGCTAGAGGAGTTTCTAAAGTAATATCAAATAGCAACACAATGTCTTCTGAAATTAATTTTTCTTATCAAGGAATTGAATCATTGCTGAAATATTATGTTGCCGTATATATCCCAACCAAAACAACCCCAAAGAGAAGCACTTATTAAGCCAGAAATCACGAGTGGCTCTATTTGAGGGGATCAGAGTTGGATTTCCATAACATTGTGTCTTTTCATGTTGTTTTTGTTGATTAAAACTGCCCCAACAAGTAGCACTTACTGAATACAACTGTCAAGTCAGTGCTCAAGTGAGGGTAATGGTAAAGACGTACAAAAGACTTGCAATGTTCTTTCCAGTCATAAAACACCAGAAATGAATGTACAAAGCAACTGTGGAGAGAACATGGACACTTGAAATCATCAAACTTACCCCAACAAATAGCACTTACTGTTTTCTAAACTCAAGCTGGTGCTTGTGTAAGGGTAATATTGGTGATTACAAATTTCTGCTCACATTTGGATGTTATTCAACTACAGTGTATGTCTTCCTGAAATGTGTTCCACATTCCTGCAAGTGCTTCCTGTACTCTTACTCAGTACAGTTTAGACTTTCCCAATGAAGAACTTGACCTAACCAAGACAACCCCAAAGAGAAGCACTTATGAAGAAGAGAATCATCAGTGGCTCCATTTGAGGTGATCTGAGCTGGATTCACAAGAGGAAATGGCTTTGGATTCATTCAGTTGTTGTTGTCACTTAAAACGTCCCCAACAAGTAGCACTTACTGAATTCAACAAACAAGTTAATGCTCAAGTCAGGGTAATAGGTAGGACCAACTCTCAAACTAGGAATTCTTCAGAAATTAATCATATAACATGTCTGTCTTCATGAACTGTGTGAAGCAAATAGAAGAGCACAATCACCAGCACTACCCCAACAAATAGCACTTACTGCTTTCAGAAGGCAAGTTTTTGCTTGTGTTAGGGTAAAGCTGGTGACCACCTAGCTGTGAAACAAAATGTCTTCTGAAATAAATTTTCCTGAATATCTTTGGATACACAAGCACCTACATAGCAGTTTCTTTTTATTTCTGATTTCATATCAAGGAATTGAATCATTGCTGAAATATTATGTTGCCGTATATATCCCAACCAAAACAACCCCAAAGAGAAGCACTTATGAAGCCAGAAATCATGAGTGGCTCTATTTGAGGGGATCAGAGTTGGATTTCCATAACATTGTGTCTTTTCATGTTGTTTTTGTCGATTAAAACTGCCCCAACAAGTAGCACTTACTGAATTCAACTGTCAAGTCAGTGCTCAAGTGAGGGTAATGGTAAAGACGTACAAAAGACTTGCAATGTTCTTTCCAGTCATAAAACACCAGAAATGAATGTACAAAGCAGCTGTGGAGAGAACATGGACACTTGAAATCGTCAAAATTACCCCAACAAATAGCACTTACTGTTTTCTAAACTCAAGCTGGTGCTTGTGTTAGGGTAATATTGGTGATTAAAATGTTCTGCTCACATTTGAATGTTATTCAACTACAGTGTATGTCTTCCTGAAATGTGTTCCACATTCCTGCAAGTGATTCCTGTACTCTTACTCAGTACAGTATAGACTTTACCAATGAAGAACTTGACCTAACCAAGACAACCCCAAAGAGAAGCACTTATGAAGAAGAGAATCATCAGTGGCTCCATTTGAGGTGATCTGAGCTGGATTCACAAGGGGAAATGGCTTTGGATTCATTCAGTTCTTGTTGTTGTCACTTAAAACTTCCCCAACAAGTAGCACTTACTGCATTCAACAAACAAGTTAATGCTCAAGTCAGGGTAATAGGTAGGACAGAATTCTTCAGCAATTCCTCATGAACTATGTGAAGGAAAAATAATTGCAAAATCAGCAACACTACCCCAGCAGAGAGCACTTGTTGCTTTCCAAAATCATGTATGTGCTTGTGTATGGGTAAAGCTGGGGACAAATTGATTGCCTTCGCTAATAATACAAAATATACAGTCTGGCGATGACCAGGTTTTCTGAAAACTTACAACCAGCGCCACAGACAAAGAAAAACAATTATAAGTGAGTATTTTAGAAGATTTAATATAAACTTGATGAATCTTCAAGTAATGGCCCCTGTCTAGTAAATCTACCATAACAATTTGCTGAAAAAAATACAGCAGTCAGTGTTGGAGATTGGCCACTGGCTAAATCCTTTTTAACCAAAAGCTCTACCTTAGTTAAGACTTGCCTCATGGTCCAGCTGGTCCTTTGCAGCATCTTCTGTGTTGTGTTCCAGCACCAGCGGATCGTCTTCTACAACGTTACCCATTTTAAGCTTGAATGTAGCCACACCCACACTGCCCCATCCTCTTTCAGTAGGAGGTTTCAATGGTCTTGGTAAAGGTTCGTTAAGGAAAGGATCACACCTTTATGAGACGTCTATCATGTATGCAGGGTTGCTGATGATAGGCCAATTGGAATTCAACTACTTTTGTGAATACATCTCATTGCCAGATAGTAGCCTGCAGTTGAAGCTAGAGGAGTTTCTAAAGTAATATCAAATAGCAACACAATGTCTTCTGAAATTAATTTTTCTTATCAAGGAATTGAAACATTGCTGAAATATTATGTTGCCGTATATATCCCAACCAAAACAACCCCAAAGAGAAGCACTTATGAAGCCAGAAATCACGAGTGGCTCCATTTGAGGGGATCAGAGTTGGATTTCCATAACATTGTGTCTTTTCATGTTGTTTTTGTCGATTAAAACTGCCCCAACAAGTAGCACTTACTGAATACAACTGTCAAGTCAGTGCTCAAGTGAGGGTAATGGTAAAGACGTACAAAAGACTTGCAATGTTCTTTCCAGTCATAAAACACCAGAAATGAATGTACAAAGCAACTGTGGAGAGAACATGGACACTTGAAATCATCAAACTTACCCCAACAAATAGCACTTACTGTTTTCTAAACTCAAGCTGGTGCTTGTGTAAGGGTAATATTGGTGATTACAATTTTCTGCTCACATTTGGATGTTATTCAACTACAGTGTATGTCTTCCTGAAATGTGTTCCACATTCCTGCAAGTGCTTCCTGTACTCTTACTCAGTACAGTTTAGACTTTCCCAATGAAGAACTTGACCTAACCAAGACAACCCTAAAGAGAAGCACTTATGAAGAAGAGAATCATCAGTGGCTCCATTTGAGGTGATCTGAGCTGGATTCACAAGAGGAAATGGCTTTGGATTCATTCAGTTGTTGTTGTCACTTAAAACGTCCCCAACAAGTAGCACTTACTGAATTCAACAAACAAGTTAATGCTCAAGTCAGGGTAATAGGTAGGACCAACTCTCAAACTAGGAATTCTTCAGAAATTAATCATATAACATGTCTGTCTTCATGAACTGTGTGAAGCAAATAGAAGAGCACAATCACCAGCACTACCCCAACAAATAGCACTTACTGCTTTCAGAAGGCAAGTTTTTGCTTGTGTTAGGGTAAAGCTGGTGACCACCTAGCTGTGAAACAAAATGTCTTCTGAAATAAATCTTCCTGAATATCTTTGGATACACAAGCACCTACATAGCAGTTTCTTTTTATTTCTGATTTCATATCAAGGAATTGAATCATTGCTGAAATATTATGTTGCCGTATATATCCCAACCAAAACAACCCCAAAGAGAAGCACTTATGAAGCCAGAAATCACGAGTGGCTCCATTTGAGGGGATCAGAGTTGGATTTCCATAACATTGTGTCTTTTCATGTTGTTTTTGTTGATTAAAACTGCCCCAACAAGTAGCACTTACTGAATACAACTGTCAAGTCAGTGCTCAAGTGAGGGTAATGGTAAAGACGTACAAAAGACTTGCAATGTTCTTTCCAGTCATAAAACACCAGAAATGAATGTACAAAGCAGCTGTGGAGAGAACATGGACACTTGAAATCGTCAAAATTACCCCAACAAATAGCACTTACTGTTTTCTAAACTCAAGCTGGTGCTTGTGTTAGGGTAATATTGGTGATTAAAATGTTCTGCTCACATTTGAATGTTATTCAACTACAGTGTATGTCTTCCTGAAATGTGTTCCACATTCCTGCAAGTGATTCCTGTACTCTTACTCAGTACAGTATAGACTTTACCAATGAAGAACTTGACCTAACCAAGACAACCCCAAAGAGAAGCACTTATGAAGAAGAGAATCATCAGTGGCTCCATTTGAGGTGATCTGAGCTGGATTCACAAGGGGAAATGGCTTTGGATTCATTCAGTTGTTGTTGTCACTTAAAACTTCCCCAACAAGTAGCACTTACTGCATTCAACAAACAAGTTAATGCTCAAGTCAGGGTAATAGGTAGGACAGAATTCTTCAGCAATTCCTCATGAACTATGTGAAGGAAAAATAATTGCAAAATCAGCAACACTACCCCAGCAGAGAGCACTTGTTGCTTTCCAAAATCATGTATGTGCTTGTGTAAGGGTAAAGCTGGAGACAAATTGATTGCCTTCGCTAATAATACAAAATATACAGTCTGGCGATGACCAGGTTTTCTGAAAACTTACAACCAGCGCCACAGACAAAGAAAAACAATTATAAGTGAGTATTTTAGAAGATTTAATATAAACTTGATGAATCTTCAAGTAATGGCCCCTGTCTAGTAAATCTACCATAACAATTTGCTGAAAAAAATACAGCAGTCAGTGTTGGAGATTGGCCACTGGCTAAATCCTTTTTAACCAAAAGCTCTACCTTAGTTAAGACTTGCCTCATGGTCCAGCTGGTCCTTTGCAGCATCTTCTGTGTTGTGTTCCAGCACCAGCGGATCGTCTTCTACAACGTTACCCATTTTAAGCTTGAATGTAGCCACACCCACACTGCCCCATCCTCTTTCAGTAGGAGGTTTCAATGGTCTTGGTAAAGGTTCGTTAAGGAAAGGATCACACCTTCATGAGACGTCTATCATGTATGCAGGGTTGCTGATGATAGGCCAATTGGAATTCAACTACTTTTGTGAATACATCTCATTGCCAGATAGTAGCCTGCAGTTGAAGCTAGAGGAGTTTCTAAAGTAATATCAAATAGCAACACAATGTCTTCTGAAAGTGATTTTTCTTATCAAGGAATTGAATCATTGCTGAAATATTATGTTGCCGTATATATCCCAACGAAAAACAACCCCAAAGAGAAGCACTTATGAAGCCAGAAATCACGAGTGGCTCCATTTGAGGGGATCAGAGTTGGATTTCCATAACATTGTGTCTTTTCATGTTGTTTTTGTCGATTAAAACTGCCCCAACAAGTAGCACTTACTGAATACAACTGTCAAGTCAGTGCTCAAGTGAGGGTAATGGTAAAGACGTACAAAAGACTTGCAATGTTCTTTCCAGTCATAAAAAAACACCAGAAATGAATGTACAAAGCAACTGTGGAGAGAACATGGACACTTGAAATCATCAAACTTACCCCAACAAATAGCACTTACTGTTTTCTAAACTCAAGCTGGTGCTTGTGTAAGGGTAATATTGGTGATTAAAATGTTCTGCTTACATTTGATTGTTATTCAACTACAGTGTATGTCTTCCTGAAATGTGTTCCACATTCCTGCAAGTGATTCCTGTACTCTTACTCAGTACAGTATAGACTTTACCAATGAAGAACTTGACCTAACCAAGACAACCCCAAAGAGAAGCACTTATGAAGAAGAGAATCATCAGTGGCTCCATTTGAGGTGATCTGAGCTGGATTCACAAGGGGAAATGGCTTTGGATTCATTCAGTTCTTGTTGTTGTCACTTAAAACTTCCCCAACAAGTAGCACTTACTGCATTCAACAAACAAGTTAATGCTCAAGTCAGGGTAATAGGTAGGACAGAATTCTTCAGCAATTCCTCAGGAACTATGTGAAGGAAAAATAATTGCAAAATCAGCAACACTACCCCAGCAGATAGCACTTGTTGCTTTCCAAACTCATGTATGTGCTTGTGTAAGGGTAAAGCTGGAGACAAATTGATTGCCTTCGCTAATAATACAAAATATACACTCTGGCGATGACCAGGTTTTCTGAAAACTTACAACCAGCGCCACAGACAAAGAAAAACAATTATAAGTGAGTATTTTAGAAGATTTAATATAAACTTGGTGAATCTTCAAGTAATGGCCTCTCTCTAGTAAATCTACCATAACAATTTGCTGAAAAAAATACAGCAGTCAGTGTTGGAGATTGGCCACTGGCTAAATCCTTTTTAACCAAAAGCTCTACCTTAGTTAAGACTTGCCTCATGGTCCAGCTGGTCCTTTGCAGCATCTTCTGTGTTGTGTTCCAGCACCAGTGGATCGTCTTCTACAACGTTACCCATTTTAAGCTTGAATGTAGCCACACCCACACTGCCCCATCCTCTTTCAGTAGGAGGTTTCAATGGTCTTGGTAAAGGTTCGTTAAGGAAAGGATCACACCTTCATGAGACGTCTATCATGTATGCAGGGTTGCTGATGATAGACCAATTGGAATTCAACTACTTTTGTGAATACATCTCATTGCCAGATAGTAGCCTGCAGTTGAAGCTAGAGGAGTTTCTAAAGTAATATCAAATAGCAACACAATGTCTTCTGAAATTAATTTTTCTTATCAAGGAATTGAATCATTGCTGAAATATTATGTTGCCGTATATATCCCAACCAAAACAACCCCAAAGAGAAGCACTTATGAAGCCAGAAATCACGAGTGGCTCCATTTGAGGGGATCAGAGTTGGATTTCCATAACATTGTGTCTTTTCATGTTGTTTTTGTCGATTAAAACTGCCCCAACAAGTAGCACTTACTGAATACAACTGTCAAGTCAGTGCTCAAGTGAGGGTAATGGTAAAGAAGTACAAAAGACTTGCAATGTTCTTTCCAGTCATAAAACACCAGAAATGAATGTACAAAGCAACTGTGGAGAGAACATGGACACTTGAAATCATCAAACTTACCCCAACAAATAGCACTTACTGTTTTCTAAACTCAAGCTGGTGCTTGTGTAAGGGTAATATTGGTGATTACAATTTTCTGCTCACATTTGGATGTTATTCAACTACAGTGTATGTCTTCCTGAAATGTGTTCCACATTCCTGCAAGTGCTTCCTGTACTCTTACTCAGTACAGTTTAGACTTTCCCAATGAAGAACTTGACCTAACCAAGACAACCCTAAAGAGAAGCACTTATGAAGAAGAGAATCATCAGTGGCTCCATTTGAGGTGATCTGAGCTGGATTCACAAGAGGAAATGGCTTTGGATTCATTCAGTTGTTGTTGTCACTTAAAACGTCCCCAACAAGTAGCACTTACTGAATTCAACAAACAAGTTAATGCTCAAGTCAGGGTAATAGGTAGGACCAACTCTCAAACTAGGAATTCTTCAGAAATTAATCATATAACATGTCTGTCTTCATGAACTGTGTGAAGCAAATAGAAGAGCACAATCACCAGCACTACCCCAACAAATAGCACTTACTGCTTTCAGAAGGCAAGTTTTTGCTTGTGTTAGGGTAAAGCTGGTGACCACCAAGCTGTGAAACAAAATGTCTTCTGAAATAAATTTTCCTGAATATCTTTGGATACACAAGCACCTACATAGCAGTTTCTTTTTATTTCTGATTTCATATCAAGGAATTGAATCATTGCTGAAATATTATGTTGCCGTATATATCCCAACCAAAACAACCCCAAAGAGAAGCACTTATGAAGCCAGAAATCATGAGTGGCTCTATTTGAGGGGATCAGAGTTGGATTTCCATAACATTGTGTCTTTTCATGTTGTTTTTGTCGATTAAAACTGCCCCAACAAGTAGCACTTACTGAATTCAACTGTCAAGTCAGTGCTCAAGTGAGGGTAATGGTAAAGACGTACAAAAGACTTGCAATGTTCTTTCCAGTCATAAAACACCAGAAATGAATGTACAAAGCAGCTGTGGAGAGAACATGGACACTTGAAATCGTCAAAATTACCCCAACAAATAGCACTTACTGTTTTCTAAACTCAAGCTGGTGCTTGTGTTAGGGTAATATTGGTGATTAAAATGTTCTGCTCACATTTGAATGTTATTCAACTACAGTGTATGTCTTCCTGAAATGTGTTCCACATTCCTGCAAGTGATTCCTGTACTCTTACTCAGTACAGTATAGACTTTACCAATGAAGAACTTGACCTAACCAAGACAACCCCAAAGAGAAGCACTTATGAAGAAGAGAATCATCAGTGGCTCCATTTGAGGTGATCTGAGCTGGATTCACAAGGGGAAATGGCTTTGGATTCATTCAGTTGTTGTTGTCACTTAAAACTTCCCCAACAAGTAGCACTTACTGCATTCAACAAACAAGTTAATGCTCAAGTCAGGGTAATAGGTAGGACAGAATTCTTCAGCAATTCCTCATGAACTATGTGAAGGAAAAATAATTGCAAAATCAGCAACACTACCCCAGCAGAGAGCACTTGTTGCTTTCCAAAATCATGTATGTGCTTGTGTAAGGGTAAAGCTGGAGACAAATTGATTGCCTTCGCTAATAATACAAAATATACAGTCTGGCGATGACCAGGTTTTCTGAAAACTTACAACCAGCGCCACAGACAAAGAAAAACAATTATAAGTGAGTATTTTAGAAGATTTAATATAAACTTGATGAATCTTCAAGTAATGGCCCCTGTATAGTAAATCTACCATAACAATTTGCTGAAAAAAATACAGCAGTCAGTGTTGGAGATTGGCCACTGGCTAAATCCTTTTTAACCAAAAGCTCTACCTTAGTTAAGACTTGCCTCATGGTCCAGCTGGTCCTTTGCAGCATCTTCTGTGTTGTGTTCCAGCACCAGCGGATCGTCTTCTACAACGTTACCCATTTTAAGCTTGAATGTAGCCACACCCACACTGCCCCATCCTCTTTCAGTAGGAGGTTTCAATGGTCTTGGTAAAGGTTCGTTAAGGAAAGGATCACACCTTCATGAGACGTCTATCATGTATGCAGGGTTGCCGATGATAGGCCAATTGGAATTCAACTACTTTTGTGAATACATCTCATTGCCAGATAGTAGCCTGCAGTTGAAGCTAGAGGAGTTTCTAAAGTAATATGAAATAGCAACACAATGTCTTCTGAAAGTGATTTTTCTTATCAAGGAATTGAATCATTGCTGAAATATTATGTTGCCGTATATATCCCAACCAAAACAACCCCAAAGAGAAGCACTTATGAAGCCAGAAATCACGAGTGGCTCCATTTGAGGGGATCAGAGTTGGATTTCCATAACATTGTGTCTTTTCATGTTGTTTTTGTTGATTAAAACTGCCCCAACAAGTAGCACTTACTGAATACAACTGTCAAGTCAGTGCTCAAGTGAGGGTAATGGTAAAGACGTACAAAAGACTTGCAATGTTCTTTCCAGTCATAAAACACCAGAAATGAATGTACAAAGCAACTGTGGAGAGAACATGGACACTTGAAATCATCAAACTTACCCCAACAAATAGCACTTACTGTTTTCTAAACTCAAGCTGGTACTTGTGTAAGGGTAATATTGGTGATTACAAATTTCTGCTCACATTTGGATGTTATTCAACTACAGTGTATGTCTTCCTGAAATGTGTTCCACATTCCTGCAAGTGCTTCCTGTACTCTTACTCAGTACAGTTTAGACTTTCCCAATGAAGAACTTGACCTAACCAAGACAACCCCAAAGAGAAGCACTTATGAAGAAGAGAATCATCAGTGGCTCCATTTGAGGTGATCTGAGCTGGATTCACAAGAGGAAATGGCTTTGGATTCATTCAGTTGTTGTTGTCACTTAAAACGTCCCCAACAAGTAGCACTTACTGAATTCAACAAACAAGTTAATGCTCAAGTCAGGGTAATAGGTAGGACCAACTCTCAAACTAGGAATTCTTCAGAAATTAATCATATAACATGTCTGTCTTCATGAACTGTGTGAAGCAAATAGAAGAGCACAATCACCAGCACTACCCCAACAAATAGCACTTACTGCTTTCAGAAGGCAAGTTTTTGCTTGTGTTAGGGTAAAGCTGGTGACCACCTAGCTGTGAAACAAAATGTCTTCTGAAATAAATTTTCCTGAATATCTTTGGATACACAAGCACCTACATAGCAGTTTCTTTTTATTTCTGATTTCATATCAAGGAATTGAATCATTGCTGAAATATTATGTTGCTGTATATATCCCAACCAAAACAACCCCAAAGAGAAGCACTTATGAAGCCAGAAATCACGAGTGGCTCTATTTGAGGGGATCAGAGTTGGATTTCCATAACATTGTGTCTTTTCATGTTGTTTTTGTCGATTAAAACTGCCCCAACAAGTAGCACTTACTGAATTCAACTGTCAAGTCAGTGCTCAAGTGAGGGTAATGGTAAAGACATACAAAAGACTTGCAATGTTCTTTCCAGTCATAAAACACCAGAAATGAATGTACAAAGCAGCTGTGGAGAGAACATGGACACTTGAAATCATCAAAATTACCCCAACAAATAGCACTTACTGTTTTCTAAACTCAAGCTGGTGCTTGTGTTAGGGTAATATTGGTGATTAAAATGTTCTGCTTACATTTGATTGTTATTCAACTACAGTGTATGTCTTCCTGAAATGTGTTCCACATTCCTGCAAGTGATTCCTGTACTCTTACTCAGTACAGTATAGACTTTACCAATGAAGAACTTGACCTAACCAAGACAACCCCAAAGAGAAGCACTTATGAAGAAGAGAATCATCAGTGGCTCCATTTGAGGTGATCTGAGCTGGATTCACAAGGGGAAATGGCTTTGGATTCATTCAGTTGTTGTTGTCACTTAAAACTTCCCCAACAAGTAGCACTTACTGCATTCAACAAACAAGTTAATGCTCAAGTCAGGGTAATAGGTAGGACAGAATTCTTCAGCAATTCCTCATGAACTATGTGAAGGAAAAATAATTGCAAAATCAGCAACACTACCCCAGCAGAGAGCACTTGTTGCTTTCCAAAATCATGTATGTGCTTGTGTAAGGGTAAAGCTGGAGACAAATTGATTGCCTTCGCTAATAATACAAAATATACAGTCTGGCGATGACCAGGTTTTCTGAAAACTTACAACCAGCGCCACAGACAAAGAAAAACAATTATAAGTGAGTATTTTAGAAGATTTAATATAAACTTGATGAATCTTCAAGTAATGGCCCCTGTCTAGTAAATCTACCATAACAATTTGCTGAAAAAAATACAGCAGTCAGTGTTGGAGATTGGCCACTGGCTAAATCCTTTTTAACCAAAAGCTCTACCTTAGTTAAGACTTGCCTCATGGTCCAGCTGGTCCTTTGCAGCATCTTCTGTGTTGTGTTCCAGCACCAGCGGATCGTCTTCTACAACGTTACCCATTTTAAGCTTGAATGTAGCCACCCACACTGCCCCATCCTCTTTCAGTAGGAGGTTTCAATGGTCTTGGTAAAGGTTCGTTAAGGAAAGGATCACACCTTCATGAGACGTCTATCATGTATGCAGGGTTGCTGATGATAGGCCAATTGGAATTAAACTACTTTTGTGAATACATCTCATTGCCAGATAGTAGCCTGCAGTTGAAGCTAGAGGAGTTTCTAAAGTAATATCAAATAGCAACACAATGTCTTCTGAAAGTGATTTTTCTTATCAAGGAATTGAATCATTGCTGAAATATTATGTTGCCGTATATATCCCAACCAAAACAACCCCAAAGAGAAGCACTTATGAAGCCAGAAATCACGAGTGGCTCCATTTGAGGGGATCAGAGTTGGATTTCCATAACATTGTGTCTTTTCATGTTGTTTTTGTTGATTAAAACTGCCCCAACAAGTAGCACTTACTGAATACAACTGTCAAGTCAGTGCTCAAGTGAGGGTAATGGTAAAGACGTACAAAAGACTTGCAATGTTCTTTCCAGTCATAAAACACCAGAAATGAATGTACAAAGCAGCCGTGGAGAGAACATGGACACTTGAAATCGTCAAAATTACCCCAACAAATAGCACTTACTGTTTTCTAAACTCAAGCTGGTGCTTGTGTTAGGGTAATATTGGTGATTAAAATGTTCTGCTCACATTTGAATGTTATTCAACTACAGTGTATGTCTTCCTGAAATGTGTTCCACATTCCTGCAAGTGATTCCTGTACTCTTACTCAGTACAGTATAGACTTTACCAATGAAGAACTTGACCTAACCAAGACAACCCCAAAGAGAAGCACTTATGAAGAAGAGAATCATCAGTGGCTCCATTTGAGGTGATCTGAGCTGGATTCACAAGGGGAAATGGCTTTGGATTCATTCAGTTGTTGTTGTCACTTAAAACTTCCCCAACAAGTAGCACTTACTGCATTCAACAAACAAGTTAATGCTCAAGTCAGGGTAATAGGTAGGACAGAATTCTTCAGCAATTCCTCATGAACTATGTGAAGGAAAAATAATTGCAAAATCAGCAACACTACCCCAGCAGAGAGCACTTGTTGCTTTCCAAAATCATGTATGTGCTTGTGTAAGGGTAAAGCTGGAGACAAATTGATTGCCTTCGCTAATAATACAAAATATACAGTCTGGCGATGACCAGGTTTTCTGAAAACTTACAACCAGCGCCACAGACAAAGAAAAACAATTATAAGTGAGTATTTTAGAAGATTTAATATAAACTTGATGAATCTTCAAGTAATGGCCCCTGTCTAGTAAATCTACCATAACAATTTGCTGAAAAAAATACAGCAGTCAGTGTTGGAGATTGGCCACTGGCTAAATCCTTTTTAACCAAAAGCTCTACCTTAGTTAAGACTTGCCTCATGGTCCAGCTGGTCCTTTGCAGCATCTTCTGTGTTGTGTTCCAGCACCAGCGGATCGTCTTCTACAACGTTACCCATTTTAAGCTTGAATGTAGCCACCCACACTGCCCCATCCTCTTTCAGTAGGAGGTTTCAATGGTCTTGGTAAAGGTTCGTTAAGGAAAGGATCACACCTTCATGAGACGTCTATCATGTATGCAGGGTTGCTGATGATAGGCCAATTGGAATTCAACTACTTTTGTGAATACATCTCATTGCCAGATAGTAGCCTGCAGTTGAAGCTAGAGGAGTTTCTAAAGTAATATCAAATAGCAACACAATGTCTTCTGAAAGTGATTTTTCTTATCAAGGAATTGAATCATTGCTGAAATATTATGTTGCCGTATATATCCCAACCAAAACAACCCCAAAGAGAAGCACTTATGAAGCCAGAAATCACGAGTGGCTCCATTTGAGGGGATCAGAGTTGGATTTCCATAACATTGTGTCTTTTCATGTTGTTTTTGTTGATTAAAACTGCCCCAACAAGTAGCACTTACTGAATACAACTGTCAAGTCAGTGCTCAAGTGAGGGTAATGGTAAAGACGTACAAAAGACTTGCAATGTTCTTTCCAGTCATAAAACACCAGAAATGAATGTACAAAGCAACTGTGGAGAGAACATGGACACTTGAAATCATCAAAATTACCCCAACAAATAGCAATTACTGTTTTCTAACTCAAGCTGGTGCTTGTGTAAGGGTAATATTGGTGATTACAATTTTCTGCTTACATTTGATTGTTATTCAACTACAGTGTATGTCTTCCTGAAATGTGTTCCACATTCCTGCAAGTGCTTCCTGTACTCTTACTCAGTAAAGTTTAGACTTTCCCAATGAAGAACTTGACCTAACCAAGCCAACCCCAAAGAGAAGCACTTATGAAGAAGAGAATCATCAGTGGCTCCATTTGAGGTGATCTGAGCTGGATTCACAAGGGGAAATGGCTTTGGATTCATTCAGTTGTTGTTGTCACTTAAAACTTCCCCAACAAGTAGCACTTACTGCATTCAACAAACAAGTTAATGCTCAAGTCAGGGTAATAGGTAGGACAGAATTCTTCAGCAATTCCTCATGAACTATGTGAAGGAAAAATAATTGCAAAATCAGCAACACTACCCCAGCAGAGAGCACTTGTTGCTTTCCAAAATCATGTATGTGCTTGTGTAAGGGTAAAGCTGGAGACAAATTGATTGCCTTCGCTAATAATACAAAATATACAGTCTGGCGATGACCAGGTTTTCTGAAAACTTACAACCAGCGCCACAGACAAAGAAAAACAATTATAAGTGAGTATTTTAGAAGATTTAATATAAACTTGATGAATCTTCAAGTAATGGCCCCTGTATAGTAAATCTACCATAACAATTTGCTGAAAAAAATACAGCAGTCAGTGTTGGAGATTGGCCACTGGCTAAATCCTTTTTAACCAAAAGCTCTACCTTAGTTAAGACTTGCCTCATGGTCCAGCTGGTCCTTTGCAGCATCTTCTGTGTTGTGTTCCAGCACCAGCGGATCGTCTTCTACAACGTTACCCATTTTAAGCTTGAATGTAGCCACACCCACACTGCCCCATCCTCTTTCAGTAGGAGGTTTCAATGGTCTTGGTAAAGGTTCGTTAAGGAAAGGATCACACCTTCATGAGACGTCTATCATGTATGCAGGGTTGCCGATGATAGGCCAATTGGAATTCAACTACTTTTGTGAATACATCTCATTGCCAGATAGTAGCCTGCAGTTGAAGCTAGAGGAGTTTCTAAAGTAATATGAAATAGCAACACAATGTCTTCTGAAAGTGATTTTTCTTATCAAGGAATTGAATCATTGCTGAAATATTATGTTGCCGTATATATCCCAACCAAAACAACCCCAAAGAGAAGCACTTATGAAGCCAGAAATCACGAGTGGCTCCATTTGAGGGGATCAGAGTTGGATTTCCATAACATTGTGTCTTTTCATGTTGTTTTTGTTGATTAAAACTGCCCCAACAAGTAGCACTTACTGAATACAACTGTCAAGTCAGTGCTCAAGTGAGGGTAATGGTAAAGACGTACAAAAGACTTGCAATGTTCTTTCCAGTCATAAAACACCAGAAATGAATGTACAAAGCAACTGTGGAGAGAACATGGACACTTGAAATCATCAAACTTACCCCAACAAATAGCACTTACTGTTTTCTAAACTCAAGCTGGTGCTTGTGTAAGGGTAATATTGGTGATTACAAATTTCTGCTCACATTTGGATGTTATTCAACTACAGTGTATGTCTTCCTGAAATGTGTTCCACATTCCTGCAAGTGCTTCCTGTACTCTTACTCAGTACAGTTTAGACTTTCCCAATGAAGAACTTGACCTAACCAAGACAACCCCAAAGAGAAGCACTTATGAAGAAGAGAATCATCAGTGGCTCCATTTGAGGTGATCTGAGCTGGATTCACAAGAGGAAATGGCTTTGGATTCATTCAGTTGTTGTTGTCACTTAAAACGTCCCCAACAAGTAGCACTTACTGAATTCAACAAACAAGTTAATGCTCAAGTCAGGGTAATAGGTAGGACCAACTCTCAAACTAGGAATTCTTCAGAAATTAATCATATAACATGTCTGTCTTCATGAACTGTGTGAAGCAAATAGAAGAGCACAATCACCAGCACTACCCCAACAAATAGCACTTACTGCTTTCAGAAGGCAAGTTTTTGCTTGTGTTAGGGTAAAGCTGGTGACCACCTAGCTGTGAAACAAAATGTCTTCTGAAATAAATTTTCCTGAATATCTTTGGATACACAAGCACCTACATAGCAGTTTCTTTTTATTTCTGATTTCATATCAAGGAATTGAATCATTGCTGAAATATTATGTTGCTGTATATATCCCAACCAAAACAACCCCAAAGAGAAGCACTTATGAAGCCAGAAATCACGAGTGGCTCTATTTGAGGGGATCAGAGTTGGATTTCCATAACATTGTGTCTTTTCATGTTGTTTTTGTCGATTAAAACTGCCCCAACAAGTAGCACTTACTGAATTCAACTGTCAAGTCAGTGCTCAAGTGAGGGTAATGGTAAAGACGTACAAAAGACTTGCAATGTTCTTTCCAGTCATAAAACACCAGAAATGAATGTACAAAGCAGCTGTGGAGAGAACATGGACACTTGAAATCATCAAAATTACCCCAACAAATAGCACTTACTGTTTTCTAAACTCAAGCTGGTGCTTGTGTTAGGGTAATATTGGTGATTAAAATGTTCTGCTTACATTTGATTGTTATTCAACTACAGTGTATGTCTTCCTGAAATGTGTTCCACATTCCTGCAAGTGATTCCTGTACTCTTACTCAGTACAGTATAGACTTTACCAATGAAGAACTTGACCTAACCAAGACAACCCCAAAGAGAAGCACTTATGAAGAAGAGAATCATCAGTGGCTCCATTTGAGGTGATCTGAGCTGGATTCACAAGGGGAAATGGCTTTGGATTCATTCAGTTGTTGTTGTCACTTAAAACTTCCCCAACAAGTAGCACTTACTGCATTCAACAAACAAGTTAATGCTCAAGTCAGGGTAATAGGTAGGACAGAATTCTTCAGCAATTCCTCATGAACTATGTGAAGGAAAAATAATTGCAAAATCAGCAACACTACCCCAGCAGAGAGCACTTGTTGCTTTCCAAAATCATGTATGTGCTTGTGTAAGGGTAAAGCTGGAGACAAATTGATTGCCTTCGCTAATAATACAAAATATACAGTCTGGCGATGACCAGGTTTTCTGAAAACTTACAACCAGCGCCACAGACAAAGAAAAACAATTATAAGTGAGTATTTTAGAAGATTTAATATAAACTTGATGAATCTTCAAGTAATGGCCCCTGTCTAGTAAATCTACCATAACAATTTGCTGAAAAAAATACAGCAGTCAGTGTTGGAGATTGGCCACTGGCTAAATCCTTTTTAACCAAAAGCTCTACCTTAGTTAAGACTTGCCTCATGGTCCAGCTGGTCCTTTGCAGCATCTTCTGTGTTGTGTTCCAGCACCAGCGGATCGTCTTCTACAACGTTACCCATTTTAAGCTTGAATGTAGCCACCCACACTGCCCCATCCTCTTTCAGTAGGAGGTTTCAATGGTCTTGGTAAAGGTTCGTTAAGGAAAGGATCACACCTTCATGAGACGTCTATCATGTATGCAGGGTTGCTGATGATAGGCCAATTGGAATTAAACTACTTTTGTGAATACATCTCATTGCCAGATAGTAGCCTGCAGTTGAAGCTAGAGTTTCTAAAGTAATATCAAATAGCAACACAATGTCTTCTGAAAGTGATTTTTCTTATCAAGGAATTGAATCATTGCTGAAATATTATGTTGCCGTATATATCCCAACCAAAACAACCCCAAAGAGAAGCACTTATGAAGCCAGAAATCACGAGTGGCTCCATTTGAGGGGATCAGAGTTGGATTTCCATAACATTGTGTCTTTTCATGTTGTTTTTGTTGATTAAAACTGCCCCAACAAGTAGCACTTACTGAATACAACTGTCAAGTCAGTGCTCAAGTGAGGGTAATGGTAAAGACGTACAAAAGACTTGCAATGTTCTTTCCAGTCATAAAACACCAGAAATGAATGTACAAAGCAGCCGTGGAGAGAACATGGACACTTGAAATCGTCAAAATTACCCCAACAAATAGCACTTACTGTTTTCTAAACTCAAGCTGGTGCTTGTGTTAGGGTAATATTGGTGATTAAAATGTTCTGCTCACATTTGAATGTTATTCAACTACAGTGTATGTCTTCCTGAAATGTGTTCCACATTCCTGCAAGTGATTCCTGTACTCTTACTCAGTACAGTATAGACTTTACCAATGAAGAACTTGACCTAACCAAGACAACCCCAAAGAGAAGCACTTATGAAGAAGAGAATCATCAGTGGCTCCATTTGAGGTGATCTGAGCTGGATTCACAAGGGGAAATGGCTTTGGATTCATTCAGTTGTTGTTGTCACTTAAAACTTCCCCAACAAGTAGCACTTACTGCATTCAACAAACAAGTTAATGCTCAAGTCAGGGTAATAGGTAGGACAGAATTCTTCAGCAATTCCTCATGAACTATGTGAAGGAAAAATAATTGCAAAATCAGCAACACTACCCCAGCAGAGAGCACTTGTTGCTTTCCAAAATCATGTATGTGCTTGTGTAAGGGTAAAGCTGGAGACAAATTGATTGCCTTCGCTAATAATACAAAATATACAGTCTGGCGATGACCAGGTTTTCTGAAAACTTACAACCAGCGCCACAGACAAAGAAAAACAATTATAAGTGAGTATTTTAGAAGATTTAATATAAACTTGATGAATCTTCAAGTAATGGCCCCTGTCTAGTAAATCTACCATAACAATTTGCTGAAAAAAATACAGCAGTCAGTGTTGGAGATTGGCCACTGGCTAAATCCTTTTTAACCAAAAGCTCTACCTTAGTTAAGACTTGCCTCATGGTCCAGCTGGTCCTTTGCAGCATCTTCTGTGTTGTGTTCCAGCACCAGCGGATCGTCTTCTACAACGTTACCCATTTTAAGCTTGAATGTAGCCACCCACACTGCCCCATCCTCTTTCAGTAGGAGGTTTCAATGGTCTTGGTAAAGGTTCGTTAAGGAAAGGATCACACCTTCATGAGACGTCTATCATGTATGCAGGGTTGCTGATGATAGGCCAATTGGAATTCAACTACTTTTGTGAATACATCTCATTGCCAGATAGTAGCCTGCAGTTGAAGCTAGAGGAGTTTCTAAAGTAATATCAAATAGCAACACAATGTCTTCTGAAAGTGATTTTTCTTATCAAGGAATTGAATCATTGCTGAAATATTATGTTGCCGTATATATCCCAACCAAAACAACCCCAAAGAGAAGCACTTATGAAGCCAGAAATCACGAGTGGCTCTATTTGAGGGGATCAGAGTTGGATTTCCATAACATTGTGTCTTTTCATGTTGTTTTTGTCGATTAAAACTGCCCCAACAAGTAGCACTTACTGAATTCAACTGTCAAGTCAGTGCTCAAGTGAGGGTAATGGTAAAGACGTACAAAAGACTTGCAATGTTCTTTCCAGTCATAAAACACCAGAAATGAATGTACAAAGCAGCTGTGGAGAGAACATGGACACTTGAAATCATCAAAATTACCCCAACAAATAGCACTTACTGTTTTCTAAACTCAAGCTGGTGCTTGTGTTAGGGTAATATTGGTGATTAAAATGTTCTGCTTACATTTGATTGTTATTCAACTACAGTGTATGTCTTCCTGAAATGTGTTCCACATTCCTGCAAGTGATTCCTGTACTCTTACTCAGTACAGTATAGACTTTACCAATGAAGAACTTGACCTAACCAAGACAACCCCAAAGAGAAGCACTTATGAAGAAGAGAATCATCAGTGGCTCCATTTGAGGTGATCTGAGCTGGATTCACAAGGGGAAATGGCTTTGGATTCATTCAGTTCTTGTTGTTGTCACTTAAAACTTCCCCAACAAGTAGCACTTACTGCATTCAACAAACAAGTTAATGCTCAAGTCAGGGTAATAGGTAGGACAGAATTCTTCAGCAATTCCTCAGGAACTATGTGAAGGAAAAATAATTGCAAAATCAGCAACACTACCCCAGCAGATAGCACTTGTTGCTTTCCAAACTCATGTATGTGCTTGTGTAAGGGTAAAGCTGGAGACAAATTGATTGCCTTCGCTAATAATACAAAATATACACTCTGGCGATGACCAGGTTTTCTGAAAACTTACAACCAGCGCCACAGACAAAGAAAAACAATTATAAGTGAGTATTTTAGAAGATTTAATATAAACTTGGTGAATCTTCAAGTAATGGCCTCTCTCTAGTAAATCTACCATAACAATTTGCTGAAAAAAATACAGCAGTCAGTGTTGGAGATTGGCCACTGGCTAAATCCTTTTTAACCAAAAGCTCTACCTTAGTTAAGACTTGCCTCATGGTCCAGCTGGTCCTTTGCAGCATCTTCTGTGTTGTGTTCCAGCACCAGTGGATCGTCTTCTACAACGTTACCCATTTTAAGCTTGAATGTAGCCACACCCACACTGCCCCATCCTCTTTCAGTAGGAGGTTTCAATGGTCTTGGTAAAGGTTCGTTAAGGAAAGGATCACACCTTCATGAGACGTCTATCATGTATGCAGGGTTGCTGATGATAGACCAATTGGAATTCAACTACTTTTGTGAATACATCTCATTGCCAGATAGTAGCCTGCAGTTGAAGCTAGAGGAGTTTCTAAAGTAATATCAAATAGCAACACAATGTCTTCTGAAATTAATTTTTCTTATCAAGGAATTGAATCATTGCTGAAATATTATGTTGCCGTATATATCCCAACCAAAACAACCCCAAAGAGAAGCACTTATTAAGCCAGAAATCACGAGTGGCTCTATTTGAGGGGATCAGAGTTGGATTTCCATAACATTGTGTCTTTTCATGTTGTTTTTGTTGATTAAAACTGCCCCAACAAGTAGCACTTACTGAATACAACTGTCAAGTCAGTGCTCAAGTGAGGGTAATGGTAAAGACGTACAAAAGACTTGCAATGTTCTTTCCAGTCATAAAACACCAGAAATGAATGTACAAAGCAACTGTGGAGAGAACATGGACACTTGAAATCATCAAACTTACCCCAACAAATAGCACTTACTGTTTTCTAAACTCAAGCTGGTGCTTGTGTAAGGGTAATATTGGTGATTACAAATTTCTGCTCACATTTGGATGTTATTCAACTACAGTGTATGTCTTCCTGAAATGTGTTCCACATTCCTGCAAGTGCTTCCTGTACTCTTACTCAGTACAGTTTAGACTTTCCCAATGAAGAACTTGACCTAACCAAGACAACCCCAAAGAGAAGCACTTATGAAGAAGAGAATCATCAGTGGCTCCATTTGAGGTGATCTGAGCTGGATTCACAAGAGGAAATGGCTTTGGATTCATTCAGTTGTTGTTGTCACTTAAAACGTCCCCAACAAGTAGCACTTACTGAATTCAACAAACAAGTTAATGCTCAAGTCAGGGTAATAGGTAGGACCAACTCTCAAACTAGGAATTCTTCAGAAATTAATCATATAACATGTCTGTCTTCATGAACTGTGTGAAGCAAATAGAAGAGCACAATCACCAGCACTACCCCAACAAATAGCACTTACTGCTTTCAGAAGGCAAGTTTTTGCTTGTGTTAGGGTAAAGCTGGTGACCACCTAGCTGTGAAACAAAATGTCTTCTGAAATAAATTTTCCTGAATATCTTTGGATACACAAGCACCTACATAGCAGTTTCTTTTTATTTCTGATTTCATATCAAGGAATTGAATCATTGCTGAAATATTATGTTGCTGTATATATCCCAACCAAAACAACCCCAAAGAGAAGCACTTATGAAGCCAGAAATCACGAGTGGCTCCATTTGAGGGGATCAGAGTTGGATTTCCATAACATTGTGTCTTTTCATGTTGTTTTTGTCGATTAAAACTGCCCCAACAAGTAGCACTTACTGAATTCAACTGTCAAGTCAGTGCTCAAGTGAGGGTAATGGTAAAGACGTACAAAAGACTTGCAATGTTCTTTCCAGTCATAAAACACCAGAAATGAATGTACAAAGCAGCTGTGGAGAGAACATGGACACTTGAAATCATCAAAATTACCCCAACAAATAGCACTTACTGTTTTCTAAACTCAAGCTGGTGCTTGTGTAAGGGTAATATTGGTGATTACAATTTTCTGCTCACATTTGGATGTTATTCAACTACAGTGTATGTCTTCCTGAAATGTGTTCCACATTCCTGCAAGTGCTTCCTGTACTCTTACTCAGTACAGTTTAGACTTTCCCAATGAAGAACTTGACCTAACCAAGACAACCCTAAAGAGAAGCACTTATGAAGAAGAGAATCATCAGTGGCTCCATTTGAGGTGATCTGAGCTGGATTCACAAGAGGAAATGGCTTTGGATTCATTCAGTTGTTGTTGTCACTTAAAACGTCCCCAACAAGTAGCACTTACTGAATTCAACAAACAAGTTAATGCTCAAGTCAGGGTAATAGGTAGGACCAACTCTCAAACTAGGAATTCTTCAGAAATTAATCATATAACATGTCTGTCTTCATGAACTGTGTGAAGCAAATAGAAGAGCACAATCACCAGCACTACCCCAACAAATAGCACTTACTGCTTTCAGAAGGCAAGTTTTTGCTTGTGTTAGGGTAAAGCTGGTGACCACCAAGCTGTGAAACAAAATGTCTTCTGAAATAAATTTTCCTGAATATCTTTGGATACACAAGCACCTACATAGCAGTTTCTTTTTATTTCTGATTTCATATCAAGGAATTGAATCATTGCTGAAATATTATGTTGCCGTATATATCCCAACCAAAACAACACCAAAGAGAAGCACTTATGAAGCCAGAAATCATGAGTGGCTCTATTTGAGGGGATCAGAGTTGGATTTCCATAACATTGTGTCTTTTCATGTCGTTTTTGTCGATTAAAACTGCCCCAACAAGTAGCACTTACTGAATTCAACTGTCAAGTCAGTGCTCAAGTGAGGGTAATGGTAAAGACGTACAAAAGACTTGCAATGTTCTTTCCAGTCATAAAACACCAGAAATGAATGTACAAAGCAGCTGTGGAGAGAACATGGACACTTGAAATCGTCAAAATTACCCCAACAAATAGCACTTACTGTTTTCTAAACTCAAGCTGGTGCTTGTGTTAGGGTAATATTGGTGATTAAAATGTTCTGCTCACATTTGAATGTTATTCAACTACAGTGTATGTCTTCCTGAAATGTGTTCCACATTCCTGCAAGTGATTCCTGTACTCTTACTCAGTACAGTATAGACTTTACCAATGAAGAACTTGACCTAACCAAGACAACCCCAAAGAGAAGCACTTATGAAGAAGAGAATCATCAGTGGCTCCATTTGAGGTGATCTGAGCTGGATTCACAAGGGGAAATGGCTTTGGATTCATTCAGTTGTTGTTGTCACTTAAAACTTCCCCAACAAGTAGCACTTACTGCATTCAACAAACAAGTTAATGCTCAAGTCAGGGTAATAGGTAGGACAGAATTCTTCAGCAATTCCTCATGAACTATGTGAAGGAAAAATAATTGCAAAATCAGCAACACTACCCCAGCAGAGAGCACTTGTTGCTTTCCAAAATCATGTATGTGCTTGTGTAAGGGTAAAGCTGGAGACAAATTGATTGCCTTCGCTAATAATACAAAATATACAGTCTGGCGATGACCAGGTTTTCTGAAAACTTACAACCAGCGCCACAGACAAAGAAAAACAATTATAAGTGAGTATTTTAGAAGATTTAATATAAACTTGATGAATCTTCAAGTAATGGCCCCTGTATAGTAAATCTACCATAACAATTTGCTGAAAAAAATACAGCAGTCAGTGTTGGAGATTGGCCACTGGCTAAATCCTTTTTAACCAAAAGCTCTACCTTAGTTAAGACTTGCCTCATGGTCCAGCTGGTCCTTTGCAGCATCTTCTGTGTTGTGTTCCAGCACCAGCGGATCGTCTTCTACAACGTTACCCATTTTAAGCTTGAATGTAGCCACACCCACACTGCCCCATCCTCTTTCAGTAGGAGGTTTCAATGGTCTTGGTAAAGGTTCGTTAAGGAAAGGATCACACCTTCATGAGACGTCTATCATGTATGCAGGGTTGCCGATGATAGGCCAATTGGAATTCAACTACTTTTGTGAATACATCTCATTGCCAGATAGTAGCCTGCAGTTGAAGCTAGAGGAGTTTCTAAAGTAATATGAAATAGCAACACAATGTCTTCTGAAAGTGATTTTTCTTATCAAGGAATTGAATCATTGCTGAAATATTATGTTGCCGTATATATCCCAACCAAAACAACCCCAAAGAGAAGCACTTATGAAGCCAGAAATCACGAGTGGCTCCATTTGAGGGGATCAGAGTTGGATTTCCATAACATTGTGTCTTTTCATGTTGTTTTTGTTGATTAAAACTGCCCCAACAAGTAGCACTTACTGAATACAACTGTCAAGTCAGTGCTCAAGTGAGGGTAATGGTAAAGACGTACAAAAGACTTGCAATGTTCTTTCCAGTCATAAAACACCAGAAATGAATGTACAAAGCAACTGTGGAGAGAACATGGACACTTGAAATCATCAAACTTACCCCAACAAATAGCACTTACTGTTTTCTAAACTCAAGCTGGTACTTGTGTAAGGGTAATATTGGTGATTACAAATTTCTGCTCACATTTGGATGTTATTCAACTACAGTGTATGTCTTCCTGAAATGTGTTCCACATTCCTGCAAGTGCTTCCTGTACTCTTACTCAGTACAGTTTAGACTTTCCCAATGAAGAACTTGACCTAACCAAGACAACCCCAAAGAGAAGCACTTATGAAGAAGAGAATCATCAGTGGCTCCATTTGAGGTGATCTGAGCTGGATTCACAAGAGGAAATGGCTTTGGATTCATTCAGTTGTTGTTGTCACTTAAAACGTCCCCAACAAGTAGCACTTACTGAATTCAACAAACAAGTTAATGCTCAAGTCAGGGTAATAGGTAGGACCAACTCTCAAACTAGGAATTCTTCAGAAATTAATCATATAACATGTCTGTCTTCATGAACTGTGTGAAGCAAATAGAAGAGCACAATCACCAGCACTACCCCAACAAATAGCACTTACTGCTTTCAGAAGGCAAGTTTTTGCTTGTGTTAGGGTAAAGCTGGTGACCACCTAGCTGTGAAACAAAATGTCTTCTGAAATAAATTTTCCTGAATATCTTTGGATACACAAGCACCTACATAGCAGTTTCTTTTTATTTCTGATTTCATATCAAGGAATTGAATCATTGCTGAAATATTATGTTGCTGTATATATCCCAACCAAAACAACCCCAAAGAGAAGCACTTATGAAGCCAGAAATCACGAGTGGCTCTATTTGAGGGGATCAGAGTTGGATTTCCATAACATTGTGTCTTTTCATGTTGTTTTTGTCGATTAAAACTGCCCCAACAAGTAGCACTTACTGAATTCAACTGTCAAGTCAGTGCTCAAGTGAGGGTAATGGTAAAGACGTACAAAAGACTTGCAATGTTCTTTCCAGTCATAAAACACCAGAAATGAATGTACAAAGCAGCTGTGGAGAGAACATGGACACTTGAAATCATCAAAATTACCCCAACAAATAGCACTTACTGTTTTCTAAACTCAAGCTGGTGCTTGTGTTAGGGTAATATTGGTGATTAAAATGTTCTGCTTACATTTGATTGTTATTCAACTACAGTGTATGTCTTCCTGAAATGTGTTCCACATTCCTGCAAGTGATTCCTGTACTCTTACTCAGTACAGTATAGACTTTACCAATGAAGAACTTGACCTAACCAAGACAACCCCAAAGAGAAGCACTTATGAAGAAGAGAATCATCAGTGGCTCCATTTGAGGTGATCTGAGCTGGATTCACAAGGGGAAATGGCTTTGGATTCATTCAGTTGTTGTTGTCACTTAAAACTTCCCCAACAAGTAGCACTTACTGCATTCAACAAACAAGTTAATGCTCAAGTCAGGGTAATAGGTAGGACAGAATTCTTCAGCAATTCCTCATGAACTATGTGAAGGAAAAATAATTGCAAAATCAGCAACACTACCCCAGCAGAGAGCACTTGTTGCTTTCCAAAATCATGTATGTGCTTGTGTAAGGGTAAAGCTGGAGACAAATTGATTGCCTTCGCTAATAATACAAAATATACAGTCTGGCGATGACCAGGTTTTCTGAAAACTTACAACCAGCGCCACAGACAAAGAAAAACAATTATAAGTGAGTATTTTAGAAGATTTAATATAAACTTGATGAATCTTCAAGTAATGGCCCCTGTCTAGTAAATCTACCATAACAATTTGCTGAAAAAAATACAGCAGTCAGTGTTGGAGATTGGCCACTGGCTAAATCCTTTTTAACCAAAAGCTCTACCTTAGTTAAGACTTGCCTCATGGTCCAGCTGGTCCTTTGCAGCATCTTCTGTGTTGTGTTCCAGCACCAGCGGATCGTCTTCTACAACGTTACCCATTTTAAGCTTGAATGTAGCCACCCACACTGCCCCATCCTCTTTCAGTAGGAGGTTTCAATGGTCTTGGTAAAGGTTCGTTAAGGAAAGGATCACACCTTCATGAGACGTCTATCATGTATGCAGGGTTGCTGATGATAGGCCAATTGGAATTAAACTACTTTTGTGAATACATCTCATTGCCAGATAGTAGCCTGCAGTTGAAGCTAGAGGAGTTTCTAAAGTAATATCAAATAGCAACACAATGTCTTCTGAAAGTGATTTTTCTTATCAAGGAATTGAATCATTGCTGAAATATTATGTTGCCGTATATATCCCAACCAAAACAACCCCAAAGAGAAGCACTTATGAAGCCAGAAATCACGAGTGGCTCCATTTGAGGGGATCAGAGTTGGATTTCCATAACATTGTGTCTTTTCATGTTGTTTTTGTTGATTAAAACTGCCCCAACAAGTAGCACTTACTGAATACAACTGTCAAGTCAGTGCTCAAGTGAGGGTAATGGTAAAGACGTACAAAAGACTTGCAATGTTCTTTCCAGTCATAAAACACCAGAAATGAATGTACAAAGCAGCCGTGGAGAGAACATGGACACTTGAAATCGTCAAAATTACCCCAACAAATAGCACTTACTGTTTTCTAAACTCAAGCTGGTGCTTGTGTTAGGGTAATATTGGTGATTAAAATGTTCTGCTCACATTTGAATGTTATTCAACTACAGTGTATGTCTTCCTGAAATGTGTTCCACATTCCTGCAAGTGATTCCTGTACTCTTACTCAGTACAGTATAGACTTTACCAATGAAGAACTTGACCTAACCAAGACAACCCCAAAGAGAAGCACTTATGAAGAAGAGAATCATCAGTGGCTCCATTTGAGGTGATCTGAGCTGGATTCACAAGGGGAAATGGCTTTGGATTCATTCAGTTGTTGTTGTCACTTAAAACTTCCCCAACAAGTAGCACTTACTGCATTCAACAAACAAGTTAATGCTCAAGTCAGGGTAATAGGTAGGACAGAATTCTTCAGCAATTCCTCATGAACTATGTGAAGGAAAAATAATTGCAAAATCAGCAACACTACCCCAGCAGAGAGCACTTGTTGCTTTCCAAAATCATGTATGTGCTTGTGTAAGGGTAAAGCTGGAGACAAATTGATTGCCTTCGCTAATAATACAAAATATACAGTCTGGCGATGACCAGGTTTTCTGAAAACTTACAACCAGCGCCACAGACAAAGAAAAACAATTATAAGTGAGTATTTTAGAAGATTTAATATAAACTTGATGAATCTTCAAGTAATGGCCCCTGTCTAGTAAATCTACCATAACAATTTGCTGAAAAAAATACAGCAGTCAGTGTTGGAGATTGGCCACTGGCTAAATCCTTTTTAACCAAAAGCTCTACCTTAGTTAAGACTTGCCTCATGGTCCAGCTGGTCCTTTGCAGCATCTTCTGTGTTGTGTTCCAGCACCAGCGGATCGTCTTCTACAACGTTACCCATTTTAAGCTTGAATGTAGCCACCCACACTGCCCCATCCTCTTTCAGTAGGAGGTTTCAATGGTCTTGGTAAAGGTTCGTTAAGGAAAGGATCACACCTTCATGAGACGTCTATCATGTATGCAGGGTTGCTGATGATAGGCCAATTGGAATTCAACTACTTTTGTGAATACATCTCATTGCCAGATAGTAGCCTGCAGTTGAAGCTAGAGGAGTTTCTAAAGTAATATCAAATAGCAACACAATGTCTTCTGAAAGTGATTTTTCTTATCAAGGAATTGAATCATTGCTGAAATATTATGTTGCCGTATATATCCCAACCAAAACAACCCCAAAGAGAAGCACTTATGAAGCCAGAAATCACGAGTGGCTCCATTTGAGGGGATCAGAGTTGGATTTCCATAACATTGTGTCTTTTCATGTTGTTTTTGTTCATTAAAACTGCCCCAACAAGTAGCACTTACTGAATACAACTGTCAAGTCAGTGCTCAAGTGAGGGTAATGGTAAAGACGTACAAAAGACTTGCAATGTTCTTTCCAGTCATAAAACACCAGAAATGAATGTACAAAGCAACTGTGGAGAGAACATGGACACTTGAAATCATCAAAATTACCCCAACAAATAGCAATTACTGTTTTCTAACTCAAGCTGGTGCTTGTGTAAGGGTAATATTAGTGATTACAATTTTCTGCTTACATTTGATTGTTATTCAACTACAGTGTATGTCTTCCTGAAATGTGTTCCACATTCCTGCAAGTGCTTCCTGTACTCTTACTCAGTAAAGTTTAGACTTTCCCAATGAAGAACTTGACCTAACCAAGCCAACCCCAAAGAGAAGCACTTATGAAGAAGAGAATCATCAGTGGCTCCATTTGAGGTGATCTGAGCTGGATTCACAAGGGGAAATGGCTTTGGATTCATTCAGTTGTTGTTGTCACTTAAAACTTCCCCAACAAGTAGCACTTACTGCATTCAACAAACAAGTTAATGCTCAAGTCAGGGTAATAGGTAGGACAGAATTCTTCAGCAATTCCTCATGAACTATGTGAAGGAAAAATAATTGCAAAATCAGCAACACTACCCCAGCAGAGAGCACTTGTTGCTTTCCAAAATCATGTATGTGCTTGTGTAAGGGTAAAGCTGGAGACAAATTGATTGCCTTCGCTAATAATACAAAATATACAGTCTGGCGATGACCAGGTTTTCTGAAAACTTACAACCAGCGCCACAGACAAAGAAAAACAATTATAAGTGAGTATTTTAGAAGATTTAATATAAACTTGATGAATCTTCAAGTAATGGCCCCTGTATAGTAAATCTACCATAACAATTTGCTGAAAAAAATACAGCAGTCAGTGTTGGAGATTGGCCACTGGCTAAATCCTTTTTAACCAAAAGCTCTACCTTAGTTAAGACTTGCCTCATGGTCCAGCTGGTCCTTTGCAGCATCTTCTGTGTTGTGTTCCAGCACCAGCGGATCGTCTTCTACAACGTTACCCATTTTAAGCTTGAATGTAGCCACACCCACACTGCCCCATCCTCTTTCAGTAGGAGGTTTCAATGGTCTTGGTAAAGGTTCGTTAAGGAAAGGATCACACCTTCATGAGACGTCTATCATGTATGCAGGGTTGCCGATGATAGGCCAATTGGAATTCAACTACTTTTGTGAATACATCTCATTGCCAGATAGTAGCCTGCAGTTGAAGCTAGAGGAGTTTCTAAAGTAATATGAAATAGCAACACAATGTCTTCTGAAAGTGATTTTTCTTATCAAGGAATTGAATCATTGCTGAAATATTATGTTGCCGTATATATCCCAACCAAAACAACCCCAAAGAGAAGCACTTATGAAGCCAGAAATCACGAGTGGCTCCATTTGAGGGGATCAGAGTTGGATTTCCATAACATTGTGTCTTTTCATGTTGTTTTTGTTGATTAAAACTGCCCCAACAAGTAGCACTTACTGAATACAACTGTCAAGTCAGTGCTCAAGTGAGGGTAATGGTAAAGACGTACAAAAGACTTGCAATGTTCTTTCCAGTCATAAAACACCAGAAATGAATGTACAAAGCAACTGTGGAGAGAACATGGACACTTGAAATCATCAAACTTACCCCAACAAATAGCACTTACTGTTTTCTAAACTCAAGCTGGTGCTTGTGTAAGGGTAATATTGGTGATTACAAATTTCTGCTCACATTTGGATGTTATTCAACTACAGTGTATGTCTTCCTGAAATGTGTTCCACATTCCTGCAAGTGCTTCCTGTACTCTTACTCAGTACAGTTTAGACTTTCCCAATGAAGAACTTGACCTAACCAAGACAACCCCAAAGAGAAGCACTTATGAAGAAGAGAATCATCAGTGGCTCCATTTGAGGTGATCTGAGCTGGATTCACAAGGGGAAATGGCTTTGGATTCATTCAGTTGTTGTTGTCACTTAAAACTTCCCCAACAAGTAGCACTTACTGCATTCAACAAACAAGTTAATGCTCAAGTCAGGGTAATAGGTAGGACAGAATTCTTCAGCAATTCCTCATGAACTATGTGAAGGAAAAATAATTGCAAAATCAGCAACACTACCCCAGCAGAGAGCACTTGTTGCTTTCCAAAATCATGTATGTGCTTGTGTAAGGGTAAAGCTGGAGACAAATTGATTGCCTTCGCTAATAATACAAAATATACAGTCTGGCGATGACCAGGTTTTCTGAAAACTTACAACCAGCGCCACAGACAAAGAAAAACAATTATAAGTGAGTATTTTAGAAGATTTAATATAAACTTGATGAATCTTCAAGTAATGGCCCCTGTCTAGTAAATCTACCATAACAATTTGCTGAAAAAAATACAGCAGTCAGTGTTGGAGATTGGCCACTGGCTAAATCCTTTTTAACCAAAAGCTCTACCTTAGTTAAGACTTGCCTCATGGTCCAGCTGGTCCTTTGCAGCATCTTCTGTGTTGTGTTCCAGCACCAGCGGATCGTCTTCTACAACGTTACCCATTTTAAGCTTGAATGTAGCCACCCACACTGCCCCATCCTCTTTCAGTAGGAGGTTTCAATGGTCTTGGTAAAGGTTCGTTAAGGAAAGGATCACACCTTCATGAGACGTCTATCATGTATGCAGGGTTGCTGATGATAGGCCAATTGGAATTAAACTACTTTTGTGAATACATCTCATTGCCAGATAGTAGCCTGCAGTTGAAGCTAGAGGAGTTTCTAAAGTAATATCAAATAGCAACACAATGTCTTCTGAAAGTGATTTTTCTTATCAAGGAATTGAATCATTGCTGAAATATTATGTTGCCGTATATATCCCAACCAAAACAACCCCAAAGAGAAGCACTTATGAAGCCAGAAATCACGAGTGGCTCCATTTGAGGGGATCAGAGTTGGATTTCCATAACATTGTGTCTTTTCATGTTGTTTTTGTTGATTAAAACTGCCCCAACAAGTAGCACTTACTGAATACAACTGTCAAGTCAGTGCTCAAGTGAGGGTAATGGTAAAGACGTACAAAAGACTTGCAATGTTCTTTCCAGTCATAAAACACCAGAAATGAATGTACAAAGCAGCCGTGGAGAGAACATGGACACTTGAAATCGTCAAAATTACCCCAACAAATAGCACTTACTGTTTTCTAAACTCAAGCTGGTGCTTGTGTTAGGGTAATATTGGTGATTAAAATGTTCTGCTCACATTTGAATGTTATTCAACTACAGTGTATGTCTTCCTGAAATGTGTTCCACATTCCTGCAAGTGATTCCTGTACTCTTACTCAGTACAGTATAGACTTTACCAATGAAGAACTTGACCTAACCAAGACAACCCCAAAGAGAAGCACTTATGAAGAAGAGAATCATCAGTGGCTCCATTTGAGGTGATCTGAGCTGGATTCACAAGGGGAAATGGCTTTGGATTCATTCAGTTGTTGTTGTCACTTAAAACTTCCCCAACAAGTAGCACTTACTGCATTCAACAAACAAGTTAATGCTCAAGTCAGGGTAATAGGTAGGACAGAATTCTTCAGCAATTCCTCATGAACTATGTGAAGGAAAAATAATTGCAAAATCAGCAACACTACCCCAGCAGAGAGCACTTGTTGCTTTCCAAAATCATGTATGTGCTTGTGTAAGGGTAAAGCTGGAGACAAATTGATTGCCTTCGCTAATAATACAAAATATACAGTCTGGCGATGACCAGGTTTTCTGAAAACTTACAACCAGCGCCACAGACAAAGAAAAACAATTATAAGTGAGTATTTTAGAAGATTTAATATAAACTTGATGAATCTTCAAGTAATGGCCCCTGTCTAGTAAATCTACCATAACAATTTGCTGAAAAAAATACAGCAGTCAGTGTTGGAGATTGGCCACTGGCTAAATCCTTTTTAACCAAAAGCTCTACCTTAGTTAAGACTTGCCTCATGGTCCAGCTGGTCCTTTGCAGCATCTTCTGTGTTGTGTTCCAGCACCAGCGGATCGTCTTCTACAACGTTACCCATTTTAAGCTTGAATGTAGCCACCCACACTGCCCCATCCTCTTTCAGTAGGAGGTTTCAATGGTCTTGGTAAAGGTTCGTTAAGGAAAGGATCACACCTTCATGAGACGTCTATCATGTATGCAGGGTTGCTGATGATAGGCCAATTGGAATTCAACTACTTTTGTGAATACATCTCATTGCCAGATAGTAGCCTGCAGTTGAAGCTAGAGGAGTTTCTAAAGTAATATCAAATAGCAACACAATGTCTTCTGAAAGTGATTTTTCTTATCAAGGAATTGAATCATTGCTGAAATATTATGTTGCCGTATATATCCCAACCAAAACAACCCCAAAGAGAAGCACTTATGAAGCCAGAAATCACGAGTGGCTCCATTTGAGGGGATCAGAGTTGGATTTCCATAACATTGTGTCTTTTCATGTTGTTTTTGTTGATTAAAACTGCCCCAACAAGTAGCACTTACTGAATACAACTGTCAAGTCAGTGCTCAAGTGAGGGTAATGGTAAAGACGTACAAAAGACTTGCAATGTTCTTTCCAGTCATAAAACACCAGAAATGAATGTACAAAGCAACTGTGGAGAGAACATGGACACTTGAAATCATCAAAATTACCCCAACAAATAGCAATTACTGTTTTCTAACTCAAGCTGGTGCTTGTGTAAGGGTAATATTAGTGATTACAATTTTCTGCTTACATTTGATTGTTATTCAACTACAGTGTATGTCTTCCTGAAATGTGTTCCACATTCCTGCAAGTGCTTCCTGTACTCTTACTCAGTAAAGTTTAGACTTTCCCAATGAAGAACTTGACCTAACCAAGCCAACCCCAAAGAGAAGCACTTATGAAGAAGAGAATCATCAGTGGCTCCATTTGAGGTGATCTGAGCTGGATTCACAAGGGGAAATGGCTTTGGATTCATTCAGTTGTTGTTGTCACTTAAAACTTCCCCAACAAGTAGCACTTACTGCATTCAACAAACAAGTTAATGCTCAAGTCAGGGTAATAGGTAGGACAGAATTCTTCAGCAATTCCTCATGAACTATGTGAAGGAAAAATAATTGCAAAATCAGCAACACTACCCCAGCAGAGAGCACTTGTTGCTTTCCAAAATCATGTATGTGCTTGTGTAAGGGTAAAGCTGGAGACAAATTGATTGCCTTCGCTAATAATACAAAATATACAGTCTGGCGATGACCAGGTTTTCTGAAAACTTACAACCAGCGCCACAGACAAAGAAAAACAATTATAAGTGAGTATTTTAGAAGATTTAATATAAACTTGATGAATCTTCAAGTAATGGCCCCTGTATAGTAAATCTACCATAACAATTTGCTGAAAAAAATACAGCAGTCAGTGTTGGAGATTGGCCACTGGCTAAATCCTTTTTAACCAAAAGCTCTACCTTAGTTAAGACTTGCCTCATGGTCCAGCTGGTCCTTTGCAGCATCTTCTGTGTTGTGTTCCAGCACCAGCGGATCGTCTTCTACAACGTTACCCATTTTAAGCTTGAATGTAGCCACACCCACACTGCCCCATCCTCTTTCAGTAGGAGGTTTCAATGGTCTTGGTAAAGGTTCGTTAAGGAAAGGATCACACCTTCATGAGACGTCTATCATGTATGCAGGGTTGCCGATGATAGGCCAATTGGAATTCAACTACTTTTGTGAATACATCTCATTGCCAGATAGTAGCCTGCAGTTGAAGCTAGAGGAGTTTCTAAAGTAATATGAAATAGCAACACAATGTCTTCTGAAAGTGATTTTTCTTATCAAGGAATTGAATCATTGCTGAAATATTATGTTGCCGTATATATCCCAACCAAAACAACCCCAAAGAGAAGCACTTATGAAGCCAGAAATCACGAGTGGCTCCATTTGAGGGGATCAGAGTTGGATTTCCATAACATTGTGTCTTTTCATGTTGTTTTTGTTGATTAAAACTGCCCCAACAAGTAGCACTTACTGAATACAACTGTCAAGTCAGTGCTCAAGTGAGGGTAATGGTAAAGACGTACAAAAGACTTGCAATGTTCTTTCCAGTCATAAAACACCAGAAATGAATGTACAAAGCAACTGTGGAGAGAACATGGACACTTGAAATCATCAAACTTACCCCAACAAATAGCACTTACTGTTTTCTAAACTCAAGCTGGTGCTTGTGTAAGGGTAATATTGGTGATTACAAATTTCTGCTCACATTTGGATGTTATTCAACTACAGTGTATGTCTTCCTGAAATGTGTTCCACATTCCTGCAAGTGCTTCCTGTACTCTTACTCAGTACAGTTTAGACTTTCCCAATGAAGAACTTGACCTAACCAAGACAACCCCAAAGAGAAGCACTTATGAAGAAGAGAATCATCAGTGGCTCCATTTGAGGTGATCTGAGCTGGATTCACAAGAGGAAATGGCTTTGGATTCATTCAGTTGTTGTTGTCACTTAAAACGTCCCCAACAAGTAGCACTTACTGAATTCAACAAACAAGTTAATGCTCAAGTCAGGGTAATAGGTAGGACCAACTCTCAAACTAGGAATTCTTCAGAAATTAATCATATAACATGTCTGTCTTCATGAACTGTGTGAAGCAAATAGAAGAGCACAATCACCAGCACTACCCCAACAAATAGCACTTACTGCTTTCAGAAGGCAAGTTTTTGCTTGTGTTAGGGTAAAGCTGGTGACCACCTAGCTGTGAAACAAAATGTCTTCTGAAATAAATTTTCCTGAATATCTTTGGATACACAAGCACCTACATAGCAGTTTCTTTTTATTTCTGATTTCATATCAAGGAATTGAATCATTGCTGAAATATTATGTTGCTGTATATATCCCAACCAAAACAACCCCAAAGAGAAGCACTTATGAAGCCAGAAATCACGAGTGGCTCTATTTGAGGGGATCAGAGTTGGATTTCCATAACATTGTGTCTTTTCATGTTGTTTTTGTCGATTAAAACTGCCCCAACAAGTAGCACTTACTGAATTCAACTGTCAAGTCAGTGCTCAAGTGAGGGTAATGGTAAAGACGTACAAAAGACTTGCAATGTTCTTTCCAGTCATAAAACACCAGAAATGAATGTACAAAGCAGCTGTGGAGAGAACATGGACACTTGAAATCATCAAAATTACCCCAACAAATAGCACTTACTGTTTTCTAAACTCAAGCTGGTGCTTGTGTTAGGGTAATATTGGTGATTAAAATGTTCTGCTTACATTTGATTGTTATTCAACTACAGTGTATGTCTTCCTGAAATGTGTTCCACATTCCTGCAAGTGATTCCTGTACTCTTACTCAGTACAGTATAGACTTTACCAATGAAGAACTTGACCTAACCAAGACAACCCCAAAGAGAAGCACTTATGAAGAAGAGAATCATCAGTGGCTCCATTTGAGGTGATCTGAGCTGGATTCACAAGGGGAAATGGCTTTGGATTCATTCAGTTGTTGTTGTCACTTAAAACTTCCCCAACAAGTAGCACTTACTGCATTCAACAAACAAGTTAATGCTCAAGTCAGGGTAATAGGTAGGACAGAATTCTTCAGCAATTCCTCATGAACTATGTGAAGGAAAAATAATTGCAAAATCAGCAACACTACCCCAGCAGAGAGCACTTGTTGCTTTCCAAAATCATGTATGTGCTTGTGTAAGGGTAAAGCTGGAGACAAATTGATTGCCTTCGCTAATAATACAAAATATACAGTCTGGCGATGACCAGGTTTTCTGAAAACTTACAACCAGCGCCACAGACAAAGAAAAACAATTATAAGTGAGTATTTTAGAAGATTTAATATAAACTTGATGAATCTTCAAGTAATGGCCCCTGTCTAGTAAATCTACCATAACAATTTGCTGAAAAAAATACAGCAGTCAGTGTTGGAGATTGGCCACTGGCTAAATCCTTTTTAACCAAAAGCTCTACCTTAGTTAAGACTTGCCTCATGGTCCAGCTGGTCCTTTGCAGCATCTTCTGTGTTGTGTTCCAGCACCAGCGGATCGTCTTCTACAACGTTACCCATTTTAAGCTTGAATGTAGCCACCCACACTGCCCCATCCTCTTTCAGTAGGAGGTTTCAATGGTCTTGGTAAAGGTTCGTTAAGGAAAGGATCACACCTTCATGAGACGTCTATCATGTATGCAGGGTTGCTGATGATAGGCCAATTGGAATTAAACTACTTTTGTGAATACATCTCATTGCCAGATAGTAGCCTGCAGTTGAAGCTAGAGGAGTTTCTAAAGTAATATCAAATAGCAACACAATGTCTTCTGAAAGTGATTTTTCTTATCAAGGAATTGAATCATTGCTGAAATATTATGTTGCCGTATATATCCCAACCAAAACAACCCCAAAGAGAAGCACTTATGAAGCCAGAAATCACGAGTGGCTCCATTTGAGGGGATCAGAGTTGGATTTCCATAACATTGTGTCTTTTCATGTTGTTTTTGTTGATTAAAACTGCCCCAACAAGTAGCACTTACTGAATACAACTGTCAAGTCAGTGCTCAAGTGAGGGTAATGGTAAAGACGTACAAAAGACTTGCAATGTTCTTTCCAGTCATAAAACACCAGAAATGAATGTACAAAGCAGCCGTGGAGAGAACATGGACACTTGAAATCGTCAAAATTACCCCAACAAATAGCACTTACTGTTTTCTAAACTCAAGCTGGTGCTTGTGTTAGGGTAATATTGGTGATTAAAATGTTCTGCTCACATTTGAATGTTATTCAACTACAGTGTATGTCTTCCTGAAATGTGTTCCACATTCCTGCAAGTGATTCCTGTACTCTTACTCAGTACAGTATAGACTTTACCAATGAAGAACTTGACCTAACCAAGACAACCCCAAAGAGAAGCACTTATGAAGAAGAGAATCATCAGTGGCTCCATTTGAGGTGATCTGAGCTGGATTCACAAGGGGAAATGGCTTTGGATTCATTCAGTTGTTGTTGTCACTTAAAACTTCCCCAACAAGTAGCACTTACTGCATTCAACAAACAAGTTAATGCTCAAGTCAGGGTAATAGGTAGGACAGAATTCTTCAGCAATTCCTCATGAACTATGTGAAGGAAAAATAATTGCAAAATCAGCAACACTACCCCAGCAGAGAGCACTTGTTGCTTTCCAAAATCATGTATGTGCTTGTGTAAGGGTAAAGCTGGAGACAAATTGATTGCCTTCGCTAATAATACAAAATATACAGTCTGGCGATGACCAGGTTTTCTGAAAACTTACAACCAGCGCCACAGACAAAGAAAAACAATTATAAGTGAGTATTTTAGAAGATTTAATATAAACTTGATGAATCTTCAAGTAATGGCCCCTGTCTAGTAAATCTACCATAACAATTTGCTGAAAAAAATACAGCAGTCAGTGTTGGAGATTGGCCACTGGCTAAATCCTTTTTAACCAAAAGCTCTACCTTAGTTAAGACTTGCCTCATGGTCCAGCTGGTCCTTTGCAGCATCTTCTGTGTTGTGTTCCAGCACCAGCGGATCGTCTTCTACAACGTTACCCATTTTAAGCTTGAATGTAGCCACCCACACTGCCCCATCCTCTTTCAGTAGGAGGTTTCAATGGTCTTGGTAAAGGTTCGTTAAGGAAAGGATCACACCTTCATGAGACGTCTATCATGTATGCAGGGTTGCTGATGATAGGCCAATTGGAATTCAACTACTTTTGTGAATACATCTCATTGCCAGATAGTAGCCTGCAGTTGAAGCTAGAGGAGTTTCTAAAGTAATATCAAATAGCAACACAATGTCTTCTGAAAGTGATTTTTCTTATCAAGGAATTGAATCATTGCTGAAATATTATGTTGCCGTATATATCCCAACCAAAACAACCCCAAAGAGAAGCACTTATGAAGCCAGAAATCACGAGTGGCTCTATTTGAGGGGATCAGAGTTGGATTTCCATAACATTGTGTCTTTTCATGTTGTTTTTGTCGATTAAAACTGCCCCAACAAGTAGCACTTACTGAATTCAACTGTCAAGTCAGTGCTCAAGTGAGGGTAATGGTAAAGACGTACAAAAGACTTGCAATGTTCTTTCCAGTCATAAAACACCAGAAATGAATGTACAAAGCAGCTGTGGAGAGAACATGGACACTTGAAATCATCAAAATTACCCCAACAAATAGCACTTACTGTTTTCTAAACTCAAGCTGGTGCTTGTGTTAGGGTAATATTGGTGATTAAAATGTTCTGCTTACATTTGATTGTTATTCAACTACAGTGTATGTCTTCCTGAAATGTGTTCCACATTCCTGCAAGTGATTCCTGTACTCTTACTCAGTACAGTATAGACTTTACCAATGAAGAACTTGACCTAACCAAGACAACCCCAAAGAGAAGCACTTATGAAGAAGAGAATCATCAGTGGCTCCATTTGAGGTGATCTGAGCTGGATTCACAAGGGGAAATGGCTTTGGATTCATTCAGTTCTTGTTGTTGTCACTTAAAACTTCCCCAACAAGTAGCACTTACTGCATTCAACAAACAAGTTAATGCTCAAGTCAGGGTAATAGGTAGGACAGAATTCTTCAGCAATTCCTCAGGAACTATGTGAAGGAAAAATAATTGCAAAATCAGCAACACTACCCCAGCAGATAGCACTTGTTGCTTTCCAAACTCATGTATGTGCTTGTGTAAGGGTAAAGCTGGAGACAAATTGATTGCCTTCGCTAATAATACAAAATATACACTCTGGCGATGACCAGGTTTTCTGAAAACTTACAACCAGCGCCACAGACAAAGAAAAACAATTATAAGTGAGTATTTTAGAAGATTTAATATAAACTTGGTGAATCTTCAAGTAATGGCCTCTCTCTAGTAAATCTACCATAACAATTTGCTGAAAAAAATACAGCAGTCAGTGTTGGAGATTGGCCACTGGCTAAATCCTTTTTAACCAAAAGCTCTACCTTAGTTAAGACTTGCCTCATGGTCCAGCTGGTCCTTTGCAGCATCTTCTGTGTTGTGTTCCAGCACCAGTGGATCGTCTTCTACAACGTTACCCATTTTAAGCTTGAATGTAGCCACACCCACACTGCCCCATCCTCTTTCAGTAGGAGGTTTCAATGGTCTTGGTAAAGGTTCGTTAAGGAAAGGATCACACCTTCATGAGACGTCTATCATGTATGCAGGGTTGCTGATGATAGACCAATTGGAATTCAACTACTTTTGTGAATACATCTCATTGCCAGATAGTAGCCTGCAGTTGAAGCTAGAGGAGTTTCTAAAGTAATATCAAATAGCAACACAATGTCTTCTGAAATTAATTTTTCTTATCAAGGAATTGAATCATTGCTGAAATATTATGTTGCCGTATATATCCCAACCAAAACAACCCCAAAGAGAAGCACTTATTAAGCCAGAAATCACGAGTGGCTCTATTTGAGGGGATCAGAGTTGGATTTCCATAACATTGTGTCTTTTCATGTTGTTTTTGTTGATTAAAACTGCCCCAACAAGTAGCACTTACTGAATACAACTGTCAAGTCAGTGCTCAAGTGAGGGTAATGGTAAAGACGTACAAAAGACTTGCAATGTTCTTTCCAGTCATAAAACACCAGAAATGAATGTACAAAGCAACTGTGGAGAGAACATGGACACTTGAAATCATCAAACTTACCCCAACAAATAGCACTTACTGTTTTCTAAACTCAAGCTGGTGCTTGTGTAAGGGTAATATTGGTGATTACAAATTTCTGCTCACATTTGGATGTTATTCAACTACAGTGTATGTCTTCCTGAAATGTGTTCCACATTCCTGCAAGTGCTTCCTGTACTCTTACTCAGTACAGTTTAGACTTTCCCAATGAAGAACTTGACCTAACCAAGACAACCCCAAAGAGAAGCACTTATGAAGAAGAGAATCATCAGTGGCTCCATTTGAGGTGATCTGAGCTGGATTCACAAGAGGAAATGGCTTTGGATTCATTCAGTTGTTGTTGTCACTTAAAACGTCCCCAACAAGTAGCACTTACTGAATTCAACAAACAAGTTAATGCTCAAGTCAGGGTAATAGGTAGGACCAACTCTCAAACTAGGAATTCTTCAGAAATTAATCATATAACATGTCTGTCTTCATGAACTGTGTGAAGCAAATAGAAGAGCACAATCACCAGCACTACCCCAACAAATAGCACTTACTGCTTTCAGAAGGCAAGTTTTTGCTTGTGTTAGGGTAAAGCTGGTGACCACCTAGCTGTGAAACAAAATGTCTTCTGAAATAAATTTTCCTGAATATCTTTGGATACACAAGCACCTACATAGCAGTTTCTTTTTATTTCTGATTTCATATCAAGGAATTGAATCATTGCTGAAATATTATGTTGCTGTATATATCCCAACCAAAACAACCCCAAAGAGAAGCACTTATGAAGCCAGAAATCACGAGTGGCTCTATTTGAGGGGATCAGAGTTGGATTTCCATAACATTGTGTCTTTTCATGTTGTTTTTGTCGATTAAAACTGCCCCAACAAGTAGCACTTACTGAATTCAACTGTCAAGTCAGTGCTCAAGTGAGGGTAATGGTAAAGACGTACAAAAGACTTGCAATGTTCTTTCCAGTCATAAAACACCAGAAATGAATGTACAAAGCAGCTGTGGAGAGAACATGGACACTTGAAATCATCAAAATTACCCCAACAAATAGCACTTACTGTTTTCTAAACTCAAGCTGGTGCTTGTGTTAGGGTAATATTGGTGATTAAAATGTTCTGCTTACATTTGATTGTTATTCAACTACAGTGTATGTCTTCCTGAAATGTGTTCCACATTCCTGCAAGTGATTCCTGTACTCTTACTCAGTACAGTATAGACTTTACCAATGAAGAACTTGACCTAACCAAGACAACCCCAAAGAGAAGCACTTATGAAGAAGAGAATCATCAGTGGCTCCATTTGAGGTGATCTGAGCTGGATTCACAAGGGGAAATGGCTTTGGATTCATTCAGTTCTTGTTGTTGTCACTTAAAACTTCCCCAACAAGTAGCACTTACTGCATTCAACAAACAAGTTAATGCTCAAGTCAGGGTAATAGGTAGGACAGAATTCTTCAGCAATTCCTCAGGAACTATGTGAAGGAAAAATAATTGCAAAATCAGCAACACTACCCCAGCAGATAGCACTTGTTGCTTTCCAAACTCATGTATGTGCTTGTGTAAGGGTAAAGCTGGAGACAAATTGATTGCCTTCGCTAATAATACAAAATATACACTCTGGCGATGACCAGGTTTTCTGAAAACTTACAACCAGCGCCACAGACAAAGAAAAACAATTATAAGTGAGTATTTTAGAAGATTTAATATAAACTTGGTGAATCTTCAAGTAATGGCCTCTCTCTAGTAAATCTACCATAACAATTTGCTGAAAAAAATACAGCAGTCAGTGTTGGAGATTGGCCACTGGCTAAATCCTTTTTAACCAAAAGCTCTACCTTAGTTAAGACTTGCCTCATGGTCCAGCTGGTCCTTTGCAGCATCTTCTGTGTTGTGTTCCAGCACCAGTGGATCGTCTTCTACAACGTTACCCATTTTAAGCTTGAATGTAGCCACACCCACACTGCCCCATCCTCTTTCAGTAGGAGGTTTCAATGGTCTTGGTAAAGGTTCGTTAAGGAAAGGATCACACCTTCATGAGACGTCTATCATGTATGCAGGGTTGCTGATGATAGACCAATTGGAATTCAACTACTTTTGTGAATACATCTCATTGCCAGATAGTAGCCTGCAGTTGAAGCTAGAGGAGTTTCTAAAGTAATATCAAATAGCAACACAATGTCTTCTGAAATTAATTTTTCTTATCAAGGAATTGAATCATTGCTGAAATATTATGTTGCCGTATATATCCCAACCAAAACAACCCCAAAGAGAAGCACTTATTAAGCCAGAAATCACGAGTGGCTCTATTTGAGGGGATCAGAGTTGGATTTCCATAACATTGTGTCTTTTCATGTTGTTTTTGTTGATTAAAACTGCCCCAACAAGTAGCACTTACTGAATACAACTGTCAAGTCAGTGCTCAAGTGAGGGTAATGGTAAAGACGTACAAAAGACTTGCAATGTTCTTTCCAGTCATAAAACACCAGAAATGAATGTACAAAGCAACTGTGGAGAGAACATGGACACTTGAAATCATCAAACTTACCCCAACAAATAGCACTTACTGTTTTCTAAACTCAAGCTGGTGCTTGTGTAAGGGTAATATTGGTGATTACAAATTTCTGCTCACATTTGGATGTTATTCAACTACAGTGTATGTCTTCCTGAAATGTGTTCCACATTCCTGCAAGTGCTTCCTGTACTCTTACTCAGTACAGTTTAGACTTTCCCAATGAAGAACTTGACCTAACCAAGACAACCCCAAAGAGAAGCACTTATGAAGAAGAGAATCATCAGTGGCTCCATTTGAGGTGATCTGAGCTGGATTCACAAGAGGAAATGGCTTTGGATTCATTCAGTTGTTGTTGTCACTTAAAACGTCCCCAACAAGTAGCACTTACTGAATTCAACAAACAAGTTAATGCTCAAGTCAGGGTAATAGGTAGGACCAACTCTCAAACTAGGAATTCTTCAGAAATTAATCATATAACATGTCTGTCTTCATGAACTGTGTGAAGCAAATAGAAGAGCACAATCACCAGCACTACCCCAACAAATAGCACTTACTGCTTTCAGAAGGCAAGTTTTTGCTTGTGTTAGGGTAAAGCTGGTGACCACCTAGCTGTGAAACAAAATGTCTTCTGAAATAAATTTTCCTGAATATCTTTGGATACACAAGCACCTACATAGCAGTTTCTTTTTATTTCTGATTTCATATCAAGGAATTGAATCATTGCTGAAATATTATGTTGCTGTATATATCCCAACCAAAACAACCCCAAAGAGAAGCACTTATGAAGCCAGAAATCACGAGTGGCTCTATTTGAGGGGATCAGAGTTGGATTTCCATAACATTGTGTCTTTTCATGTTGTTTTTGTCGATTAAAACTGCCCCAACAAGTAGCACTTACTGAATTCAACTGTCAAGTCAGTGCTCAAGTGAGGGTAATGGTAAAGACGTACAAAAGACTTGCAATGTTCTTTCCAGTCATAAAACACCAGAAATGAATGTACAAAGCAGCTGTGGAGAGAACATGGACACTTGAAATCATCAAAATTACCCCAACAAATAGCACTTACTGTTTTCTAAACTCAAGCTGGTGCTTGTGTTAGGGTAATATTGGTGATTAAAATGTTCTGCTTACATTTGATTGTTATTCAACTACAGTGTATGTCTTCCTGAAATGTGTTCCACATTCCTGCAAGTGATTCCTGTACTCTTACTCAGTACAGTATAGACTTTACCAATGAAGAACTTGACCTAACCAAGACAACCCCAAAGAGAAGCACTTATGAAGAAGAGAATCATCAGTGGCTCCATTTGAGGTGATCTGAGCTGGATTCACAAGGGGAAATGGCTTTGGATTCATTCAGTTCTTGTTGTTGTCACTTAAAACTTCCCCAACAAGTAGCACTTACTGCATTCAACAAACAAGTTAATGCTCAAGTCAGGGTAATAGGTAGGACAGAATTCTTCAGCAATTCCTCATGAACTATGTGAAGGAAAAATAATTGCAAAATCAGCAACACTACCCCAGCAGAGAGCACTTGTTGCTTTCCAAAATCATGTATGTGCTTGTGTAAGGGTAAAGCTGGGGACAAATTGATTGCCTTCGCTAATAATACAAAATATACAGTCTGGCGATGACCAGGTTTTCTGAAAACTTACAACCAGCGCCACAGACAAAGAAAAACAATTATAAGTGAGTATTTTAGAAGATTTAATATAAACTTGATGAATCTTCAAGTAATGGCCCCTGTCTAGTAAATCTACCATAACAATTTGCTGAAAAAAATACAGCAGTCAGTGTTGGAGATTGGCCACTGGCTAAATCCTTTTTAACCAAAAGCTCTACCTTAGTTAAGACTTGCCTCATGGTCCAGCTGGTCCTTTGCAGCATCTTCTGTGTTGTGTTCCAGCACCAGCGGATCGTCTTCTACAACGTTACCCATTTTAAGCTTGAATGTAGCCACACCCACACTGCCCCATCCTCTTTCAGTAGGAGGTTTCAATGGTCTTGGTAAAGGTTCGTTAAGGAAAGGATCACACCTTTATGAGACGTCTATCATGTATGCAGGGTTGCTGATGATAGGCCAATTGGAATTCAACTACTTTTGTGAATACATCTCATTGCCAGATAGTAGCCTGCAGTTGAAGCTAGAGGAGTTTCTAAAGTAATATCAAATAGCAACACAATGTCTTCTGAAATTAATTTTTCTTATCAAGGAATTGAATCATTGCTGAAATATTATGTTGCCGTATATATCCCAACCAAAACAACCCCAAAGAGAAGCACTTATGAAGCCAGAAATCACGAGTGGCTCCATTTGAGGGGATCAGAGTTGGATTTCCATAACATTGTGTCTTTTCATGTTGTTTTTGTCGATTAAAACTGCCCCAACAAGTAGCACTTACTGAATACAACTGTCAAGTCAGTGCTCAAGTGAGGGTAATGGTAAAGACGTACAAAAGACTTGCAATGTTCTTTCCAGTCATAAAACACCAGAAATGAATGTACAAAGCAACTGTGGAGAGAACATGGACACTTGAAATCATCAAACTTACCCCAACAAATAGCACTTACTGTTTTCTAAACTCAAGCTGGTGCTTGTGTAAGGGTAATATTGGTGATTACAATTTTCTGCTCACATTTGGATGTTATTCAACTACAGTGTATGTCTTCCTGAAATGTGTTCCACATTCCTGCAAGTGCTTCCTGTACTCTTACTCAGTACAGTTTAGACTTTCCCAATGAAGAACTTGACCTAACCAAGACAACCCTAAAGAGAAGCACTTATGAAGAAGAGAATCATCAGTGGCTCCATTTGAGGTGATCTGAGCTGGATTCACAAGAGGAAATGGCTTTGGATTCATTCAGTTGTTGTTGTCACTTAAAACGTCCCCAACAAGTAGCACTTACTGAATTCAACAAACAAGTTAATGCTCAAGTCAGGGTAATAGGTAGGACCAACTCTCAAACTAGGAATTCTTCAGAAATTAATCATATAACATGTCTGTCTTCATGAACTGTGTGAAGCAAATAGAAGAGCACAATCACCAGCACTACCCCAACAAATAGCACTTACTGCTTTCAGAAGGCAAGTTTTTGCTTGTGTTAGGGTAAAGCTGGTGACCACCTAGCTGTGAAACAAAATGTCTTCTGAAATAAATTTTCCTGAATATCTTTGGATACACAAGCACCTACATAGCAGTTTCTTTTTATTTCTGATTTCATATCAAGGAATTGAATCATTGCTGAAATATTATGTTGCCGTATATATCCCAACCAAAACAACCCCAAAGAGAAGCACTTATGAAGCCAGAAATCATGAGTGGCTCTATTTGAGGGGATCAGAGTTGGATTTCCATAACATTGTGTCTTTTCATGTTGTTTTTGTCGATTAAAACTGCCCCAACAAGTAGCACTTACTGAATTCAACTGTCAAGTCAGTGCTCAAGTGAGGGTAATGGTAAAGACGTACAAAAGACTTGCAATGTTCTTTCCAGTCATAAAACACAAGAAATGAATGTACAAAGCAGCTGTGGAGAGAACATGGACACTTGAAATCGTCAAAATTACCCCAACAAATAGCACTTACTGTTTTCTAAACTCAAGCTGGTGCTTGTGTTAGGGTAATATTGGTGATTAAAATGTTCTGCTCACATTTGAATGTTATTCAACTACAGTGTATGTCTTCCTGAAATGTGTTCCACATTCCTGCAAGTGATTCCTGTACTCTTACTCAGTACAGTATAGACTTTACCAATGAAGAACTTGACCTAACCAAGACAACCCCAAAGAGAAGCACTTATGAAGAAGAGAATCATCAGTGGCTCCATTTGAGGTGATCTGAGCTGGATTCACAAGGGGAAATGGCTTTGGATTCATTCAGTTCTTGTTGTCACTTAAAACTTCCCCAACAAGTAGCACTTACTGCATTCAACAAACAAGTTAATGCTCAAGTCAGGGTAATAGGTAGGACAGAATTCTTCAGCAATTCCTCATGAACTATGTGAAGGAAAAATAATTGCAAAATCAGCAACACTACCCCAGCAGAGAGCACTTGTTGCTTTCCAAAATCATGTATGTGCTTGTGTAAGGGTAAAGCTGGAGACAAATTGATTGCCTTCGCTAATAATACAAAATATACAGTCTGGCGATGACCAGGTTTTCTGAAAACTTACAACCAGCGCCACAGACAAAGAAAAACAATTATAAGTGAGTATTTTAGAAGATTTAATATAAACTTGATGAATCTTCAAGTAATGGCCCCTGTCTAGTAAATCTACCATAACAATTTGCTGAAAAAAATACAGCAGTCAGTGTTGGAGGTTGGCCACTGGCTAAATCCTTTTTAACCAAAAGCTCTACCTTAGTTAAGACTTGCCTCATGGTCCAGCTGGTCCTTTGCAGCATCTTCTGTGTTGTGTTCCAGCACCAGCGGATCGTCTTCTACAACGTTACCCATTTTAAGCTTGAATGTAGCCACACCCACACTGCCCCATCCTCTTTCAGTAGGAGGTTTCAATGGTCTTGGTAAAGGTTCGTTAAGGAAAGGATCACACCTTCATGAGACTTCTATCATGTATGCAGGGTTGCTGATGATAGGCCAATTGGAATTCAACTACTTTTGTGAATACATCTCATTGCCAGATAGTAGCCTGCAGTTGAAGCTAGAGGAGTTTCTAAAGTAATATCAAATAGCAACACAATGTCTTCTGAAATTAATTTTTCTTATCAAGGAATTGAATCATTGCTGAAATATTATGTTGCCGTATATATCCCAACCAAAACAACCCCAAAGAGAAGCACTTATGAAGCCAGAAATCACGAGTGGCTCCATTTGAGGGGATCAGAGTTGGATTTCCATAACATTGTGTCTTTTCATGTTGTTTTTGTCGATTAAAACTGCCCCAACAAGTAGCACTTACTGAATACAACTGTCAAGTCAGTGCTCAAGTGAGGGTAATGGTAAAGACGTACAAAAGACTTGCAATGTTCTTTCCAGTCATAAAACACCAGAAATGAATGTACAAAGCAACTGTGGAGAGAACATGGACACTTGAAATCATCAAACTTACCCCAACAAATAGCACTTACTGTTTTCTAAACTCAAGCTGGTGCTTGTGTAAGGGTAATATTGGTGATCACAATTTTCTGCTCACATTTGGATGTTATTCAACTACAGTGTATGTCGTCCTGAAATGTGTTCCACATTCCTGCAAGTGCTTCCTGTACTCTTACTCAGTACAGTTTAGACTTTCACAATGAAGAACTTGACCTAACCAAGACAACCCTAAAGAGAAGCACTTATGAAGAAGAGAATCATCAGTGGCTCCATTTGAGGTGATCTGAGCTGGATTCACAAGAGGAAATGGCTTTGGATTCATTCAGTTGTTGTTGTCACTTAAAACGTCCCCAACAAGTAGCACTTACTGAATTCAACAAACAAGTTAATGCTCAAGTCAGGGTAATAGGTAGGACCAACTCTCAAACTAGGAATTCTTCAGAAATTAATCATATAACATGTCTGTCTTCATGAACTGTGTGAAGCAAATAGAAGAGCACAATCACCAGCACTACCCCAACAAATAGCACTTACTGCTTTCAGAAGGCAAGTTTTTGCTTGTGTTAGGGTAAAGCTGGTGACCACCTAGCTGTGAAACAAAATGTCTTCTGAAATAAATTTTCCTGAATATCTTTGGATACACAAGCACCTACATAGCAGTTTCTTTTTATTTCTGATTTCATATCAAGGAATTGAATCATTGCTGAAATATTATGTTGCCGTATATATCCCAACCAAAACAACCCCAAAGAGAAGCACTTATGAAGCCAGAAATCATGAGTGGCTCTATTTGAGGGGATCAGAGTTGGATTTCCATAACATTGTGTCTTTTCATGTTGTTTTTGTCGATTAAAACTGCCCCAACAAGTAGCACTTACTGAATTCAACTGTCAAGTCAGTGCTCAAGTGAGGGTAATGGTAAAGACGTACAAAAGACTTGCAATGTTCTTTCCAGTCATAAAACACCAGAAATGAATGTACAAAGCAGCTGTGGAGAGAACATGGACACTTGAAATCGTCAAAATTACCCCAACAAATAGCACTTACTGTTTTCTAAATTCAAGCTGGTGCTTGTGTTAGGGTAATATTGGTGATTAAAATGTTCTGCTCACATTTGAATGTTATTCAACTACAGTGTATGTCTTCCTGAAATATGTTCCACATTCCTGCAAGTGATTCCTGTACTCTTACTCAGTACAGTATAGACTTTACCAATGAAGAACTTGACCTAACCAAGACAACCCCAAAGAGAAGCACTTATGAAGAAGAGAATCATCAGTGGCTCCATTTGAGGTGATCTGAGCTGGATTCACAAGGGGAAATGGCTTTGGATTCATTCAGTTGTTGTTGTCACTTAAAACTTCCCCAACAAGTAGCACTTACTGCATTCAACAAACAAGTTAATGCTCAAGTCAGGGTAATAGGTAGGACAGAATTCTTCAGCAATTCCTCATGAACTATGTGAAGGAAAAATAATTGCAAAATCAGCAACACTACCCCAGCAGAGAGCACTTGTTGCTTTCCAAAATCATGTATGTGCTTGTGTAAGGGTAAAGCTGGAGACAAATTGATTGCCTTCGCTAATAATACAAAATATACAGTCTGGCGATGACCAGGTTTTCTGAAAACTTACAACCAGCGCCACAGACAAAGAAAAACAATTATAAGTGAGTATTTTAGAAGATTTAATATAAACTTGATGAATCTTCAAGTAATGGCCCCTGTCTAGTAAATCTACCATAACAATTTGCTGAAAAAAATACAGCAGTCAGTGTTGGAGATTGGCCACTGGCTAAATCCTTTTTAACCAAAAGCTCTACCTTAGTTAAGACTTGCCTCATGGTCCAGCTGGTCCTTTGCAGCATCTTCTGTGTTGTGTTCCAGCACCAGCGGATCGTCTTCTACAACGTTACCCATTTTAAGCTTGAATGTAGCCACCCACACTGCCCCATCCTCTTTCAGTAGGAGGTTTCAATGGTCTTGGTAAAGGTTCGTTAAGGAAAGGATCACACCTTCATGAGACGTCTATCATGTATGCAGGGTTGCTGATGATAGGCCAATTGGAATTCAACTACTTTTGTGAATACATCTCATTGCCAGATAGTAGCCTGCAGTTGAAGCTAGAGGAGTTTCTAAAGTAATATCAAATAGCAACACAATGTCTTCTGAAAGTGATTTTTCTTATCAAGGAATTGAATCATTGCTGAAATATTATGTTGCCGTATATATCCCAACCAAAACAACCCCAAAGAGAAGCACTTATGAAGCCAGAAATCACGAGTGGCTCCATTTGAGGGGATCAGAGTTGGATTTCCATAACATTGTGTCTTTTCATGTTGTTTTTGTTGATTAAAACTGCCCCAACAAGTAGCACTTACTGAATACAACTGTCAAGTCAGTGCTCAAGTGAGGGTAATGGTAAAGACGTACAAAAGACTTGCAATGTTCTTTCCAGTCATAAAACACCAGAAATGAATGTACAAAGCAACTGTGGAGAGAACATGGACACTTGAAATCATCAAACTTACCCCAACAAATAGCACTTACTGTTTTCTAAACTCAAGCTGGTGCTTGTGTAAGGGTAATATTGGTGATTACAAATTTCTGCTCACATTTGGATGTTATTCAACTACAGTGTATGTCTTCCTGAAATGTGTTCCACATTCCTGCAAGTGCTTCCTGTACTCTTACTCAGTACAGTTTAGACTTTCCCAATGAAGAACTTGACCTAACCAAGACAACCCCAAAGAGAAGCACTTATGAAGAAGAGAATCATCAGTGGCTCCATTTGAGGTGATCTGAGCTGGATTCACAAGAGGAAATGGCTTTGGATTCATTCAGTTGTTGTTGTCACTTAAAACGTCCCCAACAAGTAGCACTTACTGAATTCAACAAACAAGTTAATGCTCAAGTCAGGGTAATAGGTAGGACCAACTCTCAAACTAGGAATTCTTCAGAAATTAATCATATAACATGTCTGTCTTCATGAACTGTGTGAAGCAAATAGAAGAGCACAATCACCAGCACTACCCCAACAAATAGCACTTACTGCTTTCAGAAGGCAAGTTTTTGCTTGTGTTAGGGTAAAGCTGGTGACCACCTAGCTGTGAAACAAAATTTCTTCTGAAATAAATTTTCCTGAATATCTTTGGATACACAAGCACCTACATAGCAGTTTCTTTTTATTTCTGATTTTATATCAAGGAATTGAATCATTGCTGAAATATTATGTTGCTGTATATATCCCAACCAAAACAACCCCAAAGAGAAGCACTTATGAAGCCAGAAATCACGAGTGGCTCTATTTGAGGGGATCAGAGTTGGATTTCCATAACATTGTGTCTTTTCATGTTGTTTTTGTCGATTAAAACTGCCCCAACAAGTAGCACTTACTGAATTCAACTGTCAAGTCAGTGCTCAAGTGAGGGTAATGGTAAAGACGTACAAAAGACTTGCAATGTTCTTTCCAGTCATAAAACACCAGAAATGAATGTACAAAGCAGCTGTGGAGAGAACATGGACACTTGAAATCATCAAAATTACCCCAACAAATAGCACTTACTGTTTTCTAAACTCAAGCTGGTGCTTGTGTTAGGGTAATATTGGTGATTAAAATGTTCTGCTTACATTTGATTGTTATTCAACTACAGTGTATGTCTTCCTGAAATGTGTTCCACATTCCTGCAAGTGATTCCTGTACTCTTACTCAGTACAGTATAGACTTTACCAATGAAGAACTTGACCTAACCAAGACAACCCCAAAGAGAAGCACTTATGAAGAAGAGAATCATCAGTGGCTCCATTTGAGGTGATCTGAGCTGGATTCACAAGGGGAAATGGCTTTGGATTCATTCAGTTCTTGTTGTTGTCACTTAAAACTTCCCCAACAAGTAGCACTTACTGCATTCAACAAACAAGTTAATGCTCAAGTCAGGGTAATAGGTAGGACAGAATTCTTCAGCAATTCCTCAGGAACTATGTGAAGGAAAAATAATTGCAAAATCAGCAACACTACCCCAGCAGATAGCACTTGTTGCTTTCCAAACTCATGTATGTGCTTGTGTAAGGGTAAAGCTGGAGACAAATTGATTGCCTTCGCTAATAATACAAAATATACACTCTGGCGATGACCAGGTTTTCTGAAAACTTACAACCAGCGCCACAGACAAAGAAAAACAATTATAAGTGAGTATTTTAGAAGATTTAATATAAACTTGGTGAATCTTCAAGTAATGGCCTCTCTCTAGTAAATCTACCATAACAATTTGCTGAAAAAAATACAGCAGTCAGTGTTGGAGATTGGCCACTGGCTAAATCCTTTTTAACCAAAAGCTCTACCTTAGTTAAGACTTGCCTCATGGTCCAGCTGGTCCTTTGCAGCATCTTCTGTGTTGTGTTCCAGCACCAGTGGATCGTCTTCTACAACGTTACCCATTTTAAGCTTGAATGTAGCCACACCCACACTGCCCCATCCTCTTTCAGTAGGAGGTTTCAATGGTCTTGGTAAAGGTTCGTTAAGGAAAGGATCACACCTTCATGAGACGTCTATCATGTATGCAGGGTTGCTGATGATAGACCAATTGGAATTCAACTACTTTTGTGAATACATCTCATTGCCAGATAGTAGCCTGCAGTTGAAGCTAGAGGAGTTTCTAAAGTAATATCAAATAGCAACACAATGTCTTCTGAAATTAATTTTTCTTATCAAGGAATTGAATCATTGCTGAAATATTATGTTGCCGTATATATCCCAACCAAAACAACCCCAAAGAGAAGCACTTATTAAGCCAGAAATCACGAGTGGCTCTATTTGAGGGGATCAGAGTTGGATTTCCATAACATTGTGTCTTTTCATGTTGTTTTTGTTGATTAAAACTGCCCCAACAAGTAGCACTTACTGAATACAACTGTCAAGTCAGTGCTCAAGTGAGGGTAATGGTAAAGACGTACAAAAGACTTGCAATGTTCTTTCCAGTCATAAAACACCAGAAATGAATGTACAAAGCAACTGTGGAGAGAACATGGACACTTGAAATCATCAAACTTACCCCAACAAATAGCACTTACTGTTTTCTAAACTCAAGCTGGTGCTTGTGTAAGGGTAATATTGGTGATTACAAATTTCTGCTCACATTTGGATGTTATTCAACTACAGTGTATGTCTTCCTGAAATGTGTTCCACATTCCTGCAAGTGCTTCCTGTACTCTTACTCAGTACAGTTTAGACTTTCCCAATGAAGAACTTGACCTAACCAAGACAACCCCAAAGAGAAGCACTTATGAAGAAGAGAATCATCAGTGGCTCCATTTGAGGTGATCTGAGCTGGATTCACAAGAGGAAATGGCTTTGGATTCATTCAGTTGTTGTTGTCACTTAAAACGTCCCCAACAAGTAGCACTTACTGAATTCAACAAACAAGTTAATGCTCAAGTCAGGGTAATAGGTAGGACCAACTCTCAAACTAGGAATTCTTCAGAAATTAATCATATAACATGTCTGTCTTCATGAACTGTGTGAAGCAAATAGAAGAGCACAATCACCAGCACTACCCCAACAAATAGCACTTACTGCTTTCAGAAGGCAAGTTTTTGCTTGTGTTAGGGTAAAGCTGGTGACCACCTAGCTGTGAAACAAAATGTCTTCTGAAATAAATTTTCCTGAATATCTTTGGATACACAAGCACCTACATAGCAGTTTCTTTTTATTTCTGATTTCATATCAAGGAATTGAATCATTGCTGAAATATTATGTTGCTGTATATATCCCAACCAAAACAACCCCAAAGAGAAGCACTTATGAAGCCAGAAATCACGAGTGGCTCTATTTGAGGGGATCAGAGTTGGATTTCCATAACATTGTGTCTTTTCATGTTGTTTTTGTCGATTAAAACTGCCCCAACAAGTAGCACTTACTGAATTCAACTGTCAAGTCAGTGCTCAAGTGAGGGTAATGGTAAAGACGTACAAAAGACTTGCAATGTTCTTTCCAGTCATAAAACACCAGAAATGAATGTACAAAGCAGCTGTGGAGAGAACATGGACACTTGAAATCATCAAAATTACCCCAACAAATAGCACTTACTGTTTTCTAAACTCAAGCTGGTGCTTGTGTTAGGGTAATATTGGTGATTAAAATGTTCTGCTTACATTTGATTGTTATTCAACTACAGTGTATGTCTTCCTGAAATGTGTTCCACATTCCTGCAAGTGATTCCTGTACTCTTACTCAGTACAGTATAGACTTTACCAATGAAGAACTTGACCTAACCAAGACAACCCCAAAGAGAAGCACTTATGAAGAAGAGAATCATCAGTGGCTCCATTTGAGGTGATCTGAGCTGGATTCACAAGGGGAAATGGCTTTGGATTCATTCAGTTCTTGTTGTTGTCACTTAAAACTTCCCCAACAAGTAGCACTTACTGCATTCAACAAACAAGTTAATGCTCAAGTCAGGGTAATAGGTAGGACAGAATTCTTCAGCAATTCCTCATGAACTATGTGAAGGAAAAATAATTGCAAAATCAGCAACACTACCCCAGCAGAGAGCACTTGTTGCTTTCCAAAATCATGTATGTGCTTGTGTAAGGGTAAAGCTGGGGACAAATTGATTGCCTTCGCTAATAATACAAAATATACAGTCTGGCGATGACCAGGTTTTCTGAAAACTTACAACCAGCGCCACAGACAAAGAAAAACAATTATAAGTGAGTATTTTAGAAGATTTAATATAAACTTGATGAATCTTCAAGTAATGGCCCCTGTCTAGTAAATCTACCATAACAATTTGCTGAAAAAAATACAGCAGTCAGTGTTGGAGATTGGCCACTGGCTAAATCCTTTTTAACCAAAAGCTCTACCTTAGTTAAGACTTGCCTCATGGTCCAGCTGGTCCTTTGCAGCATCTTCTGTGTTGTGTTCCAGCACCAGCGGATCGTCTTCTACAACGTTACCCATTTTAAGCTTGAATGTAGCCACACCCACACTGCCCCATCCTCTTTCAGTAGGAGGTTTCAATGGTCTTGGTAAAGGTTCGTTAAGGAAAGGATCACACCTTTATGAGACGTCTACCATGTATGCAGGGTTGCTGATGATAGGCCAATTGGAATTCAACTACTTTTGTGAATACATCTCATTGCCAGATAGTAGCCTGCAGTTGAAGCTAGAGGAGTTTCTAAAGTAATATCAAATAGCAACACAATGTCTTCTGAAATTAATTTTTCTTATCAAGGAATTGAATCATTGCTGAAATATTATGTTGCCGTATATATCCCAACCAAAACAACCCCAAAGAGAAGCACTTATGAAGCCAGAAATCACGAGTGGCTCCATTTGAGGGGATCAGAGTTGGATTTCCATAACATTGTGTCTTTTCATGTTGTTTTTGTCGATTAAAACTGCCCCAACAAGTAGCACTTACTGAATACAACTGTCAAGTCAGTGCTCAAGTGAGGGTAATGGTAAAGACGTACAAAAGACTTGCAATGTTCTTTCCAGTCATAAAACACCAGAAATGAATGTACAAAGCAACTGTGGAGAGAACATGGACACTTGAAATCATCAAACTTACCCCAACAAATAGCACTTACTGTTTTCTAAACTCAAGCTGGTGCTTGTGTAAGGGTAATATTGGTGATTACAATTTTCTGCTCACATTTGGATGTTATTCAACTACAGTGTATGTCTTCCTGAAATGTGTTCCACATTCCTGCAAGTGCTTCCTGTACTCTTACTCAGTACAGTTTAGACTTTCCCAATGAAGAACTTGACCTAACCAAGACAACCCTAAAGAGAAGCACTTATGAAGAAGAGAATCATCAGTGGCTCCATTTGAGGTGATCTGAGCTGGATTCACAAGAGGAAATGGCTTTGGATTCATTCAGTTGTTGTTGTCACTTAAAACGTCCCCAACAAGTAGCACTTACTGAATTCAACAAACAAGTTAATGCTCAAGTCAGGGTAATAGGTAGGACCAACTCTCAAACTAGGAATTCTTCAGAAATTAATCATATAACATGTCTGTCTTCATGAACTGTGTGAAGCAAATAGAAGAGCACAATCACCAGCACTACCCCAACAAATAGCACTTACTGCTTTCAGAAGGCAAGTTTTTGCTTGTGTTAGGGTAAAGCTGGTGACCACCTAGCTGTGAAACAAAATGTCTTCTGAAATAAATTTTCCTGAATATCTTTGGATACACAAGCACCTACATAGCAGTTTCTTTTTATTTCTGATTTCATATCAAGGAATTGAATCATTGCTGAAATATTATGTTGCCGTATATATCCCAACCAAAACAACCCCAAAGAGAAGCACTTATGAAGCCAGAAATCATGAGTGGCTCTATTTGAGGGGATCAGAGTTGGATTTCCATAACATTGTGTCTTTTCATGTTGTTTTTGTCGATTAAAACTGCCCCAACAAGTAGCACTTACTGAATTCAACTGTCAAGTCAGTGCTCAAGTGAGGGTAATGGTAAAGACGTACAAAAGACTTGCAATGTTCTTTCCAGTCATAAAACACAAGAAATGAATGTACAAAGCAGCTGTGGAGAGAACATGGACACTTGAAATCGTCAAAATTACCCCAACAAATAGCACTTACTGTTTTCTAAACTCAAGCTGGTGCTTGTGTTAGGGTAATATTGGTGATTAAAATGTTCTGCTCACATTTGAATGTTATTCAACTACAGTGTATGTCTTCCTGAAATGTGTTCCACATTCCTGCAAGTGATTCCTGTACTCTTACTCAGTACAGTATAGACTTTACCAATGAAGAACTTGACCTAACCAAGACAACCCCAAAGAGAAGCACTTATGAAGAAGAGAATCATCAGTGGCTCCATTTGAGGTGATCTGAGCTGGATTCACAAGGGGAAATGGCTTTGGATTCATTCAGTTCTTGTTGTCACTTAAAACTTCCCCAACAAGTAGCACTTACTGCATTCAACAAACAAGTTAATGCTCAAGTCAGGGTAATAGGTAGGACAGAATTCTTCAGCAATTCCTCATGAACTATGTGAAGGAAAAATAATTGCAAAATCAGCAACACTACCCCAGCAGAGAGCACTTGTTGCTTTCCAAAATCATGTATGTGCTTGTGTAAGGGTAAAGCTGGAGACAAATTGATTGCCTTCGCTAATAATACAAAATATACAGTCTGGCGATGACCAGGTTTTCTGAAAACTTACAACCAGCGCCACAGACAAAGAAAAACAATTATAAGTGAGTATTTTAGAAGATTTAATATAAACTTGATGAATCTTCAAGTAATGGCCCCTGTCTAGTAAATCTACCATAACAATTTGCTGAAAAAAATACAGCAGTCAGTGTTGGAGGTTGGCCACTGGCTAAATCCTTTTTAACCAAAAGCTCTACCTTAGTTAAGACTTGCCTCATGGTCCAGCTGGTCCTTTGCAGCATCTTCTGTGTTGTGTTCCAGCACCAGCGGATCGTCTTCTACAACGTTACCCATTTTAAGCTTGAATGTAGCCACACCCACACTGCCCCATCCTCTTTCAGTAGGAGGTTTCAATGGTCTTGGTAAAGGTTCGTTAAGGAAAGGATCACACCTTCATGAGACTTCTATCATGTATGCAGGGTTGCTGATGATAGGCCAATTGGAATTCAACTACTTTTGTGAATACATCTCATTGCCAGATAGTAGCCTGCAGTTGAAGCTAGAGGAGTTTCTAAAGTAATATCAAATAGCAACACAATGTCTTCTGAAATTAATTTTTCTTATCAAGGAATTGAATCATTGCTGAAATATTATGTTGCCGTATATATCCCAACCAAAACAACCCCAAAGAGAAGCACTTATGAAGCCAGAAATCACGAGTGGCTCCATTTGAGGGGATCAGAGTTGGATTTCCATAACATTGTGTCTTTTCATGTTGTTTTTGTCGATTAAAACTGCCCCAACAAGTAGCACTTACTGAATACAACTGTCAAGTCAGTGCTCAAGTGAGGGTAATGGTAAAGACGTACAAAAGACTTGCAATGTTCTTTCCAGTCATAAAACACCAGAAATGAATGTACAAAGCAACTGTGGAGAGAACATGGACACTTGAAATCGTCAAAATTACCCCAACAAATAGCACTTACTGTTTTCTAAACTCAAGCTGGTGCTTGTGTTAGGGTAATATTGGTGATTAAAATGTTCTGCTCACATTTGAATGTTATTCAACTACAGTGTATGTCGTCCTGAAATGTGTTCCACATTCCTGCAAGTGCTTCCTGTACTCTTACTCAGTACAGTTTAGACTTTCACAATGAAGAACTTGACCTAACCAAGACAACACTAAAGAGAAGCACTTATGAAGAAGAGAATCATCAGTGGCTCCATTTGAGGTGATCTGAGCTGGATTCACAAGAGGAAATGGCTTTGGATTCATTCAGTTGTTGTTGTCACTTAAAACGTCCCCAACAAGTAGCACTTACTGAATTCAACAAACAAGTTAATGCTCAAGTCAGGGTAATAGGTAGGACCAACTCTCAAACTAGGAATTCTTCAGAAATTAATCATATAACATGTCTGTCTTCATGAACTGTGTGAAGCAAATAGAAGAGCACAATCACCAGCACTACCCCAACAAATAGCACTTACTGCTTTCAGAAGGCAAGTTTTTGCTTGTGTTAGGGTAAAGCTGGTGACCACCTAGCTGTGAAACAAAATGTCTTCTGAAATAAATTTTCCTGAATATCTTTGGATACACAAGCACCTACATAGCAGTTTCTTTTTATTTCTGATTTCATATCAAGGAATTGAATCATTGCTGAAATATTATGTTGCCGTATATATCCCAACCAAAACAACCCCAAAGAGAAGCACTTATGAAGCCAGAAATCATGAGTGGCTCTATTTGAGGGGATCAGAGTTGGATTTCCATAACATTGTGTCTTTTCATGTTGTTTTTGTCGATTAAAACTGCCCCAACAAGTAGCACTTACTGAATTCAACTGTCAAGTCAGTGCTCAAGTGAGGGTAATGGTAAAGACGTACAAAAGACTTGCAATGTTCTTTCCAGTCATAAAACACCAGAAATGAATGTACAAAGCAGCTGTGGAGAGAACATGGACACTTGAAATCGTCAAAATTACCCCAACAAATAGCACTTACTGTTTTCTAAATTCAAGCTGGTGCTTGTGTTAGGGTAATATTGGTGATTAAAATGTTCTGCTCACATTTGAATGTTATTCAACTACAGTGTATGTCTTCCTGAAATATGTTCCACATTCCTGCAAGTGATTCCTGTACTCTTACTCAGTACAGTATAGACTTTACCAATGAAGAACTTGACCTAACCAAGACAACCCCAAAGAGAAGCACTTATGAAGAAGAGAATCATCAGTGGCTCCATTTGAGGTGATCTGAGCTGGATTCACAAGGGGAAATGGCTTTGGATTCATTCAGTTGTTGTTGTCACTTAAAACTTCCCCAACAAGTAGCACTTACTGCATTCAACAAACAAGTTAATGCTCAAGTCAGGGTAATAGGTAGGACAGAATTCTTCAGCAATTCCTCATGAACTATGTGAAGGAAAAATAATTGCAAAATCAGCAACACTACCCCAGCAGAGAGCACTTGTTGCTTTCCAAAATCATGTATGTGCTTGTGTAAGGGTAAAGCTGGAGACAAATTGATTGCCTTCGCTAATAATACAAAATATACAGTCTGGCGATGACCAGGTTTTCTGAAAACTTACAACCAGCGCCACAGACAAAGAAAAACAATTATAAGTGAGTATTTTAGAAGATTTAATATAAACTTGATGAATCTTCAAGTAATGGCCCCTGTCTAGTAAATCTACCATAACAATTTGCTGAAAAAAATACAGCAGTCAGTGTTGGAGATTGGCCACTGGCTAAATCCTTTTTAACCAAAAGCTCTACCTTAGTTAAGACTTGCCTCATGGTCCAGCTGGTCCTTTGCAGCATCTTCTGTGTTGTGTTCCAGCACCAGCGGATCGTCTTCTACAACGTTACCCATTTTAAGCTTGAATGTAGCCACCCACACTGCCCCATCCTCTTTCAGTAGGAGGTTTCAATGGTCTTGGTAAAGGTTCGTTAAGGAAAGGATCACACCTTCATGAGACGTCTATCATGTATGCAGGGTTGCTGATGATAGGCCAATTGGAATTCAACTACTTTTGTGAATACATCTCATTGCCAGATAGTAGCCTGCAGTTGAAGCTAGAGGAGTTTCTAAAGTAATATCAAATAGCAACACAATGTCTTCTGAAAGTGATTTTTCTTATCAAGGAATTGAATCATTGCTGAAATATTATGTTGCCGTATATATCCCAACCAAAACAACCCCAAAGAGAAGCACTTATGAAGCCAGAAATCACGAGTGGCTCCATTTGAGGGGATCAGAGTTGGATTTCCATAACATTGTGTCTTTTCATGTTGTTTTTGTTGATTAAAACTGCCCCAACAAGTAGCACTTACTGAATACAACTGTCAAGTCAGTGCTCAAGTGAGGGTAATGGTAAAGACGTACAAAAGACTTGCAATGTTCTTTCCAGTCATAAAACACCAGAAATGAATGTACAAAGCAACTGTGGAGAGAACATGGACACTTGAAATCATCAAACTTACCCCAACAAATAGCACTTACTGTTTTCTAAACTCAAGCTGGTGCTTGTGTAAGGGTAATATTGGTGATTACAAATTTCTGCTCACATTTGGATGTTATTCAACTACAGTGTATGTCTTCCTGAAATGTGTTCCACATTCCTGCAAGTGCTTCCTGTACTCTTACTCAGTACAGTTTAGACTTTCCCAATGAAGAACTTGACCTAACCAAGACAACCCCAAAGAGAAGCACTTATGAAGAAGAGAATCATCAGTGGCTCCATTTGAGGTGATCTGAGCTGGATTCACAAGAGGAAATGGCTTTGGATTCATTCAGTTGTTGTTGTCACTTAAAACGTCCCCAACAAGTAGCACTTACTGAATTCAACAAACAAGTTAATGCTCAAGTCAGGGTAATAGGTAGGACCAACTCTCAAACTAGGAATTCTTCAGAAATTAATCATATAACATGTCTGTCTTCATGAACTGTGTGAAGCAAATAGAAGAGCACAATCACCAGCACTACCCCAACAAATAGCACTTACTGCTTTCAGAAGGCAAGTTTTTGCTTGTGTTAGGGTAAAGCTGGTGACCACCTAGCTGTGAAACAAAATTTCTTCTGAAATAAATTTTCCTGAATATCTTTGGATACACAAGCACCTACATAGCAGTTTCTTTTTATTTCTGATTTTATATCAAGGAATTGAATCATTGCTGAAATATTATGTTGCTGTATATATCCCAACCAAAACAACCCCAAAGAGAAGCACTTATGAAGCCAGAAATCACGAGTGGCTCTATTTGAGGGGATCAGAGTTGGATTTCCATAACATTGTGTCTTTTCATGTTGTTTTTGTCGATTAAAACTGCCCCAACAAGTAGCACTTACTGAATTCAACTGTCAAGTCAGTGCTCAAGTGAGGGTAATGGTAAAGACGTACAAAAGACTTGCAATGTTCTTTCCAGTCATAAAACACCAGAAATGAATGTACAAAGCAGCTGTGGAGAGAACATGGACACTTGAAATCATCAAAATTACCCCAACAAATAGCACTTACTGTTTTCTAAACTCAAGCTGGTGCTTGTGTTAGGGTAATATTGGTGATTAAAATGTTCTGCTTACATTTGATTGTTATTCAACTACAGTGTATGTCTTCCTGAAATGTGTTCCACATTCCTGCAAGTGATTCCTGTACTCTTACTCAGTACAGTATAGACTTTACCAATGAAGAACTTGACCTAACCAAGACAACCCCAAAGAGAAGCACTTATGAAGAAGAGAATCATCAGTGGCTCCATTTGAGGTGATCTGAGCTGGATTCACAAGGGGAAATGGCTTTGGATTCATTCAGTTCTTGTTGTTGTCACTTAAAACTTCCCCAACAAGTAGCACTTACTGCATTCAACAAACAAGTTAATGCTCAAGTCAGGGTAATAGGTAGGACAGAATTCTTCAGCAATTCCTCATGAACTATGTGAAGGAAAAATAATTGCAAAATCAGCAACACTACCCCAGCAGAGAGCACTTGTTGCTTTCCAAAATCATGTATGTGCTTGTGTAAGGGTAAAGCTGGGGACAAATTGATTGCCTTCGCTAATAATACAAAATATACAGTCTGGCGATGACCAGGTTTTCTGAAAACTTACAACCAGCGCCACAGACAAAGAAAAACAATTATAAGTGAGTATTTTAGAAGATTTAATATAAACTTGATGAATCTTCAAGTAATGGCCCCTGTCTAGTAAATCTACCATAACAATTTGCTGAAAAAAATACAGCAGTCAGTGTTGGAGATTGGCCACTGGCTAAATCCTTTTTAACCAAAAGCTCTACCTTAGTTAAGACTTGCCTCATGGTCCAGCTGGTCCTTTGCAGCATCTTCTGTGTTGTGTTCCAGCACCAGCGGATCGTCTTCTACAACGTTACCCATTTTAAGCTTGAATGTAGCCACACCCACACTGCCCCATCCTCTTTCAGTAGGAGGTTTCAATGGTCTTGGTAAAGGTTCGTTAAGGAAAGGATCACACCTTTATGAGACGTCTATCATGTATGCAGGGTTGCTGATGATAGGCCAATTGGAATTCAACTACTTTTGTGAATACATCTCATTGCCAGATAGTAGCCTGCAGTTGAAGCTAGAGGAGTTTCTAAAGTAATATCAAATAGCAACACAATGTCTTCTGAAATTAATTTTTCTTATCAAGGAATTGAATCATTGCTGAAATATTATGTTGCCGTATATATCCCAACCAAAACAACCCCAAAGAGAAGCACTTATGAAGCCAGAAATCATGAGTGGCTCTATTTGAGGGGATCAGAGTTGGATTTCCATAACATTGTGTCTTTTCATGTTGTTTTTGTCGATTAAAACTGCCCCAACAAGTAGCACTTACTGAATTCAACTGTCAAGTCAGTGCTCAAGTGAGGGTAATGGTAAAGACGTACAAAAGACTTGCAATGTTCTTTCCAGTCATAAAACACCAGAAATGAATGTACAAAGCAGCTGTGGAGAGAACATGGACACTTGAAATCATCAAAATTACCCCAACAAATAGCACTTACTGTTTTCTAAACTCAAGCTGGTGCTTGTGTTAGGGTAATATTGGTGATTAAAATGTTCTGCTTACATTTGATTGTTATTCAACTACAGTGTATGTCTTCCTGAAATGTGTTCCACATTCCTGCAAGTGATTCCTGTACTCTTACTCAGTACAGTATAGACTTTACCAATGAAGAACTTGACCTAACCAAGACAACCCCAAAGAGAAGCACTTATGAAGAAGAGAATCATCAGTGGCTCCATTTGAGGTGATCTGAGCTGGATTCACAAGGGGAAATGGCTTTGGATTCATTCAGTTCTTGTTGTTGTCACTTAAAACTTCCCCAACAAGTAGCACTTACTGCATTCAACAAACAAGTTAATGCTCAAGTCAGGGTAATAGGTAGGACAGAATTCTTCAGCAATTCCTCATGAACTATGTGAAGGAAAAATAATTGCAAAATCAGCAACACTACCCCAGCAGAGAGCACTTGTTGCTTTCCAAAATCATGTATGTGCTTGTGTAAGGGTAAAGCTGGGGACAAATTGATTGCCTTCGCTAATAATACAAAATATACAGTCTGGCGATGACCAGGTTTTCTGAAAACTTACAACCAGCGCCACAGACAAAGAAAAACAATTATAAGTGAGTATTTTAGAAGATTTAATATAAACTTGATGAATCTTCAAGTAATGGCCCCTGTCTAGTAAATCTACCATAACAATTTGCTGAAAAAAATACAGCAGTCAGTGTTGGAGATTGGCCACTGGCTAAATCCTTTTTAACCAAAAGCTCTACCTTAGTTAAGACTTGCCTCATGGTCCAGCTGGTCCTTTGCAGCATCTTCTGTGTTGTGTTCCAGCACCAGCGGATCGTCTTCTACAACGTTACCCATTTTAAGCTTGAATGTAGCCACACCCACACTGCCCCATCCTCTTTCAGTAGGAGGTTTCAATGGTCTTGGTAAAGGTTCGTTAAGGAAAGGATCACACCTTTATGAGACGTCTATCATGTATGCAGGGTTGCTGATGATAGGCCAATTGGAATTCAACTACTTTTGTGAATACATCTCATTGCCAGATAGTAGCCTGCAGTTGAAGCTAGAGGAGTTTCTAAAGTAATATCAAATAGCAACACAATGTCTTCTGAAATTAATTTTTCTTATCAAGGAATTGAATCATTGCTGAAATATTATGTTGCCGTATATATCCCAACCAAAACAACCCCAAAGAGAAGCACTTATGAAGCCAGAAATCACGAGTGGCTCCATTTGAGGGGATCAGAGTTGGATTTCCATAACATTGTGTCTTTTCATGTTGTTTTTGTCGATTAAAACTGCCCCAACAAGTAGCACTTACTGAATACAACTGTCAAGTCAGTGCTCAAGTGAGGGTAATGGTAAAGACGTACAAAAGACTTGCAATGTTCTTTCCAGTCATAAAACACCAGAAATGAATGTACAAAGCAACTGTGGAGAGAACATGGACACTTGAAATCATCAAACTTACCCCAACAAATAGCACTTACTGTTTTCTAAACTCAAGCTGGTGCTTGTGTAAGGGTAATATTGGTGATTACAATTTTCTGCTCACATTTGGATGTTATTCAACTACAGTGTATGTCTTCCTGAAATGTGTTCCACATTCCTGCAAGTGCTTCCTGTACTCTTACTCAGTACAGTTTAGACTTTCCCAATGAAGAACTTGACCTAACCAAGACAACCCTAAAGAGAAGCACTTATGAAGAAGAGAATCATCAGTGGCTCCATTTGAGGTGATCTGAGCTGGATTCACAAGAGGAAATGGCTTTGGATTCATTCAGTTGTTGTTGTCACTTAAAACGTCCCCAACAAGTAGCACTTACTGAATTCAACAAACAAGTTAATGCTCAAGTCAGGGTAATAGGTAGGACCAACTCTCAAACTAGGAATTCTTCAGAAATTAATCATATAACATGTCTGTCTTCATGAACTGTGTGAAGCAAATAGAAGAGCACAATCACCAGCACTACCCCAACAAATAGCACTTACTGCTTTCAGAAGGCAAGTTTTTGCTTGTGTTAGGGTAAAGCTGGTGACCACCTAGCTGTGAAACAAAATGTCTTCTGAAATAAATTTTCCTGAATATCTTTGGATACACAAGCACCTACATAGCAGTTTCTTTTTATTTCTGATTTCATATCAAGGAATTGAATCATTGCTGAAATATTATGTTGCCGTATATATCCCAACCAAAACAACCCCAAAGAGAAGCACTTATGAAGCCAGAAATCATGAGTGGCTCTATTTGAGGGGATCAGAGTTGGATTTCCATAACATTGTGTCTTTTCATGTTGTTTTTGTCGATTAAAACTGCCCCAACAAGTAGCACTTACTGAATTCAACTGTCAAGTCAGTGCTCAAGTGAGGGTAATGGTAAAGACGTACAAAAGACTTGCAATGTTCTTTCCAGTCATAAAACACAAGAAATGAATGTACAAAGCAGCTGTGGAGAGAACATGGACACTTGAAATCGTCAAAATTACCCCAACAAATAGCACTTACTGTTTTCTAAACTCAAGCTGGTGCTTGTGTTAGGGTAATATTGGTGATTAAAATGTTCTGCTCACATTTGAATGTTATTCAACTACAGTGTATGTCTTCCTGAAATGTGTTCCACATTCCTGCAAGTGATTCCTGTACTCTTACTCAGTACAGTATAGACTTTACCAATGAAGAACTTGACCTAACCAAGACAACCCCAAAGAGAAGCACTTATGAAGAAGAGAATCATCAGTGGCTCCATTTGAGGTGATCTGAGCTGGATTCACAAGGGGAAATGGCTTTGGATTCATTCAGTTCTTGTTGTCACTTAAAACTTCCCCAACAAGTAGCACTTACTGCATTCAACAAACAAGTTAATGCTCAAGTCAGGGTAATAGGTAGGACAGAATTCTTCAGCAATTCCTCATGAACTATGTGAAGGAAAAATAATTGCAAAATCAGCAACACTACCCCAGCAGAGAGCACTTGTTGCTTTCCAAAATCATGTATGTGCTTGTGTAAGGGTAAAGCTGGAGACAAATTGATTGCCTTCGCTAATAATACAAAATATACAGTCTGGCGATGACCAGGTTTTCTGAAAACTTACAACCAGCGCCACAGACAAAGAAAAACAATTATAAGTGAGTATTTTAGAAGATTTAATATAAACTTGATGAATCTTCAAGTAATGGCCCCTGTCTAGTAAATCTACCATAACAATTTGCTGAAAAAAATACAGCAGTCAGTGTTGGAGGTTGGCCACTGGCTAAATCCTTTTTAACCAAAAGCTCTACCTTAGTTAAGACTTGCCTCATGGTCCAGCTGGTCCTTTGCAGCATCTTCTGTGTTGTGTTCCAGCACCAGCGGATCGTCTTCTACAACGTTACCCATTTTAAGCTTGAATGTAGCCACACCCACACTGCCCCATCCTCTTTCAGTAGGAGGTTTCAATGGTCTTGGTAAAGGTTCGTTAAGGAAAGGATCACACCTTCATGAGACTTCTATCATGTATGCAGGGTTGCTGATGATAGGCCAATTGGAATTCAACTACTTTTGTGAATACATCTCATTGCCAGATAGTAGCCTGCAGTTGAAGCTAGAGGAGTTTCTAAAGTAATATCAAATAGCAACACAATGTCTTCTGAAATTAATTTTTCTTATCAAGGAATTGAATCATTGCTGAAATATTATGTTGCCGTATATATCCCAACCAAAACAACCCCAAAGAGAAGCACTTATGAAGCCAGAAATCACGAGTGGCTCCATTTGAGGGGATCAGAGTTGGATTTCCATAACATTGTGTCTTTTCATGTTGTTTTTGTCGATTAAAACTGCCCCAACAAGTAGCACTTACTGAATACAACTGTCAAGTCAGTGCTCAAGTGAGGGTAATGGTAAAGACGTACAAAAGACTTGCAATGTTCTTTCCAGTCATAAAACACCAGAAATGAATGTACAAAGCAACTGTGGAGAGAACATGGACACTTGAAATCGTCAAAATTACCCCAACAAATAGCACTTACTGTTTTCTAAACTCAAGCTGGTGCTTGTGTTAGGGTAATATTGGTGATTAAAATGTTCTGCTCACATTTGAATGTTATTCAACTACAGTGTATGTCGTCCTGAAATGTGTTCCACATTCCTGCAAGTGCTTCCTGTACTCTTACTCAGTACAGTTTAGACTTTCACAATGAAGAACTTGACCTAACCAAGACAACACTAAAGAGAAGCACTTATGAAGAAGAGAATCATCAGTGGCTCCATTTGAGGTGATCTGAGCTGGATTCACAAGAGGAAATGGCTTTGGATTCATTCAGTTGTTGTTGTCACTTAAAACGTCCCCAACAAGTAGCACTTACTGAATTCAACAAACAAGTTAATGCTCAAGTCAGGGTAATAGGTAGGACCAACTCTCAAACTAGGAATTCTTCAGAAATTAATCATATAACATGTCTGTCTTCATGAACTGTGTGAAGCAAATAGAAGAGCACAATCACCAGCACTACCCCAACAAATAGCACTTACTGCTTTCAGAAGGCAAGTTTTTGCTTGTGTTAGGGTAAAGCTGGTGACCACCTAGCTGTGAAACAAAATGTCTTCTGAAATAAATTTTCCTGAATATCTTTGGATACACAAGCACCTACATAGCAGTTTCTTTTTATTTCTGATTTCATATCAAGGAATTGAATCATTGCTGAAATATTATGTTGCCGTATATATCCCAACCAAAACAACCCCAAAGAGAAGCACTTATGAAGCCAGAAATCATGAGTGGCTCTATTTGAGGGGATCAGAGTTGGATTTCCATAACATTGTGTCTTTTCATGTTGTTTTTGTCGATTAAAACTGCCCCAACAAGTAGCACTTACTGAATTCAACTGTCAAGTCAGTGCTCAAGTGAGGGTAATGGTAAAGACGTACAAAAGACTTGCAATGTTCTTTCCAGTCATAAAACACCAGAAATGAATGTACAAAGCAGCTGTGGAGAGAACATGGACACTTGAAATCGTCAAAATTACCCCAACAAATAGCACTTACTGTTTTCTAAATTCAAGCTGGTGCTTGTGTTAGGGTAATATTGGTGATTAAAATGTTCTGCTCACATTTGAATGTTATTCAACTACAGTGTATGTCTTCCTGAAATGTGTTCCACATTCCTGCAAGTGATTCCTGTACTCTTACTCAGTACAGTATAGACTTTACCAATGAAGAACTTGACCTAACCAAGACAACCCCAAAGAGAAGCACTTATGAAGAAGAGAATCATCAGTGGCTCCATTTGAGGTGATCTGAGCTGGATTCACAAGGGGAAATGGCTTTGGATTCATTCAGTTGTTGTTGTCACTTAAAACTTCCCCAACAAGTAGCACTTACTGCATTCAACAAACAAGTTAATGCTCAAGTCAGGGTAATAGGTAGGACAGAATTCTTCAGCAATTCCTCATGAACTATGTGAAGGAAAAATAATTGCAAAATCAGCAACACTACCCCAGCAGAGAGCACTTGTTGCTTTCCAAAATCATGTATGTGCTTGTGTAAGGGTAAAGCTGGAGACAAATTGATTGCCTTCGCTAATAATACAAAATATACAGTCTGGCGATGACCAGGTTTTCTGAAAACTTACAACCAGCGCCACAGACAAAAAAAAACAATTATAAGTGAGTATTTTAGAAGATTTAATATAAACTTGATGAATCTTCAAGTAATGGCCCCTGTCTAGTAAATCTACCATAACAATTTGCTGAAAAAAATACAGCAGTCAGTGTTGGAGATTGGCCACTGGCTAAATCCTTTTTAACCAAAAGCTCTACCTTAGTTAAGACTTGCCTCATGGTCCAGCTGGTCCTTTGCAGCATCTTCTGTGTTGTGTTCCAGCACCAGCGGATCGTCTTCTACAACGTTACCCATTTTAAGCTTGAATGTAGCCACCCACACTGCCCCATCCTCTTTCAGTAGGAGGTTTCAATGGTCTTGGTAAAGGTTCGTTAAGGAAAGGATCACACCTTCATGAGACGTCTATCATGTATGCAGGGTTGCTGATGATAGGCCAATTGGAATTCAACTACTTTTGTGAATACATCTCATTGCCAGATAGTAGCCTGCAGTTGAAGCTAGAGGAGTTTCTAAAGTAATATCAAATAGCAACACAATGTCTTCTGAAAGTGATTTTTCTTATCAAGGAATTGAATCATTGCTGAAATATTATGTTGCCGTATATATCCCAACCAAAACAACCCCAAAGAGAAGCACTTATGAAGCCAGAAATCACGAGTGGCTCCATTTGAGGGGATCAGAGTTGGATTTCCATAACATTGTGTCTTTTCATGTTGTTTTTGTTGATTAAAACTGCCCCAACAAGTAGCACTTACTGAATACAACTGTCAAGTCAGTGCTCAAGTGAGGGTAATGGTAAAGACGTACAAAAGACTTGCAATGTTCTTTCCAGTCATAAAACACCAGAAATGAATGTACAAAGCAACTGTGGAGAGAACATGGACACTTGAAATCATCAAAATTACCCCAACAAATAGCAATTACTGTTTTCTAACTCAAGCTGGTGCTTGTGTAAGGGTAATATTGGTGATTACAATTTTCTGCTCACATTTGAATGTTATTCAACCACAGTGTATGTCTTCCTCAAATGTGTTCCACATTCCTGCAAGTGCTTCCTGTACTCTTACTCAGTAAAGTTTAGACTTTCCCAATGAAGAACTTGACCTAACCAAGCCAACCCCAAAGAGAAGCACTTATGAAGAAGAGAATCATCAGTGGCTCCATTTGAGGTGATCTGAGTTGGATTCACAAGAGGAAATGGCTTTGGATTCATTCAGTTGTTGTTGTCTCTTAAAACGTCCCCAACAAGTAGCACTTACTGTATTCAACAAACAAGTTAATGCTCAAGTCAGGGTAATAGGTAGGACCAACTCTCAAACTAGGAATTCTTCAGAAATGAATCAGATAACATGTCCATCTTCATGAACTGTGTGAAGGAAATAGAAGAGCACAATCACCAGCACTACCCCAACAAATAGCACTTACTGCTTTCAGAAGGCAAGTTTTTGCTTGTGTTAGGGTAAAGCTGGTCACCACCTAGCTGTGAAACAAAATGTCTTCTGAAATAAATTTTCCTGAATATCTTTGGATACACAAGCACCTACATAGCAGTTTCTTTTTATTTCTGATTTCATATCAAGGAATTGAATCATTGCTGAAATATTATGTTGCCGTATATATCCCAACCAAAACAACCCCAAAGAGAAGCACTTATGAAGCCAGAAATCATGAGTGGCTCTATTTGAGGGGATCAGAGTTGGATTTCCATAACATTGTGTCTTTTCATGTTGTTTTTGTCGATTAAAACTGCCCCAACAAGTAGCACTTACTGCATTCAACAAACAAGTTAATGCTCAAGTTGGGGTAATAGGTAGGACAGAATTCTTCAGCAATTCTTCATGAACTATGTGAAGGAAAAATAATTGCAAAATCAGCAACACTACCCCAGCAGATAGCACTTGTTGCTTTCCAAAATCATGTATGTGCTTGTGTAAGGGTAAAGCTGGAGACAAATTGATTGCCTTCGCTAATAATACAAAATATACACTCTGGCGATGACCAGGTTTTCTGAAAACTTACAACCAGCGCCACAGACAAAGAAAAACAATTATAAGTGAGTATTTTAGAAGATTTAATATAAACTTGATGAATCTTCAAGTAATGGCCTCTGTCTAGTAAATCTACCATAACAATTTGCTGAAAAAAATACAGCAGTCAGTGTTGGAGATTGGCCACTGGCTAAATCCTTTTTAACCAAAAGCTCTACCTTAGTTAAGACTTGCCTCATGGTCCAGCTGGTCCTTTGCAGCATCTTCTGTGTTGTGTTCCAGCACCAGTGGATCGTCTTCTACAACGTTACCCATTTTAGGCTTGAATGTAGCCACACCCACACTGCCCCATCCTCTTTCAGTAGGAGGTTTCAATGGTCTTGGTAAAGGTTCGTTAAGGAAAGGATCACACCTTCATGAGATGTCTATCATGTATGCAGGGTTGCTGATGATAGACCAATTGGAATTCAACTATTTTTGTGAATACATCTCATTGCCAGATAGTAGCCTGCAGTTGAAGCTAGAGGAGTTTCTAAAGTAATATCAAATAGCAACACAATGTCTTCTGAAATTAATTTTTCTTATCAAGGAATTGAATCATTGCTGAAATATTATGTTGCCGTATATATCCCAACGAAAAACAACCCCAAAGAGAAGCACTTATGAAGCCAGAAATCACGAGTGGCTCCATTTGAGGGGATCAGAGTTGGATTTCCATAACATTGTGTCTTTTCATGTTGTTTTTGTCGATTAAAACTGCCCCAACAAGTAGCACTTACTGAATACAACTGTCAAGTCAGTGCTCAAGTGAGGGTAATGGTAAAGACGTACAAAAGACTTGCAATGTTCTTTCCAGTCATAAAAAAACACCAGAAATGAATGTACAAAGCAACTGTGGAGAGAACATGGACACTTGAAATCATCAAACTTAACCCAACAAATAGCACTTACTGTTTTCTAAACTCAAGCTGGTGCTTGTGTAAGGGTAATATTGGTGATTACAATTTTCTGCTCACATTTGGATGTTATTCAACTACAGTGTATGTCTTCCTGAAATGTGTTCCACATTCCTGCAAGTGCTTCCTGTACTCTTACTCAGTACAGTTTAGACTTTCCCAATGAAGAACTTGACCTAACCAAGACAACCCTAAAGAGAAGCACTTATGAAGAAGAGAATCATCAGTGGCTCCATTTGAGGTGATCTGAGCTGGATTCACAAGAGGAAATGGCTTTGGATTCATTCAGTTGTTGTTGTCACTTAAAACGTCCCCAACAAGTAGCACTTACTGAATTCAACAAACAAGTTAATGCTCAAGTCAGGGTAATAGGTAGGACCAACTCTCAAACTAGGAATTCTTCAGAAATTAATCATATAACATGTCTGTCTTCATGAACTGTGTGAAGCAAATAGAAGAGCACAATCACCAGCACTACCCCAACAAATAGCACTTACTGCTTTCAGAAGGCAAGTTTTTGCTTGTGTTAGGGTAAAGCTGGTGACCACCTAGCTGTGAAACAAAATGTCTTCTGAAATAAATTTTCCTGAATATCTTTGGATACACAAGCACCTACATAGCAGTTTCTTTTTATTTCTGATTTCATATCAAGGAATTGAGTCATTGCTGAAATATTATGTTGCCGTATATATCCCAAACAAAACAACCCCAAAGAGAAGCACTTATGAAGCCAGAAATCATGAGTGGCTCTATTTGAGGGGATCAGAGTTGGATTTCCATAACATTGTGTCTTTTCATGTTGTTTTTGTCGATTAAAACTGCCCCAACAAGTAGCACTTACTGAATTCAACTGTCAAGTCAGTGCTCAAGTGAGGGTAATGGTAAAGACGTACAAAAGACTTGCAATGTTCTTTCCAGTCATAAAACACCAGAAATGAATGTACAAAGCAGCTGTGGAGAGAACATGGACACTTGAAATCGTCAAAATTACCCCAACAAATAGCACTTACTGTTTTCTAAACTCAAGCTGGTGCTTGTGTTAGGGTAATATTGGTGATTAAAATGTTCTGCTCACATTTGAATGTTATTCAACTACAGTGTATGTCTTCCTGAAATGTGTTCCACATTCCTGCAAGTGATTCCTGTACTCTTACTCAGTACAGTATAGACTTTACCAATGAAGAACTTGACCTAACCAAGACAACCCCAAAGAGAAGCACTTATGAAGAAGAGAATCATCAGTGGCTCCATTTGAGGTGATCTGAGCTGGATTCACAAGGGGAAATGGCTTTGGATTCATTCAGTTGTTGTTGTCAATTAAAACTTCCCCAACAAGTAGCACTTACTGCATTCAACAAACAAGTTAATGCTCAAGTCAGGGTAATAGGTAGGACAGAATTCTTCAGCAATTCCTCATGATCTATGTGAAGGAAAAATAATTGCAAAATCAGCAACACTACCCAAGCAGAGAGCACTTGTTGCTTTCCAAAATCATGTATGTGCTTGTGTAAGGGTAAAGCTGGAGACAAATTGATTGCCTTCGCTAATAATACAAAATATACAGTCTGGCGATGACCAGGTTTTCTGAAAACTTACAACCAGCGCCACAGACAAAGAAAAACAATTATAAGTGAGTATTTTAGAAGATTTAATATAAACTTGATGAATCTTCAAGTAATGGCCCCTGTCTAGTAAATCTACCATAACAATTTGCTGAAAAAAATACAGCAGTCAGTGTTGGAGATTGGCCACTGGCTAAATCCTTTTTAACCAAAAGCTCTACCTTAGTTAAGACTTGCCTCATGGTCCAGCTGGTCCTTTTCAGCATCTTCTGTGTTGTGTTCCAGCACCAGCGGATCGTCTTCTACAACGTTACCCATTTTAAGCTTGAATGTAGCCACACCCACACTGCCCCATCCTCTTTCAGTAGGAGGTTTCAATGGTCTTGGTAAAGGTTCGTTAAGGAAAGGATCACACCTTCATGAGACGTCTATCATGTATGCAGGGTTGCTGATGATAGGCCAATTGGAATTCAACTACTTTTGTGAATACATCTCATTGCCAGATAGTAGCCTGCAGTTGAAGCTAGAGGAGTTTCTAAAGTAATATCAAATAGCAACACAATGTCTTCTGAAAGTGATTTTTCTTATCAAGGAATTGAATCATTGCTGAAATATTATGTTGCCGTATATATCCCAACCAAAACAACCCCAAAGAGAAGCACTTATGAAGCCAGAAATCACGAGTGGCTCCATTTGAGGGGATCAGAGTTGGATTTCCATAACATTGTGTCTTTCATGTTGTTTTTGTTGATTAAAACTGCCCCAACAAGTAGCACTTACTGAATACAACTGTCAAGTCAGTGCTCAAGTGAGGGTAATGGTAAAGACGTACAAAAGACTTGCAATGTTCTTTCCAGTCATAAAACACCAGAAATGAATGTACAAAGCAACTGTGGAGAGAACATGGACACTTGAAATCATCAAACTTACCCCAACAAATAGCAATTACTGTTTTCTAACTCAAGCTGGTGCTTGTGTAAGGGTAATATTGGTGATTACAATTTTCTGCTCACATTTGAATGTTATTCAACCACAGTGTATGTCTTCCTAAAATGTGTTCCACATTCCTGCAAGTGCTTCCTGTACTCTTACTCAGTAAAGTTTAGACTTTCCCAATGAAGAACTTGACCTAACCAAGACAACCCTAAAGAGAAGCACTTATGAAGAAGAGAATCATCAGTGGCTCCATTTGAGGTGATCTGAGCTGGATTCACAAGAGGAAATGGCTTTGGATTCATTCAGTTGTTGTTGTCACTTAAAACGTCCCCAACAAGTAGCACTTACTGAATTCAACAAACAAGTTAATGCTCAAGTCAGGGTAATAGGTAGGACCAACTCTCAAACTAGGAATTCTTCAGAAATTAATCATATAACATGTCTGTCTTCATGAACTGTGTGAAGCAAATAGAAGAGCACAATCACCAGCACTACCCCAACAAATAGCACTTACTGCTTTCAGAAGGCAAGTTTTTGCTTGTGTTAGGGTAAAGCTGGTGACCACCTAGCTGTGAAACAAAATGTCTTCTGAAATAAATTTTCCTGAATATCTTTGGATACACAAGCACCTACATAGCAGTTTCTTTTTATTTCTGATTTCATATCAAGGAATTGAATCATTGCTGAAATATTATGTTGCCGTATATATCCCAACCAAAACAACCCCAAAGAGAAGCACTTATGAAGCCAGAAATCATGAGTGGCTCTATTTGAGGGGATCAGAGTTGGATTTCCATAACATTGTGTCTTTTCATGTTGTTTTTGTCGATTAAAACTGCCCCAACAAGTAGCACTTACTGAATTCAACTGTCAAGTCAGTGCTCAAGTGAGGGTAATGGTAAAGACGTACAAAAGACTTGCAATGTTCTTTCCAGTCATAAAACACAAGAAATGAATGTACAAAGCAGCTGTGGAGAGAACATGGACACTTGAAATCGTCAAAATTACCCCAACAAATAGCACTTACTGTTTTCTAAACTCAAGCTGGTGCTTGTGTTAGGGTAATATTGGTGATTAAAATGTTCTGCTCACATTTGAATGTTATTCAACTACAGTGTATGTCTTCCTGAAATGTGTTCCACATTCCTGCAAGTGATTCCTGTACTCTTACTCAGTACAGTATAGACTTTACCAATGAAGAACTTGACCTAACCAAGACAACCCCAAAGAGAAGCACTTATGAAGAAGAGAATCATCAGTGGCTCCATTTGAGGTGATCTGAGCTGGATTCACAAGGGGAAATGGCTTTGGATTCATTCAGTTCTTGTTGTCACTTAAAACTTCCCCAACAAGTAGCACTTACTGCATTCAACAAACAAGTTAATGCTCAAGTCAGGGTAATAGGTAGGACAGAATTCTTCAGCAATTCCTCATGAACTATGTGAAGGAAAAATAATTGCAAAATCAGCAACACTACCCCAGCAGAGAGCACTTGTTGCTTTCCAAAATCATGTATGTGCTTGTGTAAGGGTAAAGCTGGAGACAAATTGATTGCCTTCGCTAATAATACAAAATATACAGTCTGGCGATGACCAGGTTTTCTGAAAACTTACAACCAGCGCCACAGACAAAGAAAAACAATTATAAGTGAGTATTTTAGAAGATTTAATATAAACTTGATGAATCTTCAAGTAATGGCCCCTGTCTAGTAAATCTACCATAACAATTTGCTGAAAAAAATACAGCAGTCAGTGTTGGAGGTTGGCCACTGGCTAAATCCTTTTTAACCAAAAGCTCTACCTTAGTTAAGACTTGCCTCATGGTCCAGCTGGTCCTTTGCAGCATCTTCTGTGTTGTGTTCCAGCACCAGCGGATCGTCTTCTACAACGTTACCCATTTTAAGCTTGAATGTAGCCACACCCACACTGCCCCATCCTCTTTCAGTAGGAGGTTTCAATGGTCTTGGTAAAGGTTCGTTAAGGAAAGGATCACACCTTCATGAGACTTCTATCATGTATGCAGGGTTGCTGATGATAGGCCAATTGGAATTCAACTACTTTTGTGAATACATCTCATTGCCAGATAGTAGCCTGCAGTTGAAGCTAGAGGAGTTTCTAAAGTAATATCAAATAGCAACACAATGTCTTCTGAAATTAATTTTTCTTATCAAGGAATTGAATCATTGCTGAAATATTATGTTGCCGTATATATCCCAACCAAAACAACCCCAAAGAGAAGCACTTATGAAGCCAGAAATCACGAGTGGCTCCATTTGAGGGGATCAGAGTTGGATTTCCATAACATTGTGTCTTTTCATGTTGTTTTTGTCGATTAAAACTGCCCCAACAAGTAGCACTTACTGAATACAACTGTCAAGTCAGTGCTCAAGTGAGGGTAATGGTAAAGACGTACAAAAGACTTGCAATGTTCTTTCCAGTCATAAAACACCAGAAATGAATGTACAAAGCAACTGTGGAGAGAACATGGACACTTGAAATCATCAAACTTACCCCAACAAATAGCACTTACTGTTTTCTAAACTCAAGCTGGTGCTTGTGTAAGGGTAATATTGGTGATCACAATTTTCTGCTCACATTTGGATGTTATTCAACTACAGTGTATGTCGTCCTGAAATGTGTTCCACATTCCTGCAAGTGCTTCCTGTACTCTTACTCAGTACAGTTTAGACTTTCACAATGAAGAACTTGACCTAACCAAGACAACCCTAAAGAGAAGCACTTATGAAGAAGAGAATCATCAGTGGCTCCATTTGAGGTGATCTGAGCTGGATTCACAAGAGGAAATGGCTTTGGATTCATTCAGTTGTTGTTGTCACTTAAAACGTCCCCAACAAGTAGCACTTACTGAATTCAACAAACAAGTTAATGCTCAAGTCAGGGTAATAGGTAGGACCAACTCTCAAACTAGGAATTCTTCAGAAATTAATCATATAACATGTCTGTCTTCATGAACTGTGTGAAGCAAATAGAAGAGCACAATCACCAGCACTACCCCAACAAATAGCACTTACTGCTTTCAGAAGGCAAGTTTTTGCTTGTGTTAGGGTAAAGCTGGTGACCACCTAGCTGTGAAACAAAATGTCTTCTGAAATAAATTTTCCTGAATATCTTTGGATACACAAGCACCTACATAGCAGTTTCTTTTTATTTCTGATTTCATATCAAGGAATTGAATCATTGCTGAAATATTATGTTGCCGTATATATCCCAACCAAAACAACCCCAAAGAGAAGCACTTATGAAGCCAGAAATCATGAGTGGCTCTATTTGAGGGGATCAGAGTTGGATTTCCATAACATTGTGTCTTTTCATGTTGTTTTTGTCGATTAAAACTGCCCCAACAAGTAGCACTTACTGAATTCAACTGTCAAGTCAGTGCTCAAGTGAGGGTAATGGTAAAGACGTACAAAAGACTTGCAATGTTCTTTCCAGTCATAAAACACCAGAAATGAATGTACAAAGCAGCTGTGGAGAGAACATGGACACTTGAAATCGTCAAAATTACCCCAACAAATAGCACTTACTGTTTTCTAAATTCAAGCTGGTGCTTGTGTTAGGGTAATATTGGTGATTAAAATGTTCTGCTCACATTTGAATGTTATTCAACTACAGTGTATGTCTTCCTGAAATATGTTCCACATTCCTGCAAGTGATTCCTGTACTCTTACTCAGTACAGTATAGACTTTACCAATGAAGAACTTGACCTAACCAAGACAACCCCAAAGAGAAGCACTTATGAAGAAGAGAATCATCAGTGGCTCCATTTGAGGTGATCTGAGCTGGATTCACAAGGGGAAATGGCTTTGGATTCATTCAGTTGTTGTTGTCACTTAAAACTTCCCCAACAAGTAGCACTTACTGCATTCAACAAACAAGTTAATGCTCAAGTCAGGGTAATAGGTAGGACAGAATTCTTCAGCAATTCCTCATGAACTATGTGAAGGAAAAATAATTGCAAAATCAGCAACACTACCCCAGCAGAGAGCACTTGTTGCTTTCCAAAATCATGTATGTGCTTGTGTAAGGGTAAAGCTGGAGACAAATTGATTGCCTTCGCTAATAATACAAAATATACAGTCTGGCGATGACCAGGTTTTCTGAAAACTTACAACCAGCGCCACAGACAAAGAAAAACAATTATAAGTGAGTATTTTAGAAGATTTAATATAAACTTGATGAATCTTCAAGTAATGGCCCCTGTCTAGTAAATCTACCATAACAATTTGCTGAAAAAAATACAGCAGTCAGTGTTGGAGATTGGCCACTGGCTAAATCCTTTTTAACCAAAAGCTCTACCTTAGTTAAGACTTGCCTCATGGTCCAGCTGGTCCTTTGCAGCATCTTCTGTGTTGTGTTCCAGCACCAGCGGATCGTCTTCTACAACGTTACCCATTTTAAGCTTGAATGTAGCCACCCACACTGCCCCATCCTCTTTCAGTAGGAGGTTTCAATGGTCTTGGTAAAGGTTCGTTAAGGAAAGGATCACACCTTCATGAGACGTCTATCATGTATGCAGGGTTGCTGATGATAGGCCAATTGGAATTCAACTACTTTTGTGAATACATCTCATTGCCAGATAGTAGCCTGCAGTTGAAGCTAGAGGAGTTTCTAAAGTAATATCAAATAGCAACACAATGTCTTCTGAAAGTGATTTTTCTTATCAAGGAATTGAATCATTGCTGAAATATTATGTTGCCGTATATATCCCAACCAAAACAACCCCAAAGAGAAGCACTTATGAAGCCAGAAATCACGAGTGGCTCCATTTGAGGGGATCAGAGTTGGATTTCCATAACATTGTGTCTTTTCATGTTGTTTTTGTTGATTAAAACTGCCCCAACAAGTAGCACTTACTGAATACAACTGTCAAGTCAGTGCTCAAGTGAGGGTAATGGTAAAGACGTACAAAAGACTTGCAATGTTCTTTCCAGTCATAAAACACCAGAAATGAATGTACAAAGCAACTGTGGAGAGAACATGGACACTTGAAATCATCAAACTTACCCCAACAAATAGCACTTACTGTTTTCTAAACTCAAGCTGGTGCTTGTGTAAGGGTAATATTGGTGATTACAAATTTCTGCTCACATTTGGATGTTATTCAACTACAGTGTATGTCTTCCTGAAATGTGTTCCACATTCCTGCAAGTGCTTCCTGTACTCTTACTCAGTACAGTTTAGACTTTCCCAATGAAGAACTTGACCTAACCAAGACAACCCCAAAGAGAAGCACTTATGAAGAAGAGAATCATCAGTGGCTCCATTTGAGGTGATCTGAGCTGGATTCACAAGAGGAAATGGCTTTGGATTCATTCAGTTGTTGTTGTCACTTAAAACGTCCCCAACAAGTAGCACTTACTGAATTCAACAAACAAGTTAATGCTCAAGTCAGGGTAATAGGTAGGACCAACTCTCAAACTAGGAATTCTTCAGAAATTAATCATATAACATGTCTGTCTTCATGAACTGTGTGAAGCAAATAGAAGAGCACAATCACCAGCACTACCCCAACAAATAGCACTTACTGCTTTCAGAAGGCAAGTTTTTGCTTGTGTTAGGGTAAAGCTGGTGACCACCTAGCTGTGAAACAAAATTTCTTCTGAAATAAATTTTCCTGAATATCTTTGGATACACAAGCACCTACATAGCAGTTTCTTTTTATTTCTGATTTTATATCAAGGAATTGAATCATTGCTGAAATATTATGTTGCTGTATATATCCCAACCAAAACAACCCCAAAGAGAAGCACTTATGAAGCCAGAAATCACGAGTGGCTCTATTTGAGGGGATCAGAGTTGGATTTCCATAACATTGTGTCTTTTCATGTTGTTTTTGTCGATTAAAACTGCCCCAACAAGTAGCACTTACTGAATTCAACTGTCAAGTCAGTGCTCAAGTGAGGGTAATGGTAAAGACGTACAAAAGACTTGCAATGTTCTTTCCAGTCATAAAACACCAGAAATGAATGTACAAAGCAGCTGTGGAGAGAACATGGACACTTGAAATCATCAAAATTACCCCAACAAATAGCACTTACTGTTTTCTAAACTCAAGCTGGTGCTTGTGTTAGGGTAATATTGGTGATTAAAATGTTCTGCTTACATTTGATTGTTATTCAACTACAGTGTATGTCTTCCTGAAATGTGTTCCACATTCCTGCAAGTGATTCCTGTACTCTTACTCAGTACAGTATAGACTTTACCAATGAAGAACTTGACCTAACCAAGACAACCCCAAAGAGAAGCACTTATGAAGAAGAGAATCATCAGTGGCTCCATTTGAGGTGATCTGAGCTGGATTCACAAGGGGAAATGGCTTTGGATTCATTCAGTTCTTGTTGTTGTCACTTAAAACTTCCCCAACAAGTAGCACTTACTGCATTCAACAAACAAGTTAATGCTCAAGTCAGGGTAATAGGTAGGACAGAATTCTTCAGCAATTCCTCAGGAACTATGTGAAGGAAAAATAATTGCAAAATCAGCAACACTACCCCAGCAGATAGCACTTGTTGCTTTCCAAACTCATGTATGTGCTTGTGTAAGGGTAAAGCTGGAGACAAATTGATTGCCTTCGCTAATAATACAAAATATACACTCTGGCGATGACCAGGTTTTCTGAAAACTTACAACCAGCGCCACAGACAAAGAAAAACAATTATAAGTGAGTATTTTAGAAGATTTAATATAAACTTGGTGAATCTTCAAGTAATGGCCTCTCTCTAGTAAATCTACCATAACAATTTGCTGAAAAAAATACAGCAGTCAGTGTTGGAGATTGGCCACTGGCTAAATCCTTTTTAACCAAAAGCTCTACCTTAGTTAAGACTTGCCTCATGGTCCAGCTGGTCCTTTGCAGCATCTTCTGTGTTGTGTTCCAGCACCAGTGGATCGTCTTCTACAACGTTACCCATTTTAAGCTTGAATGTAGCCACACCCACACTGCCCCATCCTCTTTCAGTAGGAGGTTTCAATGGTCTTGGTAAAGGTTCGTTAAGGAAAGGATCACACCTTCATGAGACGTCTATCATGTATGCAGGGTTGCTGATGATAGACCAATTGGAATTCAACTACTTTTGTGAATACATCTCATTGCCAGATAGTAGCCTGCAGTTGAAGCTAGAGGAGTTTCTAAAGTAATATCAAATAGCAACACAATGTCTTCTGAAATTAATTTTTCTTATCAAGGAATTGAATCATTGCTGAAATATTATGTTGCCGTATATATCCCAACCAAAACAACCCCAAAGAGAAGCACTTATTAAGCCAGAAATCACGAGTGGCTCTATTTGAGGGGATCAGAGTTGGATTTCCATAACATTGTGTCTTTTCATGTTGTTTTTGTTGATTAAAACTGCCCCAACAAGTAGCACTTACTGAATACAACTGTCAAGTCAGTGCTCAAGTGAGGGTAATGGTAAAGACGTACAAAAGACTTGCAATGTTCTTTCCAGTCATAAAACACCAGAAATGAATGTACAAAGCAACTGTGGAGAGAACATGGACACTTGAAATCATCAAACTTACCCCAACAAATAGCACTTACTGTTTTCTAAACTCAAGCTGGTGCTTGTGTAAGGGTAATATTGGTGATTACAAATTTCTGCTCACATTTGGATGTTATTCAACTACAGTGTATGTCTTCCTGAAATGTGTTCCACATTCCTGCAAGTGCTTCCTGTACTCTTACTCAGTACAGTTTAGACTTTCCCAATGAAGAACTTGACCTAACCAAGACAACCCCAAAGAGAAGCACTTATGAAGAAGAGAATCATCAGTGGCTCCATTTGAGGTGATCTGAGCTGGATTCACAAGAGGAAATGGCTTTGGATTCATTCAGTTGTTGTTGTCACTTAAAACGTCCCCAACAAGTAGCACTTACTGAATTCAACAAACAAGTTAATGCTCAAGTCAGGGTAATAGGTAGGACCAACTCTCAAACTAGGAATTCTTCAGAAATTAATCATATAACATGTCTGTCTTCATGAACTGTGTGAAGCAAATAGAAGAGCACAATCACCAGCACTACCCCAACAAATAGCACTTACTGCTTTCAGAAGGCAAGTTTTTGCTTGTGTTAGGGTAAAGCTGGTGACCACCTAGCTGTGAAACAAAATGTCTTCTGAAATAAATTTTCCTGAATATCTTTGGATACACAAGCACCTACATAGCAGTTTCTTTTTATTTCTGATTTCATATCAAGGAATTGAATCATTGCTGAAATATTATGTTGCTGTATATATCCCAACCAAAACAACCCCAAAGAGAAGCACTTATGAAGCCAGAAATCACGAGTGGCTCTATTTGAGGGGATCAGAGTTGGATTTCCATAACATTGTGTCTTTTCATGTTGTTTTTGTCGATTAAAACTGCCCCAACAAGTAGCACTTACTGAATTCAACTGTCAAGTCAGTGCTCAAGTGAGGGTAATGGTAAAGACGTACAAAAGACTTGCAATGTTCTTTCCAGTCATAAAACACCAGAAATGAATGTACAAAGCAGCTGTGGAGAGAACATGGACACTTGAAATCATCAAAATTACCCCAACAAATAGCACTTACTGTTTTCTAAACTCAAGCTGGTGCTTGTGTTAGGGTAATATTGGTGATTAAAATGTTCTGCTTACATTTGATTGTTATTCAACTACAGTGTATGTCTTCCTGAAATGTGTTCCACATTCCTGCAAGTGATTCCTGTACTCTTACTCAGTACAGTATAGACTTTACCAATGAAGAACTTGACCTAACCAAGACAACCCCAAAGAGAAGCACTTATGAAGAAGAGAATCATCAGTGGCTCCATTTGAGGTGATCTGAGCTGGATTCACAAGGGGAAATGGCTTTGGATTCATTCAGTTCTTGTTGTTGTCACTTAAAACTTCCCCAACAAGTAGCACTTACTGCATTCAACAAACAAGTTAATGCTCAAGTCAGGGTAATAGGTAGGACAGAATTCTTCAGCAATTCCTCATGAACTATGTGAAGGAAAAATAATTGCAAAATCAGCAACACTACCCCAGCAGAGAGCACTTGTTGCTTTCCAAAATCATGTATGTGCTTGTGTAAGGGTAAAGCTGGGGACAAATTGATTGCCTTCGCTAATAATACAAAATATACAGTCTGGCGATGACCAGGTTTTCTGAAAACTTACAACCAGCGCCACAGACAAAGAAAAACAATTATAAGTGAGTATTTTAGAAGATTTAATATAAACTTGATGAATCTTCAAGTAATGGCCCCTGTCTAGTAAATCTACCATAACAATTTGCTGAAAAAAATACAGCAGTCAGTGTTGGAGATTGGCCACTGGCTAAATCCTTTTTAACCAAAAGCTCTACCTTAGTTAAGACTTGCCTCATGGTCCAGCTGGTCCTTTGCAGCATCTTCTGTGTTGTGTTCCAGCACCAGCGGATCGTCTTCTACAACGTTACCCATTTTAAGCTTGAATGTAGCCACACCCACACTGCCCCATCCTCTTTCAGTAGGAGGTTTCAATGGTCTTGGTAAAGGTTCGTTAAGGAAAGGATCACACCTTTATGAGACGTCTACCATGTATGCAGGGTTGCTGATGATAGGCCAATTGGAATTCAACTACTTTTGTGAATACATCTCATTGCCAGATAGTAGCCTGCAGTTGAAGCTAGAGGAGTTTCTAAAGTAATATCAAATAGCAACACAATGTCTTCTGAAATTAATTTTTCTTATCAAGGAATTGAATCATTGCTGAAATATTATGTTGCCGTATATATCCCAACCAAAACAACCCCAAAGAGAAGCACTTATGAAGCCAGAAATCACGAGTGGCTCCATTTGAGGGGATCAGAGTTGGATTTCCATAACATTGTGTCTTTTCATGTTGTTTTTGTCGATTAAAACTGCCCCAACAAGTAGCACTTACTGAATACAACTGTCAAGTCAGTGCTCAAGTGAGGGTAATGGTAAAGACGTACAAAAGACTTGCAATGTTCTTTCCAGTCATAAAACACCAGAAATGAATGTACAAAGCAACTGTGGAGAGAACATGGACACTTGAAATCATCAAACTTACCCCAACAAATAGCACTTACTGTTTTCTAAACTCAAGCTGGTGCTTGTGTAAGGGTAATATTGGTGATTACAATTTTCTGCTCACATTTGGATGTTATTCAACTACAGTGTATGTCTTCCTGAAATGTGTTCCACATTCCTGCAAGTGCTTCCTGTACTCTTACTCAGTACAGTTTAGACTTTCCCAATGAAGAACTTGACCTAACCAAGACAACCCTAAAGAGAAGCACTTATGAAGAAGAGAATCATCAGTGGCTCCATTTGAGGTGATCTGAGCTGGATTCACAAGAGGAAATGGCTTTGGATTCATTCAGTTGTTGTTGTCACTTAAAACGTCCCCAACAAGTAGCACTTACTGAATTCAACAAACAAGTTAATGCTCAAGTCAGGGTAATAGGTAGGACCAACTCTCAAACTAGGAATTCTTCAGAAATTAATCATATAACATGTCTGTCTTCATGAACTGTGTGAAGCAAATAGAAGAGCACAATCACCAGCACTACCCCAACAAATAGCACTTACTGCTTTCAGAAGGCAAGTTTTTGCTTGTGTTAGGGTAAAGCTGGTGACCACCTAGCTGTGAAACAAAATGTCTTCTGAAATAAATTTTCCTGAATATCTTTGGATACACAAGCACCTACATAGCAGTTTCTTTTTATTTCTGATTTCATATCAAGGAATTGAATCATTGCTGAAATATTATGTTGCCGTATATATCCCAACCAAAACAACCCCAAAGAGAAGCACTTATGAAGCCAGAAATCATGAGTGGCTCTATTTGAGGGGATCAGAGTTGGATTTCCATAACATTGTGTCTTTTCATGTTGTTTTTGTCGATTAAAGCTGCCCCAACAAGTAGCACTTACTGAATTCAACTGTCAAGTCAGTGCTCAAGTGAGGGTAATGGTAAAGACGTACAAAAGACTTGCAATGTTCTTTCCAGTCATAAAACACAAGAAATGAATGTACAAAGCAGCTGTGGAGAGAACATGGACACTTGAAATCGTCAAAATTACCCCAACAAATAGCACTTACTGTTTTCTAAACTCAAGCTGGTGCTTGTGTTAGGGTAATATTGGTGATTAAAATGTTCTGCTCACATTTGAATGTTATTCAACTACAGTGTATGTCTTCCTGAAATGTGTTCCACATTCCTGCAAGTGATTCCTGTACTCTTACTCAGTACAGTATAGACTTTACCAATGAAGAACTTGACCTAACCAAGACAACCCCAAAGAGAAGCACTTATGAAGAAGAGAATCATCAGTGGCTCCATTTGAGGTGATCTGAGCTGGATTCACAAGGGGAAATGGCTTTGGATTCATTCAGTTCTTGTTGTCACTTAAAACTTCCCCAACAAGTAGCACTTACTGCATTCAACAAACAAGTTAATGCTCAAGTCAGGGTAATAGGTAGGACAGAATTCTTCAGCAATTCCTCATGAACTATGTGAAGGAAAAATAATTGCAAAATCAGCAACACTACCCCAGCAGAGAGCACTTGTTGCTTTCCAAAATCATGTATGTGCTTGTGTAAGGGTAAAGCTGGAGACAAATTGATTGCCTTCGCTAATAATACAAAATATACAGTCTGGCGATGACCAGGTTTTCTGAAAACTTACAACCAGCGCCACAGACAAAGAAAAACAATTATAAGTGAGTATTTTAGAAGATTTAATATAAACTTGATGAATCTTCAAGTAATGGCCCCTGTCTAGTAAATCTACCATAACAATTTGCTGAAAAAAATACAGCAGTCAGTGTTGGAGGTTGGCCACTGGCTAAATCCTTTTTAACCAAAAGCTCTACCTTAGTTAAGACTTGCCTCATGGTCCAGCTGGTCCTTTGCAGCATCTTCTGTGTTGTGTTCCAGCACCAGCGGATCGTCTTCTACAACGTTACCCATTTTAAGCTTGAATGTAGCCACACCCACACTGCCCCATCCTCTTTCAGTAGGAGGTTTCAATGGTCTTGGTAAAGGTTCGTTAAGGAAAGGATCACACCTTCATGAGACTTCTATCATGTATGCAGGGTTGCTGATGATAGGCCAATTGGAATTCAACTACTTTTGTGAATACATCTCATTGCCAGATAGTAGCCTGCAGTTGAAGCTAGAGGAGTTTCTAAAGTAATATCAAATAGCAACACAATGTCTTCTGAAATTAATTTTTCTTATCAAGGAATTGAATCATTGCTGAAATATTATGTTGCCGTATATATCCCAACCAAAACAACCCCAAAGAGAAGCACTTATGAAGCCAGAAATCACGAGTGGCTCCATTTGAGGGGATCAGAGTTGGATTTCCATAACATTGTGTCTTTTCATGTTGTTTTTGTCGATTAAAACTGCCCCAACAAGTAGCACTTACTGAATACAACTGTCAAGTCAGTGCTCAAGTGAGGGTAATGGTAAAGACGTACAAAAGACTTGCAATGTTCTTTCCAGTCATAAAACACCAGAAATGAATGTACAAAGCAACTGTGGAGAGAACATGGACACTTGAAATCGTCAAAATTACCCCAACAAATAGCACTTACTGTTTTCTAAACTCAAGCTGGTGCTTGTGTTAGGGTAATATTGGTGATTAAAATGTTCTGCTCACATTTGAATGTTATTCAACTACAGTGTATGTCGTCCTGAAATGTGTTCCACATTCCTGCAAGTGCTTCCTGTACTCTTACTCAGTACAGTTTAGACTTTCACAATGAAGAACTTGACCTAACCAAGACAACACTAAAGAGAAGCACTTATGAAGAAGAGAATCATCAGTGGCTCCATTTGAGGTGATCTGAGCTGGATTCACAAGAGGAAATGGCTTTGGATTCATTCAGTTGTTGTTGTCACTTAAAACGTCCCCAACAAGTAGCACTTACTGAATTCAACAAACAAGTTAATGCTCAAGTCAGGGTAATAGGTAGGACCAACTCTCAAACTAGGAATTCTTCAGAAATTAATCATATAACATGTCTGTCTTCATGAACTGTGTGAAGCAAATAGAAGAGCACAATCACCAGCACTACCCCAACAAATAGCACTTACTGCTTTCAGAAGGCAAGTTTTTGCTTGTGTTAGGGTAAAGCTGGTGACCACCTAGCTGTGAAACAAAATGTCTTCTGAAATAAATTTTCCTGAATATCTTTGGATACACAAGCACCTACATAGCAGTTTCTTTTTATTTCTGATTTCATATCAAGGAATTGAATCATTGCTGAAATATTATGTTGCCGTATATATCCCAACCAAAACAACCCCAAAGAGAAGCACTTATGAAGCCAGAAATCATGAGTGGCTCTATTTGAGGGGATCAGAGTTGGATTTCCATAACATTGTGTCTTTTCATGTTGTTTTTGTCGATTAAAACTGCCCCAACAAGTAGCACTTACTGAATTCAACTGTCAAGTCAGTGCTCAAGTGAGGGTAATGGTAAAGACGTACAAAAGACTTGCAATGTTCTTTCCAGTCATAAAACACCAGAAATGAATGTACAAAGCAGCTGTGGAGAGAACATGGACACTTGAAATCGTCAAAATTACCCCAACAAATAGCACTTACTGTTTTCTAAATTCAAGCTGGTGCTTGTGTTAGGGTAATATTGGTGATTAAAATGTTCTGCTCACATTTGAATGTTATTCAACTACAGTGTATGTCTTCCTGAAATATGTTCCACATTCCTGCAAGTGATTCCTGTACTCTTACTCAGTACAGTATAGACTTTACCAATGAAGAACTTGACCTAACCAAGACAACCCCAAAGAGAAGCACTTATGAAGAAGAGAATCATCAGTGGCTCCATTTGAGGTGATCTGAGCTGGATTCACAAGGGGAAATGGCTTTGGATTCATTCAGTTGTTGTTGTCACTTAAAACTTCCCCAACAAGTAGCACTTACTGCATTCAACAAACAAGTTAATGCTCAAGTCAGGGTAATAGGTAGGACAGAATTCTTCAGCAATTCCTCATGAACTATGTGAAGGAAAAATAATTGCAAAATCAGCAACACTACCCCAGCAGAGAGCACTTGTTGCTTTCCAAAATCATGTATGTGCTTGTGTAAGGGTAAAGCTGGAGACAAATTGATTGCCTTCGCTAATAATACAAAATATACAGTCTGGCGATGACCAGGTTTTCTGAAAACTTACAACCAGCGCCACAGACAAAGAAAAACAATTATAAGTGAGTATTTTAGAAGATTTAATATAAACTTGATGAATCTTCAAGTAATGGCCCCTGTCTAGTAAATCTACCATAACAATTTGCTGAAAAAAATACAGCAGTCAGTGTTGGAGATTGGCCACTGGCTAAATCCTTTTTAACCAAAAGCTCTACCTTAGTTAAGACTTGCCTCATGGTCCAGCTGGTCCTTTGCAGCATCTTCTGTGTTGTGTTCCAGCACCAGCGGATCGTCTTCTACAACGTTACCCATTTTAAGCTTGAATGTAGCCACCCACACTGCCCCATCCTCTTTCAGTAGGAGGTTTCAATGGTCTTGGTAAAGGTTCGTTAAGGAAAGGATCACACCTTCATGAGACGTCTATCATGTATGCAGGGTTGCTGATGATAGGCCAATTGGAATTCAACTACTTTTGTGAATACATCTCATTGCCAGATAGTAGCCTGCAGTTGAAGCTAGAGGAGTTTCTAAAGTAATATCAAATAGCAACACAATGTCTTCTGAAAGTGATTTTTCTTATCAAGGAATTGAATCATTGCTGAAATATTATGTTGCCGTATATATCCCAACCAAAACAACCCCAAAGAGAAGCACTTATGAAGCCAGAAATCACGAGTGGCTCCATTTGAGGGGATCAGAGTTGGATTTCCATAACATTGTGTCTTTTCATGTTGTTTTTGTTGATTAAAACTGCCCCAACAAGTAGCACTTACTGAATACAACTGTCAAGTCAGTGCTCAAGTGAGGGTAATGGTAAAGACGTACAAAAGACTTGCAATGTTCTTTCCAGTCATAAAACACCAGAAATGAATGTACAAAGCAACTGTGGAGAGAACATGGACACTTGAAATCATCAAACTTACCCCAACAAATAGCACTTACTGTTTTCTAAACTCAAGCTGGTGCTTGTGTAAGGGTAATATTGGTGATTACAAATTTCTGCTCACATTTGGATGTTATTCAACTACAGTGTATGTCTTCCTGAAATGTGTTCCACATTCCTGCAAGTGCTTCCTGTACTCTTACTCAGTACAGTTTAGACTTTCCCAATGAAGAACTTGACCTAACCAAGACAACCCCAAAGAGAAGCACTTATGAAGAAGAGAATCATCAGTGGCTCCATTTGAGGTGATCTGAGCTGGATTCACAAGAGGAAATGGCTTTGGATTCATTCAGTTGTTGTTGTCACTTAAAACGTCCCCAACAAGTAGCACTTACTGAATTCAACAAACAAGTTAATGCTCAAGTCAGGGTAATAGGTAGGACCAACTCTCAAACTAGGAATTCTTCAGAAATTAATCATATAACATGTCTGTCTTCATGAACTGTGTGAAGCAAATAGAAGAGCACAATCACCAGCACTACCCCAACAAATAGCACTTACTGCTTTCAGAAGGCAAGTTTTTGCTTGTGTTAGGGTAAAGCTGGTGACCACCTAGCTGTGAAACAAAATTTCTTCTGAAATAAATTTTCCTGAATATCTTTGGATACACAAGCACCTACATAGCAGTTTCTTTTTATTTCTGATTTTATATCAAGGAATTGAATCATTGCTGAAATATTATGTTGCTGTATATATCCCAACCAAAACAACCCCAAAGAGAAGCACTTATGAAGCCAGAAATCACGAGTGGCTCTATTTGAGGGGATCAGAGTTGGATTTCCATAACATTGTGTCTTTTCATGTTGTTTTTGTCGATTAAAACTGCCCCAACAAGTAGCACTTACTGAATTCAACTGTCAAGTCAGTGCTCAAGTGAGGGTAATGGTAAAGACGTACAAAAGACTTGCAATGTTCTTTCCAGTCATAAAACACCAGAAATGAATGTACAAAGCAGCTGTGGAGAGAACATGGACACTTGAAATCATCAAAATTACCCCAACAAATAGCACTTACTGTTTTCTAAACTCAAGCTGGTGCTTGTGTTAGGGTAATATTGGTGATTAAAATGTTCTGCTTACATTTGATTGTTATTCAACTACAGTGTATGTCTTCCTGAAATGTGTTCCACATTCCTGCAAGTGATTCCTGTACTCTTACTCAGTACAGTATAGACTTTACCAATGAAGAACTTGACCTAACCAAGACAACCCCAAAGAGAAGCACTTATGAAGAAGAGAATCATCAGTGGCTCCATTTGAGGTGATCTGAGCTGGATTCACAAGGGGAAATGGCTTTGGATTCATTCAGTTCTTGTTGTTGTCACTTAAAACTTCCCCAACAAGTAGCACTTACTGCATTCAACAAACAAGTTAATGCTCAAGTCAGGGTAATAGGTAGGACAGAATTCTTCAGCAATTCCTCATGAACTATGTGAAGGAAAAATAATTGCAAAATCAGCAACACTACCCCAGCAGAGAGCACTTGTTGCTTTCCAAAATCATGTATGTGCTTGTGTAAGGGTAAAGCTGGGGACAAATTGATTGCCTTCGCTAATAATACAAAATATACAGTCTGGCGATGACCAGGTTTTCTGAAAACTTACAACCAGCGCCACAGACAAAGAAAAACAATTATAAGTGAGTATTTTAGAAGATTTAATATAAACTTGATGAATCTTCAAGTAATGGCCCCTGTCTAGTAAATCTACCATAACAATTTGCTGAAAAAAATACAGCAGTCAGTGTTGGAGATTGGCCACTGGCTAAATCCTTTTTAACCAAAAGCTCTACCTTAGTTAAGACTTGCCTCATGGTCCAGCTGGTCCTTTGCAGCATCTTCTGTGTTGTGTTCCAGCACCAGCGGATCGTCTTCTACAACGTTACCCATTTTAAGCTTGAATGTAGCCACACCCACACTGCCCCATCCTCTTTCAGTAGGAGGTTTCAATGGTCTTGGTAAAGGTTCGTTAAGGAAAGGATCACACCTTTATGAGACGTCTATCATGTATGCAGGGTTGCTGATGATAGGCCAATTGGAATTCAACTACTTTTGTGAATACATCTCATTGCCAGATAGTAGCCTGCAGTTGAAGCTAGAGGAGTTTCTAAAGTAATATCAAATAGCAACACAATGTCTTCTGAAATTAATTTTTCTTATCAAGGAATTGAATCATTGCTGAAATATTATGTTGCCGTATATATCCCAACCAAAACAACCCCAAAGAGAAGCACTTATGAAGCCAGAAATCACGAGTGGCTCCATTTGAGGGGATCAGAGTTGGATTTCCATAACATTGTGTCTTTTCATGTTGTTTTTGTCGATTAAAACTGCCCCAACAAGTAGCACTTACTGAATACAACTGTCAAGTCAGTGCTCAAGTGAGGGTAATGGTAAAGACGTACAAAAGACTTGCAATGTTCTTTCCAGTCATAAAACACCAGAAATGAATGTACAAAGCAACTGTGGAGAGAACATGGACACTTGAAATCATCAAACTTACCCCAACAAATAGCACTTACTGTTTTCTAAACTCAAGCTGGTGCTTGTGTAAGGGTAATATTGGTGATTACAATTTTCTGCTCACATTTGGATGTTATTCAACTACAGTGTATGTCTTCCTGAAATGTGTTCCACATTCCTGCAAGTGCTTCCTGTACTCTTACTCAGTACAGTTTAGACTTTCCCAATGAAGAACTTGACCTAACCAAGACAACCCTAAAGAGAAGCACTTATGAAGAAGAGAATCATCAGTGGCTCCATTTGAGGTGATCTGAGCTGGATTCACAAGAGGAAATGGCTTTGGATTCATTCAGTTGTTGTTGTCACTTAAAACGTCCCCAACAAGTAGCACTTACTGAATTCAACAAACAAGTTAATGCTCAAGTCAGGGTAATAGGTAGGACCAACTCTCAAACTAGGAATTCTTCAGAAATTAATCATATAACATGTCTGTCTTCATGAACTGTGTGAAGCAAATAGAAGAGCACAATCACCAGCACTACCCCAACAAATAGCACTTACTGCTTTCAGAAGGCAAGTTTTTGCTTGTGTTAGGGTAAAGCTGGTGACCACCTAGCTGTGAAACAAAATGTCTTCTGAAATAAATTTTCCTGAATATCTTTGGATACACAAGCACCTACATAGCAGTTTCTTTTTATTTCTGATTTCATATCAAGGAATTGAATCATTGCTGAAATATTATGTTGCCGTATATATCCCAACCAAAACAACCCCAAAGAGAAGCACTTATGAAGCCAGAAATCATGAGTGGCTCTATTTGAGGGGATCAGAGTTGGATTTCCATAACATTGTGTCTTTTCATGTTGTTTTTGTCGATTAAAACTGCCCCAACAAGTAGCACTTACTGAATTCAACTGTCAAGTCAGTGCTCAAGTGAGGGTAATGGTAAAGACGTACAAAAGACTTGCAATGTTCTTTCCAGTCATAAAACACAAGAAATGAATGTACAAAGCAGCTGTGGAGAGAACATGGACACTTGAAATCGTCAAAATTACCCCAACAAATAGCACTTACTGTTTTCTAAACTCAAGCTGGTGCTTGTGTTAGGGTAATATTGGTGATTAAAATGTTCTGCTCACATTTGAATGTTATTCAACTACAGTGTATGTCTTCCTGAAATGTGTTCCACATTCCTGCAAGTGATTCCTGTACTCTTACTCAGTACAGTATAGACTTTACCAATGAAGAACTTGACCTAACCAAGACAACCCCAAAGAGAAGCACTTATGAAGAAGAGAATCATCAGTGGCTCCATTTGAGGTGATCTGAGCTGGATTCACAAGGGGAAATGGCTTTGGATTCATTCAGTTCTTGTTGTCACTTAAAACTTCCCCAACAAGTAGCACTTACTGCATTCAACAAACAAGTTAATGCTCAAGTCAGGGTAATAGGTAGGACAGAATTCTTCAGCAATTCCTCATGAACTATGTGAAGGAAAAATAATTGCAAAATCAGCAACACTACCCCAGCAGAGAGCACTTGTTGCTTTCCAAAATCATGTATGTGCTTGTGTAAGGGTAAAGCTGGAGACAAATTGATTGCCTTCGCTAATAATACAAAATATACAGTCTGGCGATGACCAGGTTTTCTGAAAACTTACAACCAGCGCCACAGACAAAGAAAAACAATTATAAGTGAGTATTTTAGAAGATTTAATATAAACTTGATGAATCTTCAAGTAATGGCCCCTGTCTAGTAAATCTACCATAACAATTTGCTGAAAAAAATACAGCAGTCAGTGTTGGAGGTTGGCCACTGGCTAAATCCTTTTTAACCAAAAGCTCTACCTTAGTTAAGACTTGCCTCATGGTCCAGCTGGTCCTTTGCAGCATCTTCTGTGTTGTGTTCCAGCACCAGCGGATCGTCTTCTACAACGTTACCCATTTTAAGCTTGAATGTAGCCACACCCACACTGCCCCATCCTCTTTCAGTAGGAGGTTTCAATGGTCTTGGTAAAGGTTCGTTAAGGAAAGGATCACACCTTCATGAGACTTCTATCATGTATGCAGGGTTGCTGATGATAGGCCAATTGGAATTCAACTACTTTTGTGAATACATCTCATTGCCAGATAGTAGCCTGCAGTTGAAGCTAGAGGAGTTTCTAAAGTAATATCAAATAGCAACACAATGTCTTCTGAAATTAATTTTTCTTATCAAGGAATTGAATCATTGCTGAAATATTATGTTGCCGTATATATCCCAACCAAAACAACCCCAAAGAGAAGCACTTATGAAGCCAGAAATCACGAGTGGCTCCATTTGAGGGGATCAGAGTTGGATTTCCATAACATTGTGTCTTTTCATGTTGTTTTTGTCGATTAAAACTGCCCCAACAAGTAGCACTTACTGAATACAACTGTCAAGTCAGTGCTCAAGTGAGGGTAATGGTAAAGACGTACAAAAGACTTGCAATGTTCTTTCCAGTCATAAAACACCAGAAATGAATGTACAAAGCAACTGTGGAGAGAACATGGACACTTGAAATCGTCAAAATTACCCCAACAAATAGCACTTACTGTTTTCTAAACTCAAGCTGGTGCTTGTGTTAGGGTAATATTGGTGATTAAAATGTTCTGCTCACATTTGAATGTTATTCAACTACAGTGTATGTCGTCCTGAAATGTGTTCCACATTCCTGCAAGTGCTTCCTGTACTCTTACTCAGTACAGTTTAGACTTTCACAATGAAGAACTTGACCTAACCAAGACAACACTAAAGAGAAGCACTTATGAAGAAGAGAATCATCAGTGGCTCCATTTGAGGTGATCTGAGCTGGATTCACAAGAGGAAATGGCTTTGGATTCATTCAGTTGTTGTTGTCACTTAAAACGTCCCCAACAAGTAGCACTTACTGAATTCAACAAACAAGTTAATGCTCAAGTCAGGGTAATAGGTAGGACCAACTCTCAAACTAGGAATTCTTCAGAAATTAATCATATAACATGTCTGTCTTCATGAACTGTGTGAAGCAAATAGAAGAGCACAATCACCAGCACTACCCCAACAAATAGCACTTACTGCTTTCAGAAGGCAAGTTTTTGCTTGTGTTAGGGTAAAGCTGGTGACCACCTAGCTGTGAAACAAAATGTCTTCTGAAATAAATTTTCCTGAATATCTTTGGATACACAAGCACCTACATAGCAGTTTCTTTTTATTTCTGATTTCATATCAAGGAATTGAATCATTGCTGAAATATTATGTTGCCGTATATATCCCAACCAAAACAACCCCAAAGAGAAGCACTTATGAAGCCAGAAATCATGAGTGGCTCTATTTGAGGGGATCAGAGTTGGATTTCCATAACATTGTGTCTTTTCATGTTGTTTTTGTCGATTAAAACTGCCCCAACAAGTAGCACTTACTGAATTCAACTGTCAAGTCAGTGCTCAAGTGAGGGTAATGGTAAAGACGTACAAAAGACTTGCAATGTTCTTTCCAGTCATAAAACACCAGAAATGAATGTACAAAGCAGCTGTGGAGAGAACATGGACACTTGAAATCGTCAAAATTACCCCAACAAATAGCACTTACTGTTTTCTAAATTCAAGCTGGTGCTTGTGTTAGGGTAATATTGGTGATTAAAATGTTCTGCTCACATTTGAATGTTATTCAACTACAGTGTATGTCTTCCTGAAATGTGTTCCACATTCCTGCAAGTGATTCCTGTACTCTTACTCAGTACAGTATAGACTTTACCAATGAAGAACTTGACCTAACCAAGACAACCCCAAAGAGAAGCACTTATGAAGAAGAGAATCATCAGTGGCTCCATTTGAGGTGATCTGAGCTGGATTCACAAGGGGAAATGGCTTTGGATTCATTCAGTTGTTGTTGTCACTTAAAACTTCCCCAACAAGTAGCACTTACTGCATTCAACAAACAAGTTAATGCTCAAGTCAGGGTAATAGGTAGGACAGAATTCTTCAGCAATTCCTCAGGAACTATGTGAAGGAAAAATAATTGCAAAATCAGCAACACTACCCCAGCAGATAGCACTTGTTGCTTTCCAAACTCATGTATGTGCTTGTGTAAGGGTAAAGCTGGAGACAAATTGATTGCCTTCGCTAATAATACAAAATATACACTCTGGCGATGACCAGGTTTTCTGAAAACTTACAACCAGCGCCACAGACAAAGAAAAACAATTATAAGTGAGTATTTTAGAAGATTTAATATAAACTTGGTGAATCTTCAAGTAATGGCCTCTCTCTAGTAAATCTACCATAACAATTTGCTGAAAAAAATACAGCAGTCAGTGTTGGAGATTGGCCACTGGCTAAATCCTTTTTAACCAAAAGCTCTACCTTAGTTAAGACTTGCCTCATGGTCCAGCTGGTCCTTTGCAGCATCTTCTGTGTTGTGTTCCAGCACCAGTGGATCGTCTTCTACAACGTTACCCATTTTAAGCTTGAATGTAGCCACACCCACACTGCCCCATCCTCTTTCAGTAGGAGGTTTCAATGGTCTTGGTAAAGGTTCGTTAAGGAAAGGATCACACCTTCATGAGACGTCTATCATGTATGCAGGGTTGCTGATGATAGACCAATTGGAATTCAACTACTTTTGTGAATACATCTCATTGCCAGATAGTAGCCTGCAGTTGAAGCTAGAGGAGTTTCTAAAGTAATATCAAATAGCAACACAATGTCTTCTGAAATTAATTTTTCTTATCAAGGAATTGAATCATTGCTGAAATATTATGTTGCCGTATATATCCCAACCAAAACAACCCCAAAGAGAAGCACTTATTAAGCCAGAAATCACGAGTGGCTCTATTTGAGGGGATCAGAGTTGGATTTCCATAACATTGTGTCTTTTCATGTTGTTTTTGTTGATTAAAACTGCCCCAACAAGTAGCACTTACTGAATACAACTGTCAAGTCAGTGCTCAAGTGAGGGTAATGGTAAAGACGTACAAAAGACTTGCAATGTTCTTTCCAGTCATAAAACACCAGAAATGAATGTACAAAGCAACTGTGGAGAGAACATGGACACTTGAAATCATCAAACTTACCCCAACAAATAGCACTTACTGTTTTCTAAACTCAAGCTGGTGCTTGTGTAAGGGTAATATTGGTGATTACAAATTTCTGCTCACATTTGGATGTTATTCAACTACAGTGTATGTCTTCCTGAAATGTGTTCCACATTCCTGCAAGTGCTTCCTGTACTCTTACTCAGTACAGTTTAGACTTTCCCAATGAAGAACTTGACCTAACCAAGACAACCCCAAAGAGAAGCACTTATGAAGAAGAGAATCATCAGTGGCTCCATTTGAGGTGATCTGAGCTGGATTCACAAGAGGAAATGGCTTTGGATTCATTCAGTTGTTGTTGTCACTTAAAACGTCCCCAACAAGTAGCACTTACTGAATTCAACAAACAAGTTAATGCTCAAGTCAGGGTAATAGGTAGGACCAACTCTCAAACTAGGAATTCTTCAGAAATTAATCATATAACATGTCTGTCTTCATGAACTGTGTGAAGCAAATAGAAGAGCACAATCACCAGCACTACCCCAACAAATAGCACTTACTGCTTTCAGAAGGCAAGTTTTTGCTTGTGTTAGGGTAAAGCTGGTGACCACCTAGCTGTGAAACAAAATGTCTTCTGAAATAAATTTTCCTGAATATCTTTGGATACACAAGCACCTACATAGCAGTTTCTTTTTATTTCTGATTTCATATCAAGGAATTGAATCATTGCTGAAATATTATGTTGCTGTATATATCCCAACCAAAACAACCCCAAAGAGAAGCACTTATGAAGCCAGAAATCACGAGTGGCTCTATTTGAGGGGATCAGAGTTGGATTTCCATAACATTGTGTCTTTTCATGTTGTTTTTGTCGATTAAAACTGCCCCAACAAGTAGCACTTACTGAATTCAACTGTCAAGTCAGTGCTCAAGTGAGGGTAATGGTAAAGACGTACAAAAGACTTGCAATGTTCTTTCCAGTCATAAAACACCAGAAATGAATGTACAAAGCAGCTGTGGAGAGAACATGGACACTTGAAATCATCAAAATTACCCCAACAAATAGCACTTACTGTTTTCTAAACTCAAGCTGGTGCTTGTGTTAGGGTAATATTGGTGATTAAAATGTTCTGCTTACATTTGATTGTTATTCAACTACAGTGTATGTCTTCCTGAAATGTGTTCCACATTCCTGCAAGTGATTCCTGTACTCTTACTCAGTACAGTATAGACTTTACCAATGAAGAACTTGACCTAACCAAGACAACCCCAAAGAGAAGCACTTATGAAGAAGAGAATCATCAGTGGCTCCATTTGAGGTGATCTGAGCTGGATTCACAAGGGGAAATGGCTTTGGATTCATTCAGTTCTTGTTGTTGTCACTTAAAACTTCCCCAACAAGTAGCACTTACTGCATTCAACAAACAAGTTAATGCTCAAGTCAGGGTAATAGGTAGGACAGAATTCTTCAGCAATTCCTCATGAACTATGTGAAGGAAAAATAATTGCAAAATCAGCAACACTACCCCAGCAGAGAGCACTTGTTGCTTTCCAAAATCATGTATGTGCTTGTGTAAGGGTAAAGCTGGGGACAAATTGATTGCCTTCGCTAATAATACAAAATATACAGTCTGGCGATGACCAGGTTTTCTGAAAACTTACAACCAGCGCCACAGACAAAGAAAAACAATTATAAGTGAGTATTTTAGAAGATTTAATATAAACTTGATGAATCTTCAAGTAATGGCCCCTGTCTAGTAAATCTACCATAACAATTTGCTGAAAAAAATACAGCAGTCAGTGTTGGAGATTGGCCACTGGCTAAATCCTTTTTAACCAAAAGCTCTACCTTAGTTAAGACTTGCCTCATGGTCCAGCTGGTCCTTTGCAGCATCTTCTGTGTTGTGTTCCAGCACCAGCGGATCGTCTTCTACAACGTTACCCATTTTAAGCTTGAATGTAGCCACACCCACACTGCCCCATCCTCTTTCAGTAGGAGGTTTCAATGGTCTTGGTAAAGGTTCGTTAAGGAAAGGATCACACCTTTATGAGACGTCTACCATGTATGCAGGGTTGCTGATGATAGGCCAATTGGAATTCAACTACTTTTGTGAATACATCTCATTGCCAGATAGTAGCCTGCAGTTGAAGCTAGAGGAGTTTCTAAAGTAATATCAAATAGCAACACAATGTCTTCTGAAATTAATTTTTCTTATCAAGGAATTGAATCATTGCTGAAATATTATGTTGCCGTATATATCCCAACCAAAACAACCCCAAAGAGAAGCACTTATGAAGCCAGAAATCACGAGTGGCTCCATTTGAGGGGATCAGAGTTGGATTTCCATAACATTGTGTCTTTTCATGTTGTTTTTGTCGATTAAAACTGCCCCAACAAGTAGCACTTACTGAATACAACTGTCAAGTCAGTGCTCAAGTGAGGGTAATGGTAAAGACGTACAAAAGACTTGCAATGTTCTTTCCAGTCATAAAACACCAGAAATGAATGTACAAAGCAACTGTGGAGAGAACATGGACACTTGAAATCATCAAACTTACCCCAACAAATAGCACTTACTGTTTTCTAAACTCAAGCTGGTGCTTGTGTAAGGGTAATATTGGTGATTACAATTTTCTGCTCACATTTGGATGTTATTCAACTACAGTGTATGTCTTCCTGAAATGTGTTCCACATTCCTGCAAGTGCTTCCTGTACTCTTACTCAGTACAGTTTAGACTTTCCCAATGAAGAACTTGACCTAACCAAGACAACCCTAAAGAGAAGCACTTATGAAGAAGAGAATCATCAGTGGCTCCATTTGAGGTGATCTGAGCTGGATTCACAAGAGGAAATGGCTTTGGATTCATTCAGTTGTTGTTGTCACTTAAAACGTCCCCAACAAGTAGCACTTACTGAATTCAACAAACAAGTTAATGCTCAAGTCAGGGTAATAGGTAGGACCAACTCTCAAACTAGGAATTCTTCAGAAATTAATCATATAACATGTCTGTCTTCATGAACTGTGTGAAGCAAATAGAAGAGCACAATCACCAGCACTACCCCAACAAATAGCACTTACTGCTTTCAGAAGGCAAGTTTTTGCTTGTGTTAGGGTAAAGCTGGTGACCACCTAGCTGTGAAACAAAATGTCTTCTGAAATAAATTTTCCTGAATATCTTTGGATACACAAGCACCTACATAGCAGTTTCTTTTTATTTCTGATTTCATATCAAGGAATTGAATCATTGCTGAAATATTATGTTGCCGTATATATCCCAACCAAAACAACCCCAAAGAGAAGCACTTATGAAGCCAGAAATCATGAGTGGCTCTATTTGAGGGGATCAGAGTTGGATTTCCATAACATTGTGTCTTTTCATGTTGTTTTTGTCGATTAAAGCTGCCCCAACAAGTAGCACTTACTGAATTCAACTGTCAAGTCAGTGCTCAAGTGAGGGTAATGGTAAAGACGTACAAAAGACTTGCAATGTTCTTTCCAGTCATAAAACACAAGAAATGAATGTACAAAGCAGCTGTGGAGAGAACATGGACACTTGAAATCGTCAAAATTACCCCAACAAATAGCACTTACTGTTTTCTAAACTCAAGCTGGTGCTTGTGTTAGGGTAATATTGGTGATTAAAATGTTCTGCTCACATTTGAATGTTATTCAACTACAGTGTATGTCTTCCTGAAATGTGTTCCACATTCCTGCAAGTGATTCCTGTACTCTTACTCAGTACAGTATAGACTTTACCAATGAAGAACTTGACCTAACCAAGACAACCCCAAAGAGAAGCACTTATGAAGAAGAGAATCATCAGTGGCTCCATTTGAGGTGATCTGAGCTGGATTCACAAGGGGAAATGGCTTTGGATTCATTCAGTTCTTGTTGTCACTTAAAACTTCCCCAACAAGTAGCACTTACTGCATTCAACAAACAAGTTAATGCTCAAGTCAGGGTAATAGGTAGGACAGAATTCTTCAGCAATTCCTCATGAACTATGTGAAGGAAAAATAATTGCAAAATCAGCAACACTACCCCAGCAGAGAGCACTTGTTGCTTTCCAAAATCATGTATGTGCTTGTGTAAGGGTAAAGCTGGAGACAAATTGATTGCCTTCGCTAATAATACAAAATATACAGTCTGGCGATGACCAGGTTTTCTGAAAACTTACAACCAGCGCCACAGACAAAGAAAAACAATTATAAGTGAGTATTTTAGAAGATTTAATATAAACTTGATGAATCTTCAAGTAATGGCCCCTGTCTAGTAAATCTACCATAACAATTTGCTGAAAAAAATACAGCAGTCAGTGTTGGAGGTTGGCCACTGGCTAAATCCTTTTTAACCAAAAGCTCTACCTTAGTTAAGACTTGCCTCATGGTCCAGCTGGTCCTTTGCAGCATCTTCTGTGTTGTGTTCCAGCACCAGCGGATCGTCTTCTACAACGTTACCCATTTTAAGCTTGAATGTAGCCACACCCACACTGCCCCATCCTCTTTCAGTAGGAGGTTTCAATGGTCTTGGTAAAGGTTCGTTAAGGAAAGGATCACACCTTCATGAGACTTCTATCATGTATGCAGGGTTGCTGATGATAGGCCAATTGGAATTCAACTACTTTTGTGAATACATCTCATTGCCAGATAGTAGCCTGCAGTTGAAGCTAGAGGAGTTTCTAAAGTAATATCAAATAGCAACACAATGTCTTCTGAAATTAATTTTTCTTATCAAGGAATTGAATCATTGCTGAAATATTATGTTGCCGTATATATCCCAACCAAAACAACCCCAAAGAGAAGCACTTATGAAGCCAGAAATCACGAGTGGCTCCATTTGAGGGGATCAGAGTTGGATTTCCATAACATTGTGTCTTTTCATGTTGTTTTTGTCGATTAAAACTGCCCCAACAAGTAGCACTTACTGAATACAACTGTCAAGTCAGTGCTCAAGTGAGGGTAATGGTAAAGACGTACAAAAGACTTGCAATGTTCTTTCCAGTCATAAAACACCAGAAATGAATGTACAAAGCAACTGTGGAGAGAACATGGACACTTGAAATCGTCAAAATTACCCCAACAAATAGCACTTACTGTTTTCTAAACTCAAGCTGGTGCTTGTGTTAGGGTAATATTGGTGATTAAAATGTTCTGCTCACATTTGAATGTTATTCAACTACAGTGTATGTCGTCCTGAAATGTGTTCCACATTCCTGCAAGTGCTTCCTGTACTCTTACTCAGTACAGTTTAGACTTTCACAATGAAGAACTTGACCTAACCAAGACAACACTAAAGAGAAGCACTTATGAAGAAGAGAATCATCAGTGGCTCCATTTGAGGTGATCTGAGCTGGATTCACAAGAGGAAATGGCTTTGGATTCATTCAGTTGTTGTTGTCACTTAAAACGTCCCCAACAAGTAGCACTTACTGAATTCAACAAACAAGTTAATGCTCAAGTCAGGGTAATAGGTAGGACCAACTCTCAAACTAGGAATTCTTCAGAAATTAATCATATAACATGTCTGTCTTCATGAACTGTGTGAAGCAAATAGAAGAGCACAATCACCAGCACTACCCCAACAAATAGCACTTACTGCTTTCAGAAGGCAAGTTTTTGCTTGTGTTAGGGTAAAGCTGGTGACCACCTAGCTGTGAAACAAAATGTCTTCTGAAATAAATTTTCCTGAATATCTTTGGATACACAAGCACCTACATAGCAGTTTCTTTTTATTTCTGATTTCATATCAAGGAATTGAATCATTGCTGAAATATTATGTTGCCGTATATATCCCAACCAAAACAACCCCAAAGAGAAGCACTTATGAAGCCAGAAATCATGAGTGGCTCTATTTGAGGGGATCAGAGTTGGATTTCCATAACATTGTGTCTTTTCATGTTGTTTTTGTCGATTAAAACTGCCCCAACAAGTAGCACTTACTGAATTCAACTGTCAAGTCAGTGCTCAAGTGAGGGTAATGGTAAAGACGTACAAAAGACTTGCAATGTTCTTTCCAGTCATAAAACACCAGAAATGAATGTACAAAGCAGCTGTGGAGAGAACATGGACACTTGAAATCGTCAAAATTACCCCAACAAATAGCACTTACTGTTTTCTAAATTCAAGCTGGTGCTTGTGTTAGGGTAATATTGGTGATTAAAATGTTCTGCTCACATTTGAATGTTATTCAACTACAGTGTATGTCTTCCTGAAATATGTTCCACATTCCTGCAAGTGATTCCTGTACTCTTACTCAGTACAGTATAGACTTTACCAATGAAGAACTTGACCTAACCAAGACAACCCCAAAGAGAAGCACTTATGAAGAAGAGAATCATCAGTGGCTCCATTTGAGGTGATCTGAGCTGGATTCACAAGGGGAAATGGCTTTGGATTCATTCAGTTGTTGTTGTCACTTAAAACTTCCCCAACAAGTAGCACTTACTGCATTCAACAAACAAGTTAATGCTCAAGTCAGGGTAATAGGTAGGACAGAATTCTTCAGCAATTCCTCATGAACTATGTGAAGGAAAAATAATTGCAAAATCAGCAACACTACCCCAGCAGAGAGCACTTGTTGCTTTCCAAAATCATGTATGTGCTTGTGTAAGGGTAAAGCTGGAGACAAATTGATTGCCTTCGCTAATAATACAAAATATACAGTCTGGCGATGACCAGGTTTTCTGAAAACTTACAACCAGCGCCACAGACAAAGAAAAACAATTATAAGTGAGTATTTTAGAAGATTTAATATAAACTTGATGAATCTTCAAGTAATGGCCCCTGTCTAGTAAATCTACCATAACAATTTGCTGAAAAAAATACAGCAGTCAGTGTTGGAGATTGGCCACTGGCTAAATCCTTTTTAACCAAAAGCTCTACCTTAGTTAAGACTTGCCTCATGGTCCAGCTGGTCCTTTGCAGCATCTTCTGTGTTGTGTTCCAGCACCAGCGGATCGTCTTCTACAACGTTACCCATTTTAAGCTTGAATGTAGCCACCCACACTGCCCCATCCTCTTTCAGTAGGAGGTTTCAATGGTCTTGGTAAAGGTTCGTTAAGGAAAGGATCACACCTTCATGAGACGTCTATCATGTATGCAGGGTTGCTGATGATAGGCCAATTGGAATTCAACTACTTTTGTGAATACATCTCATTGCCAGATAGTAGCCTGCAGTTGAAGCTAGAGGAGTTTCTAAAGTAATATCAAATAGCAACACAATGTCTTCTGAAAGTGATTTTTCTTATCAAGGAATTGAATCATTGCTGAAATATTATGTTGCCGTATATATCCCAACCAAAACAACCCCAAAGAGAAGCACTTATGAAGCCAGAAATCACGAGTGGCTCCATTTGAGGGGATCAGAGTTGGATTTCCATAACATTGTGTCTTTTCATGTTGTTTTTGTTGATTAAAACTGCCCCAACAAGTAGCACTTACTGAATACAACTGTCAAGTCAGTGCTCAAGTGAGGGTAATGGTAAAGACGTACAAAAGACTTGCAATGTTCTTTCCAGTCATAAAACACCAGAAATGAATGTACAAAGCAACTGTGGAGAGAACATGGACACTTGAAATCATCAAACTTACCCCAACAAATAGCACTTACTGTTTTCTAAACTCAAGCTGGTGCTTGTGTAAGGGTAATATTGGTGATTACAAATTTCTGCTCACATTTGGATGTTATTCAACTACAGTGTATGTCTTCCTGAAATGTGTTCCACATTCCTGCAAGTGCTTCCTGTACTCTTACTCAGTACAGTTTAGACTTTCCCAATGAAGAACTTGACCTAACCAAGACAACCCCAAAGAGAAGCACTTATGAAGAAGAGAATCATCAGTGGCTCCATTTGAGGTGATCTGAGCTGGATTCACAAGAGGAAATGGCTTTGGATTCATTCAGTTGTTGTTGTCACTTAAAACGTCCCCAACAAGTAGCACTTACTGAATTCAACAAACAAGTTAATGCTCAAGTCAGGGTAATAGGTAGGACCAACTCTCAAACTAGGAATTCTTCAGAAATTAATCATATAACATGTCTGTCTTCATGAACTGTGTGAAGCAAATAGAAGAGCACAATCACCAGCACTACCCCAACAAATAGCACTTACTGCTTTCAGAAGGCAAGTTTTTGCTTGTGTTAGGGTAAAGCTGGTGACCACCTAGCTGTGAAACAAAATTTCTTCTGAAATAAATTTTCCTGAATATCTTTGGATACACAAGCACCTACATAGCAGTTTCTTTTTATTTCTGATTTTATATCAAGGAATTGAATCATTGCTGAAATATTATGTTGCTGTATATATCCCAACCAAAACAACCCCAAAGAGAAGCACTTATGAAGCCAGAAATCACGAGTGGCTCTATTTGAGGGGATCAGAGTTGGATTTCCATAACATTGTGTCTTTTCATGTTGTTTTTGTCGATTAAAACTGCCCCAACAAGTAGCACTTACTGAATTCAACTGTCAAGTCAGTGCTCAAGTGAGGGTAATGGTAAAGACGTACAAAAGACTTGCAATGTTCTTTCCAGTCATAAAACACCAGAAATGAATGTACAAAGCAGCTGTGGAGAGAACATGGACACTTGAAATCATCAAAATTACCCCAACAAATAGCACTTACTGTTTTCTAAACTCAAGCTGGTGCTTGTGTTAGGGTAATATTGGTGATTAAAATGTTCTGCTTACATTTGATTGTTATTCAACTACAGTGTATGTCTTCCTGAAATGTGTTCCACATTCCTGCAAGTGATTCCTGTACTCTTACTCAGTACAGTATAGACTTTACCAATGAAGAACTTGACCTAACCAAGACAACCCCAAAGAGAAGCACTTATGAAGAAGAGAATCATCAGTGGCTCCATTTGAGGTGATCTGAGCTGGATTCACAAGGGGAAATGGCTTTGGATTCATTCAGTTCTTGTTGTTGTCACTTAAAACTTCCCCAACAAGTAGCACTTACTGCATTCAACAAACAAGTTAATGCTCAAGTCAGGGTAATAGGTAGGACAGAATTCTTCAGCAATTCCTCATGAACTATGTGAAGGAAAAATAATTGCAAAATCAGCAACACTACCCCAGCAGAGAGCACTTGTTGCTTTCCAAAATCATGTATGTGCTTGTGTAAGGGTAAAGCTGGGGACAAATTGATTGCCTTCGCTAATAATACAAAATATACAGTCTGGCGATGACCAGGTTTTCTGAAAACTTACAACCAGCGCCACAGACAAAGAAAAACAATTATAAGTGAGTATTTTAGAAGATTTAATATAAACTTGATGAATCTTCAAGTAATGGCCCCTGTCTAGTAAATCTACCATAACAATTTGCTGAAAAAAATACAGCAGTCAGTGTTGGAGATTGGCCACTGGCTAAATCCTTTTTAACCAAAAGCTCTACCTTAGTTAAGACTTGCCTCATGGTCCAGCTGGTCCTTTGCAGCATCTTCTGTGTTGTGTTCCAGCACCAGCGGATCGTCTTCTACAACGTTACCCATTTTAAGCTTGAATGTAGCCACACCCACACTGCCCCATCCTCTTTCAGTAGGAGGTTTCAATGGTCTTGGTAAAGGTTCGTTAAGGAAAGGATCACACCTTTATGAGACGTCTATCATGTATGCAGGGTTGCTGATGATAGGCCAATTGGAATTCAACTACTTTTGTGAATACATCTCATTGCCAGATAGTAGCCTGCAGTTGAAGCTAGAGGAGTTTCTAAAGTAATATCAAATAGCAACACAATGTCTTCTGAAATTAATTTTTCTTATCAAGGAATTGAATCATTGCTGAAATATTATGTTGCCGTATATATCCCAACCAAAACAACCCCAAAGAGAAGCACTTATGAAGCCAGAAATCACGAGTGGCTCCATTTGAGGGGATCAGAGTTGGATTTCCATAACATTGTGTCTTTTCATGTTGTTTTTGTCGATTAAAACTGCCCCAACAAGTAGCACTTACTGAATACAACTGTCAAGTCAGTGCTCAAGTGAGGGTAATGGTAAAGACGTACAAAAGACTTGCAATGTTCTTTCCAGTCATAAAACACCAGAAATGAATGTACAAAGCAACTGTGGAGAGAACATGGACACTTGAAATCATCAAACTTACCCCAACAAATAGCACTTACTGTTTTCTAAACTCAAGCTGGTGCTTGTGTAAGGGTAATATTGGTGATTACAATTTTCTGCTCACATTTGGATGTTATTCAACTACAGTGTATGTCTTCCTGAAATGTGTTCCACATTCCTGCAAGTGCTTCCTGTACTCTTACTCAGTACAGTTTAGACTTTCCCAATGAAGAACTTGACCTAACCAAGACAACCCTAAAGAGAAGCACTTATGAAGAAGAGAATCATCAGTGGCTCCATTTGAGGTGATCTGAGCTGGATTCACAAGAGGAAATGGCTTTGGATTCATTCAGTTGTTGTTGTCACTTAAAACGTCCCCAACAAGTAGCACTTACTGAATTCAACAAACAAGTTAATGCTCAAGTCAGGGTAATAGGTAGGACCAACTCTCAAACTAGGAATTCTTCAGAAATTAATCATATAACATGTCTGTCTTCATGAACTGTGTGAAGCAAATAGAAGAGCACAATCACCAGCACTACCCCAACAAATAGCACTTACTGCTTTCAGAAGGCAAGTTTTTGCTTGTGTTAGGGTAAAGCTGGTGACCACCTAGCTGTGAAACAAAATGTCTTCTGAAATAAATTTTCCTGAATATCTTTGGATACACAAGCACCTACATAGCAGTTTCTTTTTATTTCTGATTTCATATCAAGGAATTGAATCATTGCTGAAATATTATGTTGCCGTATATATCCCAACCAAAACAACCCCAAAGAGAAGCACTTATGAAGCCAGAAATCATGAGTGGCTCTATTTGAGGGGATCAGAGTTGGATTTCCATAACATTGTGTCTTTTCATGTTGTTTTTGTCGATTAAAACTGCCCCAACAAGTAGCACTTACTGAATTCAACTGTCAAGTCAGTGCTCAAGTGAGGGTAATGGTAAAGACGTACAAAAGACTTGCAATGTTCTTTCCAGTCATAAAACACAAGAAATGAATGTACAAAGCAGCTGTGGAGAGAACATGGACACTTGAAATCGTCAAAATTACCCCAACAAATAGCACTTACTGTTTTCTAAACTCAAGCTGGTGCTTGTGTTAGGGTAATATTGGTGATTAAAATGTTCTGCTCACATTTGAATGTTATTCAACTACAGTGTATGTCTTCCTGAAATGTGTTCCACATTCCTGCAAGTGATTCCTGTACTCTTACTCAGTACAGTATAGACTTTACCAATGAAGAACTTGACCTAACCAAGACAACCCCAAAGAGAAGCACTTATGAAGAAGAGAATCATCAGTGGCTCCATTTGAGGTGATCTGAGCTGGATTCACAAGGGGAAATGGCTTTGGATTCATTCAGTTCTTGTTGTCACTTAAAACTTCCCCAACAAGTAGCACTTACTGCATTCAACAAACAAGTTAATGCTCAAGTCAGGGTAATAGGTAGGACAGAATTCTTCAGCAATTCCTCATGAACTATGTGAAGGAAAAATAATTGCAAAATCAGCAACACTACCCCAGCAGAGAGCACTTGTTGCTTTCCAAAATCATGTATGTGCTTGTGTAAGGGTAAAGCTGGAGACAAATTGATTGCCTTCGCTAATAATACAAAATATACAGTCTGGCGATGACCAGGTTTTCTGAAAACTTACAACCAGCGCCACAGACAAAGAAAAACAATTATAAGTGAGTATTTTAGAAGATTTAATATAAACTTGATGAATCTTCAAGTAATGGCCCCTGTCTAGTAAATCTACCATAACAATTTGCTGAAAAAAATACAGCAGTCAGTGTTGGAGGTTGGCCACTGGCTAAATCCTTTTTAACCAAAAGCTCTACCTTAGTTAAGACTTGCCTCATGGTCCAGCTGGTCCTTTGCAGCATCTTCTGTGTTGTGTTCCAGCACCAGCGGATCGTCTTCTACAACGTTACCCATTTTAAGCTTGAATGTAGCCACACCCACACTGCCCCATCCTCTTTCAGTAGGAGGTTTCAATGGTCTTGGTAAAGGTTCGTTAAGGAAAGGATCACACCTTCATGAGACTTCTATCATGTATGCAGGGTTGCTGATGATAGGCCAATTGGAATTCAACTACTTTTGTGAATACATCTCATTGCCAGATAGTAGCCTGCAGTTGAAGCTAGAGGAGTTTCTAAAGTAATATCAAATAGCAACACAATGTCTTCTGAAATTAATTTTTCTTATCAAGGAATTGAATCATTGCTGAAATATTATGTTGCCGTATATATCCCAACCAAAACAACCCCAAAGAGAAGCACTTATGAAGCCAGAAATCACGAGTGGCTCCATTTGAGGGGATCAGAGTTGGATTTCCATAACATTGTGTCTTTTCATGTTGTTTTTGTCGATTAAAACTGCCCCAACAAGTAGCACTTACTGAATACAACTGTCAAGTCAGTGCTCAAGTGAGGGTAATGGTAAAGACGTACAAAAGACTTGCAATGTTCTTTCCAGTCATAAAACACCAGAAATGAATGTACAAAGCAACTGTGGAGAGAACATGGACACTTGAAATCGTCAAAATTACCCCAACAAATAGCACTTACTGTTTTCTAAACTCAAGCTGGTGCTTGTGTTAGGGTAATATTGGTGATTAAAATGTTCTGCTCACATTTGAATGTTATTCAACTACAGTGTATGTCGTCCTGAAATGTGTTCCACATTCCTGCAAGTGCTTCCTGTACTCTTACTCAGTACAGTTTAGACTTTCACAATGAAGAACTTGACCTAACCAAGACAACACTAAAGAGAAGCACTTATGAAGAAGAGAATCATCAGTGGCTCCATTTGAGGTGATCTGAGCTGGATTCACAAGAGGAAATGGCTTTGGATTCATTCAGTTGTTGTTGTCACTTAAAACGTCCCCAACAAGTAGCACTTACTGAATTCAACAAACAAGTTAATGCTCAAGTCAGGGTAATAGGTAGGACCAACTCTCAAACTAGGAATTCTTCAGAAATTAATCATATAACATGTCTGTCTTCATGAACTGTGTGAAGCAAATAGAAGAGCACAATCACCAGCACTACCCCAACAAATAGCACTTACTGCTTTCAGAAGGCAAGTTTTTGCTTGTGTTAGGGTAAAGCTGGTGACCACCTAGCTGTGAAACAAAATGTCTTCTGAAATAAATTTTCCTGAATATCTTTGGATACACAAGCACCTACATAGCAGTTTCTTTTTATTTCTGATTTCATATCAAGGAATTGAATCATTGCTGAAATATTATGTTGCCGTATATATCCCAACCAAAACAACCCCAAAGAGAAGCACTTATGAAGCCAGAAATCATGAGTGGCTCTATTTGAGGGGATCAGAGTTGGATTTCCATAACATTGTGTCTTTTCATGTTGTTTTTGTCGATTAAAACTGCCCCAACAAGTAGCACTTACTGAATTCAACTGTCAAGTCAGTGCTCAAGTGAGGGTAATGGTAAAGACGTACAAAAGACTTGCAATGTTCTTTCCAGTCATAAAACACCAGAAATGAATGTACAAAGCAGCTGTGGAGAGAACATGGACACTTGAAATCGTCAAAATTACCCCAACAAATAGCACTTACTGTTTTCTAAATTCAAGCTGGTGCTTGTGTTAGGGTAATATTGGTGATTAAAATGTTCTGCTCACATTTGAATGTTATTCAACTACAGTGTATGTCTTCCTGAAATGTGTTCCACATTCCTGCAAGTGATTCCTGTACTCTTACTCAGTACAGTATAGACTTTACCAATGAAGAACTTGACCTAACCAAGACAACCCCAAAGAGAAGCACTTATGAAGAAGAGAATCATCAGTGGCTCCATTTGAGGTGATCTGAGCTGGATTCACAAGGGGAAATGGCTTTGGATTCATTCAGTTGTTGTTGTCACTTAAAACTTCCCCAACAAGTAGCACTTACTGCATTCAACAAACAAGTTAATGCTCAAGTCAGGGTAATAGGTAGGACAGAATTCTTCAGCAATTCCTCATGAACTATGTGAAGGAAAAATAATTGCAAAATCAGCAACACTACCCCAGCAGAGAGCACTTGTTGCTTTCCAAAATCATGTATGTGCTTGTGTAAGGGTAAAGCTGGAGACAAATTGATTGCCTTCGCTAATAATACAAAATATACAGTCTGGCGATGACCAGGTTTTCTGAAAACTTACAACCAGCGCCACAGACAAAAAAAAACAATTATAAGTGAGTATTTTAGAAGATTTAATATAAACTTGATGAATCTTCAAGTAATGGCCCCTGTCTAGTAAATCTACCATAACAATTTGCTGAAAAAAATACAGCAGTCAGTGTTGGAGATTGGCCACTGGCTAAATCCTTTTTAACCAAAAGCTCTACCTTAGTTAAGACTTGCCTCATGGTCCAGCTGGTCCTTTGCAGCATCTTCTGTGTTGTGTTCCAGCACCAGCGGATCGTCTTCTACAACGTTACCCATTTTAAGCTTGAATGTAGCCACCCACACTGCCCCATCCTCTTTCAGTAGGAGGTTTCAATGGTCTTGGTAAAGGTTCGTTAAGGAAAGGATCACACCTTCATGAGACGTCTATCATGTATGCAGGGTTGCTGATGATAGGCCAATTGGAATTCAACTACTTTTGTGAATACATCTCATTGCCAGATAGTAGCCTGCAGTTGAAGCTAGAGGAGTTTCTAAAGTAATATCAAATAGCAACACAATGTCTTCTGAAAGTGATTTTTCTTATCAAGGAATTGAATCATTGCTGAAATATTATGTTGCCGTATATATCCCAACCAAAACAACCCCAAAGAGAAGCACTTATGAAGCCAGAAATCACGAGTGGCTCCATTTGAGGGGATCAGAGTTGGATTTCCATAACATTGTGTCTTTTCATGTTGTTTTTGTTGATTAAAACTGCCCCAACAAGTAGCACTTACTGAATACAACTGTCAAGTCAGTGCTCAAGTGAGGGTAATGGTAAAGACGTACAAAAGACTTGCAATGTTCTTTCCAGTCATAAAACACCAGAAATGAATGTACAAAGCAACTGTGGAGAGAACATGGACACTTGAAATCATCAAAATTACCCCAACAAATAGCAATTACTGTTTTCTAACTCAAGCTGGTGCTTGTGTAAGGGTAATATTGGTGATTACAATTTTCTGCTCACATTTGAATGTTATTCAACCACAGTGTATGTCTTCCTCAAATGTGTTCCACATTCCTGCAAGTGCTTCCTGTACTCTTACTCAGTAAAGTTTAGACTTTCCCAATGAAGAACTTGACCTAACCAAGCCAACCCCAAAGAGAAGCACTTATGAAGAAGAGAATCATCAGTGGCTCCATTTGAGGTGATCTGAGTTGGATTCACAAGAGGAAATGGCTTTGGATTCATTCAGTTGTTGTTGTCTCTTAAAACGTCCCCAACAAGTAGCACTTACTGTATTCAACAAACAAGTTAATGCTCAAGTCAGGGTAATAGGTAGGACCAACTCTCAAACTAGGAATTCTTCAGAAATGAATCAGATAACATGTCCATCTTCATGAACTGTGTGAAGGAAATAGAAGAGCACAATCACCAGCACTACCCCAACAAATAGCACTTACTGCTTTCAGAAGGCAAGTTTTTGCTTGTGTTAGGGTAAAGCTGGTCACCACCTAGCTGTGAAACAAAATGTCTTCTGAAATAAATTTTCCTGAATATCTTTGGATACACAAGCACCTACATAGCAGTTTCTTTTTATTTCTGATTTCATATCAAGGAATTGAATCATTGCTGAAATATTATGTTGCCGTATATATCCCAACCAAAACAACCCCAAAGAGAAGCACTTATGAAGCCAGAAATCATGAGTGGCTCTATTTGAGGGGATCAGAGTTGGATTTCCATAACATTGTGTCTTTTCATGTTGTTTTTGTCGATTAAAACTGCCCCAACAAGTAGCACTTACTGCATTCAACAAACAAGTTAATGCTCAAGTTGGGGTAATAGGTAGGACAGAATTCTTCAGCAATTCTTCATGAACTATGTGAAGGAAAAATAATTGCAAAATCAGCAACACTACCCCAGCAGATAGCACTTGTTGCTTTCCAAAATCATGTATGTGCTTGTGTAAGGGTAAAGCTGGAGACAAATTGATTGCCTTCGCTAATAATACAAAATATACACTCTGGCGATGACCAGGTTTTCTGAAAACTTACAACCAGCGCCACAGACAAAGAAAAACAATTATAAGTGAGTATTTTAGAAGATTTAATATAAACTTGATGAATCTTCAAGTAATGGCCTCTGTCTAGTAAATCTACCATAACAATTTGCTGAAAAAAATACAGCAGTCAGTGTTGGAGATTGGCCACTGGCTAAATCCTTTTTAACCAAAAGCTCTACCTTAGTTAAGACTTGCCTCATGGTCCAGCTGGTCCTTTGCAGCATCTTCTGTGTTGTGTTCCAGCACCAGTGGATCGTCTTCTACAACGTTACCCATTTTAGGCTTGAATGTAGCCACACCCACACTGCCCCATCCTCTTTCAGTAGGAGGTTTCAATGGTCTTGGTAAAGGTTCGTTAAGGAAAGGATCACACCTTCATGAGATGTCTATCATGTATGCAGGGTTGCTGATGATAGACCAATTGGAATTCAACTATTTTTGTGAATACATCTCATTGCCAGATAGTAGCCTGCAGTTGAAGCTAGAGGAGTTTCTAAAGTAATATCAAATAGCAACACAATGTCTTCTGAAATTAATTTTTCTTATCAAGGAATTGAATCATTGCTGAAATATTATGTTGCCGTATATATCCCAACGAAAAACAACCCCAAAGAGAAGCACTTATGAAGCCAGAAATCACGAGTGGCTCCATTTGAGGGGATCAGAGTTGGATTTCCATAACATTGTGTCTTTTCATGTTGTTTTTGTCGATTAAAACTGCCCCAACAAGTAGCACTTACTGAATACAACTGTCAAGTCAGTGCTCAAGTGAGGGTAATGGTAAAGACGTACAAAAGACTTGCAATGTTCTTTCCAGTCATAAAAAAACACCAGAAATGAATGTACAAAGCAACTGTGGAGAGAACATGGACACTTGAAATCATCAAACTTACCCCAACAAATAGCACTTACTGTTTTCTAAACTCAAGCTGGTGCTTGTGTAAGGGTAATATTGGTGATTACAATTTTCTGCTCACATTTGGATGTTATTCAACTACAGTGTATGTCTTCCTGAAATGTGTTCCACATTCCTGCAAGTGCTTCCTGTACTCTTACTCAGTACAGTTTAGACTTTCCCAATGAAGAACTTGACCTAACCAAGACAACCCTAAAGAGAAGCACTTATGAAGAAGAGAATCATCAGTGGCTCCATTTGAGGTGATCTGAGCTGGATTCACAAGAGGAAATGGCTTTGGATTCATTCAGTTGTTGTTGTCACTTAAAACGTCCCCAACAAGTAGCACTTACTGAATTCAACAAACAAGTTAATGCTCAAGTCAGGGTAATAGGTAGGACCAACTCTCAAACTAGGAATTCTTCAGAAATTAATCATATAACATGTCTGTCTTCATGAACTGTGTGAAGCAAATAGAAGAGCACAATCACCAGCACTACCCCAACAAATAGCACTTACTGCTTTCAGAAGGCAAGTTTTTGCTTGTGTTAGGGTAAAGCTGGTGACCACCTAGCTGTGAAACAAAATGTCTTCTGAAATAAATTTTCCTGAATATCTTTGGATACACAAGCACCTACATAGCAGTTTCTTTTTATTTCTGATTTCATATCAAGGAATTGAGTCATTGCTGAAATATTATGTTGCCGTATATATCCCAAACAAAACAACCCCAAAGAGAAGCACTTATGAAGCCAGAAATCATGAGTGGCTCTATTTGAGGGGATCAGAGTTGGATTTCCATAACATTGTGTCTTTTCATGTTGTTTTTGTCGATTAAAACTGCCCCAACAAGTAGCACTTACTGAATTCAACTGTCAAGTCAGTGCTCAAGTGAGGGTAATGGTAAAGACGTACAAAAGACTTGCAATGTTCTTTCCAGTCATAAAACACCAGAAATGAATGTACAAAGCAGCTGTGGAGAGAACATGGACACTTGAAATCGTCAAAATTACCCCAACAAATAGCACTTACTGTTTTCTAAACTCAAGCTGGTGCTTGTGTTAGGGTAATATTGGTGATTAAAATGTTCTGCTCACATTTGAATGTTATTCAACTACAGTGTATGTCTTCCTGAAATGTGTTCCACATTCCTGCAAGTGATTCCTGTACTCTTACTCAGTACAGTATAGACTTTACCAATGAAGAACTTGACCTAACCAAGACAACCCCAAAGAGAAGCACTTATGAAGAAGAGAATCATCAGTGGCTCCATTTGAGGTGATCTGAGCTGGATTCACAAGGGGAAATGGCTTTGGATTCATTCAGTTGTTGTTGTCAATTAAAACTTCCCCAACAAGTAGCACTTACTGCATTCAACAAACAAGTTAATGCTCAAGTCAGGGTAATAGGTAGGACAGAATTCTTCAGCAATTCCTCATGATCTATGTGAAGGAAAAATAATTGCAAAATCAGCAACACTACCCAAGCAGAGAGCACTTGTTGCTTTCCAAAATCATGTATGTGCTTGTGTAAGGGTAAAGCTGGAGACAAATTGATTGCCTTCGCTAATAATACAAAATATACAGTCTGGCGATGACCAGGTTTTCTGAAAACTTACAACCAGCGCCACAGACAAAGAAAAACAATTATAAGTGAGTATTTTAGAAGATTTAATATAAACTTGATGAATCTTCAAGTAATGGCCCCTGTCTAGTAAATCTACCATAACAATTTGCTGAAAAAAATACAGCAGTCAGTGTTGGAGATTGGCCACTGGCTAAATCCTTTTTAACCAAAAGCTCTACCTTAGTTAAGACTTGCCTCATGGTCCAGCTGGTCCTTTTCAGCATCTTCTGTGTTGTGTTCCAGCACCAGCGGATCGTCTTCTACAACGTTACCCATTTTAAGCTTGAATGTAGCCACACCCACACTGCCCCATCCTCTTTCAGTAGGAGGTTTCAATGGTCTTGGTAAAGGTTCGTTAAGGAAAGGATCACACCTTCATGAGACGTCTATCATGTATGCAGGGTTGCTGATGATAGGCCAATTGGAATTCAACTACTTTTGTGAATACATCTCATTGCCAGATAGTAGCCTGCAGTTGAAGCTAGAGGAGTTTCTAAAGTAATATCAAATAGCAACACAATGTCTTCTGAAAGTGATTTTTCTTATCAAGGAATTGAATCATTGCTGAAATATTATGTTGCCGTATATATCCCAACCAAAACAACCCCAAAGAGAAGCACTTATGAAGCCAGAAATCACGAGTGGCTCCATTTGAGGGGATCAGAGTTGGATTTCCATAACATTGTGTCTTTCATGTTGTTTTTGTTGATTAAAACTGCCCCAACAAGTAGCACTTACTGAATACAACTGTCAAGTCAGTGCTCAAGTGAGGGTAATGGTAAAGACGTACAAAAGACTTGCAATGTTCTTTCCAGTCATAAAACACCAGAAATGAATGTACAAAGCAACTGTGGAGAGAACATGGACACTTGAAATCATCAAAATTACCCCAACAAATAGCAATTACTGTTTTCTAACTCAAGCTGGTGCTTGTGTAAGGGTAATATTGGTGATTACAATTTTCTGCTCACATTTGAATGTTATTCAACCACAGTGTATGTCTTCCTAAAATGTGTTCCACATTCCTGCAAGTGCTTCCTGTACTCTTACTCAGTAAAGTTTAGACTTTCCCAATGAAGAACTTGACCTAACCAAGCCAACCCCAAAGAGAAGCACTTATGAAGAAGAGAATCATCAGTGGCTCCATTTGAGGTGATCTGAGTTGGATTCACAAGAGGAAATGGCTTTGGATTCATTCAGTTGTTGTTGTCTCTTAAAACGTCCCCAACAAGTAGCACTTACTGTATTCAACAAACAAGTTAATGCTCAAGTCAGGGTAATAGGTAGGACCAACTCTCAAACTAGGAATTCTTCAGAAATGAATCAGATAACATTTCCATCTTCATGAACTGTGTGAAGGAAATAGAAGAGCACAATCACCAGCACTACCCCAACAAATAGCACTTACTGCTTTCAGAAGGCAAGTTTTTGCTTGTGTTAGGGTAAAGCTGGTCACCACCTAGCTGTGAAACAAAATGTCTTCTGAAATAAATTTTCCTGAATATCTTTGGATACACAAGCACCTACATAGCAGTTTCTTTTTATTTCTGATTTCATATCAAGGAATTGAATCATTGCTGAAATATTATGTTGCCGTATATATCCCAACCAAAACAACCCCAAAGAGAAGCACTTATGAAGCCAGAAATCATGAGTGGCTCTATTTGAGGGGATCAGAGTTGGATTTCCATAACATTGTGTCTTTTCATGTTGTTTTTGTCGATTAAAACTGCCCCAACAAGTAGCACTTACTGCATTCAACAAACAAGTTAATGCTCAAGTTGGGGTAATAGGTAGGACAGAATTCTTCAGCAATTCTTCATGAACTATGTGAAGGAAAAATAATTGCAAAATCAGCAACACTACCCCAGCAGATAGCACTTGTTGCTTTCCAAACTCATGTATGTGCTTGTGTAAGGGTAAAGCTGGAGACAAATTGATTGCCTTCGCTAATAATACAAAATATACACTCTGGCGATGACCAGGTTTTCTGAAAACTTACAACCAGCGCCACAGACAAAGAAAAACAATTATAAGTGAGTATTTTAGAAGATTTAATATAAACTTGGTGAATCTTCAAGTAATGGCCTCTCTCTAGTAAATCTACCATAACAATTTGCTGAAAAAAATACAGCAGTCAGTGTTGGAGATTGGCCACTGGCTAAATCCTTTTTAACCAAAAGCTCTACCTTAGTTAAGACTTGCCTCATGGTCCAGCTGGTCCTTTGCAGCATCTTCTGTGTTGTGTTCCAGCACCAGTGGATCGTCTTCTACAACGTTACCCATTTTAAGCTTGAATGTAGCCACACCCACACTGCCCCATCCTCTTTCAGTAGGAGGTTTCAATGGTCTTGGTAAAGGTTCGTTAAGGAAAGGATCACACCTTCATGAGACGTCTATCATGTATGCAGGGTTGCTGATGATAGACCAATTGGAATTCAACTACTTTTGTGAATACATCTCATTGCCAGATAGTAGCCTGCAGTTGAAGCTAGAGGAGTTTCTAAAGTAATATCAAATAGCAACACAATGTCTTCTGAAATTAATTTTTCTTATCAAGGAATTGAATCATTGCTGAAATATTATGTTGCCGTATATATCCCAACCAAAACAACCCCAAAGAGAAGCACTTATTAAGCCAGAAATCACGAGTGGCTCTATTTGAGGGGATCAGAGTTGGATTTCCATAACATTGTGTCTTTTCATGTTGTTTTTGTTGATTAAAACTGCCCCAACAAGTAGCACTTACTGAATACAACTGTCAAGTCAGTGCTCAAGTGAGGGTAATGGTAAAGACGTACAAAAGACTTGCAATGTTCTTTCCAGTCATAAAACACCAGAAATGAATGTACAAAGCAACTGTGGAGAGAACATGGACACTTGAAATCATCAAACTTACCCCAACAAATAGCACTTACTGTTTTCTAAACTCAAGCTGGTGCTTGTGTAAGGGTAATATTGGTGATTACAAATTTCTGCTCACATTTGGATGTTATTCAACTACAGTGTATGTCTTCCTGAAATGTGTTCCACATTCCTGCAAGTGCTTCCTGTACTCTTACTCAGTACAGTTTAGACTTTCCCAATGAAGAACTTGACCTAACCAAGACAACCCCAAAGAGAAGCACTTATGAAGAAGAGAATCATCAGTGGCTCCATTTGAGGTGATCTGAGCTGGATTCACAAGAGGAAATGGCTTTGGATTCATTCAGTTGTTGTTGTCACTTAAAACGTCCCCAACAAGTAGCACTTACTGAATTCAACAAACAAGTTAATGCTCAAGTCAGGGTAATAGGTAGGACCAACTCTCAAACTAGGAATTCTTCAGAAATTAATCATATAACATGTCTGTCTTCATGAACTGTGTGAAGCAAATAGAAGAGCACAATCACCAGCACTACCCCAACAAATAGCACTTACTGCTTTCAGAAGGCAAGTTTTTGCTTGTGTTAGGGTAAAGCTGGTGACCACCTAGCTGTGAAACAAAATGTCTTCTGAAATAAATTTTCCTGAATATCTTTGGATACACAAGCACCTACATAGCAGTTTCTTTTTATTTCTGATTTCATATCAAGGAATTGAATCATTGCTGAAATATTATGTTGCTGTATATATCCCAACCAAAACAACCCCAAAGAGAAGCACTTATGAAGCCAGAAATCACGAGTGGCTCTATTTGAGGGGATCAGAGTTGGATTTCCATAACATTGTGTCTTTTCATGTTGTTTTTGTCGATTAAAACTGCCCCAACAAGTAGCACTTACTGAATTCAACTGTCAAGTCAGTGCTCAAGTGAGGGTAATGGTAAAGACGTACAAAAGACTTGCAATGTTCTTTCCAGTCATAAAACACCAGAAATGAATGTACAAAGCAGCTGTGGAGAGAACATGGACACTTGAAATCATCAAAATTACCCCAACAAATAGCACTTACTGTTTTCTAAACTCAAGCTGGTGCTTGTGTTAGGGTAATATTGGTGATTAAAATGTTCTGCTTACATTTGATTGTTATTCAACTACAGTGTATGTCTTCCTGAAATGTGTTCCACATTCCTGCAAGTGATTCCTGTACTCTTACTCAGTACAGTATAGACTTTACCAATGAAGAACTTGACCTAACCAAGACAACCCCAAAGAGAAGCACTTATGAAGAAGAGAATCATCAGTGGCTCCCTTTGAGGTGATCTGAGCTGGATTCACAAGGGGAAATGGCTTTGGATTCATTCAGTTCTTGTTGTTGTCACTTAAAACTTCCCCAACAAGTAGCACTTACTGCATTCAACAAACAAGTTAATGCTCAAGTCAGGGTAATAGGTAGGACAGAATTCTTCAGCAATTCCTCATGAACTATGTGAAGGAAAAATAATTGCAAAATCAGCAACACTACCCCAGCAGAGAGCACTTGTTGCTTTCCAAAATCATGTATGTGCTTGTGTAAGGGTAAAGCTGGGGACAAATTGATTGCCTTCGCTAATAATACAAAATATACAGTCTGGCGATGACCAGGTTTTCTGAAAACTTACAACCAGCGCCACAGACAAAGAAAAACAATTATAAGTGAGTATTTTAGAAGATTTAATATAAACTTGATGAATCTTCAAGTAATGGCCCCTGTCTAGTAAATCTACCATAACAATTTGCTGAAAAAAATACAGCAGTCAGTGTTGGAGATTGGCCACTGGCTAAATCCTTTTTAACCAAAAGCTCTACCTTAGTTAAGACTTGCCTCATGGTCCAGCTGGTCCTTTGCAGCATCTTCTGTGTTGTGTTCCAGCACCAGCGGATCGTCTTCTACAATGTTACCCATTTTAAGCTTGAATGTAGCCACACCCACACTGCCCCATCCTCTTTCAGTAGGAGGTTTCAATGGTCTTGGTAAAGGTTCGTTAAGGAAAGGATCACACCTTTATGAGACGTCTATCATGTATGCAGGGTTGCTGATGATAGGCCAATTGGAATTCAACTACTTTTGTGAATACATCTCATTGCCAGATAGTAGCCTGCAGTTGAAGCTAGAGGAGTTTCTAAAGTAATATCAAATAGCAACACAATGTCTTCTGAAATTAATTTTTCTTATCAAGGAATTGAATCATTGCTGAAATATTATGTTGCCGTATATATCCCAACCAAAACAACCCCAAAGAGAAGCACTTATGAAGCCAGAAATCACGAGTGGCTCCATTTGAGGGGATCAGAGTTGGATTTCCATAACATTGTGTCTTTTCATGTTGTTTTTGTCGATTAAAACTGCCCCAACAAGTAGCACTTACTGAATACAACTGTCAAGTCAGTGCTCAAGTGAGGGTAATGGTAAAGACGTACAAAAGACTTGCAATGTTCTTTCCAGTCATAAAACACCAGAAATGAATGTACAAAGCAACTGTGGAGAGAACATGGACACTTGAAATCATCAAACTTACCCCAACAAATAGCACTTACTGTTTTCTAAACTCAAGCTGGTGCTTGTGTAAGGGTAATATTGGTGATTACAATTTTCTGCTCACATTTGGATGTTATTCAACTACAGTGTATGTCTTCCTGAAATGTGTTCCACATTCCTGCAAGTGCTTCCTGTACTCTTACTCAGTACAGTTTAGACTTTCCCAATGAAGAACTTGACCTAACCAAGACAACCCTAAAGAGAAGCACTTATGAAGAAGAGAATCATCAGTGGCTCCATTTGAGGTGATCTGAGCTGGATTCACAAGAGGAAATGGCTTTGGATTCATTCAGTTGTTGTTGTCACTTAAAACGTCCCCAACAAGTAGCACTTACTGAATTCAACAAACAAGTTAATGCTCAAGTCAGGGTAATAGGTAGGACCAACTCTCAAACTAGGAATTCTTCAGAAATTAATCATATAACATGTCTGTCTTCATGAACTGTGTGAAGCAAATAGAAGAGCACAATCACCAGCACTACCCCAACAAATAGCACTTACTGCTTTCAGAAGGCAAGTTTTTGCTTGTGTTAGGGTAAAGCTGGTGACCACCTAGCTGTGAAACAAAATGTCTTCTGAAATAAATTTTCCTGAATATCTTTGGATACACAAGCACCTACATAGCAGTTTCTTTTTATTTCTGATTTCATATCAAGGAATTGAATCATTGCTGAAATATTATGTTGCCGTATATATCCCAACCAAAACAACCCCAAAGAGAAGCACTTATGAAGCCAGAAATCATGAGTGGCTCTATTTGAGGGGATCAGAGTTGGATTTCCATAACATTGTGTCTTTTCATGTTGTTTTTGTCGATTAAAACTGCCCCAACAAGTAGCACTTACTGAATTCAACTGTCAAGTCAGTGCTCAAGTGAGGGTAATGGTAAAGACGTACAAAAGACTTGCAATGTTCTTTCCAGTCATAAAACACCAGAAATGAATGTACAAAGCAGCTGTGGAGAGAACATGGACACTTGAAATCGTCAAAATTACCCCAACAAATAGCACTTACTGTTTTCTAAACTCAAGCTGGTGCTTGTGTTGGGGTAATATTGGTGATTAAAATGTTCTGCTCACATTTGAATGTTATTCAACTACAGTGTATGTCTTCCTGAAATGTGTTCCACATTCCTGCAAGTGATTCCTGTACTCTTACTCAGTACAGTATAGACTTTACCAATGAAGAACTTGACCTAACCAAGACAACCCCAAAGAGAAGCACTTATGAAGAAGAGAATCATCAGTGGCTCCATTTGAGGTGATCTGAGCTGGATTCACAAGGGGAAATGGCTTTGGATTCATTCAGTTGTTGTTGTCACTTAAAACTTCCCCAACAAGTAGCACTTACTGCATTCAACAAACAAGTTAATGCTCAAGTCAGGGTAATAGGTAGGACAGAATTCTTCAGCAATTCCTCATGAACTATGTGAAGGAAAAATAATTGCAAAATCAGCAACACTACCCCAGCAGAGAGCACTTGTTGCTTTCCAAAATCATGTATGTGCTTGTGTAAGGGTAAAGCTGGAGACAAATTGATTGCCTTCGCTAATAATACAAAATATACAGTCTGGCGATGACCAGGTTTTCTGAAAACTTACAACCAGCGCCACAGACAAAGAAAAACAATTATAAGTGAGTATTTTAGAAGATTTAATATAAACTTGATGAATCTTCAAGTAATGGCCCCTGTCTAGTAAATCTACCATAACAATTTGCTGAAAAAAATACAGCAGTCAGTGTTGGAGATTGGCCACTGGCTAAATCCTTTTTAACCAAAAGCTCTACCTTAGTTAAGACTTGCCTCATGGTCCAGCTGGTCCTTTGCAGCATCTTCTGTGTTGTGTTCCAGCACCAGCGGATCGTCTTCTACAACGTTACCCATTTTAAGCTTGAATGTAGCCACACCCACACTGCCCCATCCTCTTTCAGTAGGAGGTTTCAATGGTCTTGGTAAAGGTTCGTTAAGGAAAGGATCACACCTTCATGAGACGTCTATCATGTATGCAGGGTTGCTGATGATAGGCCAATTGGAATTCAACTACTTTTGTGAATACATCTCATTGCCAGATAGTAGCCTGCAGTTGAAGCTAGAGGAGTTTCTAAAGTAATATCAAATAGCAACACAATGTCTTCTGAAAGTGATTTTTCTTATCAAGGAATTGAATCATTGCTGAAATATTATGTTGCCGTATATATCCCAACCAAAACAACCCCAAAGAGAAGCACTTATGAAGCCAGAAATCACGAGTGGCTCCATTTGAGGGGATCAGAGTTGGATTTCCATAACATTGTGTCTTTTCATGTTGTTTTTGTTGATTAAAACTGCCCCAACAAGTAGCACTTACTGAATACAACTGTCAAGTCAGTGCTCAAGTGAGGGTAATGGTAAAGACGTACAAAAGACTTGCAATGTTCTTTCCAGTCATACAACACCAGAAATGAATGTACAAAGCAACTGTGGAGAGAACATGGACACTTGAAATCATCAAAATTACCCCAACAAATAGCAATTACTGTTTTCTAACTCAAGCTGGTGCTTGTGTAAGGGTAATATTGGTGATTACAATTTTCTGCTCACATTTGAATGTTATTCAACCACAGTGTATGTCTTCCTCAAATGTGTTCCACATTCCTGCAAGTGCTTCCTGTACTCTTACTCAGTAAAGTTTAGACTTTCCCAATGAAGAACTTGACCTAACCAAGCCAACCCCAAAGAGAAGCACTTATGAAGAAGAGAATCATCAGTGGCTCCATTTGAGGTGATCTGAGTTGGATTCACAAGAGGAAATGGCTTTGGATTCATTCAGTTGTTGTTGTCTCTTAAAACGTCCCCAACAAGTAGCACTTACTGTATTCAACAAACAAGTTAAGGCTCAAGTCAGGGTAATAGGTAGGACCAACTCTCAAACTAGGAATTCTTCAGAAATGAATCAGATAACATTTCCATCTTCATGAACTGTGTGAAGGAAATAGAAGAGCACAATCACCAGCACTACCCCAACAAATAGCACTTACTGCTTTCAGAAGGCAAGTTTTTGCTTGTGTTAGGGTAAAGCTGGTCACCACCTAGCTGTGAAACAAAATGTCTTCTGAAATAAATTTTCCTGAATATCTTTGGATACACAAGCACCTACATAGCAGTTTCTTTTTATTTCTGATTTCATATCAAGGAATTGAATCATTGCTGAAATATTATGTTGCCGTATATATCCCAACCAAAACAACCCCAAAGAGAAGCACTTATGAAGCCAGAAATCATGAGTGGCTCTATTTGAGGGGCTCAGAGTTGGATTTCCATACCATTGTGTCTTTTCATGTTGTTTTTGTCGATTAAAACTGCCCCAACAAGTAGCACTTACTAAATTCAACAAACAAGTTAATGCTCAAGTTGGGGTAATAGGTAGGACAGAATTCTTCAGCAATTCTTCATGAACTATGTGAAGGAAAAATAATTGCAAAATCAGCAACACTACCCCAGCAGATAGCACTTGTTGCTTTCCAAAATCATGTATGTGCTTGTGTAAGGGTAAAGCTGGAGACAAATTGATTGCCTTCGCTAATAATACAAAATATACACTCTGGCGATGACCAGGTTTTCTGAAAACTTACAACCAGCGCCACAGACAAAGAAAAACAATTATAAGTGAGTATTTTAGAAGATTTAATATAAACTTGGTGAATCTTCAAGTAATGGCCTCTCTCTAGTAAATCTACCATAACAATTTGCTGAAAAAAATACAGCAGTCAGTGTTGGAGATTGGCCACTGGCTAAATCCTTTTTAACCAAAAGCTCTACCTTAGTTATGACTTGCCTCATGGTCCAGCTGGTCCTTTGCAGCATCTTCTGTGTTGTGTTCCAGCACCAGTGGATCGTCTTCTACAACGTTACCCATTTTAAGCTTGAATGTAGCCACACCCACACTGCCCCATCCTCTTTCAGTAGGAGGTTTCAATGGTCTTGGTAAAGGTTCGTTAAGGAAAGGATCACACCTTCATGAGACGTCTATCATGTGTGCAGGGTTGCTGATGATAGACCAATTGGAATTCAACTACTTTTGTGAATACATCTCATTGCCAGATAGTAGCCTGCAGTTGAAGCTAGAGGAGTTTCTAAAGTAATATCAAATAGCAACACAATGTCTTCTGAAATTAATTTTTCTTATCAAGGAATTGAATCATTGCTGAAATATTATGTTGCCGTATATATCCCAACCAAAACAACCCCAAAGAGAAGCACTTATTAAGCCAGAAATCACGAGTGGCTCTATTTGAGGGGATCAGAGTTGGATTTCCATAACATTGTGTCTTTTCATGTTGTTTTTGTTGATTAAAACTGCCCCAACAAGTAGCACTTACTGAATACAACTGTCAAGGCAGTGCTCAAGTGAGGGTAATGGTAAAGACGTACAAAAGACTTGCAATGTTCTTTCCAGTCATAAAACACCAGAAATGAATGTACAAAGCAACTGTGGAGAGAACATGGACACTTGAAATCATCAAACTTACCCCAACAAATAGCACTTACTGTTTTCTAAACTCAAGCTGGTGCTTGTGTAAGGGTAATATTGGTGATTACAATTTTCTGCTCACATTTGGATGTTATTCAACTACAGTGTATGTCTTCCTGAAATGTGTTCCACATTCCTGCAAGTGCTTCCTGTACTCTTACTCAGTACAGTTTAGACCTTCCCAATGAAGAACTTGACCTAACCAAGACAACCCCAAAGAGAAGCACTTATGAAGAAGAGAATCATCAGTGGCTCCATTTGAGGTGATCTGAGCTGGATTCACAAGAGGAAATGGCTTTGGATTCATTCAGTTGTTGTTGTCACTTAAAACGTCCCCAACAAGTAGCACTTACTGAATTCAACAAACAAGTTAATGCTCAAGTCAGGGTAATAGGTAGGACCAACTCTCAAACTAGGAATTCTTCAGAAATTAATCATATAACATGTCTGTCTTCATGAACTGTGTGAAGCAAATAGAAGAGCACAATCACCAGCACTACCCCAACAAATAGCACTTACTGCTTTCAGAAGGCAAGTTTTTGCTTGTGTTAGGGTAAAGCTGGTGACCACCTAGCTGTGAAACAAAATGTCTTCTGAAATAAATTTTCCTGAATATCTTTGGATACACAAGCACCTACATAGCAGTTTCTTTTTATTTCTGATTTCATATCAAGGAATTGAATCATTGCTGAAATATTATGTTGCCGTATATATCCCAACCAAAACAACCCCAAAGAGAAGCACTTATGAAGCCAGAAATCATGAGTGGCTCTATTTGAGGGGATCAGAGTTGGATTTCCATAACATTGTGTCTTTTCATGTTGTTTTTGTCGATTAAAACTGCCCCAACAAGTAGCACTTACTGAATTCAACTGTCAAGTCAGTGCTCAAGTGAGGGTAATGGTAAAGACGTACAAAAGACTTGCAATGTTCTTTCCAGTCATAAAACACCAGAAATGAATGTACAAAGCAGCTGTGGAGAGAACATGGACACTTGAAATCATCAAAATTACCCCAACAAATAGCACTTACTGTTTTCTAAACTCAAGCTGGTGCTTGTGTTAGGGTAATATTGGTGATTAAAATGTTCTGCTTACATTTGATTGTTATTCAACTACAGTGTATGTCTTCCTGAAATGTGTTCCACATTCCTGCAAGTGATTCCTGTACTCTTACTCAGTACAGTATAGACTTTACCAATGAAGAACTTGACCTAACCAAGACAACCCCAAAGAGAAGCACTTATGAAGAAGAGAATCATCAGTGGCTCCATTTGAGGTGATCTGAGCTGGATTCACAAGGGGAAATGGCTTTGGATTCATTCAGTTCTTGTTGTTGTCACTTAAAACTTCCCCAACAAGTAGCACTTACTGCATTCAACAAACAAGTTAATGCTCAAGTCAGGGTAATAGGTAGGACAGAATTCTTCAGCAATTCCTCATGAACTATGTGAAGGAAAAATAATTGCAAAATCAGCAACACTACCCCAGCAGAGAGCACTTGTTGTTTTCCAAAATCATGTATGTGCTTGTGTAAGGGTAAAGCTGGAGACAAATTGATTGCCTTCGCTAATAATACAAAATATACAGTCTGGCGATGACCAGGTTTTCTGAAAACTTACAACCAGCGCCACAGACAAAGAAAAACAATTATAAGTGAGTATTTTAGAAGATTTAATATAAACTTGATGAATCTTCAAGTAATGGCCCCTGTCTAGTAAATCTACCATAACAATTTGCTGAAAAAAATACAGCAGTCAGTGTTGGAGATTGGCCACTGGCTAAATCCTTTTTAACCAAAAGCTCTACCTTAGTTAAGACTTGCCTCATGGTCCAGCTGGTCCTTTGCAGCATCTTCTGTGTTGTGTTCCAGCACCAGCGGATCGTCTTCTACAACGTTACCCATTTTAAGCTTGAATGTAGCCACACCCACACTGCCCCATCCTCTTTCAGTAGGAGGTTTCAATGGTCTTGGTAAAGGTTCGTTAAGGAAAGGATCACACCTTTATGAGACGTCTATCATGTATGCAGGGTTGCTGATGATAGGCCAATTGGAATTCAACTACTTTTGTGAATACATCTCATTGCCAGATAGTAGCCTGCAGTTGAAGCTAGAGGAGTTTCTAAAGTAATATCAAATAGCAACACAATGTCTTCTGAAATTAATTTTTCTTATCAAGGAATTGAATCATTGCTGAAATATTATGTTGCCGTATATATCCCAACCAAAACAACCCCAAAGAGAAGCACTTATGAAGCCAGAAATCACGAGTGGCTCCATTTGAGGGGATCAGAGTTGGATTTCCATAACATTGTGTCTTTTCATGTTGTTTTTGTCGATTAAAACTGCCCCAACAAGTAGCACTTACTGAATACAACTGTCAAGTCAGTGCTCAAGTGAGGGTAATGGTAAAGACGTACAAAAGACTTGCAATGTTCTTTCCAGTCATAAAACACCAGAAATGAATGTACAAAGCAACTGTGGAGAGAACATGGACACTTGAAATCATCAAACTTACCCCAACAAATAGCACTTACTGTTTTCTAAACTCAAGCTGGTGCTTGTGTAAGGGTAATATTGGTGATTACAATTTTCTGCTCACATTTGGATGTTATTCAACTACAGTGTATGTCTTCCTGAAATGTGTTCCACATTCCTGCAAGTGCTTCCTGTACTCTTACTCAGTACAGTTTAGACTTTCCCAATGAAGAACTTGACCTAACCAAGACAACCCTAAAGAGAAGCACTTATGAAGAAGAGAATCATCAGTGGCTCCATTTGAGGTGATCTGAGCTGGATTCACAAGAGGAAATGGCTTTGGATTCATTCAGTTGTTGTTGTCACTTAAAACGTCCCCAACAAGTAGCACTTACTGAATTCAACAAACAAGTTAATGCTCAAGTCAGGGTAATAGGTAGGACCAACTCTCAAACTAGGAATTCTTCAGAAATTAATCATATAACATGTCTGTCTTCATGAACTGTGTGAAGCAAATAGAAGAGCACAATCACCAGCACTACCCCAACAAATAGCACTTACTGCTTTCAGAAGGCAAGTTTTTGCTTGTGTTAGGGTAAAGCTGGTGACCACCTAGCTGTGAAACAAAATGTCTTCTGAAATAAATTTTCCTGAATATCTTTGGATACACAAGCACCTACATAGCAGTTTCTTTTTATTTCTGATTTCATATCAAGGAATTGAATCATTGCTGAAATATTATGTTGCCGTATATATCCCAACCAAAACAACCCCAAAGAGAAGCACTTATGAAGCCAGAAATCATGAGTGGCTCTATTTGAGGGGATCAGAGTTGGATTTCCATAACATTGTGTCTTTTCATGTTGTTTTTGTCGATTAAAACTGCCCCAACAAGTAGCACTTACTGAATTCAACTGTCAAGTCAGTGCTCAAGTGAGGGTAATGGTAAAGACGTACAAAAGACTTGCAATGTTCTTTCCAGTCATAAAACACCAGAAATGAATGTACAAAGCAGCTGTGGAGAGAACATGGACACTTGAAATCGTCAAAATTACCCCAACAAATAGCACTTACTGTTTTCTAAACTCAAGCTGGTGCTTGTGTTAGGGTAATATTGGTGATTAAAATGTTCTGCTCACATTTGAATGTTATTCAACTACAGTGTATGTCTTCCTGAAATGTGTTCCACATTCCTGCAAGTGATTCCTGTACTCTTACTCAGTACAGTATAGACTTTACCAATGAAGAACTTGACCTAACCAAGACAACCCCAAAGAGAAGCACTTATGAAGAAGAGAATCATCAGTGGCTCCATTTGAGGTGATCTGAGCTGGATTCACAAGGGGAAATGGCTTTGGATTCATTCAGTTGTTGTTGTCACTTAAAACTTCCCCAACAAGTAGCACTTACTGCATTCAACAAACAAGTTAATGCTCAAGTCAGGGTAATAGGTAGGACAGAATTCTTCAGCAATTCCTCATGAACTATGTGAAGGAAAAATAATTGCAAAATCAGCAACACTACCCCAGCAGAGAGCACTTGTTGCTTTCCAAAATCATGTATGTGCTTGTGTAAGGGTAAAGCTGGAGACAAATTGATTGCCTTCGCTAATAATACAAAATATACAGTCTGGCGATGACCAGGTTTTCTGAAAACTTACAACCAGCGCCACAGACAAAGAAAAACAATTATAAGTGAGTATTTTAGAAGATTTAATATAAACTTGATGAATCTTCAAGTAATGGCCCCTGTCTAGTAAATCTACCATAACAATTTGCTGAAAAAAATACAGCAGTCAGTGTTGGAGATTGGCCACTGGCTAAATCCTTTTTAACCAAAAGCTCTACCTTAGTTAAGACTTGCCTCATGGTCCAGCTGGTCCTTTGCAGCATCTTCTGTGTTGTGTTCCAGCACCAGCGGATCGTCTTCTACAACGTTACCCATTTTAAGCTTGAATGTAGCCACACCCACACTGCCCCATCCTCTTTCAGTAGGAGGTTTCAATGGTCTTGGTAAAGGTTCGTTAAGGAAAGGATCACACCTTCATGAGACGTCTATCATGTATGCAGGGTTGCCGATGATAGGCCAATTGGAATTCAACTACTTTTGTGAATACATCTCATTGCCAGATAGTAGCCTTCAGTTGAAGCTAGAGGAGTTTCTAAAGTAATATGAAATAGCAACACAATGTCTTCTGAAAGTGATTTTTCTTATCAAGGAATTGAATCATTGCTGAAATATTATGTTGCCGTATATATCCCAACCAAAACAACCCCAAAGAGAAGCACTTATGAAGCCAGAAATCACGAGTGGCTCCATTTGAGGGGATCAGAGTTGGATTTCCATAACATTGTGTCTTTTCATGTTGTTTTTGTTGATTAAAACTGCCCCAACAAGTAGCACTTACTGAATACAACTGTCAAGTCAGTGCTCAAGTGAGGGTAATGGTAAAGACGTACAAAAGACTTGCAATGTTCTTTCCAGTCATAAAACACCAGAAATGAATGTACAAAGCAACTGTGGAGAGAACATGGACACTTGAAATCATCAAACTTACCCCAACAAATAGCACTTACTGTTTTCTAAACTCAAGCTGGTGCTTGTGTAAGGGTAATATTGGTGATTACAAATTTCTGCTCACATTTGGATGTTATTCAACTACAGTGTATGTCTTCCTGAAATGTGTTCCACATTCCTGCAAGTGCTTCCTGTACTCTTACTCAGTACAGTTTAGACTTTCCCAATGAAGAACTTGACCTAACCAAGACAACCCCAAAGAGAAGCACTTATGAAGAAGAGAATCATCACTGGCTCCATTTGAGGTGATCTGAGCTGGATTCACAAGAGGAAATGGCTTTGGATTCATTCAGTTGTTGTTGTCACTTAAAACGTCCCCAACAAGTAGCACTTACTGAATTCAACAAACAAGTTAATGCTCAAGTCAGGGTAATAGGTAGGACCAACTCTCAAACTAGGAATTCTTCAGAAATTAATCATATAACATGTCTGTCTTCATGAACTGTGTGAAGCAAATAGAAGAGCACAATCACCAGCACTACCCCAACAAATAGCACTTACTGCTTTCAGAAGGCAAGTTTTTGCTTGTGTTAGGGTAAAGCTGGTGACCACCTAGCTGTGAAACAAAATGTCTTCTGAAATAAATTTTCCTGAATATCTTTGGATACACAAGCACCTACATAGCAGTTTCTTTTTATTTCTGATTTCATATCAAGGAATTGAATCATTGCTGAAATATTATGTTGCTGTATATATCCCAACCAAAACAACCCCAAAGAGAAGCACTTATGAAGCCAGAAATCACGAGTGGCTCTATTTGAGGGGATCAGAGTTGGATTTCCATAACATTGTGTCTTTTCATGTTGTTTTTGTCGATTAAAACTGCCCCAACAAGTAGCACTTACTGAATTCAACTGTCAAGTCAGTGCTCAAGTGAGGGTAATGGTAAAGACGTACAAAAGACTTGCAATGTTCTTTCCAGTCATAAAACACCAGAAATGAATGTACAAAGCAGCTGTGGAGAGAACATGGACACTTGAAATCATCAAAATTACCCCAACAAATAGCACTTACTGTTTTCTAAACTCAAGCTGGTGCTTGTGTTAGGGTAATATTGGTTATTAAAATGTTCTGCTTACATTTGATTGTTATTCAACTACAGTGTATGTCTTCCTGAAATGTGTTCCACATTCCTGCAAGTGATTCCTGTACTCTTACTCAGTACAGTATAGACTTTACCAATGAAGAACTTGACCTAACCAAGACAACCCCAAAGAGAAGCACTTATGAAGAAGAGAATCATCAGTGGCTCCATTTGAGGTGATCTGAGCTGGATTCACAAGGGGAAATGGCTTTGGATTCATTCAGTTGTTGTTGTCACTTAAAACTTCCCCAACAAGTAGCACTTACTGCATTCAACAAACAAGTTAATGCTCAAGTCAGGGTAATAGGTAGGACAGAATTCTTCAGCAATTCCTCATGAACTATGTGAAGGAAAAATAATTGCAAAATCAGCAACACTACCCCAGCAGAGAGCACTTGTTGCTTTCCAAAATCATGTATGTGCTTGTGTAAGGGTAAAGCTGGAGACAAATTGATTGCCTTCGCTAATAATACAAAATATACAGTCTGGCGATGGCCAGGTTTTCTGAAAACTTACAACCAGCGCCACAGACAAAGAAAAACAATTATAAGTGAGTATTTTAGAAGATTTAATATAAACTTGATGAATCTTCAAGTAATGGCCCCTGTCTAGTAAATCTACCATAACAATTTGCTGAAAAAAATACAGCAGTCAGTGTTGGAGATTGGCCACTGGCTAAATCCTTTTTAACCAAAAGCTCTACCTTAGTTAAGACTTGCCTCATGGTCCAGCTGGTCCTTTGCAGCATCTTCTGTGTTGTGTTCCAGCACCAGCGGATCGTCTTCTACAACGTTACCCATTTTAAGCTTGAATGTAGCCACCCACACTGCCCCATCCTCTTTCAGTAGGAGGTTTCAATGGTCTTGGTAAAGGTTCGTTAAGGAAAGGATCACACCTTCATGAGACGTCTATCATGTATGCAGGGTTGCTGATGATAGGCCAATTGGAATTAAACTACTTTTGTGAATACATCTCATTGCCAGATAGTAGCCTGCAGTTGAAGCTAGAGGAGTTTCTAAAGTAATATCAAATAGCAACACAATGTCTTCTGAAAGTGATTTTTCTTATCAAGGAATTGAATCATTGCTGAAATATTATGTTGCCGTATATATCCCAACCAAAACAACCCCAAAGAGAAGCACTTATGAAGCCAGAAATCACGAGTGGCTCCATTTGAGGGGATCAGAGTTGGATTTCCATAACATTGTGTCTTTTCATGTTGTTTTTGTTGATTAAAACTGCCCCAACAAGTAGCACTTACTGAATACAACTGTCAAGTCAGTGCTCAAGTGAGGGTAATGGTAAAGACGTACAAAAGACTTGCAATGTTCTTTCCAGTCATAAAACACCAGAAATGAATGTACAAAGCAGCTGTGGAGAGAACATGGACACTTGAAATCGTCAAAATTACCCCAACAAATAGCACTTACTGTTTTCTAAACTCAAGCTGGTGCTTGTGTTAGGGTAATATTGGTGATTAAAATGTTCTGCTCACATTTGAATGTTATTCAACTACAGTGTATGTCTTCCTGAAATGTGTTCCACATTCCTGCAAGTGATTCCTGTACTCTTACTCAGTACAGTATAGACTTTACCAATGAAGAACTTGACCTAACCAAGACAACCCCAAAGAGAAGCACTTATGAAGAAGAGAATCATCAGTGGCTCCATTTGAGGTGATCTGAGCTGGATTCACAAGGGGAAATGGCTTTGGATTCATTCAGTTGTTGTTGTCACTTAAAACTTCCCCAACAAGTAGCACTTACTGCATTCAACAAACAAGTTAATGCTCAAGTCAGGGTAATAGGTAGGACAGAATTCTTCAGCAATTCCTCATGAACTATGTGAAGGAAAAATAATTGCAAAATCAGCAACACTACCCCAGCAGAGAGCACTTGTTGCTTTCCAAAATCATGTATGTGCTTGTGTAAGGGTAAAGCTGGAGACAAATTGATTGCCTTCGCTAATAATACAAAATATACAGTCTGGCGATGACCAGGTTTTCTGAAAACTTACAACCAGCGCCACAGACAAAGAAAAACAATTATAAGTGAGTATTTTAGAAGATTTAATATAAACTTGATGAATCTTCAAGTAATGGCCCCTGTCTAGTAAATCTACCATAACAATTTGCTGAAAAAAATACAGCAGTCAGTGTTGGAGATTGGCCACTGGCTAAATCCTTTTTAACCAAAAGCTCTACCTTAGTTAAGACTTGCCTCATGGTCCAGCTGGTCCTTTGCAGCATCTTCTGTGTTGTGTTCCAGCACCAGCGGATCGTCTTCTACAACGTTACCCATTTTAAGCTTGAATGTAGCCACCCACACTGCCCCATCCTCTTTCAGTAGGAGGTTTCAATGGTCTTGGTAAAGGTTCATTAAGGAAAGGATCACACCTTCATGAGACGTCTATCATGTATGCAGGGTTGCTGATGATAGGCCAATTGGAATTCAACTACTTTTGTGAATACATCTCATTGCCAGATAGTAGCCTGCAGTTGAAGCTAGAGGAGTTTCTAAAGTAATATCAAATAGCAACACAATGTCTTCTGAAAGTGATTTTTCTTATCAAGGAATTGAATCATTGCTGAAATATTATGTTGCCGTATATATCCCAACCAAAACAACCCCAAAGAGAAGCACTTATGAAGCCAGAAATCACGAGTGGCTCCATTTGAGGGGATCAGAGTTGGATTTCCATAACATTGTGTCTTTTCATGTTGTTTTTGTTGATTAAAACTGCCCCAACAAGTAGCACTTACTGAATACAACTGTCAAGTCAGTGCTCAAGTGAGGGTAATGGTAAAGACGTACAAAAGACTTGCAATGTTCTTTCCAGTCATAAAACACCAGAAATGAATGTACAAAGCAACTGTGGAGAGAACATGGACACTTGAAATCATCAAAATTACCCCAACAAATAGCAATTACTGTTTTCTAACTCAAGCTGGTGCTTGTGTAAGGGTAATATTGGTGATTACAATTTTCTGCTTACATTTGATTGTTATTCAACTACAGTGTATGTCTTCCTGAAATGTGTTCCACATTCCTGCAAGTGCTTCCTGTACTCTTACTCAGTAAAGTTTAGACTTTCCCAATGAAGAACTTGACCTAACCAAGCCAACCCCAAAGAGAAGCACTTATGAAGAAGAGAATCATCAGTGGCTCCATTTGAGGTGATCTGAGCTGGATTCACAAGGGGAAATGGCTTTGGATTCATTCAGTTGTTGTTGTCACTTAAAACTTCCCCAACAAGTAGCACTTACTGCATTCAACAAACAAGTTAATGCTCAAGTCAGGGTAATAGGTAGGACAGAATTCTTCAGCAATTCCTCATGAACTATGTGAAGGAAAAATAATTGCAAAATCAGCAACACTACCCCAGCAGAGAGCACTTGTTGCTTTCCAAAATCATGTATGTGATTGTGTAAGGGTAAAGCTGGGGACAAATTGATTGCCTTCGCTAATAATACAAAATATACAGTCTGGCGATGACCAGGTTTTCTGAAAACTTACAACCAGCGCCACAGACAAAGAAAAACAATTATAAGTGAGTATTTTAGAAGATTTAATATAAACTTGATGAATCTTCAAGTAATGGCCCCTGTCTAGTAAATCTACCATAACAATTTGCTGAAAAAAATACAGCAGTCAGTGTTGGAGATTGGCCACTGGCTAAATCCTTTTTAACCAAAAGCTCTACCTTAGTTAAGACTTGCCTCATGGTCCAGCTGGTCCTTTGCAGCATCTTCTGTGTTGTGTTCCAGCACCAGCGGATCGTCTTCTACAACGTTACCCATTTTAAGCTTGAATGTAGCCACACCCACACTGCCCCATCCTCTTTCAGTAGGAGGTTTCAATGGTCTTGGTAAAGGTTCGTTAAGGAAAGGATCACACCTTCATGAGACGTCTATCATGTATGCAGGGTTGCTGATGATAGGCCAATTGGAATTCAACTACTTTTGTGAATACATCTCATTGCCAGATAGTAGCCTGCAGTTGAAGCTAGAGGAGTTTCTAAAGTAATATGAAATAGCAACACAATGTCTTCTGAAAGTGATTTTTCTTATCAAGGAATTGAATCATTGCTGAAATATTATGTTGCCGTATATATCCCAACCAAAACAACCCCAAAGAGAAGCACTTATGAAGCCAGAAATCACGAGTGGCTCCATTTGAGGGGATCAGAGTTGGATTTCCATAACATTGTGTCTTTTCATGTTGTTTTTGTTGATTAAAACTGCCAACAAGTAGCACTTACTGAATACAACTGTCAAGTCAGTGCTCAAGTGAGGGTAATGGTAAAGACGTACAAAAGACTTGCAATGTTCTTTCCAGTCATAAAACACCAGAAATGAATGTACAAAGCAACTGTGGAGAGAACATGGACACTTGAAATCATCAAAATTACCCCAACAAATAGCAATTACTGTTTTCTAACTCAAGCTGGTGCTTGTGTAAGGGTAATATTGGTGATTACAATTTTCTGCTCACATTTGAATGTTATTCAACCACAGTGTATGTCTTCCTCAAATGTGTTCCACATTCCTGCAAGTGCTTCCTGTACTCTTACTCAGTAAAGTTTAGACTTTCCCAATGAAGAACTTGACCTAACCAAGCCAACCCCAAAGAGAAGCACTTATGAAGAAGAGAATCATCAGTGGCTCCATTTGAGGTGATCTGAGTTGGATTCACAAGAGGAAATGGCTTTGGATTCATTCAGTTGTTGTTGTCTCTTAAAACGTCCCCAACAAGTAGCACTTACTGTATTCAACAAACAAGTTAATGCTCAAGTCAGGGTAATAGGTAGGACCAACTCTCAAACTAGGAATTCTTCAGAAATGAATCAGATAACATGTCCATCTTCATGAACTGTGTGAAGGAAATAGAAGAGCACAATCACCAGCACTACCCCAACAAATAGCACTTACTGCTTTCAGAAGGCAAGTTTTTGCTTGTGTTAGGGTAAAGCTGGTGACCACCTAGCTGTGAAACAAAATGTCTTCTGAAATAAATTTTCCTGAATATCTTTGGATACACAAGCACCTACATAGCAGTTTCTTTTTATTTCTGATTTCATATCAAGGAATTGAATCATTGCTGAAATATTATGTTGCCGTATATATCCCAACCAAAACAACCCCAAAGAGAAGCACTTATGAAGCCAGAAATCATGAGTGGCTCTATTTGAGGGGATCAGAGTTGGATTTCCATAACATTGTGTCTTTTCATGTTGTTTTTGTCGATTAAAACTGCCCCAACAAGTAGCACTTACTGCATTCAACAAACAAGTTAATGCTCAAGTTGGGGTAATAGGTAGGACAGAATTCTTCAGCAATTCTTCATGAACTATGTGAAGGAAAAATAATTGCAAAATCAGCAACACTACCCCAGCAGATAGCACTTGTTGCTTTCCAAAATCATGTATGTGCTTGTGTAAGGGTAAAGCTGGAGACAAATTGATTGCCTTCGCTAATAATACAAAATATACACTCTGGCGATGACCAGGTTTTCTGAAAACTTACAACCAGCGCCACAGACAAAGAAAAACAATTATAAGTGAGTATTTTAGAAGATTTAATATAAACTTGATGAATCTTCAAGTAATGGCCTCTGTCTAGTAAATCTACCATAACAATTTGCTGAAAAAAATACAGCAGTCAGTGTTGGAGATTGGCCACTGGCTAAATCCTTTTTAACCAAAAGCTTTACCTCAGTTAAGACTTGCCTCATGGTCCAGCTGGTCCTTTGCAGCATCTTCTGTGTTGTGTTCCAGCACCAGTGGATCGTCTTCTACAACGTTACCCATTTTAGGCTTGAATGTAGCCACACCCACACTGCCCCATCCTCTTTCAGTAGGTTTCAATGGTCTTGGTAAAGGTTCGTTAAGGAAAGGATCACACCTTCATGAGACGTCTATCATGTATGCAGGGTTGCTGATGATAGACCAATTGGAATTCAACTACTTTTGTGAATACATCTCATTGCCAGATAGTAGCCTGCAGTTGAAGCTAGAGGAGTTTCTAAAGTAATATCAAATAGCAACACAATGTCTTCTGAAATTAATTTTTCTTATCAAGGAATTGAATCATTGCTGAAATATTATGTTGCCGTATATATCCCAACGAAAAACAACCCCAAAGAGAAGCACTTATGAAGCCAGAAATCACGAGTGGCTCCATTTGAGGGGATCAGAGTTGGATTTCCATAACATTGTGTCTTTTCATGTTGTTTTTGTCGATTAAAACTGCCCCAACAAGTAGCACTTACTGAATACAACTGTCAAGTCAGTGCTCAAGTGAGGGTAATGGTAAAGACGTACAAAAGACTTGCAATGTTCTTTCCAGTCATAAAACACCAGAAATGAATGTACAAAGCAGCTGTGGAGAGAACATGGACACTTGAAATCATCAAAATTACCCCAACAAATAGCACTTACTGTTTTCTAAACTCAAGCTGGTGCTTGTGTTAGGGTAATATTGGTGATTAAAATGTTCTGCTTACATTTGATTGTTATTCAACTACAGTGTATGTCTTCCTGAAATGTGTTCCACATTCCTGCAAGTGATTCCTGTACTCTTACTCAGTACAGTATAGACTTTACCAATGAAGAACTTGACCTAACCAAGACAACCCCAAAGAGAAGCACTTATGAAGAAGAGAATCATCAGTGGCTCCCTTTGAGGTGATCTGAGCTGGATTCACAAGGGGAAATGGCTTTGGATTCATTCAGTTCTTGTTGTTGTCACTTAAAACTTCCCCAACAAGTAGCACTTACTGCATTCAACAAACAAGTTAATGCTCAAGTCAGGGTAATAGGTAGGACAGAATTCTTCAGCAATTCCTCATGAACTATGTGAAGGAAAAATAATTGCAAAATCAGCAACACTACCCCAGCAGAGAGCACTTGTTGCTTTCCAAAATCATGTATGTGCTTGTGTAAGGGTAAAGCTGGGGACAAATTGATTGCCTTCGCTAATAATACAAAATATACAGTCTGGCGATGACCAGGTTTTCTGAAAACTTACAACCAGCGCCACAGACAAAGAAAAACAATTATAAGTGAGTATTTTAGAAGATTTAATATAAACTTGATGAATCTTCAAGTAATGGCCCCTGTCTAGTAAATCTACCATAACAATTTGCTGAAAAAAATACAGCAGTCAGTGTTGGAGATTGGCCACTGGCTAAATCCTTTTTAACCAAAAGCTCTACCTTAGTTAAGACTTGCCTCATGGTCCAGCTGGTCCTTTGCAGCATCTTCTGTGTTGTGTTCCAGCACCAGCGGATCGTCTTCTACAACGTTACCCATTTTAAGCTTGAATGTAGCCACACCCACACTGCCCCATCCTCTTTCAGTAGGAGGTTTCAATGGTCTTGGTAAAGGTTCGTTAAGGAAAGGATCACACCTTTATGAGACGTCTATCATGTATGCAGGGTTGCTGATGATAGGCCAATTGGAATTCAACTACTTTTGTGAATACATCTCATTGCCAGATAGTAGCCTGCAGTTGAAGCTAGAGGAGTTTCTAAAGTAATATCAAATAGCAACACAATGTCTTCTGAAATTAATTTTTCTTATCAAGGAATTGAATCATTGCTGAAATATTATGTTGCCGTATATATCCCAACCAAAACAACCCCAAAGAGAAGCACTTATGAAGCCAGAAATCACGAGTGGCTCCATTTGAGGGGATCAGAGTTGGATTTCCATAACATTGTGTCTTTTCATGTTGTTTTTGTCGATTAAAACTGCCCCAACAAGTAGCACTTACTGAATACAACTGTCAAGTCAGTGCTCAAGTGAGGGTAATGGTAAAGACGTACAAAAGACTTGCAATGTTCTTTCCAGTCATAAAACACCAGAAATGAATGTACAAAGCAACTGTGGAGAGAACATGGACACTTGAAATCATCAAACTTACCCCAACAAATAGCACTTACTGTTTTCTAAACTCAAGCTGGTGCTTGTGTAAGGGTAATATTGGTGATTACAATTTTCTGCTCACATTTGGATGTTATTCAACTACAGTGTATGTCTTCCTGAAATGTGTTCCACATTCCTGCAAGTGCTTCCTGTACTCTTACTCAGTACAGTTTAGACTTTCCCAATGAAGAACTTGACCTAACCAAGACAACCCTAAAGAGAAGCACTTATGAAGAAGAGAATCATCAGTGGCTCCATTTGAGGTGATCTGAGCTGGATTCACAAGAGGAAATGGCTTTGGATTCATTCAGTTGTTGTTGTCACTTAAAACGTCCCCAACAAGTAGCACTTACTGAATTCAACAAACAAGTTAATGCTCAAGTCAGGGTAATAGGTAGGACCAACTCTCAAACTAGGAATTCTTCAGAAATTAATCATATAACATGTCTGTCTTCATGAACTGTGTGAAGCAAATAGAAGAGCACAATCACCAGCACTACCCCAACAAATAGCACTTACTGCTTTCAGAAGGCAAGTTTTTGCTTGTGTTAGGGTAAAGCTGGTGACCACCTAGCTGTGAAACAAAATGTCTTCTGAAATAAATTTTCCTGAATATCTTTGGATACACAAGCACCTACATAGCAGTTTCTTTTTATTTCTGATTTCATATCAAGGAATTGAATCATTGCTGAAATATTATGTTGCCGTATATATCCCAACCAAAACAACCCCAAAGAGAAGCACTTATGAAGCCAGAAATCATGAGTGGCTCTATTTGAGGGGATCAGAGTTGGATTTCCATAACATTGTGTCTTTTCATGTTGTTTTTGTCGATTAAAACTGCCCCAACAAGTAGCACTTACTGAATTCAACTGTCAAGTCAGTGCTCAAGTGAGGGTAATGGTAAAGACGTACAAAAGACTTGAAATGTTCTTTCCAGTCATAAAACACCAGAAATGAATGTACAAAGCAGCTGTGGAGAGAACATGGACACTTGAAATCGTCAAAATTACCCCAACAAATAGCACTTACTGTTTTCTAAACTCAAGCTGGTGCTTGTGTTGGGGTAATATTGGTGATTAAAATGTTCTGCTCACATTTGAATGTTATTCAACTACAGTGTATGTCTTCCTGAAATGTGTTCCACATTCCTGCAAGTGATTCCTGTACTCTTACTCAGTACAGTATAGACTTTACCAATGAAGAACTTGACCTAACCAAGACAACCCCAAAGAGAAGCACTTATGAAGAAGAGAATCATCAGTGGCTCCATTTGAGGTGATCTGAGCTGGATTCACAAGGGGAAATGGCTTTGGATTCATTCAGTTGTTGTTGTCACTTAAAACTTCCCCAACAAGTAGCACTTACTGCATTCAACAAACAAGTTAATGCTCAAGTCAGGGTAATAGGTAGGACAGAATTCTTCAGCAATTCCTCATGAACTATGTGAAGGAAAAATAATTGCAAAATCAGCAACACTACCCCAGCAGAGAGCACTTGTTGCTTTCCAAAATCATGTATGTGCTTGTGTAAGGGTAAAGCTGGAGACAAATTGATTGCCTTCGCTAATAATACAAAATATACAGTCTGGCGATGACCAGGTTTTCTGAAAACTTACAACCAGCGCCACAGACAAAGAAAAACAATTATAAGTGAGTATTTTAGAAGATTTAATATAAACTTGATGAATCTTCAAGTAATGGCCCCTGTCTAGTAAATCTACCATAACAATTTGCTGAAAAAAATACAGCAGTCAGTGTTGGAGATTGGCCACTGGCTAAATCCTTTTTAACCAAAAGCTCTACCTTAGTTAAGACTTGCCTCATGGTCCAGCTGGTCCTTTGCAGCATCTTCTGTGTTGTGTTCCAGCACCAGCGGATCGTCTTCTACAACGTTACCCATTTTAAGCTTGAATGTAGCCACACCCACACTGCCCCATCCTCTTTCAGTAGGAGGTTTCAATGGTCTTGGTAAAGGTTCGTTAAGGAAAGGATCACACCTTCATGAGACGTCTATCATGTATGCAGGGTTGCTGATGATAGGCCAATTGGAATTCAACTACTTTTGTGAATACATCTCATTGCCAGATAGTAGCCTGCAGTTGAAGCTAGAGGAGTTTCTAAAGTAATATCAAATAGCAACACAATGTCTTCTGAAAGTGATTTTTCTTATCAAGGAATTGAATCATTGCTGAAATATTATGTTGCCGTATATATCCCAACCAAAACAACCCCAAAGAGAAGCACTTATGAAGCCAGAAATCACGAGTGGCTCCATTTGAGGGGATCAGAGTTGGATTTCCATAACATTGTGTCTTTTCATGTTGTTTTTGTTGATTAAAACTGCCCCAACAAGTAGCACTTACTGAATACAACTGTCAAGTCAGTGCTCAAGTGAGGGTAATGGTAAAGACGTACAAAAGACTTGCAATGTTCTTTCCAGTCATACAACACCAGAAATGAATGTACAAAGCAACTGTGGAGAGAACATGGACACTTGAAATCATCAAAATTACCCCAACAAATAGCAATTACTGTTTTCTAACTCAAGCTGGTGCTTGTGTAAGGGTAATATTGGTGATTACAATTTTCTGCTCACATTTGAATGTTATTCAACCACAGTGTATGTCTTCCTCAAATGTGTTCCACATTCCTGCAAGTGCTTCCTGTACTCTTACTCAGTAAAGTTTAGACTTTCCCAATGAAGAACTTGACCTAACCAAGCCAACCCCAAAGAGAAGCACTTATGAAGAAGAGAATCATCAGTGGCTCCATTTGAGGTGATCTGAGTTGGATTCACAAGAGGAAATGGCTTTGGATTCATTCAGTTGTTGTTGTCTCTTAAAACGTCCCCAACAAGTAGCACTTACTGTATTCAACAAACAAGTTAAGGCTCAAGTCAGGGTAATAGGTAGGACCAACTCTCAAACTAGGAATTCTTCAGAAATGAATCAGATAACATTTCCATCTTCATGAACTGTGTGAAGGAAATAGAAGAGCACAATCACCAGCACTACCCCAACAAATAGCACTTACTGCTTTCAGAAGGCAAGTTTTTGCTTGTGTTAGGGTAAAGCTGGTCACCACCTAGCTGTGAAACAAAATGTCTTCTGAAATAAATTTTCCTGAATATCTTTGGATACACAAGCACCTACATAGCAGTTTCTTTTTATTTCTGATTTCATATCAAGGAATTGAATCATTGCTGAAATATTATGTTGCCGTATATATCCCAACCAAAACAACCCCAAAGAGAAGCACTTATGAAGCCAGAAATCATGAGTGGCTCTATTTGAGGGGCTCAGAGTTGGATTTCCATACCATTGTGTCTTTTCATGTTGTTTTTGTCGATTAAAACTGCCCCAACAAGTAGCACTTACTAAATTCAACAAACAAGTTAATGCTCAAGTTGGGGTAATAGGTAGGACAGAATTCTTCAGCAATTCTTCATGAACTATGTGAAGGAAAAATAATTGCAAAATCAGCAACACTACCCCAGCAGATAGCACTTGTTGCTTTCCAAAATCATGTATGTGCTTGTGTAAGGGTAAAGCTGGAGACAAATTGATTGCCTTCGCTAATAATACAAAATATACACTCTGGCGATGACCAGGTTTTCTGAAAACTTACAACCAGCGCCACAGACAAAGAAAAACAATTATAAGTGAGTATTTTAGAAGATTTAATATAAACTTGGTGAATCTTCAAGTAATGGCCTCTCTCTAGTAAATCTACCATAACAATTTGCTGAAAAAAATACAGCAGTCAGTGTTGGAGATTGGCCACTGGCTAAATCCTTTTTAACCAAAAGCTCTACCTTAGTTATGACTTGCCTCATGGTCCAGCTGGTCCTTTGCAGCATCTTCTGTGTTGTGTTCCAGCACCAGTGGATCGTCTTCTACAACGTTACCCATTTTAAGCTTGAATGTAGCCACACCCACACTGCCCCATCCTCTTTCAGTAGGAGGTTTCAATGGTCTTGGTAAAGGTTCGTTAAGGAAAGGATCACACCTTCATGAGACGTCTATCATGTGTGCAGGGTTGCTGATGATAGACCAATTGGAATTCAACTACTTTTGTGAATACATCTCATTGCCAGATAGTAGCCTGCAGTTGAAGCTAGAGGAGTTTCTAAAGTAATATCAAATAGCAACACAATGTCTTCTGAAATTAATTTTTCTTATCAAGGAATTGAATCATTGCTGAAATATTATGTTGCCGTATATATCCCAACCAAAACAACCCCAAAGAGAAGCACTTATTAAGCCAGAAATCACGAGTGGCTCTATTTGAGGGGATCAGAGTTGGATTTCCATAACATTGTGTCTTTTCATGTTGTTTTTGTTGATTAAAACTGCCCCAACAAGTAGCACTTACTGAATACAACTGTCAAGGCAGTGCTCAAGTGAGGGTAATGGTAAAGACGTACAAAAGACTTGCAATGTTCTTTCCAGTCATAAAACACCAGAAATGAATGTACAAAGCAACTGTGGAGAGAACATGGACACTTGAAATCATCAAACTTACCCCAACAAATAGCACTTACTGTTTTCTAAACTCAAGCTGGTGCTTGTGTAAGGGTAATATTGGTGATTACAATTTTCTGCTCACATTTGGATGTTATTCAACTACAGTGTATGTCTTCCTGAAATGTGTTCCACATTCCTGCAAGTGCTTCCTGTACTCTTACTCAGTACAGTTTAGACCTTCCCAATGAAGAACTTGACCTAACCAAGACAACCCCAAAGAGAAGCACTTATGAAGAAGAGAATCATCAGTGGCTCCATTTGAGGTGATCTGAGCTGGATTCACAAGAGGAAATGGCTTTGGATTCATTCAGTTGTTGTTGTCACTTAAAACGTCCCCAACAAGTAGCACTTACTGAATTCAACAAACAAGTTAATGCTCAAGTCAGGGTAATAGGTAGGACCAACTCTCAAACTAGGAATTCTTCAGAAATTAATCATATAACATGTCTGTCTTCATGAACTGTGTGAAGCAAATAGAAGAGCACAATCACCAGCACTACCCCAACAAATAGCACTTACTGCTTTCAGAAGGCAAGTTTTTGCTTGTGTTAGGGTAAAGCTGGTGACCACCTAGCTGTGAAACAAAATGTCTTCTGAAATAAATTTTCCTGAATATCTTTGGATACACAAGCACCTACATAGCAGTTTCTTTTTATTTCTGATTTCATATCAAGGAATTGAATCATTGCTGAAATATTATGTTGCCGTATATATCCCAACCAAAACAACCCCAAAGAGAAGCACTTATGAAGCCAGAAATCATGAGTGGCTCTATTTGAGGGGATCAGAGTTGGATTTCCATAACATTGTGTCTTTTCATGTTGTTTTTGTCGATTAAAACTGCCCCAACAAGTAGCACTTACTGAATTCAACTGTCAAGTCAGTGCTCAAGTGAGGGTAATGGTAAAGACGTACAAAAGACTTGCAATGTTCTTTCCAGTCATAAAACACCAGAAATGAATGTACAAAGCAGCTGTGGAGAGAACATGGACACTTGAAATCATCAAAATTACCCCAACAAATAGCACTTACTGTTTTCTAAACTCAAGCTGGTGCTTGTGTTAGGGTAATATTGGTGATTAAAATGTTCTGCTTACATTTGATTGTTATTCAACTACAGTGTATGTCTTCCTGAAATGTGTTCCACATTCCTGCAAGTGATTCCTGTACTCTTACTCAGTACAGTATAGACTTTACCAATGAAGAACTTGACCTAACCAAGACAACCCCAAAGAGAAGCACTTATGAAGAAGAGAATCATCAGTGGCTCCATTTGAGGTGATCTGAGCTGGATTCACAAGGGGAAATGGCTTTGGATTCATTCAGTTCTTGTTGTTGTCACTTAAAACTTCCCCAACAAGTAGCACTTACTGCATTCAACAAACAAGTTAATGCTCAAGTCAGGGTAATAGGTAGGACAGAATTCTTCAGCAATTCCTCATGAACTATGTGAAGGAAAAATAATTGCAAAATCAGCAACACTACCCCAGCAGAGAGCACTTGTTGTTTTCCAAAATCATGTATGTGCTTGTGTAAGGGTAAAGCTGGAGACAAATTGATTGCCTTCGCTAATAATACAAAATATACAGTCTGGCGATGACCAGGTTTTCTGAAAACTTACAACCAGCGCCACAGACAAAGAAAAACAATTATAAGTGAGTATTTTAGAAGATTTAATATAAACTTGATGAATCTTCAAGTAATGGCCCCTGTCTAGTAAATCTACCATAACAATTTGCTGAAAAAAATACAGCAGTCAGTGTTGGAGATTGGCCACTGGCTAAATCCTTTTTAACCAAAAGCTCTACCTTAGTTAAGACTTGCCTCATGGTCCAGCTGGTCCTTTGCAGCATCTTCTGTGTTGTGTTCCAGCACCAGCGGATCGTCTTCTACAACGTTACCCATTTTAAGCTTGAATGTAGCCACACCCACACTGCCCCATCCTCTTTCAGTAGGAGGTTTCAATGGTCTTGGTAAAGGTTCGTTAAGGAAAGGATCACACCTTTATGAGACGTCTATCATGTATGCAGGGTTGCTGATGATAGGCCAATTGGAATTCAACTACTTTTGTGAATACATCTCATTGCCAGATAGTAGCCTGCAGTTGAAGCTAGAGGAGTTTCTAAAGTAATATCAAATAGCAACACAATGTCTTCTGAAATTAATTTTTCTTATCAAGGAATTGAATCATTGCTGAAATATTATGTTGCCGTATATATCCCAACCAAAACAACCCCAAAGAGAAGCACTTATGAAGCCAGAAATCACGAGTGGCTCCATTTGAGGGGATCAGAGTTGGATTTCCATAACATTGTGTCTTTTCATGTTGTTTTTGTCGATTAAAACTGCCCCAACAAGTAGCACTTACTGAATACAACTGTCAAGTCAGTGCTCAAGTGAGGGTAATGGTAAAGACGTACAAAAGACTTGCAATGTTCTTTCCAGTCATAAAACACCAGAAATGAATGTACAAAGCAACTGTGGAGAGAACATGGACACTTGAAATCATCAAACTTACCCCAACAAATAGCACTTACTGTTTTCTAAACTCAAGCTGGTGCTTGTGTAAGGGTAATATTGGTGATTACAATTTTCTGCTCACATTTGGATGTTATTCAACTACAGTGTATGTCTTCCTGAAATGTGTTCCACATTCCTGCAAGTGCTTCCTGTACTCTTACTCAGTACAGTTTAGACTTTCCCAATGAAGAACTTGACCTAACCAAGACAACCCTAAAGAGAAGCACTTATGAAGATGTCTGTCTTCATGAACTGTGTGAAGCAAATAGAAGAGCACAATCACCAGCACTACCCCAACAAATAGCACTTACTGCTTTCAGAAGGCAAGTTTTTGCTTGTGTTAGGGTAAAGCTGGTGACCACCTAGCTGTGAAACAAAATGTCTTCTGAAATAAATTTTCCTGAATATCTTTGGATACACAAGCACCTACATAGCAGTTTCTTTTTATTTCTGATTTCATATCAAGGAATTGAATCATTGCTGAAATATTATGTTGCCGTATATATCCCAACCAAAACAACCCCAAAGAGAAGCACTTATGAAGCCAGAAATCATGAGTGGCTCTATTTGAGGGGATCAGAGTTGGATTTCCATAACATTGTGTCTTTTCATGTTGTTTTTGTCGATTAAAACTGCCCCAACAAGTAGCACTTACTGAATTCAACTGTCAAGTCAGTGCTCAAGTGAGGGTAATGGTAAAGACGTACAAAAGACTTGCAAAGTTCTTTCCAGTCATAAAACACCAGAAATGAATGTACAAAGCAGCTGTGGAGAGAACATGGACACTTGAAATCGTCAAAATTACCCCAACAAATAGCACTTACTGTTTTCTAAACTCAAGCTGGTGCTTGTGTTAGGGTAATATTGGTGATTAAAATGTTCTGCTCACATTTGAATGTTATTCAACTACAGTGTATGTCTTCCTGAAATGTGTTCCACATTCCTGCAAGTGATACCTGTACTCTTACTCAGTACAGTATAGACTTTACCAATGAAGAACTTGACCTAACCAAGACAACCCCAAAGAGAAGCACTTATGAAGAAGAGAATCATCAGTGGCTCCATTTGAGGTGATCTGAGCTGGATTCACAAGGGGAAATGGCTTTGGATTCATTCAGTTGTTGTTGTCACTTAAAACGTCCCCAACAAGTAGCACTTACTGAATTCAACAAACAAGTTAATGCTCAAGTCAGGGTAATAGGTAGGACCAACTCTCAAACTAGGAATTCTTCAGAAATTAATCATATAACATGTCTGTCTTCATGAACTGTGTGAAGCAAATAGAAGAGCACAATCACCAGCACTACCCCAACAAATAGCACTTACTGCTTTCAGAAGGCAAGTTTTTGCTTGTGTTAGGGTAAAGCTGGTGACCACCTAGCTGTGAAACAAAATGTCTTCTGAAATAAATTTTCCTGAATATCTTTGGATACACAAGCACCTACATAGCAGTTTCTTTTTATTTCTGATTTCATATCAAGGAATTGAATCATTGCTGAAATATTATGTTGCTGTATATATCCCAACCAAAACAACCCCAAAGAGAAGCACTTATGAAGCCAGAAATCACGAGTGGCTCTATTTGAGGGGATCAGAGTTGGATTTCCATAACATTGTGTCTTTTCATGTTGTTTTTGTCGATTAAAACTGCCCCAACAAGTAGCACTTACTGAATTCAACTGTCAAGTCAGTGCTCAAGTGAGGGTAATGGTAAAGACGTACAAAAGACTTGCAATGTTCTTTCCAGTCATAAAACACCAGAAATGAATGTACAAAGCAGCTGTGGAGAGAACATGGACACTTGAAATCATCAAAATTACCCCAACAAATAGCACTTACTGTTTTCTAAACTCAAGCTGGTGCTTGTGTTAGGGTAATATTGGTGATTAAAATGTTCTGCTTACATTTGATTGTTATTCAACTACAGTGTATGTCTTCCTGAAATGTGTTCCACATTCCTGCAAGTGATTCCTGTACTCTTACTCAGTACAGTATAGACTTTACCAATGAAGAACTTGACCTAACCAAGACAACCCCAAAGAGAAGCACTTATGAAGAAGAGAATCATCAGTGGCTCCATTTGAGGTGATCTGAGCTGGATTCACAAGGGAAATGGCTTTGGATTCATTCAGTTCTTGTTGTTGTCACTTAAAACTTCCCCAACAAGTAGCACTTACTGCATTCAACAAACAAGTTAATGCTCAAGTCAGGGTAATAGGTAGGACAGAATTCTTCAGCAATTCCTCATGAACTATGTGAAGGAAAAATAATTGCAAAATCAGCAACACTACCCCAGCAGAGAGCACTTGTTGCTTTCCAAAATCATGTATGTGCTTGTGTATGGGTAAAGCTGGGGACAAATTGATTGCCTTCGCTAATAATACAAAATATACAGTCTGGCGATGACCAGGTTTTCTGAAAACTTACAACCAGCGCCACAGACAAAGAAAAACAATTATAAGTGAGTATTTTAGAAGATTTAATATAAACTTGATGAATCTTCAAGTAATGGCCCCTGTCTAGTAAATCTACCATAACAATTTGCTGAAAAAAATACAGCAGTCAGTGTTGGAGATTGGCCACTGGCTAAATCCTTTTTAACCAAAAGCTCTACCTTAGTTAAGACTTGCCTCATGGTCCAGCTGGTCCTTTGCAGCATCTTCTGTGTTGTGTTCCAGCACCAGCGGATCGTCTTCTACAACGTTACCCATTTTAAGCTTGAATGTAGCCACACCCACACTGCCCCATCCTCTTTCAGTAGGAGGTTTCAATGGTCTTGGTAAAGGTTCGTTAAGGAAAGGATCACACCTTTATGAGACGTCTATCATGTATGCAGGGTTGCTGATGATAGGCCAATTGGAATTCAACTACTTTTGTGAATACATCTCATTGCCAGATAGTAGCCTGCAGTTGAAGCTAGAGGAGTTTCTAAAGTAATATCAAATAGCAACACAATGTCTTCTGAAATTAATTTTTCTTATCAAGGAATTGAATCATTGCTGAAATATTATGTTGCCGTATATATCCCAACCAAAACAACCCCAAAGAGAAGCACTTATGAAGCCAGAAATCACGAGTGGCTCCATTTGAGGGGATCAGAGTTGGATTTCCATAACATTGTGTCTTTTCATGTTGTTTTTGTTGATTAAAACTGCCCCAACAAGTAGCACTTACTGAATACAACTGTCAAGTCAGTGCTCAAGTGAGGGTAATGGTAAAGACGTACAAAAGACTTGCAATGTTCTTTCCAGTCATAAAACACCAGAAATGAATGTACAAAGCAACTGTGGAGAGAACATGGACACTTGAAATCATCAAACTTACCCCAACAAATAGCACTTACTGTTTTCTAAACTCAAGCTGGTGCTTGTGTAAGGGTAATATTGGTGATTACAATTTTCTGCTCACATTTGGATGTTATTCAACTACAGTGTATGTCTTCCTGAAATGTGTTCCACATTCCTGCAAGTGCTTCCTGTACTCTTACTCAGTACAGTTTAGACTTTCCCAATGAAGAACTTGACCTAACCAAGACAACCCTAAAGAGAAGCACTTATGAAGAAGAGAATCATCAGTGGCTCCATTTGAGGTGATCTGAGCTGGATTCACAAGAGGAAATGGCTTTGGATTCATTCAGTTGTTGTTGTCACTTAAAACGTCCCCAACAAGTAGCACTTACTGAATTCAACAAACAAGTTAATGCTCAAGTCAGGGTAATAGGTAGGACCAACTCTCAAACTAGGAATTCTTCAGAAATTAATCATATAACATGTCTGTCTTCATGAACTGTGTGAAGCAAATAGAAGAGCACAATCACCAGCACTACCCCAACAAATAGCACTTACTGCTTTCAGAAGGCAAGTTTTTGCTTGTGTTAGGGTAAAGCTGGTGACCACCTAGCTGTGAAACAAAATGTCTTCTGAAATAAATTTTCCTGAATATCTTTGGATACACAAGCACCTACATAGCAGTTTCTTTTTATTTCTGATTTCATATCAAGGAATTGAATCATTGCTGAAATATTATGTTGCCGTATATATCCCAACCAAAACAACCCCAAAGAGAAGCACTTATGAAGCCAGAAATCCTGAGTGGCTCTATTTGAGGGGATCAGAGTTGGATTTCCATAACATTGTGTCTTTTCATGTTGTTTTTGTCGATTAAAACTGCCCCAACAAGTAGCACTTACTGAATTCAACTGTCAAGTCAGTGCTCAAGTGAGGGTAATGGTAAAGACGTACAGAAGACTTGCAATGTTCTTTCCAGTCATAAAACACCAGAAATGAATGTACAAAGCAGCTGTGGAGAGAACATGGACACTTGAAATCGTCAAAATTACCCCAACAAATAGCACTTACTGTTTTCTAAACTCAAGCTGGTGCTTGTGTTAGGGTAATATTGGTGATTAAAATGTTCTGCTCACATTTGAATGTTATTCAACTACAGTGTATGTCTTCCTGAAATGTGTTCCACATTCCTGCAAGTGATTCCTGTACTCTTACTCAGTACAGTATAGACTTTACCAATGAAGAACTTGACCTAACCAAGACAACCCCAAAGAGAAGCACTTATGAAGAAGAGAATCATCAGTGGCTCCATTTGAGGTGATCTGAGCTGGATTCACAAGGGGAAATGGCTTTGGATTCATTCAGTTGTTGTTGTCACTTAAAACTTCCCCAACAAGTAGCACTTACTGCATTCAACAAACAAGTTAATGCTCAAGTCAGGGTAATAGGTAGGACAGAATTCTTCAGCAATTCCTCATGAACTATGTGAAGGAAAAATAATTGCAAAATCAGCAACACTACCCCAGCAGAGAGCACTTGTTGCTTTCCAAAATCATGTATGTGCTTGTGTAAGGGTAAAGCTGGAGACAAATTGATTGCCTTCGCTAATAATACAAAATATACAGTCTGGCGATGACCAGGTTTTCTGAAAACTTACAACCAGCGCCACAGACAAAGAAAAACAATTATAAGTGAGTATTTTAGAAGATTTAATATAAACTTGATGAATCTTCAAGTAATGGCCCCTGTCTAGTAAATCTACCATAACAATTTGCTGAAAAAAATACAGCAGTCAGTGTTGGAGATTGGCCACTGGCTAAATCCTTTTTAACCAAAAGCTCTACCTTAGTTAAGACTTGCCTCATGGTCCAGCTGGTCCTTTGCAGCATCTTCTGTGTTGTGTTCCAGCACCAGCGGATCGTCTTCTACAACGTTACCCATTTTAAGCTTGAATGTAGCCACACCCACACTGCCCCATCCTCTTTCAGTAGGAGGTTTCAATGGTCTTGGTAAAGGTTCGTTAAGGAAAGGATCACACCTTCATGAGACGTCTATCATGTATGCAGGGTTGCCGATGATAGGCCAATTGGAATTCAACTACTTTTGTGAATACATCTCATTGCCAGATAGTAGCCTGCAGTTGAAGCTAGAGGAGTTTCTAAAGTAATATGAAATAGCAACACAATGTCTTCTGAAAGTGATTTTTCTTATCAAGGAATTGAATCATTGCTGAAATATTATGTTGCCGTATATATCCCAACCAAAACAACCCCAAAGAGAAGCACTTATGAAGCCAGAAATCACGAGTGGCTCCATTTGAGGGGATCAGAGTTGGATTTCCATAACATTGTGTCTTTTCATGTTGTTTTTGTTGATTAAAACTGCCCCAACAAGTAGCACTTACTGAATACAACTGTCAAGTCAGTGCTCAAGTGAGGGTAATGGTAAAGACGTACAAAAGACTTGCAATGTTCTTTCCAGTCATAAAACACCAGAAATGAATGTACAAAGCAACTGTGGAGAGAACATGGACACTTGAAATCATCAAACTTACCCCAACAAATAGCACTTACTGTTTTCTAAACTCAAGCTGGTGCTTGTGTAAGGGTAATATTGGTGATTACAAATTTCTGCTCACATTTGGATGTTATTCAACTACAGTGTATGTCTTCCTGAAATGTGTTCCACATTCCTGCAAGTGCTTCCTGTACTCTTACTCAGTACAGTTTAGACTTTCCCAATGAAGAACTTGACCTAACCAAGACAACCCCAAAGAGAAGCACTTATGAAGAAGAGAATCATCAGTGGCTCCATTTGAGGTGATCTGAGCTGGATTCACAAGAGGAAATGGCTTTGGATTCATTCAGTTGTTGTTGTCACTTAAAACGTCCCCAACAAGTAGCACTTACTGAATTCAACAAACAAGTTAATGCTCAAGTCAGGGTAATAGGTAGGACCAACTCTCAAACTAGGAATTCTTCAGAAATTAATCATATAACATGTCTGTCTTCATGAACTGTGTGAAGCAAATAGAAGAGCACAATCACCAGCACTACCCCAACAAATAGCACTTACTGCTTTCAGAAGGCAAGTTTTTGCTTGTGTTAGGGTAAAGCTGGTGACCACCTAGCTGTGAAACAAAATGTCTTCTGAAATAAATTTTCCTGAATATCTTTGGATACACAAGCACCTACATAGCAGTTTCTTTTTATTTCTGATTTCATATCAAGGAATTGAATCATTGCTGAAATATTATGTTGCTGTATATATCCCAACCAAAACAACCCCAAAGAGAAGCACTTATGAAGCCAGAAATCACGAGTGGCTCTATTTGAGGGGATCAGAGTTGGATTTCCATAACATTGTGTCTTTTCATGTTGTTTTTGTCGATTAAAACTGCCCCAACAAGTAGCACTTACTGAATTCAACTGTCAAGTCAGTGCTCAAGTGAGGGTAATGGTAAAGACGTACAAAAGACTTGCAATGTTCTTTCCAGTCATAAAACACCAGAAATGAATGTACAAAGCAGCTGTGGAGAGAACATGGACACTTGAAATCATCAAAATTACCCCAACAAATAGCACTTACTGTTTTCTAAACTCAAGCTGGTGCTTGTGTTAGGGTAATATTGGTGATTAAAATGTTCTGCTTACATTTGATTGTTATTCAACTACAGTGTATGTCTTCCTGAAATGTGTTCCACATTCCTGCAAGTGATTCCTGTACTCTTACTCAGTACAGTATAGACTTTACCAATGAAGAACTTGACCTAACCAAGACAACCCCAAAGAGAAGCACTTATGAAGAAGAGAATCATCAGTGGCTCCATTTGAGGTGATCTGAGCTGGATTCACAAGGGGAAATGGCTTTGGATTCATTCAGTTGTTGTTGTCACTTAAAACTTCCCCAACAAGTAGCACTTACTGCATTCAACAAACAAGTTAATGCTCAAGTCAGGGTAATAGGTAGGACAGAATTCTTCAGCAATTCCTCATGAACTATGTGAAGGAAAAATAATTGCAAAATCAGCAACACTACCCCAGCAGAGAGCACTTGTTGCTTTCCAAAATCATGTATGTGCTTGTGTAAGGGTAAAGCTGGAGACAAATTGATTGCCTTCGCTAATAATACAAAATATACAGTCTGGCGATGACCAGGTTTTCTGAAAACTTACAACCAGCGCCACAGACAAAGAAAAACAATTATAAGTGAGTATTTTAGAAGATCTAATATAAACTTGATGAATCTTCAAGTAATGGCCCCTGTCTAGTAAATCTACCATAACAATTTGCTGAAAAAAATACAGCAGTCAGTGTTGGAGATTGGCCACTGGCTAAATCCTTTTTAACCAAAAGCTCTACCTTAGTTAAGACTTGCCTCGTGGTCCAGCTGGTCCTTTGCAGCATCTTCTGTGTTGTGTTCCAGCACCAGCGGATCGTCTTCTACAACGTTACCCATTTTAAGCTTGAATGTAGCCACCCACACTGCCCCATCCTCTTTCAGTAGGAGGTTTCAATGGTCTTGGTAAAGGTTCGTTAAGGAAAGGATCACACCTTCATGAGACGTCTATCATGTATGCAGGGTTGCTGATGATAGGCCAATTGGAATTCAACTACTTTTGTGAATACATCTCATTGCCAGATAGTAGCCTGCAGTTGAAGCTAGAGGAGTTTCTAAAGTAATATCAAATAGCAACACAATGTCTTCTGAAAGTGATTTTTCTTATCAAGGAATTGAATCATTGCTGAAATATTATGTTGCCGTATATATCCCAACCAAAACAACCCCAAAGAGAAGCACTTATGAAGCCAGAAATCACGAGTGGCTCCATTTGAGGGGATCAGAGTTGGATTTCCATAACATTGTGTCTTTTCATGTTGTTTTTGTTGATTAAAACTGCCCCAACAAGTAGCACTTACTGAATACAACTGTCAAGTCAGTGCTCAAGTGAGGGTAATGGTAAAGACGTACAAAAGACTTGCAATGTTCTTTCCAGTCATAAAACACCAGAAATGAATGTACAAAGCAGCTGTGGAGAGAACATGGACACTTGAAATCGTCAAAATTACCCCAACAAATAGCACTTACTGTTTTCTAAACTCAAGCTGGTGCTTGTGTTAGGGTAATATTGGTGATTAAAATGTTCTGCTCACATTTGAATGTTATTCAACTACAGTGTATGTCTTCCTGAAATGTGTTCCACATTCCTGCAAGTGATTCCTGTACTCTTACTCAGTACAGTATAGACTTTACCAATGAAGAACTTGACCTAACCAAGACAACCCCAAAGAGAAGCACTTATGAAGAAGAGAATCATCAGTGGCTCCATTTGAGGTGATCTGAGCTGGATTCACAAGGGGAAATGGCTTTGGATTCATTCAGTTGTTGTTGTCACTTAAAACTTCCCCAACAAGTAGCACTTACTGCATTCAACAAACAAGTTAATGCTCAAGTCAGGGTAATAGGTAGGACAGAATTCTTCAGCAATTCCTCATGAACTATGTGAAGGAAAAATAATTGCAAAATCAGCAACACTACCCCAGCAGAGAGCACTTGTTGCTTTCCAAAATCATGTATGTGCTTGTGTAAGGGTAAAGCTGGAGACAAATTGATTGCCTTCGCTAATAATACAAAATATACAGTCTGGCGATGACCAGGTTTTCTGAAAACTTACAACCAGCGCCACAGACAAAGAAAAACAATTATAAGTGAGTATTTTAGAAGATTTAATATAAACTTGATGAATCTTCAAGTAATGGCCCCTGTCTAGTAAATCTACCATAACAATTTGCTGAAAAAAATACAGCAGTCAGTGTTGGAGATTGGCCACTGGCTAAATCCTTTTTAACCAAAAGCTCTACCTTAGTTAAGACTTGCCTCATGGTCCAGCTGGTCCTTTGCAGCATCTTCTGTGTTGTGTTCCAGCACCAGCGGATCGTCTTCTACAACGTTACCCATTTTAAGCTTGAATGTAGCCACACCCACACTGCCCCATCCTCTTTCAGTAGGAGGTTTCAATGGTCTTGGTAAAGGTTCGTTAAGGAAAGGATCACACCTTTATGAGACGTCTATCATGTATGCAGGGTTGCTGATGATAGGCCAATTGGAATTCAACTACTTTTGTGAATACATCTCATTGCCAGATAGTAGCCTGCAGTTGAAGCTAGAGGAGTTTCTAAAGTAATATCAAATAGCAACACAATGTCTTCTGAAATTAATTTTTCTTATCAAGGAATTGAATCATTGCTGAAATATTATGTTGCCGTATATATCCCAACCAAAACAACCCCAAAGAGAAGCACTTATGAAGCCAGAAATCACGAGTGGCTCCATTTGAGGGGATCAGAGTTGGATTTCCATAACATTGTGTCTTTTCATGTTGTTTTTGTCGATTAAAACTGCCCCAACAAGTAGCACTTACTGAATACAACTGTCAAGTCAGTGCTCAAGTGAGGGTAATGGTAAAGACGTACAAAAGACTTGCAATGTTCTTTCCAGTCATAAAACACCAGAAATGAATGTACAAAGCAACTGTGGAGAGAACATGGACACTTGAAATCATCAAACTTACCCCAACAAATAGCACTTACTGTTTTCTAAACTCAAGCTGGTGCTTGTGTAAGGGTAATATTGGTGATTACAATTTTCTGCTCACATTTGGATGTTATTCAACTACAGTGTATGTCTTCCTGAAATGTGTTCCACATTCCTGCAAGTGCTTCCTGTACTCTTACTCAGTACAGTTTAGACTTTCCCAATGAAGAACTTGACCTAACCAAGACAACCCTAAAGAGAAGCACTTATGAAGAAGAGAATCATCAGTGGCTCCATTTGAGGTGATCTGAGCTGGATTCACAAGAGGAAATGGCTTTGGATTCATTCAGTTGTTGTTGTCACTTAAAACGTCCCCAACAAGTAGCACTTACTGAATTCAACAAACAAGTTAATGCTCAAGTCAGGGTAATAGGTAGGACCAACTCTCAAACTAGGAATTCTTCAGAAATTAATCATATAACATGTCTGTCTTCATGAACTGTGTGAAGCAAATAGAAGAGCACAATCACCAGCACTACCCCAACAAATAGCACTTACTGCTTTCAGAAGGCAAGTTTTTGCTTGTGTTAGGGTAAAGCTGGTGACCACCTAGCTGTGAAACAAAATGTCTTCTGAAATAAATTTTCCTGAATATCTTTGGATACACAAGCACCTACATAGCAGTTTCTTTTTATTTCTGATTTCATATCAAGGAATTGAATCATTGCTGAAATATTATGTTGCCGTATATATCCCAACCAAAACAACCCCAAAGAGAAGCACTTATGAAGCCAGAAATCATGAGTGGCTCTATTTGAGGGGATCAGAGTTGGATTTCCATAACATTGTGTCTTTTCATGTTGTTTTTGTCGATTAAAACTGCCCCAACAAGTAGCACTTACTGAATTCAACTGTCAAGTCAGTGCTCAAGTGAGGGTAATGGTAAAGACGTACAAAAGACTTGCAATGTTCTTTCCAGTCATAAAACACCAGAAATGAATGTACAAAGCAGCTGTGGAGAGAACATGGACACTTGAAATCGTCAAAATTACCCCAACAAATAGCACTTACTGTTTTCTAAACTCAAGCTGGTGCTTGTGTTAGGGTAATATTGGTGATTAAAATGTTCTGCTCACATTTGAATGTTATTCAACTACAGTGTATGTCTTCCTGAAATGTGTTCCACATTCCTGCAAGTGATTCCTGTACTCTTACTCAGTACAGTATAGACTTTACCAATGAAGAACTTGACCTAACCAAGACAACCCCAAAGAGAAGCACTTATGAAGAAGAGAATCATCAGTGGCTCCATTTGAGGTGATCTGAGCTGGATTCACAAGGGGAAATGGCTTTGGATTCATTCAGTTGTTGTTGTCACTTAAAACTTCCCCAACAAGTAGCACTTACTGCATTCAACAAACAAGTTAATGCTCAAGTCAGGGTAATAGGTAGGACAGAATTCTTCAGCAATTCCTCATGAACTATGTGAAGGAAAAATAATTGCAAAATCAGCAACACTACCCCAGCAGAGAGCACTTGTTGCTTTCCAAAATCATGTATGTGCTTGTGTAAGGGTAAAGCTGGAGACAAATTGATTGCCTTCGCTAATAATACAAAATATACAGTCTGGCGATGACCAGGTTTTCTGAAAACTTACAACCAGCGCCACAGACAAAGAAAAACAATTATAAGTGAGTATTTTAGAAGATTTAATATAAACTTGATGAATCTTCAAGTAATGGCCCCTGTCTAGTAAATCTACCATAACAATTTGCTGAAAAAAATACAGCAGTCAGTGTTGGAGATTGGCCACTGGCTAAATCCTTTTTAACCAAAAGCTCTACCTTAGTTAAGACTTGCCTCATGGTCCAGCTGGTCCTTTGCAGCATCTTCTGTGTTGTGTTCCAGCACCAGCGGATCGTCTTCTACAACGTTACCCATTTTAAGCTTGAATGTAGCCACACCCACACTGCCCCATCCTCTTTCAGTAGGAGGTTTCAATGGTCTTGGTAAAGGTTCGTTAAGGAAAGGATCACACCTTCATGAGACGTCTATCATGTATGCAGGGTTGCCGATGATAGGCCAATTGGAATTCAACTACTTTTGTGAATACATCTCATTGCCAGATAGTAGCCTGCAGTTGAAGCTAGAGGAGTTTCTAAAGTAATATGAAATAGCAACACAATGTCTTCTGAAAGTGATTTTTCTTATCAAGGAATTGAATCATTGCTGAAATATTATGTTGCCGTATATATCCCAACCAAAACAACCCCAAAGAGAAGCACTTATGAAGCCAGAAATCACGAGTGGCTCCATTTGAGGGGATCAGAGTTGGATTTCCATAACATTGTGTCTTTTCATGTTGTTTTTGTTGATTAAAACTGCCCCAACAAGTAGCACTTACTGAATACAACTGTCAAGTCAGTGCTCAAGTGAGGGTAATGGTAAAGACGTACAAAAGACTTGCAATGTTCTTTCCAGTCATAAAACACCAGAAATGAATGTACAAAGCAACTGTGGAGAGAACATGGACACTTGAAATCATCAAACTTACCCCAACAAATAGCACTTACTGTTTTCTAAACTCAAGCTGGTGCTTGTGTAAGGGTAATATTGGTGATTACAAATTTCTGCTCACATTTGGATGTTATTCAACTACAGTGTATGTCTTCCTGAAATGTGTTCCACATTCCTGCAAGTGCTTCCTGTACTCTTACTCAGTACAGTTTAGACTTTCCCAATGAAGAACTTGACCTAACCAAGACAACCCCAAAGAGAAGCACTTATGAAGAAGAGAATCATCACTGGCTCCATTTGAGGTGATCTGAGCTGGATTCACAAGAGGAAATGGCTTTGGATTCATTCAGTTGTTGTTGTCACTTAAAACGTCCCCAACAAGTAGCACTTACTGAATTCAACAAACAAGTTAATGCTCAAGTCAGGGTAATAGGTAGGACCAACTCTCAAACTAGGAATTCTTCAGAAATTAATCATATAACATGTCTGTCTTCATGAACTGTGTGAAGCAAATAGAAGAGCACAATCACCAGCACTACCCCAACAAATAGCACTTACTGCTTTCAGAAGGCAAGTTTTTGCTTGTGTTAGGGTAAAGCTGGTGACCACCTAGCTGTGAAACAAAATGTCTTCTGAAATAAATTTTCCTGAATATCTTTGGATACACAAGCACCTACATAGCAGTTTCTTTTTATTTCTGATTTCATATCAAGGAATTGAATCATTGCTGAAATATTATGTTGCTGTATATATCCCAACCAAAACAACCCCAAAGAGAAGCACTTATGAAGCCAGAAATCACGAGTGGCTCTATTTGAGGGGATCAGAGTTGGATTTCCATAACATTGTGTCTTTTCATGTTGTTTTTGTCGATTAAAACTGCCCCAACAAGTAGCACTTACTGAATTCAACTGTCAAGTCAGTGCTCAAGTGAGGGTAATGGTAAAGACGTACAAAAGACTTGCAATGTTCTTTCCAGTCATAAAACACCAGAAATGAATGTACAAAGCAGCTGTGGAGAGAACATGGACACTTGAAATCATCAAAATTACCCCAACAAATAGCACTTACTGTTTTCTAAACTCAAGCTGGTGCTTGTGTTAGGGTAATATTGGTTATTAAAATGTTCTGCTTACATTTGATTGTTATTCAACTACAGTGTATGTCTTCCTGAAATGTGTTCCACATTCCTGCAAGTGATTCCTGTACTCTTACTCAGTACAGTATAGACTTTACCAATGAAGAACTTGACCTAACCAAGACAACCCCAAAGAGAAGCACTTATGAAGAAGAGAATCATCAGTGGCTCCATTTGAGGTGATCTGAGCTGGATTCACAAGGGGAAATGGCTTTGGATTCATTCAGTTGTTGTTGTCACTTAAAACTTCCCCAACAAGTAGCACTTACTGCATTCAACAAACAAGTTAATGCTCAAGTCAGGGTAATAGGTAGGACAGAATTCTTCAGCAATTCCTCATGAACTATGTGAAGGAAAAATAATTGCAAAATCAGCAACACTACCCCAGCAGAGAGCACTTGTTGCTTTCCAAAATCATGTATGTGCTTGTGTAAGGGTAAAGCTGGAGACAAATTGATTGCCTTCGCTAATAATACAAAATATACAGTCTGGCGATGGCCAGGTTTTCTGAAAACTTACAACCAGCGCCACAGACAAAGAAAAACAATTATAAGTGAGTATTTTAGAAGATTTAATATAAACTTGATGAATCTTCAAGTAATGGCCCCTGTCTAGTAAATCTACCATAACAATTTGCTGAAAAAAATACAGCAGTCAGTGTTGGAGATTGGCCACTGGCTAAATCCTTTTTAACCAAAAGCTCTACCTTAGTTAAGACTTGCCTCATGGTCCAGCTGGTCCTTTGCAGCATCTTCTGTGTTGTGTTCCAGCACCAGCGGATCGTCTTCTACAACGTTACCCATTTTAAGCTTGAATGTAGCCACCCACACTGCCCCATCCTCTTTCAGTAGGAGGTTTCAATGGTCTTGGTAAAGGTTCGTTAAGGAAAGGATCACACCTTCATGAGACGTCTATCATGTATGCAGGGTTGCTGATGATAGGCCAATTGGAATTAAACTACTTTTGTGAATACATCTCATTGCCAGATAGTAGCCTGCAGTTGAAGCTAGAGGAGTTTCTAAAGTAATATCAAATAGCAACACAATGTCTTCTGAAAGTGATTTTTCTTATCAAGGAATTGAATCATTGCTGAAATATTATGTTGCCGTATATATCCCAACCAAAACAACCCCAAAGAGAAGCACTTATGAAGCCAGAAATCACGAGTGGCTCCATTTGAGGGGATCAGAGTTGGATTTCCATAACATTGTGTCTTTTCATGTTGTTTTTGTTGATTAAAACTGCCCCAACAAGTAGCACTTACTGAATACAACTGTCAAGTCAGTGCTCAAGTGAGGGTAATGGTAAAGACGTACAAAAGACTTGCAATGTTCTTTCCAGTCATAAAACACCAGAAATGAATGTACAAAGCAGCTGTGGAGAGAACATGGACACTTGAAATCGTCAAAATTACCCCAACAAATAGCACTTACTGTTTTCTAAACTCAAGCTGGTGCTTGTGTTAGGGTAATATTGGTGATTAAAATGTTCTGCTCACATTTGAATGTTATTCAACTACAGTGTATGTCTTCCTGAAATGTGTTCCACATTCCTGCAAGTGATTCCTGTACTCTTACTCAGTACAGTATAGACTTTACCAATGAAGAACTTGACCTAACCAAGACAACCCCAAAGAGAAGCACTTATGAAGAAGAGAATCATCAGTGGCTCCATTTGAGGTGATCTGAGCTGGATTCACAAGGGGAAATGGCTTTGGATTCATTCAGTTGTTGTTGTCACTTAAAACTTCCCCAACAAGTAGCACTTACTGCATTCAACAAACAAGTTAATGCTCAAGTCAGGGTAATAGGTAGGACAGAATTCTTCAGCAATTCCTCATGAACTATGTGAAGGAAAAATAATTGCAAAATCAGCAACACTACCCCAGCAGAGAGCACTTGTTGCTTTCCAAAATCATGTATGTGCTTGTGTAAGGGTAAAGCTGGAGACAAATTGATTGCCTTCGCTAATAATACAAAATATACAGTCTGGCGATGACCAGGTTTTCTGAAAACTTACAACCAGCGCCACAGACAAAGAAAAACAATTATAAGTGAGTATTTTAGAAGATTTAATATAAACTTGATGAATCTTCAAGTAATGGCCCCTGTCTAGTAAATCTACCATAACAATTTGCTGAAAAAAATACAGCAGTCAGTGTTGGAGATTGGCCACTGGCTAAATCCTTTTTAACCAAAAGCTCTACCTTAGTTAAGACTTGCCTCATGGTCCAGCTGGTCCTTTGCAGCATCTTCTGTGTTGTGTTCCAGCACCAGCGGATCGTCTTCTACAACGTTACCCATTTTAAGCTTGAATGTAGCCACCCACACTGCCCCATCCTCTTTCAGTAGGAGGTTTCAATGGTCTTGGTAAAGGTTCATTAAGGAAAGGATCACACCTTCATGAGACGTCTATCATGTATGCAGGGTTGCTGATGATAGGCCAATTGGAATTCAACTACTTTTGTGAATACATCTCATTGCCAGATAGTAGCCTGCAGTTGAAGCTAGAGGAGTTTCTAAAGTAATATCAAATAGCAACACAATGTCTTCTGAAAGTGATTTTTCTTATCAAGGAATTGAATCATTGCTGAAATATTATGTTGCCGTATATATCCCAACCAAAACAACCCCAAAGAGAAGCACTTATGAAGCCAGAAATCACGAGTGGCTCCATTTGAGGGGATCAGAGTTGGATTTCCATAACATTGTGTCTTTTCATGTTGTTTTTGTTGATTAAAACTGCCCCAACAAGTAGCACTTACTGAATACAACTGTCAAGTCAGTGCTCAAGTGAGGGTAATGGTAAAGACGTACAAAAGACTTGCAATGTTCTTTCCAGTCATAAAACACCAGAAATGAATGTACAAAGCAGCTGTGGAGAGAACATGGACACTTGAAATCATCAAAATTACCCCAACAAATAGCAATTACTGTTTTCTAACTCAAGCTGGTGCTTGTGTAAGGGTAATATTGGTGATTACAATTTTCTGCTTACATTTGATTGTTATTCAACTACAGTGTATGTCTTCCTGAAATGTGTTCCACATTCCTGCAAGTGCTTCCTGTACTCTTACTCAGTAAAGTTTAGACTTTCCCAATGAAGAACTTGACCTAACCAAGCCAACCCCAAAGAGAAGCACTTATGAAGAAGAGAATCATCAGTGGCTCCATTTGAGGTGATCTGAGCTGGATTCACAAGGGGAAATGGCTTTGGATTCATTCAGTTGTTGTTGTCACTTAAAACTTCCCCAACAAGTAGCACTTACTGCATTCAACAAACAAGTTAATGCTCAAGTCAGGGTAATAGGTAGGACAGAATTCTTCAGCAATTCCTCATGAACTATGTGAAGGAAAAATAATTGCAAAATCAGCAACACTACCCCAGCAGAGAGCACTTGTTGCTTTCCAAAATCATGTATGTGATTGTGTAAGGGTAAAGCTGGGGACAAATTGATTGCCTTCGCTAATAATACAAAATATACAGTCTGGCGATGACCAGGTTTTCTGAAAACTTACAACCAGCGCCACAGACAAAGAAAAACAATTATAAGTGAGTATTTTAGAAGATTTAATATAAACTTGATGAATCTTCAAGTAATGGCCCCTGTCTAGTAAATCTACCATAACAATTTGCTGAAAAAAATACAGCAGTCAGTGTTGGAGATTGGCCACTGGCTAAATCCTTTTTAACCAAAAGCTCTACCTTAGTTAAGACTTGCCTCATGGTCCAGCTGGTCCTTTGCAGCATCTTCTGTGTTGTGTTCCAGCACCAGCGGATCGTCTTCTACAACGTTACCCATTTTAAGCTTGAATGTAGCCACACCCACACTGCCCCATCCTCTTTCAGTAGGAGGTTTCAATGGTCTTGGTAAAGGTTCGTTAAGGAAAGGATCACACCTTCATGAGACGTCTATCATGTATGCAGGGTTGCTGATGATAGGCCAATTGGAATTCAACTACTTTTGTGAATACATCTCATTGCCAGATAGTAGCCTGCAGTTGAAGCTAGAGGAGTTTCTAAAGTAATATGAAATAGCAACACAATGTCTTCTGAAAGTGATTTTTCTTATCAAGGAATTGAATCATTGCTGAAATATTATGTTGCCGTATATATCCCAACCAAAACAACCCCAAAGAGAAGCACTTATTAAGCCAGAAATCACGAGTGGCTCCATTTGAGGGGATCAGAGTTGGATTTCCATAACATTGTGTCTTTTCATGTTGTTTTTGTTGATTAAAACTGCCCCAACAAGTAGCACTTACTGAATACAACTGTCAAGTCAGTGCTCAAGTGAGGGTAATGGTAAAGACGTACAAAAGACTTGCAATGTTCTTTCCAGTCATAAAACACCAGAAATGAATGTACAAAGCAACTGTGGAGAGAACATGGACACTTGAAATCATCAAAATTACCCCAACAAATAGCAATTACTGTTTTCTAACTCAAGCTGGTGCTTGTGTAAGGGTAATATTGGTGATTACAATTTTCTGCTCACATTTGAATGTTATTCAACCACAGTGTATGTCTTCCTCAAATGTGTTCCACATTCCTGCAAGTGCTTCCTGTACTCCTACTCAGTAAAGTTTAGACTTTCCCAATGAAGAACTTGACCTAACCAAGCCAACCCCAAAGAGAAGCACTTATGAAGAAGAGAATCATCAGTGGCTCCATTTGAGGTGATCTGAGTTGGATTCACAAGAGGAAATGGCTTTGGATTCATTCAGTTGTTGTTGTCTCTTAAAACGTCCCCAACAAGTAGCACTTACTGTATTCAACAAACAAGTTAATGCTCAAGTCAGGGTAATAGGTAGGACCAACTCTCAAACTAGGAATTCTTCAGAAATGAATCAGATAACATGTCCATCTTCATGAACTGTGTGAAGGAAATAGAAGAGCACAATCACCAGCACTACCCCAACAAATAGCACTTACTGCTTTCAGAAGGCAAGTTTTTGCTTGTGTTAGGGTAAAGCTGGTGACCACCTAGCTGTGAAACAAAATGTCTTCTGAAATAAATTTTCCTGAATATCTTTGGATACACAAGCACCTACATAGCAGTTTCTTTTTATTTCTGATTTCATATCAAGGAATTGAATCATTGCTGAAATATTATGTTGCCGTATATATCCCAACCAAAACAACCCCAAAGAGAAGCACTTATGAAGCCAGAAATCATGAGTGGCTCTATTTGAGGGGATCAGAGTTGGATTTCCATAACATTGTGTCTTTTCATGTTGTTTTTGTCGATTAAAACTGCCCCAACAAGTAGCACTTACTGCATTCAACAAACAAGTTAATGCTCAAGTTGGGGTAATAGGTAGGACAGAATTCTTCAGCAATTCTTCATGAACTATGTGAAGGAAAAATAATTGCAAAATCAGCAACACTACCCCAGCAGATAGCACTTGTTGCTTTCCAAAATCATGTATGTGCTTGTGTAAGGGTAAAGCTGGAGACAAATTGATTGCCTTCGCTAATAATACAAAATATACACTCTGGCGATGACCAGGTTTTCTGAAAACTTACAACCAGCGCCACAGACAAAGAAAAACAATTATAAGTGAGTATTTTAGAAGATTTAATATAAACTTGATGAATCTTCAAGTAATGGCCTCTGTCTAGTAAATCTACCATAACAATTTGCTGAAAAAAATACAGCAGTCAGTGTTGGAGATTGGCCACTGGCTAAATCCTTTTTAACCAAAAGCTTTACCTTAGTTAAGACTTGCCTCATGGTCCAGCTGGTCCTTTGCAGCATCTTCTGTGTTGTGTTCCAGCACCAGTGGATCGTCTTCTACAACGTTACCCATTTTAGGCTTGAATGTAGCCACACCCACACTGCCCCATCCTCTTTCAGTAGGTTTCAATGGTCTTGGTAAAGGTTCGTTAAGGAAAGGATCACACCTTCATGAGACGTCTATCATGTATGCAGGGTTGCTGATGATAGACCAATTGGAATTCAACTACTTTTGTGAATACATCTCATTGCCAGATAGTAGCCTGCAGTTGAAGCTAGAGGAGTTTCTAAAGTAATATCAAATAGCAACACAATGTCTTCTGAAATTAATTTTTCTTATCAAGGAATTGAATCATTGCTGAAATATTATGTTGCCGTATATATCCCAACGAAAAACAACCCCAAAGAGAAGCACTTATGAAGCCAGAAATCACGAGTGGCTCCATTTGAGGGGATCAGAGTTGGATTTCCATAACATTGTGTCTTTTCATGTTGTTTTTGTCGATTAAAACTGCCCCAACAAGTAGCACTTACTGAATACAACTGTCAAGTCAGTGCTCAAGTGAGGGTAATGGTAAAGACGTACAAAAGACTTGCAATGTTCTTTCCAGTCATAAAACACCAGAAATGAATGTACAAAGCAACTGTGGAGAGAACATGGACACTTGAAATCATCAAACTTACCCCAACAAATAGCACTTACTGTTTTCTAAACTCAAGCTGGTGCTTGTGTAAGGGTAATATTGGTGATTACAATTTTCTGCTCACATTTGGATGTTATTCAACTACAGTGTATGTCTTCCTGAAATGTGTTCCACATTCCTGCAAGTGCTTCCTGTACTCTTACTCAGTACAGTTTAGACTTTCCCAATGAAGAACTTGACCTAACCAAGACAACCCTAAAGAGAAGCACTTATGAAGAAGAGAATCATCAGTGGCTCCATTTGAGGTGATCTGAGCTGGATTCACAAGAGGAAATGGCTTTGGATTCATTCAGTTGTTGTTGTCACTTAAAACGTCCCCAACAAGTAGCACTTACTGAATTCAACAAACAAGTTAATGCTCAAGTCAGGGTAATAGGTAGGACCAACTCTCAAACTAGGAATTCTTCAGAAATTAATCATATAACATGTCTGTCTTCATGAACTGTGTGAAGCAAATAGAAGAGCACAATCACCAGCACTACCCCAACAAATAGCACTTACTGCTTTCAGAAGGCAAGTTTTTGCTTGTGTTAGGGTAAAGCTGGTGACCACCTAGCTGTGAAACAAAATGTCTTCTGAAATAAATTTTCCTGAATATCTTTGGATACACAAGCACCTACATAGCAGTTTCTTTTTATTTCTGATTTCATATCAAGGAATTGAATCATTGCTGAAATATTATGTTGCTGTATATATCCCAACCAAAACAACCCCAAAGAGAAGCACTTATGAAGCCAGAAATCATGAGTGGCTCTATTTGAGGGGATCAGAGTTGGATTTCCATAACATTGTGTCTTTTCATGTTGTTTTTGTCGATTAAAACTGCCCCAACAAGTAGCACTTACTGCATTCAACAAACAAGTTAATGCTCAAGTTGGGGTAATAGGTAGGACAGAATTCTTCAGCAATTCTTCATGAACTATGTGAAGGAAAAATAATTGCAAAATCAGCAACACTACCCCAGCAGATAGCACTTGTTGCTTTCCAAAATCATGTATGTGCTTGTGTAAGGGTAAAGCTGGAGACAAATTGATTGCCTTCGCTAATAATACAAAATATACACTCTGGCGATGACCAGGTTTTCTGAAAACTTACAACCAGCGCCACAGACAAAGAAAAACAATTATAAGTGAGTATTTTAGAAGATTTAATATAAACTTGATGAATCTTCAAGTAATGGCCTCTGTCTAGTAAATCTACCATAACAATTTGCTGAAAAAAATACAGCAGTCAGTGTTGGAGATTGGCCACTGGCTAAATCCTTTTTAACCAAAAGCTTTACCTTAGTTAAGACTTGCCTCATGGTCCAGCTGGTCCTTTGCAGCATCTTCTGTGTTGTGTTCCAGCACCAGTGGATCGTCTTCTACAACGTTACCCATTTTAGGCTTGAATGTAGCCACACCCACACTGCCCCATCCTCTTTCAGTAGGTTTCAATGGTCTTGGTAAAGGTTCGTTAAGGAAAGGATCACACCTTCATGAGACGTCTATCATGTATGCAGGGTTGCTGATGATAGACCAATTGGAATTCAACTACTTTTGTGAATACATCTCATTGCCAGATAGTAGCCTGCAGTTGAAGCTAGAGGAGTTTCTAAAGTAATATCAAATAGCAACACAATGTCTTCTGAAATTAATTTTTCTTATCAAGGAATTGAATCATTGCTGAAATATTATGTTGCCGTATATATCCCAACGAAAAACAACCCCAAAGAGAAGCACTTATGAAGCCAGAAATCACGAGTGGCTCCATTTGAGGGGATCAGAGTTGGATTTCCATAACATTGTGTCTTTTCATGTTGTTTTTGTCGATTAAAACTGCCCCAACAAGTAGCACTTACTGAATACAACTGTCAAGTCAGTGCTCAAGTGAGGGTAATGGTAAAGACGTACAAAAGACTTGCAATGTTCTTTCCAGTCATAAAACACCAGAAATGAATGTACAAAGCAACTGTGGAGAGAACATGGACACTTGAAATCATCAAACTTACCCCAACAAATAGCACTTACTGTTTTCTAAACTCAAGCTGGTGCTTGTGTAAGGGTAATATTGGTGATTACAATTTTCTGCTCACATTTGGATGTTATTCAACTACAGTGTATGTCTTCCTGAAATGTGTTCCACATTCCTGCAAGTGCTTCCTGTACTCTTACTCAGTACAGTTTAGACTTTCCCAATGAAGAACTTGACCTAACCAAGACAACCCTAAAGAGAAGCACTTATGAAGAAGAGAATCATCAGTGGCTCCATTTGAGGTGATCTGAGCTGGATTCACAAGAGGAAATGGCTTTGGATTCATTCAGTTGTTGTTGTCACTTAAAACGTCCCCAACAAGTAGCACTTACTGAATTCAACAAACAAGTTAATGCTCAAGTCAGGGTAATAGGTAGGACCAACTCTCAAACTAGGAATTCTTCAGAAATTAATCATATAACATGTCTGTCTTCATGAACTGTGTGAAGCAAATAGAAGAGCACAATCACCAGCACTACCCCAACAAATAGCACTTACTGCTTTCAGAAGGCAAGTTTTTGCTTGTGTTAGGGTAAAGCTGGTGACCACCTAGCTGTGAAACAAAATGTCTTCTGAAATAAATTTTCCTGAATATCTTTGGATACACAAGCACCTACATAGCAGTTTCTTTTTATTTCTGATTTCATATCAAGGAATTGAATCATTGCTGAAATATTATGTTGCCGTATATATCCCAACCAAAACAACCCCAAAGAGAAGCACTTATGAAGCCAGAAATCATGAGTGGCTCTATTTGAGGGGATCAGAGTTGGATTTCCATAACATTGTGTCTTTTCATGTTGTTTTTGTCGATTAAAACTGCCCCAACAAGTAGCACTTACTGCATTCAACAAACAAGTTAATGCTCAAGTTGGGGTAATAGGTAGGACAGAATTCTTCAGCAATTCTTCATGAACTATGTGAAGGAAAAATAATTGCAAAATCAGCAACACTACCCCAGCAGATAGCACTTGTTGCTTTCCAAAATCATGTATGTGCTTGTGTAAGGGTAAAGCTGGAGACAAATTGATTGCCTTCGCTAATAATACAAAATATACACTCTGGCGATGACCAGGTTTTCTGAAAACTTACAACCAGCGCCACAGACAAAGAAAAACAATTATAAGTGAGTATTTTAGAAGATTTAATATAAACTTGATGAATCTTCAAGTAATGGCCTCTGTCTAGTAAATCTACCATAACAATTTGCTGAAAAAAATACAGCAGTCAGTGTTGGAGATTGGCCACTGGCTAAATCCTTTTTAACCAAAAGCTTTACCTTAGTTAAGACTTGCCTCATGGTCCAGCTGGTCCTTTGCAGCATCTTCTGTGTTGTGTTCCAGCACCAGTGGATCGTCTTCTACAACGTTACCCATTTTAGGCTTGAATGTAGCCACACCCACACTGCCCCATCCTCTTTCAGTAGGTTTCAATGGTCTTGGTAAAGGTTCGTTAAGGAAAGGATCACACCTTCATGAGACGTCTATCATGTATGCAGGGTTGCTGATGATAGACCAATTGGAATTCAACTACTTTTGTGAATACATCTCATTGCCAGATAGTAGCCTGCAGTTGAAGCTAGAGGAGTTTCTAAAGTAATATCAAATAGCAACACAATGTCTTCTGAAATTAATTTTTCTTATCAAGGAATTGAATCATTGCTGAAATATTATGTTGCCGTATATATCCCAACGAAAAACAACCCCAAAGAGAAGCACTTATGAAGCCAGAAATCACGAGTGGCTCCATTTGAGGGGATCAGAGTTGGATTTCCATAACATTGTGTCTTTTCATGTTGTTTTTGTCGATTAAAACTGCCCCAACAAGTAGCACTTACTGAATACAACTGTCAAGTCAGTGCTCAAGTGAGGGTAATGGTAAAGACGTACAAAAGACTTGCAATGTTCTTTCCAGTCATAAAACACCAGAAATGAATGTACAAAGCAACTGTGGAGAGAACATGGACACTTGAAATCATCAAACTTACCCCAACAAATAGCACTTACTGTTTTCTAAACTCAAGCTGGTGCTTGTGTAAGGGTAATATTGGTGATTACAATTTTCTGCTCACATTTGGATGTTATTCAACTACAGTGTATGTCTTCCTGAAATGTGTTCCACATTCCTGCAAGTGCTTCCTGTACTCTTACTCAGTACAGTTTAGACTTTCCCAATGAAGAACTTGACCTAACCAAGACAACCCTAAAGAGAAGCACTTATGAAGAAGAGAATCATCAGTGGCTCCATTTGAGGTGATCTGAGCTGGATTCACAAGAGGAAATGGCTTTGGATTCATTCAGTTGTTGTTGTCACTTAAAACGTCCCCAACAAGTAGCACTTACTGAATTCAACAAACAAGTTAATGCTCAAGTCAGGGTAATAGGTAGGACCAACTCTCAAACTAGGAATTCTTCAGAAATTAATCATATAACATGTCTGTCTTCATGAACTGTGTGAAGCAAATAGAAGAGCACAATCACCAGCACTACCCCAACAAATAGCACTTACTGCTTTCAGAAGGCAAGTTTTTGCTTGTGTTAGGGTAAAGCTGGTGACCACCTAGCTGTGAAACAAAATGTCTTCTGAAATAAATTTTCCTGAATATCTTTGGATACACAAGCACCTACATAGCAGTTTCTTTTTATTTCTGATTTCATATCAAGGAATTGAATCATTGCTGAAATATTATGTTGCCGTATATATCCCAACCAAAACAACACCAAAGAGAAGCACTTATGAAGCCAGAAATCATGAGTGGCTCTATTTGAGGGGATCAGAGTTGGATTTCCATAACATTGTGTCTTTTCATGTCGTTTTTGTCGATTAAAACTGCCCCAACAAGTAGCACTTACTGAATTCAACTGTCAAGTCAGTGCTCAAGTGAGGGTAATGGTAAAGACGTACAAAAGACTTGCAATGTTCTTTCCAGTCATAAAACACCAGAAATGAATGTACAAAGCAGCTGTGGAGAGAACATGGACACTTGAAATCGTCAAAATTACCCCAACAAATAGCACTTACTGTTTTCTAAACTCAAGCTGGTGCTTGTGTTAGGGTAATATTGGTGATTAAAATGTTCTGCTCACATTTGAATGTTATTCAACTACAGTGTATGTCTTCCTGAAATGTGTTCCACATTCCTGCAAGTGATTCCTGTACTCTTACTCAGTACAGTATAGACTTTACCAATGAAGAACTTGACCTAACCAAGACAACCCCAAAGAGAAGCACTTATGAAGAAGAGAATCATCAGTGGCTCCATTTGAGGTGATCTGAGCTGGATTCACAAGGGGAAATGGCTTTGGATTCATTCAGTTGTTGTTGTCACTTAAAACTTCCCCAACAAGTAGCACTTACTGCATTCAACAAACAAGTTAATGCTCAAGTCAGGGTAATAGGTAGGACAGAATTCTTCAGCAATTCCTCATGAACTATGTGAAGGAAAAATAATTGCAAAATCAGCAACACTACCCCAGCAGAGAGCACTTGTTGCTTTCCAAAATCATGTATGTGCTTGTGTAAGGGTAAAGCTGGAGACAAATTGATTGCCTTCGCTAATAATACAAAATATACAGTCTGGCGATGACCAGGTTTTCTGAAAACTTACAACCAGCGCCACAGACAAAGAAAAACAATTATAAGTGAGTATTTTAGAAGATTTAATATAAACTTGATGAATCTTCAAGTAATGGCCCCTGTCTAGTAAATCTACCATAACAATTTGCTGAAAAAAATACAGCAGTCAGTGTTGGAGATTGGCCACTGGCTAAATCCTTTTTAACCAAAAGCTCTACCTTAGTTAAGACTTGCCTCATGGTCCAGCTGGTCCTTTGCAGCATCTTCTGTGTTGTGTTCCAGCACCAGCGGATCGTCTTCTACAACGTTACCCATTTTAAGCTTGAATGTAGCCACACCCACACTGCCCCATCCTCTTTCAGTAGGAGGTTTCAATGGTCTTGGTAAAGGTTCGTTAAGGAAAGGATCACACCTTCATGAGACGTCTATCATGTATGCAGGGTTGCTGATGATAGGCCAATTGGAATTCAACTACTTTTGTGAATACATCTCATTGCCAGATAGTAGCCTGCAGTTGAAGCTAGAGGAGTTTCTAAAGTAATATCAAATAGCAACACAATGTCTTCTGAAAGTGATTTTTCTTATCAAGGAATTGAATCATTGCTGAAATATTATGTTGCCGTATATATCCCAACCAAAACAACCCCAAAGAGAAGCACTTATGAAGCCAGAAATCACGAGTGGCTCCATTTGAGGGGATCAGAGTTGGATTTCCATAACATTGTGTCTTTTCATGTTGTTTTTGTTGATTAAAACTGCCCCAACAAGTAGCACTTACTGAATACAACTGTCAAGTCAGTGCTCAAGTGAGGGTAATGGTAAAGACGTACAAAAGACTTGCAATGTTCTTTCCAGTCATAAAACACCAGAAATGAATGTACAAAGCAACTGTGGAGAGAACATGGACACTTGAAATCATCAAAATTACCCCAACAAATAGCAATTACTGTTTTCTAACTCAAGCTGGTGCTTGTGTAAGGGTAATATTGGTGATTACAATTTTCTGCTCACATTTGAATGTTATTCAACCACAGTGTATGTCTTCCTCAAATGTGTTCCACATTCCTGCAAGTGCTTCCTGTACTCTTACTCAGTAAAGTTTAGACTTTCCCAATGAAGAACTTGACCTAACCAAGCCAACCCCAAAGAGAAGCACTTATGAAGAAGAGAATCATCAGTGGCTCCATTTGAGGTGATCTGAGTTGGATTCACAAGAGGAAATGGCTTTGGATTCATTCAGTTGTTGTTGTCTCTTAAAACGTCCCCAACAAGTAGCACTTACTGTATTCAACAAACAAGTTAATGCTCAAGTCAGGGTAATAGGTAGGACCAACTCTCAAACTAGGAATTCTTCAGAAATGAATCAGATAACATTTCCATCTTCATGAACTGTGTGAAGGAAATAGAAGAGCACAATCACCAGCACTACCCCAACAAATAGCACTTACTGCTTTCAGAAGGCAAGTTTTTGCTTGTGTTAGGGTAAAGCTGGTCACCACCTAGCTGTGAAACAAAATGTCTTCTGAAATAAATTTTCCTGAATATCTTTGGATACACAAGCACCTACATAGCAGTTTCTTTTTATTTCTGATTTCATATCAAGGAATTGAATCATTGCTGAAATATTATGTTGCCGTATATATCCCAACCAAAACAACCCCAAAGAGAAGCACTTATGAAGCCAGAAATCATGAGTGGCTCTATTTGAGGGGATCAGAGTTGGATTTCCATAACATTGTGTCTTTTCATGTTGTTTTTGTCGATTAAAACTGCCCCAACAAGTAGCACTTACTAAATTCAACAAACAAGTTAATGCTCAAGTTGGGGTAATAGGTAGGACAGAATTCTTCAGCAATTCTTCATGAACTATGTGAAGGAAAAATAATTGCAAAATCAGCAACACTACCCCAGCAGATAGCACTTGTTGCTTTCCAAAATCATGTATGTGCTTGTGTAAGGGTAAAGCTGGAGACAAATTGATTGCCTTCGCTAATAATACAAAATATACACTCTGGCGATGACCAGGTTTTCTGAAAACTTACAACCAGCGCCACAGACAAAGAAAAACAATTATAAGTGAGTATTTTAGAAGATTTAATATAAACTTGGTGAATCTTCAAGTAATGGCCTCTCTCTAGTAAATCTACCATAACAATTTGCTGAAAAAAATACAGCAGTCAGTGTTGGAGATTGGCCACTGGCTAAATCCTTTTTAACCAAAAGCTCTACCTTAGTTAAGACTTGCCTCATGGTCCAGCTGGTCCTTTGCAGCATCTTCTGTGTTGTGTTCCAGCACCAGTGGATCGTCTTCTACAACGTTACCCATTTTAAGCTTGAATGTAGCCACACCCACACTGCCCCATCCTCTTTCAGTAGGAGGTTTCAATGGTCTTGGTAAAGGTTCGTTAAGGAAAGGATCACACCTTCATGAGACGTCTATCATGTGTGCAGGGTTGCTGATGATAGACCAATTGGAATTCAACTACTTTTGTGAATACATCTCATTGCCAGATAGTAGCCTGCAGTTGAAGCTAGAGGAGTTTCTAAAGTAATATCAAATAGCAACACAATGTCTTCTGAAATTAATTTTTCTTATCAAGGAATTGAATCATTGCTGAAATATTATGTTGCCGTATATATCCCAACCAAAACAACCCCAAAGAGAAGCACTTATGAAGCCAGAAATCACGAGTGGCTCTATTTGAGGGGATCAGAGTTGGATTTCCATAACATTGTGTCTTTTCATGTTGTTTTTGTTGATTAAAACTGCCCTAACAAGTAGCACTTACTGAATTCAACTGTCAAGTCAGTGCTCAAGTGAGGGTAATGGTAAAGACGTACAAAAGACTTGCAATGTTCTTTCCAGTCATAAAACACCAGAAATGAATGTACAAAGCAGCTGTGGAGAGAACATGGACACTTGAAATCATCAAAATTACCCCAACAAATAGCACTTACTGTTTTCTAAACTCAAGCTGGTGCTTGTGTTAGGGTAATATTGGTGATTAAAATGTTCTGCTTACATTTGATTGTTATTCAACTACAGTGTATGTCTTCCTGAAATGTGTTCCACATTCCTGCAAGTGATTCCTGTACTCTTACTCAGTACAGTATAGACTTTACCAATGAAGAACTTGACCTAACCAAGACAACCCCAAAGAGAAGCACTTATGAAGAAGAGAATCATCAGTGGCTCCATTTGAGGTGATCTGAGCTGGATTCACAAGGGGAAATGGCTTTGGATTCATTCAGTTCTTGTTGTTGTCACTTAAAACTTCCCCAACAAGTAGCACTTACTGCATTCAACAAACAAGTTAATGCTCAAGTCAGGGTAATAGGTAGGACAGAATTCTTCAGCAATTCCTCATGAACTATGTGAAGGAAAAATAATTGCAAAATCAGCAACACTACCCCAGCAGAGAGCACTTGTTGTTTTCCAAAATCATGTATGTGCTTGTGTAAGGGTAAAGCTGGAGACAAATTGATTGCCTTCGCTAATAATACAAAATATACAGTCTGGCGATGACCAGGTTTTCTGAAAACTTACAACCAGCGCCACAGACAAAGAAAAACAATTATAAGTGAGTATTTTAGAAGATTTAATATAAACTTGATGAATCTTCAAGTAATGGCCCCTGTCTAGTAAATCTACCATAACAATTTGCTGAAAAAAATACAGCAGTCAGTGTTGGAGATTGGCCACTGGCTAAATCCTTTTTAACCAAAAGCTCTACCTTAGTTAAGACTTGCCTCATGGTCCAGCTGGTCCTTTGCAGCATCTTCTGTGTTGTGTTCCAGCACCAGCGGATCGTCTTCTACAACGTTACCCATTTTAAGCTTGAATGTAGCCACACCCACACTGCCCCATCCTCTTTCAGTAGGAGGTTTCAATGGTCTTGGTAAAGGTTCGTTAAGGAAAGGATCACACCTTTATGAGACGTCTATCATGTATGCAGGGTTGCTGATGATAGGCCAATTGGAATTCAACTACTTTTGTGAATACATCTCATTGCCAGATAGTAGCCTGCAGTTGAAGCTAGAGGAGTTTCTAAAGTAATATCAAATAGCAACACAATGTCTTCTGAAATTAATTTTTCTTATCAAGGAATTGAATCATTGCTGAAATATTATGTTGCCGTATATATCCCAACCAAAACAACCCCAAAGAGAAGCACTTATGAAGCCAGAAATCACGAGTGGCTCCATTTGAGGGGATCAGAGTTGGATTTCCATAACATTGTGTCTTTTCATGTTGTTTTTGTCGATTAAAACTGCCCCAACAAGTAGCACTTACTGAATACAACTGTCAAGTCAGTGCTCAAGTGAGGGTAATGGTAAAGACGTACAAAAGACTTGCAATGTTCTTTCCAGTCATAAAACACCAGAAATGAATGTACAAAGCAACTGTGGAGAGAACATGGACACTTGAAATCATCAAACTTACCCCAACAAATAGCACTTACTGTTTTCTAAACTCAAGCTGGTGCTTGTGTAAGGGTAATATTGGTGATTACAATTTTCTGCTCACATTTGGATGTTATTCAACTACAGTGTATGTCTTCCTGAAATGTGTTCCACATTCCTGCAAGTGCTTCCTGTACTCTTACTCAGTACAGTTTAGACTTTCCCAATGAAGAACTTGACCTAACCAAGACAACCCTAAAGAGAAGCACTTATGAAGATGTCTGTCTTCATGAACTGTGTGAAGCAAATAGAAGAGCACAATCACCAGCACTACCCCAACAAATAGCACTTACTGCTTTCAGAAGGCAAGTTTTTGCTTGTGTTAGGGTAAAGCTGGTGACCACCTAGCTGTGAAACAAAATGTCTTCTGAAATAAATTTTCCTGAATATCTTTGGATACACAAGCACCTACATAGCAGTTTCTTTTTATTTCTGATTTCATATCAAGGAGTTGAATCATTGCTGAAATATTATGTTGCCGTATATATCCCAACCAAAACAACCCCAAAGAGAAGCACTTATGAAGCCAGAAATCATGAGTGGCTCTATTTGAGGGGATCAGAGTTGGATTTCCATAACATTGTGTCTTTTCATGTTGTTTTTGTCGATTAAAACTGCCCCAACAAGTAGCACTTACTGAATTCAACTGTCAAGTCAGTGCTCAAGTGAGGGTAATGGTAAAGACGTACAAAAGACTTGCAAAGTTCTTTCCAGTCATAAAACACCAGAAATGAATGTACAAAGCAGCTGTGGAGAGAACATGGACACTTGAAATCGTCAAAATTACCCCAACAAATAGCACTTACTGTTTTCTAAACTCAAGCTGGTGCTTGTGTTAGGGTAATATTGGTGATTAAAATGTTCTGCTCACATTTGAATGTTATTCAACTACAGTGTATGTCTTCCTGAAATGTGTTCCACATTCCTGCAAGTGATACCTGTACTCTTACTCAGTACAGTATAGACTTTACCAATGAAGAACTTGACCTAACCAAGACAACCCCAAAGAGAAGCACTTATGAAGAAGAGAATCATCAGTGGCTCCATTTGAGGTGATCTGAGCTGGATTCACAAGGGGAAATGGCTTTGGATTCATTCAGTTGTTGTTGTCACTTAAAACTTCCCCAACAAGTAGCACTTACTGCATTCAACAAACAAGTTAATGCTCAAGTCAGGGTAATAGGTAGGACAGAATTCTTCAGCAATTCCTCATGAACTATGTGAAGGAAAAATAATTGCAAAATCAGCAACACTACCCCAGCAGAGAGCACTTGTTGCTTTCCAAAATCATGTATGTGCTTGTGTAAGGGTAAAGCTGGAGACAAATTGATTGCCTTCACTAATAATACAAAATATACACTCTGGCGATGACCAGGTTTTCTGAAAACTTACAACCAGCGCCACAGACAAAGAAAAACAATTATAAGTGAGTATTTTAGAAGATTTAATATAAACTTGATGAATCTTCAAGTAATGGCCCCTGTCTAGTAAATCTACCATAACAATTTGCTGAAAAAAATACAGCAGTCAGTGTTGGAGATTGGCCACTGGCTAAATCCTTTTTAACCAAAAGCTCTACCTTAGTTAAGACTTGCCTCATGGTCCAGCTGGTCCTTTGCAGCATCTTCTTTGTTGTGTTCCAGCACCAGCGGATCGTCTTCTACAACGTTACCCATTTTAAGCTTGAATGTAGCCACACCCACACTGCCCCATCCTCTTTCAGTAGGAGGTTTCAATGGTCTTGGTAAAGGTTCGTTAAGGAAAGGATCACACCTTCATGAGACGTCTATCATGTATGCAGGGTTGCTGATGATAGGCCAATTGGAATTCAACTACTTTTGTGAATACATCTCATTGCCAGATAGTAGCCTGCAGTTGAAGCTAGAGGAGTTTCTAAAGTAATATCAAATAGCAACACAATGTCTTCTGAAAGTGATTTTTCTTATCAAGGAATTGAATCATTGCTGAAATATTATGTTGCCGTATATATCCCAACCAAAACAACCCCAAAGAGAAGCACTTATGAAGCCAGAAATCACGAGTGGCTCCATTTGAGGGGATCAGAGTTGGATTTCCATAACATTGTGTCTTTTCATGTTGTTTTTGTCGATTAAAACTGCCCCAACAAGTAGCACTTACTGAATACAACTGTCAAGTCAGTGCTCAAGTGAGGGTAATGGTAAAGACGTACAAAAGACTTGCAATGTTCTTTCCAGTCATAAAACACCAGAAATGAATGTACAAAGCAACTGTGGAGAGAACATGGACACTTGAAATCATCAAACTTACCCCAACAAATAGCACTTACTGTTTTCTAAACTCAAGCTGGTGCTTGTGTAAGGGTAATATTGGTGATTACAATTTTCTGCTCACATTTGGATGTTATTCAACTACAGTGTATGTCTTCCTGAAATGTGTTCCACATTCCTGCAAGTGCTTCCTGTACTCTTACTCAGTACAGTTTAGACTTTCCCAATGAAGAACTTGACCTAACCAAGACAACCCTAAAGAGAAGCACTTATGAAGATGTCTGTCTTCATGAACTGTGTGAAGCAAATAGAAGAGCACAATCACCAGCACTACCCCAACAAATAGCACTTACTGCTTTCAGAAGGCAAGTTTTTGCTTGTGTTAGGGTAAAGCTGGTGACCACCTAGCTGTGAAACAAAATGTCTTCTGAAATAAATTTTCCTGAATATCTTTGGATACACAAGCACCTACATAGCAGTTTCTTTTTATTTCTGATTTCATATCAAGGAGTTGAATCATTGCTGAAATATTATGTTGCCGTATATATCCCAACCAAAACAACCCCAAAGAGAAGCACTTATGAAGCCAGAAATCATGAGTGGCTCTATTTGAGGGGATCAGAGTTGGATTTCCATAACATTGTGTCTTTTCATGTTGTTTTTGTCGATTAAAACTGCCCCAACAAGTAGCACTTACTGAATTCAACTGTCAAGTCAGTGCTCAAGTGAGGGTAATGGTAAAGACGTACAAAAGACTTGCAAAGTTCTTTCCAGTCATAAAACACCAGAAATGAATGTACAAAGCAGCTGTGGAGAGAACATGGACACTTGAAATCGTCAAAATTACCCCAACAAATAGCACTTACTGTTTTCTAAACTCAAGCTGGTGCTTGTGTTAGGGTAATATTGGTGATTAAAATGTTCTGCTCACATTTGAATGTTATTCAACTACAGTGTATGTCTTCCTGAAATGTGTTCCACATTCCTGCAAGTGATACCTGTACTCTTACTCAGTACAGTATAGACTTTACCAATGAAGAACTTGACCTAACCAAGACAACCCCAAAGAGAAGCACTTATGAAGAAGAGAATCATCAGTGGCTCCATTTGAGGTGATCTGAGCTGGATTCACAAGGGGAAATGGCTTTGGATTCATTCAGTTGTTGTTGTCACTTAAAACTTCCCCAACAAGTAGCACTTACTGCATTCAACAAACAAGTTAATGCTCAAGTCAGGGTAATAGGTAGGACAGAATTCTTCAGCAATTCCTCATGAACTATGTGAAGGAAAAATAATTGCAAAATCAGCAACACTACCCCAGCAGAGAGCACTTGTTGCTTTCCAAAATCATGTATGTGCTTGTGTAAGGGTAAAGCTGGAGACAAATTGATTGCCTTCACTAATAATACAAAATATACACTCTGGCGATGACCAGGTTTTCTGAAAACTTACAACCAGCGCCACAGACAAAGAAAAACAATTATAAGTGAGTATTTTAGAAGATTTAATATAAACTTGATGAATCTTCAAGTAATGGCCCCTGTCTAGTAAATCTACCATAACAATTTGCTGAAAAAAATACAGCAGTCAGTGTTGGAGATTGGCCACTGGCTAAATCCTTTTTAACCAAAAGCTCTACCTTAGTTAAGACTTGCCTCATGGTCCAGCTGGTCCTTTGCAGCATCTTCTTTGTTGTGTTCCAGCACCAGCGGATCGTCTTCTACAACGTTACCCATTTTAAGCTTGAATGTAGCCACACCCACACTGCCCCATCCTCTTTCAGTAGGAGGTTTCAATGGTCTTGGTAAAGGTTCGTTAAGGAAAGGATCACACCTTCATGAGACGTCTATCATGTATGCAGGGTTGCTGATGATAGGCCAATTGGAATTCAACTACTTTTGTGAATACATCTCATTGCCAGATAGTAGCCTGCAGTTGAAGCTAGAGGAGTTTCTAAAGTAATATCAAATAGCAACACAATGTCTTCTGAAAGTGATTTTTCTTATCAAGGAATTGAATCATTGCTGAAATATTATGTTGCCGTATATATCCCAACCAAAACAACCCCAAAGAGAAGCACTTATGAAGCCAGAAATCACGAGTGGCTCCATTTGAGGGGATCAGAGTTGGATTTCCATAACATTGTGTCTTTTCATGTTGTTTTTGTTGATTAAAACTGCCCCAACAAGTAGCACTTACTGAATACAACTGTCAAGTCAGTGCTCAAGTGAGGGTAATGGTAAAGACGTACAAAAGACTTGCAATGTTCTTTCCAGTCATAAAACACCAGAAATGAATGTACAAAGCAACTGTGGAGAGAACATGGACACTTGAAATCATCAAACTTACCCCAACAAATAGCACTTACTGTTTTCTAAACTCAAGCTGGTGCTTGTGTAAGGGTAATATTGGTGATTACAATTTTCTGCTCACATTTGGATGTTATTCAACTACAGTGTATGTCTTCCTGAAATGTGTTCCACATTCTTGCAAGTGCTTCCTGTACTCTTACTCAGTACAGTTTAGACTTTCCCAATGAAGAACTTGACCTAACCAAGACAACCCCAAAGAGAAGCACTTATGAAGAAGAGAATCATCAGTGGCTCCATTTGAGGTGATCTGAGCTGGATTCACAAGAGGAAATGGCTTTGGATTCATTCAGTTGTTGTTGTCACTTAAAACGTCCCCAACAAGTAGCACTTACTGAATTCAACAAACAAGTTAATGCTCAAGTCAGGGTAATAGGTAGGACCAACTCTCAAACTAGGAATTCTTCAGAAATTAATCATATAACATGTCTGTCTTCATGAACTGTGTGAAGCAAATAGAAGAGCACAATCACCAGCACTACCCCAACAAATAGCACTTACTGCTTTCAGAAGGCAAGTTTTTGCTTGTGTTAGGGTAAAGCTGGGGACCACCTAGCTGTGAAACAAAATGTCTTCTGAAATAAATTTTCCTGAATATCTTTGGATACACAAGCACCTACATAGCAGTTTCTTTTTATTTCTGATTTCATATCAAGGAATTGAATCATTGCTGAAATATTATGTTGCCGTATATATCCCAACCAAAACAACACCAAAGAGAAGCACTTATGAAGCCAGAAATCATGAGTGGCTCTATTTGAGGGGATCAGAGTTGGATTTCCATAACATTGTGTCTTTTCATGTTGTTTTTGTCGATTAAAACTGCCCCAACAAGTAGCACTTACTGAATTCAACTGTCAAGTAAGTGCTCAAGTGAGGGTAATGGTAAAGACGTACAAAAGACTTGCAATGTTCTTTCCAGTCATAAAACACCAGAAATGAATGTACAAAGCAGCTGTGGAGAGAACATGGACACTTGAAATCGTCAAAATTACCCCAACAAATAGCACTTACTGTTTTCTAAACTCAAGCTGGTGCTTGTGTTAGGGTAATATTGGTGATTAAAATGTTCTGCTCACATTTGAATGTTATTCAACTACAGTGTATGTCTTCCTGAAATGTGTTCCACATTCCTGCAAGTGATTCCTGTACTCTTACTCAGTACAGTATAGACTTTACCAATGAAGAACTTGACCTAACCAAGACAACCCCAAAGAGAAGCACTTATGAAGAAGAGAATCATCAGTGGCTCCATTTGAGGTGATCTGAGCTGGATTCACAAGGGGAAATGGCTTTGGATTCATTCAGTTGTTGTTGTCACTTAAAACTTCCCCAACAAGTAGCACTTACTGCATTCAACAAACAAGTTAATGCTCAAGTCAGGGTAATAGGTAGGACAGAATTCTTCAGCAATTCCTCATGAACTATGTGAAGGAAAAATAATTGCAAAATCAGCAACACTACCCCAGCATAGAGCACTTGTTGCTTTCCAAAATCATGTATGTGCTTGTGTAAGGGTAAAGCTGGAGACAAATTGATTGCCTTCGCTAATAATACAAAATATACAGTCTGGCGATGACCAGGTTTTCTGAAAACTTACAACCAGCGCCACAGACAAAGAAAAACAATTATAAGTGAGTATTTTAGAAGATTTAATATAAACTTGATGAATCTTCAAGTAATGGCCCCTGTCTAGTAAATCTACCATAACAATTTGCTGAAAAAAATACAGCAGTCAGTGTTGGAGATTGGCCACTGGCTAAATCCTTTTTAACCAAAAGCTCTACCTTAGTTAAGACTTGCCTCATGGTCCAGCTGGTCCTTTGCAGCATCTTCTGTGTTGTGTTCCAGCACCAGCAATCTTCTACAACGTTGCCCATTTTAAGCTTGAATGTAGCCACACCCACACTGCCCCATCCTCTTTCAGTAGGAGGTTTCAATGGTCTTGGTAAAGGTTCGTTAAGGAAAGGATCACACCTTCATGAGACGTCTATCATGTATGCAGGATTGCTGATGATAGGCCAATTGGAATTCAACTACTTTTGTGAATACATCTCATTGCCAGATAGTAGCCTGCAGTTGAAGCTAGAGGAGTTTCTAAAGTAATATCAAATAGCAACACAATGTCTTCTGAAAGTGATTTTTCTTATCAAGGAATTGAATCATTGCTGAAATATTATGTTGCCGTATATATCCCAACCAAAACAACCCCAAAGAGAAGCACTTATGAAGCCAGAAATCACGAGTGGCTCTATTTGAGGGGATCAGAGTTGGATTTCCATAACATTGTGTCTTTTCACGTTGTTTTTGTCGATTAAAACTGCCCCAACAAGTAGCACTTACTGTATTCAACTGTCAAGTCAGTGCTCAAGTGAGGGTAATGGTAAAGACGTACAAAAGACTTGCAATGTTCTTTCCAGTCATAAAACACCAGAAATGAATGTACAAAGCAGCTGTGGAGAGAACATGGACACTTGAAATCGTCAAAATTACCCCAACAAATAGCACTTACTGTTTTCTAAACTCAAGCTGGTGCTTGTGTTAGGGTAATATTGGTGATTAAAATGTTCTGCTCACATTTGAATGTTATTCAACTACAGTGTATGTCTTCCTGAAATGTGTTCCACATTCCTGCAAGTGATTCCTGTACTCTTACATAGTACAGTATAGACTTTACCAATGAAGAACTTGACCTAACCAAGACAACCCCAAAGAGAAGCACTTATGAAGAAGAGAATCATCAGTGGCTCCATTTTAGGTGATCTGAGCTGGATTCACAAGGGGATATGGCTTTGGATTCATTCAGTTGTTGTTGTCACTTAAAACTTCCCCAACAAGTAGCACTTACTGCATTCATCAAACAAGTTAATGCTCAAGTCAGGGTAATAGGTAGGACAGAATTCTTCAGCAATTCTTCATGAACTATGTGAAGGGAAAATAATTGCAAAATCAGCAACACTACCCCAGCAGATAGCACTTGCTGCTTTCAGAAATCATGTATGTGCTTGTGTAAGGGTAAAGCTGGAGACAAATTGATTGCCTTCACTCATAATACAAAATATACAGTCTGGCGATGACCAGGTGTTCTGAAAACTTACAACCAGCGCCACAGACAAAGAAAAACAATTATAAGTGAGTATTTTAGAAGATTTAATATAAACTTGATGAATCTTCAAGTAATGGCCTCTGTCTAGTAAATCTACCATAACAATTTGCTGAAAAAAATACAGCAGTCAGTGTTGGAGATTGGCCACTGGCTAAATCCTTTTTAACCAAAAGCTCTACCTTAGTTAAGACTTGCCTCATGGTCCAGCTGGTCCTTTGCAGCATCTTCTGTGTTGTGTTCCAGCATCAGTGGATCGTCTTCTACAACGTTACCCATTTTAAGCTTGAATGTAGCCACACCCACACTGCCCCATCCTCTTTCAGTAGGAGGTTTCAATGGTCTTGGTAAAGGTTCGTTAAGGAAAGGATCACACCTTCATGAGACGTCTATCATGTATGCAGGGTTGCTGATGATAGGCCAATTGGAATTCAACTACTTTTGTGAATGCATCTCATTGCCAGATAGTAGCCTGCAGTTGAAGCTAGAGGAGTTTCTAAAGTAATATGTAATAGGGAGAGCGTGGCCTAGGGGATAGAGTGGTGCTCTGCAACAAGGAGGCCGCCGGTTCGAATCCCACTCTATCCCATCTGCATGCCTAAGTATCCTTGGCAAGATACTGAACCCCTAGATGGCCCCTCATAAAATCATGAGTGTTCTAAAAAAAATGTAAGTCGCTTTGGATAAAAGCGTCAGCTAAATGACACGTAATGTAATGTATGTAATATCAAATAGCAACTAAATGTCTTCTGAAATACATTTTTGTTATCAAGGAATTGAATCATTGCTGAAATATTATGTTGCCGTATATATCCCAACCAAAACAAAGAGAAGCACTTATGAAGCCAGAAATCACGAGTGGCTCTATTTGAGGGGATCAGAGTTGGATTTCCATAACATTGTGTCTTTTCATGTTGTTTTTGTCGATTAAAACTGCCCCAACAAGTAGCACTTACTGAATTCAACTGTCAAGTCAGTGCTCAAGTGAAGGTAATGGTAAAGACGTACAAAAGACTTGCAATGTTCTTTCCAGTCATAAAACACCAGAAATGAATGTACAAAGCAGCTGTGGAGAGAACATGGACACTTGAAATCGTCAAAATTACCCCAACAAATAGCACTTACTGTTTTCTAAACTCAAGCTGGTGCTTGTGTTAGGGTAATATTGGTGATTAAAATGTTCTGCTCACATTTGAATGTTATTCAACTACAGTGTATGTCTTCCTGAAATGTGTTCCACATTCCTGCAAGTGATACCTGTACTCTTACTCAGTACAGTATAGACTTTACCAATGAAGAACTTGACCTAACCAAGACAACCCCAAAGAGAAGCACTTATGAAGAAGAGAATCATCAGTGGCTCCATTTGAGGTGATCTGAGCTGGATTCACAAGGGGAAATGGCTTTGGATTCATTCAGTTGTTGTTGTCACTTAAAACTTCCCCAACAAGTAGCACTTACTGCATTCAACAAACAAGTTAATGCTCAAGTCAGGGTAATAGGTAGGACAGAATTCTTCAGCAATTCTTCATGAACTATGTGAAGGAAAAATAATTGCAAAATCAGCAACACTACCCCAGCAGATAGCACTTGCTGCTTTCAGAAATCATGTATGTGCTTGTGTAAGGGTAAAGCTGGAGACAAATTGATTGCCTTCGCTAATAATACTAAATATACAGTCTGGCGATGACCAGGTGTTCTGAAAACTTACAACCAGCGCCACAGACAAAGAAAAACAATTATAAGTGAGTATTTTAGAAGATTTAATATAAACTTGATGAATCTTCAAGTAATGGCCTCTGTCTAGTAAATCTACCAAAACAATTTGCTGAAAAAAATACAGCAGTCAGTGTTGGAGATTGGCCACTGGCTAAATCCTTTTTAACCAAAAGCTCTACCTTAGTTAAGACTTGCCTCATGGTCCAGCTGTTCCTTTGCAGCATCTTCTGTGTTGTGTTCCAGCATCAGTGGATCGTCTTCTACAACGTTACCCATTTTAAGCTTGAATGTAGCCACACCCACACTGCCCCATCCTCTTTCAGTAGGAGGTTTCAATGGTCTTGGTAAAGGTTCGTTAAGGAAAGGATCACACCTTCATGAGACGTCTATCATGTATGCAGGGTTGCTGATGATAGGCCAATTGGAATTCAACTACTTTTGTGAATACATCTCATTGCCAGATAGTAGCCTGCAGTTGAAGCTAGAGGAGTTTCTAAAGTAATATCAAATAGCAACACAATGTCTTCTGAAAGTGATTTTTCTTATCAAGGAATTGAATCATTGCTGAAATATTATGTTGCCGTATATATCCCAACCAAAACAACCCCAAAGAGAAGCACTTATGAAGCCAGAAATCACGAGTGGCTCCATTTGAGGGGATCAGAGTTGGATTTCCATAACATTGTGTCTTTTCATGTTGTTTTTGTTGATTAAAACTGCCCCAACAAGTAGCACTTACTGAATACAACTGTCAAGTCAGTGCTCAAGTGAGGGTAATGGTAAAGACGTGCAAAAGACTTGCAATGTTCTTTCCAGTCATAAAACACCAGAAATGAATGTACAAAGCAACTGTGGAGAGAACATGGACACTTGAAATCATCAAAATTACCCCAACAAATAGCAATTACTGTTTTCTAAACTCAAGCTGGTGCTTGTGTAAGGGTAATATTGGTGATTACAATTTTCTGCTCACATTTGGATGTTATTCAACTACAGTGTATGTCTTCCTGAAATGTGTTCCACATTCTTGCAAGTGCTTCCTGTACTCTTACTCAGTACAGTTTAGACTTTCCCAATGAAGAACTTGACCTAACCAAGACAACCCCAAAGAGAAGCACTTATGAAGAAGAGAATCATCAGTGGCTCCATTTGAGGTGATCTGAGCTGGATTCACAAGAGGAAATGGCTTTGGATTCATTCAGTTGTTGTTGTCACTTAAAACGTCCCCAACAAGTAGCACTTACTGAATTCAACAAACAAGTTAATGCTCAAGTCAGGGTAATAGGTAGGACCAACTCTCAAACTAGGAATTCTTCAGAAATTAATCATATAACATGTCTGTCTTCATGAACTGTGTGAAGCAAATAGAAGAGCACAATCACCAGCACTACCCCAACAAATAGCACTTACTGCTTTCAGAAGGCAAGTTTTTGCTTGTGTTAGGGTAAAGCTGGGGACCACCTAGCTGTGAAACAAAATGTCTTCTGAAATAAATTTTCCTGAATATCTTTGGATACACAAGCACCTACATAGCAGTTTCTTTTTATTTCTGATTTCATATCAAGGAATTGAATCATTGCTGAAATATTATGTTGCCGTATATATCCCAACCAAAACAACACCAAAGAGAAGCACTTATGAAGCCAGAAATCATGAGTGGCTCTATTTGAGGGGATCAGAGTTGGATTTCCATAACATTGTGTCTTTTCATGTTGTTTTTGTCGATTAAAACTGCCCCAACAAGTAGCACTTACTGAATTCAACTGTCAAGTAAGTGCTCAAGTGAGGGTAATGGTAAAGACGTACAAAAGACTTGCAATGTTCTTTCCAGTCATAAAACACCAGAAATGAATGTACAAAGCAGCTGTGGAGAGAACATGGACACTTGAAATCGTCAAAATTACCCCAACAAATAGCACTTACTGTTTTCTAAACTCAAGCTGGTGCTTGTGTTAGGGTAATATTGGTGATTAAAATGTTCTGCTCACATTTGAATGTTATTCAACTACAGTGTATGTCTTCCTGAAATGTGTTCCACATTCCTGCAAGTGATTCCTGTACTCTTACTCAGTACAGTATAGACTTTACCAATGAAGAACTTGACCTAACCAAGACAACCCCAAAGAGAAGCACTTATGAAGAAGAGAATCATCAGTGGCTCCATTTGAGGTGATCTGAGCTGGATTCACAAGGGGAAATGGCTTTGGATTCATTCAGTTGTTGTTGTCACTTAAAACTTCCCCAACAAGTAGCACTTACTGCATTCAACAAACAAGTTAATGCTCAAGTCAGGGTAATAGGTAGGACAGAATTCTTCAGCAATTCCTCATGAACTATGTGAAGGAAAAATAATTGCAAAATCAGCAACACTACCCCAGCATAGAGCACTTGTTGCTTTCCAAAATCATGTATGTGCTTGTGTAAGGGTAAAGCTGGAGACAAATTGATTGCCTTCGCTAATAATACAAAATATACAGTCTGGCGATGACCAGGTTTTCTGAAAACTTACAACCAGCGCCACAGACAAAGAAAAACAATTATAAGTGAGTATTTTAGAAGATTTAATATAAACTTGATGAATCTTCAAGTAATGGCCCCTGTCTAGTAAATCTACCATAACAATTTGCTGAAAAAAATACAGCAGTCAGTGTTGGAGATTGGCCACTGGCTAAATCCTTTTTAACCAAAAGCTCTACCTTAGTTAAGACTTGCCTCATGGTCCAGCTGGTCCTTTGCAGCATCTTCTGTGTTGTGTTCCAGCACCAGCAATCTTCTACAACGTTGCCCATTTTAAGCTTGAATGTAGCCACACCCACACTGCCCCATCCTCTTTCAGTAGGAGGTTTCAATGGTCTTGGTAAAGGTTCGTTAAGGAAAGGATCACACCTTCATGAGACGTCTATCATGTATGCAGGATTGCTGATGATAGGCCAATTGGAATTCAACTACTTTTGTGAATACATCTCATTGCCAGATAGTAGCCTGCAGTTGAAGCTAGAGGAGTTTCTAAAGTAATATCAAATAGCAACACAATGTCTTCTGAAAGTGATTTTTCTTATCAAGGAATTGAATCATTGCTGAAATATTATGTTGCCGTATATATCCCAACCAAAACAACCCCAAAGAGAAGCACTTATGAAGCCAGAAATCACGAGTGGCTCTATTTGAGGGGATCAGAGTTGGATTTCCATAACATTGTGTCTTTTCACGTTGTTTTTGTCGATTAAAACTGCCCCAACAAGTAGCACTTACTGTATTCAACTGTCAAGTCAGTGCTCAAGTGAGGGTAATGGTAAAGACGTACAAAAGACTTGCAATGTTCTTTCCAGTCATAAAACACCAGAAATGAATGTACAAAGCAGCTGTGGAGAGAACATGGACACTTGAAATCGTCAAAATTACCCCAACAAATAGCACTTACTGTTTTCTAAACTCAAGCTGGTGCTTGTGTTAGGGTAATATTGGTGATTAAAATGTTCTGCTCACATTTGAATGTTATTCAACTACAGTGTATGTCTTCCTGAAATGTGTTCCACATTCCTGCAAGTGATTCCTGTACTCTTACATAGTACAGTATAGACTTTACCAATGAAGAACTTGACCTAACCAAGACAACCCCAAAGAGAAGCACTTATGAAGAAGAGAATCATCAGTGGCTCCATTTGAGGTGATCTGAGCTGGATTCACAAGGGGATATGGCTTTGGATTCATTCAGTTGTTGTTGTCACTTAAAACTTCCCCAACAAGTAGCACTTACTGCATTCATCAAACAAGTTAATGCTCAAGTCAGGGTAATAGGTAGGACAGAATTCTTCAGCAATTCTTCATGAACTATGTGAAGGGAAAATAATTGCAAAATCAGCAACACTACCCCCGCAGATAGCACTTGCTGCTTTCAGAAATCATGTATGTGCTTGTGTAAGGGTAAAGCTGGAGACAAATTGATTGCCTTCACTCATAATACAAAATATACAGTCTGGCGATGACCAGGTGTTCTGAAAACTTACAACCAGCGCCACAGACAAAGAAAAACAATTATAAGTGAGTATTTTAGAAGATTTAATATAAACTTGATGAATCTTCAAGTAATGGCCTCTGTCTAGTAAATCTACCATAACAATTTGCTGAAAAAAATACAGCAGTCAGTGTTGGAGATTGGCCACTGGCTAAATCCTTTTTAACCAAAAGCTCTACCTTAGTTAAGACTTGCCTCATGGTCCAGCTGGTCCTTTGCAGCATCTTCTGTGTTGTGTTCCAGCATCAGTGGATCGTCTTCTACAACGTTACCCATTTTAAGCTTGAATGTAGCCACACCCACACTGCCCCATCCTCTTTCAGTAGGAGGTTTCAATGGTCTTGGTAAAGGTTCGTTAAGGAAAGGATCACACCTTCATGAGACGTCTATCATGTATGCAGGGTTGCTGATGATAGGCCAATTGGAATTCAACTACTTTTGTGAATGCATCTCATTGCCAGATAGTAGCCTGCAGTTGAAGCTAGAGGAGTTTCTAAAGTAATATGTAATAGGGAGAGCGTGGCCTAGGGGATAGAGTGGTGCTCTGCAACAAGGAGGCCGCCGGTTCGAATCCCACTCTATCCCATCTGCATGCCTAAGTATCCTTGGCAAGATACTGAACCCCTAGATGGCCCCTCATAAAATCATGAGTGTTCTAAAAAAAATGTAAGTTGCTTTGGATAAAAGCGTCAGCTAAATGACACGTAATGTAATGTATGTAATATCAAATAGCAACTAAATGTCTTCTGAAATACATTTTTGTTATCAAGGAATTGAATCATTGCTGAAATATTATGTTGCCGTATATATCCCAACCAAAACAAAGAGAAGCACTTATGAAGCCAGAAATCACGAGTGGCTCTATTTGAGGGGATCAGAGTTGGATTTCCATAACATTGTGTCTTTTCATGTTGTTTTTGTCGATTAAAACTGCCCCAACAAGTAGCACTTACTGAATTCAACTGTCAAGTCAGTGCTCAAGTGAAGGTAATGGTAAAGACGTACAAAAGACTTGCAATGTTCTTTCCAGTCATAAAACACCAGAAATGAATGTACAAAGCAGCTGTGGAGAGAACATGGACACTTGAAATCATCAAAATTACCCCAACAAATAGCACTTACTGTTTTCTAAACTCAAGCTGGTGCTTGTGTGAGGGTAATATTGGTGATTAAAATGTTCTGCTTACATTTGATTGTTATTCAACTACAGTGTATGTCTTCCTGAAATGTGTTCCACATTCCTGCAAGTGATTCTTGTACTCTTACTCAGTACAGTATAGACTTTACCAATGAAGAACTTGACCTAACCAAGACAACCCCAAAGAGAAGCACTTATGAAGAAGAGAATCATCAGTGGCTCCATTTGAGGTGATCTGAGCTGGATTCACAAGGGGAAATGGCTTTGGATTCATTCAGTTGTTGTTGTTGTCACTTAAAACTTCCCCAACAAGTAGCACTTACTGCATTCAACAAACAAGTTAATGCTCAAGTTGGGGTAATAGGTAGGACAGAATTCTTCAGCAATTCTTCATGAACTATGTGAAGGAAAAATAATTGCAAAATCAGCAACACTACCCCAGCAGATAGCACTTGCTGCTTTCAGAAATCATGTATGTGCTTGTGTAAGGGTAAAGCTGGAGACAAATTGATTGCCTTCGCTAATAATACTAAATATACAGTCTGGCGATGACCAGGTGTTCTGAAAACTTACAACCAGCGCCACAGACAAAGAAAAACAATTATAAGTGAGTATTTTAGAAGATTTAATATAAACTTGATGAATCTTCAAGTAATGGCCTCTGTCTAGTAAATCTACCAAAACAATTTGCTGAAAAAAATACAGCAGTCAGTGTTGGAGATTGGCCACTGGCTAAATCCTTTTTAACCAAAAGCTCTACCTTAGTTAAGACTTGCCTCATGGTCCAGCTGTTCCTTTGCAGCATCTTCTGTGTTGTGTTCCAGCATCAGTGGATCGTCTTCTACAACGTTACCCATTTTAAGCTTGAATGTAGCCACACCCACACTGCCCCATCCTCTTTCAGTAGGAGGTTTCAATGGTCTTGGTAAAGGTTCGTTAAGGAAAGGATCACACCTTCATGAGACGTCTATCATGTATGCAGGGTTGCTGATGATAGGCCAATTGGAATTCAACTACTTTTGTGAATACATCTCATTGCCAGATAGTAGCCTGCAGTTGAAGCTAGAGGAGTTTCTAAAGTAATATCAAATAGCAACACAATGTCTTCTGAAAGTGATTTTTCTTATCAAGGAATTGAATCATTGCTGAAATATTATGTTGCCGTATATATCCCAACCAAAACAACCCCAAAGAGAAGCACTTATGAAGCCAGAAATCACGAGTGGCTCCATTTGAGGGGATCAGAGTTGGATTTCCATAACATTGTGTCTTTTCATGTTGTTTTTGTTGATTAAAACTGCCCCAACAAGTAGCACTTACTGAATACAACTGTCAAGTCAGTGCTCAAGTGAGGGTAATGGTAAAGACGTACAAAAGACTTGCAATGTTCTTTCCAGTCATAAAACACCAGAAATGAATGTACAAAGCAACTGTGGAGAGAACATGGACACTTGAAATCATCAAAATTACCCCAACAAATAGCAATTACTGTTTTCTAAACTCAAGCTGGTGCTTGTGTAAGGGTAATATTGGTGATTACAATTTTCTGCTCACATTTGAATGTTATTCAACCACAGTGTATGTCTTCCTCAAATGTGTTCCACATTCCTGCAAGTGCTTCCTGTACTCTTACTCAGTAAAGTTTAGACTTTCCCAATGAAGAACTTGACCTAACCAAGCCAACCCCAAAGAGAAGCACTTATGAAGAAGAGAATCATCAGTGGCTCCATTTGAGGTGATCTGAGTTGGATTCACAAGAGGAAATGGCTTTGGATTCATTCAGTTGTTGTTGTCTCTTAAAACGTCCCCAACAAGTAGCACTTACTGTATTCAACAAACAAGTTAATGCTCAAGTCAGGGTAATAGGTAGGACCAACTCTCAAACTAGGAATTCTTCAGAAATTAATCATATAACATGTCTGTCTTCATGAACTGTGTGAAGCAAATAGAAGAGCACAATCACCAGCACTACCCCAACAAATAGCACTTACTGCTTTCAGAAGGCAAGTTTTTGCTTGTGTTAGGGTAAAGCTGGTGACCACCTAGCTGTGAAACAAAATGTCTTCTGAAATAAATTTTCCTGAATATCTTTGGATACACAAGCACCTACATAGCAGTTTCTTTTTATTTCTGATTTCATATCAAGGAATTGAATCATTGCTGAAATATTATGTTGCCGTATATATCCCAACCAAAACAACCCCAAAGAGAAGCACTTATGAAGCCAGAAATCATGAGTGGCTCTATTTGAGGGGATCAGAGTTGGATTTCCATAACATTGTGTCTTTTCATGTTGTTTTTGTCGATTAAAACTGCCCCAACAAGTAGCACTTACTGAATTCAACAGTCAAGTCAGTGCTCAAGTGAGGGTAATGGTAAAGACGTACAAAAGACTTGCAATGTTCTTTCCAGTCATAAAACACCAGAAATGAATGTACAAAGCGGCTGTGGAGAGAACATGGACACTTGAAATCGTCAAAATGACCCCAACAAATAGCACTTACTGTTTTCTAAACTCAAGCTGGTGCTTGTGTTAGGGTAATATTGGTGATTAAAATGTTCTGCTCACATTTGAATGTTATTCAACTACAGTGTATGTCTTCCTGAAATGTGTTCCACATTCCTGCAAGTGATTCCTGTACTCTTACTCAGTACAGTATAGACTTTACCAATGAAGAACTTGACCTAACCAAGACAACCCCAAAGAGAAGCACTTATGAAGAAGAGTATCATCAGTGGCTCCATTTGAGGTGATCTGAGCTGGATTCACAAGGGGAAATGGCTTTGGATTCATTCAGTTGTTGTTGTCACTTAAAACTTCCCCAACAAGTAGCACTTACTGCATTCAACAAACAAGTTAATGCTCAAGTCAGGGTAATAGGTAGGACAGAATTCTTCAGCAATTCCTCATGAACTATGTGAAGGAAAAATAATTGCAAAATCAGCAACACTACCCCAGCAGAGAGCACTTGTTGCTTTCCAAAATCATGTATGTGCTTGTGTAAGGGTAAAGCTGGAGACAAATTGATTGCCTTCGCTAATAATACAAAATATACAGTCTGGCGATGACCAGGTTTTCTGAAAACTTACAACCAGCGCCACAGACAAAGAAAAACAATTATAAGTGAGTATTTTAGAAGATTTAATATAAACTTGATGAATCTTCAAGTAATGGCCCCTGTCTAGTAAATCTACCATAACAATTTGCTGAAAAAAATACAGCAGTCAGTGTTGGAGATTGGCCACTGGCTAAATCCTTTTTAACCAAAACTCTACCTTAGTTAAGACTTGCCTCATGGTCCAGCTGGTCCTTTGCAGCATCTTCTGTGTTGTGTTCCAGCACCAGCGGATCGTCTTCTACAACGTTACCCATTTTAAGCTTGAATGTAGCCACACCCACACTGCCCCATCCTCTTTCAGTAGGAGGTTTCAATGGTCTTGGTAAAGGTTCGTTAAGGAAAGGATCACACCTTCATGAGACGTCTATCATGTATGCAGGGTTACTGATGATAGGCCAATTGGAATTCAACTACTTTTGTGAATACATCTCATTGCCAGATAGTAGCCTGCAGTTGAAGCTAGAGGAGTTTCTAAAGTAATATCAAATAGCAACACAATGTCTTCTGAAAGTGATTTTTCTTATCAAGGAATTGAATCATTGCTGAAATATTATGTTGCCGTATATATCCCAACCAAAACAACCCCAAAGAGAAGCACTTATGAAGCCAGAAATCACAAGTGGCTCCATTTGAGGGGATCAGAGTTGGATTTCCATAACATTGTGTCTTTTCATGTTGTTTTTGTCGATTAAAACTGCCCCAACAAGTAGCACTTACTGAATACAACTGTCAAGTCAGTGCTCAAGTGAGGGTAATGGTAAAGACGTACAAAAGACTTGCAATGTTCTTTCCAGTCATAAAACACCAGTAATGAATGTACAAAGCAACTGTGGAGAGAACATGGACACTTGAAATCATCAAACTTACCCCAACAAATAGCACTTACTGTTTTCTAAACTCAAGCTGGTGCTTGTGTAAGGGTAGTATTGGTGATTACAATTTTCTGCTCACATTTGGATGTTATTCAACTACAGTGTATGTCTTCCTGAAATGTGTTTCACATTCCTGCAAGTGCTTCCTGTACTCTTACTCAGTACAGTTTAGACTTTCCCAATGAAGAACTTGACCTAACCAAGACAACCCCAAAGAGAAGCACTTATGAAGAAGAGAATCATCAGTGGCTCCATTTGAGGTGATCTGAGCTGGATTCACAAGAGGAAATGGCTTTGGATTCATTCAGTTGTTGTTGTCACTTAAAACGTCCCCAACAAGTAGCACTTACTGAATTCAACAAACAAGTTAATGCTCAAGTCAGGGTAATAGGTAGGACCAACTCTCAAACTAGGAATTCTTCAGAAATTAATCATATAACATGTCTGTCTTCATGAACTGTGTGAAGCAAATAGAAGAGCACAATCACCAGCACTACCCCAACAAATAGCACTTACTGCTTTCAGAAGGCAAGTTTTTGCTTGTGTAAGGGTAAAGCTGGTGACCACCTAGCTGTGAAACAAAATGTCTTCTGAAATAAATTTTCCTGAATATCTTTGGATACACAAGCACCTACATAGCAGTTTCTTTTTATTTCTGATTTCATATCAAGGAATTGAATCATTGCTGAAATATTATGTTGCCGTATATATCCCAACCAAAACAACCCCAAAGAGAAGCACTTATGAAGCCAGAAATCATGAGTGGCTCTATTTGAGGGGATCAGAGTTGGATTTCCATAACATTGTGTCTTTTCATGTTGTTTTTGTCGATTAAAACTGCCCCAACAAGTAGCACTTACTGAATTCAACTGTCAAGTCAGTGCTCAAGTGAGGGTAATGGTAAAGACGTACAAAAGACTTGCAATGTTCTTTCCAGTCATAAAACACCAGAAATGAATGTACAAAGCAGCTGTGGAGAGAACATGGACACTTGAAATCATCAAAATTACCCCAACAAATAGCACTTACTGTTTTCTAAACTCAAGCTGGTGCTTGTGTTAGGGTAATATTGGTGATTAAAATGTTCTGCTTACATTTGATTGTTATTCAACTACAGTGTATGTCTTCCTGAAATGTGTTCCACATTCCTGCAAGTGATTCCTGTACTCTTACTCAGTACAGTATAGACTTTACCAATGAAGAACTTGACCTAACCAAGACAACCCCAAAGAGAAGCACTTATGAAGAAGAGAATCATCAGTGGCTCCATTTGAGGTGATCTGAGCTGGATTCACAAGGGGATTGGCTTTGGATTCATTCAGTTCTTGTTGTTGTCACTTCAAACTTCCCCAACAAGTAGCACTTACTGCATTCAACAAACAAGTTAATGCTCAAGTCAGGGTAATAGGTAGGACAGAATTCTTCAGCAATTCCTCATGAACTATGTGAAGGAAAAATAATTGCAAAATCAGCAACACTACCCCAGCAGAGAGCACTTGTTGCTTTCCAAAATCATGTATGTGCTTGTGTAAGGGTAAAGCTGGAGACAAATTGATTGCCTTCACTAATAATACAAAATATACACTCTGGCGATGACCAGGTTTTCTGAAAACTTACAACCAGCGCCACAGACAAAGAAAAACAATTATAAGTGAGTATTTTAGAAGATTTAATATAAACTTGATGAATCTTCAAGTAATGGCCCCTGTCTAGTAAATCTACCATAACAATTTGCTGAAAAAAATACAGCAGTCAGTGTTGGAGATTGGCCACTGGCTAAATCCTTTTTAACCAAAAGCTCTACCTTAGTTAAGACTTGCCTCATGGTCCAGCTGGTCCTTTGCAGCATCTTCTTTGTTGTGTTCCAGCACCAGCGGATCGTCTTCTACAACGTTACCCATTTTAAGCTTGAATGTAGCCACACCCACACTGCCCCATCCTCTTTCAGTAGGAGGTTTCAATGGTCTTGGTAAAGGTTCGTTAAGGAAAGGATCACACCTTCATGAGACGTCTATCATGTATGCAGGGTTGCTGATGATAGGCCAATTGGAATTCAACTACTTTTGTGAATACATCTCATTGCCAGATAGTAGCCTGCAGTTGAAGCTAGAGGAGTTTCTAAAGTAATATCAAATAGCAACACAATGTCTTCTGAAAGTGATTTTTCTTATCAAGGAATTGAATCATTGCTGAAATATTATGTTGCCGTATATATCCCAACCAAAACAACCCCAAAGAGAAGCACTTATGAAGCCAGAAATCACGAGTGGCTCCATTTGAGGGGATCAGAGTTGGATTTCCATAACATTGTGTCTTTTCATGTTGTTTTTGTTGATTAAAACTGCCCCAACAAGTAGCACTTACTGAATACAACTGTCAAGTCAGTGCTCAAGTGAGGGTAATGGTAAAGACGTACAAAAGACTTGCAATGTTCTTTCCAGTCATAAAACACCAGAAATGAATGTACAAAGCAACTGTGGAGAGAACATGGACACTTGAAATCATCAAACTTACCCCAACAAATAGCACTTACTGTTTTCTAAACTCAAGCTGGTGCTTGTGTAAGGGTAATATTGGTGATTACAATTTTCTGCTCACATTTGGATGTTATTCAACTACAGTGTATGTCTTCCTGAAATGTGTTCCACATTCCTGCAAGTGCTTCCTGTACTCTTACTCAGTACAGTTTAGACTTTCCCAATGAAGAACTTGACCTAACCAAGACAACCCCAAAGAGAAGCACTTATGAAGAAGAGAATCATCAGTGGCTCCATTTGAGGTGATCTGAGCTGGATTCACAAGAGGAAATGGCTTTGGATTCATTCAGTTGTTGTTGTCACTTAAAACGTCCCCAACAAGTAGCACTTACTGAATTCAACAAACAAGTTAATGCTCAAGTCAGGGTAATAGGTAGGACCAACTCTCAAACTAGGAATTCTTCAGAAATTAATCATATAACATGTCTGTCTTCATGAACTGTGTGAAGCAAATAGAAGAGCACAATCACCAGCACTACCCCAACAAATAGCACTTACTGCTTTCAGAAGGCAAGTTTTTGCTTGTGTTAGGGTAAAGCTGGGGACCACCTAGCTGTGAAACAAAATGTCTTCTGAAATAAATTTTCCTGAATATCTTTGGATACACAAGCACCTACATAGCAGTTTCTTTTTATTTCTGATTTCATATCAAGGAATTGAATCATTGCTGAAATATTATGTTGCCGTATATATCCCAACCAAAACAACACCAAAGAGAAGCACTTATGAAGCCAGAAATCATGAGTGGCTCTATTTGAGGGGATCAGAGTTGGATTTCCATAACATTGTGTCTTTTCATGTTGTTTTTGTCGATTAAAACTGCCCCAACAAGTAGCACTTACTGAATTCAACTGTCAAGTAAGTGCTCAAGTGAGGGTAATGGTAAAGACGTACAAAAGACTTGCAATGTTCTTTCCAGTCATAAAACACCAGAAATGAATGTACAAAGCAGCTGTGGAGAGAACATGGACACTTGAAATCGTCAAAATTACCCCAACAAATAGCACTTACTGTTTTCTAAACTCAAGCTGGTGCTTGTGTTAGGGTAATATTGGTGATTAAAATGTTCTGCTCACATTTGAATGTTATTCAACTACAGTGTATGTCTTCCTGAAATGTGTTCCACATTCCTGCAAGTGATTCCTGTACTCTTACTCAGTACAGTATAGACTTTACCAATGAAGAACTTGACCTAACCAAGACAACCCCAAAGAGAAGCACTTATGAAGAAGAGAATCATCAGTGGCTCCATTTGAGGTGATCTGAGCTGGATTCACAAGGGGAAATGGCTTTGGATTCATTCAGTTGTTGTTGTCACTTAAAACTTCCCCAACAAGTAGCACTTACTGCATTCAACAAACAAGTTAATGCTCAAGTCAGGGTAATAGGTAGGACAGAATTCTTCAGCAATTCCTCATGAACTATGTGAAGGAAAAATAATTGCAAAATCAGCAACACTACCCCAGCATAGAGCACTTGTTGCTTTCCAAAATCATGTATGTGCTTGTGTAAGGGTAAAGCTGGAGACAAATTGATTGCCTTCGCTAATAATACAAAATATACAGTCTGGCGATGACCAGGTTTTCTGAAAACTTACAACCAGCGCCACAGACAAAGAAAAACAATTATAAGTGAGTATTTTAGAAGATTTAATATAAACTTGATGAATCTTCAAGTAATGGCCCCTGTCTAGTAAATCTACCATAACAATTTGCTGAAAAAAATACAGCAGTCAGTGTTGGAGATTGGCCACTGGCTAAATCCTTTTTAACCAAAAGCTCTACCTTAGTTAAGACTTGCCTCATGGTCCAGCTGGTCCTTTGCAGCATCTTCTGTGTTGTGTTCCAGCACCAGCAATCTTCTACAACGTTGCCCATTTTAAGCTTGAATGTAGCCACACCCACACTGCCCCATCCTCTTTCAGTAGGAGGTTTCAATGGTCTTGGTAAAGGTTCGTTAAGGAAAGGATCACACCTTCATGAGACGTCTATCATGTATGCAGGATTGCTGATGATAGGCCAATTGGAATTCAACTACTTTTGTGAATACATCTCATTGCCAGATAGTAGCCTGCAGTTGAAGCTAGAGGAGTTTCTAAAGTAATATCAAATAGCAACACAATGTCTTCTGAAAGTGATTTTTCTTATCAAGGAATTGAATCATTGCTGAAATATTATGTTGCCGTATATATCCCAACCAAAACAACCCCAAAGAGAAGCACTTATGAAGCCAGAAATCACGAGTGGCTCTATTTGAGGGGATCAGAGTTGGATTTCCATAACATTGTGTCTTTTCACGTTGTTTTTGTCGATTAAAACTGCCCCAACAAGTAGCACTTACTGTATTCAACTGTCAAGTCAGTGCTCAAGTGAGGGTAATGGTAAAGACGTACAAAAGACTTGCAATGTTCTTTCCAGTCATAAAACACCAGAAATGAATGTACAAAGCAGCTGTGGAGAGAACATGGACACTTGAAATCGTCAAAATTACCCCAACAAATAGCACTTACTGTTTTCTAAACTCAAGCTGGTGCTTGTGTTAGGGTAATATTGGTGATTAAAATGTTCTGCTCACATTTGAATGTTATTCAACTACAGTGTATGTCTTCCTGAAATGTGTTCCACATTCCTGCAAGTGATTCCTGTACTCTTACTCAGTACAGTATAGACTTTACCAATGAAGAACTTGACCTAACCAAGACAACCCCAAAGAGAAGCACTTATGAAGAAGAGAATCATCAGTGGCTCCATTTGAGGTGATCTGAGCTGGATTCACAAGGGGATATGGCTTTGGATTCATTCAGTTGTTGTTGTCACTTAAAACTTCCCCAACAAGTAGCACTTACTGCATTCATCAAACAAGTTAATGCTCAAGTCAGGGTAATAGGTAGGACAGAATTCTTCAGCAATTCTTCATGAACTATGTGAAGGGAAAATAATTGCAAAATCAGCAACACTACCCCAGCAGATAGCACTTGCTGCTTTCAGAAATCATGTATGTGCTTGTGTAAGGGTAAAGCTGGAGACAAATTGATTGCCTTCACTCATAATACAAAATATACAGTCTGGCGATGACCAGGTGTTCTGAAAACTTACAACCAGCGCCACAGACAAAGAAAAACAATTATAAGTGAGTATTTTAGAAGATTTAATATAAACTTGATGAATCTTCAAGTAATGGCCTCTGTCTAGTAAATCTACCATAACAATTTGCTGAAAAAAATACAGCAGTCAGTGTTGGAGATTGGCCACTGGCTAAATCCTTTTTAACCAAAAGCTCTACCTTAGTTAAGACTTGCCTCATGGTCCAGCTGGTCCTTTGCAGCATCTTCTGTGTTGTGTTCCAGCATCAGTGGATCGTCTTCTACAACGTTACCCATTTTAAGCTTGAATGTAGCCACACCCACACTGCCCCATCCTCTTTCAGTAGGAGGTTTCAATGGTCTTGGTAAAGGTTCGTTAAGGAAAGGATCACACCTTCATGAGACGTCTATCATGTATGCAGGGTTGCTGATGATAGGCCAATTGGAATTCAACTACTTTTGTGAATGCATCTCATTGCCAGATAGTAGCCTGCAGTTGAAGCTAGAGGAGTTTCTAAAGTAATATGTAATAGGGAGAGCGTGGCCTAGGGGATAGAGTGGTGCTCTGCAACAAGGAGGCCGCCGGTTCGAATCCCACTCTATCCCATCTGCATGCCTAAGTATCCTTGGCAAGATACTGAACCCCTAGATGGCCCCTCATAAAATCATGAGTGTTCTAAAAAAAATGTAAGTCGCTTTGGATAAAAGCGTCAGCTAAATGACACGTAATGTAATGTATGTAATATCAAATAGCAACTAAATGTCTTCTGAAATACATTTTTGTTATCAAGGAATTGAATCATTGCTGAAATATTATGTTGCCGTATATATCCCAACCAAAACAAAGAGAAGCACTTGTGAAGCCAGAAATCACGAGTGGCTCTATTTGAGGGGATCAGAGTTGGATTTCCATAACATTGTGTCTTTTCATGTTGTTTTTGTCGATTAAAACTGCCCCAACAAGTAGCACTTACTGAATTCAACTGTCAAGTCAGTGCTCAAGTGAAGGTAATGGTAAAGACGTACAAAAGACTTGCAATGTTCTTTCCAGTCATAAAACACCAGAAATGAATGTACAAAGCAGCTGTGGAGAGAACATGGACACTTGAAATCATCAAAATTACCCCAACAAATAGCACTTACTGTTTTCTAAACTCAAGCTGGTGCTTGTGTGAGGGTAATATTGGTGATTAAAATGTTCTGCTTACATTTGATTGTTATTCAACTACAGTGTATGTCTTCCTGAAATGTGTTCCACATTCCTGCAAGTGATTCTTGTACTCTTACTCAGTACAGTATAGACTTTACCAATGAAGAACTTGACCTAACCAAGACAACCCCAAAGAGAAGCACTTATGAAGAAGAGAATCATCAGTGGCTCCATTTGAGGTGATCTGAGCTGGATTCACAAGGGGAAATGGCTTTGGATTCATTCAGTTGTTGTTGTTGTCACTTAAAACTTCCCCAACAAGTAGCACTTACTGCATTCAACAAACAAGTTAATGCTCAAGTTGGGGTAATAGGTAGGACAGAATTCTTCAGCAATTCTTCATGAACTATGTGAAGGAAAAATAATTGCAAAATCAGCAACACTACCCCAGCAGATAGCACTTGCTGCTTTCAGAAATCATGTATGTGCTTGTGTAAGGGTAAAGCTGGAGACAAATTGATTGCCTTCGCTAATAATACTAAATATACAGTCTGGCGATGACCAGGTGTTCTGAAAACTTACAACCAGCGCCACAGACAAAGAAAAACAATTATAAGTGAGTATTTTAGAAGATTTAATATAAACTTGATGAATCTTCAAGTAATGGCCTCTGTCTAGTAAATCTACCAAAACAATTTGCTGAAAAAAATACAGCAGTCAGTGTTGGAGATTGGCCACTGGCTAAATCCTTTTTAACCAAAAGCTCTACCTTAGTTAAGACTTGCCTCATGGTCCAGCTGTTCCTTTGCAGCATCTTCTGTGTTGTGTTCCAGCATCAGTGGATCGTCTTCTACAACGTTACCCATTTTAAGCTTGAATGTAGCCACACCCACACTGCCCCATCCTCTTTCAGTAGGAGGTTTCAATGGTCTTGGTAAAGGTTCGTTAAGGAAAGGATCACACCTTCATGAGACGTCTATCATGTATGCAGGGTTGCTGATGATAGGCCAATTGGAATTCAACTACTTTTGTGAATACATCTCATTGCCAGATAGTAGCCTGCAGTTGAAGCTAGAGGAGTTTCTAAAGTAATATCAAATAGCAACACAATGTCTTCTGAAAGTGATTTTTCTTATCAAGGAATTGAATCATTGCTGAAATATTATGTTGCCGTATATATCCCAACCAAAACAACACCAAAGAGAAGCACTTATGAAGCCAGAAATCACGAGTGGCTCCATTTGAGGGGATCAGAGTTGGATTTCCATAACATTGTGTCTTTTCATGTTGTTTTTGTTGATTAAAACTGCCCCAACAAGTAGCACTTACTGAATACAACTGTCAAGTCAGTGCTCAAGTGAGGGTAATGGTAAAGACGTACAAAAGACTTGCAATGTTCTTTCCAGTCATAAAACACCAGAAATGAATGTACAAAGCAACTGTGGAGAGAACATGGACACTTGAAATCATCAAAATTACCCCAACAAATAGCAATTACTGTTTTCTAAACTCAAGCTGGTGCTTGTGTAAGGGTAATATTGGTGATTACAATTTTCTGCTCACATTTGAATGTTATTCAACCACAGTGTATGTCTTCCTCAAATGTGTTCCACATTCCTGCAAGTGCTTCCTGTACTCTTACTCAGTAAAGTTTAGACTTTCCCAATGAAGAACTTGACCTAACCAAGCCAACCCCAAAGAGAAGCACTTATGAAGAAGGGAATCATCAGTGGCTCCATTTGAGGTGATCTGAGTTGGATTCACAAGAGGAAATGGCTTTGGATTCATTCAGTTGTTGTTGTCTCTTAAAACGTCCCCAACAAGTAGCACTTACTGTATTCAACAAACAAGTTAATGCTCAAGTCAGGGTAATAGGTAGGACCAACTCTCAAACTAGGAATTCTTCAGAAATTAATCATATAACATGTCTGTCTTCATGAACTGTGTGAAGCAAATAGAAGAGCACAATCACCAGCACTACCCCAACAAATAGCACTTACTGCTTTCAGAAGGCAAGTTTTTGCTTGTGTTAGGGTAAAGCTGGTGACCACCTAGCTGTGAAACAAAATGTCTTCTGAAATAAATTTTCCTGAATATCTTTGGATACACAAGCACCTACATAGCAGTTTCTTTTTATTTCTGATTTCATATCAAGGAATTGAATCATTGCTGAAATATTATGTTGCCGTATATATCCCAACCAAAACAACCCCAAAGAGAAGCACTTATGAAGCCAGAAATCATGAGTGGCTCTATTTGAGGGGATCAGAGTTGGATTTCCATAACATTGTGTCTTTTCATGTTGTTTTTGTCGATTAAAACTGCCCCAACAAGTAGCACTTACTGAATTCAACTGTCAAGTCAGTGCTCAAGTGAGGGTAATGGTAAAGACGTACAAAAGACTTGCAATGTTCTTTCCAGTCATAAAACACCAGAAATGAATGTACAAAGCAGCTGTGGAGAGAACATGGACACTTGAAATCATCAAAATTACCCCAACAAATAGCACTTACTGTTTTCTAAACTCAAGCTGGTGCTTGTGTTAGGGTAATATTGGTGATTAAAATGTTCTGCTTACATTTGATTGTTATTCAACTACAGTGTATGTCTTCCTGAAATGTGTTCCACATTCCTGCAAGTGATTCCTGTACTCTTACTCAGTACAGTATAGACTTTACCAATGAAGAACTTGACCTAACCAAGACAACCCCAAAGAGAAGCACTTATGAAGAAGAGAATCATCAGTGGCTCCATTTGAGGTGATCTGAGCTGGATTCACAAGGGGATTGGCTTTGGATTCATTCAGTTCTTGTTGTTGTCACTTCAAACTTCCCCAACAAGTAGCACTTACTGCATTCAACAAACAAGTTAATGCTCAAGTCAGGGTAATAGGTAGGACAGAATTCTTCAGCAATTCCTCATGAACTATGTGAAGGAAAAATAATTGCAAAATCAGCAACACTACCCCAGCAGAGAGCACTTGTTGCTTTCCAAAATCATGTATGTGCTTGTGTAAGGGTAAAGCTGGAGACAAATTGATTGCCTTCGCTAATAATACAAAATATACACTCTGGCGATGACCAAGTTTTCTGAAAACTTACAACCAGCGCCACAGACAAAGAAAAACAATTATAAGTGAGTATTTTAGAAGATTTGATATAAACTTGATGAATCTTCAAGTAATGGCCTCTGTCTAGTAAATCTACCATAACAATTTGCTGAAAAAAATACAGCAGTCAGTGTTGGAGATTGGCCACTGGCTAAATCCTTTTTAACCAAAAGCTCTACCTTAGTTAAGACTTGCCTCATGGTCCAGCTGGTCCTTTGCAGCATCTTCTGTGTTGTGTTCCAGCACCAGCGGATCGTCTTCTACAACGTTACCCATTTTAAGCTTGAATGTAGCCACACCCACACTGCCCCATCCTCTTTCAGTAGGAGGTTTCAATGGTCTTGGTAAAGGTTCGTTAAGGAAAGGATCACACCTTCATGAGACGTCTATCATGTATGCAGGGTTGCTGATGATAGGCCAATTGGAATTCAACTACTTTTGTGAATACATCTCATTGCCAGATAGTAGCCTGCAGTTGAAGCTAGAGGAGTTTCTAAAGTAATATCAAATAGCAACACAATGTCTTCTGAAATTAATTTTTCTTATCAAGGAATTGAATCATTGCTGAAATATTATGTTGCCGTGTATATCCCAACCAAAACAACCCCAAAGAGAAGCACTTATGAAGCCAGAAATCACGAGTGGCTCCATTTGAGGGGATCAGAGTTGGATTTCCATAACATTGTGTCTTTTCATGTTGTTTTTGTTGATTAAAACTGCCCCAACAAGTAGCACTTACTGAATACAACTGTCAAGTCAGTGCTCAAGTGAGGGTAATGGTAAAGACGTACAAAAGACTTGCAATGTTCTTTCCAGTCATAAAACACCAGAAATGAATGTACAAAGCAACTGTGGAGAGAACATGGACACTTGAAATCATCAAAATTACCCCAACAAATAGCAATTACTGTTTTCTAAACTCAAGCTGGTGCTTGTGTAAGGGTAGTCTTGGTGATTACAATTTTCTGCTCACATTTGCATGTTATTCAACCACAGTGTATGTCTTCCTCAAATGTGTTCCACATTCCTGCAAGTGCTTCCTGTACTCTTACTCAGTAAAGTTTAGACTTTCCCAATGAAGAACTTGACCTAACCAAGCCAACCCCAAAGAGAAGCACTTATGAAGAAGAGAATCATCAGTGGCTCCATTTGAGGTGATCTGAGTTGGATTCACAAGAGGAAATGGCTTTGGATTCATTCAGTTGTTGTTGTCTCTTAAAACGTCCCCAACAAGTAGCACTTACTGTATTCAACAAACAAGTTAATGCTCAAGTCAGGGTAATAGGTAGGACCAACTCTCAAACTAGGAATTCTTCAGAAATGAATCATATAACATGTCCATCTTCATGAACTGTGTGAAGGAAATAGAAGAGCACAATCACCAGCACTACCCCAATAAATAGCACTTACTGCTTTCAGAAGGCAAGTTTTTGCTTGTGTTAGGGTAAAGCTGGTGACCACCTAGCTGTGAAACAAAATGTCTTCTGAAATAAATTTTTCTGAATATCTTTGGATCCACAAGCAACTACATAGCAGTTTCTTTTGATTTCTTATTTCATATCAAGGAATTGAATCATTGCTGAAATATTATGTTGCTGTATATATCCCAACCAAAACAACCCCAAAGAGAAGCACTTATGAAGCCAGAAATCACGAGTGGCTCTATTTGAGGGGATCAGAGTTGGATTTCCATAACATTGTGTCTTTTCATGTTGTTTTTGTCGATTAAATCTGCCCCAACAAGTAGCACTTACTGAATTCAACTGTCAAGTCAGTGCTCAAGTGAGGGTAATGGTTAAGACGTACAAAAGACTTGCAATGTTCTTTCCAGTCATAAAACACCAGAAATTAATGTACAAAGCAACTGTGGAGAGAACATGGACACTTGAAATCATCAAACTTACCCCAACAAACAGCACTTACTGTTTTCTAAACTCAAGCTGGTGCTTGTGTAAGGGTAATATTGGTGATTACAATTTTCTGCTCACATTTGGATGTTATTCAACTACAGTGTATGTCTTCCTGAAATGTGTTCCACATTCCTGCAAGTGCTTCCTGTACTCTTACTCAGTACAGTTTAGACTTTCCCAATGAAGAACTTGACCTAACCAAGACAACCCCAAAGAGAAGCACTTATGAAGAAGGGAATCATCAGTGGCTCCATTTGAGGTGATCTGAGCTGGATTCACAAGAGGAAATGGCTTTGGATTCATTCAGTTGTTGTTGTCACTTAAAACGTCCCCAACAAGTAGCACTTACTGAATTCAACAAACAAGTTAATGCTCAAGTCAGGGTAATAGGTAGGACCAACTCTCAAACTAGGAATTCTTCAGAAATTAATCATATAACGTGTCTGTCTTCATGAACTGTGTGAAGCAAATAGAAGAGCACAATCACCAGCACTACCCCAACAAATAGCACTTACTGCTTTCAGAAGGCAAGTTTTTGCTTGTGTTAGGGTAAAGCTGGTGACCACCTAGCTGTGAAACAAAATGTCTTCTGAAATAAATTTTCCTGAATATCTTTGGATACACAAGCACCTACATAGCAGTTTCTTTTTATTTCTGATTTCATATCAAGGAATTGAATCATTGCTAAAATATTATGTTGCCGTATATATCCCAACCAAAACAACCCCAAAGAGAAGCACTTATTAAGCCAGAAATCACGAGTGGCTCTATTTGAGGGGATCAGAGTTGGATTTCCATAACATTGTGTCTTTTCATGTTGTTTTTGTTGATTAAAACTGCCCCAACAAGTAGCACTTACTGAATACAACTGTCAAGTCAGTGCTCAAGTGAGGGTAATGGTAAAGACGTACAAAAGACTTGCAATGTTCTTTCCAGTCATAAAACACCAGAAATGTATGTACAAAGCAACTGTGGAGAGAACATGGACACTTGAAATCGTCAAAATTACCCCAACAAATAGCACTTACTGTTTTCTAAACTCAAGCTGGTGCTTGTGTTAGGGTAATATTGGTGATTAAAATGTTCTGCTCACATTTGAATGTTATTCAACTACAGTGTATGTCTTCCTGAAATGTGTTCCACATTCCTGCAAGTGATTCCTGTACTCTTACTCAGTACAGTATAGACTTTACCAATGAAGAACTTGACCTAACCAAGACAACCCCAAAGAGAAGCACTTATGAAGAAGAGAATCATCAGTGGCTCCATTTGAGGTGATCTGAGCTGGATTCACAAGGGGAAATGGCTTTGGATTCATTCAGTTGTTGTTGTCACTTAAAACTTCCCCAACAAGTAGCACTTACTGCATTCAACAAACAAGTTAATGCTCAAGTCAGGGTAATAGGTAGGACAGAATTCTTCAGCAATTCCTCATGAACTATGTGAAGGAAAAATAATTGCAAAATCAGCAACACTACCCCAGCAGAGAGCACTTGTTGCTTTCCAAAATCATGTATGTGCTTGTGTAAGGGTAAAGCTGGAGACAAATTGATTGCCTTCGCTAATAATACAAAATATACAGTCTGGCGATGACCAGGTTTTCTGAAAACTTACAACCAGCGCCACAGACAAAGAAAAACAATTATAAGTGAGTATTTTAGAAGATTTAATATAAACTTGATGAATCTTCAAGTAATGGCCCCTGTCTAGTAAATCTACCATAACAATTTGCTGAAAAAAATACAGCAGTCAGTGTTGGAGATTGGCCACTGGCTAAATCCTTTTTAACCAAAAGCTCTACCTTAGTTAAGACTTGCCTCATGGTCCAGCTGGTCCTTTGCAGCATCTTCTGTGTTGTGTTCCAGCACCAGCGGATCGTCTTCTACAACGTTACCCATTTTAAGCTTGAATGTAGCCACACCCACACTGCCCCATCCTCTTTCAGTAGGAGGTTTCAATGGTCTTGGTAAAGGTTCGTTAAGGAAAGGATCACACCTTCATGAGACGTCTATCATGTATGCAGGGTTGCTGATGATAGGCCAATTGGAATTCAACTACTTTTGTGAATACATCTCATTGCCAGATAGTAGCCTGCAGTTGAAGCTAGAGGAGTTTCTAAAGTAATATCAAATAGCAACACAATGTCTTCTGAAAGTGATTTTTCTTATCAAGGAATTGAATCATTGCTGAAATATTATGTTGCCGTATATATCCCAACCAAAACAACCCCAAAGAGAAGCACTTATGAAGCCAGAAATCACGAGTGGCTCCATTTGAGGGGATCAGAGTTGGATTTCCATAACATTGTGTCTTTTCATGTTGTTTTTGTTGATTAAAACTGCCCCAACAAGTAGCACTTACTGAATACAACTGTCAAGTCAGTGCTCAAGTGAGGGTAATGGTAAAGACGTACAAAAGACTTGCAATGTTCTTTCCAGTCATAAAACACCAGAAATGAATGTACAAAGCAACTGTGGAGAGAACATGGACACTTGAAATCATCAAAATTACCCCAACAAATAGCAATTACTGTTTTCTAACTCAAGCTGGTGCTTGTGTAAGGGTAATATTGGTGATTACAATTTTCTGCTCACATTTGAATGTTATTCAACCACAGTGTATGTCTTCCTCAAATGTGTTCCACATTCCTGCAAGTGCTTCCTGTACTCTTACTCAGTAAAGTTTAGACTTTCCCAATGAAGACCTTGACCTAACCAAGCCAACCCCAAAGAGAAGCACTTATGAAGAAGAGAATCATCAGTGGCTCCATTTGAGGTGATCTGAGTTGGATTCACAAGAGGAAATGGCTTTGGATTCATTCAGTTGTTGTTGTCTCTTAAAACGTCCCCAACAAGTAGCACTTACTGTATTCAACAAACAAGTTAATGCTCAAGTCAGGGTAATAGGTAGGACCAACTCTCAAACTAGGAATTCTTCAGAAATGAATCAGATAACATTTCCATCTTCATGAACTGTGTGAAGGAAATAGAAGAGCACAATCACCAGCACTACCCCAACAAATAGCACTTACTGCTTTCAGAAGGCAAGTTTTTGCTTGTGTTAGGGTAAAGCTGGTCACCACCTAGCTGTGAAACAAAATGTCTTCTGAAATAAATTTTCCTGAATATCTTTGGATACACAAGCACCTACATAGCAGTTTCTTTTTATTTCTGATTTCATATCAAGGAATTGAATCATTGCTGAAATATTATGTTGCCGTATATATCCCAACCAAAACAACCCCAAAGAGAAGCACTTATGAAGCCAGAAATCATGAGTGGCTCTATTTGAGGGGATCAGAGTTGGATTTCCATAACATTGTGTCTTTTCATGTTGTTTTTGTCGATTAAAACTGCCCCAACAAGTAGCACTTACTAAATTCAACAAACAAGTTAATGCTCAAGTTGGGGTAATAGGTAGGACAGAATTCTTCAGCAATTCTTCATGAACTATGTGAAGGAAAAATAATTGCAAAATCAGCAACACTACCCCAGCAGATAGCACTTGTTGCTTTCCAAAATCATGTATGTGCTTGTGTAAGGGTAAAGCTGGAGACAAATTGATTGCCTTCGCTAATAATACAAAATATACACTCTGGCGATGACCAGGTTTTCTGAAAACTTACAACCAGCGCCACAGACAAAGAAAAACAATTATAAGTGAGTATTTTAGAAGATTTAATATAAACTTGGTGAATCTTCAAGTAATGGCCTCTCTCTAGTAAATCTACCATAACAATTTGCTGAAAAAAATACAGCAGTCAGTGTTGGAGATTGGCCACTGGCTAAATCCTTTTTAACCAAAAGCTCTACCTTAGTTAAGACTTGCCTCATGGTCCAGCTGGTCCTTTGCAGCATCTTCTGTGTTGTGTTCCATCACCAGTGGATCGTCTTCTACAACGTTACCCATTTTAATCTTGAATGTAGCCACACCCACACTGCCCCATCCTCTTTCAGTAGGAGGTTTCAATGGTCTTGGTAAAGGTTCGTTAAGGAAAGGATCACACCTTCATGAGACGTCTATCATGTGTGCAGGGTTGCTGATGATAGACCAATTGGAATTCAACTACTTTTGTGAATACATCTCATTGCCAGATAGTAGCCTGCAGTTGAAGCTAGAGGAGTTTCTAAAGTAATATCAAATAGCAACACAATGTCTTCTGAAATTAATTTTTCTTATCAAGGAATTGAATCATTGCTGAAATATTATGTTGCCGTATATATCCCAACCAAAACAACCCCAAAGAGAAGCACTTATTAAGCCAGAAATCACGAGTGGCTCTATTTGAGGGGATCAGAGTTGGATTTCCATAACATTGTGTCTTTTCATGTTGTTTTTGTTGATTAAAACTGCCCCAACAAGTAGCACTTACTGAATACAACTGTCAAGGCAGTGCTCAAGTGAGGGTAATGGTAAAGACGTACAAAAGACTTGCAATGTTCTTTCCAGTCATAAAACACCAGAAATGAATGTACAAAGCAGCTGTGGAGAGAACATGGACACTTGAAATCATCAAACTTACCCCAACAAATAGCACTTACTGTTTTCTAAACTCAAGCTGGTGCTTGTCTAAGGGTAATATTGGTGATTACAATTTTCTGCTCACATTTGGATGTTATTCAACTACAGTGTATGTCTTCCTGAAATGTGTTCCACATTCCTGCAAGTGCTTCCTGTACTCTTACTCAGTACAGTTTAGACCTTCCCAATGAAGAACTTGACCTAACCAAGACAACCCCAAAGAGAAGCACTTATGAAGAAGAGAATCATCAGTGGCTCCATTTGAGGTGATCTGAGCTGGATTCACAAGAGGAAATGGCTTTGGATTCATTCAGTTGTTGTTGTCACTTAAAACGTCCCCAACAAGTAGCACTTACTGAATTCAACAAACAAGTTAATGCTCAAGTCAGGGTAATAGGTAGGACCAACTCTCAAACTAGGAATTCTTCAGAAATTAATCATATAACATGTCTGTCTTCATGAACTGTGTGAAGCAAATAGAAGAGCACAATCACCAGCACTACCCCAACAAATAGCACTTACTGCTTTCAGAAGGCAAGTTTTTGCTTGTGTTAGGGTAAAGCTGGTGACCACCTAGCTGTGAAACAAAATGTCTTCTGAAATAAATTTTCCTGAATATCTTTGGATACACAAGCACCTACATAGCAGTTTCTTTTTATTTCTGATTTCATATCAAGGAATTGAATCATTGCTGAAATATTATGTTGCCGTATATATCCCAACCAAAACAACCCCAAAGAGAAGCACTTATGAAGCCAGAAATCATGAGTGGCTCTATTTGAGGGGATCAGAGTTGGATTTCCATAACATTGTGTCTTTTCATGTTGTTTTTGTCGATTAAAACTGCCCCAACAAGTAGCACTTACTGAATTCAACTGTCAAGTCAGTGCTCAAGTGAGGGTAATGGTAAAGACGTACAAAAGACTTGCAATGTTCTTTCCAGTCATAAAACACCAGAAATGAATGTACAAAGCAGCTGTGGAGAGAACATGGACACTTGAAATCATCAAAATTACCCCAACAAATAGCACTTAATGTTTTCTAAACTCAAGCTGGTGCTTGTGTTAGGGTAATATTGGTGATTAAAATGTTCTGCTTACATTTGATTGTTATTCAACTACAGTGTATGTCTTCCTGAAATGTGTTCCACATTCCTGCAAGTGATTCCTGTACTCTTACTCAGTACAGTATAGACTTTACCAATGAAGAACTTGACCTAACCAAGACAACCCCAAAGAGAAGCACTTATGAAGAAGAGAATCATCAGTGGCTCCATTTGAGGTGATCTGAGCTGGATTCACAAGGGGAAATGGCTTTGGATTCATTCAGTTCTTGTTGTTGTCACTTAAAACTTCCCCAACAAGTAGCACTTACTGCATTCAACAAACAAGTTAATGCTCAAGTCAGGGTAATAGGTAGGACAGAATTCTTCAGCAATTCCTCATGAACTATGTGAAGGAAAAATAATTGCAAAATCAGCAACACTACCCCAGCAGAGAGCACTTGTTGTTTTCCAAAATCATGTATGTGCTTGTGTAAGGGTAAAGCTGGAGACAAATTGATTGCCTTCGCTAATAATACAAAATATACAGTCTGGCGATGACCAGGTTTTCTGAAAACTTACAACCAGCGCCACAGACAAAGAAAAACAATTATAAGTGAGTATTTTAGAAGATTTAATATAAACTTGATGAATCTTCAAGTAATGGCCCCTGTCTAGTAAATCTACCATAACAATTTGCTGAAAAAAATACAGCAGTCAGTGTTGGAGATTGGCCACTGGCTAAATCCTTTTTAACCAAAAGCTCTACCTTAGTTAAGACTTGCCTCATGGTCCAGCTGGTCCTTTGCAGCATCTTCTGTGTTGTGTTCCAGCACCAGCGGATCGTCTTCTACAACGTTACCCATTTTAAGCTTGAATGTAGCCACACCCACACTGCCCCATCCTCTTTCAGTAGGAGGTTTCAATGGTCTTGGTAAAGGTTCGTTAAGGAAAGGATCACACCTTTATGAGACGTCTATCATGTATGCAGGGTTGCTGATGATAGGCCAATTGGAATTCAACTACTTTTGTGAATACATCTCATTGCCAGATAGTAGCCTGCAGTTGAAGCTAGAGGAGTTTCTAAAGTAATATCAAATAGCAACACAATGTCTTCTGAAATTAATTTTTCTTATCAAGGAATTGAATCATTGCTGAAATATTATGTTGCCGTATATATCCCAACCAAAACAACCCCAAAGAGAAGCACTTATGAAGCCAGAAATCACGAGTGGCTCCATTTGAGGGGATCAGAGTTGGATTTCCATAACATTGTGTCTTTTCATGTTGTTTTTGTCGATTAAAACTGCCCCAACAAGTAGCACTTACTGAATACAACTGTCAAGTCAGTGCTCAAGTGAGGGTAATGGTAAAGACGTACAAAAGACTTGCAATGTTCTTTCCAGTCATAAAACACCAGAAATGAATGTACAAAGCAACTGTGGAGAGAACATGGACACTTGAAATCATCAAACTTACCCCAACAAATAGCACTTACTGTTTTCTAAACTCAAGCTGGTGCTTGTGTAAGGGTAATATTGGTGATTACAATTTTCTGCTCACATTTGGATGTTATTCAACTACAGTGTATGTCTTCCTGAAATGTGTTCCACATTCCTGCAAGTGCTTCCTGTACTCTTACTCAGTACAGTTTAGACTTTCCCAATGAAGAACTTGACCTAACCAAGACAACCCTAAAGAGAAGCACTTATGAAGATGTCTGTCTTCATGAACTGTGTGAAGCAAATAGAAGAGCACAATCACCAGCACTACCCCAACAAATAGCACTTACTGCTTTCAGAAGGCAAGTTTTTGCTTGTGTTAGGGTAAAGCTGGTGACCACCTAGCTGTGAAACAAAATGTCTTCTGAAATAAATTTTCCTGAATATCTTTGGATACACAAGCACCTACATAGCAGTTTCTTTTTATTTCTGATTTCATATCAAGGAATTGAATCATTGCTGAAATATTATGTTGCCGTATATATCCCAACCAAAACAACCCCAAAGAGAAGCACTTATGAAGCCAGAAATCATGAGTGGCTCTATTTGAGGGGATCAGAGTTGGATTTCCATAACATTGTGTCTTTTCATGTTGTTTTTGTCGATTAAAACTGCCCCAACAAGTAGCACTTACTGAATTCAACTGTCAAGTCAGTGCTCAAGTGAGGGTAATGGTAAAGACGTACAAAAGACTTGCAAAGTTCTTTCCAGTCATAAAACACCAGAAATGAATGTACAAAGCAGCTGTGGAGAGAACATGGACACTTGAAATCGTCAAAATTACCCCAACAAATAGCACTTACTGTTTTCTAAACTCAAGCTGGTGCTTGTGTTAGGGTAATATTGGTGATTAAAATGTTCTGCTCACATTTGAATGTTATTCAACTACAGTGTATGTCTTCCTGAAATGTGTTCCACATTCCTGCAAGTGATACCTGTACTCTTACTCAGTACAGTATAGACTTTACCAATGAAGAACTTGACCTAACCAAGACAACCCCAAAGAGAAGCACTTATGAAGAAGAGAATCATCAGTGGCTCCATTTGAGGTGATCTGAGCTGGATTCACAAGGGGAAATGGCTTTGGATTCATTCAGTTGTTGTTGTCACTTAAAACTTCCCCAACAAGTAGCACTTACTGCATTCAACAAACAAGTTAATGCTCAAGTCAGGGTAATAGGTAGGACAGAATTCTTCAGCAATTCCTCATGAACTATGTGAAGGAAAAATAATTGCAAAATCAGCAACACTACCCCAGCAGAGAGCACTTGTTGCTTTCCAAAATCATGTATGTGCTTGTGTAAGGGTAAAGCTGGAGACAAATTGATTGCCTTCGCTAATAATACAAAATATACACTCTGGCGATGACCAGGTTTTCTGAAAACTTACAACCAGCGCCACAGACAAAGAAAAACAATTATAAGTGAGTATTTTAGAAGATTTAATATAAACTTGATGAATCTTCAAGTAATGGCCCCTGTCTAGTAAATCTACCATAACAATTTGCTGAAAAAAATACAGCAGTCAGTGTTGGAGATTGGCCACTGGCTAAATCCTTTTTAACCAAAAGCTCTACCTTAGTTAAGACTTGCCTCATGGTCCAGCTGGTCCTTTGCAGCATCTTCTTTGTTGTGTTCCAGCACCAGCGGATCGTCTTCTACAACGTTACCCATTTTAAGCTTGAATGTAGCCACACCCACACTGCCCCATCCTCTTTCAGTAGGAGGTTTCAATGGTCTTGGTAAAGGTTCGTTAAGGAAAGGATCACACCTTCATGAGACGTCTATCATGTATGCAGGGTTGCTGATGATAGGCCAATTGGAATTCAACTACTTTTGTGAATACATCTCATTGCCAGATAGTAGCCTGCAGTTGAAGCTAGAGGAGTTTCTAAAGTAATATCAAATAGCAACACAATGTCTTCTGAAAGTGATTTTTCTTATCAAGGAATTGAATCATTGCTGAAATATTATGTTGCCGTATATATCCCAACCAAAACAACCCCAAAGAGAAGCACTTATGAAGCCAGAAATCACGAGTGGCTCCATTTGAGGGGATCAGAGTTGGATTTCCATAACATTGTGTCTTTTCATGTTGTTTTTGTTGATTAAAACTGCCCCAACAAGTAGCACTTACTGAATACAACTGTCAAGTCAGTGCTCAAGTGAGGGTAATGGTAAAGACGTACAAAAGACTTGCAATGTTCTTTCCAGTCATAAAACACCAGAAATGAATGTACAAAGCAGCTGTGGAGAGAACATGGACACTTGAAATCATCAAACTTACCCCAACAAATAGCACTTACTGTTTTCTAAACTCAAGCTGGTGCTTGTCTAAGGGTAATATTGGTGATTACAATTTTCTGCTCACATTTGGATGTTATTCAACTACAGTGTATGTCTTCCTGAAATGTGTTCCACATTCCTGCAAGTGCTTCCTGTACTCTTACTCAGTACAGTTTAGACCTTCCCAATGAAGAACTTGACCTAACCAAGACAACCCCAAAGAGAAGCACTTATGAAGAAGAGAATCATCAGTGGCTCCATTTGAGGTGATCTGAGCTGGATTCACAAGAGGAAATGGCTTTGGATTCATTCAGTTGTTGTTGTCACTTAAAACGTCCCCAACAAGTAGCACTTACTGAATTCAACAAACAAGTTAATGCTCAAGTCAGGGTAATAGGTAGGACCAACTCTCAAACTAGGAATTCTTCAGAAATTAATCATATAACATGTCTGTCTTCATGAACTGTGTGAAGCAAATAGAAGAGCACAATCACCAGCACTACCCCAACAAATAGCACTTACTGCTTTCAGAAGGCAAGTTTTTGCTTGTGTTAGGGTAAAGCTGGTGACCACCTAGCTGTGAAACAAAATGTCTTCTGAAATAAATTTTCCTGAATATCTTTGGATACACAAGCACCTACATAGCAGTTTCTTTTTATTTCTGATTTCATATCAAGGAATTGAATCATTGCTGAAATATTATGTTGCCGTATATATCCCAACCAAAACAACCCCAAAGAGAAGCACTTATGAAGCCAGAAATCATGAGTGGCTCTATTTGAGGGGATCAGAGTTGGATTTCCATAACATTGTGTCTTTTCATGTTGTTTTTGTCGATTAAAACTGCCCCAACAAGTAGCACTTACTGAATTCAACTGTCAAGTCAGTGCTCAAGTGAGGGTAATGGTAAAGACGTACAAAAGACTTGCAATGTTCTTTCCAGTCATAAAACACCAGAAATGAATGTACAAAGCAGCTGTGGAGAGAACATGGACACTTGAAATCATCAAAATTACCCCAACAAATAGCACTTACTGTTTTCTAAACTCAAGCTGGTGCTTGTGTTAGGGTAATATTGGTGATTAAAATGTTCTGCTTACATTTGATTGTTATTCAACTACAGTGTATGTCTTCCTGAAATGTGTTCCACATTCCTGCAAGTGATTCCTGTACTCTTACTCAGTACAGTATAGACTTTACCAATGAAGAACTTGACCTAACCAAGACAACCCCAAAGAGAAGCACTTATGAAGAAGAGAATCATCAGTGGCTCCATTTGAGGTGATCTGAGCTGGATTCACAAGGGGAAATGGCTTTGGATTCATTCAGTTCTTGTTGTTGTCACTTAAAACTTCCCCAACAAGTAGCACTTACTGCATTCAACAAACAAGTTAATGCTCAAGTCAGGGTAATAGGTAGGACAGAATTCTTCAGCAATTCCTCATGAACTATGTGAAGGAAAAATAATTGCAAAATCAGCAACACTACCCCAGCAGAGAGCACTTGTTGTTTTCCAAAATCATGTATGTGCTTGTGTAAGGGTAAAGCTGGAGACAAATTGATTGCCTTCGCTAATAATACAAAATATACAGTCTGGCGATGACCAGGTTTTCTGAAAACTTACAACCAGCGCCACAGACAAAGAAAAACAATTATAAGTGAGTATTTTAGAAGATTTAATATAAACTTGATGAATCTTCAAGTAATGGCCCCTGTCTAGTAAATCTACCATAACAATTTGCTGAAAAAAATACAGCAGTCAGTGTTGGAGATTGGCCACTGGCTAAATCCTTTTTAACCAAAAGCTCTACCTTAGTTAAGACTTGCCTCATGGTCCAGCTGGTCCTTTGCAGCATCTTCTGTGTTGTGTTCCAGCACCAGCGGATCGTCTTCTACAACGTTACCCATTTTAAGCTTGAATGTAGCCACACCCACACTGCCCCATCCTCTTTCAGTAGGAGGTTTCAATGGTCTTGGTAAAGGTTCGTTAAGGAAAGGATCACACCTTTATGAGACGTCTATCATGTATGCAGGGTTGCTGATGATAGGCCAATTGGAATTCAACTACTTTTGTGAATACATCTCATTGCCAGATAGTAGCCTGCAGTTGAAGCTAGAGGAGTTTCTAAAGTAATATCAAATAGCAACACAATGTCTTCTGAAATTAATTTTTCTTATCAAGGAATTGAATCATTGCTGAAATATTATGTTGCCGTATATATCCCAACCAAAACAACCCCAAAGAGAAGCACTTATGAAGCCAGAAATCACGAGTGGCTCCATTTGAGGGGATCAGAGTTGGATTTCCATAACATTGTGTCTTTTCATGTTGTTTTTGTCGATTAAAACTGCCCCAACAAGTAGCACTTACTGAATACAACTGTCAAGTCAGTGCTCAAGTGAGGGTAATGGTAAAGACGTACAAAAGACTTGCAATGTTCTTTCCAGTCATAAAACACCAGAAATGAATGTACAAAGCAACTGTGGAGAGAACATGGACACTTGAAATCATCAAACTTACCCCAACAAATAGCACTTACTGTTTTCTAAACTCAAGCTGGTGCTTGTTTAAGGGTAATATTGGTGATTACAATTTTCTGCTCACATTTGGATGTTATTCAACTACAGTGTATGTCTTCCTGAAATGTGTTCCACATTCCTGCAAGTGCTTCCTGTACTCTTACTCAGTACAGTTTAGACTTTCCCAATGAAGAACTTGACCTAACCAAGACAACCCTAAAGAGAAGCACTTATGAAGATGTCTGTCTTCATGAACTGTGTGAAGCAAATAGAAGAGCACAATCACCAGCACTACCCCAACAAATAGCACTTACTGCTTTCAGAAGGCAAGTTTTTGCTTGTGTTAGGGTAAAGCTGGTGACCACCTAGCTGTGAAACAAAATGTCTTCTGAAATAAATTTTCCTGAATATCTTTGGATACACAAGCACCTACATAGCAGTTTCTTTTTATTTCTGATTTCATATCAAGGAATTGAATCATTGCTGAAATATTATGTTGCCGTATATATCCCAACCAAAACAACCCCAAAGAGAAGCACTTATGAAGCCAGAAATCATGAGTGGCTCTATTTGAGGGGATCAGAGTTGGATTTCCATAACATTGTGTCTTTTCATGTTGTTTTTGTCGATTAAAACTGCCCCAACAAGTAGCACTTACTGAATTCAACTGTCAAGTCAGTGCTCAAGTGAGGGTAATGGTAAAGACGTACAAAAGACTTGCAAAGTTCTTTCCAGTCATAAAACACCAGAAATGAATGTACAAAGCAGCTGTGGAGAGAACATGGACACTTGAAATCGTCAAAATTACCCCAACAAATAGCACTTACTGTTTTCTAAACTCAAGCTGGTGCTTGTGTTAGGGTAATATTGGTGATTAAAATGTTCTGCTCACATTTGAATGTTATTCAACTACAGTGTATGTCTTCCTGAAATGTGTTCCACATTCCTGCAAGTGATACCTGTACTCTTACTCAGTACAGTATAGACTTTACCAATGAAGAACTTGACCTAACCAAGACAACCCCAAAGAGAAGCACTTATGAAGAAGAGAATCATCAGTGGCTCCATTTGAGGTGATCTGAGCTGGATTCACAAGGGGAAATGGCTTTGGATTCATTCAGTTGTTGTTGTCACTTAAAACTTCCCCAACAAGTAGCACTTACTGCATTCAACAAACAAGTTAATGCTCAAGTCAGGGTAATAGGTAGGACAGAATTCTTCAGCAATTCCTCATGAACTATGTGAAGGAAAAATAATTGCAAAATCAGCAACACTACCCCAGCAGAGAGCACTTGTTGCTTTCCAAAATCATGTATGTGCTTGTGTAAGGGTAAAGCTGGAGACAAATTGATTGCCTTCGCTAATAATACAAAATATACACTCTGGCGATGACCAGGTTTTCTGAAAACTTACAACCAGCGCCACAGACAAAGAAAAACAATTATAAGTGAGTATTTTAGAAGATTTAATATAAACTTGATGAATCTTCAAGTAATGGCCCCTGTCTAGTAAATCTACCATAACAATTTGCTGAAAAAAATACAGCAGTCAGTGTTGGAGATTGGCCACTGGCTAAATCCTTTTTAACCAAAAGCTCTACCTTAGTTAAGACTTGCCTCATGGTCCAGCTGGTCCTTTGCAGCATCTTCTTTGTTGTGTTCCAGCACCAGCGGATCGTCTTCTACAACGTTACCCATTTTAAGCTTGAATGTAGCCACACCCACACTGCCCCATCCTCTTTCAGTAGGAGGTTTCAATGGTCTTGGTAAAGGTTCGTTAAGGAAAGGATCACACCTTCATGAGACGTCTATCATGTATGCAGGGTTGCTGATGATAGGCCAATTGGAATTCAACTACTTTTGTGAATACATCTCATTGCCAGATAGTAGCCTGCAGTTGAAGCTAGAGGAGTTTCTAAAGTAATATCAAATAGCAACACAATGTCTTCTGAAAGTGATTTTTCTTATCAAGGAATTGAATCATTGCTGAAATATTATGTTGCCGTATATATCCCAACCAAAACAACCCCAAAGAGAAGCACTTATGAAGCCAGAAATCACGAGTGGCTCCATTTGAGGGGATCAGAGTTGGATTTCCATAACATTGTGTCTTTTCATGTTGTTTTTGTTGATTAAAACTGCCCCAACAAGTAGCACTTACTGAATACAACTGTCAAGTCAGTGCTCAAGTGAGGGTAATGGTAAAGACGTACAAAAGACTTGCAATGTTCTTTCCAGTCATAAAACACCAGAAATGAATGTACAAAGCAACTGTGGAGAGAACATGGACACTTGAAATCATCAAACTTACCCCAACAAATAGCACTTACTGTTTTCTAAACTCAAGCTGGTGCTTGTGTAAGGGTAATATTGGTGATTACAATTTTCTGCTCACATTTGGATGTTATTCAACTACAGTGTATGTCTTCCTGAAATGTGTTCCACATTCCTGCAAGTGCTTCCTGTACTCTTACTCAGTACAGTTTAGACTTTCCCAATGAAGAACTTGACCTAACCAAGACAACCCCAAAGAGAAGCACTTATGAAGAAGAGAATCATCAGTGGCTCCATTTGAGGTGATCTGAGCTGGATTCACAAGAGGAAATGGCTTTGGATTCATTCAGTTGTTGTTGTCACTTAAAACGTCCCCAACAAGTAGCACTTACTGAATTCAACAAACAAGTTAATGCTCAAGTCAGGGTAATAGGTAGGACCAACTCTCAAACTAGGAATTCTTCAGAAATTAATCATATAACATGTCTGTCTTCATCAGAATCAGAATCAGAATCAGAATTCTTTTTATTGCCTTGTATATTTTCACATACAGGAAATTGCCTTGGTGTGGTTGGTGCACTTTACAAACAACAATATAAAAACAACAATATAGAGCAATATAAACATCAATATAAAAAACAACAATATCGAAAAAATAATATATACAGTAAATGTGTTGTGTGCGGTTTTAAGGTGCAAAGATTGGTGGTAGTGCCAATAATGTAGTGTTATAAATTATGTGCGAGGGTGGGGGGGGGGGGGTCAGCAGAGTCAGTGTGATGGGGGGGGCTTGTTTGTGAGCCCCACTGCCATGGGGAAAAAGCTGTTCAGGTGACGCGAGGTTTTAGTCCTGACGGCCCGGAACCTTTTCCCAGATTGAAGTCTCTGGAACAGGTGGTGACCGGGATGGGAAGGATCAGCGATGATCTTGCCTGCTCTCTTTCTGGTCCTGGAGTGGAACAGGTCTAGGAGAGCCGGCAGGTCACAGCCGATGACCTTCTCAGCTGACCGAATGATCCGCTGCAGTCTGCCCTTGTCCTTGGCAGTGGAGGCAGCGAACCAAACGGTGATGGATGAGGTGAGGATGGACTCAATGATGGCTGTGTAGAACTCAACCATCACTTTCCGCGGCATGCTGAATTTCCTCAGTTGCCGCAGGAAGAACATCCTCTGCTGGGCCTTTTTGGTGATGGAGGTGATGTTCTCCGTCCACCTCAGGTCCTGTGCTATGATCGTCCCCAGGAATCTGAATGACTCCACTGTTTTAACTGGGGAGTCGCACATGGTGAGGGGGGCGGTTTGGGCTGGGCTCCTCCTGAAGTCTGCCACCATCTCTACAGTTTTTGAAGCGTTCAGCTCCAGGTGGTTCTGGCTGCACCAGGAAGCCAGGCTGTTAACTTCCTCTCTGTAGGCGGCCTCGTCCCCATTGGAAATTAATCCAATAAGGGTGGTGTCGTCGGCAAACTTCAGGAGTTTGACAGAGGGATGGCTGGAGGTGCAGTTGTTGGTGTAGAGGGAGAAGAGGAGAGGAGAGAGCACACAACCTTGAGGGGCTCCAGTGCTGATGGTCCGGGTGTCAGAGACAAGCTTCCCCAGCCTCACGCGCTGCTTCCTGTCGGTCAGGAAGTTGGTGATCCACCTGCAGGTGGGGTCAGGCACGCTCAGCTGGGTCAGCTTGTCCCGGAGAAGAGCTGGAGAGATGGTGTTGAATGCGGAGCTGAAGTCCACAAACAAGATCCTGGCGTAGGTGCTGGGGGAGTCGAGGTGCTGGAGGATGAAGTGGAGTCCCATGTTGACTGCATCGTCTACGGACCTGTTGGCTCTGTAGGCAAACTGCAGCGGGTCGAGGAGGTGGTTGGTTATAGTTTTGAGGTGGGTCAGCACGAGTCGCTCGAAGGTCTTCATTACTACAGAGGTCAGGGCGACTGGTCTGTAGTCATTAAGGCCTGTGATCCTCTGCTTCTTGGGAACGGGGATGATGGTGGATGTTTTCAGGCAGGCGGGTACAACACATTCAGCCAGTGAGGTGTTGAAAATGTCCGTGAACAATGGAGAAAGCTGATCCGCACAGTGCCTCAGTGTAGAGGGGGAGACAGCGTCTGGTCCAGCTGCCTTGCGGGGGTTCAGTTTCTTCAGGAGCTTATTTACATCTCTCTCCTGAATTGAGAGAGGTGTGAAGGGGGGGATGGAGGTGATGGGGCAGTCTGGGGCCATTTTGTGGGGGGGGCTAGTGTCTTTGTCCAGGCTGGGGAGAAGAGGTGTGATAGATGCGGGGGGGGTTTGAGAGGGTCTATCGAATCTACAATAAAAGTCATTCAGATCGTTGGCAAGTCTCAAGTCTTCCACAGAGTGGGGGGATTTGGTCTTGCAGCCGGTGATCACCCGAAGGCCTTTCCAGACTGACGAGGAGTCGTGTGCTGCAAACTGTTGTTCCAGCTTCTTTGAATACAGTCGTTTGGCCTCCTTAATCTCCTTGCCAAACGAGTATTTAATTAGTCTGAACCTATCCATGTCCCCACTCTTGAAGGCCACCTCTTTCTCCAAACGAAGCTGTTTGAGTTTTGCTGTGAACCAGGGCTTGTCGTTGTTATAACACACCCTGGTGCGTGTTGGAATACATCGGTCTTCACAGAAGCTGATGTAGGACGTCACAGCATCTGTATATTCGTCCAGGCTGTAAGTGGCAGTTCTAAAAATATCCCAGTCTGTGTTTTCAAGGCAGTCACGCAGCTCCTCCACAGCTTCTCTGCTGCTCCAGTTCTTTGATCTCAGCACAGCAGGTTATGAACTGTGTGAAGCAAATAGAAGAGCACAATCACCAGCACTACCCCAACAAATAGCACTTACTGCTTTCAGAAGGCAAGTTTTTGCTTGTGTTAGGGTAAAGCTGGTGACCACCTAGCTGTGAAACAAAATGTCTTCTGAAATAAATTTTTCTGAATATCTTTGGATACACAAGCAACTACATAGCAGTTTCTTT